>NC_081356.1:111700364-112923936 GCF_030684315.1 Stegostoma tigrinum
TGTTATAAAATGAAAAGAGTGCAGAAGCAATTTACAAGCATGTTACCAGAACTCAAGGGACTGAGTTATCGGGAGAGGTGGGACAAGCTAGGACTTTTTTTCTTTACAGCATAGGAGACTGAAGGGAGATGTTATAGAAATGTATAAGATCATGAGAGGCATGGATTGGGTGAAAACACTCTGTCTTTGACCCAAGGTTGGGGATTTGAAGCCTAGAGGGCATCAGTTTAAGGTAAGAGGGGAAAGAATAAATAGTAACCTGAGGGGCAACTCCTTTACACAGAGGATGATATACAAATGGAATGAACTGCCAGAGGAAATGGTTGAGGCAGGAACATGATAGCATTCTGGATGTGAGTTTGCTCACTGAGCTGGAAGGTTAGTTTTCAGACGTTTCGTCGTCATTCTAGGTAACATCATCAGTGAGCCTCCGATGAAGCGCTGGTGTTATGTCCCGCTTTCTATTTATCTGTTTAGGTTTCCTTGGGTTGGTGATGTCATTTTCTGCTTGCCGAGCCAGTGTGTTTAGTTGCAGGTATTTTGTTACCCTGCTAGGTAATATCGTCAATGCACCTCTGGTGAAGCGTTGGCGTTCTGTTCTACTTATTATTTAAATGCCTCAGTTTGCCGGGGTGGTTGCCATCACTTCTGGTTCTGTTTTTCAGTAGTTTGTATATCGGGTCAGTTCAATGTGTTTGTTAATGGGGTTTCGGATGGAATGCCAGGCCTCCAGGAACTCCTTGGCACGTCTCTATTTGGCTTGTGCTATAATGAACTGGGACAACACCTGAAGAAAGACTGAGGCTCCAAAAGCTTGTGTTTTCAAATAAACCCGTTGGACTATAACCTGGTGACATGGTTATCTAATCTTGTTCTCATTCAAAATACTATTCACTATAAAATGGAGATGAGGAGAAAGTTTCAATTTGTCTCACAAATCAGTTCCCTCTCGTGTGCCTATAAATTCTTACTTTTCCTTGCCAGTCAAGATAGTTATGTTTTCAAACTTATTGGACATGAACCACAATGCCCAATATCACTTACGCAAATAAAAACCAATTTACGACTTTCTCATCATGTCACCCTTAGATCTTTTCAAGCTTAGCCATTCCTAGAATGTGCTTTCACACAAGTCTGACTCCTCTCACTCCCAGGAAGTAAATGAAAATCTCAATTCCGGATTTTCTTGAATTCAAATCTGACCATTTACCATTGTGATATCTGAATCCATGTCTCTTGAATTTTGCCTCAGATTCTGGATTACTAGTCTAAGGACATTACAATTATGCTACTGTCTTTTTAACATTCATTCACAGGATGAGCATGTCACTAGCTACGTCAGCATTTATTGCCCTTCTGAATTCTGCAAAGGGAAGTTAAGCTAAACAATATTGTGGGTCTACAGTTACATGTAGGCCAGACCAGTAAGGATGGCAGTTTCCTCTCCTAAAGGACATTAGTGACCCAGATGTGTTTTTCTGAAAATTGATGATAGACTCATGGTCATCATTAGATTTTTAATTCCAGATTTTTTATTGAATTCAAATCCTACCATCTGCAGTGGCAGGAAACAAATCTGGGTCCCAAGTTAATTACCCGGGTGATGATAAAATGTGAGGCTGGATGAACACAGCAGGCCCAGCAGCATCTCAGGAGCACAAAAGCTGACGTTTCGGGCCTAGACCCTTCATCAGAGAGGGGGATGGGGAGAGGGAACTGGAATAAATAGGGAGAGAGGGGGAGGCGGACCGAAGATGGAGAGTGAAGAAGATAGGTGGAGAGAGTATAGGTGGGGAGGTAGGGAGGGGATAGGTCAGTTCAGGGAAGACGGACAGGTTTAGGAGGTGGGATGAGGTTAGTAGGTAGATGGGGGTGCGGCTTGGGGTGGGAGGAAGGGATGGGTGAGAGGAAGAAGCGGTTAGGGAGGCAGAGACAGGTTGGACTGGTTTTGGGATGCAGTGGGTGGGGGGGAAGAGCTGGGCTGGTTGTGTGGTGCAGTGGGGGGAGGGGACGAACTGGGCTGGTTTAGGGATGCAGTAGGGGAAGGGGAGATTTTGAAACTGGTGAAGTCCACATTGATACCATATGGCTGCAGGGTTCCCAGGCGGAATATGAGTTGCTGTTCCTGCAACCTTCGGGTGGCATCATCCACAACGCATCATCCTCCGACACTTCCGCCATTTACAATCCGACCCCACCACCCAAGACATTTTTCCATCCCCACCCCTGTCTGCTTTCCGGAGACACCACTCTCTCCGTGACTCCCTTGTTCGCTCCACACTGCCCTCCAACCCCACCACACCCGGCACCTTCCCCTGCAACCGCAGGAAATGCTACAC
Source organism: Stegostoma tigrinum (assembly GCF_030684315.1). NCBI lineage: Eukaryota > Metazoa > Chordata > Chondrichthyes > Orectolobiformes > Stegostomatidae > Stegostoma > Stegostoma tigrinum. Next base: position 111,702,704 of record NC_081356.1, read on the forward strand.
TTGCCCCCACACCTCCTCCCTCACCCCTATCCCAGGCCCCAAGATAACTTTTCACATTAAGCAGAGGTTCACCTGCACATCTGCCAATGTGGTATACTGCATCCACTGTACTCGGTGCGGCTTCCTCTACATTGGGGAAACCAAGCGGAGGCTTGGGGACCGCTTTGCAGAACACCTCCGCTCAGTTCGCAACAAACAACTGCACCTCCCAGTCGCAAACCATTTCCACTCCCCCTCCCATTCTCTAGATGACATGTCCATCATGGGCCTCCTGCACTGCCACAATGATGCCACCCGAAGGTTGCAGGAACAGCAACTCATATTCCGCCTGGGAACCCTGCAGCCATATGGTATCAATGTGGACTTCACCAGTTTCAAAATCTCCCCTTCCCCTACTGCATCCCTAAACCAGCCCAGTTCGTCCCCTCCCCCCACTGCACCACACAACCAGCCCAGCTCTTCCCCCCCACCCACTGCATCCCAAAACCAGTCCAACCTGTCTCTGCCTCCCTAACCGCTTCTTCCTCTCACCCATCCCTTCCTCCCACCCCAAGCCGCACCCCCATCTACCTACTAACCTCATCCCACCTCCTAAACCTGTCCGTCTTCCCTGAACTGACCTATCCCCTCCCTACCTCCCCACCTATACTCTCTCCACCTATCTTCTTCACTCTCCATCTTCGGTCCGCCTCCCCCTCTCTCCCTATTTATTCCAGTTCCCTCTCCCCATCCCCCTCTCTGATGAAGGGTCTAGGCCCGAAACGTCAGCTTTTGTGCTCCTGAGATGCTGCTTGGCCTGCTGTGTTCATCCAGCCTCACATTTTATTATCTTGGAATTCTCCAGCATCTGTAGTTTCCATTATCTCTAATTACCCGGGTGTCTGGGTTAACAGTCCATTGATAATACCATTAGGCCATCATCTCTCCAGCCAGAGGGACTGAGGCCAACTATTACTCCAGCGGGACTGAGGCCAATTTTAGGAATGCATTGTTGCCCTGATGAGATTATCCAAAGCATCACTGGCCACGTATAACTTTGGGATCTCGTGCAATACATAGCTTTGAACTATAGTACCATGTGGAATGACACAGTAAGTCATGTATTCAATGGACATTAATCTCCCAACAGTAAATGAAATTTGTAGTAAGAATGTGGAGCTTGATGTACTTTGGTAAAAGGTTGCCTAGCTAAACAAGGTCGATTTCTTTCAAGCACAACATTCCAAATAAATAACTTTAGTCTATGGAAATGTCCACAGTATTCTGCCAGCAGCTTAGAACACAGCAGTTCAAATTACCAAAGATGGGTAAAAACAAATCATATTATGATTGTTCTTTGTCATATAAGGTAAAGATTCTTAAAGAGTTAATATTGAAGTCACATTAGCTCGACCCAATCTGATGATGGCACACACTGTCTTTTGTGAGGGAATTTGACGTTAGCTGTCATATGGAGCAGGTGCATTTTTGCAGTTTCCTACAGTGCTGATAATTAAGCCTGGGTCACCAAGTAAGGGAAACTGTAGGTGATGTCATCGTGAAATAGACCATTTTGTAGTTAAGGATCCTCTTGGGATTAGAAATCACAACACAGTAGTTTCAAATTCAGTTTGAGAGAGCACCTTGGTCTCAGACCAGTGTTATCAACTTGAATAAGGGAAATCACAGAGGTATGAAGAAAGGGTTCTCTAAATTCAGCTCGGAAAATAGATTAAGGGGAAAGTCCATTGACGAGCAGTGACAGAAATTTAAGCACTTTCCAGAAAACGTGCCAAAAATTTACTCCGGTCAAAAAGAAGGACACAATGAGAATAAGCATGATAAGCAAAGGTAGTCAAGGAGAATATTAATCAAAAACGAAGGAATAAAAAGCAGTGAAAGCTAGTGGTCAGCCAGAAAACTTGGAATTTTCTTTAGGAACCAACAGCAGATGACCAAAAATCTAATAAAGGGAGAAAATTGATTTATGAAAATAAACTGGCAAGAAATATAAAAACAAACAGCAGGAGTTTCTTCATGTATACAACAAAGTAGCAAATACAAGAATGAGTCCTCTGAGATTATTTGTGCTGGCACAACAGAAATCTCTCCCTAATAGGGTCTACCTACGGCCCATAACTGCAGTGGTTCACAAAGGCAGCTAGGGACAGGCAGCAATGCCTACGTTCCATATGTGAATAAAAAAAAAGAACTGTTTAACATTATCAACATAGGGAAATTAATAGGCTTTACATGACAGGTGGAAATATGCAATTCCCTGTCATGCTTGTTCGTAGTGACAGGGCTGGTTAAGCAACAATCTCTCAGTAACATAACAGAGTCTGAAAAATATCAACTTCACCAGTAAAAGAGTCACAGAGGGTGAATGAAAACATCCAAACTGATCACGACGTTGAGTTGTTGAGCTGCATTTCACTCTTTGTGAGACAGACCAATGCCAACAGATACAGGACATGGTCAAGAAAAAGGAATTGTTTGCTCTAAGCATCCTGGATATTGCAACAAAGAGACTACCTCTTCTAGTTACAGATATGGCTTTGTCCAGAAATCCAGGATACATCAAGGGAAAAAGTGTCTGCTAAAAGAAAGCAGCTGTCCTCTGTGTTTTCATTCCAAGATTAAAGGCCCCTAGGTGAGGCAATTACTTGAATTAGTACAGAAGTGTTCCTCGTTGAAGGAAATTCAGATCAAGGGTCCATCAGATGGGGAAACTATCCAAGGCAACACTGATATCCAACAACATGCTCGGCAACGGATACCTGAGAGATAAGAGATCCTCCAGCACACAAGCGATTCATGGGTCGGAGCCAAAATCAACAATCCTCAAGACGAATACCTACCATTGTTCCAAGTCTGAAGCTAATGTGTTTGGGGAAACTGAATTATCCAGATTGCATGCATTTGTGAAGTCAGCGAATTGGGGAGATGAAGTAGTGTTGAAGGTAGTATATATGATGTATAATAGGTTAACTGTGTGGAGAAAAGCATCCGGGAGTGGTAGGGATGAGAGGAGAGAAATATAGTATGAGGTGATTGTTGCAGAGTGTTAATGTTGAAGTTGTGTTAGCTCCATTCGATGTGATGACATCTAGTCATCTGTGGGTGGAGACAGGGAGTTCTACACTAGCCACTACAGTGAACAGATGTATTCTGCACAGCTCCCGATTGTCCTTGATTATTGTGCCTTTGTAATATCAACTATATTTATTGTCTTAATGCAATAATCCATCTTGCTCTCAAAAACAAATGCCTCTTCCGCCTATCATCTATCACTGATATTTGAATGGGCCCCAGAAAATGTATAGACAAAGCAAGCTCGGTCGCAGTGAACTACCTTTTACAACCCTCACCATGTGGCAGGTATCATGATTTTCCAGCAATGTCAATCAGGGCAAATACCACATTTTGCAGTCTTGCTGGTACACTGTGGTTTATTTTCAATCTCCTTTCAAGTGGGCTGGCATGGCTCTTAGTTCAAAAACATCCACTACAAGTAAGTCAGCAACAGATCAAGAAGGCCGGCTACTGCCTTGGGAAAATTAGGAATCGATGGTGGATGCACCATTTCTATATTCTGAAAAAAATATTATTTTACTTCATACCAGTACAGCATTACTGCTACTTGGAAAAAGCATTACTATGCTATTGAGAGTTCCGGTTGATCTTTGTATAATTCATTTATTACCAGTGTTAGTTAATCTTGACTGTGTAAGTTGCTCAAGTAAACAATCAGGAATAGGATTCCAATCTTTACGATGATGTGACATCCTCTTAAGTGGTTCCTTCTCCCAAACGCAGTTCTCTAACATGTGGGAAGATGCCTCCACAAAATCTGTCTCCACTTTGGTTCCACCGAACATGGTAAATTCAGCCTGCAAAATAAATAGAATTATCAATGTGCTAAATTAGATGGCCTACTTAAATAGTTTATAGAAAAAACAGTGAATAGTTAAATAGCTGAAAGTGAGAATAGCTTCAAAACAAATAAACAACGCAAACAAGCTGTGGAACAACGAAACCAGGCATAGAGGAAACACACTGGCGAACAATTAAGTAGCAGAATTTCTGACAGTCATAGTGTTATTTTTGTTTCTGAGCTTATACAATGCCCTAGTTTCACAGGCTATGCTCATCCATTTTAGAGGTTGTTCAGTTTCTTGTTTCACACAATGTTACTATTTTTGGGGACATGACCCTTTCTGGATTAAGGTACTGAGCTTGTGATCCCACCAGCCAGGATCATGCAAGTCTAACTGTCCTCACATAATCAGACAAAGTTAGGTGAAACAATTTGATTCAGCATTAATTTCAACATTAATTTTGAAAAGCTGTTTCCTGGGTCCTAACACAATCGAAACTGACTAATCTGAATAACCAACAATCACTATCCATTATTAAAAAATTGGACAGATTAAAATAACTTTGCAAATTTACACAACATTTCAAAATACTTCACAATCAATGTTATGTTTTCCCAACTGCACCCACCACTAATATGACAGCAATGTTGCACAGACTACAAAAGAAATGACCAGATTATTAAAGGTAATTACTGAAGGAGCCAAACCTTAGAAAAAACTGTAAAGTGAGTACCTGGGCACATATCTGGTGCATTACGTGATCAAATTCTTGGAGGTAAGTCTCAACATCCTTAAGATAGAGAAGGGAAGGAGCTTCAGGTATTATCATAGTAAAATTTAATTACCATAGCTGCTACTGCAATCTGTCTAGTTCCATCGGTCATTCTCGTTCCATCCAGGTTGCAGATCAAAACAAGCTGCGTGTCCGTAACTCCCATCTCTGAAACGAAAGGTCAAAACAACAACTGACTTGATTATTTTAATTCCAGAATCAAATCAGACAAAAGCTATCTTGTTAGCATTGGGTCGCTCTTTTGTGATTTTACTGCATTCAAGTAAAATAAGTATTTTACCATAAGTTGCAACATGTCTTTATTGAAGAGGCCTTTAACTGACATAAAAAAATCTTGCGCCATTTCTCGGAGGTGTAACTAAGTCTTCATTATATATAACAAGAATGTTAACAAGAAAGATATAATACAGAAAACATATAAAAAACTTAAAGTCATTGCAGCAAAACTTTACATTTCAATTTCTTTTCCTATCTCCGTCAGACTTAAAGAATCCACCATTCACTATTTGGGTCTATATACATATATTAATTACATAATCATTTCCTAATTAAAATAAGCAGCATTAGCTCTAAATCTGCTGATATACATCACTTGACTAAATCTAAATATTTTTCCAAGTAAGGCAGGTGCAAACAAAGTTTTTTTTTGTTTTGCATTAAATGCAGAGATTTTCATCACATCTGTCCAGTTGATAATAATAAAGTGCATTTTAAATGTCCAGAGTGATATAAAATTTTTGACGTACTTTGTCATAAGTCATAAAAGGAGTCTCAGCATGTGATACCCCTTGCCAGGTGCTTCCCACAACAAAGGGACTGTAAATTTCCATGTCAATGCCCACTGATTACTTAGTGTGGCATTAGAGTAAGTTATTTTCTTCTTGGACAGAATGTGCAGGTTTGAGATGTTGTGTATGTATTGAAGTTATGACTTTCAGCACAATAGTAATACATAAAAATATTACATCTTCAACATTAAGGTGGGTCTTAATGTCTTGAAAGGGACGGAAATGGCCACTCTTAGCAATACTGTCATTCACAGCAGTGGCAGGTGGAGGAAAAGTTCATATAAGTTTTTCTCTCATGTGATTCACTATCTGCTAAAGGCCCAAACTGGCAGATATGTTCTTCAGGACTTGGGTAGTTTGGTCAGTAGTGCTGTTGAGCCACCCTTGTTGATGGATATTGAAGTCCCCATCCTAGAGCTCATGCAATGCTCTGCTACCCTCCATGCCTCTTCCAACTGGTGCTCAACATGCAGGAGTTGTGAATCTTTAGCCCAAGGTCAGTATAGGTAGTAATCAGGAGGCTTCCTTACTCTTATTTTACGTGTTACCCTGAGAGTTTATGATGTTTGGATCTCATTTTCAGGTATATAGGACGCTGGAGCAGGAATAGGCCATTTGGCCATTGGAGCCTGCTCAGTCATTCAACTAGATCATGGCTGATTTGACTGTAGTCTCAACTCTACTGTCCTGTCTACTTCCTCAAAACCTCAGAGTCTCTCATCTATCAAAAGTCTAACTAAGCTCTAAATAAATTCAATGCCTCAATCTGGGAAACAGAATTCCACATATTAATGATAATGAAATGTGCGGCTGGATGAACACAGCAGCATCTCAGGAGCACAAAAGCTGACGTTTCGGGCCTAGACCCTTCATCAGAGAGGGGGATGGGGGAGGGTTCTGGAATAAATAGGGAGAGAGGGGGAGGCGAACCGAAGATGGAGAGAAAAGAAGATAGGTGGAGAGGAGAGTATAGGTGGGGAGGTAGGGAGGGGATAGGTCAGTTGAGGGAAGACGGACAGGTCAAGGAGGTGGGATGAGGTTAGTAGGTAGGAGATGGAGGTGTGGCTTGGACTGGTTTTGGGATGCAGTGGGTGGAGGGGAAGAGCTGGGCTGGTTGTGTGGTGCAGTGGGGGGAGGGGATGAACTGGGCTGGTTTTGGGATGCGGTGGGGGAAGGGGAGATTTTGAAGCTGGTGAAGTCCACATTGATAGCATTGGGCTGCAGGGGTCCCAAGCGGAATATGAGCTGCTGTTCCTGCAACCTTCGGGTGGCATCATTGTGGCACTGCAGGAGGCCCATGATGGACATGTCATCTAAAGAATGGGAGGGGGAGTGGAAATGGTTTGCGACTGGGAGGTGCAGTTGTTTATTGCGAACCGAGCGGAGGTGTTCTGCAAAGCGGTCCCCAAGCCTCCGCTTGGTTTCCCCAATGTAGAGGAAGCCACACCGTGTACAGTGGATGCAGTATACCACATTGGCAGATGTGCAGGTGAACCTCTGTTTAATGTGGAAAGTCATCTTGGGGCCTGGGATGGGACGAGAGAGGAGGTGTGGGGGCAAGTGTAGCATTTCCTGCGGTTGTAGGGCAAGGTGCCGGGTGTGGTGGGGTTGGAGGGCAGTGTGGAGCGAACAAGGGAGTCACGGAGAGAGCGGTCTCTCCGGAAAGCAGATAGGGGTGGGGATGGAAAAATGTTTTGGGTGGTGGGGTCAGATTGTAGATTGCGGAAGTGTCGGAGGATGATGCATTGTATCCGGAGGTTGGTGGCGTGGTGTGTGAGAACGAGGGGGATCCTCTTTGGGGCGGTTGTGGCGGGGACGGGGTGTGAGGGATGTGTTGCGGGAAATGCGGGAGACGCAGTCAAGGGCGTTCTCGACCACTGTGGGGGGAAAGTTGCGGTCCTTGAAGAACTTGGACATCTGGGATGTGCGGGAGTGGAATGCCTCATCGTGGGAGCAGATGCGGCGTGGGCGGAGGAATTGGGAATAGGGGATGGAATTTTTGCAGGAGGGTGGGTGGGAGGAGGTGTATTCTAGGTAGCTGTGGGAGTCGGTGGGCTTGAAATGGACATCAGTTACAAGCTGGTTGCCTGAGATGGAGACTGAGAGATCCAGGAAGGTGAGGGATGTGCTGGAGATGGCCCAGGTGAACTGAAGGTTGGGGTGGAAGGTGTTGGTGAAGTGGATGAACTGTTCGAGCTCCTCTGGGGAGCAAGAGGCGGCGCCGATACAGTCATCAATGTAACATCAATGTAACAATGTAACAGTCATCACTCCACATATTAATGACTGTCTGAAAGAAAGTTGTTTTCTTCCTTATTTCTACGTTAAAAGCTCTTATTCTGAAAATCTGTTTCCTAGTTTTAGTCTCCATACAAATGAAAACAGCCTCCCAATATCCACTAATTCAAGACTCCTTGAGATTCTGTGTTTTTCAATAAGATTGTCTCTCATTCTTCTGAACTCCATTTGGCATTAGGCCCAACCTGTTACATTCAAATGTGTTAGATAACCTACCTTGGACACAGATCAAGATAAAACTGACCTAGAATATCACATGTGGCAGCATCCTGGATAAAGCATAGAGTTACACTTTCATGCCATGCCAAGTGTCAACCTTCTCTAATTGATGGAAAGACAGATTCAAAAATGCTTGATAGGTGCTCATCACGCTATGGTTCAATAGGGAAGAACTTCTTGAGATAATTCTCATCAATGGAGTATTTGATTTTCTCAGTCTGTCATATAATAGTGCATTTCCCATGCATTTATTTTCATATCATATCTAATCATGCTTCACATTCTTTCTTCTTTAAATTTAAAATGAAGCTTCTCTCCTGTTCACCTAAAGGTTTCATTTTCTGGTACAAATCATCTGCAGAGCAAAAGTAAGGGAAAGAATTACAATTTAGATTTCAGATCACAATTTATGCTGCACTTCAACCACTTTGCTGGTTGCACTAAGAATAAATTGCATAGACTATTATTCTTGGTATAGAGCAGGGTGGTGGACGCATTTATCAGAGATTCAGGTATGAAAATCATCATGCTAGTTTTGCTATTTCATCTGCACTAAATTGAACGGATAGATGTTTTGCAGATGACATATCAGATGAGTAGACAGCTGTTACTGACTTTCCCACTGTGGGTTTCTGTTGTGCAGAAACACTTCAAGCAAAATGTATGCAGAACTTTACACTGGCTGAAACAGGAATGTATAGAACTAGAAAAGTCCAATATCCTCTCAATAGCTTGGAAATATCATCCACAATATTGCTCACACTTTTTTCCAGGTACTTATCCAGCAATCTCTGGCATTTGCTGATACAAATAGTTAAATTCACTGCTTACTCAGTCATGAAATCTAACCTTCCTTTTCACATTCCCTTTTCTATGCTTGAAGTCATGCCTGTGTTGAATTTATGACCACAATCAATATATTCACAGCGCCCCCCCCCATGCCTCAAATTTATATCTGTTCATAGCTTTATAGTTCCTCCAAGCCCTATAGTATTCCCTTCCTTCCAGCCTCTATATTTCTCTGACTTCTGGTAAACATACTCATTTTGCTTTACCATAAGAACATAAAGAATGGCTATTCAGCTTGTCAAACCTGTTCCACCATTTAATACAATTATGGCTGATTGCACACTTAAGTGCCTTTTATCCACATTATCCGCATAACCCATTATGTCATTTGTAAATATACTCAAAGATGGCAATCCCACAATCCTCCATGTGAGAAAATTATAAAGATCCACAACTCTGGTGGCTGTGCTTTCTGATTCTCAGGTCCCACTAGTTAATTCCTTCCCTAAACTCTTTTATCCCTTCAATCTCCTCTTTTATTTTTGTAAAACTCTCATTAAAATCTCCCTTTTTGATGAAGCTTTTGATTACTTTACTTTCCATTTCCTTCTTTGGACTGGCAGTCATTTTGTGGACTGCCTTAGATAATAAAATGTGAGGCTGGAAGAACACAGCAGGCCAAGCAGCATCTCAGGAGCACAAAAGCTGACGTTTCGGGCCTAGACCCTTCATTTTTGTGCTCCTGAGATGCTGCTTGGCCTGCTGTGTTCGTCCAGCCTCACATTTTATTATCTTGGAATCTCCAGCATCTGCAGTTCCCATTATCTCTTGTGGACTGCCTTAGGATGTTTTCAACCTTAAATAAATTATGCAAATTAAAGTAATTGCCATGAATCTTGTTTATGTCAAATAGTAATATGAACACTCAGCAAGACATTCTCTGAGACATCTATTCTTCAAACTGTTGCCTTTCCTTGTGACATGGCTGGCTGATCTTATCTATCAATTTAATTACTCTTCACTGAATCTTCTGCTGGGCAACACAGCGGCTAGCATTGCTGCCTCATAGCACCAGGGACCCGGGTTTGATTCCAGCATTGGGTGGCTGTGCAAAGTCCACACATTCTCCCAGTGTGTGTGACTCCAGCTTTCTCCCATAGTCTGTACATGCGCAGGTTAGGTGGGTTGGCCGTGATAAATTACCTATTGTGTCTGGGGATGTGTAGGCCAGGCGGTTTATCCATAGGAAATGCAAGGTTGCAGGGACAGGGTAGGAGGGTGGACTTGTGTGAATTGCTCTTCGAAGGGTCGGTGTGGACTCAATGGGCCAGGTCAGAAGCTAGGAATATCATGGCGACTAAATCAGCTTCTGACTCCTTAAAGCCTGTCTGCCATCTACAAGGCACAAGTCAGAAGTGTTTTGGAGTGCTCCCCAATCGTCTGGATGAGTACAGCCGCAACAACACTCCAGAAGCTTGACACCATCCAGGAAAAAGCAGCCCACTTGATTGGCACCACATCGGCCAGCATTCACTCCCTCCGCCACCAATGCTCAGTAGCAGCAGTGTGTACTATCTACAAGGTGCATTTCAGAAATTCACCAAAAATCCTCAGACAACATCTTCCAAACCCATGAGCACTTCCACCTAGAAGGACAAGGGCATCAGGCATATAGGAACACCACCACCTCCAAGTTTCCGTCCAAGTCACTCACCATCCTGACTTGGAAATATATCACCATTCCTTCACTGCTGCCAGGTCAAAATCCTGGAATTCCCTCCCTAATAGCATTGTGGGTCAACCCACAGCAGGAGGACTGCAGCGGTTCAAGAAGGTAACTCACCACCACATTCTCAAGGGCAACTAGGGACAGGCAAGAAGAGCTGGCCAGCCAGCGACGCCCACTTTCCACAAATGAATAGAAAAAAAAGGCCCACTTCCACACTGTAGGGGTTCTATGATTTTCCAATATCTAGATATTTCTCTCTTAATATACAACCATAAACAATAAGCAGTGATCCAAATAGGGCTGAACTTATCATAGTCTGAACAAACTTAGAATTACTTGTTGAGATTTGCGCTCTACTTGCTTGCCTTTTCTGTCAGTGATTATATTTGATCACTTCTTTTGCTTTTGCGCACTGTGCTGCCTACCTGATATGACTGTAGATCGAAAGCAAACCTGGTCAGATCACAAAGACAGCAAAGAGAAACTAATTGTCAAACAGATCATCAATGAGATAACAGGCAGTCAAAATATTTTTGATTCCATTTCTCCATGAAGAATCACTTCTTAGAAACAATCTTAAATATGAATTTTCTATGAAATTTGAATTAAAAGAACACACCTAAGAATTTGGCAATATTCTCCACTTATTTGGCTATATTCACCTCAAGTACAAAGTCAGCACGTGAACTAAATCCCAGTAATTCTGCTGCCTTTGCTTGAAGTGGAATCAACTTTTCAAGAATAATTGTCTTGCTGTTAATAAAGTAAACACGAGAACTAATCACTGTATTTAACTTAGTAAATTCTTCAAAAACACATTTGAGATTTATTTTTCAAGTATGAAGGTATTCAATGGAAAATAAAATCGACCATCGAAACATTTTTAAAATTTCTTTAAGATTATGGTCACTGTATTTATACAACACCTTTAAAGCAGTAACACATCCCAAAGTGCAGCACAGCAGCATTAAACAAGATTTGAAAATGAGCCACAAAATGTGATATTAGGAGAGGTAACCAAAGTCTTGGTCAAAGAGATGGGCTTTAATTATTATTTTAAAGGAGAAGAGAAAGGTGGAGGGTTGTTGGAATTCTGGAACTCTTCATTGAAAAACGCAGGACAGCATGCCAGGAGCAGCACCAGGCGAATCTAAAAATGAATTATGAACCTGGTGAAGCCACAAAAAAGATGACTTGAATATCAAACAGCATAAGCCTCCTCTAGAGGTCTTCAGGATCAAAGGTGCCAGTCTCAGCTAATTTGATTCACTCTATGCAATATCAAAAGACTGCCGAAAGCGCTAGATACTGAAAAGCTTATGGAGCCTGACAATACTATGTTTTGAAGTTTTGAAGACTTGTGCTCCAGAATTTGTCACACTCCTTGTCAAGCTGTTCTAGTACAGCTACAACACTGGTATCTAGTTGGCAATGTGGAAAATTGCTCAGATATGTCCTGTACACAAAAAGCTAGACAAATCTAGCCTGGCAAATTGCTGTCCCATCAGCCAACTCACTTAAAGTGAAGGCAAGTGTCATTGATAGTGCTGTCAAAGCAGTGCTGGCTTAGCAATACGTGTTCACTGATGGTCAGTTTGGGGCCTGCCAGGCCACTCAATCCTGACCTCATTACAGCCTTAGTTCAAGAATGGGCAAATGAACTGAACTCCAGAGATGAGCTGAGTGTGATTGCCCTTGACATCCAAGCCACATTTGACTGAGTGTGGCATCAAGGAGCATGAGTAAAGCTGAAATAAATGGGAATCAGGTGAAACTCTCCTCTCATTGCAGTCCTACCTGGCAAAAGGGATGATGATGTTCTAAACTCATCCATCTTCACATGCTCCATCAATGATTTTCCTTCCTCTGTAAGGGCAGAAGTAGTGAGGTCTACTGATTATTGCAATGTTCAACATGATTTGTAATTCCTCAAGTACTGAAGCAGTCCATGCCCAAATGCAGCAAGACCTGGACAATATCCAGACTTGAGCTAATCAATGTAAAGTAACAACTATGCCACACGAGAGCTAGGCAATGCCCATCTTCATCAAAACTGAATCTAGTGCCTTTAGTTGTTAAACTTTAAAATACGTAGAAAAGATTTACAAAGATGTTACCAGGGTTTGAAGGTTTCAGCTGGAGGGAGAGGCTGAAAAGGCTGGGGCTATTTTCCTGGAGAGTTAGAGGCTAATGGAGAAAGAATAAACATTTGTAATATGTAAGATGTCAGAATTAAAAGATTGAAAAGACTATAGAGGATTGAAGAACTTGGGAAAATAAAGGAAACAGAAATTTGTGGTTTGAGGCAAAGGAAGGCAAGAGAGAAAGAGAGAGAGAGACGGTGAAGCAAAAGCTGCAATTACAAAAGGAACTAAAATATATCGTCTATCATCCTATTTCAAGATAGGGGGAAAGCACACAGCAGTGCATTCCGTCCCATGGTCTAACACAGGCTGAGAATTGTCCAGTGATTTATCATAATAAATAGTCTTTTATTTTAAGAGTTACAAGCTTCCCCTAAGGCTATTAAGTGAAGTAAAATTACAGCATGTTAAATTGATCTTTGTGACCAGCTGCCATACTGATCACAGCCGTAAATAGATTAAGGCTAAGTATGAAAGCTGTCAGATGAAATTTCAAGCCACAAAGTGGAGAACTTGTGACATTTATTTGTTAGAAGGACACTTAAAAACAAAGGACCATTAATTACATCCAGCACCATCCTGAACTTCAGTTCAAATTACAGATCTGTTATTTTTTTGGAGATTTGGAGTAAGATAGCTAAAAACTCACTGGATGTTAAAATCTAAAACTCTGCATCATTTTTAATTCAAAAGTTTTATTACCAAAAGCATCCTTTTAAAGCTTCAGGACAGCGACTGCAACATGCAACAGGAATTTATACATATATAAATATATTTAAGTACTGATATATTTATGTACTGACACATCTCCTGGCATTTAAGCCCTGAAATAGACTTTTGGAAATCAGCACTCATTCAATCTGTTTGGAATGTTGTCACCTCATCTCACCTCTTTACATCTAAAATGAAAAGCTGCTTCCATTTTTCTTCTGGTTCCAGGGACATAACATGCTTTAATGTCGGGCATGTCGTCAGGGTACTTCAGGATACTTCAAGGTCACCTTGTTATCACTAGTTTTTTCCAAAGCATCAAGAAAGTCATCTGGGAGGACCCTGTTAGAAGCATCCAAGCTAAATTTACAACTTTACGCAGCAAATTGGATTACAGAATACATTTAAATCTTTACAGAGAGGTATAAAAATCCTCATCATCACCATCATCAGTATGCTGCCCCCAAAGAAAAGTTCTTGGCTCATTCTTTGCTGATGCTTCACCCTGAGCCATTTTCTCGGAAGATTTTATAAATGGTGGCTTGTTATTGCCCACCTTGCATAAAGACCAGGTACAGAACAGCTCCCAGTCTACTTCAGCTGGAACTAAATTTGATCGAATGCTTTTGGTGTCATTCTGAACCTTAATTGATTCATCTGGCCAACTGATGCAAACAGCTTCAACTTAAACCACAATTACCCTTTACTAATGAACTTCTGTAGTGTTTGGTCATGGGATATAAGGTTGCATGAATCTTTATTCATATTAGTCACGTCTTTGAAATTCAGATCTTCATTCACAAATCAGTCCACGCTTAGAAGCAGATGATTACGGAAAGCTAGTAACATCATAGCTGCAAAAGCATCCTTTCATTTGACTTCCTTTGTTTGCCTCATCACCTCCTTCCTGGGTTGCCATTTCAAAGGAGCCAATCACAAAATCATATCCCTTTGAAGCAGTCATTCTTTAGATATAAACCTTAATGGAAGATAGTTAACAATGGGAGGTTGCCAAGCTTGATTTTGTCTGGCCTTGACGAGTGCATACCTTATTTTGTGATTACTAAGTAGCAATCATGAAGGCTAACTTTTTTCCTTCAACATGTTCAGCTGGATTTTGCAATATCTTACCAGTGGTAGAGTTGATTAGGAACCAAAATGGAAATTAAACCTAAAGGCAAGGAAAATGGCTGAGGTATGAAATGAATACTTTTCACACGCTTTTACCTAATAATACCAGTTGTTCCCCACACCATGGTGATACAGAAGGCAACTTGGTCACTACAATGGTTTAAAATTGATAAGAAGGAAGTCATAGAGCATTTACAGAATAGAGAAAGATCCTTTGGCCCATCATGTCCATGATTATCATCAAACACCTATTTGCTCTCATCCCATTGTCTACCACTTGAGGGGTCTTGCCTCTACCACGCTTTTAGCAATTAGTTCCAGATATGCACAACTGTCTGAGTGGGGAAAAGAATTCTTCAAATTTCCTCTAAACTTCATGTTCTAAACCATAAAACTGTACCCCTGGTTATTGACAATCCTGCTAAGGGGGAAGGTTTCTCTCAATCTAACCCAATCTACACCTCAGTCAGGCTCTTGCATTTCGGCTTTCTCTGATCTAAGAAAAACAACCCTAGCCTATCTATGAGATAGTAAGGATTGCAGATGCTGGAAGCCACAGTGATAAAATGTGGAGCTGGAGAAGCACAGCAAGTCAGACAGCACCGGAGGAGCGGGAAAGTTGGCATTTCAGATCTGGACACGTCATCAGGACTATCTTGGGGTCCACATCCATAGATCCCTTAAAGTTGCTACCCAAGTTGATAGGGTTGTTAAGAAGGCACACGGCGTGTTGGCTTTCATTGGCGGGGGAATTGAGTTTAAGAGCCGTGAGGTTATGCTGCAGTTCTATAAAACCCTGATTAGACCACACTTGGAATATTGTGTTCAGTTCTGGTCGCCTCATTATTGGTAGGATGTGGTAGCTTTAGAGAGGGTGCAGAGGAGATTTACCAGAATACTGCCTGGAATGGAGGACAGATCTTATGAGGAAAGGTTGAGGGAGCTAGGGATTTTCTCATTGGAGCAAAAAAAGATGACAGGTGGTTTGATAGAGGTGTATAAGGTGATAAGAGATATAGAAAAAGTGGATAGCTAGAGACTTTTTCCCAGGGTGGAAATGACTGTTATGAGGGGGCATAACTTTAAGGTGATTGGTGGAAGGTATAGGTGAGAGGTCAGAGGTAGGCTTTTTACACAGAGAGTGGTGGGCCTGTGGTATGTACTGCAGGGTAGTTTGATCTTAGAGTTGGCAATAGATCGGCATAACATTTTGGGCCGAAGGGCCTGTACTGTTTCGTACTGTTTTACGTTCTATGTTGTATTTTTTTTAGCCCCAGCCTATCTATGTCTCTTTGCATTGCTGAATCGCTCCAGCTGAGGCAACAGCCTGGTGAATCTCTCTGCATCCTCTTTTGGGCAACCACATCCTTCAACTAGAACAGGCAACCAAAAGTGCATGCAGCACTTAAGCTGTGGCCTAACTAACATTGTATATAGCTCAGTCATAACCTCCTTACTCTTGTGTTCAGTGCCTTGAATAATAGAAGCATTTGTTCAATATGGATTCACGTCCATCTTATCTACCTGAGGTATGGAATAAATTGTTCAATCATAAGGTTGATAAGACATTGGGACTTAAGGAAAGGTACTGAGAATCTTGCATTTCCTGATACATAAAGGTCTAGATTTTGGTGTTCACAGTCGGCTGACAACCTAAAAGCTTGGGAGAATTGTAAACTGTGAGAAGGACATCAAAAGTACATTAACAAGTTAGAGGAGTGGGCAGATAGGTGGCATTTAAAAGTCAAAAAAGAGTGAGGTGGTACTCTTTGGTACAAAGAACAAGGAAAGACAGTTTAAAGTAAAGGGTACTGCTCTAAAGGGTGTGCAAGATTGCAGAGACTTTTCTCATAGGTCATTAATACTAGCAGGACAGAGATGTTTAATAAAACATGCAGAGTTCTAGCTTTATCAATAGGACCGTGGAGCACAAGAACACCAGAGTCATGATGAACTTACGTAGGACAGTAGAAAAGCTCAGCAGGTCTGGCAGCATTTGTGGAGGAGAAAACAGAGTTCTGAGGAATGGTCACCAGACCCAAAACGTTAAATATGTTTTCTCCTCCACAGATGCTGCCAGACCTGCTGAGCTTTTCCAGCAACTTTGTTTTTGTTCCTGATTTACAGCATCCGCAGTTCTTTTGATTTTTACATAGTATACTGGTTAGAGCTCAGGTGGAATATTGGTTCTAGGGACCACACGAAAGAAAGATGTGAATACACTAAAGAGAATACATTAGAGATTTATGGGAATGGGTTTCAGAGATTTTAAAGTTTCATGTTTAAACCAGACAGGTTGACTTTGATTGGTTATGGCACTGCTCTGTTTAAAACAAAGTGTAACACTGTCACCTATTTTCTTGTGTTGAACTTCAATAAAACTAAAATGAAATTTATTTATTTTTAAATGTCATTGCTTTGTTTCTTTTTCTGTTTGATTTGTCCAGTTATCTTCCAATATATCATTTATTTCCTCCAAAAATGGCTAGGATGAATTATTTCAATAGCTCATTTCCATAAAATGTACCAGAAAATTTAGTGCAGCTCTATTTACTTGAGTATGGAACGTAAGTAGTCGCATTAAACCAACTGACCTGGAAAACATTCTTAACATCTAGTTACTTTTCTGCCAGACAGATTTGTTACTCCGAGGACAGCAAGGTTTCTCACCACCCACATGGGAAAGAGTTGCCCGCATTTGTCGGGAACGATTGTTCATACTCAGTTCATCCTTGGTGAACCGAAGAACAGTTGTGTCCTCACTGAGATTCATGTTGAAGTCAATACTGAGCTCACTGATTTGCTTCTTGATAGTCTCGAACTCCTGAACAGGAAGGAAAAAGTTCAGTTTTAATATTCCAGAAGATTCCAGACGGTTCTAGAGTTCCTACGTTACATTGCCAGTGAAGCATTCATATATTTGTAACACATTTCTTTGTATTGAATACAGAAGATAATGACATGACTAGACTTACCAATTATGTTTCTTTTGGTAGGTGTAACCCATTCCTTCTTCCCAGTTTCAGCAGTCTGTCCAGGTACAGCTTAGCCTCTGCTTTCAGGGCCTTGAGATTACATATTTTTCTCTTATTGTGCATAAAGCAGAAATTAATTTCAGTCTTTAAAAACTGAGGCACAGGTAAGGGTTGAGATTTCAAGTAAAAAGGATACATGTAGTGCAGAATAATAACAAATACTGGCACAGTGAGAACTGTTATCAAGGCAGTCAGTCCTTTGTACTACAAAAGCGTGCAGCAATGGTGTACTTGGCCTTTCAAAATGGTTACAATGAGCTCTGCTTTGCCAATTAAAGTGGTAGTGCAAGCGGAATGCTTAACTTTGTATTGAGTATGTGCATTATATTGCATAATAAAGAAAGCTCTGCATCCACAGAGTGCTTTGCAACCTTGAAATGTCCCAGTGATTTACAGCCAACAAAATACTTTTTAAGTATAGCAATTGTTGTAATAAAGGAGATAACAAGGTGTGGAGCTGGATGAACACAGCAGGCCAAGCAGCATCTCAGGAGCGCAAAAGCTGACATTTCGGGCTAAGACCCTTCATCAGAAAAGGGGGATGGGGAGAGGGTTCTGAAATAAATAGGGAGGGAGGGGGAAGCGGATCAAAGATGGATAGAGGAGAAGATAGGTGGAGACGAGACAGACAAGTTAAAGGGGTGGGATGGAGCCTGTAAAGGTGAGTATAGTGGGGAGGTAGAGAGCGGAATAGGTCAGTCCGGGGAGGACGGACAGGTCAAGGGGGTGAGATGAAGTTAGTTGGTAGGAAATGGAGGTGCAGCTTGAGGTGGGAGGAGGGGATAGGTGAGAGGAAAAACAGGTTAGGGAGGCAGGGACGAGCTGGGCTGGTTTTGGGATGCATTGGGGGAGGGGAGTTTTTGAAGCTTGTGAAATCCACATTGATACCATTGGGCTGCAGGGTTCCCAAGCAGAATATGAGTTGCTGTTCCTGCAACCTTTGGGTGGCATCATTGTGGCACTGCAGGAGGCCCAGGATGGACATGTCGTCTAAGGAATGCGAGGGGGAGTTGAAATGGTTCGCAACTGGGAGGTGCAGTTGTTTATTGCGAACCCAGCGTTGGTGTTCTGCAAAGCAATCCCCAAGTGTCCGTTTGGTTTCCCCAATGTAGAGGCAGCCACAACGGGTACAGCGGATGCAGTATACCACATTGACAAATGTGCAGGTGGACATCTGCTTGATGTGGAAAGTTTACTTGGGGCCTGGGATGTGGGTGAGGGAGGAGGTGTGGGGGCAGGTGTAGCAATTTCAGTGGTTGCAGGGGAAAGTGCCGGGTGTGGTGGGGTTGGAGGGGAGTGTGGAGCTGACAAGGGAATCAGTGGTCTCTCCAGAAAGCAGACAAGGGTGGGGATGGGAAAACGATTTTGCTGGTGGGGTTGGATTGTAGATGGCAGAAGTGTCGGAGGATGATGCATTGTATCCAGAGGTTGGTGGGGTGATATGTGAGGACGAGGGGAATTGTTTTTTGGTGGTTATTGCGGGGACGGGGTGTGAGGGATGAGTTGCGGGAAATGTGGGAGACTTGGTTGAGGGTGTTCTCGGCCATCCCCGGGGGGGGGGGGCGGGGGGGGGGGTAGCTTTTGTGCATCTAAGATGCTGCTTGGCCTGCTGTGTTCATCCAGTTCCACATTTCGTTATCTCGGATTCTCCAGCATCTGCATTTCCCATTATCTCTGTTGTAATATAGGAAATGTGGTAATCAAGATCCATTAAACAGGAATGTGATAATAACCAAGATAATAAAATGTGAGGCTGGATGAACACAGCAGGCCCAGCAGCATCTCAGGAGCACAAAAGCTGATGTTTCGGGCCTAGACCCTTCATCAGAGAGGGGGATGGGGTGAGGGTTCTGGAATAAATAGGGAGAGAGGGGGAGGCGGACCAAAGATGGAGAGAAAAGAAGATAGGTGGAGAGGAGAGTATAGGTGGGGAGGTAGGGAGGGGATAGGTCAGTCCAGGGAAGACGGACAGGTCAAGGAGGTGGGATGAGGTTGGTAGGTAGGAGATGGAGGTGCGGCTTGGGGTGGGAGGAAGGGATGGGTGAGAGGAAGAACAGGTTAGGGAGGCAGAGACAGGTTGGACTGGTTTTTGGATGCAGTGGGTGGAGGGGAAGAGCTGGGCTGGTTGTGTGGTGCAGTGGGGGGAGGGGACGAACTGGGCTGGTTTTGGGATGCAGTGGGGGAAGGGGAGATTTTGAAGCTGGTGAAGTCCACATTGATACCATTGGGCTGCAGGGTTCCCAAGCGGAATATGAGTTGCTGTTCCTGCAACCTTCGGGTGGCATCATTGTGGCACTGCAGGAGGCCCATGATGGACATGTCATCTAAAGAATGGGAGGGGGAGTGGAAATGGTTTGCGACTGGGAGGTGCAGTCGTTTATTGCGAACCAAGCGGAGGTGTTCTGCAAAGCGGTCTCCAAGCCTCCGCTTGGTGTCCCCAATGTAGAGGAAGCCACACCGGGTACAGCGGATGCAGTATACCACATTGGCAGATGTGCAGGTGAACCTCTGCTTAATGCGCAAAGTCATCCTGGGGCCTGGGATAGGGGTGAGGGAGGAGGTGTGGGGGCAAGTGTAGCATTTCCTGCGGTTGCAGGGGAAGGTGCCGGGTGTGGTGGGGTTGGAGGGCAGTGTAGAGCGAACAAGGGAGTCACGGAGAGAGTGGTCTCTCCGGAAAGCAGATAGGGGTGGGGATGGAAAAATGTCTTGGGTGGTGGGGTCAGATTGTAGATGGCGGAAGTGTCGGAGGATGATGCATTGTATCCGGAGGTCGGTGGGGTGGTGTGTGAGAACGAGGGGGATCCTCTTTGGGCGGTTGTGGCGGGGGTGGGGTGTGAGGGATGTGTTGCGGGAAATGTGGGAGACGCGGTCAAGGGCGTTCTCGACCACTGTCGGGGGAAAGTTGCAGTCCTTGAAGAACTTGGACATCTGGGATGTGCGGGAGTGGAATGCCTCATCGTGGGGGCAGATGCGGCGGAGGCGGAGGAATTGGGAATAGGGGATGGAATTTTTGCAGGAGGGTGGGTGGGAGGAGGTGTATTCTAGGTAGCTGTGGGAGCCGGTGGGCTTGAAATGGACTTCAGTTACAAGCTGGTTGCCTGAGATGGAGACTGAGAGATCCAGGGTGTGATAATAACCAGACTGGTTGTTTCTGTCAATGTTGACTGAGGAATAAATATTTGTCAGGATATCAGGATGAACACTTTCCCTCTTCATTAAGTCGGGTAATGGATACTTGACATCCTCCTAAGAGGCCTTCAATTCAAGAAGCATCTAAAATTAAACTGAATGCGTATCACCTTCACTACATTGTGCTAAAGTATCAGTCTAGATTTTGTGCTCAGATTTCTAGATTGAGACTTGAACTACTAATTCAGTACATTGAACTGTACCAACAGACCCAAAGCCGACACCGAGGACTACATTTTCACAGAGTGTGGAAGTCAATGCAGGTTATTAAAAATATCAGGTGGCACTCCTGTTGTCACAGATTGAAGTTGTGCATGCTGTAACATGAACAGCACTTGAATCATATTGGAATTAGTGTTGAATTTAAACTGGTCATAATTTAATCTAAATAAGCTCGGCTTACAGCTCATGGACTGCAGTGGTTCAAAGAGGCAACTCACCAACACTTCTTTAAGGGCAACTATAGGTGGGCAATAAATGTGGCGCAGCCAGCAATGCCCATGCTCCATGAGTGAATAAAGCAAAAATGTTCCCAGGGTCTGAAACAACAGTGTTGGGATTCAACATAACCAATCCTGAAATGTGATGTTCTTTAGTTTTTTCTAAAAAAAAATTCCTATTCTATAAACTTTGAAGGGAAAGAGCCTGGCTTAAGTTGCCAGTGCAAGTTTTTAAAACACAGCCATTGCAGGGCTTCTTTCATTGACAATCTGGTGTGGGTTAGGCAAGACTTTAACTTCTGTTCACCCCGTTCCAAGAGAGTTTGTTCTTGACATTTCCCAAAATTTATGTCAAGCTGAATGCCTGGGTGAGTTTTAAAAGCCACAATCACCCGAGCAGGAAATTCTGAGTTCAGAACTGTATTCAACATTGCCTCTGATTAGAAGTTTGTTTTTAAAAGACATTGAAATTTGAGGAGATTTAAAAATTTTTATGGATTTCATAAGTTGGAGTTCATTTCATGATCAAGTGAGAGAGAGGGGGGAGAGAGAGAGATAAAACTATATTTGATTGTGTGAATTTATTTTTCATCTCCACACAGATTCTAAGGTCAGCCTATGGTAGATATTTGTTAAGTGGCTACAGAAGTGAAATGCAGTATAAGGACCATGGTGGGTATGAACAAGACATGTGCTGGTATGGAGAGATTATAGGAGATGGAGTGGGTAGCAGGACTGGAGGACCATGCAGCTCCTAAACATCTGAGATACAGTCCCAGAGAACTGAGGCAAAGAGTCTATCTATCTCTATGCTTCCCCCATTGTCCCGAGCAGAAATTGGGTTTAACATAGTCCTTTAAACCAAGCTGTGTGGCCAAGAAATTTCCCGACTTGAGCAATCTGTCTCAAAAAGGAAGAAAAATACATAATGTAAATAAAGCTGATCTGCAGAATAGAATTTTTTTTTATAAGAAGCTTGTTTTTCCAATAAAACACCTTTCTTTGTTTTAGACGTTGCTGTTCTAAAGCAGCTAATTGTGCATCGAGATAAAAATAAATACATTAATGCTTAATAACTGGACAAACTATTATTTGATAGAAGAGTCTATCAAACTAAGTAAATGTATTCACTCTCCTTATGAATTACACGCAGGCGAGGAAGGAGCTCAAAAATGGTCTGAGGAGAGCCAGGAGGGGGCACGAGAAAGGCTTGGCAGAAGGAATCAGGGAAAACACAAAGGCATTTTACACTTATGTGAGGAATAAGAGAATGGTCAAAGAAAGAGTAGGGCCGATCAGGGATAGCATAGGGAACTTGTGTGTGGAGCCTGAGGAGGTAGGGGAAGCCCTAAATGAGTTTTTTGCTTCTGTCTTTACGAAAGAAACAAACTTTGTAGTGAATGAAACCTTTGAAGAGCAGATGTGCATGCTAGAATGGATAGAGATAGAGGAAGCTGATGTGCTGAAAATTTTGTCAAACATTAAGATTGACAAGTCGCCAGACCCGGACCAGATTTGTCTCGGCTGCTTTGGGAAGCGAGAAATGCAATTGCTTGGCCACTTGCGAGAATCTTTGCATCCTCGCTCTCCACTGGAGTCGTACCTGAGGACTGGAGAGAGGCAAATGTAATTCCTTTCTTCAAGAAAGGAAATAGAGAAATCCCTGGCAATTACAGACCAGTAAGTCTCACGTCTGTTGTCTGCAAGGTGTTAGAAAGGATTCCGAGGGATAGGATTTATGACCATCTGGAAGAGCATGGCTTGATTAAATGCAGTCAACACGGCTTTGTGAGGGGCAGGTCATGCCTCACAAACCTTATCGAGTTCTTTGAGGATGTGACTAGAAAAGTTGCTGAGGGTTGAGCTGTGGATGTGGTGTATATGGACTTCAGTAAGGCATTTGATAAGGTTCCCCATGGTAGGCTCATTCAGAAGGTCAGGAGGAATGGGATACAGGGGAACTTAGCTGTCTGGATACAGAATTGGCTGGCCAACAGAAGGCAGCGAGTGGTAGTAGAAGGAAAATATTCTGCCTGGAAGTCAGTGGTGAGTGGTGTTCCACAGGGCTCTGTCCTTGGGCCTCTACTGTTTGTAATTTTTATTAATGACTTGGATGAGGGGATTGAAGGATGGGTCAGCAAGTCTGCAGACGACACGGAGGTTGGAGGTGTCGTTGACAGTATAGAGAGCTGTTGTAGGCTGCAGCGGGACATTGACAGGATGCAGAGATGGGCTGAGAGGTGGCAGATGGAGTTCAACCTGGATAAATGCTAGGTGATGCATTTTGGAAGGTCGAATTTGAAAGCTGAGTACAGGATTAAGGACAGGTTTCTTTGGCAGTGTGGAGGAAAAGAGGGATCTTGGTGTGCAGATACATAGATCCCTTAAAATGGCCACCCAAGTGGACAGGGTTGTTAAGAAAGCATATGGTGTTTTGGCTTTCATTAACAGGGGGATTGAGTTTAAGAGCCGTAAGATCTTGTTGCAGCTCTATAAAACTTTGGTTAGACCGCACTTGGAATACTGCGTCCAGTTCTGGGCGCCCTATTATAGGAAGGATGTGGATGCTTTGGAGAGGGTTCAGAGGAGGTTTACCAGGATGCTGCCTGGACTGGAGGGCTTATCTTATGAAGAGAGGTTGACTGAGCTTGGTCTCTTTTCATTGGAGAAAAGGAGGAGGAGAGGGGACCTAATTGAGGTATACAAGATAATGAGAGGCATAGATAGAGTTGATAGCCAGAGACTATTTCCCAGGGCAGAAATGGCTAACACGAGGGGTCATAGTTTTAAGCTGGTTGGAGGAAAGTATAGAGGGGATGTCAGAGGCGGGTTCTTTACACAGAGAGTTGTGAGAGCATGGAATGTGTTGCCACCAGCAGTTGTGGAAGCAAGGTCATTGGGGTCACTTAAGAGACTACTGGACATGCATATGGTCACAGAAATTTGAGGGTGCATACATGAGGATCAATGGTCGGCACAACATTGTGGACTGAAGGGCCTGTTCTGTGCTGTACTGTTCTATGTTCTATGTTCTATTCCTGATATTGAAGATATTAAATAATTCAATCTTGCAAATTAATTATAGGTATCTATAAAAACTGGTCATCAAATGCCTAACTGATTAGGACTTAGGTTTCCAATTCAGCAGTTAAAGTCTATGTCACAGAGTCATAGAGATCTACAGCACAGCAAAAAGTCCTTCAGGCCATTGGATCTGTGATGGTTCAAACAGCCACCTAAGTTTTTAAAGTCTACACTTCCCCACTTACCTTGTGAATTCTTTTTACTTCAAGTGAGAACATGATCACTTTCCTTCAGTTACTGAGAGATAATAAAGTTGCATCTTTCAACTCCACAACTGTCACTGTTCTTAAGATATTAGTCAAACCTTTCAACTGTACAGCCACAATCTGTTGATACACATGCTTGCTCATAGACATGTCAACATGAAACTCTGAAAGCTTCTCAGCTGCCTCCGTGCAAGCAGCACGCACATCTCTGTTGTCAGAAACGTGCAGTAGAAAAGTAGGAGTGCTGCGTTCCATTGAAAGAAAGTAAACAAGGATGTTGATGCTTTTCTTCAAAAAAGACAAAATGGATACTAGAACCATAGTTTATAAAGATGCTCAGTGTGGAGATAAATCGACAACCTGACTAAGAGTAGTAATGAAAGGAAAGGCCTGTGCTTATATAGTTCCGTATCACCTCCTTCAGAAATATCTCAAAGCAGTTCACACAGCACTAAGTACCATGATGTCTGCTAGCTAGGAAAACAAGTATCATTTTACTATACTTAAAACCAGTTAGGTCCTGTTTAATAGGTTAAGTGAAAACTGAGAACTTGACATCACTTGCTTCAGTTAATCAATTAACAGGAACATAATTAAGGCCCAGATTAAGTCACATTAAGGCAAGTATGTACTAAGAACAATAGGTACGAGAAGGAATTGATAACTGTCAGTTATACACTGCACCTCCCAGTCGCAAACCATTTCCGCTCCCCCTCCCATTCTTTAGATGACATGTCCATCATGGGCCTCCTGCAGTGCCACAATGATGCCACCCGAAGGTTGCAGGAACAGCAACTCATATTCCGCCTGGGAACCCTGCAGCCTAATGGTATCAATGTGGACTTCACCAACTTCAAAATCTCCCCTTCCCCAACCGCATCCCTAAACCGGCCAGTTCGTCCCCTACCCCCACTGCACCACACAACCAGCCCAGCTCTTCCCCTCCACCCACTGCATCCCAAAACCAGTCCAACCTGTCTCTGCCTCCCTAACCTGTTCTTCCTCTCACCCATCCCTTCCTCCCACCCCAAGCCGCACCCCCATCTACCTACTAACCTCATCCCACCTCCTTGACCTTTCCGTCTTCCCTGGACTGACCTATCCGCTCCCTACCTCCCCACCTATACTCTCTCCACCTATCTTCTTTTCTCTCCATCTTTGGTCCGCCTCCCCCTCTCTCCCTATTTATTCCAGAACCCTCACCCCATCCCCCTCTCTGATGAAGGGTCTAGGCCCGAAACTTCAGCTTTTGTGCTCCTGAGATGCTGCTTGGCCTGCTGTTTTCATCCAGCCTCACATTTTATTATCTCAGTTTTGTTATGTAAATCTGCATGCTGAATAAAATGAACATTCATTACATCTCGAGTGAAAGCACATTAATATGCTGTTTTTATTAAGTGAAATAAACTTCTGTGCTCCAAAGTAAACTTTGCTTTATCTAAATGTTTCCACCCCAACCATTATACGAATTATTGGTGCAGTGTCTGAAAACCAGCAACCTTTTGGCAAGGGCCTTGTGAATTTCAGATCTTACCAGATTTTGGGTTCGGCAGTTTCAGGAAAGTTAGGCTGGGTGGGGTTAAGAGTCATTTGGAGCACAGGAATAAGTATGTGAGCAGGTGATCAATAGTCTGGAGCCACAGTACACCAAAGTTATGCCAAAATGAACTGTCAATTAAAACCAAAGTACTATGAATGCTGGAAATCTGAAATGCGTTTGTGAAGTTCATGAAGCAGCTATAAGATTGAAACAGAGTTAATGTTTCAAAACAGCCTGGCTCTGGAATTCTGAAGAAGTCATACCAGACTCAAAACATTAGCTCTATTTCTCTCAGAGATAATGGGAACTGCAGATGCTGGAGAATCCAAGATAATAAATTGTGGAGCTGGATGAACACAGCAGGCCAAGCAGCATCTCAGGAGCACAAAAGCTGACGTTTCAGGCCTAGACCCTTATGAAGGGTCTAGGCCCGAAACAGCAGCTTTTGTGCTTCTGAGATGCTGCTTGGCCTGCTGTGTTCATCCCGCTCCACATTTTATTAGCTCTATTTCTGTCTCGACAGACGCTGCTCGGCCTGCTAAATTTGTTCATCACTTTCTGCTTTTATTCTTAACCGAACTATTTTGTTTCACTCAATTAAAATTAATGCAGAATACATTCCAAAAATGTTTTGTTTTGGGATAACTGGATTTGAGATACCATACCTGTACTATGATTGGAATGATGTGCTGGTGTTGCATTGGAGTGAATAAAGTCAGGAGTCAAACAACATCAGCTTAGAGACCAACATTTTTATTTGAAATCACAAACTTTCAGGCACTGATCCGCTTCACCAGATGAAGGAACAGCATTCCAAAAGCTTATGAGTTCAAATAAACCTGTTGGACTATAACCTTGTTTTGTGTCACTCCTGATTACAACTGGAATGACATTAAAGAGTAAATTATTTATTACACCACTAGAAGATTTACACCAAGGTTCAGAATTTCGTGGAGACGCAAAATTTAACAGTGGTTTGAAGTTATAAAGTTCATTGTATAGCCCAGGGAAAGCAGAATTACAGAACTGTCACAGTGCAGAAGGAGACCATTTGACCCATGTTATCAGCACCAGGTCTTTGAACAAGCAATTCACTTAGTGCCATTCACCCGCCTTCTCCGCATAACCTTGCATTTTACACCTTTTCAGATAACAATTTTAAATGTATCAATGGAACATGCTTCTACCAGGGATTGCATTCCAGATCCCAAATATTCACAATGTGTAAGATTTATTTCATATCATTTTTGCTTCTTTTGACAATTTATTTAAATCTATGCCCGCTCATCCTCAGTTCTCTCATGGGTGAGAACTGTTTCACACTACTTACTCTATCCAGACTCCTCTTAATTTTGAATACATCAAGCAATCTCTTTACAACTTTATCTCTAAGAAAATCAGTTGGCAGGAAACAGAAATGGTCAATAACTGTTTTACAGACTGGAGGAAAGTTCAAAGTTCAGTTCTCCAGGGGTCATTGTTGATACCCTTGCTTTAATGGCCTAGAACTTGGCCTGCAGGACACAATTTCAAATTTTGCCGAAGATACGAAACCTTGAAACAAAATGAACTTCATTGATAAAGTTCCTCATTCCTGGAATCATTCTTGTGAATCATTTCCTTACTCTTTCCAATGTCTTTACATCCTTCCTAAAATGTGGTCCCAAAAACTAGACAAAACACTCTAGCTGAGGTTGAACCAGTATGCAAGTTTAAAATAAGATATTCCTTGCTCTTTACTCAACGTACCTATTAATAAAGATATAGTTTGCTTAACTGTTCTCTCAAACTGTTCTGCTAGATTAAGTGATTTATACATACATACACCCAGGTTCCTCTGTACTTGCACCCCCTTTAGGATTGTATCCTTTATTTCATATTATCAGCCCACGTTCTTTTTGCCAAAATAAATCACTTCATATTCCTCCATGTCAAACTTCATCTGCCACTTGTCAGCTCATTCCACCAGCTTGTTTGTTTTATTGAAGGTTAACACTATCTACTCACAGTTCATATTGTTTCCAAGTTTAGTATCATCTGCAAAATTTGAAATTGTGTCCTGCAGGCCAAGGTCTAGGTCATTAATACTTCTCAGGAAAAAGCAAGGGTGTCGACAATGACTGCGGGGAACTGAACTTCGAACTTTCCTCCAGTCTGTAAAACAGCTATTAACCAATACTGTTTTCTGCCATCCATCCAACCTTGTATACACATTGTTACTGTCCTTTTTTCTCATGAAAACTGGAGTTTTAATTATATTCAGGAAACAGGAGCAATTAAATGGTTAACAGGGCTCACTCTAGAGAAGCAACCTTTGATACTGACAATAGAGGGATGATTTCTTATGATCTGAAGCATTTTGTGTTCAACCACACATATATCATTGTTAATATGTCTGGTATCTTTTGCATGAATACAGTTAGGGCAACTTATTGTAGAAAATTCAACTCTATAATTGCAGGTGTGCCATTCAGTGATAGTTGGATTTTGTTTGCGTCTTTCATAGGTTGGGGCACATTGGGTGCGTGCTTGCATTTATTGGCCATCCTTAATTGCCTTGGAGAAAGTGGCAGTGAGTGCCTTTCCTCACCTGCTGTAATTTGGAGTGCAGGGGCACACTCAATGCAATAGGGAGTGGGGTTGCAGGATTTTGACTCAGTGACAATGAAAGAATGGTGATATAGTTCCATGTCAGGATGTTGCGTAACTAGGAAAGGAATTTGCAATTGGTGGTGAATCACTTGCATCTGTTGCACTTGTCTTTCTAGGCAGTAGAGGTCACAGGTTTGATGGTACTGTTGAAAGAACCTTAGTGAATTTCTGCAGCGCATCTTGTAGACCACATACTGTTGCCACTGTGTGTCAGTGGTGAAGGCACTGAATGTTGAAGGTGCTAGATTGATTGGTTAACCATTTTATCCTATTTTTAAAATACTCAGAAAGCCATGTGCAAACACAATGGACTTCTGCACCATAACAATTCAGTGATTATCCTAAGTGACAGGAAGAAATATCAGGTTCAGTTTCAGACTAATTCCATTCTTAACAAACTGCATAGAGAGGTAGTCAATACCTGCTTCTGGGATTTCTGATTAAATAGGATAGCCACCAGAAAGGTATTTCTCCAAATAAGGAACTTTAATTACTCAAACCAATAGTTTTGAGCAATTCAATTAGTAACATTGTTTCATGTAGGGCTTCATATAATAAAGAACAGAAGTTTATCATCCAGAATCATGAAGAAAAATGAAAAATAATTGTCTCAGGAGACGTGGAGATCCTGAAGGGAAACCGTAAATGGCTGGTCCCACTTGTTCTATCCAAACTATTGTGTTATGTACCTTTGCACCAAGTTTACGGCAGCATGGTGACACAGTGGTTCACGGTACTGGAGACCCTGATTCAATTCCAGCCTTGGGTGACTGTCTGTGTGGAGTTTGCACGTTCTCCCTGTGCCTGCGTGGGTTTCCTCCAGGTGCTCTGGTTTCCTCGCACAGTTCAAATATGACCAAGTAAGGAGGATTGGCTATGTTAAATTGCACCATAGTGTCTAAGGGTGTGAAGGCTAAGTGGATTAACCATGGTAAGTGCAGGGTTAGAGAGATAGGATTGGTGGCTAGGTCTAAATGAGATGCTCTTCAGAGGGTCAGTGTAGACTCGAAGGGATAAGTGGCTTCGTTCTGCTCTGTAGGGATTCTATGAATTCTTACCTTGGTGTCTCCCTTACGTCTCTGGTAGCATTGCCTCTTTCAAGCACTTCACCTTCTATCACACTTTCACACATCCTTTATCATTCTTATTCCCAACTGCCCAGGACACGTCATGCTTAGGAAAACTTCTTTTTAAATCCATCTGAATTGGGTGGAATATAGTGTGTTCAGGAACACACTTCACTGCATTTCTAACCATTGTGCCCCTTGCCCCATTTTTAAAAATTTTGGGGTGCCAGAAGAATACTGGGTCATTTGGGGGAAATGTATGTTGATGATATAAAACTTGAGGGAATAGCATCTTGACATGCCTCCTGTATTTCTTGCCTCCTGAGCCTTTGTTACGGGAATCAGCTGTCAGACTAGGAAAACGGCATTCTCCTGGTGGCGTTAGTTTACATAGAACATTACAGCACAGTACAGGCCCTTCGGCCCTTGATGTTGTGCCGACCTGTCATACCAAAATGTATTTGCAGATTGATTTTAAAATGCATAAATCAAGCAACATTATGCCATTGTTTATGTTTGATGACAATCTGGTCATGATACTGAACTAAAATCCAAATATTCAAACTAATGATTTGCAGCCTTGATTTAAATCCTACCACAGTTATTAAGAAGTTAAATAACATCAATTAAATAAAAGCTAAAATTAATATTTAATATCACTGATCAAAACCACAAGATTTGGGGTTGTTAGAAAATAAAAGTCTGGTTCATTAATCTCTTATAGCAAAGGAAATCTCATGTCCTTACCAGATCTGGCCTTTGTGTCAATCCAGATCAACAACAATATGATCCTGTCTCTTAACTACCCTCTCAAATAGTCTAGCAAGCTACTTGGTTGAATTCAAGTTGATGGCTCATCAATAATTGGAGATAAAGAATAATTTCTGGCATTGCCAATGATGCCCACAGCCCATGAATTAGTAAAAAGTGGCAAACACAATCATAGCATTTCTTATTTATTGTCTAATGACTTCCCATTATACTCAATGTCCATATTTGCCACAGCCATTAATGTAATTTTAAATGTGACATCTTTAATATCTAATGTTTCAACAGAGTTATACAGTTGTTTGCTTTTACAAATGACAGCATCTGACCAATCTCTGATTTGATCTGGTGTTAAATTCCACTACAACTTGGCCATGTTCATTACTTCAGCAAGATTTCTTTGAGAATCACGAACAATTTCTGTTGCCATGAGCACATGGACAGTCTGCGAACACAAGCTTTAAGAAATAAAATAACAAACATTTTGAACGGATAAGCATTTTGTATAGCTTTGCATTTAAACTTCACACATTGTGCTGCATGAATTTTAAGTAAATCAAAAAATGATTATGCATTACTTCATTTCTGGGGGCATACAACATATTTGGATTTTAGTATATTTTTGTTACTCCAAAGTGCATTCATTTTTAGTTTGATTATTAGCAAATGACCTCACATTCCTTTGATAGTTCATTAGGTAAGTGAAGTGCATTGTGACACTTATCCCACCATACCATGAAGTTCTCAGTTCTGGTAAGGGTCTGTGCTGATTATTTTTATATTCGTGGGATATGTGCAACACTGACTGAGCTAACCATTATTGCATATCCATAAATGCCTGTAAGAACATAATTGTGACTCACCTTCTTGAACTTCTGCAACCAATGAGGTGTAGATACAATAACTAAGCTGTTAGGGAGCTGCAGGATTTTGACCCAGTGACTTCGAAAGAACAATGATATAGTTATCCTGCTGATTCAGATAATCGCATAACATCTAGGAACCATTACTGTTGGGCTCAGTGAATAAGGATGCTGAAAAAAGTCAATCAGGCTTCTCATTCTTGACTGCAATCCAGTGCCCTGAAAATATGCACTGGCAAAGGAAACAACTTGATTTTATTTCTTTTTACTTCACTCGTGTGAATTGCTAGCTAGGCCAGCATTTATTGCCCATCCCCAGCTGCCTTTAAGAAGGTGGTGGTGAGGTGCCTTCTTGAACCACTGCAGTTCACATGCTGTGGGTTAACTTACAATGCCATTAGGCAATTAGGCGATTTACCAAGGCAATTAGGAAATTCTAGGATTTAGAACCAGCAACAGTGAAGTAACAGTGACATATTTCCAAGTCAGGATGATGAATGGCTTGGAAGGGAACTTGCAGGTGTCCAAAGTAATTGAGGCTTCCTCACTGAATATTTTTCAAGCAAAGATAGATAGCTTTTTGAACAGTGAAGGAATTAAGGGGTATGGTGACAGGGCGGTAAATGGAACTGAGGCCATGAAAAGATCAGCCATGATATTATTGAATGGTGGAGCGGGCTCGAATGTGCCAGATGGCCTACTTCTGCTCCTGGTTGTTATGTATCTCCAGATATCTGTTGACATTGTCCTTCTAGATGGAAGTGATTGCAGGTATGGAAGGTGCTGTCTAAGGATGTTTGGTGAATTTTTGCAGAGCATCTTGTGGATTGTACACACAACTGCACTGAGTGTCAGTAGTGGAGGGAGTGAATGCTTGTGGATGTGGTGCCATTCAAGTGGCCTGCTGCTTTGTCCTGGATGGTGTCAAGCTTCTTGAGCGTTGATGTACTGCATGCACCTGGCAAGTGGGGAGTATTCTGCCACACCCTTGACTACTTAGCTGTGATGGTCATGTACTAGTTTCAGCTCTGAACACTGACAGCATCGAAAAGCATCTACTTGCTCCAGGTCCTGTTTTTACAACCATCAAATTGCCAGCATTCAGTAGAAGGCAAAGAAGCTGTAACAAGTCACTTTGGGGCGGCACGGTGGCTCAGTGGTTAGCACTGCAGCCTCACAGCACCAGGGACCCAGGTTCAATTCCCACCTCGGGTGACTGCCTGTGTGGAGTTTGTACATTCTCCCCGTGTCTGCGTGGGTTTCCTCCGGGTGCTCTTGTTTCCTCCCACAGTCCAAAGATGTGCAGGTTAGGTGGATTGGCCATGCTAAATTGCCCATAGTGTTCAGGGGTGTGTGGGTTAATAGGGGGATGGGTCTGGGTGGGATGCTTCAAGGGGCGGTGTGGACTTGTTGGGCCGAAGGGCCAGTTTCCACACTGTAGGGAATCTAATCTAATCCAATCAAGTTTCCTTTGAAGCGCAGCAGCACTGACGCTAATACTTGGGGGAAGTGAAGAAATACTTAAATATGAATTGGAAGCAAGAACAGGCCAGCTAGGAGTAGGTTGCAACCAATTATGTAAAATGTCAAAAACATGTCCACCAAGTTCAATCATGCTTTGAGTCTGAACACTTCAACAAATAGAATAGTATAGCAATTTATTGTCAGGTGTATTTTTACCAAAAAAAGTGAAAAAGTTTTATAAATCACCATATCACAGCACCTAAAATAATGACAAAAGTCATAAATAAAAAAACAAAGAAGAAAAAGTTCATCGTTCTTCAAATTAATGGCTCCTGGATTCGGGGTATACTTGAAAACTGGGTTGAAACAGCCATGCAGGGCTGGGCTGAGGCCATCACACTGTACCAAGCGAGGAAGAGAAATGAATAAACTCACCGTTCTTTATTCCACTACCTCAAGGGATACCCTGCTATACCTGCCCAAAGATCTGCATGTCAAGAATGTACAGTCAAATGAAGAGCCAGTGTAGAAACTTGCAACCCCGAGTAGATATCATCCTCAAATCCAAGGATAGTTAGATTCAATTATATAAAACCTTTCATTTAAACAGTCAGACTTTTAAACTTCACTTAATATGTTTCAATTTCTCTGAGCATTGTCAAGGGAATATTCCTTGGGAGCAGCACTTCCTGGTAATTAAAGGAAATAGAAGTAAAATTTGTCCGATGGCTTTGTTTCTGTGAAAAAATGTATGAGGCAAATATTTAGAAATGTACAGATGAAAGAAGTTTCTAAATAAGGTGAGCAATTAGACCAAAGATCTACAATTCCTTCCTAAAATATCCAGATTGAATCAATAATTTATGAAGCCTTTGAGATAATCTTAAAAGTTTAATTTGTGCAGTTTATGAATAAAGCAGCGCCAACAGTCCAATATCAGTCATAAAATCCCTACAGTGTGGAAGCAGGTCATTCGCCCACAGAGTCCACAACGACCCTCCGAAGGCTGTGAGGGAGCAGTGCTAACCACCAAGCCACCATGCCGTGCCAATTCAACTTACTTTCCATTTTCTTCCCCCTCACATTCTTGGATTTGGTAATGTAAACTCACCACCTGTCATGGATTAAGTAAGCTCAGGACCAGTGATATTGCCATTTACAATTGGAAAACCTCAAAACAGCAGTCTGGAATCCTTGCTAGTCTGTCTCCTGTCTCAACTTTTGTACTGATGATGATAATTTGAGGTTTTGCGGATAGACTCAAAGATGTTAGAATGAGGAAACCTTCCTTCTGCTCTGAGGTGAAAGTAATCCATTATCTGTTAGTGGGAAGGGATCAGGTCATAATAATCAGGACTCAGTTGAATAAAAGGTGAATATACTAACTGAAGAGGGAAAAGAAACAAACATATTGTGGAAGAGGAAAACTAGGCAGTACACCAGCAGGTAATACTGACCTTTTTTTGAAAGCATTCAGGAGAAATGAATGTAGGGCCTGAGATATTGAAGTATAATGCCGGAGTTCAATGTTTGATGGTGTTAATTCATCACTGTGCACAGTCACTGAAATGCTTCCATTTCAATTTGATGGGTTCTGAGATGGGTTACAAGTCCATTATACAATATGAAGGCTCTGACAATGTTGGGGGCAGCTGGTGCTTGTATGGTTGGGTAGATCCGTTGTTTGGAGGTTTATGTGCTCCCTCTAATGTCCCAACTTC
Organism: Stegostoma tigrinum; assembly: GCF_030684315.1. Classification (NCBI taxonomy): domain Eukaryota; kingdom Metazoa; phylum Chordata; class Chondrichthyes; order Orectolobiformes; family Stegostomatidae; genus Stegostoma; species Stegostoma tigrinum. Next base: position 111,737,195 of record NC_081356.1, read on the forward strand.
ACCACTGCATGTTCTTGAATTTGTTTTCTTTTATTTGGTCAGTTACAGAAATCACTGCAAGGTTGTAGAATGTGGCTCACCATCACCTTCAGTTGCTTTGAGGACATTCCTGACATTTTTGAGACTCCTGGGAGTCTCCTACCCCATTTGAGCTCCCAGCTGAACAGTTGTATTAGGATTCTGGTGTCAGGCGTACCGACTATAGGTCCTGTCCAGCACAGCAAGTTTTAATAATTAACATCACAATGCTGGGCAAGTGGCTTTGGGCTTACCAGATTTGGAGATTTAAAGTTTTAAGAAGATTTGTAGCTCGGGTTGTGGATGAGGTTGTAGACTTGCTCGCTGAGCTGGTATGTTTGATTGCAGATGTTTCATCACCCTGCTAGGTAACAGCATCAGTGTGCCGCCGATGAAGTATTGCCGTTCTGCTTGAGATGCCTCGGTTTGCAGGGGTGGTTGGCATCACTTCCAGTTCTGCTTTTCAGTGGATTGTATATTGGATCCATTTCAGTGTATTTGTTGATGGAGTTCCGGTTGGAATGCCAGGCCTCCAGGAATTCCCTGGCATGTCTCTGTTTGGCTTGTGCTATCATGGATGTATTGTCCCAGTAGAATTTGTGTCCTTCTTTGACCACATGTATTGAGACCAGTGAGAATTGGTCTTGTCTCCTGGTGGCTAGTTGGTGATCATGTATCCTTAATGTCAGTTTTCTTCCTGTTTGGCCTATGTAATGTTTCTCACAGTCCTTGCATGGTATTTTGTATATTACGCTAGTTTTGTTGGTTGTGGGTATGAGATCTTTTACATTTGTCAGCAGCTGTTGCAGAATGGTTGCTGGTTTGTGGGTTACTCTGATACCAACGGGTCTGAGTAGACTTGTGGTCATCTCTGATATGTCGCTGTTGAACAGGAGGGTCACTAATGTGTTTGACCATGTTCTGTCTTCTTGCTGTTGTCTGTGTGGAGATAACGGCTGATTGCGCTTTTTGGGAATCTATTCCTTTTTAAAATTCCATATAAATGCTCCCATTCCGCCTTGTGCAATTCCAGGTTGCTGCAGGGTATTGTGACTTATTTGAATAATGCCCTGATGCAGCTCCGTTTATGGTGGTTGGGTTGGTTGCTGGTGTAATTAAGTATCTGGCCTGTATGCGTGGTCTTTCTGTATATGCTAGTCTGGAGTTCCACACTGCTCTTACTGTTCTACCATTATGTCTAGGAAGGGTAGCCGGTTACGGTTATTGCTCTCTTCTTTTGTGAATTTTATTCTGGTGAGGATGTCGTTTATATGTCGGTGGGTTTCTTTTAGTCTTGTGCATTTGATAACACAAAGGTGTCATCGACATAGTGGACCCAGAGTTTGAGTTGTATAGTGGGGAGCACAGTCTGTTCTAACTTCTGCATTACCGCTTCTGCAATCAGTCTTGATATTGACGTTCCCATTGGGTATCTGTTGATTTGTTTGAATATACGGTCATTGAAGGTGAAGTGGGTTGTAAGGCACAGATCCAGCAGTTTCAGGGTGCTGTCTTTGTTGATGCTGTTGGTGTTATAGGGTATCTACCTTCCTGATTCATTCAGCAATGTGGCAAATGTATTTTCGGCGAGGTCAATGTTTATGGGTGTAAATGGTGCAGTTACATTGAAGAATACAAACGAGATTCTTAACTACACCAGCAACCATCCCAACAGGCAGAAATGGAGCTACAAGATGACATTATTCAAATGAGCCACAACACACTGCAGCAACCCAGAAGGACACAAAGCAGAACAAGGGAACTTATACAGAGTGTTTAAAAGGGATGGATAACCAAAAAGAACAATTCACTATTACCTCAGTGACAGATCACAAGAAGAACAAAATGGCCATGCACACTAGTCAGCAGACCATACATCAGAGACATATCAGAGGTGACCACAAGACTACTCAGACCTCAAGGTATCACGGTAACCCGCAAACCAACAACCACCATGCGACAGCTACTTACAAATGTAAAGGATCCCATACAAAGAACAAAGAAAATTACAGCACCGGAACAGATTGTTCAGCGCTCCAAGCTTGTGCTGATCCAGATCCTCTATCTAAACTATCTATTTTCCAAGGATCTGTATCCCTCTGCTCCCTGCCCATTCATGTATCTGTCCAGATATATCTTAAATGACGCTATCGTGCCCGCTTCTACGACCTCTGCTGGCAACGTATTCCATGCACCCACCACCCTCTGCGTAAAGAACTTTCCATGCATATCTCCCTTAAACTTTTCACCTCTCGCCTTGAAATTGTGACGCCTAGTAACTGAGTCTCCCACTCTGGGAAAAAACTTCTTGCTATCCACCCTTTCTATACCTCTCATGATTTTGTAGACCTCAATCAGGTCCCCCCTCAACCTCTGTCTTTATAATGTAATTAATCGTAATCTACTCAACCTCTCTTCATAGCTAGTGCCCTCCATAGCAGGCAACATCCTGGTGAACCTCCTCTGCACGCTCTCCAAAGCATCCACATCTTTTTGGCAATGTGGTGACCAGAACGGGACGCAGTATTCCAAATGTGATCGGCCTGAAGTCCGATACTACTGAAACATGACCTGCCAACTCTTGTACTCAATACCCCGTCCGATGAAGGAAAGCATGCCATATGCCTTCTTGACCATTCTATTGACCTGCACTGCCACCTTCAGAGTACAATGGACCTGAACACCCAGATCTTTCTTGTGCATCAATTTTCCCCAGGGCTTTTCCATTTACCGTACAGTTCGCTCTTGAGTTGGATCTTGCAAAATGCATCACCTCACATTTGCCTGGATTGAACTCCATCTGCCATTTCTCTGCCCAACTCCCGAATCTATCTATATTCTGCTGAATTCTCCGACAGATCCCTTCACTTTCTGCTACTCCACCAATCTTCGTATCATCTGCAAACTTGCTAATCAGACCATCTATACCCTCCTCCAGATCATTTATGTATATCACAAACAACAGTGGTTCCAACAAGGATCCGTGTGGAACATCACTGGTCACAGTTCTCCATTTTGGGAAACTCCCTTCCACTACAACTGTCTGTATCCCATTGCCCAGCCAGTGCTCTATCCATCTAGCTAGTACACCCTGGACCCCATACGACTTCACTTTCTCCATCAGCCTACCATGGGGAACCTTATCAAATGCCTTATTGAAGTACGTGTATATGACATCTACAGCCCTTCCCTCATCTATCAACTTTGTCACTTCCTCAAAGAATTCTATCAGTTGGTAAGACATGACCTTCCCTGCACAAAACCATGCTGCCTATCAGTAATTTGCCCATCTTCTTCCAAATGTAAATAGATTCTATCCCTCAGTAGCTTCTCCATTAGCTTCCTCACCTCCGACATCAGGCTCACCAGTCTATAATTATCTGGATTATCCTTGCTACCTTTCTTAAACAAGGTGACAACATTAGCAATTCTCAAGTCCTCTGGGACCTTACCCGTGCTCAAGGATGCTGCAAAGATATCTGTTAAGGCCCCAGCTATTTCCTCTCTCGCTTCCCTCAGTAACGTGGGATAGATCCCATCCGGACCTGGGGTCTTGTCCACCCTGATGTCTTTTAGAATACCCAACACGTCCCCCCTACTTCTGCCAACTTGACCTTGAGTATTCAAACACCTGTCCCTAACCTCAACATCCGTCATGTCCCTCACCTTGGTGAACACCGACGCAAAGTACTCATTAAGAATCTCACTCATTTTCTCTGACTCCTCGCATAACTTCCCTCCTTTGTTCTTGAGTGGGCCAACCCTTTCTCTAGTTACCCTCTTGCTCCTTATGTACGAATAAAAGTCTTTTGAATTTTCCTTAACCCTGTTTGCTCAAGATATTTCATGACCCCTTTTAGCCCTCTTAATTCCTCGTTTCGGATTGGTCCTACTTTCCTGATACCTTATGTATGCTTCCTTCTTCCTCTTTGCCAGTCTCACAATTTCACCTGTCATTCGTGGTTCCCTAATCCTGATCTTTCTATCCCTCATTTTCACAGGGACATGTCTGTCCTGCACTCTAATGCACCTCTCTTTAAAAGCCTCCCATATATCAAATGTGGATTTACCCTCAAACAGCTGCTCCCAATCCACATTCCCCAGTTCCTACCAAATTTTGCGAAAGTTGGCCTTCCCCCAATTTAGCACTCTTCCTTTAGGATCACTCTCGTCTTTGTTCATGAGTATTCTAATGCTTACGGAATTGTGATCACTGTTCCCAAAGTAATCCCCTACTGAAACTTCAACTACCTGGCCGGGCTCATTCCCCAACACCAGGTCCACTATGGCCCCTTCCCAAGTTGGACTATTTACATACTGCTCTAGAAAACCCTCTTGGATGCTCCTTACAAATTCTGCTCCATCTAAACCCCAAACACTAAGTGAATCCCAGTCAACGTCGGGAAAATTAAAATCACCACCACCCTGTTGCTCCATAATCTGTCTACATATTTGCACTTCTATCTCATGCTTGCTGTTTGGAGGCCTGTAGTACAGCCCCAATATTGTTACCACACCATTCCTATTTCTGAGCTCTGCCCATATTGCCTCACTGATCGAGTCCTCCATAATGCCCTCCTTCAGCACAGCTGTGATATGCTCTTCGACCAGTAATGTAACCCCTCCAGTGGTAATGGGAACTGCAGATGCTGGAGAATCCAAGATAATGAAATGTGAGGCTGGATGAACGCAGCAGGCCCAGCAGCATCTCAGGAGCACAAAAGCTGCAATCCGACCCCACCACCAAAGACATTTTTCCATCCCCACCCCTGTCTGCTTTCCGGAGAGACCACTCTCTCCGTGACTCCCTTGTTCGCTCCACGCTGCCCTCCAACCCCACCACACCCGGCACCTTCCCTTGCAACCACAGGAAATGCTACACTTGCCCCCACACCTCCTCCCTCACCCCTATCCCAGGCCCCAAGATGACTTTTCACATTTAGCAGAGGTTCACCTACACATCTGCCAATGTGGTATATTGCATCCACTGTACCCGGTGTGGTTTCCTCTACATTGGGGAAACCAAGCGGAGGCTTGGGGACCGCTTTGCAGAACACCTCCGCTCAGTTCGCAACAAACAACTGCACCTCCCAGTCGCAAACCATTTCCACTCCCCCTCCCATTCTTTAGATGACATGTCCATCATGGGCCTCCTGCAGTGCCACAATGATGCCACCCGAAGGTTGCAGGAACAGCAACTCATATTCCGCTTGGGAACCCTGCAGCCCAATGCTATCAATGTGGACTTCACCAGCTTCAAAATCTCCCCTTCCCCCACCGCATCCCAAAACCAGCCAAGTTCGTCCCCTCCCCCCACTGCACCACACTACCAGCCCAGCTCTTCCCCTCCACCCATCGCATCCCAAAACCAGTCCAACCTGTCTCTGCCTCCCTAACCTGTTCTTCCTCTCACCCATCCCTTCCTCCCACCCTAAGCCATACCTCCATCTCCTACCTACCAACCTCATCCCACATCCTTGACCTGTCCGTCTTCCCTGGACTGACCTATCCCCTCCCTACCTCCCCACCTATACTCTCCTCTCCACCTATCTTCTTTTCTCTCCATCTTCGGTCCGCCTCCCCCTCTCTCCCTATTTATTCCAGTTCCCTCTCCCCATCCCCCTCTCTGATGAAGGGTCTAGGCCCGAAACGTCAGCTTTTGTGCTCCTGAGATGCTGCTGGGCCTGCTGTGTTCATCCAGCCTCACATTTCATTATCTTGGATACACCCTTAGTCACAGGTTTTCCAGTCAACAAAAATATCCTTCAAATATCAACCTCTGCCACCTGCTACTAAGCCAGTTTGGACCAATTTTCCAAATTGCCCTAGATACCTTGGACTTTAGCTTCTTAACCATTATGCCGTGTCAGACCTTGTCAAAAAAAAATACTTAATTCAATGTTGATTGGAACAATTGCACTATCCTCATCTACATACCCAGTCATGTCCTTGAAAAGTTCATCACGTTTATTTGACATAATTTCCTCCTTACAAAGCCACACTGACCCTCCTTCATTAATCCTTGTCTCTCCAAGTGGAGATTAATTCTATCCCTTGGAATTTTTAATAAGTTCCCTACTACAGGTATTAGACTCACTGGCCTGTGGTTTCCTGGTTTATCCCTACCCTTATTGAATAACAGCTCTATATCAGCTTTCCTCTAGTTCTCTAGTACCTCTCTTGTGGCTAGAGAAGATTTGAAAATTAATGTCAGGGCCCTTGCTATATCCTCCCTTGCCTCCCACAGCAGTTGGGGCCTGAGATTTATCCACTTTTCAATCCTACTAAAACCTCTAGTACACTCTCAGTGCTGATTTGTTCAAGTATATCACAGTCCCTTCCCTGATATCTATGCTTACATTATTCTCCTCTACGCTGCATACAAACACAAAGTAGGCATTTAAAATGTCAGCTATGTCTTTTTGTTCCTGCACACATCCCACTTTTGTCCCTTATGGGCCATATTCTTTCAATGGTCATTCTCTTGCCCATAATATATTTACAAAATGTCTTTGGATTTTCCTTAATGTTAGCCACCAGTGTTTTGTTATGTTCCCTCTTCACTCTGCTAATTTCATGTTTTAGCAACTCTCTACACTTTATATGCTCCTCTAGGGCATCTGATGTCTTGAGAGTTTGGAATCTACTGTAAGTTTCGTTTTTCACTTTATCCAATCTTGTAGATCCCTTGGCATCAGGGTTCTATGGACTTCTTGGTCCCAACCTTCGGGACCACTGCCACACAACCATCAAAGACACTTACCGCTCAATTACCCTCCCACACTTTGGAAAATCAGATTACAGCACTGTGTTCCTCTTCCCAATTTACAAGCAGAAGTTGAAATGGGACAATCCTTCACAAAATGAAGTACAGTGCTGGTCTGAGGCAGCAGAAGACCATCTCTGGGACTGCTTGGACTCAGTGGAAAGCCTAGACAATAATGCCACCACTGTCACCAACTTGATTAGCAAATGCATAGAGGACTGTGTACCAAAGAAGTCAATCCCAGTGTTCCCCAACCATAACCTTGGGTGAACCAGGAAATCCACGCCGCGCTGGAGACCAGACATGTAGCATTCAAGTCAGGTGACCCAGACCAATACAGAAAATCCAGACCTCTGCAAAGCCATCAGGGAGGCCAAGAGGCAGTACCAGACCAAGTTAGACACCCAGACTTACCAAACAGACTCCCCCTATCTATGGCAAGGCCTAAATGAAAGTGTAACATAGCAGACAATGACACATCCCATCCTGACAAGCTCTATGCTTTCTATGCTTAGTTTGAGTTGAATACCATTGGCTTGGCAACGCCTGCCCTGACAGTCCCAGACACACTTCTTTGCTCTGTCTCCACTTCAGAAGTTAGACCAGACTTCTGCGGGTCACCCCAAAGAAAGCAACGGGCCTGGACTGAGTCCTCAGCCAAGTATGCAGATCCCATGTGGACCATTTGGCGGAGATATTCACTAACATTTTCAATCTGTCCCTCCTGCAAGCTGAAGTTGCCACTTGCTTTTAGAAGACTATCATCATCCCTGTACCCAAGAAAACACATGTTGTGCACCTTAATGATTACTGCCCAACAGCTCTAACTTCAATAATCATGAAGCGCTTTGAGAGGCAGGTCATGGCTGATATCAATATCCTACAGCTGGCCTATTGACATAACAGATCCACGGAGGATTCTATATTCCTAGCCCTGCACTCATCCCTGGAACATCTGGAATCCAAAATCATCAACATCGCATTCCTGCTCATTGACTACACCTCCACCTTCAACACCATTATCCCCTCCAGACTAATCTCAAAACTCCGTGCCCTTGGTCTAGACTCTGCCCTCTGCAACTGGATCCTCGGCTTTCTGACCCAAAGGCTGCAATCAGTGAGGATGGGTAAATGCACCTCCTCCACAATAATACTCAACCCTGCAGCCACCCTCAAGGATGCATCCACAGCCCCCTACTGTACTCCCCGTACGCCCACCACTGTGTTGCCAAATTCTGAACAAGCACCATCTACAATTTTGTTGACGACACCACCATAGTGTGACAGATATCTAACAACGAGTCAAAATACAGATGGAGACAGAGGGCTTGGTGCTGTGGTGCAATGAAAACAATCTGTTTCTCAACAGTGACAAACTAAAGAACTGATCATCGACTTCAGAAAGAAAGGAGGAGAACACACCCCCATCTACATCAATGGAACTGAGGTTGAGAGAATGTTGGGCATCAAGTTCCTTGGAGTGATGATAACCGATGACCTATCCTAGACTTCCCCTGTAAATGCGACGGTTAAGAAAGCACAACAATGCCTCTTCTTCCTCAGGTAGCTAAGGAAATTAACAGAGAATGTAACAAATAAGTAACAAACAAGAAAGGAGAGAAAAAGGAGTTGGTTCACAATTTGGAGGTGTTGAATTCAACAGTAAGTCCAGAAGGCTGTAAAGAGCCTCGCCTGAAGATGTGATGTTGTTCCTCCAGTTTGCTCCATGATTCACTGGAGCACTGCAGCACACTGAGGGCAGATATGGGTATGTGAGCACTTCACTGTGTTAAAATGACCAGCTATGGGAAATACGGGGTCATGCTTGCGCACAGACTGGGGTGTTCTGAAAAGTGGTCACCCAGTCTGAGTTTTGATTTCTCCAAAGTGGAGTAGCCCGCACTGGGTGCAGTGAATGCAGTACACAAGATTGGAGTAGGTACAGGTGAAATACTGCTTCACCTGGAAACACTGTTTAGGCCATTGGACGGTGAGCAGGGAGGAAGTGAAGGAGCAGGTGTTACACCTTCTGCGATTACATGGGAAGGTGCTGTAGGAATGGGGTGTGGTGTTAGTGGTCGATGCATGGACGAAGGTGTCCTGGAAGGAATGATCCTTGCAAAATGCAGACATGAGGAGTGAGGGGAATAGATAACAAAGTGTGAAGCTGGATGAACACAGCAGGCCAAGCAGCATCTGAGGAGCACAAAAGCTGACGTTTTGTGCCTAGACCCTTTTGGTGATGGTGTTCTGCTGGAGTTGTTGAAATGGCGGAGAATGATCCTTTGAATGCGGAGGCTGGTACGATGAAAAGAGAGGACAAAGATAACTTGATCACGATGTTGTGAGTAATAGGAAAGGGCAAGGGTGGAAGCATGGGTGATAGAATTGTGGTTGGTGTCTAAGCCAATATTGATCCCACAGTCAGTGTGACAAAGGCTTGTGTTTATATCATGCTTTTGAAGATCAATTAAAAACAAAACAGATCATCTGGTCACTATCAACATGTTGTTTGGGAGCTGGCTGCGTAAATCGGCTGCTATGCTTCCTACCTTAAAGCAATGACTGCATTTTGAAAGAATACTTCATTGGCTGTAAAGCTGTTTGAGATGCCCCATGTTTTTGAAAGATGTCATGTAAATGCAAAACTTTCTATGGAATACCGTTAGAATCTCAGTTACAATTCATTTAACAAGGTTAAACATTTTTGCTGATTTTCATGGCGAGAATAGTAAGTAAAATGTTCATTAATTCACTGATTCTGCATTGATTCTATCTGTGGAGACTGCACGATTGCATTTTGCAGAGAAGTAGGCTGTCACTGTCTGTAAAATCGCTATTTCACTGTGTGTCTGCAGAGATTTACAACATCACTGACACTTTAGCAGTCATTGTAAACACAAATTCCAGGCTAATTAGATGTTATGTACTGGAGTTTCCCAAATGTTTACCCACAATGTTTCCATTTTGAGGTTTGTAACTTCCAATGACTTCTGTGAGACTGGGGAGGAGGGACACAGCTGTCAGGGTGGGGGTGTTTGGGATGGGACTGGAGTTGGAAAGCTGCGCGGACAGGGCATCGCTCTCTAGGCCAGCACTTAATGTCCACCCATCACTCTTCAGAGGGCGATTAAGAGTCAGCCACATTATAGAAGCATACTGCTGGAGAATCTGAGATAACAAGGTGTAGATCTGGATCACTGAGTCTAAAACTCCAAAAACACACTCAACCTAACACTAGTCCCACTTTCCCATTCTTGGCCCACAGCCTTGATTGCTATGACACTTGAAGTGCTCAACCAAGTATTTTTTAAAAGTTTTGAGGCTCCCAAACTCAACTATCCTCCCAGGCAGTGCATTCCAGAAACCCACTGCCATCTGAGAGAAAAGGTTTTTCCTCAAATCCCTTCTAAACCTGCTGCCTTTCACTTTGCAATTTTGCCCCCTTATTATTGACCCTCCAAAGAAAAGGAACAGTTGCTTTCTATTCACCCTGTCAGTGCCCCTCAAAATCATAAACACCTCTATCGGGTCTCGCCTCAACCTTCCCTGCTCTCTTATCCAGCCTCTTTTCATTGCTAAAATGCTCCATCCCAGGCATCTGCTCTGCACCACATCCTGCTGACAGCATAGTGACTAGAATTGCACACTTTACACCAGCTGAGCCCTTAGCAAAGTTCTGTACATTTCTGTACAGCTCCAATATTCTCCCTCCTCTTATAATCTGTGCCACGACTGATAAAAAACAAGCTTCCTGCTCTGAGGAAGGGTCACCGGACCTGAAACGTTAGTTCTTTTTTCCTTCACAGATGCTGTCGGACCTGCTTAGCTTTTCGAGCAACTTTGTTTTGTTCCAAGTTTCTGGTATGCTATCTTAGCCATCCTGTTAACCTCTACTGCCACCTACAGGAATTTATAGAAAAGCACCCCAACATGCTTCTATTCCCCTGAACTACATAGTGTCTTGTCATTGGATGAGTACTCCCTATTCTTCTGTCTTCTTCCATACTGCATCACTTCATGTTTATCAGGGTTAAATTCCATCTGCCACCGATGTATGCATTTGACAAAAACTGTTTATATCATCCTGTAACCTAACGCCTTTCTCCTCACTGCAAACTTACTTATTATCCCTCCCCTAGTCCTAGCTACATCATTTATGAAGATCACAAACAGTAAGGGACCCAGCACTGATCATGATGGTATTTCACTGCACATAGATTTCCATCACATAAACTGTTTTCTACCACCACCCTTTGTTTTCTGCCACTAAGCCTACTTTACATCCAACTTGCTAAGTTACCCGGGATCCCATGTGGGACCTTGTCAAAGTCCTTGCTGAAATCCATGCAAATTACATCACCTGCTCTACTCTCATTGAAACACTCAGTCACTTCCTTGAAATTTTTCACCAGGTTTGTTAGGCTTGACCTCCTTTTCACAGATCCATTCTGATCAAATTGTGCCTCTCTATCCCCCGGTACTAATTTATCTAATAGTTTATCTCCCACTGATATTAAACTCACTGGTCTATAGCTCCCTGGTCTATCTCTACCACCCTTCTTGTTGTGGGTCAGAAGTTATACGTAGGCCAGAATAGGTAAGGATGGCAGATTTCATTCTTGAAAGGACATTAGTGAACCACGCTGGGTTTTTACAACAATTGGCAGTGGTTACATTGTTGCCATTGGGCTAGTTTTTTTAAAATTCCAAATTTTTCTTTCCCTTGATAAATTCAAATTTCACCATCTGCCACAGTGGGATTCAAGCCCATATTCTCAAACTTTAGAGATAGTAGGAACTGCCGCTGCTGGAGAATCTGAGATAACAAGGTGTAGAGCTGGATGAACACAGCAGGCCAAGCAGCATCAGAGCAGCAGGAAAACTGATGTTTCGGGTGGAGACTCAGAATGTCAGCTTTCCTGCTTCCCAAAACTTTAGCCTTTTTCCTAAAATCCTTTCTAATCCTCCTGCTTTTTACTTTGCAATTTTGCCCCTTTTATTATTGACCGTCCAACTAAGAGGAACAGCTGCTCTCTACTCACCCCATATTTTGCATTACTAATCCAATGACATTGCCACTATGCCACTTCCATCCCTTCAACTGAAACTCCTTGATATGCAACCAGGCTCTTAGACACCTTTCTTGGGGACTTGTGCAATAGGAGGCCACATGCCAGTGCTGAAATTTCTAGCATTCACACCTCTAACAGCATATTTAAGGCAAAACTGCACAACACTTCAGTTGTGACAAGCCAGGAACTGGACCTTACACTGAACTGATTGACCACTCGCATAAAAAAGCAGAGCAAAAGAAAGTTCATTCCTTGGGCTTTCACGTGCAGGGACCTGGAGGTGTTGGTGGATGGATAATTGATGAGAACGTGGATTCTTTTTGCAGCTGTCTGCAACAGGAAGACATGCCAGCAGACACAATCATCCTGGACACAGATTGCAGCCCACTAACTGCAAAATCCTGGGTGAAATGGGATGGCTATCAGTGTAGGAAGAGGCCAATATTCTTCTGCACTCTGCAAGGTTGATTTTCACTATTTTCTTGCCATTACATCATGCTCACTCTAACTCTGCCACTGCATTCACCCCTCATCAAAGTTCTTGGGCTAAAACCCTTACTATTTCAGGCTTCACATCCAATCAATGGTTCTCACTCATCTCTTTCTCAAGCTACCTACCCTCCCTGCCCTTTATGCTTCCTACAGATTCACTGCAGGAATCTTTATCAACTCTCTTGATCCTACCTAATATACTATAATTCATGACTGGTTGCACTTGACCTGCAGAACAGGCCTAATTAGCGACTGCAAAGAATGGATCCCCTTACTCGAAAGGACCAAGCACTTCATTGACCATGGGAACCTCTTGGACTGGAACTGGATGAGTCAGTTGACTGAATGATAGTATTCCTGATTAACTTTAAACTCTTTCACCTCATCAAGGAATGTTCTGCTTTGACTTTCATTTACTTGAAGCACTTCAAACTTGCAGAATTGTTGCACTGTGGATTTACGGCACATGCTGCAGATGTGATGTTGACATTGCACAGAGTAGTCTGCTTTACTCCCTGCACTGAAAGCCATACTATCCACTGAGCCTGTAACCAAATACTCAGGACCATGTGGCTAAAATAGCAAGCCAGCATTCTGTGCAAAAGAATCTGATGAGTGTCCCCCTGGGTGTAAAGTCACCTGTCAGAAGCATGCAAGCCATCGTTCCAAATTAAACTGTTGAAGGCTTTCATGGTGTGTGAGTTGGTTGGAGAGCAGATTTCATTAGATGGTGGGATTGATGGTTTGCTGAACCCTCAATGGGTAGATGAATGGTCAAAGACGATGGTAATCATGGAGTATGACGGCATGTTGTTTTGAGGAAGCACCTGGATAATGTCTGGGATAAGAATTCTGTAAGCTACAGTCACTAATTACCCTTTCTAACTCATATATCAGGAATTAGTGCCATTTAGTTTCCAGGGAAGGAAATGAGAATTGGAGATATGTATAAATCAGGTGAGAAAGGAATAAAGTACTCACCATTCAATGAAATTACCATTTAAGACTTGACAGGAAAATTGCAAAAAATTCTCTCAATATAAATATTCTGATTTTTTCATTTGTTGTATTTTTCCACCTTCCTCGCTATTGGTAATGCCATTCCAGGGATGGGAAATTTCCACCCAATGTCCATTCTTGGTTGAGCATGTGGGTTAGCCAGAAGGAGCAGTCAGAGTTTGATTGTTTTGATTTATTGTCATGTGTACCTAAGTACAGTGAAAAGCTTGGGTTTGGTGGACATTGAATTCAGGCAATATTTGCAATTTTCTTTTTATAAAAGGCAACATCCAAATTAAATGGAACAATTTCACTTTAAGTTTAGTAACAGTATAATATGTAATATTGTTAATGCAACTAGAAATGACTGCACCATCATAAGCTACAATATTCTCTAAAGAAAAGATTTTCAGAAGAAAACTAATCTGCTGTTAAACTTGCAAATTTATTGGATTTTTTTAAAAATGCTGTTTGCATTTATATTAATTGGCCAAGAAAGTCAACACAGCAATAAATTTACAAATACAACTGACTTCTGCTGGAGCTATACAGATTATTCAAATGTTCATTGCTCCAAGATGATAATACAAGTTGGCTGGCCGTCAATGATGGACTGCATTATTAGTTTTGGAGCTGGCACAAACGGTGGTACTAGGATATTATACATAGGAACAGTAATAAGTCTTAAAATGTCTCAAACCTACTTCATCATTCAATTGGCTAATTTTTCCCTCACTCCAGTGTTAGGATCCCATTTCTTTGATGTACTAGTCAAGTTGGCTGCAGAGTAAAACCTGGCTTAATAAACAACTCCAACTCAGGAAACCAGCTTGTAACTGATGTCCATTTCAAGCCCACCGACTCACACAGCTACCTAGAATACACCTCCTCCCACCCACCCTCCTGCAAAAATTCCATCCCCTATTCCCAATTCCTCCGCGTCTCCCGCATTTCCCGCAACACATCCCTCACACCCTGCCACCGCCACAACCGCCCAAAGAGGATCCCCCTCGTTCTCACACACCACGCCACCAACCTCCGGATACAACGCATCATCCTCCGACACTTCCGCCATCTACAATCCGACCCCACCACCCAAGACATTTTTCCATCCCCACCCCTGTCTGCTTTCCGGAGAGACCACTCTCTCTGTGACTCCCTTGTTTGCGCCACACTGCCCTCCAACCCCACCACACCCGGCACCTTCCCCTGCAACCGCAGGAAATGCTACACTTGCCCCCACACCTCCTCCCTCACCCCTATCCCAGGCCCCAAGATGACTTTCCACATTAAGCAGAGGTTCACCTGCACATCTGCCAATGTGGTATACTGCATCCACTGTACCCGGTGTGGCTTCCTCTACATTGGGGAAACCAAGCGGAGGCTTGGGAACCGCTTTGCAGAACACCTCCACTCGGTTCGCAATAAACAACTGCACCTCCCAGTCACGAACCATTTCCACTCCCCCTCCCATTCTTTAGATGACATGTCCATCATGGGCCTCCTGCAGTGCCACAATGATGCCACCCGAAGGTTGCAGGAACAGCAACTCATATTTCGCTTGGGAACCCTGCAGCCCAATGGTATCAACGTGGACTTCACCAACTTCAAAATCTCCCCTTCCCCCACTGCATCCCAAAACCAGCCCAGTTCGTCCCCTCCCCCCACTGCACCACACAACCAGCCCAGCTCTTCCCCTCCACCCACTGCATCCCAAAACCAGTCCAACCTGTCTCTGCCTCCCTAACCTGTTCTTCCTCTCACCCATCCCTTCCTCCCACCCCTAGCCACACCTCCATCTCCTACCTACTAACCTCATCCCACCTCCTTGACCTGTCCATCTTCCCTGGACTGACCTATCCCCTCCCTACCTATACTCTCCTCTCCACCTATCTTCTTTTCTCTCCATCTTCGGTCCACCTCCCCCTCTCTCCCTATTTATTCCAGAACCCTCCCCCCATCCCCCTCTCTGATGAAGGGTCTAGGCCTGAAACGTCAGCTTTTGTGCTCCTGAGATGCTGCTGGGCCTGCTGTGTTCATCCAGCCTCACATTTCATTATCTTTAATAAACAATAATTTTACTTTTGAAATTTGGTTACCATGTTGGTCAGTCAGTGGTCTTACTCATAAGGAGCTGCCAATGCACTTTTAACAAAGGAACATGAGTTTGTTACACAAAAGGAAAAAAAAGTGAAGCTGTGTATATAGGCGTTTCTTTTCAGTGACTTTCTGCATGCTCACTAGGTATGTTTCTCTCCATCTCTCCCCTACCCATACTGACAGGTTTCTGATCCTTTAAAATCAAATGTCACCTTCCCAAAACTAAAACTAAAAAAAAATCCTATTTTGGAACACAAGTTGTCAATCAATAATATCATACAATAAACCGCTACCGCACCATTCACTCACCTTCTCTCCAAGGCTTTAACACTTAAACCTACTGAAAGATCTAAAGTATCAAAAATGTATTTTTCCTTTGTTGCAAAAAGTGAAGGATATTTTCATTCAAAATATTTATTTGACAAGAAATTATTTGTATATTTTCTCCATTGATGGACAATACTAAGATTGATGGTGGTGTTTGCGGACGATACAAAGATTGGTGGAGTTGCAGATAGTGAGGAAGATTGTCAGAGGATACATCAGGATATCAATCAGTTGGAGGCACAGGCAGAAAAATGGCAGATGGAGTTTAATCTAGACAAATTTGAGGTGATGCATTTTAGAAGGTCAAGTACAAGTGGAAATTAAACAGTGAATGGCAGAACGCTTAGCAGTATCGAAACACAGAGGAATCCGGGTGTGCAGGTCCACAGTTCGCTGAAGGTGGCGGTGCGGGTAGGTAAGATAATAAAAAAGGCCATTGGCATACTTGCCTTCCTTGGGAGGGGCACTGAGTATAAAGACAGACAAGTTACGACACAGCTGTACAGAACTTTAGTCAGGCCACATCTGCAATTTTGCTTAGAGTTCTGGTCACCACTTTTTAAAAATACAAACTTATTCCCATTTTACAATAATTTTCTTTCATCCATCTAAACTGAAATAAAGGGCAGCACTTTCCCTTCCTTAGAAGTGGTCGGCAAATGGCAGACCCAGATGAATTGGCACCTGTCAGTAATTACATTCGGAGTGGGAAGGTCCAAGTTTGTCCTTCTTGATCTGCCTCCAAATAGCGGCCATTGAGCTCAATCAATGACCACGTAAGGGTCTTTACTGACGACTGGCCCAACTACTCATGTCTTCCCAATAACAGGAAGAAGTGGCTACTTTCCTGACAAGATGGTCTGCCTGCCAGCTGGGGGTGGGGAAGACAAGAAGATGGCTGCTGACAGACACTCTCTCCCTGACCTCTGAATATTCTCTACTCCCACTCCTAGGAACTTAGGCAACCCTCAAAATAGGAACCTTCTCACTCCTCCTCCTAATCAGCATGCACCTCTGACATTGCTCTGCAACGGCTGCAGGCACCTGATTGACAGGTAGGTTTCTGTGTGTGGGCAGGGAGAGCCTGCCAGTTGGCTGGTGCATGATCTGGCAGGCTTTCTTGTTGGATGAGGGAGTTAATCATGCTTAAAGATCCCACCTCCTCTGTGATTGCAAAAGAAAATAAATCCTGGCCATTCATATAGTTTTTGTTTTATTAATTCTTGTGAAGTTGGTGTCACCGGCTGGTGTCATCTCTAATTGCCCTTGAGATGCCTCCTGAACTGCTACTGCTCTCGTTAGCCATGGTTCTGTTAGGAAGGATTTTGACCCAGTGACAGTGAAAGAATGGCAATAAATTCCAAGTCAAGACAATGAATGGCTTGGAGGGGAAGGTCAGAAATCACACAACACCAGGTTACGGTCCAACAGGTTTATCTGAAAACACAAGCTTTCAAAGTCTCAGAGATAGTAGGAACTGCAGATGCTGGAGAATCTGAGTTAACAAGGTGTAGAGCTGGATGAACACAGCAGGACAAGCAGCATCAGAGGAGCAGGAAGTCTGAAGCTTTGGGTCCGCAGGCCTGACCAGTCCCCCTCCACAGACACCCTCATCTGTTTCGCCAAACTCGTCCTCACCCTCAACAACTTCTCTTTCGATTCCTCCCACTTCCTACAGACAAAGGGGGTGGCCATGGGCACCCGCATGGGCCCCAGCTATGCCTGCCTCTTTGTAGGTTACGTGGAACAGTCCCTCTTCCGCACCTACATAGGCCCCAAACCCCACCTCTTCCTCCGTTACATTGACGACTGTATCAGCGCTGCCTCATGCTCCCACGAGGAGCTCGAACAGTTCATCCACGTCACCAACACCTTCCACCTCAACCTTAGGTTCACCTGGACCATCTCTAATACCTCTCTCTCCTTCCTGGATCTCTCTGTCTCCATCTCCGGCAACCTTCTAGAAACTGATATCCATTTCATGCCCACTGACTCCCACAGCTGCCTAGAATACACCTCCTCCCACGCACCTTCCTGCAAAAATGCCATCCTCTATTTCCAATTCCTTTGCCTCCACCGCATCTGCTCCCATGATGAAGCATTCCACTCCCGCACATCTCAGATGTCTTCGTTTTTCAAGTACCGCAACATTCCCCCTTGAGGGTCGAGAACACCCTCAACCATGTCTCCCGCAACTCATCCCTCACACCCGGTCCCCGCAATATCCGCCAAAAGAGAATCCCCCTCGTCCTCACATACCACCCCACCAACCTCCGGATACAACGCATCATCCTCCGACACTTCCGCCGTCTGCAATCCGACCCCACCACCAAAGACATTTTTCCATCCCCGCCCTTGTCTTCCTTCCGGAGACCACTCTCTCCGTGACTCCCTTGTTCACTCCACACTGCCCTCCAACCCCACCACACCCGGCACCTTCCCCTGCAACCACAGGAAATGCTACACTTGCCCCCACACCTCCTCCCTCACTCCCATCCCAGGCCCCAAGATGACTTTCCATATTAAGCAGAGGTTCACCTGCACATCTGCCAATGTGGCATACTGCATCCACTGTACCCGGTGTGGCTTCCTCTACATTGGGGAAACCAAGCGGAGGCTTGGAGACCGCTTTGCAGAACACCTCCGCTCTGTTCGCAATAAACAACTGCACCTCCCAGTCGCGAACCATTTCAACTCCCCCTCCCATTCCTCAGACAACATGTCCATCATGGGCCTCCTGCAGTGCCACAATGATGCCACCCGAAGGTTGCAGGAACAGCAATTCATATTCCGCCTGGGAACCCTGCAGCCCAATGCTATCAGTGTGGACTTCACCAGCTTCAAAATCTCCCCTTCCTCCACTGCATCCCAAAACCAGCTCAGTTCGTCCCCTCCCCCGACTGCATCCCAAAGCCAGATCAGCTCTTCCCCTCCACCCACTGCATCCCAAAACCAGCCCAGCCTGTCTCTGCCTCCCTAACCTATTCTTCCTCTCACTCATCCCTTCCTCCCACCCCAAGCCGCACCTCCATTTCCTACCTACTAACCTCATCCCACCTCCTTGACCTGTCCGCCTTCACTGGACTGACCTATCCCCTCCCTACCTCCCCACCTATACTCTCCTCTCCACCTATCTTCTTTACTCTCCATCTTCAGTCCGCCTCCCCCTCTCTCCCTATTTATTCCAGTTCCCTCTCCCCATCCCCCTCTCTGATGAAAGGTCTAGGCCCGAAACGTCAGCTTTTGTGCTCCTGAGATGCTGCTTGGCCTGCTGTGTTCATCCAGCTCCACACTTTATTATCTCTGGTCTTGATCTCCTCTGCGTTAGACTCTATTGTTCCACACTCAATACCACTACAGGTGCTGGGAGACCTCAGGCTGCCTACACTCACCCCCACTGTAGAATAGTCTCTAATAAATACTGTTCTTACTCTGGTTAGCCTCCTGATTCGAAGTATTTATGGGCACAATCTTGATTTTACTTTCCTGGTGTGATTTTAATTTCAGGCCGTCACTATTTATGTACCTTTAGTTTTTTTTCTGTTGCCTTCAGACCCCCATATCTGTCAAGTTTCTCTTTTTCACTGTCCTTTTCTTTCATTCTCTTCAGATTCAGAGGGCTCTAGAATCATTATCCCAAACTTTTTTCTTCAAAGCAAATTGCTTTGAGTCCTATCTAACCTTTTCTGGGTGGTACATGGCACTGATTTATCTGAAAGTAGCTGCTTCTAGTCTCCTTCAGCAAGTCTCAGTTGAGAAAATACAAAGTTGTTTTTAAAAAAAAAGCTACAGGTAACATTTTCTGAAGAAGGGTCCTGACCCAAAGCATCAACTTTCCTGCTCCTCTGATGCTGCCTGGCCTGCTGTGTTCCTCCAGCCTCACACTTTGTTATCTCAGTTTAGAAAAGCTAACTTCTTCACAGTTAAGAACATTTCTCCTTGTCTATCTTGGTCCTTCACTGTAACAACTTAGGTCTGACCCATTCATGGTTACTTATACCAACATGTTCCCCAACTGATAGCACTTCCACTTGGTCAGCAACATTCTCTAAAATTAAGTCCACTAATGGCCCTTCTCTTGTTCACTCTCCTACTTACATTGGCTAAATATTCTTCTGAATACATTTTTAGAATTGTGCTCCCCCTGTTCCTTTCACAATAATTCTATTCCAGTTTCTTTCACTCATTGTTGGCTCGACCAGCATTTATTGTCCATCACAAGTTGCCCTTGAAAAGGTAGTGATGAACTGCCTTCTTAAGCCACTGTGAGAATAATAGCCTAACATTTGGAGCGTTGATATTCCCTGCTATTACTGCCCTATTATTTTTGCAGACACCTGTCTGAAGAAAGATTGTTTTGGAGTCTATAGTACAGACCCAACATTGTGATTAAACTTGTTTTGTAGTCTTTGGTTTAATTCATACAGCCTCATTTGATGGTCATTCCACATTTCTTTCCCTTTATGGCTATAACTGTTTCTTGAAAATTATCTCCTGAGGTTATTGGCATTAGATGTGAAGGGATGAGAGAGGGTGGCAAAACATTCACAGGAATTGATCCAGCGCTGAGGAACTTCAGTTTTCTGGATTGATTGGAGAACCTGAGGCTTTTCTCCTTGCAGAAACGTAAGAGATGATTTGGCAGACATGTTCAAAACCATGAGAGGGATCTAGACAATGCAGGTCAGAAGAAATTGTTTCCAATGGTGAAAGGATCAAGAATCAGAAGGCACTGCTTTAAGGTTAATGGCAAAAGAGGCAACAGCAACATGAGAAGAATTGTTTCTACGCTGCGGATGATTAGGATGTAGAATACATTGCCTGAAAGTCTGGTGGACACAGATTCAGTTTGTGGCTTTCAAAGGAGAACAAGATCATTATCTGAACAGAAAAGGTTTGCACCGCTCTGGGGTAAAAGTGAAACAGCTACACTGGTGAATTGCTCTTGCAGGCAGCTAGCAAGGAGGTGATGGGCCAAATAGATACAACGCAGAAGGATAGCACTCCATAACATTGTCCAGAATTTGTTGCTGATTTTTGCCTCAAAATTTGCCTTTTTATATTTCTGCCTCGTATTAGACTGAAGAGTACTAATTGCAGACAAGAAGTAGATGTAAGGCTATTGGACTCGATTAGTTGAACCAAGTGCGATTTGAAGTTTCTGATGAAAGGCGGGAATTCGCTCGCTCTGAGTAGGCCAGGTTAGAATGCAGTGTGATTTGAACATTCCCCTTCGGAGGCACAGCATCTGGTGCAATTTATAATCAGGGATATCATGTAAAAATATCAAAATGATGGAATCACGGCTTTGTTGAATAACTTGCTGCATTGCTTGATGTACCTTGAATCTGGAAGCAGAAAAGTGATTGAATTAAGCAGAAGGCAACGTAGAATGTAGGGCATGAATATTTCTCCTGTGAGTTGTTGTCCCCATATCATGAAAATGACATTCAAGCTGCCAATGTCAGTGGATGGAAGGTATCCATATGGATCACAAAATACCAGCAAGAACATAAAAACGGAACGACCTGCGGATGCTGTAAATTGGAAACAAAAACAGAAGTTGCTGGAAAAGCTGAGCAGATCTGGCAGCATCGGTAAAGAGAAATCAGAGTTAATGTTTCCGGTCTGGTGACCCTTCCTTAGGAATTGCTGGGCCCGAAGCATTAGCTCTGATTTCTCTTCACCGATGCTGCCAGATCTGCTCAGCTTTTTCAGCAGTTGATGATTTTGTGCCAGCAAGACCATGTTGGACTGAAAGACCTCCAGTCTCAGAGTTTTTACACTATGGAAACAGGCTGTTCAGCCCATTATAGAATTATATAGTTCAGAGGAGGCCCTTTGGCTCATCGAGAATGTATTTACACAAATGAGTCTAAATCTACACTAGTCCACTGCTTAAACTTCAACTTGCTTAAACCTACTTGCTAACTCTTCGAATCACTTAATCTTAAAGATACTCCCTTTACCTCGATTTTGGCCTCTTATTCCGACGTTTACTTATCTCTGGTGCTTCTTAGTTAATCCCTTAATAACCTCCCATCTCTTGGGCCTTCATCTGCTCTTGCCCTCACTGATCTGTAAATGTAGTTTAGAAAATAAGACAGCAGTTTAAAAAAAACAAAACCTCCATCCTCTACTTCACCTCACTCACGGAGACCTCTTTTTTAATACTGCGCCTCCGTTGTTTCAGGAACTGGTTTAAATCAGATTAACTGATAATCCCAGCTAACTATCCAAGTTACAGCCCATCACTCACTCGGATTGCTGTAGCTCTCTGCACTCCAAAACGGACGTAGCTGCCTCCCCTTTAGAATTAAAGCCTATTAATCAGTTGAACTTTCTCCAATAGGGTTGGCCTGCAGTTTTCTGGTTTATTCCTTTCACCAGTCTTAATAATGGTGCCACATTAACTGTCCTCCAGAGAGAAGTTCAAACTGAATTGCAGACGCTCTGCAAACTCCTCTCTTGCCTCCCACAGCAGTCTTGGATAGACTTCATCGAGGCCTGGAAATTTATCTATTACCATGCCTGCTAAAACTTCTAATACCTCCTCTCTGATGATGCTAATTCATTCAAGTATTCACTCATCCTCTCTGATTTCTGTGGCTGCATGGTCTTTCTCTACAATAAACATAGTTTGGTTTTACATTTAGTTTTGGAAGCAGTTTGTGAGTATATAAGTGAAGTGAGCGTACCTTCTGCACCAGGGATCCTTCAAAAGCTCTTGAGTCATAACAAAGATGATTTTTCTGCTCTGCCTTATACTGTTCACAATAGATTCCAGCTCAGAAATTCCAACCTCAGAGTCCCTTTCTTCCAAGCAAAATTGGAACATAGCTTTTTGGTCCTGTTGCTCCAAAGGCAATAAATATTTGTTGACCCAGTTAATGTCATTTTTGGCATGAATTATATATGCATCATACTCAAACTGAATTCCCTGATGGTCTATTTCCTTAAAGCCAAATATTCGGTTGACACAAACATTCCAATAGAATTCTAGCCACCATCCGTTAAAGTGAATCAGAAACACAGCAAAAATGAAAACAAGTATAATGCTGCTACTGATGATAAACGCACCCTTGAAAGGAACAATTTCTTTGCAGGGTGATATGTCAAAAGCTACAACTGTATGGTTGTGGTAACTTGGTGGAGTATTGCAGAAGTATTGACTATTCAAGCCAGGGACAGTGCTATTGGTCTTATTGAGCCAGGTAACAAACCAGGAAATACTTTCACAAGTACAATCAAAAGGATTGAATCCCATATAAAGAACTGATAGGTTATTAAATACTTGGTTGAAAACATCTTTTTCAACAGATGTAATCAGATTTTTCTGCATATGAAGCAATTTGAGAGACTTCAGGTCATCAAATACAACATCTGGAAGAAAGTTTAAGTTGTTCAAGCTTAAATCCAAATTATTCAGTTTATACAATCCTTGAAAAGCTTTCTCTGGGAGCTCATCTAACCCATTGGATTGCAAATCCAGAATCCGAAGCTCTTTTAAACCACTTAGATAAAGAACTGGACCTCCAGGATTAACACTCTTCCAAAGCCGTGCCAAGTTATTGTGTTGTAACATTAAAACTTGA
Organism: Stegostoma tigrinum; assembly: GCF_030684315.1. Taxonomy (NCBI): domain Eukaryota; kingdom Metazoa; phylum Chordata; class Chondrichthyes; order Orectolobiformes; family Stegostomatidae; genus Stegostoma; species Stegostoma tigrinum. Next base: position 111,760,567 of record NC_081356.1, read on the forward strand.
AGATGCTGAAGCTCACGGAAAACATCCTTATCTAAATTGGCTAAATTATTGTTGCTGAGGTCAAGGATAGTCAGATTCTTAATGCAATCAAATGGCGAAGGTTGAAGACTCAATGAGACAATTGCTGATTTGCTAAGCATCAAGATTTTCAGAGAAGGGACATGTACAAAGGATCTTGAAGACAAAATCAATTTCGAGTTATACGACAGATACATCACCTCTATCTCAGTTAGACCTCGAAATTCCTCTCCTGTTAGGATCTGAGCGATGGAATTGAGGCCTATATCCAGCTTCTTCAGTTTCTTTAACCAGGAAAAAGCTCCAGGCTGCAGTTTTGAAATTTTTGTTTTTGTGAGGTTCAAACTGACAAGGGGAGACTCTGCAAGTGACATGAAAGTTTCATTAGTGATAGTCTTTAGATCGACCACAGATGTCTTATACAGGCTAAGGTATTTCAGATTTTTCAAGCCTGAGAAAGTATGTGCTTTAATATGTGCAATATTATTGTCTTCTAGATTGAGTTCCACGAGGTTTCCCAACTCCTGAAATGAGTAATCATCGATGACAGATTCTGCTTGGGTGAGGCCTTTCTTCAAGTTCAAATATCTCAAATTTTCCAATCCAGCAAATGTCTTTGGAATGACATGTTTAATGCTGTTGTTTTCAAGCTGAAGATACTCCAAGCTGCGCAACCACTGAAATGAATTATTTTGCAGCGTAGTTAATCTGTTGTTTGACAGATCAAGAACTGTCAAGTTTGTTTTGTTTAATTCAGCAAAAGTAGACCTCTCTATTTTCAGGTGGGTGTTCCTCAAAAAAAGCTCAGCAATGTCCGTGTATGATAATGCTCCACAGAGATGCTTGGCAAGCCTGGGATCGAGAACAACATTGTCCAAAAGTAGACCGTGTAAACTTCCAATTTTGCGGAAACAACCAGGTTCAAACTGGAAAAGAGCAAAAGAGAAACATGTTGTTCATTTCTACTCCCATGTTTTTGAGCCACACAAATGCAAATATCGGGGCAGTTGCGGGGGGTGGGGGGCGCGCGGGTGGAGATGCTGGTTCAGTAATGGCTAACAATTCAGAGGCCCAGTGTGCTGATGGATCTACTCAGACCACTGCAGGGATGAGATGGTGGAGTGACAATGTCTAGAGGATTTAGGGGGAATCCAGGCTACTATCCTGCGTTCATCAGTTCAGACTCACCCCCACAGCAACTTGTAGAGTTTAAGTTTAATTAATAATAGTGGATTGTAAAGCTAGTCTCAAAACAATTGAGGTTAATAAATGGAATATAAGTTGTCCCTTACAAACAAACGTTGTGTGGGCCTTAGTAAACAATGGTCCTGTTTAAAAAAAAGCTCTTCATAAATCACCATCACTGCATTTTTTTTTCAGAAAGAAGCAGCTCTCAGAGTATCCTTGTGTACAGAGATACACACACTTTACAACATAGGAACAGACCATTCAGCCCAATCTATCTTAGCTATCTGTCAGTCTATCCTTCCCACTTTGCTATTAACCTATTGTTTTTAAATCTGCTGGACTGCACTTTATTTTGGGAGCTTCTTTTTAATGTATTCTTCCATGGGGTCTTTGGGGTTACTGGTTCAGGCAGAATTTATTGCCCATCTATTACAGCGTTTGAAAAGAGGTGATTAACCAGCTGTTTTCACTTCAGTTTTACCTCTTACTTGCCTCTGCCATTCATTGCATTTTCTGCCTCTCGAACTGCCTTGTCTTTCTTTTCTATCAAGATTTTCAGTCATTTCCTTTCATTACCTCCACCACCTCTTCGCTATGATACCAATGACTGGTTGTTCAGATGAGTGTAAGTAGTCCAAACATATTTACCCATCTGCTCACCAAGCCTTTTAACGTCTTTCCCTTCAGCTAACTATCTAGTTTATTCTTGAACAGATTTTCTGCTTCAATTGAATTCCCCAGCCGCTCTGTATCAAGGAACCACTTTTGCTTTCTATTCAACATCTCTCACATTTACTCTGGTACTGATCCCTCAATTACTAGAGACAACTCACACGTATCTATTTTCAGAATGTTAAAGACTTCTGTCACACTGACTATTGAAAAGACCCAGTTTTTGCAAATCTTCATTTCTGTACTGCCTTCCACTAGGCAGCAACCTGGTGGCTCTGAAATATGCCAGTTTTAATTGGGCTTGCTTCACAGTTTATACATGACTTGCCTTATTCTTCAAAGCAATCAGGTGTAAAACGTGACCACAGACCGACGGCCAGCACAAAACACCAATACCTCAGTAATGCCATTGGATGACAAATCCAGCTGGTACAGTGTGCTAGAGTTGAGGAAATCAAAATCATCATTCTTTAACTGTGTGATCTTGTTTGCAGACAGCACCAATCTTTGCAGCTTTGGCAATTGTCGTTCAGTTCCCAGTTTGGCAGAAGTCAATTTATTGTGAGACACATCCAGGACTGTCAACTCCTTTAAAAGAGAAGCATATGATCGCTCAGTTAGTGCAGGATCAATTTTAAATACTGCTCATTCCTATCTCAGTTCAATCAGCAGTCAAATTTGGTTCATGAGAACAGGATTGATTTTTCTGACCTTTACCTGCAGGGAATGGTCAGTTACCCAAGTGCAAAGCTCAGGAGAAAATCTGGAGTTGTGATATCCTCGGTCGTTTGAGCCTGATCCAGAATTTCCCTGGTGGCTGGAGTCTAGACCACATCGGGACGAAATATTTGTACTCTCCCACCTCATTGTATCACGTCTAGCTAAATGCCCCCAACTATATTCCCAGGATATTTAGATAAAATCAGATATCTTAGACATCACATTCCTCTTTCGTCCCAATTTTTCTAACTGGTAGTATCTGCCTATTTGCTTTGTCATTTTTGGGCTGTTAGATGACACGCCACTTTGGCAAGCTTCTCCTGTTTTTGTTTCAGTTTTACCCCTCCTTGTCTCTGTTGCACATCCTCTCTGGTTCCCTCATTTGTTTTGGGATTGCTGCAGCAGTACAGACTGACTTGTTTTCATCACAAATGCTGACCCATCTGCAAATAAATTTCTCTTTGTTTAAGACATTCGGCATTCTTTTAACGTGCATTGTTGTTTTATATTTGCTACCAAATTACTAACAAAACCTAAGGTAATTGATTTTCCTGCATATAAAACAAATCACATCTTTGGTTCATTATGTTTGGTCTGGAATGAATATGAAATTACATAGCTCCATCAAATGACTGCAGTCAGAAAACGTGACACCTCAGTGCTGCAGTTCCTACTTTCTGCCAGTGGGTGGGAGTGTAACACATACCTAGAGTGTGGAATCACAGAATTGTGATGCAGCAGAACAGGCCATTCAGCTCATTGTGTTCATACTAGCTCTCTGAGCATTTTGAGTATCAATCTCCTGCCTTTTCCCCAAAACCCTGCACATTACTTTTATTTTGATAATCATCCAATGCTGTCTTGAACACTCCAACTGGACCTGCCTGTACCATATTTCCAAGCAGTGCACTCCAGACCTGACCCACTTGCTGTGTGAAGCTGTTTTTCACGTCTCAAATTTGCTTCTTTGCAAAGAGCTTTAAATCTTCTATTGACAATAGGTTCTAATCTGACATCTGAAGATCCGCGAGAGATCAATCCTCTTCCACAGGAGGCCCTAAGTAATTTCCGCCAATGGCAATGATGAGGGCAATGATGGAGCTTTGTAGGGAATCAGGCAACTCCAGGACGAAGTGTGACACGGGGGGTGTATGCAATGTTTCTGCCTGCCACAAGTAGCTATCCAATCAGAGGCTGAACAACCTTGCATGAGAACATGGTACAGAGAAGTCTGTGCTGCTGCAAAAACAGCAATCATAGGACCATTACAAATATGGCCCCTCAAGCCTGCTGTGCTATTCAATAGGATTGTGGTTGATCCAAAACTCCTCACGTCCACTTTCCTGTCCTTTCTTCACAACCCTTGATCTCCCTACTTTCCCCTAGGGTGATGTGCATGTTTGAATCAGAAGGTGATTTTCAAAACAACAATTTATCATTTAAGTGCAGATAATTACAACAATTGTGGCATTATTATCTATTCTGTTGTAAATGGGTTTAAAAGGTTTAATATTGAGAATTTCCAATAAGCACCATCTGCTATGAAAATATCATATTGGTTTCTGAACAGCACCTCTTACGATCGTGAAAGAATGAGACCCAACATCTTGTTCTCAAGGTCTCTGTAACAATACCAATGTACCCTGTTGCTAACATATCATAAACAATACTGTGTTATAAACAAGAAACTCTTCTAGTTAGACCAGGAAGTGGCTTTCCTCATTGTTGCTAGATCAAGCAGGTCCTGTAGTTTCCTACACTTATATAGTAGGAGCTGTAACTTTTAACAAGAACAGCAGCTCATATTGCACAATAAGCAAACAAACACGTATGACACGGCCAGCAGTCTTGTGGACGTTTAATGTATAAATGTATTGTACAGGTACAGGAGCGATTTACAAGAATGGCTCCAGGGATGAGAAGCTTCAGTTATGAGGATATATTGAAGAAGTTGGGACTGTTCTCCTTTGAGATTTGAAGGCTGAGAACAGTTTTGATGGAGATTTTCAAAATTGTGAGTGGGCCAGATAGATTAAATAGGGAAGAAACTGTTCCTACTCAAAAGAAAATATGAAGAGAGGGCATAGATTTAAAGGGATGTGCAAACGAAGCAAGGGTGATCTGAAAAAGAACATTTTCACACAGTGCGTAGGGTTTGGAAAGCACTGCCTGGAAATGTGAAGGAGGCAGATTCAATTGAGGCATTCAAGAGGGTATTGGATGATTAGTTGGATAGAAATGATGCATTGGCATACAGGGAAAAAACTGGGGATTGGCACGAGGTAACAGAACCAGTGCAGGCATGATGGACTGAATGGCTTCCTTTGCATCTCAGCAGGGAACTGAAGAAGACAAAAAACTGCTTTAACTCAACAACAACCTCATTTCAGAGCCTGCATATGTGGATGCTGCGCACTTAGCCAGTTGTATTTGCTTTGTAGAGGGTGATTCAATCCTTCGCCAAATGGCCAATGCTAAGATGGTCCATTAAAATAGATAGGCCTGGGTTTGATGGGCTTACCTATAATGTAGCTGTGTAATGCAGAAAAGGACAGCCATAATGTGCCTTATACACCATGTTCGATGTCATTTATAATGTAAAAGGAAGGTCTTTGATAAAGGTAAAAGGCAGGAGAGACTGAATTACAAAAGGCTTCATGGTGGCAATGACAAAGGGAGCGGCAGAGACACACAGGAAAAAAAACAAAACATAAGGGGGGTGTGAATGTCCGGATCGTGATCTAGCAAAGAAGGAAAACCTGACTTTCTCTTGGCAAATACGGCAGGACAAGTGATTGAGGTGTCAGTGGGGGAGCACTTTGAGGCCAGTGATCATAATTCTGTTGTTTTTAAAATAGTTATAGAAAAGGAATAGGCCTGATCTAAAAGTTAAAATTCCAATTTGGTGTAAGGCCAACTTTGACGGTACTAGGCAAGAACTTTCAAAAGTTGATTGGGAGAGGCCGCTTGCAGCTAAAGGGAGGCTGGAAAGTCTTCAAAAATGAGATAACAAGAGTCCGGAGACAGTATGTTCCTGTTAGGGTTAAGGGCAAGGCTGGTAGGTGTTGGGAATGCTGGGTGATGAGAGATATTGAGGTACTGGTCAAGAAAAAGGAGGCACATGTCAGGTATAGCCAGCAGAGATAGAGCGAATCCCGAGAGGAGTAGAATTCAGGACAGCAAAAACGGGACATGAGATAGCTTTGGCAAATAGGGTTAAGGGGAATCCAAAGCGATTCTACAAATACATTAAGGACAAAAGAGTAACTAGGGAGAGAATAGGGCCCCTTAAAGATCAGCAAAGCTGTCAATGTGTGGAACCACAGAAGATGGGTGAGATACTAAATGAGTATTTTGCATCAGTATTTATGTGGAGAAGGATATGGAAGGTAGAAAGCTTGAAGAAATAAATAGCAACATCTTGAAAATGAAAATGATGTCCATATTACAGAGGAGAAGGTGCCGGATATCTTAAAATTCATTAAAGTGCATAAATCCCTAGGAGCTGATAAGGTACACCCTAGAACTCTGTGGGAAGCTAGGGAGGCAATTGCTAGGTCCTTTGCTAAGATACTTGGATCATCAATGGCCACCGGTGAGGTGACGGAAGACTGGCGGATGGCTGATGCGGTGCCACTAGTTGAGAAAGGCTATAAGGAAAATCCGGGGAACTATAGGCCAGTGAGGGGATTCTGAGGGTCAGGATTTACATGAATTTGGAAGGGCAAAGACTGATTCGGGATAGTCAACAGAGATTTGGATGTGGGAAATCGTGTCTCACTAACTGGATTGAGTTTTTAAAGAAGTGACAAAGAAGATTGATGAAGGCAGAGCAGTATACATTTTCTATATGGACTTCAGCAAGGCATTTGGTAAGGCTCCATATGGTAGACTGCTTGGCAAGATTAGATCACACGGAATTCAGGGAGAGCTAGCAATTTGGTTACAAAGTTGGCTTGAATTTAGGGGACAGAGAATGGTGGTGGAAGGTTATTTTTAGACTGAAGGCTTGTGACCTACAGTGTGCCATAGGGATTGATGTTGGATACACCACTTCTCGTCATTTGTATAAATGATTTGGATGTGAAGATAGGAGGTATGGTTAGTAAGTTTGCAGACAACACCAAAATTGGTTGTGTAGTGCACAGTAAAGAAGGTTATCTCAGAGTACAATGGGACCTTGATCAAATGGGCCAGTGGGCTGAGGAGTGGCAGATGGAGTTTAATTTAGATAAATGTGAGATGTTTTGGTAAGGCAAATCAGGGCAGATTTATGCACTTAATGATAGGGTCCTGAGGAGCATTGTCAAACAAAGAGACCTTGAGGTGCAAGTTCACAGTTGCTTTAAAGTGGAGTCACACATAGTCAGGATAGTGAAAAAGGCGTTTGGTACACAACTTTATTGATCAGTGCATTGACTATAGGAGTTGGGAGGTCACGTTGTGGCTGTACAGGACATTGGTTCAGCTATTTTTGGAACACTGTGCTCAATTCTGGTCTCCCTGCTATGGGAAAGATGCTGTTAAACTTGAAAGGGTTCAGAAATGGTTTAAAAGAATGTTGCCAGCGTTAGAAAGTCTGAGCCATAGGGAGAGGCTGAATAGTTGGGGCTGTTTTCCCTGGAGCATCAGAAGCTGAAGGGTGACCCAGTAGAGATTTATAAAATCGTGAGGGGCATGGATAGGGTGAATAGCCAAAGGCTTTGTCCCAGGATAGGGAGAACAAAACTAGAGGGCATAGGTTGTGGGTGAGGGAAAAGTTTTAAAAGACCATGAGACAATGACATAGGAGCAGAAATTAGACCATTTGGTCCACCAAGTCTGCTCCACCTTTCAATCATGGCTGATAAGTTCCTCAACCCCATTCTCTTGTTTCCTCCCCGTAACTCTTGATCCCCTTCATAATCAAGAACCTATCTATTTCAGTCTTAAATTGGGACAACCTGTTCATGCAGAAGGTGGTGCATGTATGGAATGAGCTGCCAGGTGAAGTGAAGGAGGCTTATACAATTACAACATCTGAAATACATCTGGATGGATACATGAATAGGAAGGATTTAGAGGGATATAGGCTAAATGTTAGCAAACGGAACTAGATTAATTTAGGATAGCTGGTCGGCATGGATGAGTTGAACTGAAAGGTCTGTTTCCGTGCTGTACAACTTTATGAATCTACTGTTGGAAAATAAAGAGGAGGTAATCAAGCAGAGATAAGGTGAAAAAATGTGAACCAGCAAAGAAGACCAAAGTGGGTTTGTAGATTATGATGGGGCTGCATTACTGAAATTGGTATGCTACATTCCATGAAATGTGCTCAATCAATTCAACACAAATGAATTTCATAGTTTTCCTTAACCACTCCCTTAATTGACGCCTAGTTATTCATTCTTCAACTGGTGTGCAAACACAATTACTTGAGTGTTGTATCCACAAGGTTTTGATAGTTTCATAACCCATGATGCATTATAGAATTCATCCCAAATAGTTAAGGTCTAAATTTTCAACACAAAAGCTTATTGTTGAACAGTGTGCTTCCACTGGAGGTTGTATGTAGAAGATTAGCACATCCAACTGCGAGTCATTGCTGACAGTAACACTGCGGCGGAGGCAGAGTTTTCTGATGCTGCTGGACTGCAAGGTTAAAATATTCATGATACCCTCTACAACTCAGTGAAACTTTCAACTAACTTTGGATGTTTAAGGTGGACAGATGTGTTAATGACACACAATTATAAGAAAGTGGTTTTGTCAGAGGACTGCAAAATAAACACGATATTAATAAAATGCAATACAATACAGCACATAAACAGGCCCTTTGGCCCAACAAGCCTGCACCAATTCCTAATCCTTATTTAGACCTGCTACTTATTGTCCATGCAAGGTTTCTATCCTCCTGTTTGCCTCATGTGTGTGCGTCTGTCAAGATACACCTCAAATGTTGCTAACATGCCTGCTTTCACTATCTCCACTGGCAGTACGCTCCAGGCAGCCACCACCCTCTGTGTGAAAAATTTTCCTTGGACTTCTGCCCTAAGCTCTCCCGCTCTCAAACTGAATCTGTGCCCTCTTGTAGTCGACTTTTCCACCCTGATAAAAAGCCACTGGCTACCAAGTTGGTGAGACTTGACCTTCCCTACATACACAATCACTAACAAGTCTATTTTCTTCCAAACATGAATAAATCCTGTATCAGTATCTTCTCCAACAGCTTCCCCACCACTGACGTCAGGCTCACCTGCAAGTAATTACTTGGAACATCTCTGTTTTCCTTCTTCAACAAAGGAACAACATTGGACATTCTCCACTCCTCTGGAACCTCGCCTGAAGCCAAAGAGGATGTAAACAATATCTATTAGGGTCCCAGCTATTTCCTTTCTTGACTCCAACAGTATCCTGGGATAGATCCTGTGGGGACTTGTCTACCTTAATGTATTTCAATGACACCCAACACTTCCTTCTTTGTTATGTTGATCTGCCCAAGAGTATTCACGCACTTATTCTTAACCTCAACATCTGTCATGTCTGTCTCTTTCGTGAATACGGATGTAAAGTACTCAGTAAGGATGTCACACATTTCCTCTGGCACCAAATATAACCTTCCTCCTTTATCCTTGAGTGAGCCTACTCTTTCCATAGCTATGGTCTTGCTCCTAATACATGTACAAAATGCCTTGGGATTCTCCTTAACCCTGCTGATCAAGACATTTCATAGCCTCTTTTAGTCCTCCCAACTCCCTGTTTGAGTTCCTTCCTACCCTGTCTATATTCTTCAAGAGTATTATTGCATTCTTTTTAAAGCCAGCTGCAACGTACTAACCCTTACCTGAAGGTTTGTGAAAGGGTCACCTGTGATCTTCTTGATTCTATTGAACTGAATGTACAGCTCAGTCAGGTTGCTGCAGTATGAGAAATAATGTACAGACAACTGAGACAACTGATTGTGTTCAAGCCCCAGCATTTGCAGGAATGGAAGAACTTTGCAAAGGTTTTCTTCAATTTTAGTGACAACATTATAGCCGGAATCCAAAGCTTGAAGCTGACTGTACCGAGACAGTGCAGAAGCTGGCAAGTGCTTCAGTTGGTTATGGGAGAGATTTAGCACTGTGATGTTGACCGGAAGATCAGAAGGGACGCTGGAGAGCTTTAAGTGACTGCAATCCGCAACCAGATCCTGTATTTTACACTGAGTTCCAGAGGCTCTAGTACCGTAATACCATATGGCAAATTCAAAATACAAGGTGATGGCCTGGAAAAACATTTTCATTCTTCAAATGGGAAATCTTCAAGCTTTTGTTCTACACAAAAAAAAACAGGTTAACATTGTAGTCTCTTAGTTCAAATTGTGTTTAAATTGTGCCTATGACATGTAATCAAAATTAATTGCTATTGTACAAAGTTTTTTGAATGAAAGCATCACAGAGCAAAGTAAAACTTCATAAATAATGACATAACACATTTAAAATAATGGATTCAAATGAGAAAATGTGCAGCCTCCTTTAACCTGACTTCCACTGGATATCATATCTCAGTCTCTCCTTTGTCACCAGTCCCTGCACTTACTGCCCTGTTGTTCCGGTTCCCACCCACACCGGTTTAAACCTTCCCGAAGAGCTCGAGCAAACCTCCCACCCAGGATATTGATGCCTCTCCAGTTCAGGTTCAAACCGTTTTTCGTGTACAGGTCCCACCTTCCCCAGAAGGCATCCCAATAATCCCTATATCTAAAGCCCTCCCTCCTACACCAGATTAGTAGGCACATGTTCAACTGTACTCTACCTCTCTGTTTTTAGCTGCATTAGCCCGTGGCATGGGTAGAAATCTGAGATTATTTACACTGGTGGTCCTGTGCTTTAACTCCCTACGTAACTCCTTGAATTGCCCCCACTGGACCTCTTCCTTTCTACGTCATTTGTGTCAATATGACAATGACTTCTGTCTGTTTTCCCTCCTGTTTCAGGATGTCCTGTACCCACTCTGAGACATCCAGGACCCTGGCACCAGGGAGGCAACACACTACCTTAGAGTCTTGTTCACAGCCACAGAAATGCCAGTCTGTGCCCCTGACTATCAAGTCACTTACTGCTATTGCTTGCCTGGACTTTGCCCCACCCTGCTCTACCGCAGAACCAATTGTGATGCCACAGGCCTAGCTGCTGCTTGTACTATCTCCTGAGAGGCTATCCCTCCCCCTCCAAAGGTATCCAAAATGGTATACCTGTTTGAGAGGGGAACAGCCATAGGAATCTCCCGCACAACCTGCCTGCATCTCCTGGCAGTCACCCATCTGGACCTGTGGTGTAACCAGCTCCCTAAAGCTAATGTCCATCACTCTCTCTGTCCCCTGTATGCACTGCAATGTGTGCAGCTGTTTCGCCAACTGAACCACATGGTCTGTGAGGAGCTACAGCTGGTCACACTTCCTGCAAATGTTGTTGTGAGGGACACCAGACTGTCCCTAATTCCCACATCTGGCAGGAGGGGCAAATTACTGCCATCTCCAAAAAAATCTTATCTTGCCTGTCCTCCTCACAGTGCCTTTTTTTTGTTTAGAGAAGGTGGGGTGGTGGGAGGAATACTGCATTAAAGTAGTATTTAGGGTTTAACCACTCCTTGACACCAATTCCTTTGTGATATTCAGACCAGACGTGATGACAGCTGCACCATCTCCCAGAATTCCTCTCAGTGACATCTCTGCTGCCCTCTGATTTGATGACTGTGTGTATTATTTAGTTGGTGGCCACTCACTCTAGGCATGTATCTGATCATTAATGTACAGTAAATAGGAGTAGTCCCAGAACAGAACCCACTTCCAACAACTCTAAAGTGACCTTAATTCCCTCTCTCAGATGGAATCCTATTCTGGTCTAGGAGCAAGAAGAAGCTGGGTAGGGAGCTTAACTGAGACCAAAAATTAAAAGCCCGACAACAAGATGAACTGTGGCATGTAAGTTCTCAGAATATGAAAGGTGGGTTGAAATTCCCAAAGTCAATCATCAGGAGGCATTTTTGCATCTCATGGATGCTCATTGGAAGCCTAGTGCACCAGAATTAAGTTCCTCTTCCCATGTAAGTTTTCCTCAAAAGAGGAATGCATGCTTCAGGTTCGTGTCTGCTTAACAGAGGTCACAGCAGGCAAGGTAATCAGTCGGCTTTTCGAACCTTGGAATGAGTAACTACTGCTCTATCTCCTTTTGGGAATATTTGTCTATGTCAGGTGATGATGAAGCCCATGTGGTGACAGTCTAAGTTGCAAAGGGCAGAGAGGCTCACCATGGGAGACAGGCTGGAGTATAATGGGCATGGATCAAGGAGATTGGTAAAGGGTGGAAGGGAAGAAAGCTTACCAGGGAAGAGTAGAAGGCTGACTATGAAGATAGGGGCCTGAATTAATTTTTAAATTTATTCACTCATGGGTGTCGTTGGCTGGGCCAGCATTTGTTGCCCATCCCTAGTTGCCCTAGAGAAGGTGGTGGTGAGCTGCCTTCTTGGAAAATTGCAGTTCACATGCTGTAACTAAATCCATGATGCCTTTAGGGAGCGAGTTGCAGGATTTTGACCCAATGACAGTGTAAAAAAAGTCATGTATTTCCAATCCAGGATGGTGAGTAGTTTGGAGGGGAATGAGTGGGTGATGGTGTTCCCATGCATCTGCTGCTCTTGTCCTTGTTGGTAGAGATGGTTGTGGGTTTGGAAGGTGCCATCTAAGGATCATTGGTGAATTTTGCAGTGCACCTTGTAGATCGTACACACTGATGCGACTGAGTGTTAGTAGTGGAAGGAGTAGACTTGTATGAATTTGGAGCCAATCAAGCAAGGGGCTTTGAACTGGATGGTGTCAAGATTCTTCAGTGTTGTTGGAGCTGCACCCATCCAGGCAAGTGGATCACATTCCTGACTTGTGCCTTTTGGATAGTGAATAGGCTTTAGAGAGTCAGGAGATGAGTCTATCGCTGCAGTATTCCTAGCCCTTGACATACTCTCGAAGTCTTGTATTTATAAGGTGAGTGCAGTTGAGTTTCTGGTCAATAGTAACCCCAAGGATATCAATAGGGGGAGATTTATTCGTGACAACACCATTGAATGTCAAATGGGCAGTGATTAACAAAACAAAGAAACCGGCCCTCCAAGCCTGCGCTGATCAAGATCCTCTGTCTAACCTGTCATCCATTTTCTAACGGTCTGTGTCCATTTGCTCCCTGCCCATCCATGTACCTGTCCAAATATATCTTAAAAGACGCCAACGTGTCTGCATCTACCACCTCCGCTGGCAACACGTTCCAGGTGCCCACCACCCTCTGCGTAAAGAACTTTCCACGCATATCTCCCTTAAACTTTCCTCCTCTCACTTTGAACTCATGACCCGTAGTAACTGAATCCCCCACTCTGGGAAAAAGCTTTTTGCTATCCACCCTGTCTATACCCCTCATGATTTTGTAGACCTCAATCAGGTCCCCCCTCAATCTCCGTCTTTCTAATGAAAATAATCCTAATCTATTCAACCTCTCTTCATAGCTAGCACCCTCCATACCAAGCAACATCCTGGTGAACCTCCTCTGCACCCTCTCCAAAGCATCCACATCGTTTTGGTAATATGGCAACCAGAACTGTACACAGTACTCCAAATGTGCCGAACCAAAGTCCTATACAACTGCAACATGACCTGCCAACTCTTGTACTCAATACCCTGCCCAATGAAGGAAAGCATGCCATATGCCTTCTTGACCACCCTATTGACCTGTGTTGTCACCTTCAGGGAACAATGGACCCGAACACCCAGATCTCTCTGTTCATCAATTTTCCCTAGGACTTTTCAATTTACTGTATAGTTCGCCCTTGAATTTGATCTTCCAAAATGCATCACCTCGCATTTGCCCGGACTGAACTCTATCTGCCATTTATCCGCCCAGCTCTCCAGTCTATCTATATTCTGCTGTAATTTCTGACAGTCCCCTTCACTATCAGCTACTCCACCAATCTTAGTGTCATCAGCAAACTTGCTGATCAGACCACCTACACCTTCCTCCAGATCATTTACATATATCACAAACAACAGTGGTCCCAGCACAGATCCCTGTGCAACACCACTAGTCACAGGTCTCCAATTTGAGAAACTCCCTTCTACGACTACTCTCTGTCTCCTGTAGCCTAGCAAGTTTTTTATCCATCTAGCTAGCACACCCTGGACCCCATGTGACTTCACTTTCTCCATCAGCCTGCCATGGGGAACCTTATCAAATGCCTTACTGAAGTCCATGTATATGACATCTACAGCCTTTCCCTCATCAATCAACTTTGTCACATCCTCAAAGAATTCAATTAAGTTGATAAGACATGACCTTCCCTGCACAAAACCATGTTGCCTATCACTGATAAGCCCATTTTCTTACAAATAGGAATAGATCCTATCTCTCAGTATCTTCTCCAGTAGCTTCCCTCCCACTGACGCCAGGCTCACCGGTCGATAATTACCTGGATTATCCTTGCTGCCCTTCTTAAACAAGGGGACAACATTAGCAAGTCTCCAGTCCTCTGGGACCTCACCCGTGTCTAAGGACACTGCAAAGATATCTGTTAGGGCCCCGGCTATTTCCTCTCTCGCTTCCCTCAGTAACCTGGGATAGATCCCATCCGGACCTGGGGACTTGTCCACCTTAATGTCTTTTAGGATACCCAACACTTCCTCCTTCCTTATGTCAACTTGACCTAGACTAGCAAACATCTATCCCTAACCTCAACATCCGTCATGTCCCTCTCCTTGGTGAATACCGATGCAAAGTACTTGTTAAGAATCTCACTCATTTTCTCGTGACTCCTCGCATAACTTCCCTCCTTTGTTCTTGAGTGGGCCAATCCTTTCTCTAGTTACTCTCTTGCTCTTTATATATGAATAAAAGGCTTTGGGATTTTCCTTAGCCACGTTTGCCAGCAATATCTCATGTCCTCTCTTAGCCCTCTTAATCCCTTTTTTCAGATTCGCTCTACATTCCCGATATTCTTGCAAAGCTTCATCTGTCTTCAGTCGCCTAGACCTCATGTATGCTTCCTTTTTTCTCTTGGCTAGTCTCACAATTTCACCTGTCATCCATGGCTCCTTAATCTTGCCATTTCTATTCCTCATTTCCACAGGAACATGTCTCTCCTGCACGCTGATCAACCTCTCTTTAAAAGCCCCCCACATATCAAATGTGGATTTATCTTCAAACAGTTTCTCCCAATCTATATTCCTCAGATCCTGCTGAATCTTGGTATAGTTGGCCTTCCCCCAGTTTAGTACTCTTCATTTAGGACCACTCCTATCCTTGTCCATGAGTATTGTAAAACTTACGGAATTGTGGATGCTATTCCCAAAGTAGTCCCCTAGTGTAATATCAACCACCTGGCCAGGTTCATTCCCCAGCACCAGGTCCAGTATGGCCCTTTCCCGAGTTGGACTACATACATACTGCTCCAGAAAACCCTCCTGTACACTCCTTACAAATTCTGCTCCATCTTGACCCCTAACACTGAGTGAATCCCAGTCAATATTGGGAAAATTAAAATCTCCCATCACCACCACCCTGTTTCTCCTACACCTTTCCATTATCTTTTTACATATTTGTACCTCTATCTCACGCTCGCTGTTGGGAGACCTGTAGTACAGCCCCAGCATTGTTACTGCATCCTTCCCATTTCTGAGTTCTACCCATATTGCCTCACTGCTTGAGTCCTCCATGGGGCCCTCCTTCAGTGCGGCTGTGATATCGTCTTTGACCATTACTGCAACTCCTCCACCCCTTTTACCTCCCTCTCTATCCTGCCTGAAGCATCGATATTCTGGGACAACTAGTTGCCAGTCATGCCCTCCCCTCAACCAAGTCTCAGTAATAGCAATAATATCACACCTCCAGGTACCGATCCAAGCCCTGAGCTCATCTGCCTTGTCTACTACACTTCTCACATTAAAACAAATGCACCTCAGACCACCTGTCCCTTTGTGTTCATCATCTGCTCCCCGACCACTATTCCCCTTAGTCACACTGACTCCATTATCTCGTTCCCTACAGGCTTTCGTTTCTACCTCTTTTCTGTCCAATATTTGGTTCCCATCCCCCGCCACATTAGTTTAAACCCTCCCCCACAGCATTAGCAAAAGCACCCCCAAGGACATTGGTTCCAGTCCGGTTCAGGTGTAGACCATCCAATTTGTAATTGTCCCACCTTCCCCAGAACCGGTTCCAATATCCCAAAAATCTGAACCCCTCCCTCCTACACCATCTCTCAAGCCATGCATTCATCTTAGCTATTCTTTCATTTCTCCACTGACTAGCACATGGCACTGGTAGCAATCCTGAGATTACTACCTTTGAGGTCCTACTTTTTAACTTGGCTCCTAACTCCCTAAATTCTGCTTGTAGGACCTCATCCCGTTTTCTGCCTATATCATTGGTGCCCATATGCACCGTGACAACTGGCTGTTCGCCCTCCTCCCCCAGAATGTTCTGCAGCCGATTGGAGACATCCTTGACCCGTGCATCTGGGAGGCAACATACCATTCGGGAGTCCCGTTTTCGACCACAGAACCGCCTATCTACGCCCCCAATTGAATCCCCAATGACTATCGCCCTTCCACTCTTTTTCACATTAGATTGCCTTTTGTTGGAAATGATCATTGCCTGGCATTTGTGTGGTGCAAATGTTACTTTAACTGCAAAAGCCTGAGTGATGCTGCTGGCTTGCAGTGAATGAAGGCCTTGCCTTAAAGATGACATTTAAGTGTACCATCAGGATTTTCACTCACATAAGCAAAAATGACCTCCTGCTGGCTCCCATGGCGTGAATCACTGAGCTACTCATCCGTGCATTTGTAATGAGCTAGAAATACATAATCAAATGCCCAATGACAAATTGAGCCTGCACAACAGGTGGTTCTGCCCTCTGATTTCTTCCTTCCAATCTGCTTTAACTCCAATCTCCTACCCTTTCCCTATTTTCATGCCAACTAATCTGTTCTGGTAATTTCCTGTTGTCAAATGTTTTCTGGTGGTCCATAATTGTCACATTTTCACTGTTCCTGTCTACCACACCTACCACCTCAGTAAAGTACTCGGTCATGTTTGTTTCACGATATTCCTTTCCAAAATCTGTTCAAATTGGCACGTGTTTGGGTTGACATTTATCCTCAAATACTCTAAGAACTTTCACCCAGGCTATCATATTGTTGCTGTTTGCAGGACCTTTCTGTGTGCAAATTAGCTCCGCTATGTTAATGATGATATATAAAGACAAAATGCTGTTGCACAGCTGCCTACAAAACAACACTGGCCATACTTCCAAAGTAATTGAATGCCGGTGGTGTTTTGGGGCATTCTGAAAACACAAAAGGCATTGTACAAAATGCCAGGTCTTTCTTTTAAACTCAGATTTGCTGAAAAGACATTTGTGGCAATGTGAAATTAAAGCAATTTTCTTTGACATTACTGTTGTGAATATTTTGTAATGCTTTGTATCTCAACTGGACATGTGTATGTACAAACATCATATCCTCCACAAAGAACCATGTTGGCTTTGACAGCTCTGTAAAGTAGGAATGTGAGTCAGCTCCATGCAAATGACAGAATAAGTTAAAATACATTTGTACAGGAAAATAGTGCTCATGAGTGTGGAACCAATTAATGAGACTGCTTCTACAGATGAGGAACTCCAGTCACAAAGATAGATTGGAGAAGTTAGTCAGTGAGTCATAAGAGATTTATGGCACAGAAAAAGGCCCTTTGGCCCATCGAATCTGCACCTGTTAAAAACAGGAACTTGATATCTTAATCTCAATTTTCTAGCTGGGAGAAGGATGAGAGGAGATCTGAAAAAAAAGTATTCATAATCACATAGGGTCTGTACAGAGCAGACAGGGAGAAGCTGATACCACTTACAAAAGGATCGAGAATGAGAGGGCATTGGTTTAAAATAATTGGTAAAGCATAATGAAGGAAGGCTGCTAAGAGATAGCATAAGATCAAGACCCAAATGTACTGCTGGAGCGGGCAGCACAGACAAAGTCAATGGAGATAACCTCAAGAGAACTGCACTGTCACCCCAAAAGGAAGAATATGCAGGGTGAGGGGATAAAGGTAATGAAATGGCACTAAGTGGATTGCTGACTGGCTAAGGGAATCATGGGTTACATGAACATAAGAAAAAGGAGGAAAAGTGGGCCATCTGGCCCCTCGGGCCTGCTCCATTCGGACCAGAGTTGATCTTTTCATGGACTCAGCTCCACTTACATGCCTCCACTCATGCTTACTGTTCAAAAATCTATCTTTGCCTTCAAAAAAATGAATGAGGTAGCCTCAGCTGCTTCACCAGATAGGGAATTCCACAGGTTCACAACCTTTTGGGTGAAGAAATTCTTTCTCAATTCAGTCCTAAGTCTGCTTCCCCTAAATTTGAGGCTATGTCCCTTTGTTCCCGTTCCACCCACCAGTGAAAACAACCTCCCTGCTTCTATCTCATCTACTCTCTTCATAATTTCATACATTTCTATCAGATTCCTCCCTCATTCTTCTAAATTCCAAAGAGTATTTTCTGGAGAAAAGGCAGAAAAGTGGAGTCAAGGATCATCAGAATAGCACTGATCTCACTGAATAGCCAAACAGATGGACCTTTCGGCGCTGCTGCAATTTGAGCTACAATTCTTGCAGTCAACACAACCCTGCCGCATCTTCACCATCCCCCCCAGTCTTCCCACTAACCGAGGACGAACGATCAGTCCTTAGTAAGGGGCTCACCTTTGTCCCCCTACAATCACACATCAACGAATACCAGTCACGATTGGACATAGATAATGGGAACTGCAGATGCTGGAGATTCCAAGATAATAAAATGTGAGGCTGGACGAACACAGCAGGCCAAGCAGCATCTCAGGAGCACAAAAGCTGACGTTTCGGGCCTAGACCCTTCATCAGAGAGAAGGGTCTAGGCCCGAAACGTCAGCTTTTGTGCTCCTGAGATGCTGCTTGGCCTGCTGTGTTCGTCCAGCCTCACATTTTATTATCTTACGATTGGACATAGAACAGTTTTTCCGCCGCCTTCGCCTCCACGCCTACTTCTTCAACCGGGAACCTAACCCTCCCTCCACTGACCCCTTCACCCGCTTCCAACTCAAGTCCTCCTCCTGGACACCACCCCCAGGCCTCCTACCCTCCCTCGACCTCTTCATCTCTAACTGCCATCGAGACATTAACCGCCTCAACCTCTCCACCCCTCTCACCCACTCCAACCTCTCCCCCACTGCACAGGCAGCCCTCCGCTCCCTCCGCTCCAACCCCAACCTCACCATCAAACCCGCAGACAAGGGTGGCGCAGTGGTAGTATGGCACACTGACCTCTACATCGCCGAGACGAGACGTCAACTCTCCGACACAACCTCCTACCGCCCCCTCGATCATGACCCCACATCCGAGCACCAAACCATCATCTCCAACACCATTCATGACCTCATCAACTCAGGGGACCTCCCACCCACAGCCTCCAACCTCATTGTTCCCCAACCCCACACGGCCCGTTTCTATCTCCTTCCCAAAATCCACAAACCTGCCTGCCCTGGTTGACCCATCGTCTCAGCCTGCTCCTGCCCCACCAAACTCATCTCCACCTATCTGGACTCCATTTTCTCCCCTTTGGTCCAGAAACTCCCCACCTACGTTCGTGACACCACCCATGCCCTCCACCTCCTCCAGGACTTCCAATTCCCTGGATCCCAACACCTCATTTTCACCATGGATGTCCAGTCCCTATATACCTGCATTCCGCATGCAGATGGCCTCAAAGCCCTCTGCTTCTTCCTGTTCCGCAGGCCTGACCAGTCCCCCTCCACCGACACCCTCATCCGCCTAGCCGAACTCGTCCTCACCCTCAACAACTTCTCTTTCGATTCCTCCCACTTCCTACAGACTATGGGGGTGGCCATGGGCACCCGCATGGGCCCCAGCTATGCCTGCCTCTTTGTAGGTTACGAGGAACAGTCCCTCTTCCGCACCTACACAGGCCCCAAACCCCATCTCTTCCTCCGTTACATTGATGACTGTATCGGCGCCGCCTCTTGCTCCCCAGAGGAGCTCGAACAGTTCATCCACTTCACCAACACCTTCCACCCCAACCTTCAGTTCACCTGGGCCATCTCCAGCACATCCTTCACCTTCCTGGATCTCTCAGTCTCCATCTCAGGCAACCAGCTTGTAACTGATGTCCATTTCAAGCCCACCGACTCCCACAGCTACCTAGAATACACCTCCTCCTACCCACCCTCCTGCAAAAATTCCATCCCCTATTCCCAATTCCTCCACCTCCGCCGCATCTGCTCCCACGGTGAGGCATTCCACTCCCGCACATCCCAGATGTCCAAGTTCTTTAAGGACCGCAACTTTCCCCCCACAGTGGTCGAGAACGCCCTTGACCGCGTCTCCCACATTTCCCGCAACACATCCCTCACACCCCACCCCCGCCACAACCGCCCAAAGAGGATCCCCTTCGTTCTCACACACCACGCCACCAACCTCCGGATACAACGCATCATCCTCCGACACTTCCGCCATCTACAATCCAACCCCACCACCCAAGACATTTTTCCATCCCCACCCCTGTCTGCTTTCCGGAGAGACCACTCTCTCCGTGACTCCCTTGTTCGCTCCACACCACCCTCCAACCCCACCACACCCGGCACCTTCCCCTGCAACCGCAGGAAATGCTACACTTGCCCCCACACCTCCTCCCTCACCCCTATCCCAGGCCCCAAGATGACTTTCCACATTAAGCAGAGGTTCACCTGCACATCTGCCAATGTGGTATACTGCATCCACTGTACCCGGTGTGGCTTCCTCTACATTGGGGAAATCAAGCGGAGGCTTGGGAACCGCTTTGCAGAACACCTCCACTCGGTTCGCAATAAACAACTGCACCTCCCAGTCGCAAACCATTTCCACTCCCCCTCCCATTCTTTAGATGACATGTCCATCATAGGCCTCCTGCAGTGCCACAATGATGCCACCCGAAGGTTGCAGGAACAGCAACTCATATTCCGCTTGGGAACCCTGCAGCCCAATGCTATCAATGTGGACTTCACCAGCTTCAAAATCTCCCCTTCCTCCACCACATCCCAAACCCAGCACAGTTCGTCCCCTCCCCCCACTGCACCACACAACCAGCCCAGCTCTTCCCCTCCACCCACTGCATCCCAAAACCAGTCCAACCTGTCTCTGCCTCCCTAACCCGTTCTTCCTCTCACCCATCCCTTCCTCCCACCCCAAGCCGCACCTCCATCTACCTACTAACCTCATCCCACCTCCCTGACCTGTCCGTCTTCCCTGGACTGACCTATCCCCTCCCTACCTCCCCACCTACACCCTCTCCACCTATCTTCTTTTGTCTCCATCTTCGGTCCGCCTCCCCCTCTCTCCCTATTTATTCCAGTTCCCTCCCCCCATCCCCCTCTCTGATGAAGGGTCTAGGCCCGAAACGTCAGCTTTTGTGCTCCTGAGACGCTGCTGGGTCTGCTGTGTTCATCCAGCCTCACATTTTATAATTTTTCATATCTAAAGTAATACGGGCGCATTCTTTAAAGTCTACACTTATACCAAAAAGGGTCGTCTTGGTTGAATTGATGCATTGGACCTGCCACGAAAGCGTCGGGAGTAAGAGGTGACCGTTCTTCCTCACCGCAGCAGCTTCATCTCAGTTTCCAGCTCACCTTCCCACCAGGTCAGCCGCAAATCACACCTTCACCCGGTACTTAACCCGCATTTTCAAGTCAAACTGCCCCGTGTCCGGACATACTGCAACAGCGTAAGTGCCTGCGGATCAAGTTGAGCGTGAGATGCAGACGTTGAGAGCAAATTGGCTCACATCTCGTTCTACATTCTGAGCCTCAGTCACTGTACAGTCGCCGTTTGTGATCGCATCTTATTTAAGGCGCTTAGATCCTGGGTCACTCTTCCGTTCTGCCACTTTCACTTTCGAAGAGGCGGACACTGTAGGATGTGGAGGAGTTGTTAGGCTATTGGACGATCTCCTGCATTGGCAGCTCAATCAGCTAATTGCTGGGAGAATTGTGCAGCTTCGGGAAGCTGTGGGAACACTCCCAAATCGTGTCCGCTCCAGGACTGCGAAACGATGATCCTTTCTGTTCTGAAACCGGGTCACTGGTTCCCAAACGTTAACTCTGCTTTCTGTCCACAGATGCTGACAGACCTGCTGAGTTCCTCCAGCAGTTTCTGTTTTTAATAGTTGCTCACTGTGAGTGAGGAATAAGAGATTTTAGATTGAAGCTGAGGCATGTTCAAGGGGGCGGTTACAAATGCCAATTTGCTTGGATGTCCAAACCCACACTTCTAATAATTAGAATGACTAGATTAATCTTGATAATGAGATGTGAGGCTGGATGAACACAGCAGGCCCTCAGGTGCTCCTGAGATGCTGCTGGGCCTGCTGTGTTCATCCAGCCTCACATTTCATTACCTTGGATTCTCCAGCATCTGCAGTTCCCATTATCACCAGGTTAATCTTGATATCAGCTTTCTGTCACTGGAATAGAAGAGAGGTGAAGAGATCTGATAGCTTGTAAGTGGGAGTGTGTTTGGTAAGATAAAGACAGTTAGCAGTTACAGTTAACTCAGTAACCCAAGGGTGTGAATTAACGCTACTGTCCAAGGGGGAGTGTCAGAAATTTTTCTTAAGCATTGTAAAAAAAATCTTTCATGGGGTGTGAGCAGAACAAGTAAAGCCAACAATTGTTACCCACTCTCATTGCTCTTGGGAAGGTGGTACTTAGCCAACCAATGATATGGAATCCTGTTCTGGATGTGAGTTTGCTCGCTGAGCTGGAAGGTTAGTTTTCAGATGTTTCGTCACGATTCTAGGTAACATCATCAGTGAGCCTCCGACGAAGCGCTGGTGTTTTGTCCTGCTTTCTATTTATCTGGTTAGGTTTCCTTGGGTTGGTGATGTCATTTCCTGTTCTTTTTCTCAGGGGATGGTAGATTGGCTCCAAGTCAATGTGTTTGTTGATGGAGTTCCGGTTGGAATGCCATGCTTCTAGGAATTCTCGTGCATGTCTCTGTTTGGCTTGTCCTAGGATGGATGTGTTGTCCCAATCAAAGTGGTGTCCTTCCTTATCTGTATGTAAGGATACGACTGATAGTGGGTCATGTCGTTTTGTGGCTAGTTGATGTTCATGTATCCTGATGGCTAGCTTCCTGCCAGTTTGTCCAATGTAGTGTTTGTCACAGAAAGAATGGGTACCCTATGAACACAGTCCGCCGATTTCTCAGCAACAAACCCAAACAAACAGACAAAACGGGCTCAGAAACCATAACCACTCTTCCCTACATCAAACACATTTCCGAAATGACTGCCAGACTACTCGGACCCCTTGGCATCAGGGTAGCCCACAAACCCACCAACACACTAAAACAACAGCTAATGAACTTAAAAGACCCTATACAGACAACAAATAAAATGAACGTCATCTACAAAATACCTTGCAAGAACTGTGACAAACACTACATTGGACAAACTGGCAGGAAGCTAGCCACCAGGATACATGAACATCAACTAGCCACAAAACGACATGACCCACTATCACTTGTATCCTTACATACAGATAAGGAAGGACAGCACTTTGATTGGGACAACACATCCATCCTAGGACAAGCCAAACAGAGACATGCACGAGAATTCCTAGAAGCATGGCATTCCAACCGGAACTCCATCAACAAACACATTGACTTGGAGCCAATCTACCATCCCCTGAGAAAAAGAACAGGAAATGACATCACCAACCCAAGGAAACCTAACCAGATAAATAGAAAGCGGGACATAACCCAGCGCTTCATCGGAGGCTCACTGATGATGTTACCTAGAATGGTGACGAAACGTCTGAAAACTAACCTTCCAGCTCAGCGAGCAAACTCACATCCAGAACCTCAACCTGAGCTACAAATCTTCTCAAAACTCACTAGCACCTATGGAATCCTGTATTAGTAATTATGAAAGCAGCAGAATCTGCAAAAAAAAAATCCTTAGTAGTTAAGAACTTGAATAGTTTTGATGGGGAATTTTTGTGAAACTTTTCATCTTGCATGCATCAGGACAACTACAAGAATGCCAAATTTCAAATGACTGCCATAATTTATACCACTGGAGAAAAGTGGCTTCATTCTCTTTTGCTTAGGAGTTGCTCTGGAGAAAGCATGGTTCCTGAACTTCCAGGTAATTCAAAAATTACTTGTGCTCTCAGGGTGCCATACTGTTGGAGGCACCTTCATTCAAATAAGACATGAAACCAAGGGTTTGTGTACCCTCTAAAATCCATGTAAGAGTCCTGCTGTATAATTTTGATGAGTGCGGGTGTTTACCGCATGCATGAATTAAGATTTGCTACTCAATTAACTCCAGTCAAACAGATTATCTGTTCATTTGTCAAGTTTCTGCTTGTGGAAGTTTGCTGGAACCAAATAGACTGTTAAGGTTTCACAAAATAAAAGAGAACTTCATTGGCTGCAAAATCCTTTGGGGCATCCTTAAATCTTGTAATGAACTGCACTTGTGCTTTTGCATTCTGTCTTTTCTTTGCTGGAAAAGATCTGCAAGATTCTGAGAATCCAGATGTTTAATCACAGATGAAACACAAATTCCTGTGCTCTTGAATCAACAATAGCATTCTGTGATAAAAGTAAAATATCCCACACTAGATTAAAAGAATTCTGAAAATTTAATTATCGCCTGGCAGAAACAAAGTCACAGATTTGGTGAATCATAAAGATTTACTGCAAAATACAAGACATTCAACCTACCAGTCCTGTAAAATGACTATTCACTTAATCCCATACCCCTATAATAATGTGACTAAGTGCCTGATATGGCTCAATTTGCAGCATGCTCACTTCTGAGTCACAGGTCTTTGGGTTTAGGTTAGGCCCCACTTCAGAATTTGAGCAGAAAAAACAAAGATAACACTTCTGTGCAATAATGATGTGGGGGGAGCTGTCTTTTGGCTGCAATTTTTAAACTGAGATGTTTCTGCCTGTTTCAGTGAATGTAAAAGATTCCGTGGCCCAATAGTAAAAAAAATCGGTTCCCGATACCCTGGCCAATATTTATTCCTCAAACAGCACCAAAGAAAACAGATAATCTTATTATTATGGAGATAGTAGGAACTGCCAATGCTGGAGAATCTGGGATAACATGGTATGGAGCTGGATGTACACAGTAGGCCAAGCAACATCACAGGAGCAGGAAAGCTGACATTTTGGGTCTGGACCCTTCTTCAGAAGTGGGGGAGGGGAAGCGGATTCTGAGATAAATAGAGAGAGGGTAAGGTGGATGGAAGATGGATAAAGGAGCAGATAGGTGGAGAGGAGACAGACAGATCAAGGAGGTGGGGATGAGGCTGGTAGGTAGGAGGTGGGGTTGGGGTTGAGGTGGGAGGAGTGAATAGGTGGGAGAAAGGACAGGCAGGTTAGGGAGGTGGGGACAAGCTGGGCTGGTTTTGGGATGTAGTTGGGGCTGGGGAGATTTTGAACCCTGTGAAGTCCACATTGATACCATTGGGTTGCAGGGTTCCCAAGCGAAATATGAGGTGCTGTTCCTGCAACCTTCAGGTGGCATTGTTGTGGCACTGGAGAAGGCCCAGGATGGAGACGTTGTCCAAGGAGTGGGAGGGGGTGTTGAAGTGGTTTGTGACTGGGAGGTGCAGTTGTTTGTTGCGAGCCGAGCATTGACGTTCCACAAAGCAGCCCCCAAGCCTCTGGTTGGTTTCTGAGATGTAGAGGAGGCCACACCGGGAACAGTGGATACAGTATACCACATTAGCAAATGTGCAGGTGAACATCGGTTTAATGTGGAAGGTTTTCTTGGGGCCTGGGATGGAGGTGATGGGGGATGTGTGGGGCAGGTGTAGCACCTTCCACATCAATCAGATGTTTTAAATTACATCAATTCAAAGTAAACAAAAGTATAGCCAACATTGAGCTGAATAGCCTGGTTCTGTGCTACCAACTATGTAAATCAATGCAAAAAATCAGTTGCAACAGCCTCTTATGATCATTTCTATTTTTCCTTTTGTATGTAATCAATTTTGTTTGTAGAAAATGGGCATGGTTTCTAGTGTAACATTTAAATGTATTGAAAAGTTTAAATGTAGTCAAAATGGTGTATTTGTTTTAAATGTGAAACAAGTTGTGTTGTAATCACTTTCCTTAAATATACA
Organism: Stegostoma tigrinum; assembly: GCF_030684315.1. NCBI lineage: Eukaryota > Metazoa > Chordata > Chondrichthyes > Orectolobiformes > Stegostomatidae > Stegostoma > Stegostoma tigrinum. The sequence goes on from NC_081356.1 coordinate 111,786,401, forward strand.
GTTAATGAGAGTCAGGTTATACATCAGAATGGTCAACTTTCATTTATTACATATCTGTGAGAAGTGTATCATGAGTTTAGCTCAGGTTTAAAGCAGGCTACAAAGGTTTCACATCTCTTATCTCATCTCCTTTGCCCCACTTCCCTAAGTTTTCTCATTTCCTATTTTATGCAGTTTCTTAGTTTCTAGTTTTATTTGTGTTTTTATTATTTAATGAAACCTCGCTTCCTCTTCTTAAGTTCTCCGTCTTGAAGGCTAGCGCTATGATTTCCACAATATGTTTGGAAAGGGATCTGACTGGTCCCGATTCCAGACCAGCTGAATTAATGATTTGAGTCCCATGCTGTTGGCACCAACCTGAATTATACCAGCTGCCCAGGAATTTGAGTTGCTGTGGCAATATATACAACATAAGGACAAGCAGGCAGAAAGGGAATGGGCAACTGTTCTTAATCTGCCGGCAGGTAGTGCAGGAGCCCCCAGAGAACCCACTCACTCACTGGATTTCCATTCTGGGTGCTGATTCCTTAAGGAAGTGCAGCAAGAACCAAGAGAAGTAATGACAGGAGATTAGGGGAACAGACAGGCATTTCTGTGACCACTGATGTGACTCCAGGATGTCATGTTGATTCCATGGTGCTATGTTTAGGATGTCAAAGAATGGCTGCAGGACATCATTGTTGAGGGGAGGGAGGGGAGTGCTGGGGGTGAACAACTCGAGGTCACAAAAACCGAAAGAACTGCGGATGCTGTAAATCAGGAGCAAAAACAAAGTTGCTGGAAAAGCTCAGCAGGTCTGGCCGCATATTTGGAGGAGAAAACAGAGTTAACATTTTGGGTCTGGTGACCCTTCCTAGAACTGAGGTCATGATCCACATTGGAACCAACAATATAGATAGTAAAAGATGTTGTCCTGCAATCGGAATTTAGGAAATTGGGTAGAAAATTAGCAAGCAGTGTTTCCAAAGTAGTAATCTCTGGATTACTCCTAATACCACATACAAGTGAAAACAAATATGGGAAGCTAAGAGAGATGAAAGATAGTGTAGGAAGGAGGTTTAAGATGACAGAGGAAAGGCACACCAATCTATCTATAGCAGAAATAACCAACTGGCAGAGAACCAATTTCAATGGGGAAAGAGCAGAGCTGGGCAAGGTGAACTGCAACCTAAGATTGATTGGAAAAACTGAATAATGGCTCAAGGTATTTATCTTGAAAAGGTAAATACAACAAAATGCAGCTAGCATTCTTACTGCCTGATGCAATCTGTATGTGGATATTACCACAATGGCACCGCCTCTCTGAATTTCCCAGCTATCTTCTGAACTCTAAAAGCAGGAGAAACCAACCACGCCAGTTACTGCCCTTTCAATTAGAGGTTTTAACTGAGGCTCTCAGGTGCACTGGCAAAAGAATAACCTGGTCAGTCTGGGTTTCACCAGGGCCGCTAGGCTCCTGGCCTCATTACGGCCTTAGTCCAAACTGGACAAAAGAGCTGATCCCCAGAGATGTTCTGAGAGTGACTGCCCTCGACAGCACTGTAGGTTCCTCACACCCTAAGGACTGGCAGCATTTAAGAAAGCAGTTCCCCACCCCCTTCTCCTGGGCAGTTATAGATAGGTAATAAATGCTGGCTGGGCAGCATATGCCTACATTCCACAAACAAATAATGAAGATCAGACCAGCTACATAAAGAGGTACCAATATGTGATATCAATATCCTGGGGGTTACCATTGACTGCAAACAGAGCTATGATTAGCCATATAGAACATAGAACATAGAACAATACAGCGCAGAACAGGCCCTTCGGCCCTCGATATTGCGCCGGCCTGTGAACTCATATAAGCCAATCCCCCTACACTATCCCATCATCATTCATATGCTTATCCAAGGACTGTTTAAGTGTCCCTAATGTGGCTGAGTTCACTACATTGGCAGACAGGGCGTTCCACGCCCTTACCATTCTCTGAGTAAAGAACTTGCCTCCGACATCTGTCTTAAATCTAACACCCCTCAATTTGTAGCTATGCCCCCTCGTACAAGCTCACGTCATCATCCTCGGAAAAAGACTCTCACTGTCCACCCTATCTAATCCTCTGACCATCTTGTATGTCTCTGTTAAAACCCTCTTAGCCTCCTTCTCTCCAATGAGAACAGACCCAAGTCCCTCAGCCTTTCTTCATAAGGCCTGCACTCCAGACCAGGCAACATCCTGTTAAATCTCCTCTGCACCTTTTCCAATGCTTCCACATCCTTCCTGTAATGGGGCGACCAGAACTGCACGCAATATTCCAAATGAGGCCGCACTAGCATTTTGTACAGTTGCAGCATGACATCACGGCTCCGGAACTCAATCCCTCTACCAATAAAACCTAACACACTGTGAGCCTTCTTGACAGCACTATCAACCTGGGTGGCAACTTTCAGGGATTACGATATATATTCAGGGATATCAATACTGTTGCTCAAAACAAGGTCGGAGGTTAGGAATCCTGACTCCCGAAAAGCTGTCAATCCTCTACAAGGCACAAGACAGGGAATATTCCCCATTTGTTTGGATGAGTGCAGCTCCAACAACCCTCAAGAAGCTTGACACCATACAGGTAAAAGCAGCTTGTTTGACTGGTACCACATCCACAAACATTAATTCCCTGCACTACCACACCACAGTAGCAGCAGCGCTATCTAAAAGTTGCACCACCGAAGATCCTTAGACAGCACCATACATGTCCAAACCCACTTCCATCTAGAAGGACATGGGTAACAGATACGTGGATTCACCACACCTCCAAGCCACTCGCCATCCTGGCTTGGAAATATGTTACTGTTTCATCACCATCACTGTGTCAACATCCTGGAAATCTCTTCCTAATAGCATTTGGGTCTACCTAAACCAAATAGACTGCATCAGCTCAAAAAGCCAGTTCACCTTCTCAAGGATGATTGGAATGGGCAATGGATGCTCGCCTGGCCACTAAAGTGAATGTTCCCCGAATGAACAAACAGAAGTGGTTTAAAAATATAATTTGAGGAAATTAATTCGTGTCTTTTTGAGATGACGAGATGAATTGAAGAGATAATGCTGCAAAGGCAAGTTTCACGCTGGCTTAATAAATAACTGCGATCAATACAGTACTGGTTAATAGTAGTTTATTATTTTGAAATTACCGAATTGGAATGGTGTTCATAGACACACAATTCTAGGCTGAAATTTATGAAGCACCGACATGCAGTACAATACAACTGACTGCAACTTCTGTCTCTTTCATCTCTTTTTGAATGGCATTTTCCAGTGTCCCACATTATCAAGTTCACGTATTGTGAGTTAAAATTATTCCATAAAGTGGATCATCCCTAGAAGCCAGTACATCATTTGGTTTGGTTCACAGTTTTGTGTAAAAAACAAAGAAAAATGTTCGACTCTTTGACTTAGCAACAATATTCGGTGAAATTATTATGAAAAGTTGAGTCCAAAATGAAAAGCTGAACTGTTGTTCATGAATATACAGTAAGCTATGTGATGGCTGTCCTTTGCAGGCATTTTTGAAGGATTAACATGTTTGTATGACATCTTGATGAAATGCATATCATCAGATTTTGTCACATTAATAGCAAAGAAGTGCCTCAACATTCTGTGACTTCTGTTTGGTGCTCCTTTCCCCATTAGCTGCTCTCCATTAGTGCAGAAATAACAATGAGTACAGCAATGCTTGTTGTGTTTGTGGAAGAGAGTCATAGATGTTGGTCACAGAAATTTGAGGGTGCATAGATGAGGATCAATGGTCGGCACAACATTGTGGGCTGAAGGGCCTGTTCTGTGCTGTACTGTTCTATGTTCTATGTTCTATGTTAACTTCTTTTGTTTGAAGCAGTGTTTCCTAATAGCAATTCTGAAAAGTCTGCTTTAAGTTTTGACTCAGCCATCCTAGCCCAAAGATCTCCAACTGATGGTAAATGTTTAACCTAGTGTCTATTATATATCCTTTTTAATATGCTGATTTATTTTTATTAAAGCGCTCTTCCCTTTGCATAATTCATGGTATACAAGTCTAGTTTGTGCATTCCCTCGTCGTTGTTTAATGCTTGGAGTCCGGGTATCATTCATGAATCTTTGCTGCTCTTGATATAATGTGGGAAAATATGACCTTGACCACTTTGGTAGGAAGACAAGAGAGGCAGAATATTACTTAAATGGAGAGAGATTGTAGAATGTTGGGAAATGGAAGGCTCTGGGTGGCACGGCAAATTCATCACAAATGTCATTATGCAGATTCCTACCTGGCTCAAGTGCAATTCACAACTTTTCTATACCTCCAAACTTGGGATGGTACTGTGTCTCAATGGCTAACACTGTTGCCTCACAGCACCAGGGATCCAGATTTAACTCAAGCCTTGGGTGACTGTGTGGAGTTTACTCGTTGCCCATGTACCTGCGCGGGTTTCCTCCAAGTGCTCTTGTTTCCTCCCATGGTCCAAAGATGTGCAGGTTTGCGGATTGACCATGTTAAATTTCCCCCCAGGTGTCCAGGGATATGTAGGTTAGGTGAAGAGTCCCACCAGTCCCCAACATTATTATAAATGGAAAATCTGAAAGAACTGCAGATGCTGTAACTCAGAAACAAAATCAGAAATTGCTGGTAGAGCTTAGCAGGTCGGCAGCATCTGTGGAGAGAACTCAAGAGTAAATGTTTTGGGTCCGGTGACCCTTCCACATAACTGGATTATTATAAATGAGTTGATTCAGTCATCAAAGTGGCAAATCTCTTGATTTTTGTACTGCTATCCAGGATTAAAGATATTCTCACAAGGCTTCTTTGATGAACTCAAAATAATTTATTTATCCAAAAACAAAACTTCTTTTCCAAACAAGCAGCAAATACTGTTTAATGTCTAAGCTCTGATCTAGAATTAAAATTATATCCCCACAATTGCGAGCACAGACTCATTTAGACAGTACAAAAAGACAACAATCTTTGCATATATTTCTTATAAAATAGAAAAAAGGAAAAGAAGAAATCTGTGAGACAAGAGTTTGAAGACAAGGGACATACTGATGACTTCTCATGCTCCACTGGGTTCCTTGTTGGTAAAACTGAATTGCTGACTTCCACTAATTGATGGAAAATGTTCAGTTCTGAATGGAATCATCCTGGATCTGAGTCTTTGGAATGTGTTGACTGCCCGTCGTCCCACTTTTTAAAAGGTGGTCAGAAATACTGATATTGGGAAATTTTGTCAGGTTACCAGGGGCTTGTATTGGGGGGAAAAACAAACCAGGAGAGAGACTTTCAGCATCTGGGATGTCTTCCTTCCTGATTGACACAGGTTTGTAAAACAGCAAACTAAGTCCAGTAAAAGTTGCTGAGCAATGGTTAGCTTTAGAGGAGTTCTAGTCTTTAAAAATTTAGGTCTTTCAGTAATTAAGGACCACAAAATCTTTACCTCCTGGAAAACTTTTCTTGCCTTCTCTGAAGGTGCATAAGTTTTTCAGGAAAAAACAGGTGGTTTCGAGCACACATCAGACTGTTGACTTTATTCCTTAGTAAAACCACATGGCATCCTTTTAACTCCAGAAAAATGTCTCAAATAATTCCACGTCTTTCCATTTTTTCATACCGTCCTTAAATATAAATATGTATTGTCATCAGGCATGCTTAAAACTGCTTTTTGCACGCCCTCCTCTACTCTTCATTGAAGTAGTCTTGATCCTCTGGATTGATAATACAGCTGGAGTGAGGGAGGTGCCAGGCCACGAGATTACAGATTGTCGTCTAATATAATTATGCGGCTGCTGTTGGCCCCAGCATCTCATTGGTGCCCAATTTTGAGCTGATCCAGCCCATTTAGCCTGGTTGCAGCGACCCACAACACAATGAAGCATATCCTCAGAGTGAAGATTGGACTTTGTCTCCAAAGGATTATGTTGTGGTCATCACCAGGGTGCATTGCCTCAAAATAAAGGGGAACAGATTTAGGAATGAGTTGAGGAGGAATGTCTTCACTCAAAGGGCTGTGAATCTATGGAATTCCCTGCCCAGTGAAGCAGATGAGGCTAGCTCGCTGAATGTTTTTAAGGCAAAGATAGATTTTTGAATAGTAAAGGGACTAAGGGCTATGGTGAGTGGGCAGACGAGTGGAGCTGAATCCATGAAAAGATCAGCCATTATTGAATGGCAGATCATGTTTGATGGGGTAGATGGCCTACTCCTGCTTCTATTTCTTATGTTCTGTGTTCTTATATTCCACCAGGTACCATTATGGTCAGATGCATTTATCACAGGCAGATTGGTGAGGATAAGGACAATACATTTTTTATCCTCTTATTGTTTCTCTCAGATCCAGGCTAGCTCCTCTGTTCTTTATGGCTCAGACAGCTTGGTCTGTAATGGGGCTACTGAGCCATGATTGATGATGGACACTGAAGAGCCCACCCAAATAACATTCTGTGACCTTGGCACCCTCAAAGTGAAGGGATATTGATTCATCACCTGAGGCAGGGTTGGGGGTTGGGAAGGCATTGGCGATAACTGGCAGATTTCCTTCCTGATGACTGATTTGGTGCTATTTCACTTCTTGGGGTCCACAGTTGATATTGCAGGGCTCCAAGGCATCTCCCTCCCAACTGTATGCCACCCTGTCACCACCTCAGGGAGCCTTTCTGCCAATGACAGGACATACCCGGGGATGCCTGGTATGTTGCTTCATTCTCTTATAAAGTATGTTTCTCTGAATACAATGTTGTTTGACAGCTCTCCCAGTTTTGGCTCAAGCCAGCAAAGAGGACTTGGCAAGGTCGGTAAGGTTGTGTTTGCCATTGTGATGATAAATGGTTTAATTTTAGTTTGATACAACTGAATGGCTTAGTGAGCCATTGATAAGAATGGCAGATTTCCTTCCCTGAAACAATGCACAATGTGGCAGCGATAATAGGAACTGCAGATGCTGGAGAATCTGAGATAACAAGGTGTTGACTTGGAGGAACACAACAGGCCAAGCAGCATCAGAGGAGCAGGAAAGCTGACATTTCAGGCCTAGATAACAAAGTATGAAGCTGGATGAACACAGCAGGCCAAGCAGCATCTCAGGAGCACAAAAGCCGACGTTTTGGGCCTAGACCCTTGACCCTACTTCAGAAACGTAGCATCCTGGTAATGTTGTTGAATTAATAACCTAGAAGCTCAAGTTAATGATTCAAGGGTATGATTTCAGATTTCAGCACAGCATCAGGCGAAATGTAATTTAGTTAATTCATCTGAAGTTAATAATAAAAAAACAGACTTTTTGGGCTTTCACTGTTTCTAGATTTTCACCAGTTAAAAAGCACCCTCTTCCAGCATTTTGGATTCGAAATTGCATGACCTTAGGTTTGTCCACATTGTTCATTCATATAAATTAGGAATTTAATGTATGTATTTTTTTTTGAAATGCTGTGCTTCCTCCTTCACTGCTGATAATGCTAATAATCTTTGTGATGTCACCAAGCTCAGGTATGTAGCTATTATTTATTCTGTTCATTAGCAAGATATATAGTTGAGCTCCCAACATAGATCCTTTTATAATTTGTAAGATTCTGCCTATCAGAGCCATGGCCCATTGTCCCTCCAGTTTGTCTTCTTCCATTCACCCAATTTCCTAAAAAAAAATCAGCCTTTTTTCTTTAATTTCAAGAGCGTTGGCTTTAGCTTTGGCAGTGCATTCTTGCCTGGTCATCTGGGTTGGAGGTTTTGTTCCAGGGAGCTGCAGGAGTTCAGCAACAATCTACTGTGAAACCTAAAACCTCCTATGGCACATGCTTTTGCACATGCTGGGGGAGCTGATTCTCTGCCTGTAGGTCTTGGGTTGAAGATCCTTCTCCCTGTTTCAGGCATGATCTTTGTGTCTTGTGGAGTGGTATATGGCTGAGGAGAAGGAAGCGGTGTTGCTCCTCCTGCACTCCCAGGAGTTGCTGTTGGGATGTTACTGTTCTTGTTAGTCATCAGAGGTGCAGTGAGGGGTTGCAGAGGCTGCTCCACTGAAGCGTTACAGCAGGGATGTGCAGACCGCGTGAGTGGACTGACTTCCAAGAAGTTGGAACCCACCTGTCAAACAGTAAGAAGACAAAAGATGTGCTATAAGCATCAACTTCTCAATGAGGCCTGGATACTGCTATTCAGTTTCACTGTTTGAAGGCTTCTCAATTGATCAGTTTCACTGACGTAGCACATCCCACTACTTTTCTTTAGTTGACTTTGGTAAGCTCCACACTGATCAGGAAGCCCAGAGACTTGCTGTTCAACCCAGATTGCTGAGTTAAATTCTCAGTTAATTGCCTCATCCAGTATTTTAATTCCTTTCCCAGCTGTCCCGTGGAGCTTCCACACCTCATCTGCAAATCCATCCAGGCTTAAGCCTGCTAGATTCCTAATCTGTCTGTGCTTTAACCTCCATGTCTGACCCACACACCACTTCCCTTTAGCTGTTAAAGTTCTGCTCACTGCCTCTAATCATTACCAGACAAGTGATGCAAGGCTAACTGGTTGTAATTCCCTCAGTTCCCTCTCTCTCTCACTTTCCTTAAATAATGAAATGACACAATCAATTTTCCGATTGAAAGAAATAGCTCCCAAATTGAGAGAACTTTTTAAGTTTAATTGTGGTTGCAATATTCTATCTACATTTTTAAAAGTCCTGAGATGGAAAGCAACAGACCCTGTTCAGAGATAATGGGAACTGCAGAAGCTGGAGAATCCAAGATAATAAAATGTGAGGCTGGATGAACACAGCAGGCCCAGCAGCATCTCAGGAGCACAAAAGCTGATGTTTCGGGCCTAGACCCTCAAAGCGTCAGCTTTTGTGCTCCTGAGATGCTGCTGGGCCTGCTGTGTTCATCCAGCCTTACATTTTATTATCTAAGACCCTGTTCAGAACCTTCCTTCTCTTGACTCTTACTTTGCCGACATCAGTTTGGTTGAGTCTGTTGCTTATTCAATGGTAACTTCCTTTAATGTTTGGCACACTGAACTCTTCTGCTACGGTAAATATCGACACTAAGTTATTGGTTAGCATACCTTCCATTTTCTTGTTTACATTGATGACATCAGTTATCAATTTTTACAGTTGCCCTGATTGTCAACATTTCCCCTGATGTAATAATGATTTTGTTCGTGCTGAATTTGATATCCTTTTGAAGGATTTTTTCATGCTCCCCTTAACAGTGCTAACTGCCACCCATTGCCACTTATTGTAATTTTCCAATTCATTAGGTTTGGTCTTACAGTTTATTTCCGTGATTTTACTTTTCTTTCTTTTACTTTGATCTTTTTTAGTTGCGCAAGGCTGTCCATTTTGGCAGGTGTAAGTTTTACGCCTTAGCGATACAGACTGGCTCGAAATCGTTTGATTTCATTTCGAACACCTCCCATTGATCTTCAGTCATTTTACCAATTCACAGATTAGACAAGTATTCTGTGGGAGGTCATTTCTTCTCCTATTGAACTCAGCCTTATTTAAATCTGGAATCTTTTCTGGATGCTTTGCATTTCTCCTTTTTAAACACTTTTGAAATAACCTGGCATCAGGCTATAACCTAAAATTGGTTCATCACTCATTGCTAATTTGAATATGGGATGCCCACTTTGTGAACCTGGGACATATTGCTGCAGAAAACTACCCAGACACATGCAAGAAACTCACTACCCTTCTGACATGTTACAGTCTGCCTGTCCCAATCTATAAGAAATTAAAATTATCTATTAAAATTATTGTGCCATTATTGCCTGTTTAATCCTTCCCTTTGTACAAAATGCCAGCTAATAGCTGCTCATGTGTCCTGCACATAACAGCTGCTCCAGACTGAAATTACTTTCTGTTTATAATTATGCACATATAATGTCTTCACTGTACGCTCAACTCTCATAATAGCATCCATTATCAGGCAGGTAATTTCATCCTTCACTGAGGTCACTCTTTTACTTCTATTGTTTTCGTCAACTTCCTTGTAGCCTGTTGCATTTAGTTCCATTCCCGAGTTGTGCCATGTAAATAGTAGAAAGGTTTGGAGATTCAGCAGAATCTGTTCTTACATCACATGGTATTAATGTAGATTGATATCAAGATTGACATTAGTGATATAAAAACATTTGGGCTCAGTGCAGATAAGTAGTGTTAACGTACCAGATCAGCTGTTGTTGAAAGGGTTACAGGGGAGAAGACAGGAGAATGGATTGAGAAACATATCAGCCATGATAGAATGGTGAAGCAGATTTGATGGGTTGAATGTCTTAATTCTGCTCCTGTATCTTACAGCTACGGTCTTATGAATGGTGGAGCAGGCTCAAGGGGATCAAAGGTCTCCTCCTACCCTGCTTTCCTATGTCCAGTTAAATTCATGATCATGATGAGCCCATAGGATACTTACAGGCGGGCACTTGGTAATGATATTGAATGTCAAATGTAAGTGGTTAGATTCCCTTTTGCTAGAGATGGGCATTGTCTGGAATTTTGGCATGAATGCTACTTGGCATTTATCTTCACAGACCTAAATATTATCCAGAACCTGATACGTGCAACACAGACTGATTTGGTATCTCAAAGATGAGAAAATCTTGAACACCCTCTATAATATAAAGTTAACTTGATTAGAAGGTTGAAGATGCAAGCCCCTTGCGACTATTTCACTACCTGACTTAAGCTAATGCACCAATGAATTTCTTTGCTGCATTATTCTAAGTGCAGTCCATTAAGTCTGGGGCCTAACCAATTGCACAGTGATTCATATGGAAACTAAAACCCCTTCCCTAATCAACATCACCACATTGTAAATCAACTGGACACTTTATTTCATAGATAATTGCAGAATCTTGTTGGTGCATTTTGTTTACTGTGATGGTCCCTTTGTTGACAACTGGTTATATTTTGTGGTTGGCGTTTTTGCCTAGATAAGAAGTTTGTTGTTTTGGGGGTCTGTGAAATAGTCTCATTCAACCTTGAAACTTATTCATATTTCATTTGTGTAGAGCAATAAATTATGTGACAGCATCAAGCGATTTTACAAACTTGAGAGTAGTATTGAAGGCTTTGTGAATATCTTTCTGGAGAATTACAACTTTTTTTTCCACCATAGAGATGGTGGGGTTTGTTTTAGCTGCAACACTATGCCTTGGCAGGATATTTAATGCTTTTATCTAACTGTGACAGTGAAATTCTGTAATGTTTTCTACAATAATGATGTTTATTTCAGTACAAGTTGATACTATTTATTCTGGAGGGGAGAATCTTGGCAGAACTCTATTTTGCACCATTGTATGGTTCTTGACCTTCTCACTTTCTCTCTGTAGTTACACAGAGATGAAAATGGACCCAAATGTGAAGTTCAAGCCCAAGTCCTTTGCATGTCCAATTAACTTAGGCCCTTTAATTTTTGAGGAGAATACCTTGTTTATCCTGCAGAGGGAGCAGAAGACTTGCGTGAGAAACACGATTTAAATAATCTCATATGGCTAAATGCCACTTGTTTCTCGAAGCTGTTTGTAGATTGCTCGGATTAGTTTTAACAAGGCTTTCTAAAAAAAACATTGAGAATGTAGCAATTTAGAGTTGAGTTGATTGCAGTAGTTTAGCTGGAATTTGACCTTATCTCTATCCCAAGAAATATATCATTAACTTCAGCTGTAGTTATGAAAAGAAATGTTAAAATTTATATCGCACCTTTCACAACTAAAGGACATCTCAAAACACTTTACAAGCAATTCACTACTTTTGAAAAGTGGCTGTGGTTGTAATGTAGGCAATATGGCTGATAATAATAGCGTAAAATTTTGGATTACAAGAGAAATTGATAGGAATCATAACTGGAGACAGAAATACGGATTAGTTCTTGAAGAATGTAACTGAAACATTCATTTTCAAGTGACAAAATGATGCTTAAATGCTGCTACTTGTTACATCAATTACATCTAACAGTAATACGTGTTTAAAATGAAACAGAACTACTTGGTTCTCCAACAAAGAAATGATTCTAGAAGCAATGTGTGAGTAGCTGTGCTTGACATACAGGTAATATTTAAATATTGCATTACGGTGCAGGAGCACAATTGAAGTCAATGGGAATTGGGGAAACTGTCTCCTGTTTGTTGCCAAACTAGCACAAAGGAAGATGGTTGTGATTGTTGGTACCAAAGATTGTCATAAGTGATCTCTTGAATGGCTGCCATGACAAAATCAAGGTGGAATAAAAGAAAGCCAAATTTGACTTTGATAGATGTGCCAAGTCATTTCCAGAGCAGAGAATGAGGATGCCAGTCAGAGTACAAATGTTTAACATTCTCAACAAAAGTCACACTAGAACACGTACAGCAGAAGCAGCAGCCAAATGTCCCATGTTTATTGAAGAAACACAAACAAATACATTCACTATCATTTGCATTTACAAATTGTGTAAGTTACCAAGTATACACAGATACAAAAAAAATTTTCACTGATTAACAACACAATGTGTTAACTCAATCAGTTCCAATTCCATCAGTTCTGCACATGCATCACAGACATCAATAAACAGTGTGGGTCTGTAAATGGTGATATGCATCTGTGTTGTTATTGCTGTTCTTTTTGTACCTGCCTATTCCTCGGGTGATGTTTCTTCTCCAGGGAGTGTCATTCCTATGGGTAATGCTGTTGCCATGTTAACTGTTGTCGCTGATCCATTTCTGTTGCTGGGAACAGGGGATTGCTGGGACTGATGGTTGTTCTGTGCTAGTGGTGAGTTTATTCCTGATCCAGCGTCTGCAGTTAAGGAACAGCTCCTTATGTTGTATGTATTTGTCTGTCGTTGTGACAATATGTCAGGTCCTTGATATTCGTTGTAAACAGTTGAGGCGACACCCTCAGCTAGTGCATGGTTGATCCGAGAAACTCATTGTCACAGAAGCTGTGGAGGCCAAGTCATTGAATGTATTTAAGGCATACATAGGTTCTTGATTGCGAAGGGAATCAAGGGTTATGGGATTGAGAAACATTATCAGCCATGAACAAATGGTGGATGAGATTCAATGGGTCGATAAGCCTAACATTGCTCTTATATCTTATGGTCTTTTGGTCTTACAATTGCCCTACACAGACCCTAAGTTGCTATTTAGGCAGACTTTTGTTGAGGATGTTAAACATTTGTACTCTGACTGGCTCCCTAATTCTCTGCTCTGGAAATGACTTAGCACATCTATCAAAGTCAAATTTGGCTTTCTGTTGTTCCAACTTGATTTTGTCACTCAGGCTTCCTGCTACTGCTGGCTTCAGGATTTGTACTGGGTCCACTGCTTTTTGTAATTTATATAAATGATTTGGATGTGAACATAGGAAGTATGGTTAGTAAGTTTGCAGATGACTCCAAAATTGGAGGTGTAGTGGACAGCAAAGCAGGTTACTTCAGAGTACCACAGGACTTTGATCAGATGGGCCGATTGGCTGAAGAGTAGCAAATTGAGTTTAATTTAGATAAATGTGAGGTGCTGCATTTTGGAAAGGAAAATTAGGGCAGAACTTATATATACTTATTGGTAAGGTCCTTTGGGGGTGTTGCTGAACAAAGAGACCTTGGAGTACAAGTTCATAGTTCCTTGAAAGTGGAGTTTCAGGTAGACTGGATATTTGGTAAGCTTGCCTTTATTGGTCAGTGCATTGAGTATGGGAGTTGGGAGATCATGTTGCAGTTGTACGGGACATTGGTTGGGCCACTTTTGGAATATTGCACTCAATTCTGGTTTTCCTGCTGTAGGAAGGATGATGTGAAACTTGAAAGGGTTCAGAAAAAATTTACAAAGGTTTGAACTACAGGGACAGGCTGAACAGGCTGCGGCTATTTTCCCTGGAGCATCGTAGGCTGAGGGGTGACCTTATAGAAGTTTATAAAATCATGAAGAGCATGGATAGGGTAAATAGGCAAGGCCTATTCCCAAGGGTTGGGGAGTCCAAAACTAGAGGACATAGTTTAAGGTGAGGGAGGAAAGATTTAAAAGGAACTGAAGGGGCAACATTTTCATGCATGTATGGAATGAGCTGCCAGAGGAAGTGGTGGAGGCCAGTATATAATGACAACGTTTAAAAGGCATCTGAATAGGTAAATATATAAGATGGTTTAGAGTGATATGGGCCAAATCTGGCAAATGGGACTAAATTAGTTTAGGATATCTGATCAGCATGAATGAGTTAGACTGAAGAGTCTGTTTCCCTGTTGCACAATTCTCTGTCTCAATGACTCCATTTGCTCCTATTGGCAAAGTTTGGTTACGATGACAACTGACAGGAGGGACAATGAGATTGAGGAGAAAAAAAGAATTGGTTGCTGTCTGGTTTGACAGAGTCCTCAACCAAGAAAAGATCAAGTACATCTTTCTTTACCAGACGTGTATCATCAAAACAAAACTGTAATTTAGACAGACTTCCATCTTGCAGTCAGGTAAATCTTTTCCTCTAGTGGAAAACTGGAAAATGGAGATATGTTTGCTTTTTGTCCGGGCTGAAATGTTATGGAGCATTAAATGTGACCCAGTCGATATTAATGACAAAAACACTGAACAGGCACCACGAATTTGGAAAGAGTAGGCTGTGTCTCATAAATTGACCACATGCTTTTGGGAGATTCCTCTGATTGTCATAATGCAGAAGCAGCATTAATCAAATAGGATCAGATGTGCTTCAGTTATAATCCCTTCAAGTCACATTTGTGATTGAGGGGTTGTTGATAGTCTAGTTAAATAGCAAAAATGATAAATTTGATTGGGATTGGATGAGGTGACGAAAAGAACAATGAAAAGTTGTTCTGATCGATTTGTTGAAGTGATGTTCAACCTATTCAGTTTGTTAAAGTGGTGGCAATGTTCTTCTGAGGTTTGGCTGAACACAATGACTTCACCTATGGGAACAATACAATTGCACAATCTTTCAATGACTGCTGGTGAATTATTGGCAAGTTGCTGGTGTATTTTTGAATCTAAATAGCACATCACTACATTGATAAAAGTGACATTCATAAAGTGATAAACCATTGCAAAAGTTGTCACCTCATTGGTTCTCCTGGATTTTGCCAATATCATTTACTGGTCATTGCCAGACATTTGTTACAAATGTTGCTTGCCACTTGTCAGCCCAAACCTGGGTATTGCCCAGGTCTTGCTTCACTTGAACATGGACTGGTTCAGTATCTGAAAAGTTGTGAATGGCGCTGAACATTGTGTCATCATCAGTGATTATCCCCATTCTGACCTTACGATGGAGGAAAAGTCATTAATGAAGCAGCTGAAGATGGTTTGGTCCGGGACACGACCCTGAGGAAGTCCTGCAGAGATGGCCTGAATCCTGTTGTTTCTAGTTTTGCTAGGGCTCCTTGGTGCACAATTAATGTGAAGGGACCTAATACTTCATATGTGGTTGATGTTAGAACCATCAAACTCCTTCAGTGTGTAAATATACCATTCGGCCCAATGAATCCACACTGACCAAACCTCTGAAGGGCATCCCAACCAGACCCACCCCCCATCCTATCCCGGCATTTCCTACAGCTACCACCACCACCACCAACTCCCCCCCCCCCGCCCACCCACCACCAGCCTACACACCCCTGAACGCTCTGGGAAATTTAGCAAGGTCAGTTCACCTGATTTGCACATCATTGACCTGTGGGAGGTAACCGGAGCACCTGGTGGAAACCCACACAGACACAGAGAGAATGTGCACATTCCACACAGACAGTCACCTGAGGCTGGAATCGAACCTGGCGAGACAGCACTGCTAACCACTGAGCCACCATGCTGTCCAAGTTCTTGTTCTTCTGTACTCTTCGCAATAGTTACATTTTTCTTCTTTAGACTTGTCAATGACAACATATTCTGAGGTGTAGATCGATTTGTCTGACTGTATCTCTGACTTCTCCCAAGTACCAATGCCTGTTTGTCAGAATTGTCATCTGATGGTTTCGGGGCAACAGTTCTCTGAACATATCTCTGCAGTGCTGCATGATCGTATGATACATTCCTATACTAGACTATCTTTTCTTACTGTTTCAATTCTGTAACAACACTTTAAGTATCTGGACCTAGGTACCCTGTACCTAAGATGGCACTGAGAGGTGACATGACAAATTTTTCACTGCACTCATTCAAGAGCATGTGATAATAAAGGCCATTCTATACTATAATGACTGTAGTATCTTCTACTGCAGACCTCACTTGGCAGTATGGCTTCCACAACGAATGCTAAGACAAAGGCTCAAGCCACCAGTCAGCTGCAGTCTCTTTTTTCTAAATTGACCACATTGGGGCTTCAGGTTGTGACAGCCATAACATGGGGGAAAAAGAAGCCTTATTTCTGCCAAATAGGCTGTTCTTACACAGATCTTTGGCAATGCTGAGAGAGGGTCCAACAATTAGATGCAAATGAGAGACCGGTGTCTGCGGGAAGTGTCCCACTGTGTCACCCAAGTGTTCCCTTCACATGAACAAAGGTATATCAGATAATGTTCATGTTCAGGTAGTTTCACTATCAACATTTGTACTGATGTTGTACTTGTTGCGTATCCACAATACAGAGAGGTAATTAATTGCATCGATCTTTTTAGGAAGTAAAACTTCATGACAGATTCAAATCCCAGTTTTTCAAATCTTTTCATTTATTGGATGTGAGTGTCACTGGCAAAGGCATAAATTATTGCCGATCTCTGATTGCCGTTGAAATGAATAGTTTCGTAGACCATTTTACAGAACAGAGTGAACTACATTCCCCTAGATCTGAATTCACATGAAGACTAGGCCAGGACAAGATGATGGATTTCGATCTCTAAAGGACAGTAGTGAACCACATGGATTTATACAGCAATCAAATATAGTTTCATGGTTTTGTGGACTAGCTTTCACTTCCAGATTTTTTAATACTTGCACTTGAATTTTTTTGAACTCATGTCCCCAGAAAAATATTGTGATCCTCTTGGTTACCAGTCCTGTGACACGGCCACTCTTTCTTTATGTCTCTGATGAGGAAGTCAGTGAGACCTCTATGCACCTAGACAATACACAATATGCCTGCACCACATGATCTAAGGATTAATAACATTTTGAGGTCATTAAAGTTGTTTTGGTGTGGTTTTGTCTGTTTGATCAGTGTTATGAGCTGATCTGATGCTACTACTGGACAAGTCAGATCCCAGACTGAAACGCAGCGTGACAGATCATATTTTGATTTCTGGTTTCAATGAGGTTGTCTTACACTGAAACACAAACAAGCAAAGCTATAGATATATTTTTAGTAATAACAAAGAAAGTTATTATGCAAAAGACAGGAAAATAAAATAGAATAAGCCAAATTATCTACATATAACACAGGTTTACAGATCTTGAAACACATGATCACATTAATCCCAAGGATTGGACACTCTGGAGGCAGGAAGCATGTTTCCATTGATGGGGGAGTCCAGAACCAGAGGACACGGTTTAAAAATAAGGGGTAGGCCATTTAGAACAGAGTTGGGGAGAAACTTCTTCACCCAGAGAATGGTGGATATATGGAATGCTCTGGCCCAGAAGGCAGTGGAGGCCAAGTCTCTGGATAGTTTCAAGAAAGAGATAGATAGAGCTCTTAAAGTTAGTGGAATCAAGGGTTCTGGGGATAAGGCAGGAACAGGATACTGATTGTGGATGATCAGCCATGATCATAATGAATGGTGGTGCTGGCTCGAAGGGCTGATTGGCCTACTCCTGCACCTATTGTCTACTGTCTATTGTCCAGAAGAGGGGAGGCAATGGCCAAGAGGTATTATCACTGGACTGTTAATCCAGAGACCAGATAAAGCTCTGGGAACTGGGATTTGAATCCTACCACGGCAGATGGTGGAATTCGGTTTCAATAAATATCTAGTATTAAGAATCTAATGATGACCATGAACCCAAGTTGACAGTTGGAAAAACCCATTTGGTTCACTAATACACTTCAGGGAAGGAATTCTGCCACCGTCACCTGGTCTGGCCTGCATGTGACTCCAGACCCACAGCATTGTGGTTGACTCTCAATTGCCGTCTGAAATGGCCTAGCAAGCCATTACTTTGCACCAATCACTATAGAGTCTAAAAGAAAAAAACTGAATGGAGCATCTGACATCGACCTAGGCACTGGAGAAGAGAACAACGGAAACAGCCCTGTAGACCCTGCAAAGTCCTCCTCACTAATGTCTGAGGGTTAGTGACAAAATTGGGAGAGCTGTCTCATAGAATATTCAAGCAACAGCCTGACATAGTCATACTCACAGAATCATACCTTACAGACAATGTCTCTGACACCACTGTCACCACTCCTGGATATGTCCTGTCCCATCAGCAGGATAGACCCAGCAGAGAGGGTGACATAGTGGTATACAGCCAGGAGAGAGATGCCCTGGGAGTCCTCAGCATTGACTCCGGACCCCATGAAGTCTCATGGCTTCTGGTTAAACATGGGCAAGGAAACCTCCTGCTGATTACCACATTCTGTCATCCCTCAGCTGTTGAACAACACTTAGAGGAAGCACTGAGGATGGCAAGGGCACAAAATGTACTCTGGGTGGGGGATTTCAATGTCCTCCACCAAGAGTGGCTTGGCAGCAACACGACTGATAAAGCCGGTCAGGCCAGATAGGACACAGCTGCTAGACTGGGTCTGCGGCAGGTGGTGAGGGAAACAACAAGAGGGAAAAGCATACTTGACCTTACCCTTACCAACCTGCCAGCTGCAAACACATTTGTCCATGACAGTATCAGTAAGAGTGACCATCGCACAGTCCTTGTGGAGAAGAAGTTCCACCTTCACACTGAGAATAACTTCCATCATATTCTGTGGCACTATCACCGTGCTAAATGGGGCAGACTTCACACAGATCTAGCAACTCAGGACAGGGCATCCATGAGGCACTTTGGGCCATCAACAGCAGCAGAATTGTATTCCAGCACAATCTGTAACCTCATGGTCTAACATCTCTCCCACTCAACTATTACTGTCAAGCTAGGGGATCGTCCCTGGTTCAATGGAGAGTGCAGGAAGGCACGCCAGGGGCAGCACCAGGCATACCTGAAGATGTGGTATCAATTTGGTGAAACCACCAAACAGGAGTACTTGTACACCAAATAGCAAAAGCAGCAAGTGTTAGGCTGAGCTAAATGATGCCACAACCAATGGATCAGATCTAAACTTCGCAATCCAGTCATGAATGGTGGTGAACAATTAAACAACTCACTGGAGGAGGAGGCTCCAGAAATATCTACATCCTCAATGATAGAAGTATCCAGCACACAAGATAAGGCTGAAGCATTCGCAGAAATCTTCAGCTGGAAGTGCCAAGTGGATGATCCATCTCGGCCTTCTCCAGTCATCCCCAGCATTACAGGTATCTATTTTCAACCACGTGATGTCAAGAAATGGTTCAAGACACTGGATACTGCAAAGGTTAGGGGCCCTGACAACATCCCGGCAATAGTACTGAAAACTCAGGCTCCAGAACATGCCGCTTCCCTAGCCAAGCTGCTCCACTACAGTTACAACACTGGTATCTACCTGGCAATTTGGGAGGTCGCCCAAGTATGTCCTGTACATAAAAAGTAGGACAAATCCAACCCAGCCAATTATCGCCCAATCAGTCTCCTCTCGATCGTCAGTAAAGTGATGGAAGGTGCTATCAACAGTGCTACCCCGCAGCACCTGCTCAGCAATAACCTGCTCAGTGACACCCTGTTTGGGTTCCGCCAGGGCCACTCAGCTCCTGATCTCATTACAGCCCTGGTTCAAACATGGACAAAAGAGCTGAATTCCAGAGATAGGGTGAGAGTGACAACTCTTGACATCAAAGCTTCAGATGACTGAGTGTGGCATCAAGGAGCCCTGAGCAAAACTGGAATCAATGGGTATCAGGTGACAAACTCTCCAGTGGTTGGAGTCACACCTGACACATAGGAGGATGGTTGTGGTTGTTGGAGGTCAATCCTCTCAGTTCCAGGACATCTCTGCTGGAGTTCTTCAGGTAGTGTCCTCAGCGCAACCATTTTCAGCTGCTTCATCATTGACCTTCCCTCCATCATAAGGTCACAAGTGAGGATGTTCACTAATGATTGCACAATGTTCAGCCCCATTCACGATCCCTCAGATACTGAAGCAGTCCATGTTCAAATGCAACAAGATCTGGACCATATCCAGGCTTGGGCTGACAATTGGCAAGTGATATTCGTGCCACACAAATGCCAGGCTATGGCCATCACCGTTAAGAAACAATCTAACCACCACGCCTTAACATTCAATGGTGTTACCATCACTGAATTCCCCCACTATTAATATCCTGGGGGTTATCATTGACCAGAAACTCAACTGGACTCACCACGTAAACACATTGGCTACAAGAGAAGGCCAGAATCTGGGAATACTGTGGTGAGTAACTCACCACCTGACTCCTCAAAGCCTGTTCACCATCTACAAGGCATAAATCAGGAGTGTGATGGAATACTCCCCACTTGCCCAGATGAATGCAACACTCAAGAAGCTTGTCACCATCCAGGACAAAGCAGCCCACTTGATTGGCACTACATCCACAAGCATCCATTCCCTCCACCACCGACGCTCAGTAGCAGTAGTATATACTATCTACAAGATGCACTGCAGAAATTCACCAAAGAGCCTCAGATAGCACCTTCCAAACTTACGAATGACTTCCATCTAAAAGGATGCGGGAAGCAAACATGTGGAACACTGCCACATTCAAATACCCCTCAAGCTACTCACCATTCTGATTTGGAGCCGTTCCTTCAGTCTCGGGTTTCATCATTGGGTCAAAATCCTGGAATTCCCTGCCTAACGGCATTGTGGGTCAACCCACAGCAAGTGGACTGCAGTGGTTCAAAAGGCATCTCACCACCCCCTTCTCAAGGGCAGCTAAGGGTTGGCAAGAAACCGCTGGCTAGCCAGCAATTCCCACATCCCACAAAATTAACAGAAAAAGAATTAAACCTTAGCCACGTAAACCAAAACCCATATGCCACTCATTCAAAATTCAAGCTCAAAAATAAATGATATCAAAATATATATAAATCACATGCTTTCTACCACATAAGCTTAGGTCAGAGCTCAACATATTTTGTTACACAATATTTATTAGGCCTATATACATGAAGACTGTGCAGTAGAGACTCTGTTTTAAGCCACTATCGTTCAACCTTCTAGCAGAGACTTGCTAGAGTTATAGTTACATCACGGCATGTCTCAGATTTTCAAATGCATAGTCAGTAGACCCCCATCACTACCGATACACTCATGTTTCTTTTTGTAGAAGACAAATTAAGAGAACTGGCATGAATGTGTGATAACAAAGTGTAGAGCTGTATGAACACAGCAGGCCAAGCAGCATCAGGGGAGCAGGAATGCTGACATTTTGGGCCTAGACCCTTCTTCAGAAGTCATTTCTGAAGGAGGGTCTAGGCCTGAAATGTCAGCTTTCCTGCTCTTCTGATGCAGCTTAGCCTGCTGTGTTCATGCAGCTCTACACCTTGTTATCTCAGATTCTCCAGCATCTGCAGTTCCTACTATCTCTGGCATGAATGTGTGTAGTGTATGTGAATTCTGACAGACAACTGTAGCCAAATAGGAATGGATTGTTTATTTCTCAATTGTATAGGTGGCCTGAATGGAGTTGGAGTATTTGGTGACTGCTTTTGTGGCTTTGGAGTTGGTGTGTGTGGCTTATTCCACTGGCAAAAAGAGACAAATGTACTTTGGATGTCCCTAGCCAAGATCATATGGCACTAGTGAATGAGTTACAGATCCAATGCACTCAAAAATGTCAATAATGAAGGTGTTCATGACACTCATAGCTTTGCTCAAAATCCTTGTTGAACAATGAACTTGGGACTGTATTCTTTCTACGTAAGTCGAGTAGCCCTTTCATGTGTTCTTCAGTTTCTTAACTGATTTCCTGGTGACTTTAACAAGTGACTACTTTGCTGCCTTGGCATCAAGTTATATACGTGTGCCTATGGTTGGTGTAGTTTGGTCTCTAAGCAGGGGCATATTGTGTATTAGGCCCCTGTCCTTTGCTCACTGGGGATAGTACAGCCCATCCAACATAGTAACCCCACCTAGACTCAAGGAGAGAAGATCCCTTTGAGATTCTGGGTCCTGGTTATTGGCACCTGATGTACCTGCCTCAGGCCCTAGTTGATGAAATACACCAGTGCCATTGTTTAGTGATGGTGGAGAGAGTGAATGCTTAAGGTATGGGTGGGATACTAAAAATTGGTGCTTGCCTTGCCCAGTATTACTGTAGATGTGCTTAGCCTGGAAAGTGGGGTGTCCTCTATCATACTCCCTACTTTTTACTTGTGAGCAGGCTGAGGAGACATGATATGAGTTACCTACCACATAATTCCCAGGCTTTGACATGATTTTGTAGCTGCATATATATGGCTGGTCCAGTAACCTTGTTGAAGATGGCCTTTGCCCAATCTTTGGGTGGCATGAATGTTTCTTGCCACTTCTTAACACAAGTCATGCTACCTGTTCTGGTTGATATAGCTTTGCAAAAATCTGTCAAGGCAAAAAAGAGGTCCTTGACTTGAAACATATTTTGATGGAGCCAAGGAAAAGTGGGTTGTTCATGAGGGGACTATTTATAAATTTTAGATCTGTCTGGCCCTAGGCTTTTGCCCCCTGACAGGTAATCCATTCAGGGAATGTAAAAGAACAAATTGGGAAAAGTTAATCAAAATAGTAGTCGAGATTTTGTGACTGTCTTTGTTTGATGAAGGAAGCTACTGGTTTCACATTGCTATGCTGCATTTAACAGCGATATAGATTTTAACCATTATTTTGTGAAATCTAAGTCGCAACATTTTAACAAGATGAATGAATGTACAACTATTATTTCATAGTTGCCTGGAAGGAAATGCTTAAACAGATGGTGTCTGTGTGAGAAAATGGAAATGAAACCTGTGGTTACGGGATGATGAGTGTTGAGGTTGGGAAAACAGGTTGTTTGTACATTTGCAATGAGACATTGTTTCTACAGAATGAGCCCGCCAAACTAAAAGGTATATGGACGCAAGGATAACAGATTCAAATGGCTAAACAACAGTTGAGTGCAGCAGTAATACATACTGTGTGATAAGGTAACTATTACTTATTAAACAAATTGTGAGGATACCACAATGTTCAATTGCAAAAGAGAACAATTCTCTTGTGTATAACAAAGAACGAAGAAGAATAATGCACAGGAACAGGCCGTTTGACCGACCAAGACTGTGCTAACATATGATGCTTTCTGGACTAAAGTTGTTTGCCCCTTTGCAGTCCTTATCCCTCCATTCCCTGCCTATTCATGTATCCGTCAAGTTGCATCTTAAATGTTACTATTGTATCTGCTTCTACTACCTCCTCTGGCAGCGCATTCCAGGCACTTGCCACCGTCATTGTCAAAAACGTGCCTCTCACATCTCCGTTACAGTTTCCTCCTTTACTTTAATCCTGTGTCCCTGAGTAATTGGCATTTGTACCTGGGAAAAAGACTCTGACTATCTATTTATTCATGCGTCTCAAAATTTTGTAATTCTCAGCCTCTCAACCTCTAATGTTCAAATGAAAACAAGCCGGGTTTTTCCAATCTCCCCTCATAGCTAATAACAGCCAAATCCTGATAAACCTTTCCTGTTAAAAGCCTTCACATTCCCTGGTACTGTGGCAACTAGAACTGTATACATTATTCCAAATGTGATCTGACTCAAGATGTATAAGGCTGCTACATGACTTACCAATTTTTATACTCTATGATCTAACTGACTCATGCTGTATAAATAACGAAAGAACTGCAGATGCTGTAAATCGAGAAACAAAACAGAAATTGCTGGAAAAGCTCAGCAAGTCTGCCAGACCTGCGACTCCTGCTGTATGCCTTCTTGACCACCATATCCCCTTGTGTTGCCACTTATAGGAGCAGTGGACCTGTATGCCGAGATCACTCTATATGTTAATGCTTCGAAAGGTTCTACCATTTACTGTCTGCCTCCCACCTGCATATTCAGACTTCCAGAATGGATCACCTCACATTTGTCTGGATTAAATTTCATCTGTCATTTCTCTACCTGAGCCTCCAGCCTACCTATATCCTGCTGTATCCTCTGGTAATCCTCCTCAGTATCTGCGGCTCCCACAATCTTTGTGTTGTCCACAAACTTACCAATTAGGCGACCCACATTCTCCACCAAATTATTTATATATGACAGGCAGTGGGGGTCCCAGCACTGATTTCTGTGGAACACCACAGGTCACAGACCTCCAGTCAGAAAAACACACTTTCAGCATTACTCTTAACTTCTGTGACCAAATCAGTTCTCTATCCATTACCGGTGGATTCCTCATGACTTCATTTTTTCTATCAGCCTGCCATGAGGATCTTGTAAAAAGCCTTGGTAATGTCCATGTAGACAATATCCAACGCCTGGCCCTCATTTTTGTCACTTCTTCAAAAAACTCAATCAAGTTTGTGAGACATCCCTTCCCCTGCACAAAACCATGCTGCCTGTCACTAATAAGTCCATATTTTTCCAAATGTGAGTAAATCCTATCCCTGAGAATCTCCTCCAATAATTTCACTACAAATGGAGTAAAGCTCACCAGCTTGTAATTTCCCAGATTATCCCTGTTGCCCTTCTTAATCAAAGCAACAATGTTGGCCATTCTACAGTTTACTGTGATCTCCCCTGTTACTTAAATGAATGCAAAGGTTATTTATAACTTCTCCAATTTTCACATCATCTTCAAACTTACTAATTGTACCTTCTACATTCACATCCAAGTCATTAATGCACAAGACAAACAGCAAGGGTTCCAACACTGATTTCTGTGGTATGCAGCTGGTCACAAGCTTCCAATCACAAAAATATCCATCCACCATCACCCTTAGGCTCCTATTTGTAAGCCAATTTTGGATCTAGTTTGCCAACTTGTTTTGCATCCTAGGGGCACCTTTTGGACCAACCTATTATGTGGGCTTTGTCAAAAACCTTATATGTAAAAAGCATCAATTGCACTACCCTCATTAATATATTTGGTTGTCTTTACAAAAGTCTCAATTAAGTCATCAGACAGGATCTCCTGCTAATAAATCTGTACTTAATATCTCCAATCAATCACTGTCTTTCCAAGTATTGATTAATCCTGTCTTTCAAAATTTATGCCAGTAATTTCCCTACACTGACACCAGACTAAGTGGTCTGTAATTACCTAGCCTAACTCTGTTGCCCTTCTTTCCGTAATGACTTTGATACTTGCAGAGTTATGGTCACTATCCACAAAATGCTTGTCCACTGAAACTGTTGAGCCACTTGAGTGGTTTCATTCCCAAGAATTAGAGCTAGCACTGCCCCACCTCTAGTAGAACTATCTATGTACTGACACAGAAAGCTCTCCAGATGCACTTCAAAAATTCCACCCTGTCTAACCCTTTTACACTAAGGCAATCTTAGTTAATGCCAGCAAAGGTGAAATACCCTTCAACTGTAACCCCATTTCTCTCACACCTTTCTGTGATTTGTCTACATATCTGCTCCTCTATCTCCTTCTGATTATTTGGAGGTCTGTAATATAATCCCAGAAAAGTAATCTACCCTTTTTTATTTCTAGCTTCTGCCCAAAAAGCCTCACTTGAAGATCAGTTGAGGACATCCTACTTCATTACTGCAGTGATGGTTTCCTTCATCAATAATACAATGCTCCCACCTCTCTTACCTACCCACCTATTGTGCCAGAAGCTTCTATAGCCCGGCATGTTGAGCTGCCCGTCCTCTCCTTTCCTCAGCCATGTCTCAGTGATTGCAACAATATCATGTACCCATGTGTGTTGATCAATACTCTAAGTTCATCCGCCCTACTAGTCAAACCATTTGCATTAAAATAGATGCAGTTTGGCTTTCTAGACCTGCCGTGTGCCTTATCCATATCTTCTCTATCTACCGGATCTACCGTTCCTTCCATATCTGACTGGATTTTCCACCCAACTTTGCATCTGTTCTGTGTCTCACGCCCCTGCCGAATTAGTGTAAAACCTTTTCAACAGCTGAGTAAACCTACCAGCAAGGATATTGGATCCATTCTGAGGGATAGTGCTCATTTTCTGCGACTACAGCCCTTTATTCATGAGGAACAGCACAGAGGTTGGACTGATAGGTCAGTGAGGGAGGCCCCTGCAAGGATCTGCAGGCCAGGTGGGCTTGGGAGAAACAAGAAGGAAGGGAGGGAGGAAGCGGAGGTTGCTGTTAGAGGTGGACCGCCAATGGATACAGAATGCCCAGATGGAGAGGCTCATCTGTTGACCGCACAGCGGAGCTTTCCGTGTTTACCTGGCTCCCTTCCACTGGTAAAATAAAGTCACCTAAGTGATGCAACCTGCTCAAGATAGGCCATCAGGCTACTGGACACCTGCCCCACTCCTGATAAATTTCTCTCAGAGGCAGATGGATAATGGTCATGGGAAAAGTTACAGGTCAGAGTAGCTCTGATTTCTGGGGAATTGCCTGTGTTTTTGTGACCTGGCAGGATTTGATCAACCTGCCAATGGAAATTCCCTGTGAGCACTGTAATGTCCAAGCAAAATGAAGGCAGTAAATGCTTCTAATACAGTGTATGCATGGTATTGTGGCCTCTCTACTAACAGGTCCACCCGAGCCTGGGTTCTATCTCACAACTTTGCACCATTCTTTTTAAAACCAATTTTCACTTCCAGCTGAACTACTGAAACTGGAAATCACTCCTCTTCTCCTTTCACCTCTGTTTCAATTGATTATTAACTAAGAAATCTCTGCATTTCTTCTCATCGTTCATGACCACAATACGATAATATAAAACTTTTTAAGATGACAAAATCACAGTTTCAGGAGGAGATATTATGACAGGTGACCAAAAGGTTTGTCAAAGAATTAAGTTTTAAAGACCATGTTAAAAGTGGAAGTGAGAGACGTCAGGAGGCAGAGCTTAAGTAGGGACAAGTGAAGTCCAAAGCTTAGGGGGCTAGGGAGCAAACCACACAGCCACCAATTGTGGATCTATTAGAAATGGGAATGTGCAAGAAGCCAGATTGGGAGGAGCACATATATTTTAATTACCCAAAGAGAAGGAATTGTGTACATTATCAGTTAATATGGCAGTAAGGAAGGAATATTGTTGAGTGAAATAGAATGGAGAGAGCAGGAGGTGGCATTCATTGAGAGAAACTCGAAAAAAGTGTAAACTTAGGAATAAGACAGGGAGGAATCTTCAGAGAAATTTGACTTGGAAGGCTAGACGAGGCAAGGTAAGTGACATAGGAAGCTGCAGGAATATTCTCAATTTTAATGGCAAATAAAAAATTAATCCAGATGAAAGTGTATAAGACAGAGAGAAGGGCTTAATAAAACGGTTTGATTTGAAGATGTTAACTTCAAAGTTATAAATGAAGTACAGAAAGCTTTGTCCTGAAGTGCTTTTACGTCCTGTTCTCATGACAGTTCTCTGTTATTTGGATATAAATAGAGGACATTATGATGGTATAAGGTGTGAGCTGGCTTTGATAAGTCAGTGAATATTATTTAAAGGAATGACAGTGGATAGGCAAACATTTAAGCAGTACATAGTTGAACGGCACAAATGCTCATTCCTGCCCATCATAAAACTAAAACACTAAAGGTGTCCAGGTCATGGCCAGTAAGGGAAATTAGGGAAAGGGTTTACAAAATAAGCCGAAGAAAGTAGCAGCCCTGAGGATTGGGAACACTTTAGAATTCAGCAAAGAAGGACAAAGGGATTGATTAAGAGCAGGAAAATAAGGTACTGGAGTAAGCTTGTGGGGAATATGCCAATTACAAAGCTTCTATAGGTATGTGAAGAGAAAAAAATAGAGAAGACGAATGAAAGCTCTTTACAGTCAGAGACACGGGAAGTTATAATGGGGAACAAAGAGATGGCAAACCAATTACATACTTACTTTGGTTCTGTCTTTATAAAATATAATATGTTATTTCTTTACAAAAATAATACCCAAAAATGCTTGGCAATACAGGTTTCAGTGAAATGAAGGAACTGAAGGACTTCAGCATTAGTAGGGAAATGATGTTGGTGAAATTGATGGGACCACAGGCTGATAAACCCTCAAGGCCTGATAATGTACATCACACCGTAGCCCCATAAACAGCGGATGAATTATTTGGTAGTCTCTCAAGATTCTACTGACTCTGGAGGTTAAAATCTTCACCAAGCGAGAGGTGAGCCTGTAGAATTCTATGCCACAGAACCCAGTTCATAGAATCCTCACAGTGTAGAAACAGGACATTCAGTCCAAAATGTCCACACCAACACTCTGAAGAGCATCCAATTCTGACCCAACCCCCTCCTCTATCCTTGTATTTCCCATGGCTAATGCATCTAACCTTGACATCCCTGAACACTATGGGCAGTTTAGCATGGCCAATCCAC
Organism: Stegostoma tigrinum; assembly: GCF_030684315.1. Classification (NCBI taxonomy): domain Eukaryota; kingdom Metazoa; phylum Chordata; class Chondrichthyes; order Orectolobiformes; family Stegostomatidae; genus Stegostoma; species Stegostoma tigrinum. The sequence continues at coordinate 111,814,870 of NC_081356.1, forward strand.
CCTGATGCAGACACAGGGAGAATGTGCAAACTCCACACACACAAGCGCGTGAGGTGAAAATTGAACCTGGGTTCCTGGAGCTGCCAGGCAGCAGTGCTAATCACTGAGCCAACACACTGAATGCTTCCAAGAAAGAGTTAGTAGGTCTTAGCTCTGAAGGGATCAAAGGGTATGGGGACAAATCTGGAACAGGCTGTTGAGTTGGTTGATCAACCATGATCATATTGAATGGTGGAGCAAGGTCAAAGGGTCAAATGGGCAACTTCTGTTCCAATTTTCTATGTTGCTGAGACATTTTGTGTATGTGCAGAAAGAAAAGCCAGTGAAACTACTGATTGAGATGTACTCCTCTGGCATCCCTTGTCTGGTTCAAATGTTACAACTAATCCATTCTTTTCCAAGTATTCCTGTGCCGTTTTTTAACTGGTCTTCCCCTCTGGTTGGACAGTTAGCTGAAAATTCCGACATCATTAGGCTAGAACTTGCATTCAATTACGGGCAAAAAGCAGAAGCTCAGTTGAAGATGATCCAGAATTTGTTCCCTGAGTTGCATGGTTCCACTGATAGCTTCATGAAAATAGCAACTTGGCTTTTAGCTTCCTGTTTTCATATGACTTGTTGTATTTTCCCATTAAACTTGGTACAAGACTTTCGTCTGTACAAGATTCAATGTTGTTGTTTGAAGGCTGTTTTCATCTACAGCTACTTTGGCAGCTGTTGCATGAAGTTATCCTAAAACACTCTTATGTTTCTCAGCTCTCACATGAAATTTACTGCGTTTCACTCAGCAGATGGAGCCCCTTTGCTGCTGGTATCCTTGCAATTAGCACTCATTTCACCCAGGATGGTCTTTCTCCTCCAAACAACCAATTGACTTTAGAAAGCATTTAATTTACTGGGCCTCAAGGCACTTTTCATTAATTCAACCTCATCATAGACATTGTTTAAAACATTACAGCTAAATCATACAATAGTGTAATGATACTGTCCTTGTACAAATAATCCAAAGACTATGAGTTCAAATCCTAACTGGAAAATCTAATTTTGTTTATAAGGTCTGGACCTAAAGGCCAATGTCTGGTAGAGCAAAATGACCATGAAACTGATAGAATATTGTGAAAAGCCATTCAGTTCACAAAGTCCTTTAAAATACAAACTTTTCCCATTATGCGTCATACGTGACTCTAGATCCAAAAGTGGTTGAATTTTAATTGCGTCCGAGGTGAACTATTAAGATATGAAGTACTGCCAAAATACTGTACAGTACCATAGAGACTGCAGTATCACCGTTTCAGGACACATAGAGAAAAGCAACAAATCTTGCCTGTGATGGCCACTTCCCGAGAAAATAAAAAAAATTACGATTTTTCAGTGAAATTATTTTCATCTAATACATTGTGAACTGACAAACATCTTCTCAGGAACAAGTATGGATGGACATTAAAAGTTGATTTCATGTTAAAATTAAAACAAAATCTGTGTTTGATGCATCCGTCGCAATGGTTCCCATTGTGATTGCTTGAATATCGACCAAGCCTATAGTCTGTGGCAGCCTTATGTTATCTTTGTGATAATATTTGGATTCTTTGGTGGCTCTGCATGTCTGTTTTGCTCTATTTAATATCTAATGGTATTTAGACACAGACAATAAATTTTTCTGATGTTCTTTATTTACAATTGAATTGATTTGCTGATGATTATAGGAACTGGACCAAATCCAAAGGGGCCTTCAAAATTATCATCCTTAAAGGGAAAGACAGTATTGTAAACGTGAAAAGAAAATGGGTTTAATTTTCTCATCCTCCTTGGAGTTTTAGAAGGGCATGTGGAGTAACATACCTGGTGATGAGATGACATTTTGATATCAAGTTCTCAGAAGCTTCTAGGTGGTTTGGCACGTTTTGTGACCTCTTTTGGAAACTCTTTTGCATTTGTTAGCTCCTCATGAATACCATCAACACTGCTTCCGTTTCTCCCTACTCTCCCTCACTTTTCTTGTCGTAGCACTGCCCCCTTGTGGGAAAAACTTGTAAACTTTTTGTTCATTTGAAGCATGGATTATTTGGAGGTGGTTTAAAAAAAAATGCTCCAGAGGTGTGGAAAAGCCTCTCTGGCTAGAAAGAAAAGAAGAAATAGTAATGACTATTCCCTCTAAGACCCCATTTTAATTTAATCTCCACCCTCTTTCCTATTCTCCCTAACCTTTGTTTTGTACTTGTATGCTTGTAGACTTTGTGATCAGAGATAATGGGAACTGCAGATGCTGGAGAATCCAAGATAACAAAGTGTGGAGCTGGATGAACACAGCAGGCCGAGCAGCATCTCAGGAGCACAAAAGCTGACGTTTCAGGCCTACCCTTCATCAGAAAAGTTGATCCCTGATGGAGGGTCTAGGCCCGAAACAGCAGCTTTTGCGCTCCTAAGATGCTGCTTGGCCTGCTGTGTTCACCAGCTACAAGCTTGTTATTTTGCTTGTAGACAGGGGCAGTGTGGACTTGTTGGGCCAAAGGGCCTGTTTCCACACTGTAGGTAATCTAATCTAATTATCTCTGGTTGTTTACCAGCCACATGAAGAATAATCAGGAAAAACTCATGAAATATTGGCACTTTGATAATAATACAATTGTTTCTAATTTATAGAAATCAAAAGACATATTTCGGACAAATGTGAGGTGATGCATTTTGGAGGGCCTAATGCGGGAGGGAAGTATGTAATAAATGACAGAACCTTAGGAGCATTAACATGCAGAGGGATGCAGGCGTACAGGTTGCAGGTCCTGAAAGAGGCAGCACAAGTGCTTAAGGCGGTCAAGAAGACATTTGTCATGCTCACCTTCATCGGCCAGGGCATGGAGAATAAAAATTATCAAGCCATCATGCAGCTGCATAGAACTATACTTTGGCCATATGTGAAATATTGTGTGCTGTTCTCGTCACAACACCAACAGAGTGATTTGGAGAGGGTACAGAGACTGTTAGCTGGATGTTGCCTGGTTTGGAGAGTATTATCTATGAGGAGAGATTGGAAAGAAATTGGTTTATTTTCACTTGAATGTCAGAGGCTGGGGGGTGACCTGATAGAAGTTCAGAAAAGTAGGGGAGGTATAGATAGAATGGATAGTTGGAATCTTTTTTCCAGAGTAGAAATGTCAATTACTAGGGGATATATGTTTAATGTAAAAGGGGGTGAGTTTAAAGGAGGTGTGAGAGGCAAGTATTTTTACTCAGAGGATGGTAAGTGTCTGGAATATGCTACTAGAAGAGGTGATAGAAGCAGATACTACAGCAATGTTTAATAGGCATCTTGACAGATTTATGAATAGAGAGGGAATAGTGGGGTATGGGCTGTGTCGAGGCAAAAGATTTTTAGTTTAGAAAGGTGTCATGTATCAGTGCAGTCTTGGTGGGCCAAATGGCGTCGGAAATAGGATTGAAATGGATAGATTGATGAGAGTGAGGGCAATCTGGGCTGAAGTCCTCTTTCTGTCCTGTAAAAACTATGGTTTTATATGCCTTGTTGTGATTGCAGGTCACTTCATGGTACAGGGTATCATTGAATGTAAATATGTCACTTTGAGACATTTCCTGGCTGCTCATTGATACTCCACAACACATAGCTGGTGTGTGGCCATCTACAGTCAATCAGAAAGGTCAATGCCGAGTATTCTGCGCTGGATGACAGGCAACAGCAAGGGCACTGGCACAGAGTAGGTGCCAGAATGATGGACACAGCAAGTACATTCTTACATTAAGCCCCAACTGATCTGATGATATTATGCAGCCTTTAGGTGCAAACAGTAGAAATCTGCAACAAGTTGTGAAGAAGAGCAGATGTGTTTTGCATAGCTCCTGATAATCCTCAGTAATTATTGTTAGCAAATGATTGTACTTGCACTAATTGCTGTCGTGTAATAAATGATCTTATTATTTAAGATTACCTTGCTATTTAAATGCCTGTTCTGTTAAGATTCACCAGTAATCTATCCTCTGCTAATTAGATAGGCCTTGGACGATTACAGGATTATAGAGGTAGGAACTTTGGTGACAATGCACTTCACAAACCAGTACACACCAGAATGATCAACAGACAGAATCCATTTGACCACGATGTAAGAAGAAAACAGCAATAAGGCAATTTCAGCTTTACAAAGACAAATCTTCACCAAGAATCTATAGGAGACACAGGGAGAATAGTGAGTGAGTGTGTGAAAGTGGAAAAAGGCAATCAAATTTCGAAAAAGATTGAGCAAAGGAGATCTGTTGGGAGTGAAGAGAGTATCTGGTGACATTACCTTGTGATATTAGGTAGATCATTTAGATACATTTAATTGCTTTCTTTTAAGCGTTTGAATTTTGCATTAGTGGTGTGTGAGTTTGTTTGCTTGTATTGGGAGGGGGTGCTAATATCTAATTGTCAATATTACTGGAGACTTTTTTCTTAAATCTGAGAAAGTGTGAGTGCACGTAAACTGGATGTTAGTGTTAATTCATGCTAATAATGGGGTAGGGGAGTTAAGGCAAAAATAGGAACAGGGCACAGAGAGAGAGAGAGAGAGAGAGAGAGTGAAGGTATCAACAGTCAAAGATATTACTGATTATATGCCAAGAGAGAGATCAATGCTAGATAAGGTGCTAATAAGAAGTCTAAATATTTGGAAATGGGTTAGCTGTGCTGGGAACAATTCATACAATGCATGACTTAGGGGTACAGGAAAAGGATAATGGACGTAAGGAGAATGCTCATGTTGTAAAATTGTTATACCCAGTGATGAGTCCTGGAGGCTGTAAGGACATTGGCAGAAGATGAGGTGTTGTTCCTCCAACTCACGTCAAGTCTTGGTGGAGATTTGCAACCAGCTTGGGATAGAAATATTAATGTGGGAACTTGATGGTGTGTTAAAGTAGCAGGCAACTAGAAACTCAGGATTGGTGTTATGGGCAGAATGGAAGTGTTCGGTAAGGTGGTTACCCACTCTGCATTTCACCTGCCCACTGTAAAGGAGACCACATTGTGAACAGACAATATAGCTGATTAAACTGAATGAAGTGCAGGAAAATTGCTACCTCATCTGAAAGGTATTTCTGTGTCTTGGACAGTGAGGAGGAAGGAGGCAAATGAGAAAATGATACACCTGCTACAATTGGGAAGGTGCTGTGGGGAGGTGTTGGGCGTGAAGGGAAAGTGGACCAGAGTGCCCCAAAGAGAATGCTCTCTTGTGGAATTCTGGCAAGGGAGGGGAAGGGATAACTTATTTGGTGGTGACATCCTGCCAGAAGTGGCAGAACTGGCTCCTTCGGAACAAAAATAGAAGTTGCTGGAAAAGGTCTGGCAACATCTGCGAAAAAAAATCAAAGTTAACATTTTGGGTCCAGTGACCCTTCCTTAGAACTGAAGCACCTTTGGATATGGAGGCTGATGGTTTGAAAGTGAGGATCAGGGGAAACCCTGTTGTTGTTGTAGTAGGGAAAGGAAGGGGTGAGGGTAGATATGTGGAAAATGTGTCATGGCTAAGGGCTCTTCAACCATGGGAATCCTTGGATGCGGAAAAGGTGGACATTTCTGAAGCCCTCACAGATGGTGACATGTCAGAACAGATGTGATAGAGACAGAGAAACTAGGACAATGGGATAGAGTGCTAACACAAAGCAGGACTTTTTTCATTCATTCATTGTATGGGTGTGTTTCTGGCTAGGCCAGCATTCAAAGCCCATTCCAACTGCCCAAAGAACAATTAAGAATTAATCACATTGCTGTGGTCTGGAGTCACATGTAGGTCAGACTGGGTAAGTAGTTTTCTTCCCTAAAGGACATTAGTGAACCAGATAGGATTTTCCAACAATCCGGAATGGTTCCACAGTCACCGTTAGACTCTTAATTTTGTTTTTGCTTGAACTCTGCCGTGGCAAGATTTGAACCCGGGCCCCCAGAACATTAGCTGGAACTCTGCATTAACAGTCCAACGATAATACCACTAGACTACTGCCATCCCCCTAGATGTGAAGTCAAGGTAACTGTGGGAGTCAGTGGGTTTAGAATGAACATTGGTGGCCAACCTATCCCTAGTAATGGAAAGAGGAATGTTAATCAGGGAGGGGAAGAGTTAGAGATAAACCAGGTGAAACCGAGAGAAGGATTGAAATTGGAAACTAAGTTGATAACTTTTCCAATTCTGAATGAGCGAGCGATGCAACACTGATTATGTCACTGGTATATCAGAGTAAGTATTGTAGGGAGTGACATGAGTAGGAATGTTCCACATACCCCACAAAGGGACAGGAATAACTAGGGCCCATGTGGGCACCGATGGCCACAGCTTTGATCTGAAGAAAGTGACTCCTCTTACTAAGGACAAGTGACCTTGTCTATTAGCCAATGGATGTATAAGAGATAAAAGATACTCCAGCCGAGAACTGACTTTCAAAATCAGAGGCAACAATCTTCAAGCAAAGGACCTGTTATTCCTTCAAGTCCGAAGCGAGTCTAATTTGGGAAAATTGTGAAATAGCCAGACTCGCTACATTTGAAAGTTATAGGCTTGGATTGAGATGGGGTAATAGTAAAGATAAAAGTAGTTATATGCATGAATAGTGGTTAACTGTAGTGAAGAAAGCAGTGGAGATGTATAAGACAGTGGTTTATGGACTTTAGCACTGAGGCAGAATGAGGTACTAACAAAATGTTCATTTAAAGGTAATGAGCATGATTATTCACAATATTTATGCAGTATAGTTTTATTTCATGCAAGTATGAACAAAGTTAATCCATTGTATTACTTTCTTGGGAAGTTCAGATCCCATTCTTTTTTTTAAATTTGCGTCATTCAATTCAATGGATGATGCACTGAAAAGTGAAATATTTGAGGTAGTACAGCCTGATGATTTTTCCAACTCTTTCTTCTTATCTTCCCACTGGAGGACCATCTGTTTTTCTATCCATGTATGTGTTATTAAATTATTATATTTATGGCTAATACAATTAGCTTTTCATTAATATCTGCTATAGAAATAATTAAAGAGTGACATTGTGATGGGCTGTGTTTTGAGTAAATTTGAGGTGAAGCTTTGCCTGTTGCCTTGATCTTTTATGTCCATGTTCACACTGTGTGTGCAGTTTTGATTCAGATTATGAAATGCACCACGGGGTCTGATTATAATGATCTGTCTAACTCATTGAGGCTCATTTTGTTGACAAAAATGCCCCCTAAAGTACTGTTGAAAAATAGGGTGTGCTGTGAATCAAGCACAGCGAGTCCTGCACAGAATTTATGGTCTGTGCAACTGGAAATGCCTTGCCTCTGTTCTTCTAGCTATTAAGAACATATGTTAAGGTATATAGAGAAACATAACTATGTGATTGATGGACACCGTGAAGAGGGGAAGCAAGTAATTTCTTTTTTGGAATGTTTAAATAAACTTGCATCATTAATCTAGACAAAGTGAATTTCAATTATTTTCTATGAATGAATCTCTTGAAATTAAAATATTGAATGTATATATATTCTTATTTATTATCCTCCATGAGCTTATTCCAAATTGATTTTCAGTACATTGATGGCTATTCATGTGGCTAATTATACTTTAATTTTCAGAGTAAAGTGAGTTCATTCTCCAGCAGCTGACCAACACTGCAAGAAATAGAATGCATATTTATTCACTATTTAAACTTGATAGTGTCGAATTAGAGCAGTTTATCGAATCAAGTTAATTGCAACAGGTATCAGAATAATGTGAAGGTTTTGTTCAAAGTGTATTCTGAGCAAGTTTCCTGGAATAATTTGAAGAGTGGATAGAAAATCTTGGGTATCGTACAGTTGAACATGAGAAGACATTTGTATGTAACTCAGTAAGTAACGTGAAACCTCATGGTTGGTAAGGTGAACATATAAATTTCAGGGGAGCTTTTATGATCCCTTCGATACTGGTGGTAGCAAGAAGAACCATGACAAATTGCAACTGTGTGCTTACTCACAACCACACATTTAAAATGATAAATATTTCAGACTTGAACTCTCATTCCATGAGACAGTGCCAAAATTCCTGTGCGATTCTAATGTCAGTAGAAGCAGGGGCACAATTTGGGGCATATCCCAGAGTCCAACTGGGTTTCCATTCAACAAGTGCATCACAAATTATGTGTCAGGAGAAATAAACACTGATTAGACCTGCTCATTGTGTTAAGGGATGGTCCAGGGTTAACTTAGTAATACCACCTTGCTCAGCCTTGATATACAGAGAAGAGCCGATGTGTGCTGGGTTCACTGCTGAGATATATCTTTACCATTCAGTGAAGATTAAGCTGCTGTATAGATTGCATTAAAGTAAGAGAGCCTTTAATGTTTCAAACATTTCCTGTTAACCATTGACCATTCTTGTATTTAAAAAATACCTTTTGAAGTCCAAAAAGACCCTTCAAGTGATGGTACTACAATGGGGTGAGTCTTCTTGTCTGCCACTTTGATGTCTTGTTGATGCTGTCTCAAATCGCCTGCACAAGATAGAACATAGAACATAGAACAGTACAGCACAGAACAGGCCCTTCAGCCCACAATGTTGTGCCGACCATTGATCCTCATGGATGCACCCTCAAATTTCTGTGACCATCTTTAAATACTAGATGCAGATTCCATATCTCTAGCAAAGGCATTTGCAAAGAGAGCTCAGCTGACCAGGATTTCACCTGAATGGCCCTTGACACACTGCCTGCTGAAATGGGTTTTACCATCTGGGTGGAATGAATGACAGCCTAATCTCAGTCCGTTAAATTTTGGTGGGACAGTCTTGGATGAGACAACTGTCGATGTACCCTCAAAATTGACTGCGTATGTGGCAACGTGGAGGTAAGATGTGTCTGCCTCTCCTGGTGCATAGTTTTAGGAAGATACGTTTCTGGCAGAATCATAGTGGGTGGGTGGCACATTCTGATCAGAACTGACATCCTGGTTTCATTAATAGCACAAGCATGTCTAAGTGAACAACAGGGACCAATAACATCGGCAATTAAATTTATGAAAATGAATGGAGGGATTGCAAAGATTTCAGATAATGGCAAGGACAATGGGATTATTTTGTGGGAAATTAAACCAGTCATATATTTTATCACATTAAAATGTGCTAACATTAATGAAAGAATGATAGATATGGACAAATTATTCTCCAGGGTATTGGTAAAACTGGTTCTGGAATATTTCGTACAGTAGTGGTCTCCTTAACACAGAAGGATGTAAATGTGCTGGAAGCAGTTCAGAGGAGGTTAACTAGACTAATAGCTGGACTGCATGGGATGCATTAATATGAGAAGTTAAGCAGGCTAGGCTTGTATCCACTGGAGTTCAGATTTTACAAGACATACAAGATCCTGGGTGGATGTAGCATGTGTATTTGGAAGAATGTTTCCCCTGAGGAGAGAATCTAGAACCAGGGGTCACTAGGCAACTCCCTCACTGTCATTGTGCACAGTCACTTTGACTCTAATGTTATGCTCACGGCATTGCTGCCTCGCACTACCTTCCGTTGTCTTTTTGCGCTTTGCCCCTGAAGCCAGAGATACCGGGCTCATGTTACTGGTGTTTCACCGTGCTGTTTAGCTCAGATACAAAGATTGTCCCAGGAGTCAGAAACCTTTGATTGGGGCTTACCAGTACAATAAGTCAAGGGCAGCCTCCAATAGCAGTTCAGACCATCCTTGGAATGGTCAGAATGGGTGAATAGTTGAGTATCAGGCAGTACACCATTCCATTTGAGACTTTCCATCCCCATTTGATAAATGATTCCCCTGGAATGGGAAACAGGCAGGTATCATGGAACCCAAATTGGATGGCAACAGCATTTGGACAGCTGTCCTGAGCGAGTTAAGAGGTAGCACAGAGGGCAGGCAGAGTTAGTGATCTCAGGGTTGGGATGCAGGAGGGGGATTGGAGAAATGTTGCAGACAATATTGAGAGAGGTAGAGCATAAGTGTTGGTGGAAGGTGGGTAGAGTCACAGAGATAGAGTGAATGTGAAGTATTGGTGGTCTGCTTTTAATTCTTTTGGTCATATTTATGTTTGTTCATCAATTTGTCCCCTACATTTTTGGGGGCTGCTCCACAGATGGTCATTGAGATGCCACTCATTTCATAAAATCCTGTGTTGATGCAAATCCTTCTCTCAGCAGTGTGGTTATGTTGATCGATGCTGTACTGCACGTGTTCTGACAGTTTCCGTTTTTCATGGCAGACACTAATGTTGGAGCTAGTGTCATAAGTTTCTATACCCAAAGGCACTTGAAGACAAAAAATGCATCAGTTCCTCATTTAGGCATTGGACTCACAACATAGGCTCACAGCTTTGCTCTTTTTTTTTTCTTCCTGATCCTATAACATGAAAGGAGGAAGAGAGGAGATAGAAGACATCAATCATTGGGAAAGTGCTTGACTCTATTATGGAACAAATCACATCTTGGCCCTTCTGGCAATGGGTTTGGAGCATGAGACCATTGAGGTCCTGTAACAATTGTACAGGAATTTGCTGAGATCGCTTCTGGAATATTATGGATAGTTGTGGTTTCCATATTTAAAGAAGGGTACACTTGCATTGGAAGCATTACAGTGAAAGTTCACTAGAATTGTCCCTGTGATGAGAGCATGTCTTCTGATGAGAGGCTGCGTAAATCAGGCCTGGGCTCTCTGGAGTTTAGAAAAATAAAAGGCGATAGAAGTATAGAAACCATAGAAATTATACAACATGGAAGTTTGTGCATTTGGTTCATCTTATCTGTGCTGAATCAAACACAACTAGATGCCCTTTCTAATCCCAACTTCCTGTGTGTGGCACATAGCCTGCAGCTTACTGCAGTTAAGATGCAGATCTAGGTATTTTTAAAAACATTTACGGTCCCTGCCTCCACCACTAACTCAGAGAATGAATTTCAGATAACCACCACCCTCTGAACAATAAAGCTTTTTCTCATGTTCACTCTAATCCTTTTCCAGTTAGTTTGAATGCGTCGGACATAGAGCAGTTTTTCCGCCGTCTTCGCCTGCATGCCTACTTCTTCAACCGGGAACCCAACCCTCCTTCCACTGACCCCTTCACCCGCTTCCAACACAAGTCCTCCTCCTGGACACCACCCCCAGGCCTCCTACCCTCCCTCGACCTCTTCATCTCCACCTGCCGTCGAGACATTAACCGCCTCAACCTCTCCACCCCTCTCACCCACTCCAACCTCTCCCCCGCAGAACGGGCAGCCCTCCGCTCCCTCCGCTCCAACCCCAACCTCACCATCAAACCCGCAGACAAGGGTGGCGCAGTGGTAGTATGGCGTACTGACCTCTACATCGACGAGGCCAGACGCCAACTCTCCGACACCACCTCCTACCGCCTCCTCGATCATGACCCCACACCCGAGCACCAAACCATCATCTCCAACACCATTCATGACCTCATCACCTCAGGGGACCTCCCACCCACAGCCTCCAACCTCATTGTTCCCCAACCCCGCACGGCCCGTTTCTATCTCCTTCCCAAAATCCACAAACCTGCCTGCCCTGGTCGACCCATCGTCTCAGCCTGCTCCTGCCCCACCGAACTCATCTCCACCTATCTGGACTCCATTTTCTCCCCTTTGGTCCAGGAACTCCCCACCTATGTCCGTGACACCACCCACGCCCTCCACCTCCTCCAGGACTTCCAATTCCCTGGCCCCCAACACCTCATATTCACCATGGACGTCCAGTCCCTGTACACCTGCATTCCGCATGGAGATGGCCTCAAGGCCCTCCGCTTCTTCCTGTCCCGCAGGCCCGACCAGGCCCCCTCCACCGACACTCTCATCCGCCTAGCGGAACTCGTCCTCACACTCAACAACTTCTCTTTTGACTCCTCCCACTTCCTACAGACTAAGGGGGTGGCCATGGGCACCCGCATGGGCCCCAGCTATGCCTGCCTCTTTGTAGGTTACGTGGAACAGTCCATCTTCCGCACCTACACAGGCCCCAAACCCCACCTCTTCCTCCGGTACATTGATGACTGTATCGGCGCCGCCTCTTGCTCCCCAGAGGAGCTCGAACAGTTCATCCACTTCACCAACACCTTCCACCCCAACCTTCAGTTCACCTGGGCCATCTCCAGCACATCCCTCACCTTCCTGGACCTCTCAGTCTCCATCTCAGGCAACCAGCTTGTAACTGATGTCCATTTCAAGCCCACCGACTCCCACAGCTACCTAGAATACACCTCCTCCCACCCACCCTCCTGCAAAAATTCCATCCCCTATTCCCAATTCCTCCGCCTCCGCCGCATCTGCTCCCACGATAAGACATTCCACTCCCGCACATCCCAGATGTCCAAGTTCTTTAAGGACCGCAACTTCCCCCCCACGGTGATTGAGAACGCCCTTGACCGCGTCTCCCGCATTTCCCGCGACACATCCCTCACACCCCGCCCCCGCCACAACCGCCCCAAGAGGATCCCCCTCGTTCTCACACACCACCCTACCAACCTCCGGATACAACGCATTATCCTCCGACACTTCCGCCATTTACAATCCGACCCCACCACCCAAGACATTTTTCCATCCCCACCCCTGTCTGCTTTCCGGAGAGACCACTCTCTCCGTGACTCCCTTGTTCGCTCCACACTGCCCTCCAACCCCACCACACCCGGCACCTTCCCCTGCAACCGCAGGAAATGCTACACTTGTCCCCACACCTCCTCCCTCACCCCCATCCCAGGCCCCAAGATGACATTCCACATTAAGCAGAGGTTCACCTGCACATCTGCCAATGTGGTATACTGCATCCACTGTACCCGGTGCGGCTTTCTCTACGTTGGGGAAACCAAGCGGAGGCTTGGGGACCGCTTTGCAGAACACCTCCGCTCAGTTCGCAACAAACAACTGCACCTCCCAGTCGCAAACCATTTCCACTCCCCCTCCCATTCTCTTGATGACATGTCCATCATGGGCCTCCTGTAGTGCCACAATGATGCCACCCGAAGGTTGCAGGAACAGCAACTCATATTCCGCCTGGGAACCCTGCAGCCATATGGTATCAATGTGGACTTCACCAGTTTCAAAATCTCCCCTTCCCCCACTGCATCCCTAAACCAGCCCAGTTCATCCCCTCCCCCCACTGCACCACACAACCAGCCCAGCTCTTCCCCCCCACCCACTGCATCCCAAAACCAGTCCAACCTGTCTCTGCCTCCCTAACCGGTTCTTCCTCTCACCCATCCCTTCCTCCCACCCCAAGCCGCACCCCCAGCTACCTACTAACCTCATCCCACCTCCTTGACCTGTCCGTCTTCCCTGGACTGACCTATCCCCTCCCTACCTCCCCACCTACACCCTCTCCACCTATCTTCTTTACTCTCCATCTTCGGTCCGCCTCCCCCTCTCTCCCTATTTATTCCAGTTCCCTCCCCCCATCCCCCTCTCTGATGAAGGGTCTAGGCCCGAAACGTCAGCTTTTGTGCTCCTGAGATGCTGCTTGGCCTGCTGTGTTCATCCAGCCTCACATTTTATTATCTTGGAATCTCCAGCATCTGCAGTTCCCATTATCTTTGAATCTGTGACCTTTGGTTTTTAAATTCTCTGCCAAGGGAAATAAATTCCTAATGTCTACTCTATCTTTACCCCTCACAATTTTGTAAAGCCTAATCATATCACCCCTCAGCCTTCTCTGTTGTGAGGAAAACAAACCTCTCCAATCTCTCCTTGTGACTACAATACACTAGGCCTAGCAACATTCTAGTGAATCTGCCCTACACTCTTTCCAGAACTGTTATATCCTTCCTGTAATGTAGTGACTTGAAATGCGCTCAATACTCCTGTTGTAGCCTCGCCAATGCCCTGTACAGTTTCATCATTATATCCCTACTTTTGTATTCTCTGCTTCTACCAATGAAGGAGGGAGCATTCCATATACCTTCTTTACAACCTTCTCTAACAGTATTGTTAACTTGAGAGACCTGTGCACTTATACACCAAAATCTCTCACTTCATCTAGCCCTCTCAGTATATTGTCATTTATTGTGTATTTCCTTTTACTGTTTGATCTCACACTTATCAGGATTGAACTCCATCTGCCACTTTCCTGCCCATTCCCCAACGCTTTGATATCTTTCTGGAGCTTACAGCTATCGTCTTACACTATCTATCATGCGGCCAATTTTAATGTCATCCACAAATTTCCAAATTGTGCCCCCTACATTCAAAGTCCAAATCATTAATGAATAAAACAACTAGCTTGGGTCCCAAAACTGAGCCCTGCGGAACACCATACAACATTGCTTTCTATTCACAAGGTCAGCCATCAACCATCACTCTTTGTTTCCTGTTGCTCAGCCAACTTTGGATCCATTTCAATACATTACCCTGCATCCCATGGTGTTTTACTTTTTGACCAGCCTGCTATGTGGGACCTTGTCAAAATTCTTATTAAAATCAATGTAGACAACATCTACTGCACTACCCTCACTTATCCTCCCAGTCTCTTCAAGAATTCAATCCAATGTGTAAGTCATGACGGTCTCTTAACAAAGCCATGCTGACTATGGATGTGAGTTTGCTCGCTGAGCTGGAAGGTTAGTTTTCAGATGTTTCGTCACCATTCTAGGTAACATCATCAGTGAACCTCCGACGAAGCCGTCTGAAAACTAACCTTCCAGCTCAGCGAGCAAACTCACATCCAGAACCTCAACCTGAGCTACAAATCTTCTCAAAACTCGCATGCTGACTATCCCTGACTAGTCTATACCTTTCTAAATCACAATTTATCCAGTCTCTCAGGACTGATTCTAACAATTTGCCCATCACTGAAGTAAATCTAACTGGCCTATAACTGCTTGGCATTTTCTTTGTGTCCTTTTTAAACAAAGGAACCACATTTGCATTTCCCGAGTCCTCCAGCAGCTCATTTGCGTCGAATGAAGATTGAAAAATAATCCTCAGAGCATCTGCTATTTCCTCTCCGACCTCCTTCAAAGCCTGGGGAATAATATATCCAGTCCTGGTGATTATCCACTTTCAAGGATTCTAAGTTCTCTAACACTTCCTCTCACATTATGATTATTTCACACATCTCTTCTTGGATTACTATATCCCCACCATCCTTTCTTTTGTGAATACAGAGACAACAAAAACCATTTAAAATTCTTCCATTTTCCTCTGCATCTTCACACAAATTCCCTTCTTCATCTCTAACAGATTCCACCTTTTCCTCAACTATCCTGTTGCTTTTTATACACTGACAAGATATCTCTGGGTATTCCTTTATCTTTTTTGATAGTAATTTTTCATGCCTCTTCTTTGATTTCCTTATTTCTTTTTACACTTGATTCATGTATTTTCTATACTCCTCAAGGCTATCTGCAGTCTTGAGTATTTAGACTATCATAGAGCTTTCTTTTTCTGTTTAGCCTTCCCAGGTATTTTTGTAGATGATGCTGGGGTTCTAGATTTGGCCATACCATTCTTATTCTTGGAGGTGACATGTCTGCTTTGTGCCCTAAGGCTCTCACTTTTTTGTGACCCCATGGGTTTGCCACTGATTTTATTCTTTAGCGGCCTGTCCAGTCCACCTCAGCCAAGAGGCATCTCAATTTTGTAAAATTGGCCTTCCCCCAATTAAAAACTTTTGCTTCAAATTTATCTTTTCCATAATAATATTAAATATATCCAAACTGTGGTCACTATCCTTGATATGTCACCTACTGTCGCTTCGCTCACACACTTGCCCATTTTCATTTCCCAAAACTCAGTCAAGAATTGAGGTCCTGTCATTGAGGTTGTCAAGTATTGTTGAAAAATTCATGAACTGTATTCAGTTCTTTTTTAATCCTCAGTGTGCCTTTTAGTGTTTGAAGCCTGGTTTTTATTGGGATAGTTAAGTCTCCTATTATTGCCTTCTTAGTCCTACAGGCAGAAATTTGTATACAAAAATATTTTCTATCTCCCTGTCAATATTTCGGGCTAATGATATCATTGAAAGATTCAAAATTCTGGTGGGGCTTCACAACTGAAAACGCTGAGTGTTGATTTGACTGGCTGGAGAATGTAGAGCGTGTTAACACCACCTCTGGACAAGCAATTAAACATTTTACACTGAAATGAGAAATTGCTTAGCTCAAGGGATTGTAAAACATGAAATTCTCTACCTAGAAGGTAATGGATGCACCACTGTCGACTCTACTTCCGACTGAGTTTGATAAAATTTTTGGTTTCTCAGAGAATCGAGGCCTTTGGAGAGTGAGCAGGAAATCGGAACCCAATATCAGTCACAATCATTTGGAATGGGGCAGTGGGTTTGATGGGGTTCGTACTCTATTTCTGCGCCTCTACCCAGTGATATCTGATCCTCCTTGCTAATGAGAAGCATTTCACCCAGTGTTGCTGCCTCAAGATCATTGATTATTTGGGCTGGCATGCCAGCAGGTTACTAAACAGCTGTTTTCTCCAAATGGGTCCCTCTCTTTTGTTGCACTTTCATCATAAGGCCTCCAGGGTTTCATCTTAAAACAGTCCAATTTCAATTACGTAGGTCTTCACAGTCATATTTTCTGACAGCTGCAGATGCTTCTACGATGGAAACAAAATGTTTTCTTTCTATAAGGGCAAGAGTCATCTCTCTGAATACTGCTGACCGGATTGAATCTGACAAGCTCGATTTTGTAAATTACAACATTTTCACTTACAGATTTCATTAATATTTGCAATGTATCAGGGAACCTTGGTAACCATGGGATTACAAAATGCTCATACTTTTAGCATGAATGAACAGTTCCACTTGTCTAGGATTGCAAATTGGGATGCATGTAATCATTTTTATGGAGATGATGTATTTCCTCTGAGACGTTGTCTCCTTTGAATATACACATAACATATATACATAAGGACGTAGAAATAATGATGCGGTCATATAAAACCCTGGTTAAACCCCGCACTATGAGTAGCTCTGGGCACCACATCTTAGGAAAGATATATTAGCCTTGGAGTGAGTAGGACATAGGCACACAGAAATGACACCTGAACTTCAGGGGTTAAGTTATGAGGAGAGATTATGCAAATTAGGTCTGTTTGCTCCAGAATTTAGATCTGAACGAAGGCTTTAAGACATTAACAGTAAAAAACAGGGTTGATAAACTATTTCCACTGGTCAGAGATTCTAGAACTGAGTGGCATAGTCTAAACATTAGGGCCAAAACATCCAGGAGAGATATTAGGAAGCACTTCTACACACAAAGAGTGTAGATGTTTGAAACTCTCTTCCACAAATGGCAGTGGATGCTAGATCAGTTGTTCATTTTAAATCTGAGAGACATTATTGTTGAGCAAAGTGATTCAGGGATATGGGCCAAAAGTGGGTGTATTGAATTGGGCCACAGATCAGTCATGAGCTCATTGATTGGTGGAACAGGCTTGAGGGGCTGAATGGCCTACTGCTGTCCCTATGTTCTGATGTAACGACGCAATTGTTGCAAGAAACAACATTGTTTATAGTGTATTCAGGAGAGGTGAATTAGTGACAGCTACATTTTACATGAATAACATATCCAAAGCTATTCAAAACATTATGAATTTAGAATTGTGTAGAATTATTGGATGAAGCAACTGAAACAGAATATATCTTCCCACACCATGTTAAGGGAAACAGAGAAGAAGCAAGTGTACTTTGCTGTGTATTCTACTCCTTTTATGAATAAATAGCTTTGTGCTACTATTCTTCAGGGTGTTGTAATCCTAAAACAGCTTCAGTCAATTGTTATCACCTCAGCCAATATTTATAGGGGGATTAATGGACTGACTTTAAAATTAATACATAAACAAAATCAACCAAATGCACAAGGCAGGATGTCAACCTGAGATTACAGCTGCTTGAAGCAGATAGGGGAGTTGAAAGGTTCTAAAATGCCCACGAGAAACATTATCTGAAAGATTGGCCTTCAGCAATTGGGGAAAAGAAGGCAGAACTGGCTACCAGAGGTTTTTATTTTTGATTTAATCGGAGCATAAACATTTCCCATCAAGAATGTTCGCATTTTTTTAAGGTTCTTGCTGATTCACTACCTTGCGGTTTTTAGATTTTAAAAATGTTTTAAAAAAACAAGACAGCCGCATCAACCTGTAATTCCACAAGCTCATGATTTCATAATATTTTCAATAGTTTATTTGATATTGTTCAAATAGAATGTAGCTGTTACTATTTTAAATATGCTGTGTCATTTTATTTATTGCAATATGATAAATGCAGCTAATACAAGTATTTTCAACATTTACAGCAGATCAACCATTACTATTCCTATAATAGGCAATAAAGAATCAATGGTTGTAATTCTGAGGAGATTTGAGATAAGGATATATTGAACCATAGCTAAGAAGGACAAGGAATCACATGATGAAGTCTTTAATAAAAAAAGTGAAATGATGGTGCAAATAGTAATAAATCATTTCCACATATCAAAAAACAATATATATATTTCACCTTGCAGAAAAGTCAGGAGTTTAGCTAGTATCTTTGTCAACTGAAGTAGACCATATGGTAACAATATCTTTAAGTGAATGGATGTGCATTTATGTACACATGGGATGGATAAGAGTGGAGTCCACTTGATTTACTTAAGGGAGCTGATATATTCCATTAATGCAGGGAATTGCTGTACACATTCAGTCATTTACACGTATTGGAACTTTAAAAATTCTTGTTAATTCCTGATGAGTCAGAGATAAAGTTGGCCCATCCATTGAGAAATAAGTTCTCCAAAGATAGGGAATGAATTACACCTGGATGGTTAATAATGTTCACTGATCTGCCGGGGTTAGTTTAATTAGAAATGTGGTTTCAACAATCAGAAGAAGATAGTATTAGGACTAAATCTGTTTGAGAAGGTTTCCACAAGGTTAACCTTAGCAATGTATAATGATTAACATTAGAAATGAACCAAGTCATAATGAAGTTCTCAATAAAGCCAAATGACTTGTCTATTTAAAAAGGTCTCCATTGTCCATGAGGTTCAAATTTTCATCTTGCTGACAGAGTGATTCCAGAAAAGGAAGTTGATCTAATATAATATCAAATGCCAGTGTTGCTAATATTTAATGATGTGACCATGTAGTCTTTCAGGCGACTCACTGCCACTAATGTTACTTGTGAATGTTACTTTAAGTTATTAATTTTATGTGAAGAAGGATGCCCAAAGAGATCTTCAGTGGGAAATAGGTTTAAACTTGATAAACTGTAAAAGGCTTATTATATAGTACTTATTAACTGTTTACATCTGAGATACATAACTGTCTCCTGTGAGACTTCACGCTCAAATTAAACAAAGTACACATGACTGTTACTGAAACATTCTTTTCCACAACATAGTGATAACTGAACAATTGCAACTCTAGTCAACTCCTCTCAGGAATAGTCGTTTGTAATTCGGGTGGAGATTGTCTTGTGATGTTAGTTAATCCTTTCAGGAATGAACTGCCTTATACAGCCCTCAACAACAAAGCTTTATTTCTGGTTATTAAATACTTCGTATAATTGTTCCAAATTAGTAAAGTAGGTTCAAAACAAAACAAAACATTAGCTCTGATTTCTCTCCATGGATGTTGCCAGACCTGCTGAGCTTTTCCTGCAACTTCTGTTTGTGTTTCTGATTTATAGCATCCACAGTTCTTTGGCGTTTTATTCAGTAAAGTAGGTTTATCATTGCACCATTTGTTCCAGGCCTCTGGCTCTCGAAATTGTTGAAGTTTGGTTGGGTTGCAAATCTGATGCTTGAGGTTGAAATTTTCAGGGACAGTTGATTGCTATCCCGACACATTGGTGGATCGTTATTTCCCCAAATACTCCTGCAGCGGATATTCTCAGGCATCAGTTGTTCTAAGTTTAGTCCCCAAGGAGGATGGTTAGTTTCCTCAGACCATGTCAGACAGGATAGTTATGTTTCTTAAAGAAGTAACCTCCGCTACATGGTGTCGCAATGAGTTAGACTCGCATGTGATTTCCATTGTCACCTGTGTTCATTTGCATAGCCTTGTCATTTTATCATGTTCTATCATAGACAGTAAAGCTGACTGAGCCATTTTGGTACAGCTTCTTCTTAAACATATGGACGCCATGGTGGCTCAGTGGTTAGCACTGCAGCCTCACAGCACCAGGGACCCAATTTTAATTCCATCCTCATGCGACTGTCTGTGTGGAGTTTGCATATTCTCCCCTTGTCTGCATGGGTTTCCTCCAGGTGGTCTGGTTTCCTCCTGTAGCCCAAAGATGTGCAAGCTAGGTGGATTGGCTGTGCTAAATTGCTTGTAATACTCAGGGATGTGTAGATTGGGAGGGTTATATGGGGATGGGGATGGGAGATAATGAGGTGTGGAGCTGGATGAACACAGCAGGCCAAACAGCATCTTAGGAGCAGGAATGCTGATGTTTTGGGCCTAGACCCTGAGGCCCAAAATGTCAGCTTTCCTGCTCCTAAGATGCTGTTTGGCCTGCTGTGTTCATCCAGCTATAAAACTTTTTATCTGGGATTCTCCAGCATCTGCAGTTCCTATTGTCTCTTATATGGAAATGGGTCTGGGTGGGGTGCTCTGTGGGTCAGTGTGGACTTGTTGGGCTGGAGGGCCTGTTTCCACAGCATAGGGATTCTATTAAGTCTATGAAACAGCTGACATGACATTAAGGGTCCACAATTAATTCTTGGTAGTTGAGGGGTGAAGGACACCAGATGATGAAATCTAGAATGATTTGTCCATTGTTGGAAGATAATTGAAAAATTCCACCAAACTTGTGAAATCAGTACTGTCATCTGATCTCTCACTCATGGAAAGTTGTTGAACATCTACATAATTAGTCCCACGTAGCATATGATATCTTCCTCTTGTAGAGTTAAGTTTTGTTAATCACTGGTATTTTTATCTCAGCTTGTTGAGGTTCTTCAACATACTAAAGAATTTTACAAGAAAAAATGGTTTGCTGCTCAGAAGTAAGAAGTGTTGGCTTTTGATAACATACATTTGTTCCATAAACTATTGGTCTAGACATTTTAAGACTACAGTCAGTATTCCATTGATTTTAAATGGCCTGCACCATGCAGTTCTCTGTAGGAAGGCTATACTTTAATTCTCTTCAACCACAGGATTTTTTTCAGCTAGTACAATAACACTTACTCCAGAGACTAATTTGTAGTTTGTTGGATGTTGGTTAACCTGGATGGCCTTTGTCATACCTAGTTTCAAATGAGTCATCAATATTCTTTAGGAAAGTTTGTTTTAAGCCTTCAAAAATCAGTATGTCATCATATAATGACATGTATTCCAAAGACAAAATGAACTAGTGTTCTGGGTTTTTATCCAAAGATGCTTATTATAAGGTTTTAACAAGTTGTAAGGTTTGCACAGGTAAACATTATCAGTTGTGTCATTCAACAATTGTTTTTGACTCTTAACCAATTGAGCTTTGATATTCTCAGCTTCAAATAACCCTTTCAGAGTTCTACACAAACACTTATGGTTTGGAACTTCCAAACTAAATACACTGTTGTGTTCTATCTATTCTGAACTATCTCCTTTCTTTGGGAGAAACTGTATTTGTGCATTTAACTCCAGTCAGAACTTCCATAAACTGGAAATTGGAAGTTTTCCATGTTGTAAGTCAGAAGTTGCAGTATTACTCACCTCAAGGATGGACGGATGGCATTTGAGTGAAAGGTAAAATAGAAATGCCAATCTGAATACACTTGCTTGGCATGTTATTGCAGGTAAGTTAGGTGGCAAGTGACCAATTTGCTTTCAGTAGGCAGGTCAAGTATTAAAAGCTATAAAAGAGACACCACAACTCCATTTTGATTGGAATTTTAAAACAGCTTGGCTGAGTTTGCTTTACGTTGGGAACATCAGTAGATAAAATCAGATGAATGCTTGGATTCAAGAGTTGAGTCTGTTTACAGAAATGCTTAAGGGCCAGGAAGAAAAGGACACTTTCACCCAGCTCAATAACTTACCTGATTTACATGCCCATGATGAGTTGATCACTCATCTCTCTTTGCAATCGACACCTCCCTCTGTGATCTTGATTGGCCCCCATTATCAAACTTTGACATCTACACAATAGCTGATCTTCCACGATGTCCCTGGGTGCCTGTTCCCTAACCTGCCCCGATTTCTGGCTTAGCCTAGACCCCCGGCTTTGCTTTTCTTAAACCCTGTCATATGAACCACTTCCACCACCTTATAATTTCCAACATTCCCAATCTGAGCAAATATTGATGTCTCAGTTCCTATCTATTTCCATTTTCCTGCATCTGGCAAAGCTATTAGATTACTCAAAAATGCTGGATAGTAAGCTTGATGTTTTCAATTCCATATGAATATTTCAATTACTTTTTGCAAATATGGGGTAACGCTGGAAATTTTCTTTCTCAATAGTAATGGATATTCTCATGAGTTGAATTACCGAATTGCCCAAATTTCTTGACACCTGAATGGGAAATAGAAACAACCCTGAATTAAACCTTGATGCAGCAGTATTAATGTCAATATTGCATTGTGAATAGAGGTCTAATGAGGCAATAAACATTTTACAGATCAGATGTAAAAATATCAACCAAAAAATCCTATAGTTGATGCAGTCAGTAAATAAAGCAGATAATATGAGCATTCAGGAAGTTGATCAGCCAAAGTCAGAGAGAGAGAGATGTTACAGGCGTAACATCCTGGTTCGAAGTGGAAATAAAAACTGCAGATGAATAGCATTTCAAAGGAAACAGGTCAGAAATCAAATGACACTAGGTTATAGTCCAACAGGTTTATTTAAAATCACAAGCTTTCGGAGCATAGCCCCTTCATCAGATGAAGGAAGCAGACCAAAGAAATTGAAGGTTATCAGTAAGGATTTAGACCTCCTTGCAGATCAACAGAGGATTTTTGGACTTTCAGAAGTATTAAAGCTGAGTGAATTGGATGTCAAATTTGTCAAATATGCTAATAACATTCAAATAGAGAGAATCATAGACAAAGGCAGCAGCAGAACATTTATCAAAGGACTTGGAATGTTGAAAGCAATTAGGTTGTAAAATAGTGATTGAAATTTGGTGCAGACAACTGTTTTGTAATGCCCTTAAATTGTCCTATACATAATAAAAGATTATGAGAATGCAAAGCATTTTATGCTGTAGAAGTGATATCAGAAGTGATATGCTGGAGACAGAAAAGGAAGAGGGAATAGTCTG
Source organism: Stegostoma tigrinum (assembly GCF_030684315.1). Lineage (NCBI taxonomy): Eukaryota > Metazoa > Chordata > Chondrichthyes > Orectolobiformes > Stegostomatidae > Stegostoma > Stegostoma tigrinum. The sequence goes on from NC_081356.1 coordinate 111,838,068, forward strand.
TCCTAGAGTGGTACGTATTTTCTTAGACATGTAGAAAGTTTTAAGGTGTAAGTGAGGGAGTTATGCAAATAACTGCCAGAATCAGAACTACTCCCGGTACAGATCAGAGTCCTGAAGAACAGTCTGCACATTATACAAAAGTGGAGTCAAGACTAAGACAGTCATTGAAGCAGTTGTGACACCAATCGAACAACAAAATAATGCTATGGGCAAAATCCACAGAGAGAAATTGGATAAAGACTTCTTCAATAAAGGAATCAGAAAACTTACCTTGGCAAGAGGTTACACTGAGAATCAATCATGATGTCAGTGCCAGTCGAGCAGTTATTGCCCCTTCCACAGCTCTTTGAGGCTTGTGAAGATCCATTGAGAGGCCAGGGAGGATTTGTGGAAGGAAACAAACCTGGAGGTATTGAAAAGCGTCAGATTTGCTTGTCAAAAACAGAAGCACAAGTTAGTACATTCCTTCATGCACTGGGTTTCATTTAAGACAATATCCCTCAAAAATTGTTGTTAGTATAGACTTTTGTGAACTCTGGAACCATCCTAAAAGCATTTCCTGCATACTGCAACCCAAAACTGAACATATAATTGAGTGAGCATGATCAGGATCCCAAGGTCCAGAGGAATCCATTAAATTATTTCTTATAAATTTACATAGGCCAGCCTGATTTTACAGTATGGTGCAATGGAAGGCAAGCACATTTGCAATTGCATTTCTGTCAGAGTACATGGTAAAAATCTGTCATATGTTTTACACAAAAGACAACTAACACTCAAACAAATAGATAAAGTTGCTGAGTAGGGACAACAAAAATGAACCATAATCCATAGAAATACCAAGGCTTTAGAAAAGTCCATTATAATTGTTCAGTAACTGAAGAGTCAGAACTTGAACATTGTTGATTGGTAAAGGTATTGCCAAGGAAAATGCACCAGTTAATGATGACTAGCAATTGACTTCCAAGATTTGTTTAACTTTCAGCCCAGGCAGATTGACTGTAATAGGTCAAGGTGTTGCCCTGATAAATGAACCAGAGAATGGCTGACATTTGGTTGATGTGAAATTTATGCAGTGTAGGTACGTGTTCTTTCTGCCCGCAAATAACAGTGTTGTCTGTACTAATATATGGAGCTCCAGTACATGTAAGTGTACAATGCTGCAAATCCAGACCACTTGTGAATCTATCAGCACCCAGCTCTCACACAATTATAAATGTTGTTTTCTTGTTAGTGTTTCTTGTAAATTGCCCTGATGAGGGAAAGATGAGTCATTTTGGCTAATGTTTCTTTTTTCATCAAAACTTATAAATGCACTTGTTGGGTAGATTCAAAAGGGCAGTCTCACCAATGAAAAAGCCTAGAACAAAGTGTGGGAAATCCTGCAGCAGCCATTTGAAAGTGCACAGGCTGAGGAGCTAAAAGTAATACGGCAGGCAAGATTGCCCTGTAGAACTTCCATTTTTATTCTGTTATTGTAGGAAAATGGGGAACTTCAAGTTGTTCTCAAATGCTAAATGTGCAAGTAAAGGAAGAAAGCAAGAGACTGCTTTTGACAAATGGACAATCCAGGAAATTGCAAATAAGTAAAGAAATCTGAATGCTGATTACTTAGGTAAAGTAAAGAATCAAGAACAAAACCTTTGGTCTTTAAAATTGAGCACAAACCTGGTCCTTGTGCGAGTGTTACAGTACCAGTTGGACAATTTAGAATGGCTCAATGCATTAGACATCCTGCTAGCAAGACTTAAATCGCAAGGTGCGGGTGGTACAAATTTCCAAGAAAAAGAAAAATCAGATCATTACAACATTTATTATAGGGGACCTAGGCACAGTGAAAAGTGGATAATGTCGCCACACGCTGGCACCATCTCGGATTAGAGAATGAATTACTGAATTAATTGTATAAATAGTAAAATACTGTAAATTGATATTACTAAAACTGAGATCAGAGATAATGGGAACTGCAGATGCTGGAGAATCCAAGATAATAAAGTGTGAAGCTGGATGAACACAGCAGGCCAAGCAGCATCTCAGGAGCACAAAAGCTGACATTTCGGGCCTAGACCCCCCTTCTCTGATGAAGGGTCTAGGCCCAAAATGTCAGCTTTTGTGCTCCTGAGATGCTGCTTGGCCTGCTGTGTTCATCCAGCTCCACACTTTGTTATCTTTACTTAAACTGAAGCAGCTCCAAAACTACACCTTTCCTTCTCTACACCCTTCATCCTCTCTGCTGTTCAGTCAGATTTATAGAGCTGCACAGATCGGAAACAGACCCTTTCGTTCAACTCATCCATGCCGGCCACACATCCTAAATTAATCTAGCTCCATTTGCCAGCACTTTGGCCCATATTCCTCTAAGCCCTTCCTAATCATATACCCACCCAGATGTCTTTTAAATGTTGTAATTGTACCACCGTCGACCACTTCCTCTGGCAGCTAAATCCATACATGCACCATCCTCTGCATGGAAACATTGCCCCTTAGGTCCCTTTTAAACCTTTCCCTCTCACCTTAAAACTAAGCCCTCTAATTTTGGACTCTACTGCCCACCCGAAAAAAGCCTTGACTATTCACCCCATCCATGCCCCTCATGATTTTATAAACCTCTGTAAGGCCACCCCTCATCCTTTGCTCTCCTGGAAAAATAACCCCAGCCTATTCAACCTGTCCCAATAGCTCAAACTCTCTAACCCTGGCAGCTTCTTTGTCAATCTTTTCTGAATCCTTTCAAATTTCTCAACATCTTTCCTATAGCAGGGAGACGAGAATTGAACGCAGTATTCGAAACGTGGTCTAACCAATGTCCTGTATAGCTGCAACATGACATCCCAGCTCCTATGCTCAATGTACTCACTACTAAAGGCATGTGTACCAAACACCTTCTTCACTACCCTGCCTATGTGTGGCTCCACTTTCAAGGAGCTATGAACCTGCACTCCGAGGTCTCTTTGTTCGGCAACACTTCCCAGCACCTTACCATTATGTGTATAAATCCTGCCCTGATTTGTCTTTCCAAAATGCAGCACTTCATAGTTATCTAAATTAAACTTCATCTGCCACTCCTCAGCGCATTGGTCCATCTGATCAAGATCCCTTTGTGCTCTGAGGTAATCTTTTTCAGCGTCCACTAAACATCAATTTTGGTGTCATCTACAAACTTACTAACCATATCTCCTATGTTCATATCCAAATCATTTACATAAATGATGAAAAACAGTGGACCCAGTACCGATCCTTTTGGCAGACTGCTGGTCACAGGCCTCCAGTCCAAAAAGCAACTCTTTACCACCATCCTCGGCCTCCTACCTTTTGAGCTGTTCTATATCCAGATGGTTAATTCTCCCTGAATTCCATGTGATCTAACGTTGTTAACCAATCTACCACGCAGATACATGTCGAATGCTTTACTAAAGTCCAAATGGACAATGTCCATTGCTCTGCTTTGATCAGTCCTGTTCATTGCTTCTTCAAAAAACTCAGTCAATTTGGTGAGACATGATTTCCCACACACAAGGCCATTTGACTATTCCTAATCAGCCCTTGCATTTCCAAATGTATGCAAATACTGTCCCTCAGAATTCCCTCCAATAAATTGCCCACCACTGATGTCAGGCTCATTGGCCTTTGGTTCCTGGCTTTTCCTTACCATCTTTCTTAAATAATGGCACCATATTAGCCAATGCCCAGCCTTCTGGAATCTCACTGTGGCTATCAATGATACAAATATCTCAGCAAGGGGTCAAGCAATCACCTCCCTAGCTTCCCATAAAGGTCTAGAGCCACTGCCATCCTACATCATCCTGAGGTTCCTGGCAATGTGTTCCTTTTCTGCTGTAACTGACACTGTTCCATTTGTGTCTGCTACCTCTGAGCCAGAGCTGGTCGCGCTGCACAGGTCCTGCACTTGCTCATATACTGGATGTCAACTGATGGGACCTGGCTCAGAGTTGACTGAAGGGATCCTAGCTCCGCATTGATCAATGGGGTCCAGGCTCATCTTCAGATGCTGCCACCCGAGATGGAGCGAGGATAGAGATACATTGGGCCCTGGCCTCCTGCAGGAGGAAGCCCCAGAGCAACCGTAACAAAACAAAAAATTACTGAGCTGGAAAAGCAACAACGAAACTGTGTGGATGCATGAGCCATGAGCAGCCGAGCCCTGCACTCAGGAGCCAAATGCTGCCGACATTATCACTGCAATCATGATTTTTGCAAAGTCATTGAGGAAGATTTCTAATGTCTCCAACCAGCTATGTTCTCAACCTCCTTGCAACATTCATGGTCAGCTGTTGCTCCTCAAATTTCAGAAAGTGACCTTTGCAGCTTGAAGATGGTGCTCACAAATGAGGGTTTGGAGACAGAAGCAGCAAAAGGAAACTTGGGGAATTGAAGGATGAGTTCTAGAGTCACCACCATCCTACATTATCCCAAGGGTCCTGGCACCGTATTCCTTTTCTGCTGTCACTGGCACTGTTCCATTTGTTTCTGCTGCCTCTGAGCCAGAGATGGTCATGCTACACGGGTTCTGCACCTCTTCATACACTGAACTTCGATTGATGGGACCTGCCTCGGAGTTGACTGAAGGGATCCTAGCTCCGCATTGATCAATGGGGTCAGTGAGTGACAGACATGCCAAGCAGGAGGGTCAGTGAATGGGAGAGGTAGTGAATTGGAAGGTAAGTGAACAGGAAGTAAATAGAAAGTTTTAGTGTATTTCTTTAATATTTTCAAATTTATTTTGTTTTAAAACTTACTTCAATTACCATCAAAATAATTTAGGACTTATAGTACATCAACATAGATGGTAATATGTTTTATTTTGCTGACAATAATGATTCTACAGAATCTATCCACAGCTTTTAGATTGGTTGGTGAGTGAGGAATTATGGTGCTGCTTTTGCTTCTTTGTAGTCACTAGGTCAAAACCCTGGAATTCCCTTCCTGACAGAAGTATGGGTCAATTTTCAGCACGTGGACCGCAGTAGTTTATGTGGGTAGTTCACACCACCTTCTCTGGTGCAACTAGCTATTTACAATAAATGCTAGTTTAGCTAGAGATGCCGACAACCCATCAATGAAAATTAAGGAGACCATTTCATGTCTACCATGATCAGCCTACAATCTATGTCATTGCTTCCTTGTCTGCAAGAGATCCCGCTCATATTACTGGGCTTAGAATTTTAAGTTAAAGTCCATTTAATTTGGCCAATACCTTGACTGAGCTACCTTCAAAGTTTTCTGGAATATTAGAAACCACAGACATCAGAAAATGAGTTAGTGTCACGTGGAAGTCATGTTTAACAAGTAGGCAATCTCTTTCAGCAGATGCCCGTTTGAAAGGGCAGTAGGGAGATAAACTGAGATAACAAGGTATGGATCAGAGATCATAGGAACTGTGGATACTGGAGAATCTGAGATAACAAAGTGTGGAGCTGGATGAACACAGCAGGCCAAGCAGCATGTTAGGAGCACAAAAGCTGACTTTTCGGGCCTAGACCCTTCATCAGAAAAGGGAGAGGTACAGAAGAGGGATTGTTCTACGTAACCTACAAAGAGGCAGGCATAGCTTGGGCCCATGTGGGTACCAATGGCCACCCCCTTTGTCTGTAAGAAGTGGGAGGAATCGAAAGAGAAGTTGTTGAGGGTCAGGACGAGTTCGGCGAGGCAGATGGTGGAGATGAGTTCGGTGGAGCAGGCGCAGGCGGAAACAATGGGTTGACCAGGGCCAAAATCCACAAACCCACCTATCTGGACTCCATTTTCTCCCCCTTCGTCCAGGAACTCCCTATCTATGTCCGTGACACCACCCATGCCCTCCACCTCCTCCACAACTTCTAATACCCTGGCCCCCAACACCTCATTTTTACCATGGACATCCAGTCCCTATAGACCTGCATTTCCGAAACAGATGGCCTAAAGGCCCTCTGCTTCTTCCTGTCCCGCAGGCCCAACCAGTCCCCCTCCACCAACACCCTCATCCACTTAGCCAAACTCGTAGGTTCCATCACTACACCGGCCCTAAGCTCCACTTCTTCCTCTGTTACATTGATGACTGTATCAGTACTGCCTCGTGATTAAAAGAGGAGCTCAAACAGTTCATCCACTTCACCAACACCTTCCACCCCAACGTCGAGTTCATCTGGACCATCTCCAACATATCCCTCACCTTCCTGGACCTCTCTGTCTCCATCTCAGGCAACCACCTAGAAATCCATTTCAAGCCCACCAACTCCCACGGCTACCTAGAATACACCTCCTCCCACCCACCTTCCTGCGAAAAATCCATCTCCTAATCCCAATTCCTTAACCTCTGCTGCATCTGCTCCCAGGATGAGGCATTCCACTCCTGTGTATCCCAGATATCCTCGTTCTTCAAGGACTGCAACTTCCCCCACAGTGGTTGAGAACGTCCTTGACCGTGTCTCCCGCATTTCCCGCAACATGTCCCTCACACCCCGCCCCCGCAATAACCGCCAAAACAGAATCCACCTCATCCTCACATACCAGCCCACCAATCTCCGGATACAACGCAACATCCTCCGACATTTCCGCCATCTACAATCCGACCCGACCACTAAAGACAGTTTCCCAACCCACTTTTGTCTGCCTTCCGGAGAGACTACTCTCTCCATGACCCCCTTATCTGTTCCACACTCCCCTCCAGTCCCACCACACCCAGCACTTTCCCCTGCAACCGCAGGAAGTGCTACACCTGCCCCCACACGTCCTCCTTCACCCTCATCCCAGGCCCCAAGAGGACTTTCCACATCAAGCAGATGTCCACCCGTTCTGTACCCGTTCCGGCCTCCTCTACAACGGGGAAACCAAGGGGAGGCTTGGGGACTGCTTTGCAGAACACCTCCGCTCGGTTCGCAATAAACAACTGCACCTCCCAGTTGCGAACCATTTCAACTCCCCCTCCCATTCCTTAGACGGCATGTCCATCCTGGGCCTCCTGCAGTGCCACAACGGTGCCACCTGAAGGTTGCAGGAACAGCAACTCATATTCTGCTTGGGAACCCTGCAGCCCAATGGTATCAATGTGGATTTCACAAGCTTCAAACTCTCCTCTCTCCCCACTGCATCCCAAAACCAGCCCAGCTCGTCCTCGCTTGCCTAACCTGTTCTTCCTCTCACCTATCCCCTCCTCCCACCTCAAGCCGCACCTCCATTTCCTACCTACTAACCTCATCCCGGCTCCTTGACATGTCCGTCCTCCCCGGACTGACCTATCCCCTCCCTACCTCCCCACCCATACTCTCCTCTCCACTAATCTTCTCCTCTATCCATTCTCGATCTGCCTCCCCCTCTCTCCCTACTTATTTCAGAACCCTCTCCCCATTCCCCTTTTCTGATGAAGGATCTAGACCTGAAATGTCAGTTTTTGTGCTCCTAGGATGCTGCTGGCATGCTGTGTTCATCCAGCTCCACACTTGGTTATAACAAGGTATGTATCTCTTTATATCAAAGTGTAGAGCTGGATGAACACAGCTGGCAAAGCAGCATCAGAGGAGCAGGAAAGTTGACATTTCTGAAGAAGGGTCCTGATCTGAAATGTCAACTTTCCTGCATCTCTGATGCTGCCTGACCTGCTGTGCTCCTCCAGCTCCACACTGCAGAAATTAGGTTCTTTCTTTTTTCAATCATTGGCAGGATGTGATGTTTTTGAATGGGGCGGCATTAATTGCCAATCCCTAACTGCCCAGAGGCAGTGAGAGTCAATCATATTGCCATGAGTCTGGAGTGACATGCAGGCCAGACCAGGTAGAATGGCAGTTTCCTTCCCTAAAGGATATTATTGAGCCAAATGACTCTTTCATGGTTGCTATTACGTGGAGATGCTGGTGTTGGACTGGGGTGGACGAGATCAGAAATCACATGACTCCAGTTTTGTCCAACAGGTTTATTTGAAAATTCTAGTTTTTGGAGCCTCACTCCTCCTAACACCCGAAGAAGGAGTGAGGCTCTGATAGCTTGCGTTTTCAATTCAACCTTTGAACTACAACCTGGTGTCATGTGATTTCTGACTTTCATGGTCATCATCAGACTTTTAATTCCAGATTTTTTTTGAATTCAAATTCTGCCACTTGCCATAGATAAGATTTGAACCCATTCCCAGAACATTACCTGGGTCTCTGGATTAATTGTCTAGCGATAGGCCATTGCCTTCCCCAATAATCCATTCAACTATTCATAAAAACCATTCAACAAAACAGTATGTCTTTCCTAATCCAACAGTGTCCAAACTTCTGCAATGACAAATATCTAAAACACTCATTGTGTTTAAATGCCTCATTTAACTTGAACATTAGGTGCATTCTGTTTTAAAATCTTCAATCTTTTAAAATCTTTTAAAAGCTTCAAAATCTCCCCTCCCCCAACCACATGCCAAAACCAGCCCAGGTAGTCCCCGCCTCCCTAATCATTCCTCCCACCTCAAGCCCCACCCCCATCTCCTACCCACTAACCTCATCCCTCCACTTGACCTGTCCGTCCTCCCTGGACTGACCTATCCCCTCCCTACCTCCCCACCTACATTCAAATTCACTGGCTCTAACCCCGCCTCTTTGAACTGTCTGTCTCTTCTCACCCTATCTTCTCCTTTATCCATCTTCTATCTGCCTACCCCTGTCTCTCTATTTATTTCAGAATCCCCTTCCCCTCCCCCATTTCTGAAGAAGGGTCCCGACCTGAAACGTCAAACTTTCCTGCTCCTCTGATGCTGCTTGGCATGCTGTGTTCATCCAGGTTCACACCGTGTTATCTGCATTCTGTTTTAGCCCAAATAGCCATAAAACTTTGATTTCAAAGTTGTTTAAATATTTGTACAATTGTTAGTATATTTCAGTTCATTGTTAGTTTGGCGGTTTTGGTTTCAGCTTGCCTTTCAACTGATTGTTCGCGATCAATTGAAATACAATGTGAATATTAATATCTAAGGTTTATTTAAACAACTAATAAAATAAATTCAGTATTCCCTGTGACTACGATCATGTCGTGGTCTACTCTTTGACCTTCTGATCTTTTACATAAGTGGCCATGTCATTCTTGTGGTCCAGTCAGTCCTATTTAATTCTGTATTTGATCACGAGATAGAATCACAATTGCTTCAATTTCCAACTTCAGTGTAACTCCAGGAATACTCTTGAGACCAAGTCCTGATCCACTCCTCTCTTTTACTTACAAACTCTTCTTTGCAAATTATCATTTGCAGACATAAGGTCAATGAGGATACCATTCACAGATGATAAACTAAAGCAGAAATTGCTGGAGAAACGCAGCAGGTCTGGAGGCATCTGTGGAAAGAAATCAGAGTGAACATTTTGGGTTGAGTGAGGCTCTGAGGAAGGGTCACTCAGTCTGAATTGTTACCTCTGCTTTCTCTGCACAGACCCTGCCAGACCTGCTGAGTTTTTGCAGCAATTTCTATTTTTGTTTATACACAGATTTTGTCTGGATCTACCTCCACCCACTTTCTTAACACACATATTAACTCTTTGCTATCTGACCATGTACGCAATATCAAATTTTGTGAAAAATGCAAATTCCTCCAGCCAAATGTTCAGTAATTTGGAGCTACTGGCTGAGAAATTCAAGTATGCAACATTTGAGTTGTCTACTGATTAGGGTGACACAACCAGCTCAGTGTGCAAAGTGGCATTACATTGACAGCACTGTACAATGGTTGGATGTCTGTAAAGTGGTTAACAGGCATCAGTGACAGAACTTAATGGCATCAGCATCTCTTAAGAAAGAGTTATGTTTGGAAACACAAGGGAAAAGAGTCCATTGACAAAATGATGGAAAAATGTTCTGAGTGAGCACCAAAATAATATTGCTTTGGAAGCCTTACAGTAGACAGTGGAGAGAGTGGTCAGCTCCTCTTCCTGATATCTCCCAGCCACACCTTTCCGTGCAGCTATTCCCCTGAAATTTTGGGAGAAATGGCAAGGCATGAAAATGTCAAGAACTTTGTTGCAGCATATAGCTGCAGTGTCTCAAGAAATCTAATGAACTAATTCAGAATTGTTACAGTGAAAAGATGGCTCCCTTACATTTTGTTCACAACTGGCAACTTAAGCCTCAGTGCTGATAACGTTGATGGCACTCGCAAGATCCCCATTCACTATCCTATAGGTCACTGTGCCACACTTCAATGCACCTTCCTCTCGTACTTGCAAACACTGCACCATTACCACATTCACTTACCCATCAAGTAAGTTTAAGCACAATCAGCTGACCCCTCTGGGAACTGTAAGTAAACTAGAAAAAGACATTCATGTGAAACATAAAATATGAAACGAGCCACCGAAATAGGGCTTTTACATGGATATACTGAAAAGGGACATTAGGGGGATGGGTCTAGGTGGGATGCTCTGAAGGTCAGTGATGGCTTGTTGGGCTGAAGGGCCTGTTTCCACACTGTAGGGATTCTATCTATTAAAAGTAAAGGTGTAGGCCATTCAGCCTTTCAAATTTAATCTATTTTCACACAATATCTTCAAATCCCTCAATGCCATGAGAACAGAGAAATCTATTGATTTCCATCTTGTGCGTGCTCAATAGTTGAGCTTCCACAGCCCTCTCGGATACGGAATTCCACTAATTCAACATCCGCTGACTAATAGGGTGCTCCCCCTTGTGGGAGAGTCCAGGACCAGTGGGCATCATCTCACAGGAAGGGGTCACTCATGTAAGACAAGTGAGGAAGAACTTCTTCTCTCAGAGGGTGATGAACCTATGGAATTTGTCACTGCAGAGAACTGACCAGGCTGATTTTTAATCAGTAAGGGAGCCAAGGGTTATGACAGAAAAGTGGAGCCGTGATCTCACCAAATGGTGGAGCAGATATGATTACTCCCACTCCTAATTCATATCCTTGTGTTACTTGGAAAATAATTTGAAGAGTATATTGATTATGATTGGTGATGTCTGATAACAATTCAAGCAAATGACATTGTGATATTGGAATGGAACAATTTTCTTGAGACCAGCCCTGGAAATTGTCTGGGTAACATGATTTCAGCTGTAATTGGCAGCCTGGGGATAGAATACAAGCAGGCAGTGTTGAGCTTTCACTTGTCCAATTGCCTTCAGATAAAAATTCTCATTAAAATGATGTGAAACAGTGTGAAATATATGAGTGATTTAAATATACCCTTCCAAATATGTAACCGTTTCAGCTCCTTAGACCATTAGCTAGGGTATTACTGGATTTGGTGTTGTAATGATATATTTTAGGTGGTTGATGTCAGATGCTTTGAGGGAAATTCATTCCAAGTTTTAAGATTATCCATTATTCCAGGAAATAATTGATAAGTGCTATCGTTGTTTTCTGCATCTAACTCCCAAAAGGTCAATTACACCACATCTTTCAATTGTCTAGCGGTATAAATAGACTTGGAATGATTACATTTCATCACAATGTTTTGCATTTTTGTTTTTGAATTTTGATGTGTTCTGTATTTTAATGTTTTACTCTCACAGAGACATTTTGCTAATGGCCACAGTTCTGAGCATTAATGAGAATGATTTGAGCAGTAATTCAACAGAACGCTATTTGAAGCCTATGAAATGACAGCATTGAAATTTGATCCAGAGCATGATTTCTTGAAACAAAAGCAGAAACGTACAGGGAATATCCAGTAAGTTCATCAATACTTGAAAGAATAACTTGTTAACGAACAAGGGCCTTGTCAGAAGATTAAAAAATATGCATACCTAACGTGCTTGAGATTCCAATCGTCCTTTCTCTGTAAAATTTAATAGATCAAAAACTCTGTTGTGAGTATCCTGGCTCCTACTGACTCCCATTCATCCATATACCCTGAACTCATTAATCTACATTGGCTCTCAGTCCAGCTTTGCCTCAATGTTAAAAATAGTGATAGAGTCACAGCGTTTTACAGCTCAGAAAGAAGTCCTTCAGCCCATCATGTCCAGAATATTCATTAAAAACATCCATCAATTTGAATCTCATTTTCCAACTCTAGGCCTGCAGCCTTGCACACTCTAACATATCTAGCGTTCATCAGAGTAGTTCTTAAAGGTTTTGAAGGTCCTTGCCTCTACCAACCCTTTTAGGAAATAGTTCAAGATGCACATAACCCTCTGGGTGAAAAGATTTTTCCTCAAATCCTCTCTAAGTCGTTTCTTTCACTTAAAACTGTAACTCCTCCACCAAGACAAAATGTTTCTCTCTATCTGCTCTGTCTATGACACTGTGATCTTTGAACACCTCAACCAGATCCTGTTAGACCTGCTCTGCTCAGAGGAAATCCATTCTATCTAGTTCCCCTTCATTGCTGAATCACTCAAGCTGAGGCAGCATCCTGGCGAACCTCCTTTGCACCCTCAAATGCAATTACATCTTTCTTATAGTGTTGAAGCCAGAACTCATATCGCCTTTCAGCCATGGCCTAACTAACAATCTACTCAGCTCCATCAAAACCTCCTTGCTCTTGTATTTAATGCTATGACTAGGGCGGCATGGAGGCTCAGTGGTTAGCTCTGCAGCCTCACAGCACCAGGGACCCGGGTTCAATTTAATGACATTAGTAAAACATATTGCCTTCTTAACCAAATTATCGACCTATCATGCTGCTTATCATTTAAGGCATACTCTCTTGTCTTGTTAGTCCTCCGGAAATGCATACCCTTACACTTTTCAGGGTTAAATTCCATTTGCTACCATTCAATCCATCTGACCAGCCCATCTTTATCATCCTGTAGTCTAAGGCTTTCCTCTTCACTATTTACTATACTAATAAGTTTCATGTCATCTGAGAACTTACTGATCATACCTTGTATATTCATATCTAGATCATTAATGTATACAACAGAAAGGGACCTTGCAGTACATCTCTGGACACAGGCTTCCAGTCATAAAAACACTGCTCATCCATCACCCATTTGGTATTAACCTAATTCTGGACACAATTTCCCATATTGTCCTGCATCCCATGGGCTCTTAATGTCATAATCAATCTGCCATGTGAGACCTTGTCAAAAGCCTTGCAGAAATCCATACAGATTACATCAATTCACTACCCAGTCACTTCCTTGAAAAATTAAATCAAGTTTATTCGACATTATGTCTCCCTTACAAAGCTGTATGGATCATCCATGATTAATCCATGTCACTCCAAGTGAAGGTTAATTCTGTCCCTCAGAACTTTTCCCAATAGTTTCTCTAACACAGATCTTAATCTCATAAGCCTGTAGTTTCCTGTTTCATCCCCAACCACACTTTTTGGAAAGGTGCCACATTACCAGGCCTCTAGCACCCCTCCTGTGACCGGGCAGGATTTGAAAATTAATGTCAGAGCCCTTATAATCTCTTCTTCTGCCTCCTATGGTTGTATGGGATATATCTCATCTGTTCCTGGGAATATATTCACTTTCAAACCTGATGAAACTGCTAATACCTCTTCTCGCTCAATGCTAATTTATTCAAGTATATCCCATACTTGATTTCTATGCCTACATTGTCCTCCTCCATGCGGAATACAGATGCAAAGTACTCAATTAAAACCTTAGTGATGCATTCTGGCTCCTCTCACTAAATGCCACTTTGGTCCTGAATGGGCCCTACTCTTTCCCTGGCTATTCTCTTGGCCCTAACACCACTGGGTTTTCTGTGATGTTCGCTACCAGTGGTTTTTCATATCTCCCTTTGCTGTCCTAATTTCCTTTGTGAGCAACCCCCGCACCTTCTATATTCATTTAGGGATCTACAATTGGCTTCCTTTTCTCCCCCTTTATCTGTACATTGAATTTCTTGAAAACCTTCACCTCTCCCTATCTCTGCAAATTCTAGCAGGCTTACGAAGTATTGAGGTACCTGTGCTCCACCAGTTCTAATGCAGAGAGCAGCGCTGCAGCCTGTAAGCCAGAAACTCCTGAATCAAATCCCATCACAGGATGAAATGGCCAAAGAAACTGTGTTCATAATGAAGCCAAACACATTGGTGCCAACCTGCAAATCCTTCCAGCGCACCATTGGCAGACATTAGGGGCGGCACGGTGGCTCAGTGGTTAGCACTGCTGCCTCACAGCCTCAAGGACCTGAGTTCAATTCCAGCCTCGGGTGACTGTCTGTGTGGAGTTTGCACATTCTCCCCGTGTCTGCATGGGTTTCCTTTGGCAGCTCTGGTTTCCACCCAGAGTCCAAAGATGTACAGGCTAGGTGGATTGGCCATGCTAAATTGCCCATAGTGTTCAGGGATGTGTAGATTGGGTGGGTTTTGGGGGTTTGGGTAGGATGCTGTGAGTGTCGATGTGGACTTGTTGGTCTGGAGGGCCTGTTTCCACACTGTAGGGATTCTATGTTATGAGTGGGAGAGATTCCTGGTCAGCTGTTTGATGGAAAGAGCATTGGAACCACTATCACTACTATCCATAGCTCTAGATATAAGATCTACGTAGATGCATGTAGCCACTGCACCTTGGTGTCCCTTGGTAGGGTCTAACACCATCACCACTCCAAATCACCGATTTATTATGGGTCAGAAGGATGCTATTCAGCCCATTGGGTCTAGACCACCTCTATTATCTAATGCCAATCTCCTGCCTGTTCTCTATATTCCTGTAGACCATTACTATCTAAATGAACACCCAATGCCCTTTGGAACGCCCCAGTTCAACTTCATTCTGTCACATTTCCATGCAGTGCATTCCAGGCCTCAACAAATTGCTATGTGGAAATGATTATTCTCACAGCACCCTTTCCTCATTTGCACACCACTTTAAATCTTGTGATTCTTTTATTAATGGAAACAACCTCACCCTATCTGTTCTGCCCAGCCTGTTCAAGGCCTTTGAAAACCCCTATCAGATCTTCTCTCAGCCTTCTGCTCTCCAAGGAGAACAGTCCAACTTTAGTCATTGGCATCGAGTCACAGCGATATATAGCACAGAAACAGATCCTTCACTCCAACTCATCCATGCTGACCTGATATCCTAAATAAATCTGGTTCCATCTGCCAGCATTTGCCCAAATTCCTTTAAACTCTTCCTTTTCATACACCCATCCAGATGCCTTTTAAACATTGTAATTTGTACTAGCCTCCACCACTTCCTCTGGCAGCTCATTCCATACATGCACCACCCTCTGTGTGAAATAGTTGTCCCTTAGGTCCCTTTTAAATTGTTCCCCTCTCACCTTATACCCATGTCCTCTAGCTTTGGACTCCCCAGCCTTGTCTATTTACACTATCCATGCCCCTCATGATTTTATAAACCTCTATAAGGTCATCCCTCAGCCTCTGTGCTCCAGGGAAAACAGCCCCAGACTATTCAGCTCCATCCAAACCTGGAAACATCCTCGTAAATCTTTTCTGAATACGTTGAAGATTCACAACATCCTTCCTATTGTAGGGAGATCAGAACTGAGCACAGTATTCTAAAAATGGCCTAACCATATCCTATACAGCTGTGACATGACATCGCAACTCCTGTACTCAATGCACTGAGTAATAAAGGCAAACGTACAAAATGTCTTCTTCACGGTCCTATCCACCTGCGACTTCACTTTCAAGGAAATCTGAATCTTCACTCCAAAGTCTCTTTGTTCAGCAACACTCTCCAGGACCTTACCATTAAGCATATAAGTCCTGCCTTGATTTGCTTTTCCAAAAGGCAGTACCTCATAGTTATCCAAACTAAACTCGAGATACCACCCCCTGGCCCATTGGCCCATCTGATCAAGATTCTGTTGTACTCTGAGTTAATCTTCTTCACTGTCCACTACACCTCATCTGCAAACTTACTAACCATATGTTCACATCCAAATCATTTATATAAATGACAAAAAGCAGTGGACCCAGCACCGATTCTTGTGGCACCTTACTGGTTACAGGCCTTCAGACTGAAAAGCAACTTACCTCCACCACCACTGTCTGTCTTTTACTTTTGAACCAGTTCGGTATACAAGTGGCTAGTTTGCCCTGTGTTCCATGTGATATAACCTTGCTAACTAATCTAACATGAGGATCCTGGCAGAATGCCTTACTTAAGTCCACATAGATCACATCCATCGCTCTGCCCTCATCAATCCCCTCTGTTATTTCTTCATAAAACTCACTTAATTTAGTGAGACACAACATCCTGCGCACAAAGCCATTTTGACTATCCCTAAGTAGTCCTCCAAATACTTATAAATCCTGCCCACCACTGTAGTCTGGCTCACCAGTCTATAATTCCCTGACTTTTCCTGACCACCTTTCTTAAATAGTGGCACCATGTTAGCCAATCTCCAGCCTTCTCGCACCTCGCCTGTGGCTTTTGATGATACAAAAACCTCAGCAAGGAGCCCAGCCATCACTTCGCTAGCTACCCACAAAGCTCTGAGCTACACCTGATCAAGTCCCAGGGCTTTATCCACTGTTGTGCATTTTAAGCTGGCCAGCCCCACCCCCTCAGTAATATGGACATTTTTCAAGATCTCGCAATTTATTTCCCCACGGTCTGTATCTTCTTTCTCCACAGTAAACACTGATGCAAAATGCTTGTTTGGTATGTCCCTTATCTCCTACCATTCCATACACAGACAGCTTTGCTGATCTTTAAGGGGCCCTATTCTATCCCTTTTGTCCTTAAAGTATTTGTAAAATGCATTTGGATTCTCCCTAACCCTGTTTACCAAAGCTGTCTCATATCTCCTTTTTGCTCTCCTGGTTCCTGCTTACATGTGCTCCTACTTCCTTTATACTCTCTTAGGGATTTGCTCCATCTCTGCTGTTTATACCTGACATACACTTCCTTCTTTTTCTTGACCAAAACCTCAATTTCTCTAGTCATCCAGTATTCCATACACCAACCAGCCTTGCCCTTCACCCTAACTGAAACATACTGTCTCTGGTCTCTCGTTCTTATCTTTGAAGGCTTCCCATTTTCCACCCATCCCTTTACCTGTAAACATCGGCCCCTAATCAACTTTTGAAGGTTTTTTTTAATACAGTCTTCAACCTATCCTCAAAACTGAAATTTATTATTCATGGAACCAATCTTGTAAATTGCTTCAGCAGCCTCTCCAATGCCTTCATATCTTTCCTATAATGTGGCGCCCATACACAATATGCCAGCAGAGATCTAACAAATGACAAAAATATAAGATTCAACCCATTGACATTTGCAGCATTTTAAATTGAAGTGTCCGTCACATGCTTGATATAGTTTTTATGAAGCGAGTTAAAAAAAAATTCATTCATGACTGGAATAATTATGTTATACAGCTGTTCCTATTTGACTCATGTATAAAAGAGCTTGCTGACCTGATTTATAAAATAAAAAGAAACATTTGCATTTGTGTGGAGGGTCAGTGAGGCTCAGAGCTTTGGAATTCCCTCCCTGAATGTCCCAGCCTCTCCAATTCTCTCTCCCTCATTCAAATAGTGAGGCATAGACCATTTCAGTTACCCAATTCGGAGTGGCTTATGCTGAGTAGCACAATAGCAATCTGCAGGGAATGCAGTGATTGGGGTGTATTTTTGTTGTGGTTGTCAGGGCATCATCTCAATGGGAATGTTTATTGACATTTATCATACTAAGCTAAAATATGACTAGATTGTTGTGGTACAGATTTTTGTTGGAAAGTAATATAAAATTAATATAGTTCATAGCCCAAGGGGAATTGTGGAGAAAACGTTGTTTTTGCATAGTGAGGCTAATTAATTTTTAAAAATGTAGGGCAGCTTTTCAGGAAAGTACTTGTAACATGGTACTCCTGTAATATGGAATATTATTGACTCAAAAATTTGTGCGTTAACAACATCTACCAGATGGATTGAGTAGACATTTCCAAGAAAGCTGACTTTATCATTTTTTTTCTAACACTATCTCTTACTCCTCAATTCCAATTTTGCAGAGCCATTTACATAAATGATTAGGATGAGACTAAGTTGCTGGAATGTTGGAATCAATCCTTTTTAATGTTACAGAATTTCAGCCAGTCTGTCAGTCCAGCTTTATTCACAATGACTACTCAGAGTTAAATCTTATTTTTAAGGTCAAGAAATCAACGATGGCAACTGTATTTCAATGTTGCACTGGAAGTAGTAAAGGAATCGTTGTACCTGCACTCAATACAACTGCAGGGTTGTGAAAGGTTTGTACAAATTTCTCCTGGTCTCACTTGAGAATTGGATATGAATTATTAACCAGAATCTGGATGAATGCAATACAATCCAGCATCATCAAGGGCCTTCAGATCCATAAAGTATCAAGAAAGATATTTTTTGTTCATGATTAAACCAACCTTGAGCCCTTGCATTCAAAGCCTATTCTTTGGATCTGATTTCCTTGAAAAAAAGACTTGTTGCCAGTAACTAATCATGTGACCAATCTGCTTGCTAGCTGAACAATAATTTAAAAAGAGTAACCAAAACATTATTTAAGGGAAGTGTCTGTTTTCAGGTTGTTTTAATTTAGAATAGGCTGATAATTTTGTCAAGCAGCATTATATTGAAATTATGTATGGTGGCATGATAGGTGTAAAACTCTTGAAAACTAAGGACTCGTTTGACACTGAATTGAACTTCTGGTATAGCCAAACCAAGACGAGAGGGAGTGAGTTCCTCGATGCAAGAGTTCAGAGTTAAAGAATATTAGAACTAGCAGAGTTCTGATCTGAGGTAACTATGCTTGAGATGTTAGCAATGTGTACATTAAATTGCAAATGAACAATCCTGGGGTAGTAGGGGGAAATTTGAAGAGATAAATGTGGAGGAAGTAAGCTCAAGGTTCAAGAAATCACAACCCTTATGAAAGTCTTGAAACAGTATTCAGGTCGAATGGTTAATCTTCCAAGTTATGATAAATAAGTTGAATTTATTTACTGTGTAAGCTAAACAACACAGAAGGAATTTGTATTAAGATGTTCGGCTTATAAGTAACTGTGTTAGTTATAGTTTTAATATTTTTAACAAAACTGACTGTACAGGGTGGAATATGATTATTGCATTTATAATTTTTGATTGTCTTGTGGCAAAATTTATTTTATTTGAACCCTGAACCTTGTGGTTTCATTCTTTTAATAACCATTCCTAGACACCAGCTCCTGTACAATATTCTGATCAGTCATGGTGACTGCAGTGCCGTATCCCAGAATTCCTCTCAGTGACATCTCTGCTGCCCTCTGATTTAATGAATTTGGAAGAAAATGGGCTAGTTAGTGACAGCCAGTATGGTTTTGTACAGGGAAGGTCATGTCTCACCAACCTGATTGAATTCTTTGAAGAGGTGGCAAAGATGATTGAGGGAAAAGCTGTGGATGTACTTTATATGGACTTTGGTAAGGCATTTGTTAAAGTCCCACATGGCAGATTAGTATAAAAACTAAAATTACATAGAATTTGGGGTAGGTTGGCTAGATGGATACAGAGCTAACTTGGACATAGAAGACAGAGGGTAGCAGTGGAAGGCTGTTTTTCAGAATGGAGACTGGTAACTAGTGGTGTTCCACGGGATCAGTCTTAGGTCCTCTGTTGTTTGTAGTACGTATAGTGATATGGAGAAAAATGCCAGCGACACCCCATCCTCTGAATGAATAAATGAAAGAACAGATACTTATGGGAAGAAACAGTAATCCATCTCTCTTCAAGAGATCATAATGTATGTAGGCACAAATACAGCTAAAATACAGATATTTTGAAGTTACTGAGGTCTCTAGGGGGTGGAACAAAGAACAAAGAAAATTACAGCACAGGGACAGGCCCTTCAGCTGTCCAAGCCTGCACCGATCGAGATCGTCTGTCTAAACCTGTCACCTGTTTTCTAAGGGTCTGTATCCCTTTCCTCCCTGCCCATCCATGCACCTGTCCAGATACATCTTAAAAGACATGATCATGTCTGCGTCTGTCACATCCGTTGGCAAAGTGTTCCAGGCACGCACAATGCTCTGCGTAAAGAACTTTCCGCGCATCTCTCCTGTAAACTTTCCTCCTCTCACTTTGAACTCATGACCCCTTGAGTCCCCCACTCTGGGGAAAAAAGCCTCTTGCTATCCACCCTGTCTATACCCCTCATGATTTTGTAGGCCTCAATCACATCCCCCCTCAATCTCCGTCTTTCTAATGAAAATAATCCTAATCTACTCAACCTCTTCATAGCTAGCACCCTCCATACCAGGCAACATCCTGGTGAACCGCATCTGCACCCCCTCCAAAGCATCCACATCTTTTTTGTAATGTGGCAATCAGAACTGTACACAGTACTCCAAATGTGGCCGAACCAAAGTCTTATACAACAGTAACATGACCTGCCAACTCTTGTACTCAATACCCCGTCCAATGAAGGAAAGCATGCCGTATGCCTTCTTGACCACTCTATTGACCTGCGTTGTCACCTTCAGGGAACAATGGACCTGAACACCCAGATCTCTCTGTGCTTCAATTTTCCCCAGGGCTTTTCCATTTACTGCATAATTTGCTCTTGAATTAGATCTTCCAAAATGCAGCACCTAGCATTTGCCCGGATTGAGCTCCATCTGCCATTTATCTGCCCAATTCTCCAATCTATCTATATTCAGCGGTAATCTCTGACAGTCCTCTTCACTATCTGCTACTCCACCAATCCTCATGTCATCTGCAAACTTGCTAATCAGCCCACCTATAACTTTCTCCAAATCATTCATGTATATCACAAACAACAGTGGTCCCAGCACAGATCCCTGTGCAACACCACTGGTTACAGGTCTCCAATTTGAGAAACCCCCTTCCACTACAACTCTCTGTCTCCTGTTGTCTAGCCAGTTTTTTTTATCCATCTAGCTAGCACACCCTGGACCCCATGAGACTTCATATTTTCCATCAGCCTGCCATGGGGGACCTTATCAAATGCCTTACTGAAGTCCATGTATATGACATCTACAGCCTTTCCCTCATCAATCAACTTTGTCACGTCCTCAAAGAATTCTATCAACTTGGTAAGACATGAACTTCTCTGCACAAAACCATGTTGCCTATCACTGATAAACCCATTTTCTTCCGAATGGGAATAGATCCCATCCCTCAGTATCTTTTCCAGCAGCTTCCCTACCACTGACATCAGGCTCACCAGTTGATAATTACCTGGATTATCCCTGCAACCCTTCTTAAACAAGGGGACAACATTAACAATTCTCCAGTCCTCCAGGCCCTCAACCGTGTTTAAGGACGCTGCAAAGATATCTGTTAAGGCCCTGGCTGTTTCCTCTCTCGCTTCCCTCATTAACCTGGGATAGAAGAGGTTGGTCCTGACTCCTGCATAGATATGTTGCTTCCAATTTTTCTCTTTAAGTAAAGAATGACTGAAAGGATGAAAGAGGTATGCAAAGCATGATAAACGACCGTAAGGAGGGGGGAAACAGGAGGGATCTTACACCAGGTCATTTCTGCCTTGAGTATTGAGAGAGGAATTCTACCTGAACCTCAATGAAAAGTGAAGTGTCAGACACTTGATTGACTGATTGATTGATTGATTTTCACGTGTACTGAAGAATAGTGAAAAGCTTTGTTTATGAGCAGAAAACGTAGATCATAGTAAACAAGGATGTATAGATCAAAGGTTATAAAAAGGCTTAGACAGGGGCATACAGGTAAAATTGCACAGGCCATGTGCCAGGCAAGATCAATGTTAGCAAGGATATCCACATTGAAATCAGTCACCCACTGCAGTTATGACTACACTCTCAGCAGGACAAGGTTAGCATGACCAGTGGCTACAGAAGGAGACAATGTCCACAAACCTTTACAGGTTTCACCTCTTCCAGGCTGGACGGTGAGATATTTGCAACAAAGGTCAGTTTGCCATCCACTGGCATTCTCTTTCAAAGGCAACTGAGCTACGTGTAAGTTATTTTCCATGTGGCATCTCAACTATGAGATATACCACAGTTGAAAGGAATTCCACTGCAGCTGGTGTATAATCATACTCTCTGCAAAAGACACGTCAATGCTCAGTTTCCTGACTTCAGCTATGGGTCCCCACTCTCAGGCCATCTACCCTGTTGTCTTTGAGTCACCTTGACATTTCAAAGGATGGCAGTTGGGTGACAAAGGCTACCCATCAATGCCATGGTCAGTGACAAACCTTGCACTCACAGACACCAACAGGAAATCTTTCCAATGGCTGGAACAGCCTAAGGAACAATACAGTACTCAGCTGACAGGTATCACTGTATAACTTCTCCCTTATGAAAAATCTAGCCCTTGGCATCAACTATATATTGAGCAGCTGAGAGCAACAGGAAGAGGAGGAGGAGGAGGAGGGGGAGAAAAAGAAATAGGAAGAAACAAAGCAACCAAAACAGCCCCAATCTACACAAGCTGTCTGAAATTATTGCATCTGACTGCAAAACATGTAAATGCCACCTGCATTCCTCATTTACCAGCAGTGACACATCTTGCCTTTACTTTGTCACTGATCATCAATGTTTAATTTTCTACAATGCAAAAGTAAAAGCCACCACAAACTAAATCCTCAAGCCAAATTTATAAATAAAGTCATGTCGTGTTGCGTGCAAACATTGATTAATCATCCTTGTACATTCCTGTCTGAATTTTCACGTCTTCTCATTGAAGAAGAAATCTTGGTAAGTCCGAGTGTAGCCTAAAACAAATGCCTTGGTGTACTGGGCAGTGCTGTCAGTATATTCCCATTAACTACATCTTGTTCAGACAGGTGCTTCTTCTTGTTAAGACTCACTAGTGATTGACCCTGTGTCACTGTAAACTGAATACGCCATTAGATCAGTTCAGGATAAAAAAAAGTGCTGGCAACATCCTTCTACACACAAGTATCACAGGTAAAGTTAAGGTGTAATGTCAATCCATAACATGCCAACTCAGGAAGACTATCACTTTTTCAGTGCTGCACCAGTTTATCAGCCTTATATTTTCATCTCTGGAGTAGGCTTTGAACCTACAACGTTCTGGTTCACAGATGTGAGTGGCTGGCTCTAAAATGTTTTGTGTGCATGCCATCCTGTAAACTCGACAAAACACCAAAACTTCTTTGACGTTAACTGTCAGTATTCTTAAGTAACCTGATGCATTGAGATGTTCATCTAACCATCTGCAGTTGAACTCATATGCTTTTGATGAAGCTGAAAGCTTTCCTTTCTTTTGCCTACGTCTTCCCGTGTACAAACCAACCTCTCATTTATCCTCTGATATATACGCAGTGTCGATATCTAAACCACAGGCTGAGAGTATGAGAGTAACAGAGTTTCTTCATTATCAACAGTACCATTATTCTCTTCTTGGTCTTACATCAGTTGCTGTTCCACCACTGCCTGACCAATCCACAGTTCCCAATTACGGGAAAGGAGAAAGACACAACAGGGGAAAGGAACGAAAGTTAGAGGTGTGTGCTTAGACTATGTGTGCCTTCAAATCATGAGAGACTGTGTGCTGAGGAAGCGAAGCGGTATATGAGGTAGACATTAAGGTATGAGGACACTGTCAGCTTTTATAGTTATACCCCACTTCCCTCCCCAAGCCCGTGTTCACTTGGTTGTAGCCACAGAAATAGCCACTCTCAGCAAAAAAACACACTCTCCTTCATTAAAACTTGCCTGTCCCCTGCCTTTGATTGTGCACCAGATTGTTCTGCAGGAGAAAGGATGGCGTTTCAGTGTGGTGAATTCTATTTTGTGACGAGGCATCATAGTCAAACAGCAAACTGAAATGTGTGGATATGAGGCTTGCAGCGATTCTCAGTGTAAGGGCGAGAGGGAGCTCGGAATGTCACATGTGAATGCTAAGTGATCGAGATTGTTTGAAGCTAAGTGGGGCGATGTGGTGAAATGAGAAATGCCTGTGGCTAATGGTGACAGTAACTCAACTAATGGTGCATCCAGAGGGATCTACTGTTATATGAAAAAGGTGGGATTTCACATTGAATGAAAAGTGGATTATTTAGCAATATATAAACCTGCAGAAACAAATAGAATGAATCACTTACTTAATGCATTTTGTCGATTCCATCTGCTTTAGTTTAATGCTGATTACCATGGAATTGGAGCTGCAGGGAGCAAACGTGATTGGTTAATCACTGCACTACGTTTTTTGAGTTGAATAGCTCTCCACTTCAAGGCCTAAAACAAAGCTTGCTACTGTTTTATCTTTCAGCCTGGAAGACTTTTGAACCATGTTTGGCTGCATGCACTGTAAGATTTGTTCATTAGAGTAATGTGAGCTTACGCCTGCGAATCATTCAAGCGAATCAAGTCTGCAAGTACTGAGTTAAGCAGCAATTTCCAAGCTTTCCCTTGGGAAATGAACACATCTAAGTGAAGGTTAAGGATAGAAAAATCCATGAACAGGCATTGAGCCACAGGACCAGCCAATCAGGAGGCTTTGCAATCTGACATGTTTCCCAGCTACAATGTAGAGAATGGCACACATTGGAAATGCTGAATGCGCATGAACACTGTATAGCTATAAGAAGCTAAAAATACTGTGGGCAGGACTCGGTACTGTGGTAAAGGGGGCTGAGAGCTGACAGGGTTTTTTTGTCAGTGAACATGCAGGGGGCCTGTAACTCATTCATTACTCCAAACAGCATCCAGTTACTCATCTGCTGTATTTAGTGACAGAATATCCTCACTTTGAAGGTAAGTAATTCTACCACTGCTAACATGTCCAATATCCTCAAGATGTGTATTCACCAAAACTAAAATTATTACAAATTCTAAAAATGGCCTAAATTCAGTCGTTTAACACAGCTTAACTAAAGTATGTTATATTAATCGCAACAAAATTGGAGCAGTGTTGTAAAGGATACATATTAATGTTTAACAGGGCAGTTTAATTTCTGTTGAACCTTAAAACAATAACTTAGAAAATGCGGTACACTGCAATCAGCTGAAAAAGTTATTGACTGGTTTTAGCTGTGCTCAATGTCCCTCCAGCAAATTGTCATTTGGAAATAATGGCTGTTTGCAGAGTGATTTGCAGAACAGAATTTTTCCGTGCTCTCATTTGTTGTGTACATTCATTGTGCTGCTGGCCAACTCTGAATTAACTTGCAACCATGTTATTAATAGCAAGCCACTGGCACATTTATTGGCGTTTCTATGCTCTGGTAATCGTAAAATATGGGAGTGTAAACAAATTGAATTAAATGGGTTTTTTTGTGCTCTATGCATTGCTACCTTCTGGGGCTAGCATCAAAAAATGCTACATTTGTTTAAGTGGCATGTACCAGCAGGAGATTGGAAAAGTCTGACAGTAGCTCTAACACTATTGCCAGCTGTTTCCATAGTAACTGCAGCAATGTGAAATACTCAGGAGTTGTCACCTTGAAAAGTGCTAATTTAACAGAAATAGTGGTGATTGGAGTAGGAAAGAGAGGTTGTGCAGGAATGAGAGTTCTTTGGTTGCTAAAACAATACAGTGCTTAGTTATGTTAATTTTATTGTCGTTTTGGTGGCTGTTCAATGTCTATGTGAATCCAGTTGGTATTTTCTTGAAACAATAAATTGCTAAACTAGAAACCGACAAAATGAACTTGAAATCCAATACAAGAAAAAGCGAATTGAATCCATGATTAACATGACAGATCCCTGCAAATTCTGTAATGCACCCATTACATTTGCTTGATGGCATCAGGAAGTGGGAATCTTTAATGGGATGTGGTATATTTTTAGCTATTGTTTAAGCTACTGTTAGTGCTAGTTTATTTTTTAAATAATGCAGAATAATTTTATTCCTTCTCAATATCAATCAGATGGACATTGTCTCTAGGATTATAGAACTTGCTTAATACAACATCGTAAGACATTCCTTTCTCCAATAAGTGTGAAAAATTAAGTTGATTAGCTTGTCTCAAATAAATACAATGTTATCCAATATGTGTTTGGTAATTATTAAAACAGCAGATAGTTACCTATCTTCCTCTATTGTGGAAATAACATTGTTGCCCTGTAATAACTGTGGTAACATTACTCCTTGTGCTAAGAAATGGCAGGCTGATCACTGAACCCTTTAATGACTATGATCGATTTTAACAGCAGTAAAAGATTTAACATGCATAAAAGATTTGATGCATGCAACTTTTTTTTTGCTCATTGAAGTGACTGACTAGCCTTTGGAGAGCAGCCTAGGCACCCATGCTTCACCTGCTTTGAACTGGAAGTGGTCACATTTGGAGGAAGGATAATTGGAATTAGATTCATTTATCTTATTAATTTTGACCACATTCCCATTTTGAAGGGCAAAAATACACCACCTGTCACATCTGTCAATAATGATAATTTGCAATACCAAGTCTTACACATTCATTAAAGGAGATGAGACTCAGCATATATGGTCGTTCAAAAATTCGGCTGGAAACCTTATGCTTCTAAGCCCAATAGTTGTTTAGCTATCCCAGCTGCAGGCTACTGTAATGTTTTGTTGTAAGCTGATCCGGTTAACACACATTTTATTTTAGGTCATTAGCAACTGATATCGTCCATGACTTTTAACCTTCAATTACACTAGCTTCCATGACTCTACAGTCACAAAAGTTTGAACTTTAATCCCCATGGCCAGCTGGGTTGGAATCAGGGGTCAATATTTTCTTTAAGGTCTCCCCTCCGAAATGTTAACAGGCAACATGCAAGGAGGATGATTTCCTTGGTTGTTGAGTCTAGAACCAGTGGACACAGATTCAGGAGAAAATGTAGACCATTTACCACGGAGTTGAGGAAAGAGTTCTTCACTGAAAGGGTCATGAACCTGTTGAATTCTCAACCACAAAAAGTTGTAGAGACCATGTCACTGATATATTCAAAGAAGAGATGTTCAAAAATTCTAGATTTTAAAGGTTAAAGAGTTTGTAAAGAAAGCCGGACTATGACTTTGCGATAAAGGATCAGTCTTGATCTTCTTGATTGGTGGAACTCCTGCTTCTATATTCTGTGTTTCCATATTCCCTCAAAGTTTTCATCTCCTTCTGCATTTAAGACATTAACACATGAATCCACATATTGGTCATACCTTAATAAGCACATTGATCAAGTCAATTGTGGCTTATTTAACATGTCAATTCCAACAAATTTAATAATTGAAAGAAAATTTCATTCCACGTGAGATTCCTTCTGAGCTACAGTACAAGATTGCGAATGATGTTTCCCACATCCAAGGGCATGATTACATTCTGCTGATTGAATATTACACCAAATTTCTTATCATTTGACAAAGCAAAGATACTACAAGTGCAAATTCTTTGCCATTTCAACTAGCATATTCACTATGTTCAGTCCACCTCAACAAATTGCCTGATAACAGTCCAGTACGGGTGCAGAAATGAGATGTTCAACATATTCCCTCTTTAGTATGACATGAACTCAATTGGTGTATCCTGAAATCAACTCCAACTTCAAATGTTTGTTCTAAAATCACAGAAACCCTACAGTGTGGTAGAAGGTTAGTTGACCCATCAAGTCCACACTGTTCATCCATCCAGGCCCACTCCATCCCTGTAACTGCATTTCTTATGGCTGAAGCACTTAGCCTGCACATCCCTGGACACTGCAGGAAATTAAGCATCGTCAATTTTCCTAACTTGCATATCTTTGGACTTTTGAGAGAAAACCAGAGCACCCAGAGGAAACCCACATAGACACAGAGAGAACATACAAACTCCACACAGTCACTGAGGCTGGAATCAAACCTGGGTCCCTGTGTGACCATAGTGCTGAGCCACCATGTCACCCATGCCCCGGCTGCAGATGATTTTCATGATCTTTGTGATCATCATCAGATGTACCGGAGAATTTTTGTTATTCTTAATCCTTTGGTGGTAAAAGCCACAAGACGTTTGACTGCTTGTTATTCTTGACAAGTTATTTCCTGATCCATGAAATGATTCTTTCTTTATATAACTGGCATTCTGGCAGAATGACAATGGAATATGTTGTGTATTTGCTTTCCATCTTTTTGTTGTTGAAAATGCCACTGTAACAATAGGTATTGCAATCTAGTGCTCTTCTGCATTATTGTTGCTTTCCAATTTTTTTTAAATTGCAAGTTGCTGCCCCTTTAAGGGTTTTGGGCCTGAAGTCACAGGTTATTAGCTTTCACACCTGAAAAGGGGTGATGACATCACACAGGCTTTATTTTACTTTTGTGCTGATTTTGCAAATATAAAATGGTGGAATTGACAGGAAAAGCCTTCTCTTTTAGTGTTTTTCATCTATATTTTCTTCTGGGCATGACATGGAGCTGCTGTTCTAAGATCATTTGAAAGGCCCTTTTTTTCTTGTTCGGTCAGCAGGCTCTGATCTTTTCTTTTACTCAAACATAGACGATAGGACCGTACAGCGCAGGAACCGGCTCTTTGGCCCACGATATCTGACCACAGTGCCATTTTAAGCTAGTCCCAGCTGTCTGCACATGGCCCATGTGCATCTATTCCCAGATTGTTCACATGGCTACTGAATGCTGTGGAACTGGCTTTTGCCCTTTTAGTTTGGGCTGTAGTTTGAACATCAGTTCTGATCTCAGAATGAAGGGCAACAATTTGAGCAAATTTTCACAAGTTGTACTGTGCTGCTGTCACCTTTTCAGTCATTAGCAACCACTGCTGCTGACTAGCTGCTACAATCAGCCTACTTGCTGCTACTGTCATACATTTTATTGCTTTCTATTTATGTTACCCTGTTTAACACATGGAATAGAATAGTAATTTATTGTCACTTGTATTTATGACAATATAGCGAGATGTGTATGTCACCAAAATTTGGCACTATTTTAATTACAGAAACCATAAAAATAAATAATAGAGACAAAGTTGAGATAAAGCTCGTCTTTTGTTTCCTGCATGACTCCTCGGTTTCTCGAGTGGCTGCAGGGTGCCGTTGCTGAAGCCACCCAAGCAAGGATATCTGGACCAGATCTATCATGCATGCACCAACAAAGCCGACACTGAAACAACTGCATCGCTGCCGCGGCAAGGGGTGGCAGACCGAACCCACCAAGTCCCCGATGCTGAATCCATCATCACTTCAATCACTGCCCAAAGCTGCCACATGGCCACCATAGCCATGAGGAGCAAACTGGACCCACCACTGCTATAGCCACTGCTGAAACCACTGCACTGCTGCCAAGAGGAACAGACCAGACCCACTGACGATGAAGCCTTTGATAAAGCTGTGGCCACTATGGCCACAAGGAATGGGCACCTGGATCCACCACCCTGCCGTTACCACAGCAGGCCCTCACAACCGCCTTCCTCCTCTGCCACCACAGAAAAGGAGAATAGGTGGACTTTGATTCAAAAGAGAAATGAAGAAACAAAACAAAATAAAAATAAAGAACAAAGAAGAATGTGGCCAGCCAAGTGAGTGGGAACGTACAGGCACAGACTGTGAACACTTCCTCCACTGCTGCTGCCGCCACCATCTTGAGCCCATACAACACTCTTGGGTTCTGTTGGGTCTGAAATCATGGACTTGATTTACAATACCAACTGTTTACAAGGCCATGATATCATCAGCTTAGACACAGAATCTGAGTTCTGTTTGTTTTGTCCCTCTACAGATGCTGCTAAATGTGCTGAGCTCCTCTAGCACTTTATTTTTAACTTTAGATCTTCAGCATCTATGATGGTTTAGGTGATGGCCTAGCGGTATTATCTCTGGACTGTTAATCCAGAGACCTGGATAATCTTCTGGGGACCTGGGTTTGAATCCTGCCATGGCAGATGGTGGAATTTGAATTCAATAAATATCTGGAATTACGAATCTAATGCCGACCATGAGTTGATTGTCAGAAAATATACATCTGGTTCTCTAACGTCCTTGAGGGAAGGAATCTGCCATCCTTACCTGGTCTGGCCTACATGGAACTCCAGACCCACAGCAATGCCATTGACTATGAACTGCCCTCTGGACAACTAGTGATGGGCAATAAATGCAGCCTAGCCAGCGACGCCCTCATCCCGTGAATGAATAAAGGAAAAAAAAGTATTTGGCTTTTATTTAAATAATCTTTTATGATTTTAGCTTGTACCAGTCACTTGAGAGTTTAGACTGGTTTGGATATATTCCTGAAAGTGGCTGTTACAATCTTCTGAAAAAGATATGTCATTATAGGAAATGTTATCCATTTTGACACCCAGCACCACCTCTTTCAACCACTCCACAGCATTTGATTTGTCACATTGCTGTCTGGCATATGGATGAGTAGAAATTTATTCTGCTTAACTGTTGGAAAGACTGACACTATTGTTTTCATGCCCTGCCACAAATAGGGTTCCTTTGCCAACAACTCCAACACTCTGTCAGAGGCTGAATGGGACTTTCTATCCTCTTTAGCCCTGAGCTGTTCATCTGACCAGCACCACCCCCCACTCTGCGCACGCATTCACACATGCACCTATGCACAGGCGCATGCACAGACATGCACGGACAAACACACATACGCTCTCTTTTCCTTAAAGATGCTTCTTAAAACCTACCACTGTGTCCAATCCTTTGGTCATCCAGTCCTAATACCTCCTTTGGCAACTCCCACTATAACAGGCTGTATTTAAATAGCTGTATATGTTTTGGAGCTCTTAATAAGTCCAAGACTCTGTGTAGGAATGGTGGGAATTTAAATAAATCCAAGAGTTAAAATAGGTTTGGCTTCATTTCGGCAGTAACAGAATCACACAGCTATTCACCTGCCAAGCTGAGATTTCAAACTGGGGTCCCAGTTATTAACAATACATCCATGACATGATGTGAATAGACAGGCTTGTCAAACATAGGGTATAACACTTGAAGTGTTACTAAGGCTGGGACCATATCTGGTTCTGGTGTAATTTGCAACCATTGCTCTCCTGCTGGAACAACAATAGCATCTGTACATTTTTGCTTTTCAGCTTTTCAACTATATCACTCATGAATTCTAAGCTCCAAACTGAAACCAATTAGTTACCTTTATTAAAATGTAAAGTTTGTGAGACAAACAAAAAGTATGCAATTTGGAACATTATCATTGCTGTTAGCTTAAAGTAGTAGTGAAAATAATTGGCACTACATATTTATCTGAAGTAACCACGCAATAATTAAACCATTGTTTTTTTAAGCACTAGAAGCTACTAACTGTATGTCTATGAAAGTCCATTTCAACAGTGAAAAAGGGGGACATTAGTGTGACTTCACAACATCAGCTGTCTGAGATGCAAAAGCAAATCTTATAATGAAATCTGGCACCTCACTAGTCCAGGCATCCTGCAATGATTTGTTTACACGATTTAAATTCTTTTCTGATTTGGTGACACGAAGAAAGAGCGAATGTAACTGTCCCACATTGAATGATAGATACAAGTGGAAGTTTATAAAAGAAGTACAAGTGGGAGTACTGGCAGTGTCCCTACCTCTGAGCCATCAAGCCTGGGTTTAAGATCCGCCTACTCCAGAGGAGTGTGATAACATCTCTGAACATGTTGATTAGAATATTTCTGAAGAGGTACAAGTTACCTCTTTCTTGGCCGCGTACATGCCTGGGTGTCCTTGGAGTGGGAGCACGTGGTGCCCACCAGTACAGTTGACGCCTTGAGGGAAAGCTAGGCATTGCAAGAGATAGAGCACTTTATCTCTGTTTCCAACTCTATTTTAATTTGGACCCTTCTGTCTCTCCTTCGTCTTTGATGGTCTTCCCTTAACAAACTTTGTATGTTCATTAATCAAATGGAAAACACAGATGATTTATTGGTGGTGGTTATTGGATGTTAAAGACAAATACCATGGGTCACTTGGTGATGGGGAGCATAAAACCATTCAGTTGTGTGTAAGAGCGCTTCTAGATGAATGCATACAAGTGAAACACTAAAACTCTCAATGCTTTTACTGAAAAGCAGGCACCACAGGAGCTGGGCTGCATTCTCTCCATTTCTACATCATTTTGATCCAGCCCTCTCCCATCTTGATCTATCTCTCCCGTACCTTTGTTGGTCTGCATTGTTGTTGCCGGTCATAAATTGATTTTTTTGCAACACACTGGCTCAGTGGTTAGCACTGCTTGCTCACAGTGCCAGGGACCCTGGTTTGATTCCACCCTCAGGTGACTGTCTGTGTGGAGTTTGCATGTTCTCCCTGTGTCTGTGTGGGTTTCCTCTGGTGATCTAGTTTCCTCCCCATGTCCAAAGACTTGCAGGTTAGGTGGATTGGTCATACTGAATTGCCCCATAGTAACCAGGGAATTGTAGGCTAGGTTGATCAGCCATGGAAAATGCAGGGTCATCAGTCCAGGTCAGATGCTCTTTAGAGGGGCAGTATGGACTCAATGTACTGAGTGGCCTGTTTCTGCACTGTAGGGATTCCATAATTCCATGAAGTGGAAACAGCAGCGATTTAGTGATGGGGTAAAGAAAACAATCACTCGTGCGGAAGAGGACTTCTGGATCCTTATTTAGGAACGCAGAAGTGCGGGTCCTTGCGGTATGGCCGCAGTGTCTCTGTGTGGGGGCCTGCATTCTCATCCCATCTGTTCCAGAGATGTAATAATAACTCTGAACGTTGATCTTTAAAAATAAAAGTACAAGTTAATTCTGCACAACCACCATTTTATTTCTCCTTTTATTTCCTCAATTTTGTAAGCAAATTGCTGCAAAATTTAAAGTCAGTAAAGACGCAGGTCAGTTGGCACCTGCAAGAGAAGAATGAGCTATTGTTTCAAAAACCTGGAGGGAATATTTAGCAGACACCTATTCATAGCTCAAAGTCATTGTGCACTGTTTTAATATTTAAAGCAAAACACTGTTAATAAGTGGCAGTACATTGAGTAATAAATTCCCAAGCTCAATTAGGAAGGACTGGGGATGTCAGCAACAAGGGGATGTGAATTTATATTCCATGTTTTGGTTTATTTTTCTGTATATTAAGATGGTGATGGAGAGTGGTGACGCCTTACAAAACTTTTCTATGTATTCTGTAACAAAATACATGTGATAATATATAAATTAAATTGAACTGCTGCTTCTGGTAGTAAGGAAAATTCTGAAAGACAAGATATTCCAGCTTATTTTACACATCTCTTGGCTATCATAATGAAGGCATCATCAGTGAGACCAGTAAAGCAGATTTTTGTTTTGCTTGCCTCCTAGAGTAGTATCAGAATTTTGGAGTTATGTTTGGTTTTGAAAAACTTGAATACAAAGGTATAGAAACCCTACAGTCTGGAAGCAGGCCATTAGGTTTCCACCAACCCTCTAAAGAACATCCCACCCAGACTCTCTCCATCCCTGCATTCCCCATGGCTAATTCAACTAACTTACACATCTGTGGACTGTGAGGGGAAACTGAGGTACCTAAAGGGCAGACACAGGGAAATTGTCCAAGGGAGAGTGTCCAAACTCCACAAAGGCAGCCACCCAAAGCTGGAATTGAACTCAGGTCCCTGGCACTATGAGGCAGCAATGCTAACCACTGTGCAATCACATGATGGTTGTAAGCAAAATTTTCAATACGAACTTTTTTTAAATGCATGTAACAATAGTAATAGAAAAGACAAAGGACAGAGATAAGGAAAGACTTGCATTTTTATAACATTTCTCATGACCACTGGATGTCTTAAGTCACTTTCCACCCAATGACACAGTTTTAAGGTATAGTCACTATTGCAATATTGGGAATGTGGCAGCAAGTTAGTGAACAGCTGTTCCCACAAACAGCAATTATACAAATCAAAATGTTATCTCTTGCATGAGCAAGGCCACTGGAAAAATGTTACACGTGCAGTATTGATGAATGCAAACGTTTAACAATTCGATTTACCTCTTTATAATTTTGCTGAAGCGATCAGTCAAATAAAGGGAGATTTCTACAATTAATAAAGTAATGACACTAATATCCAACTCTTGAAGCAGGCAGATCTGTGCAATTTGAAGCATTTACTTTAGTCTGATTGTTTCTACAAGCGGTTACTGAAAGCATTCTCAGAAGAGTCTAAATATTCTTGTGAAAATAATAAACTGTAGAATTGCAGCAACAAATTCTGTTTGATTTGTAATTCCCAGGCTTGTATCTGATTGAGTTTGTCTTATGCTCACATACAAAGCCAGGTAACATAATAGAGTTATTATCTCCATTTAAGCAGCAATTTATTTGCGTGTGACTGTAAGTTCATTATTTAGTAGCTCACTCGTATACTAAATTTCTCAATTATTATTTGTCTTCAATCCTTTCAAGTCTATTAATTAACAATCAGTGCCTTGTTGATAGTATAACAAGCATTGAACAATTTCTTGATTTGGTTAGGTAAAGGGAAGGTCAATTTGTCTGATCAGATCGGAAGACAAAATGTGACAAACATCATGGAACAGGCAACAATAAAAGCTGAGTAGGAGCGTGAGGAAAACCTTTCTAAAAACATCAAAAGGAATGGTGAGTGATTTTACAAGTGTAATCACAAAGAATGAATTTTTAAAAGAAAAAGAAGGTGCCAACTGAAATGAGAATTTGTAGATAATGATATAAAATGTGTCTGCTATTTTAAATATGTATTTTGCATTGGTAACTCATAGAGAGAGAAATTGGACAAGTGATGAATTACCGAATATGTAGAGGGCATGATAAGTGACTTTATGACAGAACAAAATAAGTTTGATATAAACTAATTAAGCCAGAAGTCAAAACAGTGTGACCAGATAAAATTTATCTGAGAATTCATAGGAGATGAAGAAGAAAATTTAAGAACCCAATGCCTTGCAGCTATAGTGATTATAGTGAGGTCAGCCAGATGTAGTGCATAGAATATGAGTTTCATGATTGTGGCTGTTAATCTGGTCCAATAAGGGAGCCCTGGCTGACAGAGAAGAACAGGAGTGTCAAAGGTTTTGTTTACTCTTACAGCTGGCTCTGGGGAAGCTGGATTGGTGTCAAGGGCTTTCCAGTTGTAAATAAAGGGTCACTTGATGACTAGATAGCAACCTCTGTGGAGTTATTTCAGAAGCCCACTATTGAGCCTGCATATATACCAGAGGAGTAGAGAATGTGAATGTAGCTCTTACTTTTAAAGCAAAGATCCAGATTATCCTGGTAATTATATGTCAGCTACTTTAACTGCATTTGGAATGAGAGTCGTACTAGACTCAACATTAACTCAGTTTCTCTCTTTAAAGATGCTGTAGAACCTGAGTTTCTCCAACACTTTTTTGCTTATTTTTCAGATCCACAGTCCTTTAATTTTAGATGATGTTAATGTTGTGGATGAGGTGTACATGGGCTTTTAGAAAATCTTTTACAGAAGTGATGCCAGGGAGATTACTAGAGAAGATTAATGATTTTAAAATTGGAAGAGGATGTCAAACTGGCTTAAAAGCTTTTAGGAGAAGGGAAACAGAAAGCAGGAATGAAGGATAATTTGTTTCTGTGTATTTGGAAGTGAGTAGTGGTGTCTCAAAGGGTTTTGCTCTAGAGTAACTCCTATTCACTTAATATCAATGGTTTAAATATAACCTAGAGGCAATAGTGCTGACGTTTGCAGATAACAATTTTTAAAAATTAACTCTTGGGATGTGGCTTTCGCTGACTAGACCAGCATTTATTGTCCATCCCTTGTTGCCCTTGCTGGTGATGGTGAGCTGCCTTCTTGAAATGCTGCAGTCCATTTGGCGTTGGTAGACCCACAACATCATTAGGAAGTGAATTCCAGGATTTTGTCCCAATAACAGGAACTAAATTTCCAAGTCAGGACGGTGTGTGTCTTGGAGGGAAACTTGCAGGTTTTGGTCTTCCTGTTTACCTGCTGCCATTTTCCTTCCAGATGGTAGTTGCCATGGGTTTGGAACAGACTGTATAAGGCATTTTAGTGAATTTCTGCCTTTAGGTGGTACACAGTGCTACTGAGTGTCAGAGGTGGAGGGAATGAATGTTTGTAAGTGTGGTTCCAGTCAAATATGATGTATAGTTAATGTCTCAAAGCTAAAGTAAGTTGCAAATTTAACATGGGCTGAGCTGAAGAAGGAGACTAAATTCAATGTCAGAGTTAGGTGATGTGTTTTGGTAAAGTAAGTCACACCAGGAAGTGTATTTTGAAGAGAAGTAGTCTTAGTGCTCCATTTAAGCAGAGACAGAGGTGGATACAGGTTTAAAGGGCATTACAGTCAGCATCTGTTGTCTGCAAGGCTGTAAAAATACCATATAGCATTCTAGGTCTTATGTCAAAACACGGAGGCTTTGCAAACCAAGCATGAATGATGATCTTAAATAAAACCTGAATGTTAATCTCAACTATTAATGTCTAGTATTGAGTTCCAAATGCAATCTTTTGTACAATAGTGCATGGCGCATCATGCCTGTGCTGAGTCTTTGGTTGAGTTATCTAATTAATCCTACTTTCTTTTTCCCTGAAACCGTGGATATTCCCCCTTCGAATATTCACCCAGCTTTGTTTTGAAATATACTATTTAATCTGCTTCCGCTACAATTACAGGTAATGTGCTCCAGATCATCGTAACTCACTGTGAAGTGGGAGTGGGAGATTGGAGAGAACTTTTTACGATATCTCTAGTTCCTACACAGGCCTTTGGACCATCCTCTGGTTCTTGACTTTACTGTAAAAAAAAATCACATCTACAGGGAGTGTTTGCAGCTTGAGGAACTGGTTCAGAGCTCATGAGCTGGGAATCTGAACTTCGGATAATGTGATGCTACAGGGAGAGGAAAAGGTTAACTGAATGCTTTGTCACACCTCTTCGGCTGGGATCTTCAGAAGTGGTAATGAACATTACTCAGCCTTTGTAGTTGTCAAACCAGTCTGATATACTTGGACAAGAGCAGAGAAAGCAGGGAAAATGATGACCAGACTATGACACCATGATGCAGGGAGCGAATAGGATTGTGGTTGTGGTTGGGGACAGTTGTTAGGGGGAGAGATAGCATTTCCTTTAGCTTCCTGAAAACAGGACAAAAGTTTAAAATTATGTTGATGATGGATTCAAGTCAGATTAAAAGGAATAGGAACCTATTTTTAATAGACTAGCATGACAGGCATTTGCTTTAAAGTACTCATTTAACCAGATTAACTTCTGATTTTGTGATTAATTTGGCAGCAAACCAGGAGCATGCTTGTCAACCTAATGTGTAACAGGTGGATTTGAAGTGAATTGGGTCTGCTTGAGCTGTTTGTAGAACTTTGTTGGACCTGGGGCGAGCATGCTGGGCTGTTACACTGAGGTTGAGGTATGGCTGAACTGAGGGATGGTGCTGGGTCACGGTATGTTATTAAGTCTTTGGGAGTCCGAGGGAGGAAGCTGGACAGACCAGGTAAGGTCTACTTTCATTGACAGGCAGTCAATCATGAAAGGCAGGTCAATGGTAAGGTTGGGGCAGTTGAGAGTATCAAAAAGCAAGTTAAGAGTGATAAAGGGAGCCTTGAGGTTGATGAATGACAAATTGCTAGTAATGGGGAAAGCTTGAGGGGCGCAGAGGACAGATGGTGATTGGGGAGGAGGGTATCTCTAGAATGACAAAATTGAGAAAGACTGATGGTTGGCATGCAGAGTTACTGAAACTAGGGCAAAAGTGATGGATTAAGGATTGAGGATGATGGAGGGATTGAAGAAGGTTTAGGGTCATAGCTTGCAGTTCCAGGATTAATTCGGAAGCTGATGGCAAGAAGAGATGCCTGGAGTACTGGTCAAGGAAGGAATAGACAATGCTAGGGTAGGTAGAGACCAAGGTGAGGTTGGTGTAAAGTAAAGGCCTCCTCATTGGCTAACAGTGCTCAGCGCAGAAAAGAGGGTCATATAGACTGTACTGACCTTATTTTTTTCTGTCTTGTGTTGAAAATCACATCAGGCAATCAGATAGTGATTTTTAGAGGCTGTGGTGCAAGAAGTTGGAAACAAGCAGATGGTGGCCCTGGGAGAGACACATCAATGGCTAAAAAAACCAACAATATGTATCAGCAAAGATTTAGGCAGCCCAAGCTGCAGGCAACCAGACATTGAGCAATGGTGCTTAGTCAAATGTATTGTGTGTCATCTAGTTCCCTGGGAGTCTAAGGGACAGATACAGCAAGTAAGAGGAAGAGCAAATGGAATGTTGGCCTTGATTTGCAAAGGGGTTGGTGTAAAAAGTAGGGAAGTCTTCCTACAGTTGAACAAGGGAATGGTGATCCTGCATCTAAAGTACGATGTGGTGCTTTGGTCTTGTAATTTAATGCAGGAATATACTTGCATTGGTAGCAGTTCAGAGAAAGTTCATGAGGTTAGCAAAGTGGCAGCAGGTAAACAGGAAGGCTAATGGAATGTTAGCTCTTATTTCAAGCGGGTTGCAGTGTAAGAGTAGGAAAGCCGTTCTGCAACTGTACAAGTGTTAGTGAGACTACATTCGGACCACGGTGGGGAGTTTTGGCCCTTTATTTAAGGAAAGATATAATGCCATTTCACTAGAGATAACAAAGCATGGAGCTGGATGAACACAGCAGGCCAAGGAGCATCTTAGGAGCACAAAAGCTGACGTTTCGGGCCTAGACCCTTCATCAGAAAAGGGGGATGGGGAGAGGATTCTGAAATAAATAGGGAGAGAGGGGGAGGCGGATCGAAGATGGATAGATTACAAGAGAGTTGCAGTGGGAGAGAGATCCCCTGAGGTTTGTCGGGAGGGAGGAGGGTAACTTCTTCAGGTCGGGCACCCCTGGAAGAGGCTCCGCAGTGAGGTTAAATTTGTATCAGAGATAATCGGAACTGCAGAAGCTGGAGAATCTGACATAACAAAGTGTGGAGCTGGATGAACACAGCAGGCCAAGCAGCATCTTAGGAGCACCCTCTCCCCATCTACTTTGCAAAGACTAAACAGTTAGGCACTGGAGTTTAGAAGAATGAGAAGTGATCTCACTGAAACATATAGGATTCTTAAGGGGACTGCCAGGATAAATGCTGAGAGGATGTTTCCCCTCTTGGGAGAGTCTAGGACAAAGGTGCATAGTCTTAGAATTAAGGGGTGCTAATTTACGTCAGAGGTAGGGAAGAATTCCTTCTCAGAAAGTTGCGAGTCTTTGAATTTCTTGTAACAGCTAGCTGTGGGGCAGAGTTCTTGTGTATATTTAAGGCTGAGGTAGAAACATTCTTGATCAGGAAGGAATCAAGGGTTACAGGGAAAGGGCAGCAAAGTAGGCATGAGTGTCGGGTCAGCCATGATCCTATTGAATGGCGGGGCAGGCTCGAGATGCTAACCAGTTCATACTTCTTGTGGTCCTATGGACGGTTGCCATACAAGCAAAGGTTTAACTGCCTGAACCAATATTCATTGAAGTTTCATGGGAGGGGAGATGATCTTATTGAAACAAATAAGATGCTGATGGGAATTCACAGAGTAAATGCTGAAAGGGCGTTTCATCTCATGGGAGAATTCAGAACAGGGATACAGATTAAAGTTGAGGGGGTCCCCGATTCAAGGTGGAGATGAAGAGGAATTTCTTCTCTTAGACTTGCTAATCTATGGAATTCTCTTCCCCAGAGCAGTGGAGGCTGGCTCCTTGAAGTATTCAAAACTGAGTTAGACAAAATTTTGATCTATGAAGGAGTTACGGGGTCGAGGTTAGGTGGGATATGGGGGCTAGTGGAAAGTGGATTTAAAGCTACAATCAGATCAGCAGGATCTTATTGAATGATAGAGCTGGCTTCAGGGGCTGTATGACCCACTACTGTTTCTATGTCTTATGATATTATTAGTTCCAGAACTCTATATTCACAAACACCTCAAATTATAATATTTCATTTTTCTGTTGCCTCTCTTCATGTGCTGTTCCTGAATACATCATTTATTTCTGAAGAATAGTTGTACCAGACATTGTCCTGGCACCATGTGGTGCAGTGGCAGTGCCCCTACCTCTGTCCCAGGAAGTGTGTGTTCTTACATCTGAACCAGCTGGTTAGGAAATATCTTCTGTGTAACTGTTTGAATCATTTGACAGTACTGTGTATTGAATTTCATCTGTTGCGTGTCAGCAATCTGCCTACACCCTTCTGAAGTCTGCCCACGCCTCATCATTGTTTACTGCATTCAAAGCTTTGTCATTTGCAAACTTGTAAATTAGATCTCCTGTACCTATGTCAGGGTCATTAACATGAATCAAGTGGAGCACTGGTCCTGAAACAGGCTCACAGGGAGCATCACCATCTACCTTCCTTTAGTCTGAAAAACAACCATCAATTACGAATCTTTTTGCTCCCTCGTCTGTCCATTGCTGTCTTCCCTTTAATCTTTCGGGCTTGAATTTTGCTAACAGATGAAACCAAGCTTTTAGCTTTTGCTTTCAATGTTTGCTTTTTTTGATAATATTTGTATGGAAATGCTGTGCTCTTGTTATCTACTTTGGGTAGATGTATACTAATGGGGACCACATTTTTTCCTTGATGCAGAGGAGATATGGTGAATGAGACAAATTACGCACATAATCTACCCTGATGTATTTATATCTCTGAATGCTGGGCATTTTCAGTACTTTAAACAGGAAATCAAGTAGTTCAGACTGTTTGTAAATGGAATGGATTTGAATTCTCTCAACATGCTGAATGATCCTGTGTTGACAGTTTGATTACAGCAGAGATTCCTGACAACAATGCCTCTTTAACTGGCTACTGATCCAACGACTACTTCTTTTATGCCACAGCAGAGCTGGAACCTGACGCACGTTGTCATTCAACAATACAATGACCTCATACCATCACACTGCCCTCCCACAAATAGTTGCCTGGAGACTCTTTCTGCAAATGGGAGATAGAATCTGATGTGACTTTCGACTCCCATTGAACAGTGCCAGCACTTTTGCTAGGTCAGTGTGAGACAATGGCTCGTGATGTGATCTTTTAGGTTGGGTTTTCTGTTACAAGTTTCAATGACAAATTTCAGCTCAATATTACGGCTTTCTGAGGATCAGTGCAGAATCAATCTTGTTGTGTTAATGCAGCTTTTGTGAGAAAGGCAATCTGATAATACAAAGACAGCTTTAAAATGGAAAGATAAAAGGACGTTTTAAACTAATCCGTTGTCTGTTTTGGAGATATTTGAGAAGGTAAAATAGATACATTTAGATTATGAATTGAAGGTAAATACCCAGAAGAGAGTCAATGGAAATCATAAGGAAAACCTTCCAAAAATTAACTTTAGAATAAGCATGACAGAAATGAAGCATATAAATTAAATTAATTATTCGGGTAACTTTGTTCAGGCAGTAGAAAAAAGTCAGTATGAAATAGGAACTGGAGTGAACAATTCAGTCCCTCAGGCCTGTTCTGACATTCAGTAGGATCACAGCTGATCTGATATTCCTCATATCTACTATCCTGCATTTTCCCCATAACCTATGGTCAAGAATCCATCTATCTCAATCTTAAACAGACACAGGGGCACTGCCTGCAGAGTTCTGTGTGGCGAGGAGTTCCACTCTCGACCCCCTGAGTGAATAAATTCATCCTCATCTCCGTTTTAAATTGGCACCCTTTTATTCTGAGACTATGCCCTCTGGTCCTAGAAACTCCCATAAGGAGAAACATCCTGTCAGCATTTGCACTGTTAATCCCTTCAACGAGATCACCAATCATTCTTCTAAAATCTAGTGAATAGAGTCCCAAACTGTTCAGCCTTTGCTCATAAGACAATTGCTACAAGCTGGGGAGCATCTTATTGAACCTTCGCCGAATGGCTTCCAATGAAATATCTGTCCTTAAATAAGGGGATGGAAATGGCTCACAGTGCTCCAAATGTGGTCCATCATCTTGTATAGTTGCAGTAAGACTTCCCTACTCTAATGGTCCAACCCTCTTGAAGTAAGGGCCAACACTCCACTAGCTTTCCTAATTACTTTCTGCACCCTGTTTGGTAGTTTTCTGTGTTCCATGCACACAAGTCCCCCAAAGTCCCTTTGTGTTGCAATTTTCTGCAGTTACTCTCCATTTAAATAATATTCTGTTCTTTAGTTCTCCCTTCCAAAATGAACAGCTTCACATTTCCTTGCATTATACTTTATTTGGCAACTTAGCCTTTTGACCACTTACTTAACCTGTTAATCTCTCTCTGTAAACTGTTTGTATCCCTCTCACAACCTGCCTTTCCACATATTTTTGTGTCATCTGCAAACCTGGCTACAGTACATTCACTTCCTTC
Organism: Stegostoma tigrinum; assembly: GCF_030684315.1. Lineage (NCBI taxonomy): Eukaryota > Metazoa > Chordata > Chondrichthyes > Orectolobiformes > Stegostomatidae > Stegostoma > Stegostoma tigrinum. Next base: position 111,880,138 of record NC_081356.1, read on the forward strand.
ATCCAAGTCATTAATATTGAAGACGTTTAATAGAGGAAACCAATTGCAAGAGAGGTGCGTAACTGTAACATGAAGCAGACAATGTATTGAATGTAGTTAACTGGATTGTGAGACTAGGAAAGCCTTAACTGTTCACACAAAAGACTTGAAGTAATTTGATTATGACATGGTAAACATATACTGAAAATTCCTTGTTGAAGAATAATGACCATTAAATAAATCCTTGAAAGAGCATGTCAGAAGAAAGAAATGTAGTAAACAATGAAGGAAATGATAACGCAGACAGCTTCTTTAAGAGTAATAGAAGAAAACATTATTCTTTTACTGTTTGAAAGAAAGTAATCAATTATACATCAAGAGGGAGGTTCAGAAGAAGAAGGTATCATGGTGTGTTAGGATAATGCTATTATGTAGGGATTGGGAAGTATGGAATGCTGCCTTCCAGAATGAAATGAGTCAAACAGAATCAATTTTAACCAAATAAACTAGAATTTGAATACCTCACCTGGTATTCCATAATAAACAAAACAATCGTGTAACATTTTATCTCAAGGATACAGGACGGTTATTCATGGATGTGGATGAGTTTTGATGAGGTCATCAAAGGAGTATTTCACCGTTTCTCTCCATCTCAAATCAAATGTTTATTTGGCTCACAGCTAAATATTATTTTCTTTGTCTTGCATCCAGACCTGATATCCACATTTCAACATGATTGTACCTTAGACTTGATGGATTAGGTTGTCCTGTTCCTAAACTTGAAATTAATGGCTCATCTGACTGTAGTGAGTAAAGGAGAGTCTGCTGGGAGGCGTTTTAATATAAATGGGAATGTTCCATTTCATCTTTTCACTTAGAATCATAGAATGTTTATAGCATGGAAAGATTGTAGCTGCACCAGTCATCAAACAGCTAACTATTCTAATCCCATTTTCCATCATGTGGCCTGTAGCCTTGTTTACTATTGCATTTTCAGTACTCCCCTAACTGCTACTTGCATGTCTTGAAGGTTGTCATGTCCCGTCTAGCCTCCGCTTCCCATTACAGAAGTGAGTCCCATGTACCTAACATCCTCTTGTTCCTTATTCGTATGAAAGGGGAAATGTTTCTCTCCATCTACCCTGTACATGCCCCTCAGAACTTCATATGCCTCAATCTGATACCACCCTCAGTCCCCTCTGCTCTAAGGAAAATAACCCCAGCCTACCTAGCCTCTCTTCATAGCTACATCACTCCAACTCAGGCAACATCCTGGTGAATCTCTTCTGCCTCTCTCTAGTGCAATCACATCCTTCCTATACTGTAATGGCCAGAACTTGATGCAGTACTCAAGTTGTGGCCTACCTAATTTTTAACACCACTCCAAAATAACTTTGCAGTTATTGTACAAGTTACTTTGATTTTTGCAAATATGTTTCTCTCCTAGCCATTTTTCTTGTGTTTTATTGTACCCATATAGGGGAGAGTTTGGGGTGTGGTGGTGGCAATAGAGTTTTGGACATCAGTATCATATGCTAAAGCCTTTTGATCAGTCTCTGTGAGAACTCGGCCTTCCTTCATTAGCCCCCATGCCTCATTTCTGCCCAGGTCTCCACTCCAACTGCTTCTCTCCAACCCCCCCAAACCAACCTTCATCATGGTCTCTGACATTCCCTTAAACTCAATGGGTCTGATCATTTTCCAGCCCTCTGACTGCTCCACCTCCCTTTCTCTTCCTCAGACATATCCAAGCGCCGTGTTAGGTCTCAATTTTGCTTCATCTCCCAAACCCGGCTTGCAGTAGCTCAGGCAGATTTACAGGGAATATGAAGTATGCACCTCATCTTCAGTTATTGGCATTGCCTTCTAGTTGTTGTGACCGCTGACTTGGTCAGTGTCTCACAGAATGAAAGCAGTTTATTTCCCATGATCAGAACCATGCTTCAAGGCTGTAAATACTTGGCTAAACCTGATATGCTTGAGTATTTTTAGGCTACAACTTGAGTGTAATGCGGGTACGGTACTGGATTGTCTTTTTTATTTACCAATGGAACAAATGAATCATTGGCTGGGAAATATTTATTACCCAAGCTTAGTTGCCCTTGAGAAGGTGATGGTGAGTTGCCACCTTGAACTGCTACAGTCTGTGTGCTACAGATAGACAAATGAGTAACTCACTCCTGACTCCCCAAAGCCTGTTCACCATATAAAAGGCACTCATCAGGAGTGTGATAGAATATGCTCCACTTGCTAGGATGAGTGCAGCTCCAATAACACTCAAGAAGCTTGGCACTATCCAGGACAAAGCAGTCCATTTGATTGGCACCACATCCACATACATCCATTCTCTTCACCAATGCTCAGTAGCTATAATATCTTCAATGTGTAGAAATTCACTGAATTTCCTTAAACAGAACCTTCCTAACCTACAACCACTTTTATCTAGGAGGACAAGGTGAGCAGCTACATGGGAACGCCACCATGTGCGCTCCTCTCCTAAATGTATTGTGTGTCAACCTACAGCACATGGAGTGCAGCAGTTCAAGAAGGCAGCTCAATACCACCTTCTCAAGGGCAGATAGGGGCAGGCAATAAATGCTGGCCTTGGTGCTTTCGTGTCTCTGCTGCCATTGTCATTTTAGATGGAAGTGGTTGCGGTTTGCAAAGTTGTAAGGATCTTTGGCCTCAAAGTGAAAGGGATGACCCTGTAGAACTGAGTTCAGGAGGAATTTCTTCAGACAGTGGACGGTTATTCTGTGGAACTCATTGCTGATGCGGGGCAGTAGAGACCAAGTAATTGAGTGTATTAAAGACAGAGATAGGTCCTTGATTATTAAGGGGATCAAGGGATATGGGGAGAATGCAGGAGAATGGAGTCAAGAAACATACCAGCCATGATTGAATGATGGAGCAGAATGTTTTAATGCTGCCCTATTTCTTACAGTTTTCGAGACTCTCTCCCGCGAGGAGAAACATCTGCTCAACATTTCCCTGTCAAGCCCCTTAAGAACATATTTCAATGAGAGCCCACTCTTATACTCCAACCAGCTTGAAATTAAGGCCAACATTCTGTCAGCCTTCCTGATTACCTGATGCCCCTGTGTGTTAGCTTTCTGTGTTCCATGTGCAAGTCCCCCAAAGTCCCTTTGCATTGCAGCTTTCTGCAGATTTTCTCAATTTAAATAATATTCTGCTCTTTTGTTCTCCCTTCCAAAATGAACAGCTTCACAGTTTTCAACAATGCACTCTCATACCACCTGAAAATTTTGCCAACTTTATTAACCTGTCTAAATCTCTCTGCAAGCTGCATATCCATCTTGTAAGATAACAAGGTGCAGAGCTGGATGAACACAGCAGGCCAAGCAGCATCGGAGGAGCAGGAAGGCTGACATTTTGGGCCTAGACCCTTCTTCAGAATTTTTCTGAAGAAGGGTCTAGGCCTGAAACGTCAGCCTTCCTGCCCCTCTGATGCTGCTTGGCCTGCTGTGTTCATCCTGCTCTACGCCTTGTTCTCTCATATTCTCTAGCATCTGCAGTTTCTACTGTCTCTTTTCATCTTGTAACCTGCCTTTCCATCTATTTTTGTGTCATCTGCAAATTTGGCTGCAATGCATTCACTTCCTTCCTTCAAGTCATGCATACATATTGTAAACAGTTGTGATCCCAGTGCTGAATCCTGTGGAACCCCACTGGTCAAGGGTGACCAATCTGAAAAAGAACCCTTTACTGCCACTTGCTACTTTCTGCCCATGAGCCTAACCTCTCTCCATGCAAATATACTACCTCTGACACCATGGGTTCTTATCTTATGACTTAACCTTCGGTGAGTTACCTTGCTTAGTGCTTCTGCAAGTCCAAATACAGCACATCTACTGTTTTCTCTCTATCAACTCTGGTTGAAACTTCCTTGAAAAACTCTAATAAATTAGCCAAACTTTATTTCCCTTTCATGAAGCCATGCTGACTCTTCTTGATGAAATTATAATTTTTCAAATGTGTTACATCGTTACTACTTCCTCAATAATTATTTCCAAAATTTTTCTAACAATAAATGTGAGACTAATCAGCCTGTAGTTTTTTTTTCTTCTTCCTTATTTGTTAACAGGATGAGGATGTTGCTGGCTAGATGGAATTTATTGTCCATCCCTAATTGCCCACAGTCAACCACATTGCTAAGGATCTGGAGTTAGATGTAGGCCAGATTAGGTAAGGATGGCAGTTTCCTTCCCTAAAGGAGAGTAGTGAACCAGTTGGGCTTTTCCTGACAATTGGCAATGCATTCATTAGATTCTTAATTCCAGAATTTTTGCTGAATTCAAGTTCCACTGTCAGCCATGGCAGGATTCGAACCTGCATCCCCAGAATGTTATCTGGGTCTCTGGATTAACAATCCAGCAATAACACCACCAGATCATTGCCTCCCCACTTTTTGACTCCCGCCCTTTTTGAATAGGGGTGTCACATTGATAGCTTTCAAAATCTAAGGGCTTTTGGAAAGTTATAACTAATGCAACGACTATCTCTGTCGCTACCTCTTTTAGGATCCTAAGGTGCAAGGCCAGCAGGGCCAGGCAACTCATTTGCTTTCAGCCCCATTAGTTTGTCTGTACTATTTCTCTAGTGATAGTGATAGAACTTAATTCCTCTCCTGCGTTCTTTAGCATTAATGGGATGTTTGAAGTTTCTTTCATGGTCTGATGTAAAATATCTTTGGAACTCCTCTGCCATTTCTTTGTTCTCTATAAATGTCTCCCCTGTTTTCATTTTCAGAGAGCCCTATGTTTACTTTTACCTCTTTCTGCCTTTTTGTATGTTTAAAGAAGCTCTTACTGTCAGTTTTTACATTCCTCACTAGTTTTCCCCCATAGTTTATCTGCTCTGGCTTCATTATATTTTCAATCCTGCTGTGCTGGATTCTGAATTTATGCCAGCCTTAGGGCTATGACCAACTTTGGCCTCCTTATGTGCTTTTGGTTTCAACTTAGCACTCTCGCCTTCTTTAAATTGAAGAAAAACACCATTGTGAAAACAAACAAGTCAGCCTCAAAAGTTATAAGCAGATACCTCATATTCCAGATATCAACTGAAATGTATCGTGGTCTCAGGAAGACATTAACAAAAACAGGTCATTGACACAACAGTTGTTAAAAACAGACCTGGTTAAAGAACCTTTTGGGAATATATACTGGAAACAATATTCCAAGGGGATTTCTATAAGCGTTTTGGAGATTACTGATAGGGAAGCTGCTGTCTAATTTCTCTCTCCATCCCTACCGTCTCTCCATCTCTCTCTTTGTTTGTCTGTCTGTGTCTCTGTCTTTCTCATCACTGCCTCTCAAATAAATTAATACTAGTTTTCAAAGGCAACTTCTCCAGGGCTGAAGCCTTAGAGAATTGAAAACTTTAAACTGCATGTTGACTCCTGCTGACAACATTCAAGAAACTAGTTTGCTAATTTCAGCAACTTGTGCTCCAAAGAAGAGTCATATTGGGTTTGAAATGCTAATTCTGTTTCCCTCTCTGTAGATGCTGATGGACCTGCAATGTTTCTCTACCACTTCATGTTTTTATTTCAGATCTCCAGCAATATTTGCTTTTGTAATCAATCTTTGCTCTTTAAGCTTTTTGTTTTCTTCTTCCTTTTGTACCGGACACTACTCATTTTAACTGTGTGTGTGTGCGCGTGTGTGTGATCATGGTTGATAAGAAATTTACTGTTTCTTTAACTCAAGGCAATCTTGTGATTGGCTAATTATTACCATAAAATTGTTAACTACATTTTAACTCTGCGTGAAATAACTTTATATTACAAAGAATTTGAACCTTTGATGTGCCAAACTCAGTTTTGAACAGAGGGGAGCTATCTCACCTGGATATGAAATACACAAGGCAGAGTCTAATGTGTAGGTCAACTGGCAACTGTATTTGTTTAGCATTAAGTGGATTCTGCATGAGTTCATACATAGGTCAGTTAAAAAGCTGCACACATTGTGGTTCTATTTTTCTTTGTCTGGGAGGTTCTCTGCAGATTCCACATGACAACCAGTGTTTATACTTTCTTTTCAGTACAAAACAAGAATTCACATGACACAGCTTATGTTGATCTGACATATTGGGAGCAGTAAATACTGATATTGATGGCCAAGAATAAAAATAAATGCCTCAGACATCAACAGGATTGAAAAGAGTATGAAGTGAATTAGATAGTAGTAGATAAATGACATTAGGCTTGGAAATATAAAGCTTGTGAACTTCAGGAAGTAGATGGGCAAGACAGTGTAGGAAACTGTCTAATCTTAATTTCAGTACAATTTCTTAAATGAATCATGCATAGAAGCCCTGAAAATGTGTTATTATTAAACTTCTTGATAATGAAATACTTCCAGAATAGAAAATATTTCATTTAGTAAGTGAAACACCCTAGTTTACTCAATTCGTAAATTCACCAGTCTGCAGGACTTCCTTTAATTTATGGTTGCTCCTTGGAAATATTTCAGCAGTGGGACATGTGTGCCAAGGGTGAATGTATTATGCATTCCTTGTAACCCTGAAAAATGTTCTTATCAATGCATTCCTCTGATGCAGAGCACTAATTCAAAGCCTGGGAAGCTGAGAACTTCTGTGAAACTTTATGTAATGTAAATTCAGTTATCACTGAAGTAGCTAATAACAGTGATGCAGACTCTCAAGGTCAAGAAAATTTATTGAAAAGTAATTTTGCGGCACAGTTAATCAAAAAAGTCTACGAGATTAAGAAAATATATAAAATGGAATGAGGTAATATGCTAATTCGCCAGGGAATGCTAGGTACGGAGGTGTGATTTCAAGATGAGGGCTACCTTAATTAGGGTTCAGATGATATACAATATTACAGAGTATGGGTAATTGAGCCGCAAGACAGCACAACTTTCTGCAATCAATTCCATTCTCAACACATCCAGAAATGATTTTTCAACAGTGACTGGCCTCTGTTCACTGGCATTTCCTTGAAGAACAGTCTTCTCATCCTTCACATTTATCTGTCCTACCTTCAGACTTTGAAAGCTCTGGAATTTTCCTGTCCTCAGTTCTTTCTCCTTCTGCCAAGCCACAGGCCTTTAAAACTCTAGCACGTTCGTGAGAACCGCTATCTTTAGATTTCATTCCATTTACACATCAGTCTTGGTTTCCTGCATTTAAGTGTCTTGATTAATCATTTAGGCATTCTAGACATTCCAGCTGTTAGTAATTTTTACACATAATAAACTGTCTGTTACACTGCTGAGGTCAATTCGGAGGAAATGTAGTGTTTATATATAGTTGGAAAAATGCAAGCCACACAACATGAACAACAATTGTGTTCCTATATTTACCTTCAACATAGAGGATGTTTTAAAACAATTAAGACAATTTTAGAGATAATGGGAGCTGCAGATGCAGGAGAACCCAAGATAACAAAGTGTGAAGCTGGATGAACACAGCAGGCCAAGCAGCATCTCAGGAGCACAAAAGCTGACGTTTCGGGCCTAGACCCTTCATCAGAGAGGGTGATGGGGAGAGGGTTCTGAAATAAATAGGGAGAGAGGGGGAGGCGGACCGAAGATGGATAGAGGAGAAGATAGGTGGAGAGGAGAGTATAGGTGGGGAGATGGGGAGGGGATAAGTCAGTCCGAGGAGGACGGACAAGTCAAGGAGGCGGAATGAGGTTAGCAGGTGGGAAATGGAGGTGCAGCTTGAGGTGGGAGGAAGGGATGGGTGAGAGGAAGAACAGGTTAGGGAGGCGGGGACGAGCTGGTCTGGTTTTGTATTGCACTGGTGGGAGGGGATGAGCTGGGCTGGTTTTGGGGTGCAATCGGAGAAGGAGAGATTTTGAAGCTTGTGAAGTCCACATTGATACCATTGGGCTGCAGGGTTCCCAAACAGAATATGAGTTGCTGTTCTTGCAACCTTTGGGTGGCATCATTGTGGCACTGCAGGAGGCCCATGATGGACATGTCGTCTAAGGAATGGGAGGGGGAGTTAAAATGGTTCGCCACTGGGAGGTGCAGTTGTTTACTGCGAACCGAGCGGAGGTGTTCTGCAAAGCGGTCCCCAAGCCTCCACTTGGTATCCCCAATGTAGAGGAAGCCACAATGGGTACAGTGGATACAGTATACCACATTGGCAGATGTGCAAGTGAACATCTGCTTAATATGGAAAGTCATCTTGGGGCCTGGGATGGGGGTGAGGGAGGAGGTGTGGGGGCGGGTGTAGCACTTCCTGCGGTTGCAGGGGAAGGTGCCGGGTGTGGTGCGGTTGGAGGGCAGTGTGGAGCGGACAAGAGAGTCACGGAGAGATTGGTCTCTCTGGAAAGCAGACAAGCGTGGGGATGGAAAAATGCCTTGGGTGGTGGGGTCGGATTGTAGATGGCGAACGTGTCGGAGGATGATGCGTTGTATCCGGAGGTTGGTGGGGTGGTACGTGAGGACAAGGGGGATTCTCTTTTGGCGGTTATTGCGGGTGCAGGGTGTGGGGGATGTGTTGCGGGAAATGCAGGAGCCACGGTCAAGGGCATTCTTGACCCCTGTCGGGGGAGATGTTGCTGTCCTTGAAAAATGCGGACATCTGGGATGTGCGAGAGTCGAATGCCTCATCCTGGGAGCAGATGCAGCAGAGGCGAAGGAATTGGGAATAGGGGATGGAATTTTTGCAGGAAGGTGGGTGGGACGAGGTTTATTCTAGGTAGCTGTGGGAGTCGGTGGGATTGAAATGGATATTGGTTTCTAGGTGGTTGCCTGAGATGGAGACAGAGAGGTCCAGGAAGGTGAAGGATGTGTTGGAGATGGCCCAGGTGAACTTGAGGTTGGGGTGAAAGGTGTTGGCGAAGTGGATGAACTGTTCGAGCTCCTCTTGGGAGCAAGAGGCGGCGCCAATACAGTCATTACTTGGCTTGCTGTGTTCATCCAGCTTCACTCTTCGTTATCTAAGACAATTTTAGTTGAGTTAAGAAGGGAGTGCTGGGAAAGGTTGATAAATGGGCTTTGAGCTGGTAGTGGTGTCTGAAGTTCAGAGATATAGGGATTGAGGAAGGAGATCCATCTAGACATTGCAGCTAAGAAGGCTAAATATTTAGCTGCCAATGGTAGAGCAAAGGAAGGAAGGGAGACATAAAGGAATAAAACATTCATAGACATCAAAGGCTGTAAAAGATGGCCAACGTGGGCTGGATAAGGATTCATGGATGAGAAAGAGGATTAAAGATCTCATGCTTTCTGTAAGCAAGAATTAATGTGGAACAGAGTAACAGCAAAATGTTTGGATAAGTTGGAATTTATAGAGGGTAATGCATGGGAATCCAGGAAGGCGAACAATGACTTGTTCAACCTGGAGATGACAAAGGCAGTTGTGTCAACCGAGAAGTTAAATAGCGGTAGTCTCCTGAGTGTGACAAGGGCAAGAGGCTGACAGCAGACAATGAAATTACTGAGCTTTAAATCAGTTATTTTTAATCACATATTGTAGGAAAAAAATCCATCTTCCACGGATAACTACGTCTCAACAACAGCCTGAAAGTTCACCGCTTGAACCAAAATTTAAATTCACCATTTTAAGTCTCTTGTAAATGGTTTCTATTTCTTTTCTACCTCTATGAAATGCAGGAGGACATGTTTCTGTATTGGCCATACCAGATAAATGCACGTATATTGTTAGAAAAAGTGACAAAAATATGAGGACATAAAATGTATCAATTTACTATGTTTGATGTTGACTTCATAAAAAGATTCATTAACCGAAGTCCCTTCCCAATTTCATTTTTATTCATTGGATGTAACTAGCCTGGATAGCATTTATTATCAATCTCGAATTGTCCAGAGGGGAGTTCAAGTCAGCCACATTGCTGTGGGACTGGATTCACATGTAGGCCAGACAAGGTATGGTGAGGACACCAGATTTCCTACTCTAAAGGAAACTAATGATCAGATTTTTTTTAATCAAACAGGAATTAACAGTGGATGAATGGTCACCATTAGACTAGCTACTTAGTCCAGATTTTTAAAATTTGAATTCAAATTTCACCATTTACTGTGTTAGGATTTGAACAACATCAATTTTCATAAAGTAGTCTGAATTTAGTCCAATTAAATCCAACAGCTGGTGTTATGTTAGTGAAGAAGTCTTCATTTTTTTTATAAAATGCGTGTGTGTCTTGGAGAACAAATATGATTTTCTAGATGAAATAATCGCAGGGAAACTCATCAATTTTCTTTCTGCAAAGGTTTCCATGAAGTTGTGGAAAGAAATCATTCTAGAGTGCCCTGATTTTAAATAAGGTAAGGCTATCTGCATAATTAGAGGTTGAAATTACTGAAATTTCCTTATTGGTTACATCTTTCAGCTCAATGTATCCAGTTATAGAAATTTTAAGAAAGCTATGCAATGATACATCTATTTAATTTAGTCAGAAGTCACACAACACTGTGTTATAGTCACCAGCTTTCAGACCACTGCTCCTTTGTCAGGTGAAATTACTTCACATGACAAAGGAGCCGCTCTCTGTTGGACTATAACCTGATGCTGTGTGAGTTTTCTTTTGGTCTACCCCAGTCCAACACCTGCATCTCCACATCGTATTTAGTTAGTAGTTGTATTAGTAGTTGTACTACATGCCAACAAGAGTAACCAAGAGCCTTTCAGAACATAGAACAGCACAGGAACAGGCCCTTCAGCCCACCACAACTATGCCAACCATGATGCCATTCTAAATTAAACCCAGCTGTCTGCACATGGTCCTTATTCCTCTATTCCCTGCCTATGAATGTGTCTGCCTAAATGCCTCTTAAATGCAAATGTAGCATAATAGAACATTTCTTGTTGTTGGAGCAAGTCAGCAACTGGTAGTTGCAAACACTTTGGAGCAACGGTAAATCAATTTTAAAAAAATTACAATTCCTTTGATTTGGAGAAGCACAATATGTGCCGAATACAACGGATAGCTCCCAGCAGGTGTGCTTTGATGTCAAAAGCAATGACTGTATCTCCTCCTATTGCCTTTCAGTTGACCACACTGATACAGTATAAATATATTAGCTTGGCATTTCTGGGGAACTTAATCTGATAATAGTTTCAGTCATTACAGATAATATGTCAAATATGTTTGCACAATTTATTCAAGCCATTCTACTCATGCCAGGTAATTCATATCTTTGAACTCTGTGAGGCAAATAGCTGACTACAAAGTAACCGGTGAAAGACATTTCTGTTGAAATATACAAGACCGAAAAAGAATGCATGCCAAAATTTCTTCCAACACCAGTTAAAGAACAGTCTTCACACGAGACTAAAATACCTTTCCTGACACTGTACTTTTCCCTTTTATTACTCTGTGGCTGCAATGTCAATATAGGATATTGGAAATTGTACATGTGTGTAGAGAGTTGAGTTTAATAAGTACCTAGATGAAGTCAGCTGTGATATCCCCTGTGGCCTTGTTTGTCATGTGCTGGTGTTTTTTTCAGATGCCAGACCATGAACAGCTTGGGGCATATTGCTCTGCAGCCTTGCTCTTGAGTAAAGGGTAACAGTAAATATTGCTTAAAAACATCTAAGATGTCTGTCCTGCATGTGCTTAAAAATCCAATGAACCCATATTAGAACAAGGTCCAACCATATGCGTTATCAAAAATTATAAAGGCAAATCCTAGCATTGATGGTATTTGCTGGGAGTGATTCAATGTCATACTGTCCAGTGGATTGTGTAGTATGATAAGATTTGAATCTGGTAATAACGATGATATTCTGGTGTTGGAAGAACACACAAAAGCAGAATAAACTGAAGTGAACAATGTTGTACAAGAGACCTGTACTCAGCAACATGTATATCAAATAATAAGTAAAGAATGGACAGTGCTCAACAGTGTGAGACAACCTTGCTCTAGGATAAGGACAATACATGGATGCTTAAATAGTAGCAAGCGAACAAATCAAAATAACCTTGAAGAGCGCAAGTGTAGATACCCTAGAGAACAAAAAAAGGTATAGAATCCATAAAGGGACAAAGAGCATGGTGGCAGCAATGGAGATTTCAACATCGGAGGCTGATCACAATCTGAGGCACAAGACAAAAAGAGAGAATCCTCCATTGGACAGGTCTGTATCTCAGAAGATTTTGAAGTAAAATAATACCACAGTAAGACTCCAGAGAACAAACAAAGTTGAAGACTGAGGAATTTTCTGAGCAAGGGCCCAGACCCAAAACATCAGCTTTCCTGATCCCCTGATGCTGCCTGACCTGCTGTGTTCATCCAGCTCTACACCCAGATATCTCAGGCCAATGTATTCTTGTGCATAGTTGGGTCTGTAACCAACAGGACATACTGGCCACTTAGCAACACTCACATCCTGTGCATGAATTTTTTAAAAGTATCCTCATGAGGCAGGGTGTAGAAGAAAGTATGACCAATTTGAATTTTTAATCAGGCATTTGACATATTCTTCAGTTCAAATGGAAATCTAGTCATTGAAAGAACAAAATTTATAAATGGTCCTAACAACATGTGAAAACAATGCAAATGTTCTAACAGTTTTAAATAGATTAGCAAGATGCTGTGGACATGAAGCATTAAAAGACAAACTAAGAAGAGATTGTAGGCACAGGGATGAAAATTATTGACATTCTATAATGAAAAGTGGAGCTTATACTAGAGCACGTGACTGAGAGAATAGGGCCAGAATTGGGTGATAATTACAGGCAACAGGTGAGGTTCCTTCTGATTCTGTCAAATGAGTGAGCCCCAATATGCCATTGTTATTTAATAAAATCCTGCTCAAATACCAGAACATGAAGATAAACCCCATCCTCTGACGCTGCCTGGCCTACTGGGTTCCTCCAGCTCCACAATGTGTTATTGTTATATCAGGATGTTCAAGGTGCAGTTCAAGTGTGACCAGAGTGTGGCAGGGGGAGCTGAGTGCTATTAATAATAAAAACTAGGCTGTTTTACTATACTATAGATGAGCAATTCCTACATCACCACAGAAATAGGAACATTTCTCACCAAGGGAAAATTTATGACAAATGGAAATCATTTAGAAAATAAGAGATCCCAGAAATCAAGGATGGAGCTCAACAAAGTAGTGGGTGAAATTAATGAAAGCCAGCAGAAGTTCTGGATGACAACCTTACAGATGAAAGAGTTTCATACAGAATTTTAACTCCAGAGATGAGTTACTCTACAATTTTCTCACTGACAACTTGCTGCAGTTAACTCAGTGGATAGTGGAACCTAAAGCATGAATCTGCAATGTCCAGGGGCACAGATCCTGACATGTTTAGGTAACCACCTGCTGATATTGGTGAAACTTGACGGTGAAGAACCAAAATATACAATTTTTAAGCAGAAATTGATACATTTATCTCTATAGTAGATGAGATGTTGACAGAGGAAAATGGAAGAGAATTTTGCTAACAATTTTAAACAATATTCAAATACTTTGGTAAACTAAAACAAGAATATCACAATCACGCTGCAAGAAGATGCTAAGCCCATCTGCTTCTTGTACTCCAGGAAAAGTACCTTGCTCACAAATCAGAAGAAATGAAGCCACTGTGACACAGTATAGTTTTCTGTCTGTGCTAAACAGCAAGGCTAGACAGAATTACTGTGAGCCTGTCTAGTGCTGAAGGAAGCAGCAATGTACAAAAAGGCAAGGAAAGCTAAGAAGAAATGCTGTGATCATTCAAGTAAGTGCAAAGTAGGTGAGTGCTAAGAAAGTAAGCTCAGAGGCCAGAGCTGCACCATTTTTTGATACAAAAGGTGACGAACTTTGTGTGTAAGGTGGCCTGGCAGCACCAGTGCAATGTAAGGTATTGGTGTACCCCACAGAGCAGTAATGAAGTGTTGAACTAAGTAAGACTAAGTTTTGCCATGATGATATAGTGAGGCTGGTGCTTTTCCAGCCCCTGCATGGACAGTGCATGCCGTCTCCTCTAGTGCAGCATGCCTTGAGATGTCGTTGAGAGCTGGCCAACATGGAGGCCCAAATTCTGGCTCTGACTTTCAGGTCTGGAATTGGCACTTTCTTGGTTCTTTTTCGCTCCCTGGGCAAACAGCAACCTGCATATATGTAAAGCAAGATTAATTAAAACTGAGATAATGGGAACTGCAGATGCTGGAGAATTCCAAGATAACAAACTGTGAGGCTGGATGAACACAGCAGGCCAAGCAGCATCTCAGGAGCACAAAAGCTGACGTTTCGGGCCTAGACCCTTCATCAGAGAGGGGGATGGGGAGAGGGAACTGGAATAAATAGGGAGAGAGGGGGAGGCAGACCGAAGATGGAGAGTAAAGAAGATAGGTGGAGAGAGTGTAGGTGGGGAGGTAGGGAGGGGATAGGTCAGTCCAGGGAAGACGGACAGGTCAAGGAGGTGGGATGAGGTTAGTAGGTAGCTGGGGGTGCGGCTTGGGGTGGGAGGAAGGGATGGGTGAGAGGAAGAACCGGTTAGGGAGGCAGGGACAGGTTGGACTGGTTTTGGGATGCAGTGGGTGGGGGGAAGAGCTGGGCTGGTTGTGTGGTGCAGTGGGGGGAGGGGACGAACTGGGCTGGTTTAGGGATGCAGCGGGGGAAGGGGAGATTTTGAAACTGGTAAAGTCCACATTGATACCATATGGCTGCAGGGTTCCCAGGCGGAATATGAGTTGCTGTTCCTGCAACCTTCGGGTGGCATCATTGTGGCAGTGCAGGAGGCCCATGATGGACATGTCATCAAGAGAATGGGAGGGGGAGTGGAAATGGTTTGCGACTGGGAGGTGCAGTTGTTTGTTGCGAACTGAGCGGAGGTGTTCTGCAAAGCGGTCCCCTTAATTAAAACTGAGATGTTAATGTATCTCAACACTCACCACTCACTAGCATGATTCTCAGCTTGTCATTGAAGCCTTAAGCAGAAAATAAGACTTTCATGAATGATGTTGAGACTCTCGCTTTTACATTCTCATCATATTTTACCCATTGTTTTGCAATTGCCCATCTTTTCTAGTGACAGGGAACATCCTGCCCTTTGTCTCGCAAAAAAAATGCAAACCTCGCAGATTATGCCAATCCTCAATATTTCTGAATGTCGATGGCATCCTGGCCATTGCTGGTGAGCTCTACCTGCTTTCACCCTGGTCCTTCATGTGTGTAACCTTGGGATAAAAATTAAACGTGTGTGTCAATAATACACTATAATAATTACACCGAAGGAATGAGCAGTGATGGAGTTTATTCCCAGAAGCACCAAGACAGACTGTATAATGAAACAGAAAATTTGATTTATTCAGTCCTGGTAAATCAGTAGTTAGGCACTACAATTCAGATATGCAATTCATTACAGAAGTAAAGGAATCTTCAAAGGAGAGAAAATGACAGAGATTTCCTGTTGGAGCTAAACCCAACCTATAAACTCTGATTTATAAGGTTCTGCTTTCACAATGTCAACACATTGCATCAAAAGTCATTGAATGGAACAAGTATTTTTTAGTCCTTGGCTAGACTATAACAAAGGAAATGCATGCTGGTATGATTAACTTTCAGTCCTCCTAACACTAGATGATGCTGTTACAGCTCTAACACTCATTTGCTCAGAAATGAAATGCGAATTATTATCCATACCAATCAAATGTCCAATTTTGTGCTTGAATTGCTTGGAATAATACTGTCTTCAGAAGTCAGTGTTGGCAAAACCCAATACGTTCTCTTTCAATGAGACTCCATGCATTGCACTTGTATCGCCTCTAAATATATTTAGTCCTTCTGTAAAGATATTCTACACACTACTTACAATACCACTGTTAGTACATTGTGACGGAAAATCAGTGCTGACTGATGTACTGGTGGCCTTGTCTTGTCTGTAGCATGTCTTTTTTATGTAATCCTGAGAGAGATCTAAGCAAAACATTTGGTTGGCTTTAGTCTCCCAGGACCGGACTGCCTTTACTGCATGCTCGGCATAGTTATGAGTTGTTTTCATCCAGCTCTACTGAATACAGGAGCATTATTTTGTTGACAGGAAATCATGACAGACATGGAACAATTAGCCACTGAACTATTTATTTGCTGCTCGGGAGGATGTATTTGCAGGAAGCTGTCTTATATCAGCTTGATGAAATTACAGGAAGAACTTTGACATTTATTTATTTGAATAAAATGGCATCAGTTTCTCCTTCCCATACACATTCCATTTCATACTGACACATTATAACGTTTCTTTGCCACTCTGAGCCTCTGAAGCCCATGTCAAATTTTTACAGTTCATGTGATGAGAGAATAGTCAGCATGACAGGGAAATCTTCACATAGAGCGACAGTAATTAAATACTGTGCAGTTGGGCAGAGCTAAGATTTTGTCACTCCAAGACCAGAACAAGCTGAGTGCATAATTGGAGCACTGCATTAACACCAGATGGCATGAAAAGTTTAATGGAATGGATCCAGCTGACATGATTTCCTATGGCGTGAATTTATTGCAGAATTAGATGGCTTGAAATAATAATTAAATGCCACTAAAGGCGAAAGATTACAAAAGAAATCCCCTCCTCCATGTACTAATTGCTGCACAAAATAGATGCTCAGCAAAAGTGATTATTTAAACTCATTGAAAAAGTCTGTTAATATTTGTTTTAAAATAGGGTAGGCAGATAAACAACGACTCGGGCATGAGGTCAGCATTCATGAATATGACACCTGGCTCAAGCAGCTGGTCAAAGCTGGTTTGTATGGGGTATATAATCTGTTTGATATTCCAGAGTTTTGCTGAATTATTTTAGCTGTTAAGAAGTTTCAAGGTTCTGCTCTTGATTGATTATATTCTGAGGGGTTTGGAGAGAAGGAGACTGCAATGGAGGTTGGAGAGTCAGAGGGAGTCGGGGTCAATAATACCTGATTAACCTTGGAGATGTTTCTTGTGTTTGTTAGATTACAGGCATATAAGAGGGAAAAGAAAGAAATGGTGACTCATTCATGCCACACAACCTACTCTTTTCAACAAACTACATATAGGTCGCACTTTTATTGATTTTACCTGACATATCGATTTCTGAGGAATAACCCAAAGTGAAACTTCTTTTTAACTGAGAATTCTAAACCATCTCTCTGAGTTCTTAACTGCCAGATATCAGTAAAGCACAGCCATCTATGTTGCTAAACCCTGATAATTTACAATTTATAACTGTCAATTTTAAATCCTAGTGTTGGGAAAAGCTCTCTTATTGGGCTTGCCTTCAATATTACACACATAGGCTTCACTGTCCTCCAACACTTCTCCATTGTCATCTGGTTGGATGGGATTGAGCTCATATAATTCCATTCCTACCGATCCAGTCGAAGGAGTCCCTTACGGCAGCTTCCATTTCTGCACTTGAAGTCTTATTGATTTCTTTCTTCCGTTTCTCCTTCCCCACCTCCCCAGGATCTACCATTGACCCCTTTGTTTTCTTTGTTTTCTAGATGATGTTGCATGGTGATATCTGAAAGCACAGTGCTATTTTTCACACGTAATCTGATGAAACCAGCTTCATCTTGCCAACTCTTTCCTCTCGAACTCTCCATGCCATTAAATCAGCACTTTCCAAACTTTTTCCCCACTGTGACCTTAGTTGGAATGTTAGGAGTAAAGTGTTGGACACATTTCTGTTTGTTGGTAAATGTTGGTGTCGAAAGAGGCAAGACAGAATTCTGGGTTAGTAAAAGTAATTATTAAAATGATAAAGTTTTTACAAATAGAGTTAAGGAAAATTGAAAGAGATTCTGTAAGTACATTAAAGGCAAAACAGTAACTGGGGAAGATTAGGGCCCCTTAATGATCAATGTGGCCACCAATGTGTGGACCCACAGGAGACGGGTGAGATACCAAATGAATATTTTGTGTCAGTATTTACTGTAGAGAAGGACATGGGGAAATAAATACTGATGTCTTGAAAACAGTTCATATTGCAAAAGAGGAAGTGCCTGAAGGTCTTAAAACATGTAAAAGTAGATAAATCCCTGTGACCTCGGGTGACTGCCAGGTGTGGAGTTTGCATATTCTCCCCGTGTCTGCGTGGGTTTCCTCCAGGGGCTCCGGTTTCCTCCCACAGTGCAAAGATGTGCAGGCTAGGTGGATTGGCTGTGCTAAATTGCCCATAGTGCCCAGGTATGTGTAGCTAAGGTGGGTTAAAGGGGATGGGTCTGGGTGGGATGCTCCAAGGGTCGGTGTGGACTTGCTGGGCTGAAGGGCCTGGATCCACACTGTAGGGATTCTATGATTCTATGATCTGATCAGTTGTTTCTCAGAACTTTGTGGGAAGATAGGGAAGAGACAGTGCCCAGGGATATTTAGGTTAGGTGGGTTAGGTGTGGAAAATCAGAGATAGGATAATGGGTCTGGGTGGGATGCTGTTCGGAGGGGTGGTGTGGACTTGTTGGGCTGAGTGGCCTGTTTCCACACTGTAGGGATTCTATAATCTATGAAAGTATGACATAGAGAGACAAATAGTGCTGTTGGGACTGAAGATTGCTGGGCCCCTTGCTGAGATATTTGCATCATTAATAACTGCGGGTGAGGTGCCGGAGGACTGGAGTTGGTTAATGTGGTACCATTATTTAAGAAAGGCTGTAAGGAAAAGCGAGGGAACTACAGGCTGGTGAATCTTATTTAAGTTCTTGGAGGGGATTCTGAGGGACATGATTTACATTCATTTGGGAAGGCAATGACTAATTAGGGATAGTCAATATGGCTTTACACGTGGGAAATTGTGTCTCACTAACTTAATGGAGTTTTTTGAAGAGGTGACAAAGAAGATTGATGAAGGCAGAGCAGTGGCGTTGTCAATATTGACTTGAGCAGAACATTGGACAAGGTTCCACATGGTAGACTTGTTAGTGTGGTTAGATCACATGGAATCCAGGAGGAGTTAGCCAATTGGATACAAATTTGGCTTGAAGGTAGGAAGTAGAGAGTGGTGGTAGAGGAATGTTTTCAGACTGGAGGCCTGTGGCCAGTGGTGTGCCACAAGGATCAGTGCTGGGTCCATTTATATTAATGTTTTGGATGTGAATGTAGCAGGTATTGTAAGTAAGTTTGCAGATGGACGGTGAAGAGGATTATTTCAGAGTATAATGGGGCATTGATCAGATGGGCCAATGTGCCAAGGATTAACAGATGGAGTCTAACTTAGATAAATGTGAGGTGTTGCATTTTGCTAAGGTAAACCAGGGTAAGACTTACAGAGTCAATGGTAGGGCCCTGGGGAGTGTAGCAGAACAAAGAGATGTAGGGATGCAGAAAAATAGCTCCTTGAAAGTAGAGTTGTTTGTCGACAGGGTGGTGAAGAAGGCATTTGGTATGCTTGCCTTTATTGGGCAGAACATTGAGTAAAGGAGTTGGGATGTCATGTTGCAGCTGTACAGGACATTGGTGAGGTCACTTTTGGAATATTGTGTACAAGTCTGGTTGCCCTTCTACAGGAAAGATGTTGTGAAACTTGAAAAGGTTCAGAAAAGATTTACAAAGATTATGCCAGGGTTAGAAGGTCTGAGCAGTAGGGAGAGGCTGAATATGCTGGGGCTATTTACCTGAACATTTGGAGGCTGAGGGATGACTGTGTAGATGTTTGCATTGTAATATCATAAAGGGTATAGATAGGGGGCATAGTGAAGGTCTTTTTCCTGGGGTAGGAAGTCCAAAATTGGAAGGCATTGGTTCTAGGTGACAGGGGAAAGATTTAAAAGGATATGAGAGTTAACATTTTCACACAGAGGGTGCTGCGTTTATGGAATGATATGCCAGAGGAAGTAGTGGAAATGAGTATGGCTACAACATTTAAAAGGCATCTGGTTGGGGAAATGAATAGGGGTGGATTTGAACCAAATGCTGGCAAATGGAACTAGGTCAGATTCAGATGTCTGGTCGACCTGGACAAATGTTGAATGATTTAGTTATTTACTGTCACATGTGTCTAGGGCAATACAGTGAAAAGTGTCACCACAACCTGGTGCCATCTTGACATACAAGAAGATTAAAAGGGTACTTAAGTAGAGTTCATCTTCATTGGCCAGGTCCCAAACATGGCTCCAAGTGTTCAGTAATATCCCTATTCCTGTACTACCACAGCCAGGAATCCCCGCTCTACCATTGCTGCCACCGATGCCATGCTGCTATTCCAGGAGACCATGCCTCAGGCCTATGAAGCCAGGAGTCCCTGACACTGCTTTGGCTTCCCCGCAACATTAGGAAGATGAAGAAAAGAAATAGAAAAATATGAAAAAAAGGAGCGAGAGATGAAAGATGCGGCCAAGAGACCCCAGGCTGGAGTGGAGCCATGTCTAGCTCATTCTGGCATTGCCTGCTGCTGCCTCCTCCTTCACCTGTCACTCTGCAGGCTTTAAAGAAAGGAAAATGAAGGAAAAAGAGAAACAAAAAGGAAATGTAAAACAAAGAAAAGAGAAAAGAAGGAAGAAAGTAGACAACAGTAGACGAGCCTTGGGCTCAGACCTGTCACTGTGCCACCATCTTGAATTCAGATGAGTTGGACTGAAGGGTTTTTATCATTCAGTGTGACTCTATGACTTGATAAAAGTCACAAACTAAAGCAAAGAAACAGTATATAATGGCTGCCAGTATTGTACCAAAGTGTCAAAATAAAACAAAACAGCACAACAACCTTCACAGTTGTACTCCATGCTGAAATAAAACAAGGGGCCCAATTTTCCTGTGAGTGGCAATCTCATCTGACCTAGCTGAAGGAACCAAGGTGGGCTATAAATCAAGAGTGCTTCTCTGCCCCGTTTTAATATTTCAGCAGAATATCGTCAGTGTCAGCAGCCTTGCAATAGCATGGCTATTTCAGTTTTATGTCAAACTAAGGTTGAACTTTGATAGTGATGGATAGCATGCTGAGGGATGCCCTCGAGGGCTGGGTCATGGACTAAACCTTGGTTTCAATGTTCTTTGTTGTGCTCTTTCCCATGATTAGATGGCTTTCTGTTTGTGAGTATCCCTCCATTCTTAGCTGTCAGTAGGGTAGGTATTGGGTGTTTGGGCCAGACTTTGTCTTAACTGTGCTGAAGAATCCAAGCACGCCATCTTTCCACCAACTATATGTTCATTGTTGGGCTTGACCTTCATTTGTCTATAGACGTGCTTCCTTTCCTTAGCTGTTGGTGCTATTTCCAGTTCAGCATAATCTTTCACTCTCTACTTAATAGCTCTTGGATCTCCCAGTCAGTCTTGTCAAACTAGTCTTGATGTTTCCAGTTTGAAAAAAAACCTAGTGTCTCCTTGGTGGGTTTTTGGATGGATTTAAGGGCTGGCTTTGTGCTGTGGATGTTGTGTGGTTCCTGGGTATTTAGCATTATCAGACTGGCTGTCTAGGGATTTCTGCATAGTGTCCTTGATTCTGTTGATGTTGAATTCCCTATGGTATTGCTTCAGCAGTTTCAGGACAGATTGAAATTGTGGTACAGATTAGGTGATGGGTGGCCCAGTGTTTATCAGCTTGGTGTGAGTGACAGAGTCCAGAACTTTGTGGAAAGCTAGGGAAGTGATTGCTAGGGCCCTTGCTGGGATTTTTGTATCATCAATAGCCTTAGGTAAAGTGCCAGAAAACTGGAGATTGGCTTTATTTAAGAGAAGTGGTAAGGATAATCCAGGGTACCGTAGACCGGTGAAGCTGACATCAGTGGTGAGCAAGTTGTTGGAGGGATTCTGAGGATAGGATTTACATGTGTTTGGAAGGGCAAGAATTGATTAAAGGATAGTGAACAGGGCTTTGTGAGTGGGAAATTGTGTCTTAGTAGCTTGATTGAGATGTTTGAAGAAATGACAAAGCGGATTGACGAAGGCAAAGCTATTAACATTGTCTATGTGGACTTCAGTAAGGCATTCGACAACGTTCCCCATGGTAGTCTAGTTAACAAAGTTAGATCACACAGAATACAGGGAGAACTTGCCATTTGGAAACAAAATTCACAAGAAAGTAGGAGACAAAGGGTGGTGGTGAAGGATTGCTTTTCGGACTGGAGGCCTGTGACCCACGATGTGCCAATAGGATCAGTTTTGGGCCCACTGCTTTTTGTTGTTTATACAAAGGATCTAGATGTGAATATAAGAGGTATGATTAGTAAGTTTGTAGTTGACACCAAAATCGGAGGTGTGGTGGGCAGCAAACAAGGTGACCTCAGGACCTTGATCAGATGGTCTGAAGGGCCATGGAGTGGCAGATGGAGTTTAGTCTGAGTAAATGTGAGGTACTGCATTTTGAAAAGGCAAATGAGGGCAGGACTTATGTTCTTAATGGTAAAGTCCTGGGGACTGTTGCTGATCAAAGAGAACTTGGAGTGCAGGTTCATAATTCCTTGAAAGTGGACTCACAGGTAAAAAAGGTAGTGAAAGAAGTTTGGAACTGCAGACACTGAAGAATCTGTTACAACAAGGTATGGAGATGGACGAACACAGCAGGCCAAGCAGCATCAGAGGAGCTGGAAAGCTGACATTTTGGGCCTAGGCCCTTCTTCAGAAAAAGATTTACAAGGATGTTGCCAGAGTTGGAGGGTTTGAGCTATAGGGAGAGGTTGAATAGGCTAGAGCTGTGTTCCTTGGAGCTTCAGAGGTTGAAGGATCACCTAATAGAAGTTTATAAAATCATGAGGGACATGGATAAGATGAATAGTTAAGGTCATTTCCCCAGTATAGGGGAGTCCAAAACGAGACGACATAGGTTTAAGGAGACAGGAGAAAGATTTAAAATGGAACCGAGGAGCAACTCTTTCAGGCAGAGGGTGGTGCAGTAATGGAAAGAACTGCCAGAGGAAGTGGTGGAGGCTTTTTACAATTACAACATGTAGAAGGCTTCTGGATTGGTACATGAATAGGAAGGGTTTCGATGGATATTGGCCAAATACTGGAAGATGGGAATGGATTAATTTAGGATATCTGGTCAGCATGGGATGAGATGGATTGAAGGTCTGTTTCATCACTATATGTCTCTATGACTCTATGGCTCTAAGTTGGTGCCAAAGTCTGGCATGAAGGTGTTGCTCATGGCCCTCCAGAGTTGCTTTGTAACTAACCTTTCTGCATACATCGGAGAAAGATCACCAGCAATACTTCTGCAAAATCCTGCAAATCCACTGGCAGCATAGGTGCTCTGAGATAAATATCCCATGTTAGGCCGATATCTCCAGTATCCAAGGCACTGACTGCAGTCAGTTAGCTGTGTTGAGTGGACCACATCATTTGTGTCCCTGACATGACTTCCAAAGAAAGTTCTGTGCTTTGAACTTCATTGGGGGTGTGCAGTTCCCAGGAAACCTTTTAAGTATGTCCTTAAAACCTCTCTGAAGATTGCAACATCCTGATCAACTCAGGGGAATCTCTAACCCAAGACCTCTCGAACTGGAGAAGAAGCACCCATGAAGGTCACAACCATTTCAAGCATATCCGTAGGGCCCTCATGAAAGTCAAGCTCCAGAAGATGTATGTCAAAATCTAAGCATCAAAGCTGCACCACGCTCCCACCCCCACCCCTGACCCTTTCATCAGTGGTAAGGCTTACAATTCTGACTTGGGATGGTTTAAATCTCTTGGGAGCCAAACCATCGAGATTGGAAGAAAGTTGTCTTCGGTCTTCCGGAACAACATAAGAAGAGAGAGAGGAAGAAAAACCAATAAAATGTCAATTTATTGGTGTTTGGAGTAAAGTATTGACAACAGTGCAAAAAGAAACAACTGTTTGACTAGTATAAGCTGCTTATATAAATATGGATGAGTTTTCAAACTTAGTTGACCTTAATTTAGTCAGAAACCTATTCGGAAGCCGAAATCAGACTTAATTCAGATTGATTCATTCTTGACAATAAGGGCAACTTGTGACTCGGAGACCTTTGTGTGCAATTAAAATCCTTCCATGGTTTTAGTCAGCCTGAGATTTGGTTGACTCTTGAAATAGCCTACATTGAAATTTATCACAGTGCAATGGCCGTTGTGACTGAGATTTTTACCCACTGCTTATTATATACTTCAGGCGTCTTTTGCATTTTATTTTTTCTGCATTTCATAAGTAATAAATCACATGAAAATATATCGCCAAGCCCAATTTGAAATGTAATTTTGAGAATGCACCACTGATAACAAAGAGTGCTTGCTTTCCTCAATAATTAATGAGCTGATGATAAAATTATCATCTTGAAAATCGCACATTAAAAGTCAAAGTTCTTCCAATTATTTTCCTGCAATAAAGCAAGCAACCTCCTGTCCTTATTAAGAGAGGAATTTCTGCCACCATTATGGCACTGACTGCATCAATACACACGTATTAATTCACCAAGTCACCTAAACAGAAGAATAATGTTGCAACCTTCAGGTTAAGTATGTAAACCAATCTGAACATCGAGCTACATCTAGCGACATATTTATTTGTTTGTTTGCAAGCAAGAACATCGGGAATTTCAGGCCAACTTAAACACTTCTGATGTATTTGAAGCACATGGTTAACACCACATTGATGCTCCGGGGAAAGGGAAGCTAAGTCAACAAAAACTGATGTGTCACTCCAATTTTAAAGCTTTAACACTTTAACTAATCACACCTAGTGTCTCTCACTCATGTGGAGAACACAGTCCACAATGTGAATCATCATCAAGGGCACCCTGAAAAGAAATTATCTCCATTACATAACACTATATTGGATTTCCATTTTGTTTAAATTTTTATGCTTCGATAGCAGATGTGTAAGGTTCAAGGCACTAATCAGTGCAAGATTTGAGTATACTGCCCAGGAATTGAAAGTTATGCATGACTTTCAACAGCACTAGGTAGTAGCTTGCTACAGTTTCACCGAAAGTAGGTGTGTGCAGCGTGGTAGAGATGCATATCTCATGCACAAAAGCATGAACAAAGAATGTCTCTGTGCTGCAGTAAACAGATCTTCACAGGGATTCTATACAGCACACTAGACCAACGCTCAAAAAAAACACAGCAGCAGGAATGGGCTGAAATCAAACTTTCAGCCTAACCTACCCTCTTTTACAAAAATTGGAAAATGATTTATCAGTGTTATTATTCTGAATTCTAATGCTTGCATCAACACAACAGAATGGAATGACAATACCATGCAATAGTGGAAACACATTTCATTGTTTTTAGTAGTGATGCATTCAGAAATAATGTCAATATGTCAATTTAAAAATTACTGATTTAAATGAATAACTACCAGTTTATTAAGAATAAAATACTTAAGCTTCATTGTACATTCTGATGTTGAAATAGCAATTAATTATCCTAGTTTAATAGCTTTCCAATTAGCTGGTGAAAATATGAAAGCTAGCTCTTTTTTATCCAATCTTCTTGAAGTTGAAAATATTTATCTCTGGTTCTGTCTTGTTCAAGTTTCACAAGAACCTCTCATTCCCTTCCAGCGTTAATATTGGAATATTGTCAGCTGTCAATTAAAATAAAATCAGCAGAAACCACTTCATACTCGCAGAATCAAACACTTCCAATTTTATTAATCTGTTTAATGGTCAGGAGATTTTTAAATTTCCGACAGAGTTATTGTCAATTTTAATAATAACAGCAAGTAGAGTTTGTAAATAGAGGTTCAAATGTGCAAATAGATGGGATGGTGGTGATGTTCCTGGATAAATGTTTCAGAGGCTAGGACTAATGCTGTGCAGACAGGAGCTCAAGTCCCAGCATGGTACATGAGGAATTTAAATTAAGTTTATTAATAAATTTGGGTAAAATGCTAGCGTCATTAATAATGTTCATTAAGCTATTGGATCCACATAAAAAGAAGGATATCTGGTTCACCAATGACCTTCAGGAAAGCAATCCACAATTTTCAGTTGGTCCATCCTACATGTGACAGCAGGCCCACTGAATAAAAACCAAAAGAACTGCAGATGCTGTCAACCAAGAACAAAAACAAGTTTGCTGAAAAACCTCAGCAGGCCTGGCAGCATCTGTGAAGGGAAAGACAGAGTTAACGTTTCAGGTCCGGTGTTCTGAGGAAGGGTCACCGGACCGCAAATGTTAACTCTGATTTTTCCTTCACAGATGCTACGAGGCCTCCTAAGCTTTTTCAGCAACTTTGTTTTTGTTCCTGACCCACTGAACTGCACTCAGAAATGGCTGAGCAAAACTTTCAATTTGATCAAACCCCATCAGGACGAAAAGGCTCTGGGGCATGGCCTACATGACACAAAATACCTTGATTCCATAAGATGGTTTGGACTCACATTCTCAAAGGCAGCTAGGGATGGGCAATAAAAGCTTACTTCATTAGAAATGTCAATGTTCTGAGAATGGAGACGTTTTAAAAAACGAAGGGGAACACATACACACACATGTACACAAATGCACACACCTTCTCCCAAAGGCATTAGAGCAAATGGGGTTCTGAAGGCTTCATCAGAAAGGACAAAGATTTAAAAACTTGTTGATTCCAACATTAAGCTTTCTGATATAACAAAGTGTGGAGCTGGATGAACACAGCGGGCCAAGCAGTATCTTAGGAGCACAAAAGCTAACGTTTTGGGCGAGACCCTTCATCAGAAAAGGGGGACGGGGAGAGGATTCTGAAATAAATAGGGGGAGAGGGGGCGGCGGACCGAAGATGGATAGAGGAGAAGATAGGTGGAGAGGAGAGTATGGGTGGGGAGGTAAGGAGGGGATAGGTCAGTCTGGGGAGGATGGACAGGTCAAGGGGGCGTGATGAGGTTAGTAGGTAGGAAATGTGGGTGCGGCTTGAGGTGGGACCAGGGGATAGGTGAGAGGAAGAACAGGTTAGGTAGGCGGGGATGAGCTGGGCTGGTTTTGGGATGCAGTGTGGGGAGGGGATGAGCGGGGCTGGTTTTGTGATGCAGTGCGGGGCGGGGAGGTTTTGAAGCTTGTGAAATCCACGTTGATACCATTGGGCTGCGGGATTCCCAAGCAGAATATGAGTTGCTGTTGGGTGAGAGGAAGAACAGGTTAGGGAGGCAGAGACAGGCTGGGCTGGTTTAGGGATGCAGTTGGGGGAGGGGAAGAACTGGGCTGGTTTTGGGATGCGGTGGGGGAAGGGAGTGTGGAGTGGACAAGGAAGTCACGGAGAGAGTGGTCCCTCTGGAAAGCAGTCAAGGGTGGGTTTGGAAAAATGTCTTTAGTGGTGGGGTTGGATTGTAGATGGTGGAAGTGTCGGAGGATGATGCGTTGTATCCGGAGGTTGGTGGGGTGGTCTGTGAGGACGAGGGGGATTCTCTTTTGGCGGTTATTGCTGGGGTGGGGTGTGAGCGATGTGTTGCGGGAAATGTGGGAGACACCGTTGAGGGTGTTCTCGACCACTGCGGGGGGAAAGTTGGGGTCCTTGAAGTACAAGGACATCTAGGATGTGCGAGAGTGGAATGCTGCATCATGGGAGCTGATGCGTTGGAGGCGAACAAATTGGGAATAGGGGAAGGCACTTTTGCAGGAAGGTGGGTGGGAGGAGGTGTATTCTAGGTAGTTGTGGGTGGCGGTGAACTTGAAATGGACATAGGTTTCTAGGTGGTTGCCTGAGATGGAGACAGAGAGGTCCAGGAAGGTGAGAGATGTGTTGGTAGGTTACAGGAACAGCAACTCCTATCTTGCTTGGGAACCCTGCAGACCAATGGCTTCAAAATCTCCCCACCCCCCACTGCATCGCAAAACCAGCCCAGCTCGTCCCCGCCTCCCTAACCTGTTCTTCCTCTCACCTATCCCCTCCACCCACCTCAAGCTGCACTCCCATTTCCTACCTACTAACCTCATCCCGCCCCCTTGACCTGTCCGCCCTCCCTGGACTGACCTGTCCCTTCCCTACCTCCCCACCCATACATTCCTCTCCAGCTATCTTCTCCTCTATCCATCTTCGGTCTGCCTCCCCCTCTCTCCCTATTTATTTCAGAACCCTCTCCCCATCCCCCTTTTCTGATGAAGGGTCTAGGCCTGAAACATCAGCTTTTGTGCTCCTAAGATTCTGCTTGACCTGCTGTGTTCATCTAGCTCCACACTTTGTTCTCTCGGATTCTCCAGCATCTGCAGTTCCCACAATCTGTGATCACAATTTAAACATTCTGATGCCTGGTTCTAGTTGGTCAGGGACGCATAGCTTCAGAAAGTTTATTTTGCATTGATTCCGAGTTCTATACCTGAACAGTTAATTAAGCCATCTTAAAATCTCTTTTAAATCAATTTCATAGTCGTGCATTAATGCGATTTCAACTCCTTGTTAATTGATATTAAAACCCTTTCCAAAGCATTGTTTAGACAACATTGATGGTCCTACAAATGACTGATAAACAAATATTTGAAGGTTGCTGTTGGTTTCATGGAAATTACAGAAAACTGCATCAAATGATTATTTGATTTTAGAGACTAAGGATGTTTTGTTTGACGTCGTAATCTGTTATTTGAGGTTTCAGTCAGAAGCTTCAGGGAGATGGGACTGATTCACTGGTTTTAATCTGATAAAGCCATTTTCTCCCTATCTTTGCTCATCAGTAGCAGTCATTTGAGAAATATCTAAACCGGCAGATCAAATTGTTGAGAGTTCAGGGCAGTGCATATCAACATGCGATCAATAGACATATCGTGCAAGTTAAATGCATTTGTTAAAAGCAAGCAGATGTTTTCAAATTTCTTTTAAAAGAATAAATTTTGTCCATTAAAGTAATGTTGCTGTATGATTCTCTTATGATGTTACTTACATTGAGAGTAAAGAAATGGAGAGTAATGCAGTAAAAGGAACATGGACATCCTGTTGTTTATATCCTTGTTTCATGGGAAATGGGCACCTTGGCAGCTAGAGAGAAAAAGAAACATTCATTGGTATTCACCCTGTCTTGTCCTGTAAGAATTTCCTATGAGTTTCAAAGAGATTTTTTTAGATATAGGCTCAGGTTCTTTAATCTCTTCCCCATCATCACTGGGATCGTCCATTGCAGTCCCTATGGGAAGTATATCCTTCCTTTGGATAAAGAGACCAAAAACATGCATAGTATTCCAGGTGGGGTCTTATTAAGGCTTTGTATCACTGAGGCGGGTTAGCGTTAGTTCTGTACTCAAATCTCCTTGCAATGAAGGTCATCAGATCATTTGCCTTCCTTACCGTTTGTTGCTGGATGCTGGCTTTTGTTGACACGGGAACAAGAACACCCAGGTCCCATCAGACACCAAACTTCCCAAACGCTTCTTAAAAGTATTTATCTCACGACTGTTCACTCTCACCCCTTTTGAGTTAGTCCTTAAAACCCACAAAGTTGCCAAAGCTTTTGTATCCTGTCCTAATTTGGGATTCAATGTCAAGTTTTGTTTTGTGAAATGTAATGGCACGTTTTGCTACATTAAATGTCTTAAATAATTAGAAAATTACTGTCTTTCTGTATAAATCATTGCATTCCTGTAGTGAATGTGACCGTTATGTGCCCCATAATGTCCAAGATGGACCAAGACATAAAAAGATCACTTGGACGTGGAAGCTTTTCATCTTACACTCATCAGGACAAGTGAAAGAATATCAAATTTCAAATGATTATAACTCTTTGTGCTCATAACAAGGGGTTAGTTAGTTGGCAAGACTTTGGTAATTTTTTTAAAAATGCAAGACTTTAACATAGATAATGGGAACTGCAGATGCTGGAGAATCCAAGATAATAAAGTGTGAAGCTGGATGAGCACAGCAGGCCAAGCAGCATCTCAGGAGCACAAAAGCGGACGTTTTGGGCCGAGACCCTTCATCAGAGAGGGGGATGGGGTGGGGGAATCTGGAATAAATAGGGAGAGGGGGAGGCGGACCGAAGATGGAGAGAAAAGAAGATAGGTGGAGAGGAGAGTATAGGTGGGGAGGTAGGAAGGGGATAGGTCAGTCCAGGGAAGATGGACAGGTCAAGGAGGTGGGATGAGGTTAGTAGGTAGGAAATGGAGGTGCGGCTTGGGGTGGGAGGAAGGGATGGGTGAGAGGAAGAACAGGTTAGGGAGGCAGAGACAGGCTGGGCTGGTTTTGGGATGCAATGGGGGGGAGAGGATGAGCTGGGCTGGTTGTGTGATGCAGTGGGGGGAGGGGACGAACTGGGCTGGTTTTGGGATGCAGTGGGGGAAGGGGAGATTTTGAAGCTGGTGAAGTCCACATTGATACCATATGGCTGCAGGGTTCCCAAGCGGAATATGAGTTGCTGTTCTTGCAACCTGTGGGTGGCATCATTGTGGCACTGCAGAAGGCCCATGATGGACATGTTGTCTGAGGAATGGCAGGGGGAGTTGAAATGGTTTGCGACTGGGAGGTGCAGTTGTTCATTGCAAACCGAGCAGAAGTGTTCTGCAAAGTGGTCCCCAAGCCTCCGCTTGGTTTCCCCAATGTAGAGGAAGCCACACCGGGTACAACAGATACAGTATACCACATTGGCAGATGTGCAGGTGAACCTCTGCTTAATATGGAAAGTCATCTTGGGGCCTGGGATGGGGGTGAGGGAGGAGGTGTGGGGGCAAGTGTAGCACTTCCTGCAGTTGCAGGGGAAGGTGCTGGGTGTGGTGGGGTTGGAAGGCAGTGTGGAGCAGTGTGGAGGCAGTCTCTGTCTCCCTAACCTGTTCTTCCTCTCACCCATCCCTTCCTCCCACCTCAAGCCGCACCTCCATTTCCTACCTACTAACCTCATCCCACCTCCTTGACCTGTCCGTCTTCCCTGGACTGACCTATTACCTCCCCACCTATACTCTCCTCTCCACATATCTTCTTTTCTCTCCATCTTTGGTCCGCCTCCCCCTCTCTCCCTATTTATTCCAGAACCCTCACCCCATCCCCCTCTCTGATGAAGGGTCTAGGCCCGAAACGTCAGCTTTTGCGCTCCTGAGATGCTGCTTGGCCTGCTGTGTTCATCCAGCTCCACACTATTATTGAAGACTTTAACATATTCTTTCTTGTTTGCAGAGAATGGATCCATGTGAATGAATGTATGTCGCTTCTAGCAAGTGTAAATGAGTCATGTTGACAGCTTGATTGGTTTATCTTAAATTGGTTGTTCGTGTAGTTATTTGGATTTGTATTTTTTAATTACCTGGGATCACGGGGAGCCAGTAGTTCCCCATTGCTTTCTCCATTGATAAATCAGGGTGGACATTTCAACCAGTCAGTATATTTATACTTGTCATTCTTGCATTTGTTTTCTTGAGTGAAAAGCATAAAGCGCCTCAGCAATTTGTCTCATAGTGATGCCAAAACTCTGTCACTAATCTAGTCACCACCAGGCCTGGGCTACAATTGCCTGGTAACTCCAGTTTATTTGTTCTGCATTATCTTGATCGCCTTGCTGAACAGTTTGCTAAGATGTAGCTTGTTGACATGGACGGGAACCAAGATCTGAATTAAAACTAAAAATGTATTTCTAAAGGATTTGAAAGAAATTAGGAAAAGTTTCAGCAGAATTATTGAACTCGCTGTCTTGCTCTATCTGCTGTGTTGAGCAGTGACAAAATCCAGGAGCAAAATGTGTCAATGTACTTATGGCAATGCTATGACTTTAAGAGATATATTTTATCCCTTTTTTTAAAGAGAGGTTTTAAGGCAGAGGCCATGAGCTGTCTATTGAACTCCAATAAAATAAATAGTTTGTGAGGTAACAAGGTGTAAAGCTGGATGAACACAACAGGCCAAGCAGCATCAGAGGAGCAGGAATGCTGACATTAAGAGCTGGTCTCTTCTTCAGAAATGAGTTTTCAGAAGTCGCAGGGTGAAACGTTTTTGAAAGATCTCAATTTGAGGCCTTTTTTTAAAAAGTAGGAACAATAGATACACCCTGAATGGGTGAAGCAAGCTGTCATGGAATCAGAATTTTTTGTTACAGTTTTCAGCAGCAATTGTCACTAGGGTTTCAGCAGGGTTTGGGAACTGCTGTAAATCTCTTCCTGCTATACTCGTTCTCAGATTTTCTCTTAACGTTTTCTTTTCTCTTGGTTACAACTAAAATCTGGGGCATACTCTTCCTGCTGCTGGAGTTGCAAGTGAGACCATCTGTTTTTCTAAATTTGCCACTGTCAAGGGGGTATTTATGGAATGTTGCTATATTGGAACAGTCACTGTTAAGCAGATAAGTAATATATTATTCTGTTAAGTTTTTAAATCAAGTTAAGGTATTCAAATTTCTTCTTTCTTTCGTGATATTTTAACTTTAGTGTAAGAATAAAGTGTGTTTTACTTCAAATCTGGTTGTTTGACTAATCGAATTGCATTCAGAACACATTGCCCAGAATTGCCTTTAAAATAAGAAAATGTTAGGGTATAGATTAACTTCTTAATATATTTTAAAGGGGTCTCATCTGGTTCCCATTCACAACACCCCTAACTCTGGGAAGTGTGGATGTCTACACCCTGCCTTGGCCATCTCCCTGGTGAATAGAGACAAGTTTTTAGCTCCCTGCAACTGTAGTGGAGTCAAGCCACTTTCTCCATTACCAACAGCTCCTCGATGGAAATGTGAACATAAGCCTAGGTTTAGCAAGCTTTGTGAAAAGTAAGGTGAGAAGATCTTACCAATATCCCCAGTGCCTTTACACGCACCTCTCTCCTCCCAGTCTCTCTACCCTTCATACAGACTCCTTCTCTCACCCACTGCCATTGCCCCTCACCCATTGACAAATTACAAAAAAATTGCTCACTATAGCATCTTAAAGCTATCAGCCAGACAAAATCTTCCTTTCTGTGCACGCCTGTTGACAAAATAAGTCATTTATGGGACTCTGAGCTCTCAACCAAGCCTCATTATGTGGTTAAATGTCATCATTCAAACCCATGACAGGCTTTGAGCTCCTGGCTTTATGTTTAGTGTCTTTGTCGAACTCAACGCTTTCAAACAAGAAGTCAAATAAATTTGTTTCATTGCCCAGTCTTTCCCTACATGTCCTTCTACAAAGAGTTTGCCCTGCTGTGTAATCTGTCATTGGCTTCGATCATATGGTTTCCGCCAACATGAATGTGATGCCTTGTTTTCGTCACATACATATTGTTTTATTGCTTGTGTTAGTAAATTTGGATTTCAAAGTGTCATCTCAGTCTTAATATTCTCTCATTCTGGTGTGTTAGGTTTTATTGGTAGAGGGATTGAATTTCGGAGCCATGAGGCTATGTTGCAGCTGTACAAAACTCTGGTGTGGCTGCACTTGGAGTATTGCGTACAGCTCTGGGTGCCGCAATATAGGAAGGATGTGGAAGCTTTGGAAAGGGCGCAGAGGAGATTTACCAGGATGTTGCCTGGTATGGAGGGAAGGTCTTATGAGGAAAGTCTGACAGACTTGAGGCTGTTTTCGCTAGAGAGAAGAAGGTTAAGAGGCAACTTAGTAGAGACATACAAGATGATCAGAGGATTAGATAGGGTGGGCAGTGAGAGCCTTTTTCCTCGGATGGTAATAACTATCATGAGGGAACATAGCTTTAAATTGAGGGGTGATAGATATCAGACAGATGTCAGAATTAGGTTCTTTACTTGGCGAGTAGTAAGGCTGTGGAATGCCCTGCCTGCAACAGTAGTAGATTTGCCAACTTTAAGGGCATTTCAATGGTCATTGGATAAACATATGGATGATAATGGAATAGTGTAGGTTAGATGGCTTCAGATTGGTTTCACAGGTCGGCGCAATATCGAGGGCCAAAGGGCCTGTACTGCGCTGTAATGTTCTATGTTCTATGTTCTAATATCCTAGTCTGGTCATTCTGACATTAATATCCTGGTCTGGTCATTCTGCCATTAAACATGTGTTCAGTCATCTAACCTGCTGACCCTCCAGCAAGTTCATACAAAGGAGAGGCCTTTGTAAATGTCCAGAGGTTGGCAAATGCTATGAAAGATAACTGTCATAACACTATTGTCCTCACAATGAGAGGCTGATCAGATGGCCTTAGTGCTGGACAGGTTCAAGAGATCAAGTGACCTCGCCACACATCAGCGCACTCCCACTTGAAAAAGATCATTCTCCTGCTCTGAGTGTGGGAAGCAATTCATTGGGCCACCTACACTGGAGAGACAAGAACAAGTTCACCCTGAGGGGCGAGCTTTCAAATGCAGGAACTGCATGAGGTGCCTGTGAAACTGATGACCCATCAAAAAACTCATACAGATGAGAGTAAGTCTTTGTATGCTTTGGAACCTCAATGTACTTAAGAGATGAAATTGAAATTTACATGGTGGCTTGAATGGAGGAATAGTGAATTGTTTGTAATTTTGAAACTATTTTAATTCAATAGACAATAGACAATAGGTGCTGGAGTAGGCCATTCGGCCCTTCGAGCCAGCACCATCATTCATTATGATCATGGCTGATCATCCACAATCGGTATCCTGTTCCTGCCTGATCTCCATAACCCTTGATTCCACTATCTTTAAGAGCTCTGTCTATCTCTTTCTTGAAAGCGTCCGGAGAGTTGGCCTCCACTGCCTTCTGGGGCAGAGCATTCCATATATCCACCACCCTCTGGGTGAAGAGGTTTTTCCTCAACTCTGTTCTAGATGGCCTACCCCTTATTTTTAAACTGTGTCCTCTGGTCCTGGACTCACCCATCAGCAGAAACATGCTTCCTGCCTCCAGAGTGTCCAATCCCTTAATAATCTTATACGTCTCAATCAGATCCCCTCTTGTCCTTCTAAACTCAAGTGTATACAAGCCCAGTCGCTCCAATCTTTCAACATATGATAGTCCCACCATTCCGGGAATTGACCTTGTGAACCTACACTGCACTCCCTCAAATAGTAAGAATGTCCTTCCTCAAATTGGGAGACCAAAACTGCACACAATACTCCAGGTGCGGTCTCACCAGGGCCCTGTACAGCTGCAGAAAGACCTCTTTGCTCCTACACTCAAGTCGTCTTGTGATGAAGGCCAGCATGCTATTAGCTTTCTTCACTGCCTGCTGTACCTGCATGCTTGCTTTCATTGACTGATGTACAAGAACACCTAGATCTCGTTGTGCTTCCCCTTTACCTAACTTGACTCCATTGAGATAGTAATCTGCCTTCCTGTTCTTGCCACCAAAGTGTATAACCACACATTTCTCCACATTAAACTGCATCTGCCATGCATCCGTTCACTCACCTAGCCTGCCCAAGTCACCCTGTATTCTAATAACATCCTCCTCACATGTCACACTGCCACCCAACTTTGTGTCATCAGCAAATTTGCTTATATTACTTCTAATGCCTTCGTCTATATCATTAATATATATCGTAAACAGCTGCGGTCCCAGCACCGAACCTTGTGGTACCCCACTGGTCACTGCCTGCCATTCCGAAAGGGACCTGTTTATCACTACTCTTTGCTTCCTGTCAGCCAGCCAATTTTCAATCCAACTCAGTATTTTGGCCCTAATACCATGTGCCCTAATTTTGCTCACCAATCTCCTATGCGGGACTTTGTCAAAGGCGTTCTGAAAGTCCAGGTACACGACATCCACTGGCTCTCGCTTATCCATCTTCATAGATACTTCCTTAAAAAATTCCAGAAGATTAGTCAAGCACGATTTCCCCTTCATAAATCCATGCTGACTCTGATCTATTCTGTTACTGCTATCCAAATGAGTTGTAATTTCATCTTTTATAATTGACTCCAGCATCTTTCCCACCACTGACATCAGGCTAACCGGTCTGTAATTTCCTGTTTTCTCTCTCCCTCCTTTCTTGAAAAGTGGGACAACATTTGCCACCCTCCAATCCGCGGGAACTGATCCTGAATCTATAGAACCTTGGAAAATAATTACCAACGCATCCACAATTTCTGGAGCCACCTCCTTAAGTACCCTGGGATGCAGACCATCAGGTCCTGGGGACTTATCAGCCTTCAGACCTAACAGTCGACCCAACACCATTTCGTGCCTAATATAAATACCCTTCAGTTCGTCCATTACCCTCGGTCCTTCAGCCACTACTGCATCTGGGAGATTGCTTGTGTCTTCCCTAGTGAAGACAGATCCAAAGTACCTATTCAACTCATTTGCCATTTCCTTGTTCCCCGTAATAAATTCACCCGTTTCTGACTTCAAGGGCCCAATTTTAGTCGTAACCATTTTTTTTCTTTTCACATACCTAAAAAAAGCTTTTACTATCCTCCTTTATATTTTTGGCCAGTTTTCCTTCATAGCTCATTTTTTCTCTGTGTGTTGCCTTTTTAGTTATCCGCTGTTGCTCTTTAAAAGCTTCCCAGTCCTCCGGCTTCCCGCTCATCTTTGCTATGTTATACTTCTCTTTTATTTTTATGCAGTCCTTAACTTCCCTCGTCAGCCACGGCCGCCCCTGCCTCCCCTTAGGATCTTTCTTCCTCTTTGGAATGAACTGATCCTGCACCTTCTGCATTATATCCAGAAATACCTGCCATTGTTGTTCCACTGCCATCCCTGCTCGGGTATTGTACCACTGAACTTTGGCCAGCTCCTCCCTCATAGCTCCATAGTTCCCTTTATTCAACTGCAATACTGACACTTCCGATTGTCCCTTCTCCCTCTCAAACTGCAGATTAAAACGTATCATATTATGGTCACGACCTCCTAATGGCTCCTTTACTTTGAGGTCCCTGATCAAATCTGGTTCATTGCACAACACCAGATCCAGAATTGCCTCCTCCCTGGTAGGCTCCAGTACAAGCTGTTCTAAGAATCCATCTCGGAGGCACTCCACAAACTCCCTTTCTTGGGGTCCAGTACCATCCTGATTCTCCCAGTCTACCCGCATGTTGAAATCTTCCATAACAACTGTAGTGATACCTTTGTGACAGGCCAATTTCAACTCTTGATTCAAACTGCACCCTACCTCCTGACTACTGTTTGGGGGCCTATAGATAACTCCCCTTAGGGTCTTTCTACCCTTAGAATTTCTCAGCTCTATCTATACTGACTCTACATCTCCTGACTCTATATCCCCCCTCGCAAGGGACCAAATATCATTCCTCACCAACAGGGCTACCCCACCCCCTCTGCCCACCAGTCTGTCCTTTCGACAGCACGTATAGCCTTGAATATTCATTTCCCAGGCCCTGTCCACTTGAAGCCACGTCTCAGTTATCCCCATAACAGCATACTTGCCAACTTCCAACTGAGCCTCAAGCTCATCCACCTTATTTCTTATGCTTCGTGCATTCATATATAATATTTTTAATTTGTTTCTCCCCTCACCCTTCCTATCAATCCCTATTTCACTTGGTCATACTGTACGATCCCTTCTTGAGTTTTCTGCTCTGTTGATTCTGTTGTCCTTCTTAACCTCTCTTATTCTCACTTTCCCTTTAACTTCATTCTTAAATTTCCAGTTTGGCCCCTCCCCCCCATTACTTAGTTTAAACACACCTGTGTTGCAGTGGCAAACCTGCCTGCCAGAAAGCTGCTCCCCCGATTATTAAGA
This sequence comes from Stegostoma tigrinum, assembly GCF_030684315.1. Classification (NCBI taxonomy): domain Eukaryota; kingdom Metazoa; phylum Chordata; class Chondrichthyes; order Orectolobiformes; family Stegostomatidae; genus Stegostoma; species Stegostoma tigrinum. The sequence goes on from NC_081356.1 coordinate 111,917,451, forward strand.
TGCAAACCGTCCCTCCTGTACAATTTATTCTTACCCCAAAACATAGCCTAGTGATCCAAGAATTTAAATCCTTGTTTCCGACACCAGTCCCTCAGCCACACGTTCAGGTCCATTATCTCTCTGTTCCTGCCCTCTCCAGCCCGAGGAACTGGAAGCAAACCAGAGATAACTACCCTGGAAGTCCTGCTTTTCAGCCTTCTTCCGAGTTCTCTGAAGTCCCGCTGTAGAATGCTCCTCCTTTTCTTCCCGACGTCATTAGTGCCGACATGCACCACCTCCTCTAGGTCTTCACCTTCACCCTCGAGGATTCTCTGCACTCTATCAGTGACATCCTGGATCCTGGCACCAGGAAGGCAACACACTATCCTCAAATCTCGCCTGTTGCCGCAGAAACCCCTGTCAGTCCCTCTCACAATGGAGTCCCCTATTACCACAGCTCTCCGTGATGTCTGACTTCTCGGCTCTGCCTCTACAGCAATTTTTGACTCGCAGACCTGTCCACCTCTCGGACTGGCAGTGTCGTCTGTCTCGGCAGTTTCCAAGTCATTCAGCCTGTTTACAATAGGTGCTTCCCCTAGGGTCACTTGTACATCATTCATGTCTTCCTTTGTCATCGACATCCCCCTTCTCTCTTCAGGTATCCTCGGTGTAGTGACATTGCTGAAGGTCCTGTCCAGAAAATTCTCATTCTCTCGGATGAGCCTGAGGTCTTCTAGTTCTTTCTTCAGTGCTGCAACAACCTCCTTCAGAAGCTGAATGTGTACACACTTACCACAGCTTTAGGAGCCAGAAACACCATCAGTGTCCCTGACCTCCCACATCATGCATGCAGCACACTGAATCAGCTTGGCAGTCATGTCTTCACCCTCTTCAACAGTGGCGTAATCTCCTCACTGAGCCTCTTCACCGAAAACTCGCACTTTACTCACCACGCACTTCCCTCAGCCCTTGTGTGTTTGCTGTGATTTCCCTCCTATTCCCATCTGCCGATAACTTTTACTTGCTAAATTTGTTTGTCTGCTTTTGTTACTGCATGATTGTCATTTGTTTCCAACTTATGATTTTGCTTATGTAATTGTAGAAATTGGCTGTAGCCCACAAAGGAGGATAAAGAACTCTGATGAAGTTCCCTGATGAAGGGTCTAGGCCTGAAACGTCAGCTTTTGTGCTCCTCTGATGCTGCTTGGCCTGCTGTGTTCATCCAGCCCCACACTTTGTTATCTTGGATTCCCCAGCATCTGCAGTTCCCATTATGTCTGATCAGAGTTAAAAGTTACGTTGTTTGAAGAGCATTACTCAGCCTCATGCCTGGAGCAAACCATGAACCACCACCACCAGTGTGGGAATTGAACCTCTTGTACGGGCTGATGTTATCACCCTGCACAACATTTTGGTGTTTAGACTAACCAGCCGTCAATTTATGATTTTTATGCAATTTCAGCCTTTAGGCTGTGAACCTGCTTTTTAATCATTGTTCTTTGAATAAAGTGCACTCGCAGATGTTCAATGATGAGTCAGCTTTCCTATAGACCTTCAGGATGTGCCCAATGTATGCTGCCATGTTTGAACTCAGTGCACTGAGCATGCTGGAAAAATTTCTGCAGAAGGGTCCCGACCCGAAACATCAACTTCCCTGCTCTTCTGATGCTGCCTGGCCTGCTGTGTTCCTCCACCTTCATACTGTGTTACCTCTGGCTCCAGCATCGGCAGTTCTTCCAGCTCTTGAAAAATGTCTAATCTGTCTCAACAACCTATCTCCACTCACGCATTAGCATTACCTCAAACCTGCTTGATATTCTCATTTGCAGCACTGTTCAATTGATGCCCTGGTTAAGCTAGTTAATGAGAATTATAGACTTGATATACACAGGAAAAACTTAGTGCAATATTTCAGATTATGGTAAATGTTTAGGATTCACCACTACGGAAGAGGAATATAACTTCAAGTGAAGTGTGTAATCTGCTACCATGTTGATCCCAGACATTTTTTCAAGCTCTCTAAATCATAACCAACTTTTCTGATGTAAGCTGGCAAGTCCTGCTTGTCCCTGCAGTAATGGTCAAGTGTACAGTATCTCATCCTAATTGGCAGAGTTGAACAGATTTGGCATCTCCTGCATTAAATGTATTGGTGTTACATATGGTCTTCTTATCATAAATGTTTCTTCAATTCCACTGTTTTCAACTGAATTAGGGTGACAACAGTTTCTAGGGGTAAACAAGTACTCATCAGCTCCTACTTTCTTGACCTGTGATTAAAGGCTGTTCTTGTCATTGGAAGAAAATAATGTCCAAGCATTCATCCTGAAACCCTGCCAAAGTTTACTTTTTCACTAGTTTCTGTAACAGGGTAAGGAACCTTTAACAGGATGTCAGGATGCATAATCTGGGCAGGACGATCTAAGTTTACAGAATCTACAGAAAGGTTTTGCCAATCATGCAACAAAAAAATCACTCTATTTCTGGATTTACTCTGAATTATCTCTCTTTTTAGAATCATTCACAAACTATGGAGCTAATGATCTATATTGCCTGTTCCTAATGCTTTTGATAAGATGATGGCAGATTACTGCCTTGAACAATTGCAACCTTTATGGTGATGTGAGATAGCGAGTTCAATTTTGAACCAACAGATAGTGAAGGAGCCAAGATAACAAAGTGTGTAGCTGGATGAACACCGCAGGCCAAGCAGCATCTCAGGAGCACAAAAGCTGACGTTTCGGGCCTAGACCCTTCATCCAGCTTTTGTGCTGCTGAGATGCTGCTTGGCCTGCTGTGTTCATCTAGCTCCACACTTTGTTATCTTGGATTCTCCAGCATCTGCAGTTCCCATTATCCCAGATAATGAAGGAGTGTTGTGTTTATCTTACGACACAATTAGATATCATTGGTATGGAATATTAATGTGTAATTTAATCGGCTGATTGCGTACAACTTTCTTTAAAAATATACATTTTTGCTGAACAAAGCCCACTTAGTGGAACTCACTGCCTATTTGATCCATGAAGTCCCATTCCATTGCATAGCAATGCCAGTCTACAGAGACCATGACACTGAAATAATCCTCTTTCATCAAGTTGGAGGATGGATCATTCAAGACGTAATGGCAAGAGATATATAAAAGGGAAATTCCCTCAAATATGAAACAACAGCTAAACGGCAGCTATGTGAGACATCGAGAGAGGTCATGTGATACAATATTTTGTGTGGATGCTGGAGTTTGGATCTGGGCAACAACACTCAATACTGCTGCAGTGAACATCTGCCTCCACCTCTCTTTTCAACATTCCACCTCTCTTTTCAACATTCCACCTCCATTCTGAATCCTGTTATGCTGACTAAAGGTCTACAAGCCCACAGCAAGCAGCACCTTTCTTCTAAAAGCCTTTGGGAGGATTTTTTACAACAGCAATTGCAGAAGGAAGGGCAATTAAACCAGCCACAATTAAAAAGCAACTATCTCGGTGACAGCTGATAGATCAAATGCAAACAAATTTAACTTTTTAATCCACATCTTTCTTGGCCAATTTTATCATCTGATACCAAGTAAAGAGATATTTTGTTTTCCTATTCATTATCTCTTCTTTTTGTACTGAAGAAAAGTCACTGGATTTGAAACATTATAACTCCGCTTTTCTCTCTGCAGATGCTGCTGGACCTGCTGAGTTTCTCCAGCAATTTTTCTTCTTCTTTCAATTTCTCAGCATTTGCAATTCTTTGTTTTGATGCATTTCTTGGTATACTTGGGATGTGTGTTTTTGCTTGTTAGTGGGAAATAGAATCCTCTTGCACACTTACATTGTTTATCATATTTACTTGAATGAGTTTTATCAGCTCATTAAGAGCAAGAGGATACGTAATGAACTGGTAGGGCAAATTGAACTGAACTGAATTGAAATAGGTTTATTGTCATGTGCACTCACCCGAGGATAGTGAAAAGTTTACAAGTTGCCACTTATGGCTGCATTTTAGGTACAAAGGTACCAAGGTTCAAAGTCTTAGGCAAAAAGCAGGAAAATAAGGAAAACAAAGTTAAATATTACAGTCCTGCTTACTAAAAAGTGGAAAAATAAAAAGCACAGTTAGCAGCACAACACCATAGTCAATAAGCACCTGCACATGCTGGGCTTACACTCCTCACAAAGACTCAGCCCCCTCTGCTTTGGGCCTGAACTTGTCCCAGGTTGCCTGCTCCCACTGTCGCCACCAGCTGCCTTGGGATTCCTGCTCATGCTCTCACTGCCGACTGACTGGGGCTGATGTAAAAGGAAATTGTGTGGATGCAAAAAATGTGGTCAGGATTCTTAAGAGTGTCTTCACAAAGGAGAGAGATAATAGAGGCTTCTGGTTCAAGAGAAAGCATGAGAAGTATCAAGTAAAGAACAGTACAGCACAGAAACAGGCCCTTTGGCCCTCCGACCCTGCACTGACACATTTTGCCCTTCCATACTAAAATTGTCTTCACTTACAGGATCCATATTCCTCTATTCCCTTCCTGTTCATGTATTCCTCTAGGTGTTTCTTGAATGCTGCTATTGTGACTGCTTCCACAAGATCCTCTGGCAGCGCATTCCAGACACTCGCCACCCTTTGTGTGAAAAACGGTCTTTGCACATCTTTTAAAATTGCCCCCTGCACTTTGAACCTGTGTCCTCCAGTAATTGACCCCTCCACCCTTGGAAAAAGCCTCATGCTTTCCACCCCATCCATGTCATTCACAATCTTATAAGCATGTATCATGTTGGCCCTCAACCTCCTGCCTTCCAGTGAAAACAAACCCAGTCTATCCAACCTTTTTTTATAGCTAACATCCCCCATACCAGGCAACATTCCTGGTAAAGCTTTCCTGTATAATCTCCAAAATATCCGCATCCTTCTGATAGTGTGGTGACCAGAACTGTCCACAATATTGCTCTATATGCAGTGTTACGATGAAAACAATCTGTCTCTCAATGTTGGCAAAACTAAAGAAAGGGGTGAACACGCCCCCAGTTACATCAATGGAACTGAAGTTCAACAGATGAAGAGCATCAAGTTCCTCAGAGTGATGAAAACTGATGACCTGTCTTGGACTTCACACGTAAATGTGACAGTCAAAAAGGCACATCAATGCCTCTTGTTCCTCAGGCAGCTCAGGAAATTTGGCATGTCCATAAGGTCCCTCACCAACTTGTACAGACGCACCATTGAAAGCATACTGTCCAGTGCATAACGGCCTGGAATGGCAACTGCTCTGGCCAGGACCATAAGAAACTACAGAAGGAGGTGTGCACAGCCCAGACCAATCATAGAAGCCAACCTTCCATCCATGGACTCTATTTACACACTTACAGCCGTGGAAAGACTTCCAACATGATCAAAGATCCATTGCACCCCGGTAATGACCTCCTACAACCTCTTCCATCAGGCAGAAGATACAGAAGCCCGAACACATGCACGATCAGGTTCAGGAACAGTTTCTTCCTGGCTGTTATCAGACTGTTAACAGGAGGCCCATGATGGACATGTCATCTAGAGAATGGGAGGGGGAGTGGAAATGGTTTGCGACTGGGAGGTGCAGTTGTTTGTTGCGAACTGAGCGGAGGTGTTGCGACTGGGAGGTGCAGTTCAATTCGCAACAAACCAGCCCAGTTCGTCCCCTCCCCCCACTGCACCACACAACCAGCCCAGCTCTTCCCCCCCACCCACTGCATCCCAAAACCAGTCCAACCTGTCTCTGCCTCCCTAACCGGTTCTTCCTCTCACCCATCCCTTCCTCCCACCCCAAGCCGCACCCCCAGCTACCTACTAACCTCATCCCACCTCCTTGACCTGTCCGTCTTCCCTGGACTGACCTATCCCCTCCCTACCTCCCCACCTATACTCTCTCCACCTATCTTCTTTACTCTCCATCTTCGGTCCGCCTCCCCCTCTCTCCCTATTTATTCCAGTTCCCTCTCCCCATCCCTCTCTCTGATGAAGGGTCTAGGCCCGAAACGTCAGCTTTTGTGCTCCTGAGATGCTGCTTGGCCTGCTGTGTTCATCCAGCCTCACATTTTATTATCTAAGCATGCTATTAAGCCTTTTTTACTACCTTATCTACGTGCCCTGCCACCTTCAGTGATCTGTGGACCTGCACACCCTGATGCCTTACATATTGATATTCCTAATGGTTCTGATGTTCACCATTAAAAGTTCCACCTGTACCTGACCTTCCAAAATGCATCACCTCACATTTGTCTGGATTAAACTCCATCTGCCATTTTTCTGCCCATGCTTCCATCTGATCTATATCCTTCTGTATCCTCTGACAATCCTCCTCACTATCTGCAACACCATCTTTTTATCATCCACAAACCTACTAATTAGACCATCTACGTTTTCCTCCAAATCATTTATATAGATCACGAACAGCAGAAGTCCCAGCACCGATCCATGTGGAACAATACTAGTCACAACTCTCCATTCTGAAATGCAAGCTTCCAACTGTCTCCTGTGACTAAGCCAGTTCTGTATCCATCATGTCAGTTCACCCCTAATAACATGTAACTTCACCTTTTGGACAGTTCACCATGATGGACTTTGTCAAATGCTTTGCTGAAGTCCAGGTAGACAACATCAACTATTTTTCCCTCAATCATCTTCATCACCTCCTCAAAAAACTCAATCAAATCAGTGAGGCACAACCTCACCTGCACTAAACCATGCTGCCTATCGCTAATAAGTCCATTCACTTCTAAATGCATATAGATCTTGTAATTTTCATACCACCAACGTGGGCTCACAGGTTTGTAATTTCTTTGATTATCCCTGCTACCTTTCTTAAACAATTGGACAACACTGGCTATTCTCCCATCCTCTGGGATCTCATATGTGGCCAAAGGGGTTACAAAGATGTCTATCAATTCACCAGCAATTTGTTCTGTTTCCTCCCTCAAAATTCTGGGATAAATCCCAACAGGACCTGAGGACTTATCTACCTTAATACTTTTTAAGATGCACAATACCTCTTTCTTTTTAAAGCAATTTGCCTTGGAAATTTGAAGCTCTCTTCCCTGAGATCACCCTCAACCAATTCCTTCACTTTGGTGAATACTGACACACAGTATTCGTCGAGGATCTCACTTACCATTTCTGGTTCCTCACATAGATCCGTCCATTGTTCTTGGGTGGGCCAATCCTTTCCCGGTCTACTCCAACCGCCCTATCTCCACTTCAAATAAACGACCACTGATTTTTAACCAGGAAAGATAATTTCGAATCCCTACCTGATTCAGATGAGCACCAGAGGTTTGGATGTCTGTGAACATTACACTATCGTTTACAAGACTGTGAAGGATAGGCCAAATAATTATAGGCCAGTCAGTTTGACTTTGGTGATGTGCAAATTACTAGAATCAAACTTGAGATTGGATAAATTGTGTAGCAGAAACATATGGGTTCATCAGGGATAGTCATTCTGGGTTAGTTTCTGATCTTTTAAAGGAAGTAACATGGAAAATTGATGATATTGTGCTAGCTTTATCTACATGAATTTCTGTAAGAAACTTGGCAAGGTCCCATGTGGTCAAAAACATTAAAGCCCATGGTATATCGGAAATGTAGTAGGTTTGAGTTAAAATTGACTCAGTGCCAGGAAACCAAAGGTATGCATTGATAACAAAGTGTGGAGCTAGATGAACACAGCAGGCCAAGCAGCATCTTAGGAGCACAAAAGCTGATGTTTCGGGCCTAGACGCTTCATCAGAAAAGCGTTGATAGATGTTTTTGTAAATGGAAAGTGTATTTCAGTGATGTTTCATAGGGCTCACCTTTAGTTTCCTTGCTGTCTAATGTTCATTTTAATAATATAGGCTTCAATGTGTTAGTCTTGGTTTGGAAATTTGCTGAGGCCACAAAAATTGGCCAAGTATTTGAAAGTGACAACGATGTCTCTTGGCTTGAGTAAGATGTCAGTGGTTTGCATGAGTGGATTGAAAAGCAGTAGATGGAATTCAAACTACAAGAGTATGGCAGAACTCATTTGGCAACGGCACATAAAGTAAGAGGATGCACAGTTAAACAGGAGTATACTGAGGGTAAAGGAAGTGATAGGCCTTGATGCGCATGTTCATAGTTCCATGAAGCAGCAGGACAGATAGATAAGGTACTAAAGAAAACATGTTGGACTCTTTGTTGGGTGAGGCATTGAATACAAAACAGATGTAATGCTGGAACTGTATAAAACACACGTTGGGTCACAGCTAGAATTTTGTGTACAGTTCTAGTCACACTTGGGTGTGACTTACCTGACATTTGCTAAAATATGAAAGGCTAGGATCGGTTGACTAGACAACACTGTTTGATCTAACAGAGGGGCCAATAATAGAATTATGGAAGAAATCGAGGGGACGTGAGGAAAAACCTTTCTTTTCAGTCAAAGGTTAATGGTGTCTAGAATTCAATGACGAGTTAGAGACAGCAACCCTCAGTTCATTTAAAAGGAAGTAACATGTGAAATAGATGATAGTGTACTAGAGAAAATGGGAACTGCAGATGCTGGAGAATCCAAGATAATAAAGTGTGAAGCTGGATGAACACAGCAAGCCAAGCAGCATCTCAGGAGCACAAGAGCTGACGTTTCGGGCCTAGACCCTTCGCCGCCACCGCACCTGCTCCCAGGATGAGGCATTCCACTCCCACACATCCCAGATGTCCAAGCTCTTCAAGGACCGCAACTTTCCCCCCACAGTGGTCAAGAATGCCCTTGACCACGTCTCCCGCATTTCCCGCAACACATCCCTCACACCCCGCCCCCGCCATAACCACCCAAGGAGGATCCCCCTCGTTCTCACACACCACCCCATCAACCTCCAGATACAATGCATCATCCTCCGACACTTCCGCCATTTACAATCCGACCCCACCACCCAAGACATTTTTCCATCCCCGCCCTTGTCTGCTTTCTGGAGAAACCACTCTCTCCGTGACTCCCTTGTTTGCTCCACACTGCCCTCCAACCCCACCACACCCGGCACCTTCCCCTGCAACCACAGGAAGTGCTACACTTGCCCCCACACCTCCTCCGTCACCCCCATCCCAGGCCCCAAGATGACTTTCCATATTAAGTAGAGGTTCACCTGCACATCTGCCAATGTGGTATACTGTATCTGTTGTACCCGGTGTGGCTTCCCCTACATTGGGGAAACCAAGCGGAGGCTTGGGGACCACTTTGCAGAACACCTCCGCTCGGTTCGCAATAAATAACTGCACCTCCCAGTTGCAAACCATTTCAACTCCCCCTCCCATTCCTCAGACGACATGTCTATCCTGGGCCTCCTGCAGTGTCACAATGATGCCACCCGAAGGTTGCAGAAACAGCAACTCATATTCCGCTTGGGAACCCTGCAGCCCAATGGTATCAGTGTGGACTTCACCAGCTTCAAAATCTCCCCTTCCCCCACTGCATCCCTAAACCAGCCCAGTTCATCCCCTCCCCCCACTGCATCACACAACCAGCCCAGCCTGTCCCCGCCTCCCTAACCTGTTCTTTCTCTCCCCATCCCTTCCTCCCACCCCAAGCCGCACCTCCATCTCCTACCTACTAACCTCATCCCACCTCCTTAACCTGTCTGTCTTCCCTGGACTGACCTACCCCCTCCCTACCTCCCCACCTATACTCTCCTCTCCACCTATCTTCTTTACTCTCCATCTTCGGTCCGCCTCCTCCTCTCTCCCTATTTATTCCAGAACCCTCACCCCATCCCCCTCTCTGATGAAGGGTCTAGGCCCGAAACGTCAGCTTTTGTGCTCCTGAGATGCTGCTTGGCCTGCTGTGTCCATCCAGCCTCACACTTTGTTATGATAGTGTACTAGACTTTGTCTACATGAATTTCTGTAAAGCACTTGGCAAGATCCCATGTGGTCAAAAATTTTAAAGCCCATAGGATATCAGAAATGAGGCGGTTTTGAGTTTAAGTCGCTTAGAAGAGCCTCCGTGACTTTATTTGAGAGAGTAAACATTCAGCAATATAATGACTATTAGATGCTGTCAACTAAATGGTTGATTGTGCTGTGGAAGTAAAGGGATGTTTTCAGTCTCATGATCTCTGGTGTTGATTTACTGAACGTAACCTACTTTAATATTGCTATTCAATTCTGGTCAGACAGAATTTGTATATGCTGCCAGTCGAGTAGCGGTATTCTCTGCTGAGATTCATTACTATTATTTCGCAACTGATATGTAGCTGTTGGAATGAGGTATTTAAGTGTAGCTTTATTTTATGCGTGACTTATTGTGTTCAAGGATTATTAAAATGGATTTCAGGAATCACCATTACTAAACACAGGAATCTGTCATTGAAAATTGTATGCTAATATTTGTTCCATAATTCTCCCATCTAATTATTCCACTAATTGGCTTTTAATCAGGCTGTCATTTGCAATCACTGTTTGTATGTGGCCCTAATCAGAAATTTTCAATGAATGTTGTATGGGCCATATGTTGATTTATCACCAGGAAAATGCTTACAGCCACTATAAAGCTACGTTCTCACTAACACCAATATTAAAATCTATTACATATTTAGGAACAAGCCAAAATATCTTTTCTAAAGCTGTCAGCTGACTCTATATATAGAAGTTACCAATGTGACAAGTAAGTTGCCGTGAATTAATGATGAATTGTGCGATCATGGCTGTTATTTGTTATCGTCAATGTCCTTTACTTTATTCACATGGTTGCTGGTTCATCAGATTGTTTTCTCTCTGGCCTCAGCTCATATTAATTTGGATTTGAGCAGCTAATGTTTGGACTCTGCAAAGGCAGTTTGCCTACCTTGTACACATTTCTGAATACATGTGATAGAATATTCAAAAAAAACATGCAGACAACACTTGCAATCTCTTTCATTTCATTTGCCTTGTGAGGCAGAGATGTAGGAGATTGCAAAGAAAGTAGCCGAAATCATGGCCGGGTCGTTTTAATTTGGCTGAAAATTATTGCAATGTTCAGAAATGTATAGAATGTGAACAAAAGGACACATTCCAGAGCTCTGAAATCTGACCGATTTTCTAATCAACCTGTTCAGGGATGATCTTACATGCATTTGAAATCCAGGCATCCTGGCTCAAAAGTTGCGACAATACCACTGTGTTCAACAGATCCAAGCCTGAGATCTAACTTATTTTTAAATAAAAAGATTTTACCTATTTTGCGAATCAATCTGTTCAGATGTGCTTTTACACACCTCTGGGGTAGGTGGGGCTTGAACCTGGGCTTCCTGGCCACTGCAGTGCTAGAGGCCCTGACTTTGAGATCTAAAGGGGAAGATGATTATGTTCAGGGCCTGGATGGTAATTGGAGTGATGATTTCCCATTTGTTACAGAACCCTCTTAAAATCAATGAAATAAAAGTCAAAAAGGCTTTTAAAGGGTAGGCAATCTGATCTACTAGGTTCACTTCCTGGTGATTATAGAGTAAAGGATTAGAAATAAAGAAATATACAAACTACAACATAAGTGTAGACATATATTATGATTGTCCGCTATTTAATATTTTGAAACATCAAAAACAGGAGCTGCAGCAGTCCATTTGGCCCCCTTTAAGCCACCTTCCCCATTCAATATGATCATGGCTGATCACCCAGCTCAGAACCATCTTCCCATTTTCTCTCCATGTCATTTTATGCCTTTAGTTTTCAGAACTTTATTTACATCTTTTGTTAAACTCTTCAACAGTTTCCTGTGGTAGAGAATTTCACAGGCTCAGAACTCTTTGGGTGAAGAAATTTCTCCTGCCTTTAAAGGCCAACCCCTTAACCTTAAACTGTGGCCCTGGTTCTGGACTTCTCAGTCATTGAGCACTCCATCTTTCATCCATCCTGTCAAATTCTGTGCAATTTTTATAGGATTCTATGAGATTTCCTCTCATTCTTCACATCAGAAACATGCATAATGGTGATGATCTCGTAATGATATCAGAGTCACGTGATTAGGTGTGTGACAACTGGAGCTCAAACTTAGTGCTAAGAAAATGATTGATTGTATCAATCAAGCTGTAACTTAAAAGATCTAGTAGAAACTTCCATTCATACCAGCTACAGTCTTTAGGAAAATGAATAGGCTTAGACCCCAAAAACACAACAAAATGTAGAAAATCGTGAAAATCTCTACCAATGTAACTCATCAAGAGATCAGTTCATTCTTCAAGCAAATTGCTGGACATAAAATCTAAAGATTGAAAATTGGAGCGCATTTCTTATTTGGGAGTTCAGTGGAACAAAAATAATCTTTCAATTCCAGCCATAACTTCTGCTGTTTCAAACCAGACAATCAATTACTTAGTCAAAATTAACCATTGTGCTACGGTTTGACATTTTTCCCAGATAAAACATGGGAAGAAGATTTATCTTGGCAGCATCACTATCAGATTGCATCATATCCTTCAACTTGATCATGGCTCCCTAAGATACAGTCAATTATATAAATCACATTAAAGCATTTGTCACTGGAAAACAATTAGATATTGAACAAGGCATCTTTAGCTGTTTATGCTCAAATATCAACCAAGGATAAGGATTTGGTCCAAAACATTGACTTTCTTGTGCCTCAGATGTTTTCTGACCTGCTGTGCTTTTCCAGGTCCACATTTGTTGACTCTAGCTTCCAACATCTGCAGTCCTTATTGTCTCCAAGGCGCTGAAACCCATAGTGCAAAATCTCTTCCAGGGATGACAAACTTGAAGAAGTTTTTCTCCACCCTCTGAAGAGAGCTCAGTGAGTCTCTCTCCCACTGCAACTCCCTGGTTATCCCATATAGCCTGTCTGCCCTGAAGCTCATCAACCACATTGTGAAACAACCTCGCTACTACAGGCACGTCTCAAAATCTTTCCACACCCAACCTGTCCATCTTCCTACTCACCTATCTACTTCACACTTCCCGATGACCAAACACAATAACCCTGCAACCTTTATGTGGAACAATCCCTCTTCTGCACCTATACTGGCCCTAAACCCCACCTCTTCGTTCGTTACATTGATGACTGTATCGGCACTGCCTCGTGCTCCCTAGAGGAGCTCGAACAGTTCATTTACTTCACCAACACCTTCCACCCCAACAAGTTCACCTGGACCATCTCCAACACATCCCTCACAATCTTGGACCTCTGTCTCCATCTCAGGCAACCACCTAGAAACCAATATCCATTTCAAGCCCACCGACTCCCACAGGTATCTAGAGTACACCTCCTCCCACCCATCTTCCTGCAAAAATTCCATCTCCTAATCCCAATTCCTTCACTCCGCTGCATCTGCTCCCAGGATGAGGCATTCCACTGCCATACATCCCAGAGGTGCTCATTCTTCAAGGACCTCAACGTCCCCCCGCAATGGTCGAGAACACCCTCGACCGTGTCTCCCACATTTCCTGCAACTCATCCTTTACACCCCGTCCCCACAATAACCACCAAAAGAGAATTCCCCTCATCCTCACGTACCACCCCACCAACCTCCGGATCCAACGCATCATCCTCCGACACTTGCGCCATCTACAATCCGACCTCACCACCAAAGACATTTTTCCATCCCCACCCCTGTCTGCCTTCCAGAGAGACCACTCTCTCCGCGACTCCCTTGTCCGCTCCACACTCCCCTCCAACCCCACCACACCCGGCACTTTCCATTGCAATGGCAGGAAGTGCTACACCTGCCCCCACACCACCTCCCTCACCCCTATCCGAAGCCCCAAGATGACTTTCCATATCAAGCAGATGTTCACCTGCACATCTGCCAATATGGCATACTGCATCCTCTGTACCCGTTGTGGCTTCTTCTACACTGGGGAAATCAAGCGGAGGCTTGGGGACCACTTTGCAGAACATCTCCACTCGGTTTGCTATAAACAACTGCACCTCCCAGTTGTGGATTTCACAAGCTTCAAATTCTCCCCTCCCCCCACTGCATCCCAAAGCCAGACCAGCTCGTCCCCGCCTCCTTAACCTGTTCTTCCTCTTATCTATCCCTTCCTCCCACCTCAAGCCGCACCTCCATTTCCTACCTACTAACCTCATCCCGCCCCCTTGACCTATCCATCCTCCCCAGACTGACATATCCCCTCCCTACCTCCCACCTATACTCTCCTCTCCACCTATCTTCTCCCCTATCCATCTTCGGTCCGCCTCCCCCTCTCACCCTATTTATTTCAGAACCCTCTCCCCATCCCCCTTTTTTGATGAAGGTTCCAGGCCTGAAACGTCAGCTTTTGTGTTCCTAAGATGCTGCTTGGCCTGCTGTGTTCATCCAGCTCCACGCTTTGTTATCTCGGATTCTCCAGCATCTGCAGATCCCCCATTATCTCTGAACCCTGCATTCTACATCCACCTATCTTCATCCCACCTACCCTCCCCCAGCCCCATCCTATCCTTCTATTTATTTCTGGATTCCTCTCCCCCTCTTCAGTCCTGCCGAAGTGTTTTGTCCCAAAATGCTGACTTTACTCCTTCTTGGATGCTGTCTGACCTGCTGTGCCTTTCTACCTCCACATTTATTGACTCCAGCTTCTAGTATCTACAGTCCTTACCGTTGCCATATTGTAACCTAAACTAGGATTTGAAATGATGGAAATACATGACATATGCACTGGCATTTGAAAAGAAAAAAAATGTTAATGAGTGTTTATCAAAACATTTTGAAGTTAAGTAGGAAGCTGACAGGAATACTTCCAAGTTGTAGAACAATGATTCACTGTAAATTAAGGCTTTAACCTGTTTTTTTCTGTTTTCGGAGTCAGAATGATAATACAATTAGGTCAATGCAGAATAATGTGTATCGGCAGGACTGATGCAAAGTATCCTTACACATCATCTGGAACATTCGTAGAATTCATTGAGACCAGATGCAGGAGTAGACTATTCAGCCGTGTAAGTCTGTATCACCATTCAATATAATCACAACTGATCATGCAATTCAGAATCCACCTCCCGTTTTCTCTCCATACCCCTTGACCCCTTTCCCCGCGAGGACCACATCCAGCTCCTTCTTGAATATATCTAATGAACTGGCCCCAATAGCTTTCTGTGGGAGAGAATTCCACAGGTTCACAATTCTCTGAGGGAAAAAATTCTTCCCCATCTCTGTCCTGAATGGCTTACCCCTTATTCTTAGGCTGTGACCCCTAGTTCTGGACTTCCCCAACACTGGGAGCATTCTTCCCACATCTGGTCTGTCCAGTCCCATCAGGATTTTTTATGCTCCTGTTAGAACTACTCCCCTCCCTCCCCCCTCCCCACTCCCCCATTCCATTTTTCTAAATTCCAGTGAGTACAAGCCCGGTTGATCCTGCCATCCCGGGAATCAGTCTGGTGAACCTTCGCTGGACTCTCTCAATAGAAGAATGTCCTTCCTTAGATTAGGAGACCAAAACTGCACAAAATACTCTGGGTATGCCCTCACCATGGCCCTATATAACTTCAGCAAGACGTCCTTACTCTGATACTCAAATCCTCTCACTATGAAGGCCACCATGCCAAGCTTCAGCAACTGCTCCACCATGACACTCATTGTACCTCACCTTTTCCTAAACTGCCACCATTCAGAGAATAATCTGCCTTCCCGTTTTTGTCACCAAAATGGATTTGCTCACATTTATCCACATTAAATTGCATTTACCAAGTATTTGGCCTCTGGCCAGCCTGTGAAAATCACCCTACAGTCCCTTAGCATTCTGCTCACTGCATGCACTGCCATCAGTAAATTTGGAGATATTGCATTCAGTTCCTTCATCCAAACTGTTAATGTATATTTTGAACAGCTGGGGTCCCAGCAGTGCACCTATGATACCTTTCCTAACACTCTGAAAAGGACCATTTATTCTCTGTTTCCTGGCTGCCAACCAGTTCTTGATCCACATCAATACATACCTCTCAATACATTACCTCTGATTTTCATGAGCTTTAACTTGTTTACTAATCTCTTGTGTTGGACCTTGTCAAAAGCCTTTTGAAAGTCCAGATACACAACATCCACTGATTCACGCTTGTCCATGCTCACCCTTAAAAAATTCCAGATGATTTGTCAAGCACGATTTCCCATTAGAGAATCCATGCCAACTAAGATCGATCCTGTCAATACTTTCCAAATGCTCAGTTATTACATCCTTAATAACTAACTCCAGCATTTTCCCCAGCACCGATGTCAGGCCAACCAACCCATTATTTCCCATTTTCTCTCTTCCTCCTTGTTTTAAAAAGTGGAGTTGCATTAGCTATTTCCAGTCGATTGGAACTCTTCCAACATCTATAGAATGCTGGAAAATGATCACCAACGCATCCACGTTTTCTCAGGCCACTTCTTTAAGCAGTGCAGTATACAGAGCATCAGGGCCTGAGGACTTAATAGGTTTTAATCCAATCAATTTCTCCAATACCATTTCCTAACTAAAATGTATTTTCTTCAGCTCCTCCTTCATGCTTGGCCTCTGTCCCCCAGCATTTCTGGAAGGGTATTTTTTTTTCCTTCTTAGTGAAGACAAATGCAAAGTATTTGTTCAACTGGTTTGACATTTTTTTGTTGTCAATTATGACTTCACCTGATTCTAACTTAAGGGACCTATGTTTGCCTTCACCAGTCTTCTTCTCTTCTCATATCTATAGAAACTTTTGCAGTTAGTTTTTATGTCTTTCTTTCATATTCTATTTTCCCCTTCCAAATTAAACCCTGTGTCTCTGTTGAATTTTAGATTTATCTCAGTGCTCAGGTTTGCTGCTTTTTCTAGATAATTTGTATAACCCTTCTTTGGTTTCCCTTGTTAGCTATGGTTGAGCCACCTTCTGAGGAAGGGTCACCAGACCCAAAATGTTAACTCTGATTTCTCTGCACAGATGCTGCCAAACGTCCTGAGCTTTATCCGGTTTTTGTTTCGGATTTACAGCATCCACAGTTCTTTCAGTTTTTCTTGAGCCACCTTCCGTGTTTTATACCACACAAGGATGTACGACTCTTGAAGTTCATCCATGTGTTCTTTAAATGACTGCCATTGCCTGTCCACTGTCAACCCATTAAGTACCCTTGGCCAGCTCATCCTACCCAATGCATGTCTCATACCATCACATTTGCTTTCTATAAGTTCAGGAACCTAGTGTCAGATTTAACTGTGCCACTCTCCAACTTAATGAAGAATCCTATCATATTATGTTCACTCTTCCCCAAAGGATCTCACATCACAAGGTTGCTAATTAATCATCTCTCATTACACATAACTGAAATGATCTTAGAGAGAAAGAATAAAAGCAAAATACTGTGGATGCTTGAAATCTGTCATGTCAACAAAAAGACTGGAAAAGCTCTGCAGGTCAACAGCATCTGTGGTGAGGAATGGTGTTGCTTGGTTGGATATAAGAGGAATATGTTGGAGTTGGAGCCATTCGCTGAGGAAGGAAATATACTATACATATGCAATTTCTAAAAGAAAAACTTAATGTTATGATTCATAAATTTCTAAAGGTTCATGACCAAGGTTGAGATGCTGTAGCCAAAGCAAATAATTTTATATTAACAGGACTAGCCAGTTCACAACAAAATATACCAATCTGTCCTTGTACAAGACCTTGGTAAATACAGCATGACCTCTATTTATTTTCAGGAACTGAAGTCATCTGGGTTATGTTATTTATGCTCTGTAGGAAAGTGCACAGTAAAAAGTGACAATTTTAGCAAACAGGTATGCAGAATATTAGCCCTTAAATACATGACTCTCGTTCCCGTTAAATCGTGGGTCATGCTCACAGGAAACATTTGTTTACTAGTGGAAGCTGAACATTGCCATGACATGATCACAAATAATTGGAAAGTGGCTTGAATCGCAGAAATTTGTATTGGTTCTCCTCATTCCTTCATACAAAATTTCATCGCATGTCAAAAAATTCAAAAGACTTCCCGGAATACATGTCAACGTTTTGGTCAATCCTCACATGAAGTTTCCTGTTGCCAGCCTTTTACCAATTTATAATATCTTTGACCCGAGAAGCCATGATTAACTGTAATGGCTGTGGACATATCTTTTGTTTTCTGTTTTGTCGTGAATATACTGCATTAAGTGTGGCACAGTGGTTAATACTGTTTCCTCACAGCATGAGGGATATGGTTTTGATTCCATGCTCACGTGAGTGTTTGTACATTCTCCCCCTATCTGTGTGGATTTCTGGGTGCTCCAGTTTCCTCCACAATTTAAAGATGTACCCATTTGTGCAGGCTATGTGGATTAGCCATGGGAAATACAGGGATAAGATAAGGGATTGGTCTGGTTGGGATGCTCTTTGCAAGTTTGGTGTGGGCTGATTGGCCTGTTTCCATCCTGTAGGGTTCCTATGATTAACTGTCCTTTATTTTGCACCACAATAGAGGTGAGCTTTTGTAGGTCAGGCTGAAAAGATCAGCCTTGCTATTTCTTGTAATTTTTTTTAACCCAGGAGTTCTTTTAGTGAAAGGATGAAAAAGCGGCCTAAATGGGTGTTGCGCTCATAAAATACACCTGTTTCATGTGCAATAACTGTAAGAAATGTGGGCGTATGAAACCAGGGAGGCAATGGCCTAGTGGTATTATCGCTAGACCACTAACCCAGAAACTCACCACTACAGATGATGGAATTCAAATCCAATTTTTAAAAAATAAATCTGGAATTAAGAATCTACTGATCATGATGAAATCATTGTCAATTGTCAAAAGAGAAAAACCCTTCTGGTTCACTAATGTCCTTCAGGGAAGGAAATCTGCCCTCCATGTGACTCCAGACCCTTGGCAATATGATTGACTCTCAGTTGCCCTCTGAAATGGCCTAGCAACTCATTCAGTTGTACCAATCACTAAAATGTCTCAAAGAAATAAAACTGGACCGATCACCTGACAGCGAGCTGGGCACTGGATAAGACAATAGCGGAAAGGCCCTCTTGACCCTGCAAAGTCCTCCTCATTGACATCTGGGCATTAGTGACAAAATTGGGCGAGCTGTCTCACAGACTAGTCAAGCAACAGCCTGACATAGTCATGCAGAATCATACCTTACAGACAATGTCCCAGACACCGCCATCACCGTCCCTGGATATGTCCTGTCCCACTTGCAGGACAGACCCAGCAGAGGTGGTGACACAGTGGTATACAGTCAGGAGGGAGTTGCTGTAGGAGTCCTCAACATTGACTCCGGATCTCATGAAGTCTCATGGCTTCAGGTTAAACATGGAGAAGGAAGCCTCCAGCTGATTACCATGTGCCGTCCTCCCGTAACTGATGAATCAGTACTCCTCCATATTGAACAATACTTAGAGGGAACACTGAGGATAGCAAGGGCACAAAATGTACGCTGGGTGGGGGATTTCAATGTCCACCACCAAGTGTGGCTTGGCAGCAACACGACTGACAAAATTGGTTGGGTCCTAAAGGACAAAGCTGCTAGACTGGGTCTGTGGCTGGTGGTGAGAGAACCAACAAGAGGAAAAACATACTTGACCTTATGCTTACCAATGTGCCAGCTGCAGATGCACCTGTCCATGACAGTATCGGTAAGAGTGACCATCACACAGCCCTTATGGGGTTGAAGTCCCACCTTCATATTGAGAATAATCTCCATCGTGTTGTGTAGCACCATCACTGTGCTAAATGTGACGGGCTTCACACAGATCTAGCAACTCAACACCGGGCATCCATGAGGCACTGTGGAACATCAACAGCAGCAGAATTTTACTCCAGCACAATCTGTAACCTCATGGCCTGGCATATCCTCCACTCAACCATTGCCATCAAATCAGGGGATTGACTCTGGTTCAATGGAGAGTGCAGGAGGGCATGCCAGGAACAGCACCAGGTCTGCCAGAAGATGAGGCAGCAACCTGGTGAAGCTGCCATACAGAATACTTGCGTGCTAAACAGCGAAAGGAGCAAGTGATAGAAAGAGATAAGCAATCCCACAACCAACGGATCAGATCTAAGCTCTGCAGTCCTGCCACATCCAGTTGTGAATGGTGGTGAACAATTAAAAAACTCTGGAGGAGGATGCTCTACAAATATCCCCATCCATAATGATGGAAGAGCCCAGCACATCAGTGCAAAAGTCAAGGCTGAAGCTTTTTCAGTAATCTTCAGTCAGAAGTGCCAAATAGATGATCCATCTCAGCCTCCTCCTGTGGTCTCCAGCGTTACAGTTACCAGTCTTCAGCCAATTCAATTCATTCCATGTGATATCAAGAAACGGTTCGAGACACTGGATACTGCAAAGGCTATGGGCCCTGACAACATACTGGCAATAGTGCTGAAGACTTATGCTCTAGAATTTGCTGCTCCCCTAGCCAAACTGTTCCAGTACAGCGACAACACTGGTATCTGCAAAACAATGTGGAAAATTGCTCAACTATATCCTGTAGATAAAAAGTAGGACAAATCGAACCCGGCCAATTACTACCCCATTAATCCATTCTGGGTCATTAATAACGTGGTGGAAAATGTCATCAACAGCACTATCAAGAAGCAGCTGCTCAGTGATGCCCAGTTTGGGTATCACCAGGGCCACTCAGCTCCTGACCACATGACAGACTTGGTTCAAACATGGACAAAAGAGCTGAATCCCAGGGGTGGGGTGAGAGTGACAACCCTTGACATCAAGGCTGCATTTGACCAAGTGTAGCATCAAGGAGCCCAAGAAAAACTGGAATCAATGGGTATCAGAGGGCAAACTCTCCGCTGGTAGGTGCCATAGTTGACACATAGAAAGATGGTCATGGTTTTTGGAGGTCAGTCATCAAACATATAAAAGGGATAAATAGATTACCATCACAGCCCATATTGAGTCTGCCATTAGCAATAGACTTCAACAAAGTTAGGGCATTCAGCTTGAAGATATGGGATCAATTTAATACAAAATTCAGTACTGACATAGTAACTGGATTTCGTCAGTCTACAATAATAAATAGTAAAGAGAAAGCAGGACTAGTGAGCAAGTGAACTGAAAACAGACAGGAATCTGACTGGGGATAATGGGAACTGCAGATGCTGGAGAATCCAAGATAATAAAATGTGAGGCTGGATGAACACAGCAAGCCAAGCAGCATCTCAGGAGCACAAAAGCTGACGTTTCGGGCCTAGACCCTTCATCAGAGAGGGGGATGGGGTGAGGGTTCTGGAATAAATAGGGAGAGAGGGGGAGGCGGACCGAAGATGGAGAGAAGAGAAGAGGGGTGGAGAGAGTATAGGTGGGGAGGTAGGGAGGAGATAGGTCAGTCCAGGGAAGACGGACAGGTCAAGGAGGTGGGATGAGGTTAGTAGGTAGATGGGGGTGCGGCTTGGGGTGGGAGGAAGGGATGGGTGAGAGGAAGAACAGGTTAGGGAGGCAGAGACAGGTTGGACTGGTTTTGGGATGTAGTGGGGGGAGGGGACGAACTGGGCTGGTTTAGGGATGCGGTGGGGGAAGGGGAGATTTTGAAACTGGTGAAGTCCACATTGATACCATTAGGCTGCAGGGTTCCCAGGCGGAATATGAGTTGCTGTTCCTGCAACCTTCAGGTGGCATCATTGTGGCAGTGCAGGAGACCCATGATGGACATGTCATCTAGAGAATGGGAGGGGGAGTGGAAATGGTTTGCGACTGGGAGGTGCAGTTGTTTGTTGCGAACTGAGCGGAGGTGTTCTGCAAAGCGGTCCCCAAGCCTCCGCTTGGTTTCCCCAATGTAGAGGAAGCCACACCGGGTACAGTGGATGCAGTATACCACATTGGCAGATGTGCAGGTGAACCTCTGCTTAATATGGAATGTCATCTTGGGGCTTGGGACAGGGGTGAGGGAGGAGGTGTGGGGGCAAGTGCAGCATTTCCTGCAGTTGCAGGGGAAGGTGCCGGGTGTGGTGGGGTTGGAGGGCAGTGTGGAGCGAACAAGGGAGTCTCGGAGAGAGTGGTCTTTCCGGAAAGCAGACAGGGGTGGGGATGGAAAAATGTCTTGGGTGGTGGGGTCGGATTGTAGATGGCGGAAGTGTCGGAGGATGATGCGTTGTATCCGGAGGTTGGAGGGGTGGTGTGTGAGAACGAGGGGGATCCTTTTTGGGCGGTTGTGGCAGGGGCGGGGTGTGAGGGATGTGTTGCGGGAAATACGGGAGACGCGGTCAAGGGCGTTCTCGATCACTGTGGGGGGAAGTTGCGGTCCTTGAAGAGCTTGGACATCTGGGATGTGCAGAGGTGGAATGTCTTTTTGTGGGAGCAGATGGGGCGGAGGCGGAGGAATTGGGAATAGGGGATGGAATTTTTGCAGGAGGGTGGGTGGGAGGAGGTGTATTCTAGGTAGCTGTGGGAGTCGGTGGGCTTGAAATGGACATCAGTTACAAGCTGGTTGCCTGAGATGGAGACTGAGAGGTCCAGGAAGGTGAGGGATGTGCTGGATATGGCCCAGATGAACTGAAGGTTGGGGTGGAAGGTGTTGGTGAAGTGGATAAACTGTTCGAGCTCCTCTGGGGAGCAAGAGGCGGCGCCGATACAGTCATCAATATACCGGAGGAAGAGGTGGGGTTTGGGGCCTGTGTAGGTGCGGAAGAGGGACTGTTCCACGTAACCTACAAAGAGGCAGGCATAGCTGTGGCCCATGTGGGTGCCCATGGCCACCCCCTTAGTCTGTAGGAAGTGGGAAGAGTCAAAAGAGAAATTGTTGAGGATGAGGACGAGTTCGGCTAGGCGGATGAGAGTGTCGGTGGAGGGGGACTGGTCGGGCCTGCGGGACAGGAAGAAGCGGAGGGTGGTGTCACGGACGTAGGTAGGGAGTTCCTGGACCAAAGGGGAGAAAATGGAGTCCAGATAGGTGGAGATGAGTTTGGTGGGGCAGGAGCAGGCTGAGACGATGGGTCGACCAGGGCAGGCAGGTTTGTGGATTTTGGGAAGGGGATAGAAACGGGCCGTGCGGGGTTGGGGAACAATGAGGTTGGAGGCTGTGGGTGGGAGGTCCCCTGAGGTGATGAGGTCATGAATGGTGTTGGAGATGATGGTTTGGTGCTCCACCCACGCCCTTCACCTCCTCCAGGACTTCCAATTCCCTGGCCCCCAACACCTCATCTTCACCATGGACGTCCAGTCCCTATACACCTGCATTCCGCATGCAGATGGCCTCAAGGCCCTCCGCTTCTTCCTGTCCCGCAGGCCCGACCAGTCCCCCTCCACCGACACCCTCATCCGCCTAGCCGAACTCGTCCTCACCCTCAACAACTTCTCTTTTGACTCTTCCCACTTCCTACAGACTAAGGGGGTGGCCATGGGCACCCGCATGGGCCACAGCTATGCCTGCCTCTTTGTAGGTTACGTGGAACAGTCCCTCTTCCGCACCTACACAGGCCCCAAACCCCACCACTTCCTCCGGTACATTGATGACTGTATCGGCGTCGCCTCTTGCTCCCCAGAGGAGCTCGAACAGTTCATCCACTTCACCAACACCTTCCACCCCAACCTTCAGTTCACCTGGGCCATCTCCAGCACATCCCTCACCTTCCTGGACCTCTCAGTCTCCATCACAGGCAACCAGCCTGTAACTGATGTCCATTTCAAGCCCACCGACTCCCACAGCTACCTAGAATACACCTCTTCCCACCCAACCTCCTGCAAAAATTCCATCCCCTATTCCCAATTCCTCCGCCTCCGCCGCATCTGCTTCCACAATAAGACATTCCACTCCCGCACATCCCAGATGTCCAAGTTCTTAAAGGACCGCAACTTCCCCCCACAGCGATCGAGAACTCCCTTGACCGCGTCTCCCGTATTTCCCGCAACACATCCCTCACACCCCGCCCCCGCCACAACCGCCCAAAGAGGATCCCCCTCATTCTCACACACCACCCTACCAACCTCCGGATACAACGCATCATCCTCCGACACTTCCGCCATCTACAATCCGACCCCACCACCCAAGACATTTTTCCATCCCCACCCCTGTCTGCTTTCCGGAAAGACCACTCTCTCCGTGACTCCCTTGTTCGCTCCACACTGCCCTCCAACCCCACCAGACCCGGCACCTTCCCCTGCAACCGCAGGAAATGCTGCACTTGCCCCCACACCTCCTCCCTCACCCCTATCCCAGGCCCCAAGATGACATTCCATATTAAGCAGAGGTTCACCTGCACATCTGCCAATGTGGTATACTGCATCCACTGTACCCGGTGTGGCTTCCTCTACATAGGGGAAATCAAGCGGAGGCTTGGGGACCGCTTTGCAGAACACCTCCGCTCAGTTCGCAACAAACAACTGCACCTCCCAGTCGCAAACCATTTCCACTCCCCCTCCCATTCTCTAGATGACATGTCCATCATGGGCCTCCTGCACTGCCACAATGATGCCACCCGAAGGTTGCAGGAACAGCAACTCATATTCCACCTGGGAACCCTGCAGCCTAATGGTATCAATGTGGACTTCACCAGTTTCAAAATCTCCCCTTCCCCCACCGCATCCCTAAACCAGCCCAGTTCGTCCCCTCCCCCCACTGCACCACACAACCAGCCCAGCTCTTCCCCTCCACCCATTGCATCCCAAAACCGGTCCAACCTATCTCTGCCTCCCTAACCTGTTCTTCCTCTCACCCATCCCTTCCTCCCACCCCAAGCCGCACCCCCATCTACCTACTAACCTCATCCCACCTCCTTGACCTGTCCGTCTTCCCTGGACTGACCTATCCCCTCCCTACCTCCCCACCTATACTCTCTCCACCTATCTTCTTTTCTCTCCATCTTCGGTCCGCCTCCCCCTCTCTCCCTATTTATTCCAGAATCCTCACCCCATCCCCCTCTCTGATGAAGGGTCTAGGCCCGAAACGTCAGCTTTTGTGCTCCTGAGATGCTGCTTGGCCTGCTGTGTTCATCCAGCCTCACATTTTATTATCTAGGAATCTGACTGGGGCCCTGACTAAACTTGCAACTGACAATGGGGGGATATTTGCTAATGATGTATTTAGGGTTACGTGTGATAAAATGAACATTATAATAATGAACACAGCAGTAGAAAGTTGCTTTTAGTAATGGAGTGTGTGAAAGAAATCACACTGTTACAAACAAGATGCTTTGTAAAAGCTTAATGGATCAACTCACTGCACATCCATGTCCTACCTGGGAGTGGAATACAGGATCGGAGCAAGTGATTGGGAAAGCAGAGATCAGACTTATGGGAGTGGAATAGAAGAGTAGAGATGGGAGGACAGGGATCAGATCCTAGAAATTGGAAAGCAGGGAGTTGTTCCCTGGGATTAGAACATGGTGATTGGAGAACCGGGATCATATTCAGACCCAAAGTTAGGGAGTGCTACTGAAGAAACTGAAAGCAAATGGGACTGTGACAAGAAGATAGTATGTTGATTGACTGGTAAGTGCTTGTGTAAAATTCAGTGTAGTAGCAGCTAGTTTAACACACAAGAGTTAAGGACGATAAATAACTGGTAATTAAATTTGAATAAAATCTAGAACAACATGTAAAATGAAATAATTAAACAAATAGCTGAGGCATACATCTGTGTAATTAAGAAAAGTATAATTTTATAGGTGGCACCAACATTTGATTAACACAGCAAATTCTACTATACACAGGAATTATTTTGAATTAGCTCATCTAGCTTAATCTAATTAAGTAAATCATTAAAGTAAATTAAATAAATAACATGAGTAACAATGACATGTTTTATGCTCTCGCTGTGGATCTAGGAGCTCAAGACAATCCAGGGACAAACTGGTCTGTGAAAGTGTAAGCTGCTGGAAGAATTCTGAATTAGAACAATTGCGTTAGAAACCAAAGTGCAGACACTGTGCAAACTCAAATAAGGGGAGAAATACCTGGATACTTTTCTCCAGGAAACAGTCGTAGCTCTTAGAACATAACACATGTTTTCATAAGCAGTGAGGGACAGGGGATTGTATTAGTGAGTGAGGCAGGTGAACAAACCAAGCAAACCATAATGGGAGTGATTGAGACTGCAAAATTGATTTGAGGTGCTGTCTGACTGTGTGAATGAACAGACTGGTCATGGGATCGTGGTACAGGAAGACATTCAAGATGTTGTTTTAAATGGATAATTTCTTGGTTGGCAAAATGTGGCGAGTGGTGAGCCATGTGGCTCAGTCTTGAGCATCAATGCTTTAACGGTTTATAGAAATGGTTTGGATGAAGGGAGTACAGAATTGGCTGCTAAAATTTTACTGATGAGGCAGAGGAAAGTAAGTTATAAAGAGGACCCAAGAAAGGTACAAAAGGCTATGGATAGATAGGTAAGTGAGCAAAATTGGGGAAAATGCGATACTATGTGGGAAAATGTGAAATTGTCCATTTTGCCAGGACGTGCGAAAAGAAAGCATATTTTCTAAATGACACGTTGCAGAGGTCTGAGGTGCAGAATAATCTTTGTGCTTAAATTGTGAAATATTGGTATGCAGGTACAGCAAGTAATTAGGAAAGCAAACAGAGGACTATGACTTATGTAAGTGCAATTGACCACAATAGTAGAGAGGAACAAGTTACTGAAGATGCTGGAATCAAAAATTACTGGAGGTCACAGCAGGCCAGGAAGCATCCATGGAGAAAAAGCAAGCTAATGTTTTGAGTCTAGATCAGAGCTCTGATGAAGAGTTATGTCGACTTGAAATGTTAGCTTGCTTTCTCTCCATGGATGCTGTCTGACCCGCTGTGAACTCCAGCATTTTTTGTTTGCAGTTCACATTAGTAAGAAGGTTATGCTACAGTTGTACAGTGTATTGCAAGACTGTTGCAGCACGCTGCACACAGGATTGGTCTCACTATATTAGGGAGGACCAAAATTCAGTGCAGGCAGTGAAGAGAAGGTTTATTTACTGAATACTTGGATTGGTCAGGCTGTCTTATGAGGAAGGGTTGTATCAATTAGAGTTTCAAGAAGTTACAGATGACTTGAATGAAACATGACAAAATTCTGAGAGATGTGAATGGGCTGAATGTAGAAAGAATATTTACTCTGGTGGAAAGATCTAAAATGAATGGTAATTTTTAAAAAAAGCGGTCATTCACTTCACTCACAGATAAGAAGGAATCACTTTTCTTGAGGTGTCAAGAGTTTTTGGAACGCTGCTTCTCAAAAGATGATGGATGCAGAATCTTTAAATTTTTTAAGGCGGGGGTAGACACAGTCTTGATAAATGGTGAGGTAAGAAGCTATCGCTTCAGGCAGGAATGTGGATTTGAGGTTACAGTCAGATTGCTCACGAATGTATTGAATGGTAAAGCAGGTTAAAAGGGCCAGGGTAGGCCTACTCCAGTTCTGCATTTGTACTTCAAATGTGTGTTTCACAAGTTGATGTTATCTCAAAGAACTGTTGGAGATCCTCAAACAGGTGGGGATGGTTGTATGAGGAGGGATAAGGACATGAACAAAAATTCAGGAGGTCTGTTTGGAATTAAATGTGCTTTATTTTTTAGTTTGGAGTTAGGTAGGTGTTAATGGAAGTTTGTATTGCATGGGATATGAAAAGGTTTGGTGGTTCATGTCTTATATATACTATAAGACATAGAGTGAGGAAAATTATTTGATTATTTTGCTCAGGATTGCTTGTTTGAAGGTAAGCAGTAT
The DNA here is from genome assembly GCF_030684315.1 of Stegostoma tigrinum. NCBI lineage: Eukaryota > Metazoa > Chordata > Chondrichthyes > Orectolobiformes > Stegostomatidae > Stegostoma > Stegostoma tigrinum. The sequence goes on from NC_081356.1 coordinate 111,944,996, forward strand.
TATGTTAATATTGCAAGTAGTTAAGCAAGTAAATAGAGATAATTCAGTTATTAATTGTTTGTGAATATCTAAAAATGTTTGTGTTTTGTGGTGGAGTGGTAGTATTCAAGACCAAACTGTTCCAGAGGGTGTCATAACTTCCCTAAACAGCTTGATTAAAATAACTATACCTGAGCTATCATTATCCAGGATTGGATGTTGATGTGCAAAAACAAATTCTAAAGAGGGAGCTGGTGGCATTGTGTGTGGGAAGAACTATTAGGAAAATTTTTAATAAATTCTAGTCACAAAGATAGGTGCCCAGGTATCTGATGCAGTGACTGATTAGATCTGAATTGATCAGAAACATTATCTTACATAACCAGCTCAGTTAGAGCAGCAAATGTAGAATCTTTCGAGCACAGCACCAAAAGTTGATGGCAGCTCTAGGTGAGAGGACCAATCATTGATGGGTTTTGTCAATACGTCCAGGCAACTGCCAAAAAACAAGAATGTAAGAACATCAGAACATAATTTCCCCTGGGGTCCTGGATATGATAGATAATATCTGCATGACTCCATCCTGAACTCTGCAATAATTAGTCTGCTATCTCATTCTTGATATGATCAGTGAACTAAGTCAAATGTGAGTCTCTATCTCACACTCCCACTCAAATGCATTATGCCAAACTAAAAAAATCATAAAGGCTGGCATAAACTTTACATAAACTGGCACAACTCACAAAAAGCTGACAACTCAGAAGAACAAACAACTCAAAAATAGTTCAGTGTAAAACCCTGATGTATTTGCTATCCTCAAAATCTATTCCAACAGTAGATTTACCCATTTAAACCCCGGCATTTCTTAAAGCCAATTTTAGTAAACTCACTGTGTTCCCTTAATTTTCAGTAAGCCTCTTAACTCCAGAAGGGATTAACCATTTTGGAATTTGAGATTTAAAGAATGGCAATTATTTTTGTCGCACTGTTTTGGAAAGAAAGAAAGAATTTGTACTTTGAAACATCTTACTTGTCCTTCAATTGACGGAATGGCTTTACAGCCAGCAGATTAGTTTTTGAAATGCTGTCACTGTTATTGGGTGAACAAAATTCAGCACAATTGTAACACCCAGTAAACAGCAAATGAGATTTCATCAGTTCCTCCATTTGGTGTTAATTCAGGAATGAATGTTGACCAAAATAAGCAGAACTCACATATACTTTCACACTTGTATTGGTATTGTGACACTTGTTTAACGTCTCATCTGAAATGCAGATTTCATTCTACACAGGAAGTAAATATTGATGCTGTGGTTCTGTAATATTTTTATAACTTGTAATCAAAGTTGATCTGGTCCTTCAATCAAAGGGACAACCTAGAAGGAGGCTATTGTCCCCTTAAGATTGGTACTAATTCTTTAACTGAGCCTATCCATAATGTTTTAGAGTGCATCTGTAGCTCGGGTTGTGGATGTTGTGGTTGGTTGGCTCGCCGAGCTGGTTTGTTCTTCCGAAGACGTTTCATTACCCTGCTGGGTAACATCATCAGTGCAGCCTCAGCAGTGAACCTATCTCTGCTAATCGTTTTCCATGTTCTTTGATTTGACTTGATTTATTAGTTCACATGTACCTAAGTGCAGTGAAAAGTTTTTGTTTTGTTCACAGTTCGTGCAGATAGTAATGTGCAAAAATCAGAGATTGAACACAGCAAGGTAGACAAGTTACGGCTGCAAAGAAGATGCACAAAACATCTCTGACGAAGGGTCTTGGCCCGAAACTTCAGCTTTTGTGCTCCTGAGATGCTGCTTGGCCTGCTGTGTTCATCCAGCTTCACACTTCGTTATCTTGCACAAAAAGCAAGATCATCATTAGATTTAAAATGTGAGAGATCCATTCAGAATAATAACAGAGGGAAGAAGCTGTTCTTTTATCTGTTGGTACATATGTTTAAACTTTAATGTGCTGCTTTAAAGGTTGCCAATTGACTTTGACTACATACTATTTTTGTCCTTCTCCTTTGTAATTGCCTAAAATGGAGTACCTGGAATTAAAGTTAGTAATGAATTGTCACTTGATGTTACAATTAGAGAGAGCACAGGTTGAGATGCATGTGTAACTTCCCTGATGGTCTTGTAGTTATGGTTCAACACTTCCACTGCTGTGGCCCAGGTTTGATCCAGGTATAAAGGCTTATTATTGGAATTCTGAAGAAGGGCCACTGGACCTGCAATGTTAATTATGCTTTCTTTCCATAGATGCTGCCAGACCTATAGAACTTCTCTGGCAATTTTTGCTTTTGTTGCTTATTCTAGGGCTCTTGTGGTGCAGTGGTTGGTCCCTACCTCTGAGCCAGAAGGCTTGTGTCCAAGTCCCACCTAATCCAGGGGTGAATCATAATGTGTCTGAAAGAAGTTGATTTAAAACATATCTGATATTTTGTACAGTGCTTCCAAGATTCAAAACCCAAGAAGTGCAATCTTGCTTTTACCTGAAATATTTGATTGCAAAGAGATGATCACAGTTATTATTTAAATCACTTCAATATGCATTGAGATAATTATTAGGCTGCATGCGGCAACGACAAGTGTGCAATGTTAAATCTGTATGTACCATAATGCTGTTGTATCACCTCCATGATCCTAAAATTAGTTCTGACATTGGTTGGGATATTTTGCAAGACAACACACTCAGGAAGTCATATCATTGCAATGTTGCCCACGGGAGAAGTGCAGGTAAAGATGACCAAATAACTCCCAAACAAAGAATTTACCACAAGTTATCATATTTTGTAACTTTTCCTTAAACACAAATCAGAATCAATGTCCATCATACATGAATTAACAGGCAAATTGCAGACACTACACATTATAAATTATACATAGAATAGAAAATCTTACAAAGAGTTCATGAGATTTCAAATATTAATATCACTTCCCACAAAAATATGCACCTCCCTGTAATCTCCTATTTTTTCCAACTTGGCCTTTAGTTTATTGGGTCTCTTATTTTTCTCACTGTAATGGATGTGGTCCTACAGGCCCCTGCAACTGTACCTTCATGTATTGTGAGTTCCCTGGGTAGTGTTGTCACTGAAAGAATATACTCCTACAGAACCACCTTAGCTAGGTTTGCAACAATTACACTTGCGCACATGTTGCGCTTCCTTTTTGAGTTCAGCTAATGCAAAAAATGTGTTCAGTTTCTTACTTGTATGCTTTGGAATGCTATACATGAACTAAAACAAACCAATAGGTTCATACATAGAACAGTACAACACAACCCTTCCACCTTTGATGTTGTGCCGCCCTATTATCCAAATAAGATCAATCTACCCTGCATACCCTACATTTTACATTTGGATAAAGTTTGTTCACAAAGGTCTGTTTATTCACCACTGCTTATTTGACCACAGCGTTCATCCATTGCAACACTGTTGATAGCTATACATTCGGCTTGCATCTGGAGTTCCATTTCTCAATCTCTCCATTTGTTCTCCTCACACTTCAGTTTAGAGGCCCTCCTTAAAATCCACCTCACTGAACAATTTTTGATCTAATAGGAATAAGAACAGGCCATTCAGCTCTTTTGCAATACTTGTTTTCTTATAATATTTCGTTATCCCATTATGTTATTGGTATTTAGAAATTTGTCACTCTTTGACTCAAACATGCTCAAAGATCAAGCTTTCACAGTCCCCTGGAGTAGAGAATTACAAAGATTCTCAATCCTTAGCATCAAAAATTCTTCTTATTTCACTCCACAGTGGTTTTCACCTGATTTTGCATTGTGTCTTCTGAATCTAAACTCATCAACCATTGGCCTGCATCTATTCAATGCACCCCTATAACAATTTTGTATGTTTTAATTGGGCCATAAAGTCATACAGTCCGTAAAAGGCCTTTCAGACAATAGATTCTGTCCTGTCAAAAATTCACTTTGAAATTCTAGAGAATAGAAGCCCAGGTTCCTGAGAACAATACTGATGCATTTTTTGCTCCACTCCTTCTATAGCAATAATCCTAAATTATGAGGACCAAAAATTATGAGCACAACATACTCAAGGGGGTTCTCACCAGGTTCCTATGTGATTGAAGGAAGGCTTCACTATTCTTGCACTCAAACTGTCTTGCAATAAAGACAAACATTCAGTTCGCCTGCCTAATATCTTGCTGCACCTACACTCTAGGCTTCAGTGATTTCTTATCAAGGATACCAAGTGCCTTTCTACATCTACATTTTTGAACCTGTTACTATGTAAGAAATGTCTTGCTCATCTGTTCTTCCTACCAGTGTGGGTAACGTCATATGTTCTTGTACCCCACTGTTTCTGTCCAAATCCTCTTGAAACCACTTTGCATCTTCGTTACAGCATATGTTCCCGCCTAGCTTGGAGGCAACCGCAAATTTGGAATCATTTCACTTAATGCAATAGTGAACAGCTGGGGTCCAAGTACTGATCATGGTGGCACCCTGTTCATCGCAGCATGCCAAAGTGAGAATAGCCCATTATTCTTAATCTATTTGCTGTCTGTTAACTTGTTATCCATTCCAGTGCATCATCTCTTATGGGAGATTGTTAGAGATCTTTTGAAAATCCAAGTGTACCAAGTCACTATCAGTCCTTTATCAATTCCAATAGTAACCTCTTCAAAAACATTTCCATAGGAACATGACATATGATTTCCCATTCACAACTCCACGCTGACCAAACAAATCAATATCCATCCTTTAAGTAGAATGTAGTATTTTCCCTACCACTGATATAAGGCTTACAAATCTGTAGTTTCTCTGTTTTCTCTCATCTTTCTTGAATAGTGGGTGACATTTGCTACCTTTCAATCTGCTGGAACCATCTCAGAATATATGGAATACTGAAAGTTGATCACCAATGCATCCATTATCACCAGAGTTACATCTTTCAGCACCTTGATATATGGAATGTCAGATCCTGTGGATTTGCCAAGCTTCAGTCCCAATAATTTCTTCTTCTAATACTAATCTTCCACTCCTCTTTCTCCTTAGTCTTGTGGATTTCTCATTTTGGGAGATTTGTTGTGTTTCATAGTGAACTGTCATGGCTGAAGTCAGATGAATTCATTTTTACTCTAGTTCTACTACTCTACTGGTCACGATATAAAATAAAAATACTTTTTCAAGTTATCAAGGTAACCAATTAAATATCTTAAATATATCAGGTTTTAAACAAAAGATCTGTCAACCAGGTTTCTTACTCAGCACAATTACATCTTTAATATCAAACAGAACATGTTCAATAAAGACAGAGTAATTGGTTCATGTAGTCAGAAATAATGTATTTATACTAATTATTCTGTAACAATTTAAAATGTACTAAATGTATTATTATAATAAAATACAGTGATATAATGAATATATATTTGATAACATTATAATATAGTAATATACTTATGAATCTAAATATCCCCAGGCTCTATATAACACACTGAGGGTAAACCAAAACCCTCCTGAGCCAGTCACTGCTCAAAATAGTCTGTGCAGGGTTTGACAGCAAAGCAAGTCGTCATCACTAATAACGTGATTTCTGGGAAGCCTTGTTTCAAAGCAACTCCAAAGTCTACAGTAAAGTTTTAATTACCTTTTTTTAAAGAAACTACTGCAGGTATGTCCACAAAACATGAACTAAAGTCTTTTTTCCGCAACCTCTCAAAATCTAATTTATTCAAACAATATTAAAGGCAGTGCAGCTTTGTAATAGAAGATAGACAATAATCATTTAGCTTTTCTGTGATTTCTTTACTCCTCATTGTAAATGCTCCTGCCTCTGCATATAACACACCCACATTTATCTTCGCCAAACATTTCCTTTTTACAGACCCAGTCCTTTTTGCATACCCAGTGAATCTTTTACAGTCCATTTTTATGTTTTTCCCAGGTCTCTTTTCATATTCGCCATTTCTTGGCAAGTTTCTTGGTTCTTCTTTGTTTTCTAATATCTTCATAATCTTTGGATTTACCACCATTTCTGGTAACTTTATAAGCCTCTTGGTGTTTGCTTCAAACCCACCTCAGCCAATTTGCCACAGGTGCCTTCATAATTTCCTTTGTTCAAATTTAATATCTTGACTCCATTTCTCCATTGATGTGAAGCACAATTTATCCTCAATGTGCCTCAATGCAGGGAATATTTGTTCTTGTGGAAATGCAAACTGTCTTACAGTAATGAAAAATGTATCATTAGAATTGAATGGAAGGGGAATCAGTTAAACAAATATTGCATTTTCAATTGGTATCATCAACAAGCCACAGATAACAAAACCTATCATTGTATTTGATTTATTGCATTCAGAAATGCTTTCAGTTTCTGCTGGAATATCATAAATTAAGTGCACAGACAACAGCAAGTTTACTGCCAAGGTCAAGAAGGGTATATATAACCCAATCATTTATAACCCTTTCTTTCTGGCTCCAGTTCAAAATAATACTGATTTCGTCCATGATTCAAAGATCAAACTGCTCAGAAGAGTTTGCAAAGCAGTTTAAATTCCACAAAATAAGTTAGAGAAATAAATAAGCATTTGCTCTTACAATAGCAAACACGATAATAAGCAGTTAAAATTAATTATTGTTGCTAACATTTCCTGAGTAATGTGAAGGAGAGGTTAGTATTGCATGATTTGTGTTACTTTACAACTCTTTTTCAAAATGATAGAATATAATGCAGTCTCCAGCAATTTCATCCGTGTTTTCCTCATTCGCTCTGCATTGAGTGTAACTTACTACCAGCTGCAGACAGATGTCCAGAAATGCAACGTCATAGTGAATTAAGTCACAGACATTAATTCCCTTGTGATTCCCAACTAGTGAAATATGTGTTAGCACCACATTTCAACTTCACCTTCATCGGTAGAAATAATTAATATTGTCAAACCCTACATGATGCACAGTAAATTCAAATACCACTTCTGATCTCTTTTAAATGATTTTTTTAGGCAAGCATAATTGAAGTAACTCATATATGGGAAGTGAGATCTGAAGACATATTTCTGGACATTTTATTCTATATATTTTTAGTGATAATGAAACCAGATTCATGTTTTGTGTTTACTGAAATATGAAGTTCTGCGACATTGCATTCCTTGCCCTTTTGATGCAAACATACTGCAAAGCCTCAGCCATTTAGATAAGTACAATAGATGGATGCCAATATACTAATTATATTGAAGCATCTGTCACATAAAATGCTATATAGGTCAATACAGGATCACTAAGTGAACAGTATTTGTCACTGCACTACTTCAGTACATTTGTTGCTTCACAATCAATTTAATAGTTAGTTCATTCAAGGACAATTGCTGATTTAAATGCATAAACCCCATCTGATTAACAGTTCATTTTCTGGCTAATGGCTGTATGAGACAAAAATGATTTACTGGGGGATTTTGGAACACTTTGATGATATTAGGTGGCAAATATTATTTTTCTTTTGCAAAGGAAAGCTACTATTCTTACAGATAAGGCAGACAGACCCTAGTTGAACTGAGGACAGGTTGAGTAAAAGATGAATACTGTAAAATAATATCAGCAATACATGGCAGCATTGTCTAGCAAAATGAATTGAGATTAATAGGTTTGAATTAAGCCAGATTAGTAGGAGGTAGTTTTTTGGCATACACCAGCCAACACTTAAGAATGAAGCCTCTATTGCTTTAAGTACGACATTGTATATGCACCTTCTGACCTTTAGGAAAATGTCATTTCTCTCTTATAAACGACTCAAAAAATAACGTAACTGGTGTAAGGTTATGCTGATAAAGAGAGATGAAGAGACATGGCAGGAGGTTTACATGGAGTATGATACAGAAATTTCCACTTAAATGTTTTATCATGATATAAGTAAATTATTTAAATATTTACTTTTACTGTGATATAAAGCAAATGATTTAAATGTGAGAGATATGTTGGAATGCATACTATGGCAAATGCTAGATATAAAATATTTCCAATTGTATACGACACAAAAAAATTGAATTTATGTTAATAAGTGTCTGTTCTTTAATAAATAATAAATAAACAGTCTAATTAAATAAAAATGATAGAATAAGTCTGGGATTTAACACCGTGGTAGGAAGGATGATAGAATGTTTCTCAAAGAGGCTGCAGAAGAAACCAAAATTCCAATAAAGAGTAGTCACTGCAGATTCCAAGAAAGAAAGTCATTTTTGACTAACTTCAATTACTTCATAGAATCTCTAAAGTGTGGAAACAGGCCATTTGGCCCAACAAGTCCATACTACACCTCTGAAGAGCATCGCCCCCCCCAAGACTTGTAACCCTGCACTTCCCATGTCTAATCCACATAACTTGCACTCTAATGGACACTGCAAACGATTTAGCAGGGCCAATCCATGTATCCCACACATCTTTGGACAATGGGGGGAAATCAGAGCATCCAGCAGAAGCCCCCACAGATGCACAGAGAATGTATAAACTCCAAACAAACAGTCACCTGACGGCAGAATTGAACCTAGGTCTCTGGTGCTATGAGGCAGTAGTGCTAACCACTGAGCCACCCTGGTAAACTTTCATTTGCCCTCCACTACCATGCTCTGTTTCCTATCACAAAGCCAGTTTTGTGTCTAATTAGCAAGCTCCCCTCAATCCCTCTCTCCCTTCCTCTCTGGTCCCCATCATCCTTTTTTAAAGAAGGAACAGAAATAATAGATACATTTCAATAATTGGTTACAATATTTTGGATTTTTGAGGTTAGCAAGCTCAAAACTAAGATCAGAATTTAGAAGATTAGGAGCTAGTTATATTAAACACTTTGACGGTCAAGAAGGCATAACAACACCTCTTCTTCCTCAGGCAGCATAGGAAATGTCCACAAGGTCCCTCACCAACTTTTACAGGCACACCATAGAAAGCTTTCTATCTGAGCGTATAATGGCAGGCTATGCCAACGTTGCTACCCAGGACTGTAGGAAACTACAGAAGGTGGTATGCACAGCCCAGACCATCATGGAAGCCAACATTGCTTCCATGGACTCTATTTACGTTTCTCATTGCTACTGGAAGGCTGCCAACATCATCAAAGATTCCCCTTCAACCCGGTAATGCTGTCTTCCAACTTCTTCATCAGGCAGAAGCTTGAACACACACATACCCCAACAGCTTAAGAACAGCCTCTTCCCTGCCATTATTAGGCTGCTGAATGGATCTCTCTAACTTCAAACAATGTTAATCTTTTTAATCTTGATCTTGCATATGAACCTCCTGTGCAGTTGCAACCTTAAATGCCTCACTCTGTCTAGGCACCCTATGATCAGTATGCCCTTGTTTGCTATGAACTACTGGTGTTGCTTGCAAATAAAAACTTTTCACTGTCCTTAGGTGACTACAATAATTCAAATCCAACCAATATATTAAGGGGAACAGATACAATTAACAGAGAGAGATGATTTTCACTGGCTGGGAGAGAACAGGATTTAGGTGAATAGTCATTAAATTAGAATCAGTTCTTCAAGGAATGAAATCAAGTAACACTTCTTTATATATTGAACAACTGAAGTTTAGTACTGTTTTGCTCAATGTATTTGACACTCATAGAGTCATAGAGCTATACAGTGCAGAAACAGATGCTTTGAACTAACCAGTCCATGCCAAACATAATCCCAAACTAAACTAGTCCCACCTGCCTGCTCCTGGCCCATATCGCTCCAAAACGTTCCTATTCATGTACCCATCCAAATGTCTTTTAAACGTTGCAATTGTACCCGCATCTACCTCAGGAAGTTCATTCCACGTGGGAACCACCCTCTGCATAAAAAGTTTGCCCCTCATGTCTTTCTTAAATCTCTCTCCTCTCAACTTAAGAATGTGCCAACTCGTCTTGAAATCCCCCTTCCTAGGGGAAAGGCAACTGCCATTAATTCTATCTGTACCTTTCATTATTTTATAAACTTTTATCATGCTGTCTCTCTAACTCCTACCTTTCAAACTGTTAAAGTCTGAGATTGATACGCATTTGTTAGCCAAAGTATGATTGGATAGAGATGGGGTATTATGAAGAGGGCCTGTGAGATATGTCGAAAGCACTTTTGGGGATCAGGCAACAGAAGAGCCTGAGATAAGGATTCAGCAGCAGCTAGAGGAGCAGAGAATCCAAATGGCCTCATTTTGCTCTGATAACTTATGATCAAAGACAATGGAAGAATTTCAGAAGGTAGATGTGGATAAAATGATTTTCACTTGTGGAAAATTCAAAATGAGAGAGCAAAACTGTGATAGTTACAAATAAATCTACAGGGAGAACAGGATAAACCATGTACTGAAGAGTGATAAAAATGTTGCATGCATTACCAGTTGAGTAAATTAGAATAAAGCATTTGAGGGGAAATAAAATAAACATATCATCTGAACAACACAACAAAAAGGAGTAAAAATGGCACCTGCAATTTGTTTCACATTTTGAAGCAGGTTTATGATGCCCATTATATTTTCTTACATTATAGTGCACCCATGATTAAAATGAATGACAGAGATCTGTGTTGTAATTTGTTCAGTTGTAACATAGTTAAATAGAATAATAGCTCAATTCTTAAAAAGAGGCAAATATTCAAGTCTTCCCAAATAAGCAGATATTATGTGGGGGATAATTTCTTATTCGATTTGATAGCATAGTGTGGGATCAAGAGATAAAGACTGTAATCAGAGACTGTTTCCAGTTGGCTTGCAGTGTCACAGGCAATTTGAAGAGATAGATGCATTGCAAACAATTCTAACTATGTAACCCTAGTGACTGTGCAAAATGGTTTTGCTTCACACTAGCATTAAGGAAATGTGGGTGAGAATCTTCCATTGTAAAGTGCAAGTGGATTCTCAAGCCTGCAAATGAGCATTACTTCCACATAGGATCCTCTTGAACAAACTATTCATGCAAGTGGGAGGACCATGGCTAGGCTTGGGGCTGGGATGATCCAGATGCTCTTGCCAGTCACCTACAGGGTCTAAGTTTCTGTTGCCACATTTAAAACATTCATTACTTAATACTATAACCACCCTCTGTAGTGATTTTAACAATGTTAACGAAGTGGGCATCATAGAATATGGGTTCCCTGATTGGGCCTGTTAAACTGGGCCAATCAGGGAGCCCTGGCTGACAGATAAGGACAGGAATGTCAGACATCTTGCTCACTCTGTGAGATGGCTTTGGGGGAGCTGGATCCGTGACAAAGCCCCGTCGATGTATAAATAAAAGGTGACCTGATGGCAGAATACTGGCCTCTGTGGAATTATTTCAGTGATACTGAGAGAAAAGTACGCTGAAGAAATTCGCTCGCAATGGTTGTCTTTTGGGTTGAGGTAAGCGTTTCTTGCAAGAAGCCATTATTTTGGAAGTTTGACTCATTTGATTCTGCCCTTGAAGGCTGGACCCAGTATGCAGAAGGAATGCATTTTTTTTCTGGGCAAATGTCATTGAGGCAGATGAAAAGCAACATGTAATTCTCTAGACAGCTTGTGGACCAAAGCTTTTTCAGTTGTTAGGAGCCTAACTTCCACTGAGACACGAGATACTAAAACCTTTCAAGTGTTGGCAGATTTAGTTAATGAATATTACAACCCCAAGCCTCCTTTAACTCTGAGACTCTATCAGTGTTACTTGGCAATTTAGGAACAAGGGGAATCCATATCAGCATTTTTGTCTAGGATGAGAAAACTGGCAGAGGCATGCGTTTTTGGTTTACCTTTAAATGAAATGTTGAGGGAAGACTTGAATATTTGCCTCTTTTTAAGAACTGAGCTATTATTCTATTTAACTATGTTACAACTGAACAAATTACAACACAGATCTCTGTCATTCATTTTAATCATGGGTGCACTATAATGTAAGAAAATATAATGGGATTAATGATGTAATCTTGCAAAAGTGCCTAATAACAGAAGCCTAACTGGACTTCAAACAGGCACTACAACTGGCTTTATCATTGGAAAATGTGGCATATGAGTTGTAGGCTATTCTGATTGGTGTACACCCTCACCTGACTGAGCTTGGGGAACACCACTTGAGTGACAGCAATTGCATAGCCTCACTCAGGACATATGCTAAGCAGAGGGGCTCTAGGTCAGCCTACAGTAAACCCCAAAAACAAAGCCAAGCCTTGGCCAAACAGTTAACATCTTCTGCAGGATCTGGACCAGCAAGCCATTGTACTTGTTACCAGTATGTGTACTTGAGACAGCAAAACAGCCCAATGAAACTTAAATTGAGTAAAGGGAGGAAATGGCCTTGTGGTATTATCACTGGATCCAAGTTTGAATCCTACCATGGTAGATGGTGGAAATTGAATCCAAAAAGCAAAGTATGGAATTAAGAGTCAAATGAATCAGTGAAAAAGTATAGCACAGGAATAGGCCCTTTGGGCCTCCAAGCCTGTGTTGCCATTATGCTCTAATTAATCTAAAAACAAACCTGCCACTTTTTGATCCAAATGCCTCTATTCCCTCTCTACTCCCTCTCTGTTCATGTACCATGATGATCATGAATCTGTTGTTGATTGTCAGGAAAAACCCATCCGGTTCACTAATGTCCTTTAGGAATTGGCCAGTATTTCCACATTGGAAAGCTCCATAGGAAACTTGCCCAATTGGAGACAGATTCCTCCGTGCTCTATGACTGTGACAAGAGGAGCTCTGGGTTCTTACCGTGCATTCAGCATTTGTATGTGCGCACCTATCAGCCATGTTGCCTGTGCCAGCTCTTTGGAAGGCGAATAACACTGTATTTATACAGCCCTTTTTAACTGCCCAAAGAATCAGTGGGAGACCTGCCCCACTGACTTCGCCACAACCGTTCAATGCACCAAGGATGTTAATTAGGCAAGGGATGGGATCTTTGTCCCTCATCTGGGAACAGACCTTGCCTCTGGGATTTGCTGCCAACCTGATGGGGGCAGCAGTGCTGTGGTGCCAGCAGTCTCAGTAGCAGCAATGGTCAACACTGAGACTCCCTGCTCTCCCTTGATTCTAATTCTGAGGTCAAGACCAGGCTACATGTCATGGCATGGAGGTGAGGTAAGGCCCCAAGGGAGTGCGGAGAGTCAGCTAGAGTCTTGTTGAAGAGACCGGTGTGGGAAGGGAGCACATACCGGAGGTTACCCAATATAGAAAGGAGGTCATCGGAGTAGGAGTCCTTTTCTTGCCCATATCTTGAGCAGGGTGACATCACAGACCTGAAGCTTGACACTTGGCAGGTAGCAGCCTTTGAGCAGTAACTAATTGGATGCTTAAGGCCCTCAAATGAAGCAAGTACCAGTAAGCCAGCCAAAATGTGACTCGTGACTCCATCAAACTGAAGACACGTTTGAGTGGGAGGGAGGGCAGTGGGAAAGCCATCCGGGGAATTTTACAGCCCCACAACCCAACCTGCAGACCGTGGTGGGGCAGCTTAAAATTCACCCAAGTGACCTGATAGGAGTGTATAAAGTTATCAGAGGCATGGATAGGGTGGAGTCATTTTCCTAGGGTGGAAATGTTAAATACTAGGGGGTGTAGCTTTAAGGTGTGAAGGGGAATGTTTAAAGGAGATGCGCAAGGGAATTGTTTTTGATATGGAGTGTAGTAGGTGCCTGGAATGTGCTGCCAAGGGAGGTGGTAGAAGCTGATATGATAGCAATGTTTAAGAGGTATTTAGACTGACATATGAACAGGCAGTAAATAGAACAATGTAGACCATATGCAGGCCAATGGGATTAGATTAGAATGGTTTCATGGCAGCCACAGGCATGGTGGGCCGAAGGGCCTTTTTTCTGTGCTGTACTGTTCTACTTTCTAAATGACTATAATCTTGGTAAGAAGCAATTTAAAGGAGCAACTACAATGTGGAGAATATGCTATGACCAGGTGAGGAGGGGTGAATGACCTCTTTTTAACCCTCTCACTCATTCATAACAAATATCTGATTTATTTTTAGCATACAGTTCTAACACATTCCAAACAAAACATATCCAACAGGTTAGAATTAAGGAGAAAATTGCAAGATTTTCTTCAGTGAAAGGAAAAAGAATTTTATGCTTACAATCCCTGGAAAAATAATAAAATGCAACATCCAGCACACAAGCAAATAGATCTAAAGTTTAAAGGACATATCTAGTACAATAGGAAGATAGAGAATCTGCAGTTTAAAGAGTTCATCATTGTTATAGTTGAAACTGAGACCACAGCTGCACAGTTGATGGTATGCGTCTTCTGCAGTAGTGAAATTTGTGGAATACTTGTGTTCTTGGTGAATGGATGTTTGTCCAACATAAACAAAGTTGCTGTAAAATCTCAGCAGGTCTGGCAGCATCTGTGGAGGAGAAAACAGAGTTAACGTTTCGGGTCCAGTGACACTTTTTTCAGAACTGATGGTGGCTGGGAAAATGTCAGTTTATGTGCAGAAAACAGGGAGGTGGGTGGGCTAGGGAGTAAGCAATAGCATAGAGCCCAAAGAGAGAGAAAGACAGTTGGACAGACAAAGGAGTTGGTAATGTTCAGGCTGGGAGGGTGAATAGTTGTTAATGGGGACTGTTAGTGACTAACAACAGGGGGTTCTGTAGTGGCAGGCTATGTGATAACAAAGCCTGGTGTGTGGGGCAGGGGGCTGGGACATGGGAGAGTTTATGCCCTAAAATTATTGAACTCAATTTTGAGTCCGGAGGGCTGTAGCGTCCCCAAGCGGAAAATGAGGTGTTGTTCCTCCAGCTTGCGCTGGGCTTCACTGGAACACTGCAGCAAGCCAGAGACAGAGTTGGCCAGGGAGCAGGGTGGTGCATTGAAGTGGCAGGCAACAGGTAGTTCATGGTCTTTTTTGAGAGCAGAACATAGATGTTCTGTGAAGCGGTCGCCAAATCTATGCTTTGTTTCCCCAGTGTAGAGAAGACCACATAGTGAGCAGCGAATGCATCTTGCTGGAGGTGGCAGAAATGGCATCTGATGATCAGTAAGATACCACCACCAGACACATATTCCCCTCCCCTCCCTTGTCCGCATTCTGCAGGGACCATTCTCTCCGGGACACCCTGATTCATACCTCCTTCACCCCCAACACCTCCCCACAGCCCTACGGCACCTTCCCTTGTAACCGGTGAAGGTGCAACACCTGCGCATTTACCTCCTCCCTCCCCAGTATCCAAGGGCCTAAACATTCCTTCCAGGCGAAGCAACACTTCACCTGCACTTCCCAGAATCTAGTCTACTGCATTAGCTGCTCATAATGTGGTCTGCTCTACACTGGGGAAACAAAGCGTAGACTTGGCAACTGCTTCGCAGAACATCTACGTTCTGCTCGCAAAAAGGACCTGTTAACAAAGTGTGAAGCTGGATGAACACAGCAGGCCAAGCAGCATCTCCGGAGCACAAAAGCTGACGTTTCGGGCCTAGAAGCTGAGTTTTTCCAGCAACTTTGTCTTTGATTTACAGTTCTTTTGGTTTTTAGATGTTTGTCCAATTTGTTTTGAGTGGTGCTGGCTTTGGTTAAAACTAAAGCTCTGATTCCTCCAATCCTTGCTTTTACCAATCCATTCCCTTTCTCTGCTGTCCTGACAAGCATCTCCTGAAATTTTGTTAATTTGTGTATGCCTGTGTCTAGCTCCATTGTCCAGGTGAGAGGCAACACTTTAATGTCCAATTTGTGAACTTCTCATACAAGTGTAAATTAAAACAGGAAGCGCAGTTTTATTGGTATCTGCCTCAGTGGCTGGTTTCAATGTCTTTCAATCAAATGGTAATTTTAGTTTAGACTATTTTGTTCCATATTGGTTTCCTAAATTTTCCTCGACAGGTGATCACTGCAGTTAAATTGGCTTGGGGAGAAACGATTGTGGAAAATTTCTTTTTTCCTAAACATATATTCAATTTTATTTGAAAATTTCCGTTTTATTGGCTCCCACCATCTTTTCATGTAGTACATTCTAGGTTATAGATATAGAGTCATAGAGATCTACAACACAGAAAAATGGCCCTTTGGCCCATTGAGTCTGTGCTGGTCAAAAATAACACCCTAACTATTCTATTTCTATTTTCCAGCACTTGGCATGTAGCCTTGTATGCCTTGGCATCACAAGTGTACGTCATTTTATCATGGCTCTGTGTAAAAAAAATTCTCATTCTCGTCTGGATTTTTTTGCCAGTTAATCTAAATCAGTGTTCTTTTCTTCGGAGAAAGTCTGTTCATTAGATGTGCCTTTTGCCTGCTATGTCAGCATTTATTAACACTCCTGCTAGTGAAGACAGTTTATCTTTGTCTATTCCCATGAAAACCCTTCATTATTTTGAACCTATATATTAAATCTCTGCTTTACCTCTTTTTTCTGATTAGAACAGTAAACTCTTGTCTCATCTCTGCAGATGACTGAAGTCTGGTAAATCTCCTCTGCACTGTCTCCAAAGCTTTTTCATCCTTGCTAAAATGTGGTGGCTAGACCAAATATAGTACTGTAGTCGAGGACCAAGTAATGTTTTATCAATATTTACTCTATAGTATCAATTTTCATTCCTCGGTCCCTTTTTATTAGTGCTTACTTTATTTGTTTCTTGTACCGTTGTATCTGTTTGATTTAACCATGGAAGTTTCGGCTTTTAATCTTTCAATAAATAACTTGATGCTGTTACAAAAATGCGGAAGTCCACAACGGTCAGAATAACAAGGGTTGAGTTGTTAGTATTTGTGCATTTGCTACCGGCTGCATCCTTCCTGTTCCAAAGTATCCAGAAGGGGGTCATGTGTTTGCAGAGACAGCTGACGCCCTACACCCCCCACCCCCACCCCCAACAGTTACTTTCATAGCCAATGAGAAACAAATGAACACAATGTGGAGTCAAGTGAGAAAGAGAATAGACAAACAGATTTGCATTTGAATCATGGAGATCTAATTTAATCTATCGGTTTCTCAAAATTTGGACTGCTCCTCCTTTTGCTGGCCAACACAGGGAAAACGATTTGTATCAGATTGTGGTAAAAGGACATTTCTAGTGAGTTTAGATTTCAATGCCATCAGAAACATGGCCTGAAACTAGATAGTACTTTAAACCATGGAGGATCACAGCCAATTCAGGTCACCATATCTCAGTTTTAACACTGTGACAGTCATGCCAATGTATGGAAAGTCTCTCTCTCTCTCTCTCTTTCTCTCTCTTCCTTTGCCACTCTCCCCTCACTCCCACATAATGTCTCTTAAAGAGGGAGTGATTTTACCAGCTTTGGCCAGAATTGCCACTTGTTATTTTTGTCACACCGAAATAAGCAAGCGAATAATCTTTTCAGACTGAGGATGTCTAATTTTGGCACAGATCAAGCATGACACTTGGAAAGTAAACATAAGGGCTCTCTTTATCAATGAAGTTCAAATGCCGCTGACTGTGCAGGGATTATCTGAGAAGTGAAAACTTTCAATGTGAGACGCTCGAGATCTGGAATTCTGCTAAGTTTCCCAACTCTGAGTTAGATTCAAAGACTTTGGAGGTTCTTGATTGACTTGCTTTAATAGTTACTCTGAAAAGGTCATGCAAATTAAAACCTACTCTAGTTCCTGGGTAGCAACCTAATATATCAAGCAACCCTCCAAACTGTTGAATATCATTCTGACCCCCTCCTATACATGACCACTGCCCCAATTCCAACCCCTACTACCCACACTCCTTTTATCACGTAAGACCCCGTAACCCCAATCTAAATCTCAACTCCCTTACGTTACCAGATATCTCACAGGCACAGGTCCTCCCATCAGACCCAACCATCCCTTGATTTAACCGAGCCCTCCCCCTCAACC
Source organism: Stegostoma tigrinum (assembly GCF_030684315.1). Lineage (NCBI taxonomy): Eukaryota > Metazoa > Chordata > Chondrichthyes > Orectolobiformes > Stegostomatidae > Stegostoma > Stegostoma tigrinum. The sequence continues at coordinate 111,962,758 of NC_081356.1, forward strand.
TGACTTTCAACTCCATTCCCATCCCATGATCCCTGAAGTCCATCCAAACCAGAAGCACCTCAGAAGTCCCCAAATCTGCACTGTACCCAACCTATCCAGGGCATTCATCTGCCACATTACTCACCTACTACTGCATCTCCCTACCCACCTCCCACCCAGCTTACCACCTTTCCTACTGTCGCAGCATTATGGATCTACCACCCTATTCACACACAATCCTACTGGTGTTTCTGGGAAGTGGCAGCGGTCGTTGACCATGAGATTGTTGCCATTCCTTTCTCTGGACTTTTTTTCCATACTTCCCCATATTGCTGAATTGTGTTGCTTTGTAGAGGGGTTTCCTTCAAATTGATTTCTTCTAAAAGAGGTCTCCTATGTATTGACATCAATGTTGCATTTCTTGAGGGAAGCCATCTGGGAGTCTTTGAAATGTTTCCATTGTCTTCTCATCCATTTACTTCCCTTGAACTGGGGGAAGTTGATTTGTTTTGCCAGCTGGAACTCAGGCATCCCAACTGAGTTGGTTTCAGATGATCATGGCCTCGATACTGGTGTTATTCACTCCTTCAAGGATGCTGATGTTGGTACCTACCACAGACCATCCTATCCATCTACCAACTGACAACACAATCCACCTGGCTCTCTACCTACCCATTCACTTCTAACCCTAACCCTGTCATCGCCTGCCACTCTAATACCCAACTCATCTTTCACCCTTGAATGTTAAAATAAACACGGAAAAGTAATTACATTTAGAATTATTCAATATTGGATGGATAATAAAATCACAGTCATACAGAAGGGAAACAGACCCTTGGTCCAAATAGTCCACATCAGCTATGTTCCCAAATCAAACTAATCTCATCTACCTGCATTTGGCCCATATCCCTCAAAACCTTTCCTATTCAGTAACTTATCCAAATGTCTTCTAAAAGTTGTAACTATATTTGAATTAGAATCCCTACAGTGTGGAAACAGGGCCTTCAGCCCAACAAGTCCACACTGAACCTCAAAACATCCCACCTGGACCCATCCCCCTTTAACTCACCTAATCTACACCTCCCTGAACACTATGGGCAATTTAGCATGGGCCAAACCACCTATCCTGCACATATTGGGACTGTGGGGGGAAACTGGAGAACTCAGAGGAAACCCACACAGACACAGGGAGAATGTGCAAATTCCACACAGACAGTCGCCCGAGGCTGGAATCGAACCCGGGTCCCTGGTGCTGTGAGGCTGCAGTGCTAACTGCCATGCCACAGCTATCACTTTCTCAGGCAATGCATTCCACACACTAGCCACACTCTATGTAAAAACAAAAGTTATCCCGCCTCCCCCTCTCTCCCTATTTATTCCAGTTCCCTCCCCCCATCCCCCTCTCTGATGAAGGGTCTAGGCCCGAAACGTCAGCTTTTGTGCTCCTGAGATGCTGCTTGGCCTGCTGTGTTCATCCAGCCTCACATTTTATTATCTTGTTATCCCTTGTGTCCATTTTAATTCTTTCTTCTCTCACCTTAAAAATGTGCTCCCTAGTTTTGAACTCCTGCGCCTTAGCGAAAAGACCCTTGTCATTCATCTTATCAATGCCCCACATGATTTTATCAACCTTAATAATGTCACCCCTCAACCTCCTAACCTGTAAAATATCCCAGCCTATCCGGGCTATTGTTATAACCCAAACCCTCCATTCTCGGCAACATCCTGGCAAATCTTTTCTCAACTCTCTCCGGTTTAATAATATTATTCCAATAGCAGGGTGAACAGAACTGCACAATAATGTATTTCTTTTGAATATTTACATTTGCAATTAATCAACAAAAGATACAAACATTAAAAGAAACAAAAAACCTAATAAAAGCTGTGCAATTCATAAAACGGTGCAAAAGAAGTTTTATGTCGTTTATCTTTCAGTTTAAATCCCCAAGTGTTTACTGTTGCCTTTAAGGGGGGCATCCCATATCCCCCGGTTTCATGGGGCACCATGCCTTTACTACCTGTGTCACTTTGATGCCAATTCATGAGGCTGTGATGGAGACATCTGGTACAGGCAAGATTCAGAGTCTGTTCATAAAAAAAAATTGTATGGGGCAATTTTTAATTTGATAACCACTGGATGAGTCTGTCCTCTTGGTATTTAATGTTCTGAGCAAAAAAAATCAGTGATAGGAGATTGTGCTCTTGATTTGATTTAATTTGATTTGATTTTACTATTGTCACATGTTCCTAGATACAGTGAAAAGAATTGTTTTGCATGCTAGCCAGACAAAAAAAATTACAGACAATTGTGAATGCAGCCGAGCCCTTTGCACAAACCAGCTTTCATTCCATTGACTCCGTCTACACTTCCCCTTGACAAAGTAAAAACAAAGACTCCTCCCACCTGGTTATACTCTCTTGCACCCTCTTCTATCAGGTAGAAGAAACAAAAGTTTGAAAACACGCACCAACAGTTCAAGAACAGCCTTATGAGCAGACCCCTTATCTCGTGGAGCTGATCTTTGTTTGTGCCTTCTCTGTAGGTGTAACATTATACTCTGCACTCTGATGTACTTATGTAAGGTATGACTTGTCTGGTTTGCACCGTATCTCAGTACATGTGACAAAATTAAATCAAATCAAATCAAGTGGTTTCAAAGAACGAGAGATAATCTGACTGAAATATGTAAGATCCTGAGGGGTTTTGACCGGATGGACGCTGGAAGGATGTTTCCTGTTATAGGAGAGACAAGAACTAGGTGACACAGTTTGAAAATAAGAGGTTTACCATTTAAGATGGAAATTAGGAGGTTTTTCTCTCTGAGGGTTGTTAGTCTGTGGAATTCATTTTGCCAGAGAGCAGTGGAAGCTGTGACATTTGAATATTTTCGAGGCTGAGTTAATTGGATTCTTGATTGGCAATGGGGTCAAATGTTATAGAGTGCAGACAGGAAATAGAGCTGAGGCCACAAGCCAATCAATTATGAGCATATCATATTGCAAAGCAGAAGCAAGTAACAGAGTGGCCTGTTGCTACTCCTAATTCATATGTTTATATGAGAATATTAAAGAGCTCAGAAAGAAAGGATGCAATTCTGAAGGCATGCAGGAGCAGAGGGACCTGTGAGACAACTGTGCTAAGTCCTTGAGAGTGGTGTGACAGGTTGAGGTAGTTGATTAGACATGCAGCATCCCATCTGTTGTCTTTCATGGAGCCAACCATGAGCGACTTGTGCTTGGGACCAAGTGCTGACAAACGCTCAGTGTGTTAATGCTATTCAATGTAAAGGGGGAAATGCTTTATTCGCTCTTTGTTAGAGATGGTTATTGCCTGGCATTTGTACAGCGCAAATATTGCTTACCATTTGTCATTCCTAACCTGGATATCGCCCAGGTCTTTCTGTCAGATCCAAGCAGGACTTGCTCAGCAATACCCTGCTCAGTGACCTCTTTATGACCAAGAGAGCTGAATTCCAGAGATGAAGTGAGAGTGACAGCACTTGACATCAAAGCTGCATTCAACCGAGTGGGGCATTAAGGATCTCTAGAAAAGCTGGAGTCAATGGAAATCAGGAGGAAGGCTTTTCATTGGCTGCAGTCATACCTGGCACATAGGAAGATGGTTGTGGTTCTGGAATTCAGCTCTCTGGTCCATGTTTGAACCAAAGCTGTAATGAGATCAGGAGTTGAGTGGTTCTGGTGGAACCCAAACTGGGCGTCACTGAGCAGATTATTGCTGAGCCAATGCTGCTTGGATCAAAGATGGCTGAAGATGTTTTCCATCGCTTTACTGATGATTGAGAGTGGACGGGGTGGCATTTGGCCAGGTTCTATTTGTTCTGTATTTTGTGTACAAGACACATCTTCAGCCCTGTGGCTGTTGTTAACAGTTGCATCTACGGCATGCAGATTGCTGAGGAAGTCAAGGACATTTTTCCTTCTGTTGTTTCCCTCATCACCTACTGAAGACCCAGTCTAGCAGCTATGTGTTTTAAGAGACAAGGCTCAAAAACAACATACACAAGCGTGTGTCATCTTCTCTTTCAAATTGCCTTCAACTATAAGGAGTACTGATTCATTCGCTTCAATGTGATACTTGAAGTTTCTTTGCCAATTTTTTGACATGATGCCATGAGATGTTATGGAGTCTGGAGTTGATGTTGTGGACTCTCAGAGTAAGTTCCTACTGACTGGATGCCATTGCGCTACTACCTTTGCTGAGCCTATCCTGCCAGTAGGACAAGAAGCTGTTGGTATTGTGAGGGTACAATGGCTTTAAGAGGTGTATCTTATCTTGGATTTTTATGAACAGAGGTTGAAACAGAGGTGATGAGCAGTCTGTTCTGAGCCAATTAAGTAAACAGCTTGTGAGGCCTTTGGGTTTCCTTTTCAAGTGGGAACAATAGAAGCATCCTGAATGGGTGGAGTCAAGTTCCCACAGAGCCACATTCTTAGCTTAATTTTTAGTGGCAGTTGGAGTTTGGAAGCTGCAATATATCTCTCCCTGGTACAGAAAAACATTCAAGTTTTTTTCTCTCTCTCTCAGAGCTTTTTCTTGATGTTCTTTCCTCCTGAGCAAGACAATATGACAATAGACAATAGGTGCTGGAGTAGGCCATTTGGCCCTTCGAGCCAGCGCCACCATTCATTCTGATCATGGCTGATCATCCACAATCAGTATCCTGTTCCTGCCTTATCCCCATAACCCTTGATTCCACTATCTTTAAGAGCTCTCTCTCTATCTCTTTCTTGAAAGCATCCAGAGAATTGACCTCCACTGCCTTCTGGGGCAGAGAATTACTTGTGAAACAATCTGTTTTACTGAATTTCCCTTTGCCAAGGCTTTGTTCACAGGATGTTACTACACTAGAGTAGTTTCTGTATAATCATTATATAATCAATTATTCTGTTGTGTTTTCTAGTAGAGCTATTTTGTTACAATTTCTCCTTCTTTTGTTTGTATTTTATCCAGAGGATAAGAATGAAGTGAGTTTTGCTTCAAGCCTGGTAGTCTGACCAATCAAATTGCTTCCAGAGGGGGCTTGGTCTGGTCCATAACAGTGTTGTCTGGGACTTTATATATAACGTTTGGTTTGGAGCATGACTATGTCAGACTTTTGCTTGACTAGTCTATGGGTGAGCCCTTATTCTGTGATTTTGCCCTCTACTTCTAGACTCTCTCCCCCAAGGGGAAACAACCTTTCTGTCTCTACCTTAACAAGTTCCCTAAGAAACTTATATGTTTCAGTGAGGTTGCCTTTCATTCTCCTAAACTCAAATGCCACTCAACTTCTCCTCAGAAGACTGTTCCTCCATACTTGGGATCAGCCAAGTGAACCTTCTCTGGACTGCCCCCAGTGCCCGTGTATCTCTCTTTGAATAAAACTGGATATGTTAATCCAGACATAGTCCCAGTAGTTCCTTGCTAGCTTTAGTACATCACCTCTATTTTTATGCTGTAGTCAAGGGAGGGGGGGCTAAATGGACCATCAGAAGGTAAAGGGTATTAGTGGATAGCTGGGTGCTTAGAGGTATAGTTGCACATCAGAGGGGCTTTTAGGAAGCAAAGAGGAATCTTAGGAGTTAGAATGGAGACCAGTGTGAGACAATGGGAAGACAGTTGTAGAGTGGTCCAAGAATTAGTCAGCAATGTTTCGATCTAGCATTTCCTTTGTCCAGGTGATTACGTCAGAACTGCCCAAAGTCTTCAACTTTCCCTCAGAGCTGCTGGAGATTCTGTTGGAGGATCAGGGGAATTGCTTTTGGAAGATCAACCATCCCTGCTGATTCCTGTCTGGACAGCACATTGGACTTTCTATAGGGTTGTGATGGGCACTTTGGGTTGTTTGTCTGGTCTCCAGCAATTTGGCCCAATGCCTCCAGTGTAAATGGGGCAAAAATCTTAGAAGCTGTCATTTGCTTCTTGAGTAAAATGAGCGAGGTTAGAAAAGATTAATTGTTCCATATGCATAAGATTAAAGTTGAAGAAACCATAAACTTGTTCTCTCTCTCTCTCATCAGTGCAGTTGTTGCCTAATTAAAGCTGACTTCTACTGGGTAAAATTGGATCATTAATTTAGCCACCTAAATAATTCAAGCCAGCAAAGTGACAGGCTAGTTAATCAATGAGTGAGTTGGTTGGGGACTAGTAGTGCATTGTGACTAGCCTGCTTTAGATCTTCTAATATTGCACAGCATTGTTCGATAAAGCAGTAAATTTTTAACGGTGGAGATGAGTCATTTTCTCAGAGACTCAGTTCGAACATAGAACATGGAACAATACAGTGCAGAACAGGCCCTTCGGCCCTCGATGTTGCTCTGACCTGTGAACTAATATAAGCCCCTCCCCCTACACTATCCCACCATCATCCATATGCTTATCCAAGGACTGTTTAAATGCCCCTAATGTGTCTGAGTTAACTACATCGGCAGGCAGGGCGTTCCACGCCCTTACCACTCTGAGTAAAGAACCTGCCTCTGACATCTGTCTTAAATCTATCACCCCTCAATTTGTAGCTATGCCCCCTTGTACAAGCTGAAGTCATCATCCTCGGAAAAAGACTCTTACTGTCCACCCTATCTAATCCTCCGTTTCCTGTTCATTTCATCAATATTTGAAGAAACAACATATCATTATTGTTCTCCAAGAAATCGATAGGGCACTTTTGTCACAAAGAGGGTGAACTTGTGGTAGATTATTCAGGAAAAGCAATTGCAAATAATTGCATGCAGTTATTTGGCTTAACCTTAGCAGTGACGACAGAATTAGTATATGCAGGTAAAAGGAACTGTCACTTTTTTTGGCAACACAGCAGTTAAAATCAGATGTGGGTTTGTAGCAACAAGTACGCCGCATCGAATTTTTACATTTAATTTTGTAGCATTAAAATTTCCACATGAAGTATGTTTTTCATTTAAATCACAGAATATTATTTCTTACCAAAGGGGTGGGTAAGCCGTGGGACTCCTGTTGTTCTTTGGCAGTTGTTGACATCAGAAATTTATCCCTATATCCATAATGTAGCAAAGATTGTTTAGCTATGATATCTTTGGTTTCCTTTGAGTCGATGACATTGTCTTTTGAGGTTGGGACCGTAAAGACTGTTCAAGTTTGCATTGGATCCTGAATATACAGTAGATGAAAAAAAATTGAACAGTCAACTAATTTTCGTTGGATTCTTTCTTATCCTGTGTTGTTTCGTGCACCGAATATTAATAATACTTATGATTTTGAGTACGGGTAGAAGGTAATTTTGAAAAGTGTCAGGCAAAATCTACGCACAAAGGTTTAAAGATAGTTTCTGATGTATTATTCACATACATCTGAAGCATATAAGATGTTAACTTTCAAATGGGACTTTTGAAACCAATTTTTAAAGTATTGGTGCAATTAATATTACTGAAAGAATTATCCAGAAGGTCGGCTTCTTGGAGAGAGAAGTGCTTTAAAGATCAAATACCATGCATTCTGTCACTTAATTTAATACTAATTAATATACTTTATCTTTTATATGAATCGCAGATGCTGGAAGGAAAAAGAACATTGGCCCAGAGATTCCTGGAGTCATTGAACCATAGAATGCTGCAGCACAGCAGTTGAGCTTTCAACCCACAATGTCTGTGCTGCCTCTTTAAAGGACTTACTTAACCTTAGATACCGGGGTCCCAAACAAGACCGTGGGCTTCAAGTCTCAGTCACTGAGTCCACATTGGAGTACAGTGTACAATTTTGGTCGCCCTGCTCTAGGAAGGATGTCATTCAACTGGAAAGGATATAGAAAAGTTTCATAAAGATGGAGGGTTTACGTTATAAGAAGAAGCAAGATTGAGTGGAAGTTTTTTCCCTTGAGCATAGGAAGCTGAGGGCTTGCCTTGTAGACATTTGTAAAATCATCAAGGGCATAGATAAGGTGAATACCCAAGGTCTTTTCCCTGGGTCAGGGAAGTCCAAAGTCTCCTGCTCCAGTTGATCTGGTATTCCACTGTTGAAGATCCTCCATAAATGTGACTCACCAGGTCTTCTTTGATCAGCCCTGTCCACTTTTCTGTTGGTGTCCATTCTCCTGACTGTCGGCGGGGGGCATGACCAGGAGGTGAAACACATATCCCACCAGTCTTGGACATTTCTGCTTCACAATATGATGTGAACAAACCAGTGTAGCACTCCGTTCTTCATTAACCCAAATGTCTCCTTTTGTCGTTATGCCATATTTTGTTTTTTAATGCTCCTATGAAGCACTTTGAGCATTTGAAGACAGTATGTGAAGAGTGTAGTTTGTTCTTCTTGTTGGTGCTGTGGTTAGGGCACCTGTAATGAATAAACATCAGTGAGCCATCATTATCAGTTGTGGTGAGATATTCCCTCAAGCACTCTCTTCTGCTCATGCCTCAGAAGCAACTGTTGCCCTCTTCCCACCCATGCGACTGCCTAAGCTGCGTCATTTTGAATTCAGCAGCCACCAAATGAGTTTTGTTTGCTGTTCTAACATAGTGGGGACTATTTTTCAGGGCAAGGATGGCTCCTTTCACACATTAAACCCTGATTTCAGTAAATTTGTCAAAAAAATAGTCTCAATCTTGGAAGTGCCAATGGCCATAGAGGTCAGAAATCATCTAGATATATGGCAGTCAGCAAGACTCCAACACCAACGTTCAATTTAAATAGTACCTTTCATACTGAAATTTCCCCATCACTTCCACTCCAGGTACCATGCACGTCAATACAACAAAGCAGGTAAAATAAAAGCAGAATGTTCTGGAAAAGTTCACCAGGCCAGGCAGAGTGCAAGAGAGAGAGACTGCATGTTTCTAGTCCAACATGATATCTTCAGAACTGCAGATGATAAAAGCTTGGCCAAAGCTTGCTGTAAGAAAGGTCTGAAAGCAGGAAGATTGGTAAAGAGGTCGGGAAGTTTAGAGCAATTCTTGACTGGAGACCCAACCTCGGGCAATAGAATTGTTATGGCACAGATGGAGGCCATTCAGCCTGTCAATTCCATATTAGGCCCTGTGGAAGGACCCAGTTAGCTTCATTCCCTTTCTCCATTTCTGCATCCACTGCTATTGTCAACAGTTAGTTCTTGGTCATGACCACTCACTGCAGAAAACAGTTTCTCCTCCCATCACTCAGCATCCCTTGCTCAACGTTTTAAATCTGTGCTCTGTAGTCTGGGATATCTGATTTATTGCTTAATTAGGCAGAGAAACATTCTAGGCTTGAATTTGTCAATTGCTACTACATTGTGATATTATGTCTTCACCTTTTAAATTAGTTTGTTAATTTTCCCTCTTGTAGAAGGAAAGTTAGTGCCATTTTTCTGAGCAAAAGCCAGAGAAGATGGGACCTTACATAATCCACAAAATGTTGATAATTTTGCAATTATTATACTTTCTGGCTGCTTTAGACCTGCTGTGAAATATATATATATGTCTGCAAAATGAACAATTTGGTATATTGTGTGTTAGAAAGGGTTGGAATTACTTTGTCCAACATCTTTACAGGAGAAACAATGACCCTTTGAGCCAAATTCGATTATTCTACAACCTATCAGTAAGAGGATGCTGACAGGAATGTTAAACTCAATCCAAGCAAGAGAGGTTGCTGAGGTCAATATGGAATTATGAAGGGTCGCTTTTGAAAGATTGGCAGGTAGAATCAGGGTTGCACATTTAATTTTAGCACACAGGCCAGTTTGTAACTGCAATTTGAAGTAGGTTAGGTGTCCTTTAAAGGCTACTAACATCATTTAATAAGATTGGAAAGTGAATGATACCAGAGGGTGAAGTGCCATAAATGCTAGAGCATAATTTAGTGATGAGACACTTTTGGATCAGGCATGTAAACAAGTAATCATTCTATAACAGGAAGAAATCATAAACGAGATTATGCCTTGCAGTGAGGTTTAGCACCTACAGAGCCATAGCCATTAACAGCTACTGATTGCTCGAGTCAGACACTTCAGACATTCTCAATTTCATTTGTTCCCTTGGGTAGGATTTCAAAAGTAGAAAATAAACCACCCAATTGCTGACATTTAGGTGCTTTTACAAAAATAAATGAACACTTCACACCCATTGCACTGAACATTTGTACAGATGTGTGAAAAGCTGGGGGATGTGGGGTTAGTACAAAAGCAGGGAGCCCCAGAAAAGAAGCGCAGGAAACTTGATGTGTGAATAACCCAGGTCCCATCAAGCGTGATGCAGGCAGCAAGCCAATTTTGCCGTGCCTGCTGATTTGAAGCTTTGCTGTGTGCAGTCAGCACTAACCCCACTGTTCATTGACTGCGCAAATCAGCAGACGGCTGGAAATGCAGCTCAAGTTAACGTGTACAGCGTAAATCTACCCTGGAACTTGTGAGGGTAGTACATTGTGGCTGGAGTCCGTGTAGGAAGGGAAGTAGTGCAGAATGCAGCATTAGAAGAAAGGGCAATCTCCAGGATTTTCAGCACCGGAGGCCTTGGTGGGAGATGTGGAAAGACGACCTTCTGCAGGGAAAGAGGAAATCTATGAACGTTAAGAGTAGATCATTCAACAAGTTGTGCCTGCTCCACTGTTTAAAATGATTGTGGCTGATCGAGCACTTCTATATGTTTTATCCATCATATTCCATAACTCTTTACATGATTGATAATCAAAAATCTAAAACATCTATCTCAAAAAAACCAAAGACTGAGCTTCAAAGCCCTCTGAAGTAACAAGTTCCAAAGATTCACAACCTTCTGAATAAGAAAACATAAATTCCTCATCTCTGTTCTAAGTGTCATCTCCCTTTTTATTTAGATTGTGCTCCCAAGGTTTTGCCGAGTGCTGTACTCAATTCCTCTTGAGATAAAGGTTAACATTCCATTCACCTTCCTACTGACTTGCTGTACCTGCATCTTAGTCTTCTGTGACTTATTGACAAGGACACCAAGGTCCCTTAATGCATCTACACTTCTACATTTCTTACCATTTAAGAAATAGTCTGTATATCTGTTCCTCTGACCAAGGTGGATAATCTCCCATTTTCCCCGCTTTGAATTCCATTGGCCATCTTCTTACCTATTCACTAAATTTGTTCGAATCCTCAAAGTCATTTTACATCTTTCTCACAACGTACATTCCCAGTTAGCTTCGTATTATCCTCAAGTGTGAAAATATTACATTTGTTTTCCACATCCAAATCATTGATGTGTCTTGTGAACAGCTAGGGCCCAAATACTGACCCTTGAGGTATCCCACCAATTACAGTCTGCCAACGTGAGAATGACTCCCTTATTTCTACTGTTTCCTGTCTGTTAACCAATCATTAATCCAGTAATAAACCTCTTATTCCACCTGGTTTAATTTTGCTAAACTCCTTTGGTGAACCTTATCAAAAGTCTCCTGAAAGTCTAAGTATATAACATCTACTAATTCTTCATTATTAATTTTGTCAGTAATTTCCTCAAAAATACTCCAAATTCATTAAAAGCAATTTCCCATTTGAAAATCCATGCTGACTATACTCAGTCAGGTATCTGCAATGACTTCCGAGTCAAGAATTTGTACTAGCTAGCTTGAAGCACAAAATAAAATACAATCCAATGAATCCTACAAATAATATTTTATAGGACTCACTAGAGAGAATTCCTTCTCTATTAATCTCAGGGAAGGGAAGGAGGCAATTCTTCCTGCAGTGAGATAAGGGGGAGATTGAGTAAGTTAGAATGGGATGAAAAAGCAGTTGATGATGATGCACATGAAGGAGCGATTTCTCCAATGAATGAGGTAGGAAACACAAAGAAGCGTTAGTAGTTTAGGAGGGTGAGATGGGTAAGAGCTGTTAAATGGGCGTACTTCATACAATAATAAGAGTTATAGTCCATGAGGTTTGGCCATGTATGCAGAGTTAGAGTAGGTGCTAGGCCTGTGACTTGAGGTAACACAGAGAAAAAGGTGGCATATGTTCATGCAGAGATCAAATGATCACTGAACACCTTGCCCTACAGGACTTACAGTTCCCCACCCCCCCAGGACACAGCACAAGCTTGGGCTGCTTTCTGAGCCTCAGCTGGTTCAGCCTGGTAGTGTGGTGGTATGTGATGGTTAGCGGGAGGAAGATGGCCCTCCTCTCCTCTACCCTGCCCACCAGCAGCTTCAGGACCCCACAGGTAACGTGAGGAGCGAACTTTCCTTTCTGTGTGACAATGGTTCAGCCCCTTAGTGTGAGGGCCTATTCCTGGTTGCGGTGGCAGATGTTTTAAGCAGCTGAGCTTAAAACATGATGCCCACAGCATTTAGCACCCACAAGGAGGGAGGTTCCAGCAATGGTTGGCATTTGTGCCTTACCAGCTGCACACTTCCCTGGGAATGGCATCAAAGAGCCTAAATGGATGACGAATGAGCTGAAGAGATGATGATTGTAAGGAAAATGTCACTGAGCCAAGGCAGCCTGAGTTCTGTGAATCTCACTCTAAAAAATGGTTGCAAAAATAATAAAAGAGTGAAGCTAAAGGTTTTGCACATGCATGCACATGGCATTCAGACCAAAGCAAATGAACTGAGCTCAATTAGAAATAAACAATTACGAACTGATAGCCAGAACAGAATGTGGCTGTTGGATGAATGGGGTGGGGCCTGGATATTAAAAGGAACAGGACTTAGGAAGTACAAGAAACTCAGAGAAGGTGGAGGGTTGCTCTACTAATTAATTATATCAGGCAATAGTGAGGAATGAACAAAGCTCAGAAAACTAAGTACAAAATGAGAAATGATAAGGGCAGGAATTCAATTGTGAGAGCAGCCCCACAACAGTAACCACACAGTAGGGTGCAGTGTAATTATCTTGTCAGAGAGTCATGATGATAATAATGGAGAATGTTGATCTACATATGGACTGCAAAAATCAGATGGGCATAAATAGCCGAGAGGAGGGATTCATAGATAATGGGAACTGCAGATGCTGGAGAATTCCAAGATAATAAAATGTGAGGCTGGATGAACACAGCAGGCCAAGCAGCATCTCAGGAGCACAAAAGCTGATGTTTCGGGCCTGGACCCTTCATCAGAGAGGGGAATGGGGAGAGGGAACTGGAATAAATAGGGAGAGAGGGGGAGGCGGACCGAAGATGGAGAGTAAAGAAGATAGGTGGAGAGAGTATAGGTGGGGAGGTAGGGAGGGGATAGGTCAGTCCAGGGAAGACGGACAGGTCAAGGAGGTGGGATGAGGTTAATAGGTAGATGGGGGTGCGGCTTGGGGTGGGAGGAAGGGATGGGTGAGAGGAAGAACCGGTTAGGGAGGCAGAGACAGGTTGGACTGGTTTTGGGATGCAGTGGGTGGGGGGGAAGAGCTGGGCTGGTTGTGTGGTGCAGTGGGGGGAGGGGACGAACTGGGCTGGTTTAGGGATGCGGTGGGGGAAGGGGAGATTTTGAAACTGGTGAAGTCCACATTGATACCATTAGGCTGCAGGGTTCCCAGGCGGAATATGAGTTGCTGTTCCTGCAACCTTCGGGTGGCATCATTGTGGCAGTGCAGGAGGCCCATGATGGACATGTCATCAAGAGAATGGGAGGGGGAGTGGAAATGGTTTGCGACTGGGAGGTGCAGTTGTTTGTTGTGAACTGAGCGGAGGTGTTGCAGTTGTTTGTTGCGAACTGAGCGGAGGTGTTGCAGCTCCGCTCAGTTCGCAACAAACAACTGCACCTCCCAGTCACAAACCATTTCCACTCCCCCTCCCATTCTCTTGATGACATGTCCATCATGGGCCTCCTGCACTGCCACAATGATGCCACCCGAAGGTTGCAGGAATAGCAACTCATATTCCGCCTGGGAACCCTGCAGCCTAATGGTATCAATGTGGACTTCACCAGTTTCAAAATCTCCCCTTCCCCCACCGCATCCCTAAACCAGCCCAGTTCGTCCCCTCCCCCCACTGCACCACACAACCAGCCCAGCTCTTCCCCCCCACCCACTGCATCCCAAAACCAGTCCAACCTGTTTCTGCCTCCCTAACCGGTTCTTCCTCTCACCCATCCCTTCCTCCCACCCCAAGCCGCACCCCCATCTACCTACTAACCTCATCCCACCTCCTTGACCTGTCCGTCTTCCCTGGTCTGACCTATCCCCTCCCTACCTCCCCACCTATACTCTCTCCACCTATCTTCTTTACTCTCCATCTTCGGTCCGCCTCCCCCTCTCTCCCTATTTATTCCAGTTCCCTCTCCCCATCCCCCTCTCTGATGAAGGGTCCAGGCCCGAAACGTCAGCTTTTGTGCTCCTGAGATGCTGCTTGGCCTGCTGTGTTCATCCAGCCTCACATTTTATTATTTAGGAGGGATTCATAGATTGTTTTTGGAAAGGTTTCTTAGAACAGGCCATTCTAGTCTTCATACTGTGCAATGAGGTAAGATTGATGAATGAACCCATCGTGAGGGTGCTCCTATTGATCAGAACACAATGGAATTTGACATACAGTTCAATGCAGAATGGAGTGAGTCCAAGACTAGCATTTTAAACCTTAATAAGGGCATTAATGAGGACCTGAAAGCCAAACTCACTAAAGTAAAATGTTAAATTGGGTGAAAAGGTGTGTCACTAGGGCTTCAAGAGATTTAAGGGAATAATTCAGAACACACAGAACAGATATATTCCAATGAGAAAAAGAAGACATTCAGGAAAAGGAATGACCATCTGTGGTTAACTGAAGAATATAAAGACCAAAGCAAACCTAAAGAAAAAACATAATAAGAATAGAATCCCTACAGTATGGAATCAGGCCATTTGGCCAACAAGTCCACACCAACTCTCTGAAGAGTATCCCACCCAGACCCATCCCCCTGCCCAGCATTTCCCATGACTAATCCACTTAATTTACATACTTCTGAAGACTATGGCCAATCAACCTAACATTTTTAGACTGTAGGAGTAAACAGGAGCACTGGAAGGAAGCCCACACAGACAGGGGGAGAATGTGCAAACTTCGCACGGTCGCCTGAGTCACCTGGAATTGAACCCAGGTTCTTGGTGGTGTGAGGTAACAGTGCTAACCAATGAGCCACTGTGTTGCCAAATTGTGGAAAGACAGGTGGCAGGTCCAAAGTTTCGACAGATTATAAAGTGCAGCACAGGAGAACTATAATATTCATAAGGAAGAGAAAGTCAGCATTTGAGAGAAAGCTGGCTAGAAATATAAAACAGATATTGAGAGTTTCTATAAGCATTTTAAAAGGGAAAGAATGAACAAAGTGAATATTGGTCCTATAGGATGTGAGTCTTCGACACCGATAATGGAAAATAAAGTGACAAATGAATTGGAAAGATATTTTGCATCTGTCTTTACTATACGGGATATGAGTAGCATCCATAAATGGTTGTAAATTGGATATGGAAATGTGGGAAGAAGTATAAAAAATTACTATCATGAGGGGTACGGCACTGAGAGCTGTAGATTGACATGCACTAGAGACTGTTGGACTTCATCCTTGGGTCTGAAAAAAAGTGGCTGGTGAAATAATTGATGCATAACTTCTAATTTTCCAAAATTCTCTAGATTCGAGGAAGGATCATTTTGGTTGAAATATAGGGAATATAACACTTTATTCAAAAATGGACGGAGACAGAATTAAAAAAAAACTACAGGCTGCAGTAATTGTAATGAGGTCAGCCAGCTGGACAACAGAGAATATGAATTGCCTGATTGGGGCTGTTAATCTGGTCCAATCAGGGAGCCCTGGCTGACAGATAAAAGAAACAGGGTCAGAGATTTGAGTATTCTGACAGCTTACTCTTTATGAAGCAATAGTAAAGACAAGATTCTTCATGTGCGAATAAAGGGTGACTTGTTGTCTGGATACAGGCCTCTGTGGAGCTATTTCACAGGCCACTTGACTCAATAGCTTTCATTGGGAAGATGTCAGAAGCTATTATTAAAGACGGAACAGCAGGCCACTTACAAAAATTCAAGGAAATCAGGCAGAGTCAGCATGATTTTGTGTAAGGGGAATCATGTTTGACCAACTAATTGCAGCCCTTTAAAGAATGAACATGCTCTGGGTCTAGGCCCAAAACGTCAGCTTTTGTGCTCCTGAGATGCTGCTTGGCCTGCTGTGTTCATCCAGCTTCACACTTTATTATCTTGGATTCTCCAGCATCTGCAGCTCCCATTATCTCTTATGCTCTGGGTAATGGTGGAGCCAATGTACTGAGACTTTCAGAGAGCATTTAATAGATTGGCACATCAAAGATTATTGTAGAAAACAAATGTATATGGCATAGGGGTTAACATATTGGCATGCATAGATTTTGATAGATCCCCAAGAGATTTTGAGTAGAATTCTTTGCATCTTCATTCGGTTCCTTTTTTGAGTTTCTCAGAGAAGTTATTAATTCAGGCTACAGTGAGTGCCATTCTTTCCCTAGCAGCCACACACTAATGTTAGTGGCCTGAGAAAGAAGGAAAAGGTACAGAAGCCCAAATGTTTGTCAGCTATAGAGGGGTTGTAAGGAGCTAGCCAATTAATCCTACTCCACTGTCATTTCCCCATACCCTACAAATTTCACTTCTTCAGTTTATGTTGTGAACTCAACCAATGTTATTGCTGCACAAGTCAGATATCAGTTTGAAATCTGGCTTGACAGATCATAGTTGTTTTTCTGGTTTTAACAAGGCAGCCTTTCACTGAAACACAAACATACAATGATGTAGATTTGTTTTTAACAATCAAACAGAAGTTTATTTGGCATAAGAAAGGAAAATCAAAACAGAATGAAACAAACCATTTGTGTATCACACAAATGTGAGTATTTTGAAACACATGTAAAATACACTCCCATTAATCACCAAAATAATATTTTATGGTTTTCATACCAGAGCGAATCCCTTCTCTATTACAAGTATATGGCTTAATTCAACCATAGCTTCAACTCACAGTCTTAAGAAACTGATGATACATTCATTGAGTATTCATGCATTTGAGCTTAAACTTAGTCAGCTTCAGCAACTGCTTGTAACCAAACACTTCTGGCCTAGAACTTTAAAACTAAACTCCTTACACCAAGGCAATCTATTTCTTAACAGTACTGAACTAGCTCCCTTTCTCAGGAGCAATTGTTTTATATGCCCATCTTCAACCAAGACTTCAGCAAACCTGCCAAAACTGAAACCCAAAAATCTTTTCCCAAAAGGTGTGTTTCTCATTTATTTGATTTGATTCATTTATTGACATGTGTATCTTGTTAAAAAATGCAGTGAAAAGTGTATAATTTGTATCAGTTAATCAAAAGAAAAGATCTCTGAACTTCTAAATTGAAAACCCAATGTGCAACTACTTACTTTTGCTTGCTTGTAAAAATTGTCCCAATGAAAACATATTCCCCTTAGCCTCCAAGCAATATCTCTTAGACTTTAAATAAAAATCACCATGGCAACAGAAATACTTACGAATTAATCATTAAACACCTTCAGACACAGACAAAACCCACACCATGAGCTCAAATCCAAACTCTAAAATAAATAATATTAATATTTAAATGAGCCATACACATTGCATCATATCTTCTTCAGTGAAAAATTGAAATGTATTTTTGCGTCATTTTCATTATCTATCAAAAATTTTCTTAATACTATTGCTCTGTCACATTAACAGTAACACATTGGCATTTGGCACCAAACAGTGCTCAGACTCATCACTGGCATCAACAGCTGATTTGAATGCTTTCTCATAATCTGGCACAGCTAAAACTGTTGTGGTTGTCAACACAGATTTCAAGTTTTCAACTCTGTGGCATCCATTCAAATTTTCTGATTTTTTTCAACAAATTTGTTGCAATGCAATGACAGAGCTCAAGCTCAGAATAAATTTGTGATAAAATCCATCCTTGACAATATAATTCAAAATCTCCTATTTTGTGCTAAGCATGACAAAATCCAAAACTGCTATACTCGCATTTCTCCAGGTGTTACTTGGCCTTGTCCCACTATGTGACCTAAATACATCACCTTGGCCCTGGTAAACTCACTTAGCCAGATGTAAAACCAAATTGATGTTTGGTAGCTGATTGAATAGTTCAGTCAAATGGTGGAATTGTTCTTCCTGGGTTTAGCAAAATATACCACATCACCAATATGAACACACAATCAATGATTTTGAGTTAATCTTTTGAAGTGTTGCCAATTGTCTTAAATCTGTGTCCTTTGGTTACTATGCTTGCCTTTTTTACTGTATCGAAAGCACTCGTACCTATTTTATTTACATGTGACTATGATGAAGATTCTATCCCATACTGCATAGATATGACATTATGAGAAAGCATTGTTAATCAGCTTACAGTAGATGGCAGAACCTGGATAATGAGTCTTTAGACTGAAATTATATGAATCTTAATAATCTATCAGTCACATTTATCTCTTTTCACCCTGGGGTGTAAGCTGTTCTTCCTTACCAGAATATGTTAATAAAATTTGCATTGTTACAACATCAACCAAATATGTTTATGTCATGATTTTTAAAATCTTTAATATAATATAAGCCATTTCTTGCATGAAAACAGTGGTAAGTTTTCTTATGGTGGGATAGATTTATTGAAATTAGTCTGATTTATGGACTTTTAAAATAAATTTACTGAAAACTACATGCAGCGTTTCAGCGAGAGTAAGTGTGATAAATATTGCTTGTACTTTGTTGATTAATGTGTACCATAGTGTAGTCACTTTTTCAGCATCTCGTGTCAGCAACTGACCGGTTACTTATTTATGGTATTTGGTAATGCAGACTGATGGATCCTGTAATTGCCAGCTCAAACTGAACCAGTCTGACTAGCAAAGGAAAGAGGATTATACACACTGCTGTTCCTTGATCTATTGAGGAGCAGATGGAGGATGCACACTATTGTGACCAGGAGTTGGCAAATTCATGAACCTTTAAGGCAGCTGTTCATTAGATTGTTTCCCTATCTGTATTAATATTTAGGATAGTATTGTAATTTATTTTAAAATTTGTTGACATTTTGCGTTTGCCCTTTTATCGCAAATCTCTAGGTTTTGTTAATGATTTGAAATATTTAGTTCATTGACCAACATTTGAAGTTAATATAATTTGAACAATTATGTTCTATCACTGAAGATAATCAATTGCACAATAAAATTAGTATATTCATTTCCAATTTTGGACAGTAATGTTATGCGGAAATTGCAGCAAAAGCCATTATCCGGCAAGAATGATGTGTCAGATGTTAATGTTTTATAAGTCATCCATATTACTTCAAATGGTGGAAATAACAGAAAAATCCTCTGTATGCCTATAATAGGCTCACCATCAATTACACTTGAAAGAAAGTTAATATATATGTGGGGAGAGTTCTTTAATATCCACCAACAAGAGTGTCATAGCAGCAGCACCGTGGATCAAGCTGTTCAAATTCTAAAGGGCATTGCTGCTAGTCTGGGTTTGTGGCAGGGGCTGAGGGAACCAGCAAAAATAAAAAACACACCTACAATAGATGCAACCACCCATGATAATATCAGTAAGTGTGACCGCCATACAGTCCTTGTGCAGGTGAGACCACACATAAAAGATACTCTCCATCGTATTGTGTGGCCCTATCTCCTTGCTCAGTGGGATGCACTTCAAGCAGATCCAACAAGGCAAGACTGGTCATCCATAAGGCACTGTGGGTCGTCAGCAGCTGAATCATATTCTGACACAATCTGCAACCTCATGGCCCAGCATAACCATTACCGTCAAGTCAGGGGATTAACCCTGGTTCAATGGATTATACAGGACGACATGCCAGGAGCTGCACCAGGCCTACCTAAAAATGAGGAATCAACCTGGGTGGCCCCACAAAGCATGATGATTTGAATGCCAAACAGCATAAGTGGTAAGTGGTTGATAGAGTTAAGCGATGCCACAACTAGCGTATAAGGTCTAAGCTCTGCAGCCCTGCCACATTCAGTTGTGAATGGTGTTGGATACCGAAACAACTCAGGAGTAGAGGTTCCACAAATATCACATCCTCAATGATGGATGACCCCAGTGCATCAGTGCAAAAGGCAACGCTGAAGCATCGCAGTAATTTTCATCCATAAGTGCCCAATGAATGATCCATCTCAGCCTCCTGCAGAGATCCTCCTCCAGCGGCACAAATTCAAATGTCAAAAGGAACTTAAGCAAGGAGTCAGGTGGTCTAATAGGAGTCATGAAAAGTCATTGGCCAACAGGATTAAGGAAAGTCCCAAGGCTTTTTATACCTATATAAAGAGTAAGAAGGTAGCCAGGCAGATGGTTGGCCCATGCAAAGACAGGGAAGGGAATTTATGTTGGGACCTTTGCAGTTTGTAATATATATAAATGATTTTGAGGAAAATGTGGCTGGTCTGATTCGAAGTTTGCCAATGACACAAAGGTTGGTGGAATTGTGGATAGCTATGAGGACCGTCAAAGAAAACAGCAGGATGTAGATCGGTTGGTGACTTGGGCAGAGAGATGGCAGATGGAGTTTAATCTAGAAAAATGTGATGTAATGCATTTTGAAAGGTCTAATCCAGATGGAAAATGTATAGTAAATGGTAGACTCCTTAAGAGTACTGATAGGCAGAGGGATCTGGATGTCCAGGTACACAGATCAGTGAAAGTGGCAATGCAGTTAGAAAAGGTAACCAACAAGGCATATGACATCAGAGATAGTAGGAACTGTAGATGCTGGAGAATCCGAGATAACAAAGTATGGAGCTGGATGAACACAGCAGGCCAAGCAGCATCTTAGGAGCATTAAAGCTGACATTTCAGGCCTAGACCCTTCAACAGAAAAGGGGTAGGGGGAGAGGCATGCTTGCCTTCATCAGCCGGGACATTGAGTTTAAAAATTGGCAGGTAATGTTGCAGCTTTATAGAATCTTAGTGAGGCGGCATTTAGAATATAAAATTGAATTCTGGTAGCCACACTACCAAAAGAATGTGGTGGCTTTGGAGAGGGTACAGAAAAGATTTACCAGGATGTTGCCTGGTATGGAGGGCATTAGTTATGAGGAGACATTGGAGATACTTGGGTTGGTCTCACTGAAATGTCAGAGGTTGAGGGGCGTGCCTGATAGAGGCCTACAAGATTATGAAGGACATGGATAGACTGGACAGTCAGAAGCTTTTTCCCCAGAGTGGAAGAGTCAGTTACCAGGGAGCAAAGGTTTAATGTGCGAGGGATAAGGTTTAAAGGAGGTGTATGAGGCAAGTTTTTCACACAGAGGCTGGTGGGTGCCTGGAACTCGCTGCCAGGGGAGGTAGTGGAAGCACATACTGTAGTGACTTCTAAAGGATGTCTTGACAATTATATGAATAGGATGAGGAGGGCTGAAGGACCTGTTCCTGTACTGTAATTTTCTTTGTTCTTTGTCCTAAATTCAGTCTTCAGCCAATTCGATTCACTCTACGTGACATCAAGAAATGGTTGAAGGCAACGGATACTGCATTGACTATGGGCCCTGACAACATTCTGAAAATAGTGCTGAAATTTTGTGCTGCAGAACTTGCTACTGCCTGAGACAACTTGTTCCAGTACAGTTACAACACTAGCCTCTACCTAGCCATGTGGAAATAAGCTGCAGTTCTTGTGTACAAAAGTAGGGCTAATCCAACCCGGCCATCAGTCCTCTCTTAACCATCAGTAAAGTGATGGAAGGTGTTACCTAAGATAATGGGAACTGCAGATGCTGGAGAAGCCGAGATAACAAAGTGTAGAGCTGGATGAACACAGCAGGCCAAGCAGCATCTTAGGACCAAAAAAGCTGACGTTTTGGGCCTAGACCCTTCATCAGAAAATCCGAAACGTCAGCTTTTATGCTCCTAAGATGCTGCTTGGCCTGCTGTGTTCATCCAGCTCTACAAGGTGTTACCAACACTGCTCAGTGACGCCCAGTTTGGGTTCCGCCAGGGCCACTCAGCTCCTGACCTCATTACAGCCTTGGTTCAAACATGGACAAAAGAGCTGAATTCCAGAGGTGAGGGTGCAGTCATTCAGATCCAGATCACACAAATTAACAAAAGGAAATTTAACTGAGAATCATCTAAACAGGAATGGTAAGAAGGAAAGATTCTCTCTCATCAGGAGAAAGAAGAAAAAGCAGATTTGATAAAAATAGTGACATGTTGGCACAAAATGTTCAGGATCATGTTATCCTAGGCTTGTTTCTGCAGCTCATGTTGTTCTGAACATTTTCTCTATTTTCTAACAATCATTAATATTAATCTTACCAGAGAGAAAGAACAGATCATTAAAAAAAAGTTGCCTAAGTGATGAAAGTACATATCTCTCTCTCTCCCTTTATCTCACATTGACAACCATACATTGAGCAATTGAGGTTCTGTCTCGAAACCACTTGGACTCACTGGGCAGAATTCCTGGACCCTGGATGACATAAGCCTGGCTGAGGCATTTAGAAAAATAGGGTAAGAGCGGCAAAATCGAGATTCTCCATTTAGAGAAAAACAACTTAGATTGATTTGCAGCCAATCTACCATCCTCTGAGAAAAAGAAAAGGAAATGACATCACCAATGCAGGAAATGACATCGCCAACCCAAGGAAACCAAAACAGATAAATAGAAAGCAGGACACAACACTAGTGCTTTGTCGGAGGCTCACTGTTGATGTTACCTAGAATGGTGATGAAACATCTGGGAGCAAACCTTCTAGCTCAGTGAACCAGTTTACATCCGGAACAAAACAAAGACCCACTCTTTTGTGGACCGACAGGAGGAGAGTGCGACTGTGTTGGAGGTGGAAGGAAGATGTCGGGTTGGCTGTGCACCCTTGCAACTGGTGGATCTTAATGCTGGCTTCGGCCTAACACTGGTTCAGGGGAGCAGCCAACCTGCAACGATGGCCGCGGCGAGTGCTCATGCCCTGGGTCAGGGGGTCCGGAACACCATCCGCATTTCTGTGAAGAAGGTGGATGAAGTTGCACCTGTGGACAGCACCTTCTTTGTGAAGAAGGTCCAGTTGGACTGTTGTGGGTTCGCTGCTGCGGACATTTACTGCCTGCAGGATTTCCCCGGAGGAGGTTTTTACGACGTGACCTTCCGGAGTGCCAAGCTTTGCGAGCGCTTCCTGGAGGTTTTCAAGGAGAAAGGAGGTGAGGGCCCTCTCTCTATACTGACCGCTGTCCTGCTGTTCATGATGCCAGTACAGAGGAGCAGTATGGTGACTGTACACATGTACAACCCGCATGTGCCAGCAGTTGATGCCCTGATCTTCCTTGGAAGGTACGTGAAGGTGGAAGGGGACCTAACTGACATCATGGACCCCTTCAGGATCTGGACCAGTAAGAGGCAGGTCAGGGTGACGCTGAGGACAGGCGTGGACGGGAACATCATACACCCACCATCCAGCTTTGCGATCAGCGGGAGCAAGGGCTACCTGACCTACACAGGGCAACCTAAAGTCTGCCATGCCTGTGGTAGGTCAGGTCACGTGGCGGCCGACTGCAAAGCCACCATCTGCAGGGAGGGGGGACACCTTGCAAAGGATTGCCCACAAGAAAAAACCTGCAACCTTTGCGGGGAAGCGGGCCACCTCTATAGGGCATGCCCGCGGCTGGGGACCACCTACGCCCAGGTCGCCGTCAGGGGCAATGTGGGGCAAGCCCCCCCGGAGGAGAGGAAGGCACCAGGCCCAGGCAAGGACCCCGCTAATGTGCGGGAGGGCCAGGTCGTGCAGGAGGGCCCAGCCCCGCAGGACAGACCTGAGGCCAGCAAAGCGTCCATGCAGCCTCCGCTTGCCCCCCGCCGACAACCCGGAGTCGATGGAGGAGACGACAGGTGACCCAGGGGAGTGGACAACGGTCCGGAAAGTGAGGAGGAAGGCGCGCCGGCAGGCCCCGGCACCGCAACCATCAGGCGGGAAGAGGCAGCTACTGGGCGGGTTTTAAGACCTCCTCTGACAAGGGGGTATTGGAGGACGCCCGCCCAAAGCAGAAGCTAAAGATCTCAAGGGAGAAGGAAAGCAGCACCCCGATTCCCGGTGACAGGAGGAGTCCTGAGGCTCCCTCCGACACCCAGCCATGCACCGCTGGGGCCCTGGAGGCCCCCCCAGAACCTTCAGGCGGGAAGCAGGAAACAGTGTGTCCCCAGCCTGACCCAGAGCCGGACTCTCCTGCCTCCGTACCCCCGACGGGGGGATGCCACCCGGAAGGCAGCACGGACGGTTTCCTGAGCCTGGAGAGCGTCCAGCAGTTCGCCCGGGCAATGGGCATGAAGGGACAGATGGAGGGGCTGGACCTTGGACTCGGGCAGGGGACTGTTGTCACTGCCCAAGATGGGGGTACGAGTTGCGAGCATTAATGTGCACAGCGTCAAGTCCACCGCAAGATGTGTGTCCACGTTGGCCTACCTGACCACCGTCAAGGCGGACCTCCTGTTTCTGCAGGAGTGCGGGATACCGCACCTCAGCAGGTACGGGAAATGGTCCAGCGCCTGGACCTGTGGGCCTTCGATCTGGCTGGGGGGTAGCGACTGTCGCTTCTCGGGCCTGGCTATTCTGCTGCGGGGGGGCAACTTCACCATCTCTCAAGTTCAGGAGGTGGTGGGGGTGGCACCTCCTGGTTGCTGATGTCACCTACAGGAACGCTCCCCTGAGGCTGATCAACGTGTACGCCCCAGCGGTACGGAGTGAGCGGTTGGCCCTCCTGCAGCGTCTTCCACCCCTGCTGGCTACGTCCAGGCCAGTCGTCCTAGTCGGAGACTTCAAATGCATCATTGATGCAGATGGAAGATCCGGCGTGGGGACAGCAGGTGGGAGGAGTCCACTGGGCGTCACGTCCAGATTCCTGATGGGCATGGTGAAGGACGCCAAGCTGCTCGACGTCTTCAGCACCCCTGCAGACGGATCGCAGCGGAGATACGCCTGGTCGCGGCCAGACGGGTCTATCCGCTCAAGGATAGACTTCTTGTTTGTGTCACGGGCGTTCTCGGTCAGGTCCACCGGCGTCGAGCCGGTGTTCTTCTCCGACCATTGCCTCCTGCTGGCCAACTGTCACTTACAGGACGACTGGCAGGCTGGCAAGGGGACGTGGAAGCTCAACACGACTCTGTTGACCCCAGAGAACGTCGAGGAGCTTAAGAGGGAGTACGCCGGTTGGAGAACTGTGAAACCCCTCTTTGAGTCTCCGGGCGACTGGTGGGAGATGGTGAAGGAGAACATCAAGAGGTTCTTTGTCCTCAAGGGTGTTCGGAAGGCGAGAGACAGGTGGGGAAAGCTGTCGCGACTCCAGAAAAGGGTGCAGAACCTGCTCCTTCTGCAGTCGATGGAGGTCGTTGTCACGGAGGACCTCCGCGAGGTGAGGGGCCAGCAAGCCTCACTCTTCGCCGCGGAGGCCTCCAGGATAATCTTCCGGTCCAGGGTCCGCTCCATGGAGCAGGACGAGACGTGCTCGCGTTTCTTCTTTTAGAAGGTGCACAAAGAGAGCTCTGTGCTTCGCCGGCTGAAGGAGGACGACGGCTCGGTGACGTCGTCTCGGCCTGACATTTTGAGGATCAGCAGATCCTTCTATGCCGGACTGTACGACACGAAGCCCACGGACAGCACGGCCTCCGAGTCGTTCCTGTCGTCTATCACGGAGGTCTTAGACGACGTCACGAGGGAGTGGCTGGACCGGCCGATATCCCTGGACGAGCTGGCCAGAGCCCTCAAGTCTTTTGAGAGGAATAAGACTCCTGGGAGCGACGGCTTACCGGTCGAGCTGTATTCCGCTCTGTGGGACCTGGTCGGCAGGACCTGTTGGAGGTGTACGGTAGTGCGCTTTGGGCAGGGGAAATGTGCAAGTCCATGAGGAATGGCATCATCACCCTCCTCTACAAGAGGAAGGGGAAGAGGGAAGAAATTAAGATTTAGCGTTCCATTTCACTATTGAACGTGGACTAGAAACTCCTGGCCAAGGTCATAGCCAACCGGGTCAGGTCTGTCCTGGAGTCGGTGATTCACCCTGACCAAACCTGTGCTGTGCCGGGCAGGAAGATCGCTGAGAGCCTCGTGCTCACCAGGGGTATGATCGCCTACGTGCAGGACAGAAGGGTGGACACCTGCCTCGTCAGCCTGGACCAGGAGAAGGCCTTCGACAGGGTCTCTCATGCTTACATGAGGGACGTCCTCTCCACATTGGGGTTCGGCGAGGGCATCCGCAATTGGATCCGGCTGCTCTACACCAACATCGTTAGCGCAGTCTCGATCAACGGGTGGGAATCGGACAGTTTTCCCGTCAGACCTGGAGTCAGGCAGGGCTGCCCGCTCTCTCCTGCCTTGTTCGTGTGCTGTGTGGAGCCCTTTGTCGCATCCATCAGGAAGGACGTGAGCCTGAAGGGCGTGACTATCCCAGGCAGCGGAGGCCTTCAGGTCAAGACCTCCCTGTACATGGACGACGTCGCCGTCTTCTGCACCAATCGTCGGTCGGTGAGTAGGCTGTTGGGCATCTGCGGCCAGTTTGAACTGGCCTCGGGTGCCAAAGTCAATAGGGGTAAGAGTGACGCCATGTTCTTTGGGAACTGGGACGACCGCTCCTTCATCCCCTTCACCGTCAGGACAGACTACCTGAAGGTGCTGGGTGTTTGGTTCGGTGGAGCTGGGGCGTGAACTAAGACTTGGGAGGAGCGTATCACCAAACTGAAGCAGAAGCTGGGCAGGTGGACGCTCCAGTCCCTCTCCATCGCGGGTAAGAACCTGGTTGTCAGGTGCGAGGGGCTTTCGGTACTGTTGTATGTGGCGCAGGCCTGGCCTATTCCCTGGACCTGTGCCACTGTGGTCACCCGGGCCATCTTCCGCTTCATTTGGGGGTCGAGGATGGACAGGGTCCGCTGTGACACCATGTACATAGACCTGGAAAATGGGGGAAAGAGCATACCGAATGCCACCCTCTCCCTGATGGCTACCTTTGTGTGCGGCTGCATCAAGCTGTGCGTGGATCCTCAGTACGCAAACACCAAGTGTCACTACTTACTGAGGTTCTACCTGTCCCCGGTGTTGCGAAGGATGGGCCTGGCCTCGTTGCCACGGAACGCTCCAAGTAGTTGGACCGTCCCGTACCACCTGTCCTTCGAGGAGAAATGTTTGAAGGGAAACACCTTTGACCACAAGGCCGTCAGGCAGTGGTCAGCACGTAGTATCTTCGAGACCCTTCGGGAAAAGGAGTGGGTGGATCCCGTCGTGTGGTTCCCCACGCAGACTGCCAAAGTCGTTTGGCAGAATGCCTCATCGCCAGTACTTTCAAACAGGCACAAGGACATTGCTTGGCTGGCGGTGAGAGGGGCTCTGCCAGTGAGATCCTTTATGCACGCCCAGAATCTCTGCGCCACCGCACGCTGCCCTCGAGGTGGCTGCAGAGACGAGACTGTCGATCACCTCCTTCTGGAGTGTGCCTATGCGCAGGAGGTCTGGAGGGGGATGCAGTGATATTTTTCTAGGTTCGTCTCGAGCAGTTCCATGACACAGGGCTCCATGCTCTACGGGCTGTTTCCCAGGACGCACACCGAGGCCAACATCAACTGCGCCTGGAGGACCATCAATGCGGTGAAAGACGCTCTTTGGTCTGCCCGCAACTTGCTGGTCTGCCAGCTGAAAGAACTAACCCTGACCGAGTGTTGCAGACTGGCCCACTCCAAGGTCCAGGACTATGTGCTGAGGGACGCGCTAAAGCTTGGGGCAGCCGCCGCCAAGGCGCGGTGGGGAAAGACCACCGTATGAAACCCTTCGTCCAGAATAGAAGAAAGGGCCCTATCTGGTAATTGGGCCCAGCTGGCACCTTCCCTAACTGGTCAGGGGGCCAACGGGGACTGTGCGGGGAGATGACTGCCGGGGTATTTTCTTCACTTTGTTTTTTTTTTGCTTTTTTGTTTTGTTTTTTGCCTTTAGTTGGTGTACGTACCCCCTGGGTAACCCGGAGTGGCTTGCATGACTGGGTAGGTGTATAAATATGTTTTGTTTTTTGTACATCTTTTGAATCAAGTATATTTTTTCAAATTTAAAAAAAGGTGACAAAACGTCTGAAAACTAATCTTCCAGCTTAGAGAGCAAACTCACATCCAGAAACTCAACCTGAGCTACAAATCTTCTCAAAACTCGCTAACAATTTAGATCGCCAGCAAACTTGAACATTGAGGTGAGAGTTTCATTACTGAGCAGTAGCAGACCTATTGTCAATTATTTGCATTCTTAGCACATCAGTATTACTCATTCTCATCCCATCAGTACGCAGATTTCCATTTTTTTCTCACTCGCCAATGAATAGAAACTCCGAAAGTGACTGTAGCTCACTGCATGCTCCTCAGGGCCTCTGTCTAGGACAGCAGTCACTAACAACTCAGGGTGCATCCTTTGATGAGAGACTGCATGCATGCCCACTAACCCTGAATGTTGCAATTGTACCAGCCTCACTGCAGCCCCACAGGCACATCACCAGTTCACTTATAATACGGTTCTGCACTTTAATGCTGCATTTCTCAGTTCAACAGCCCCTTCACTGAAATGCTGCTGCCAGGGCACATTGCACACAGGGACAGGCACCCAGCAGGATAGCAAGAACTGCCGATGCTGGAGTCAGAGATAACATGGTGTGGAGCTGGAGGAACACAGCAGCCATGCAGCATCAGAAGAACCGGAAGGCTGGTGTTTTGGGTCAGGATCCATTTTCTTCTGCCTGGCCTACTGTGTTCCTCCAGCTCCACACTTTGTTATGTATGACAGGCACCCACCTCTTGGGATTGAACTTGGCTGCAACTTGGGGCTCCTCACCTGCTCTCACTGCTCACTCACTTGTGCCGAATTGGACACATGAAGCGTCTCTATCTCGCTTTTCCTTTTTGGGCTTTGCCACCTCAACCAGAGCTTAAAAGTTCATTGTGTGTCTGTGTGCTCCACCTGTTTAGTTCAACCAGAAAGCCAGGCAGCTTGGTATGGTCTGGCAGCAGTCAGCAGTCAAAGTGACAAAGTGTGAAACTGGATGAACACAGCAGGCCAAGCAACATCTCAGGAGCACAAACGCTGACGTTTTGGGCCTAGACCCTTCATCAGAGAGGGGAATGGGAAGAGGGTACTGAAATAAATAGGGAGAGAGGGGGAGGCGGACCGAAGATGGGTAGAGGAGAAGATAGGTGGAGAGGAGAGTATAGGTGGGGAGGGGATAGGTCAGTCTGGGGAGGACGGACAGGTCAAGGAGGCGGAATGAGGTTAGTAGGTAGGAAATGGAGGTGCAGCTTGAGGTGGGAGGAGGGGATAGGTGGGAGGAAGAACAGGTTAGGGACGCGGGGACGAGTTGGGCTGGTTTTGGGATGCAGTGGGGGAGGGGGAGATTTTGAAACTTGTAAAGTCCACATTGATACCATTGGGTTGCAAGGTTCCCAAGCGGAATATGAGCTGCTGTTCCTGCAACCTTTGGGTGGCATCATTGTGGCACTGCAGAAGGCCCATGATGGACATGTCGTCTAAGGAATGGGAGGGGGAGTTAAAATGGTTCGCAACTGGGAGGTGCAGTTGTTTGTTGCGAACCGAGCGGAGGTGTTCTGCAAAGCAGTCCCCAAGCCTCCACTTGATTTCCCCAATGTAGAGAAAGCCACAACAGGTACAGTGGATGCAGTATACCACATTGGCAGATGTGCAGGTGAACAATGCTTGATATGGAAAGCCATCTTGGGGCCTGGGATGGGGGTGAGGGAGGAGGTGTGGGAGCAAGTGTAGCACTTCCTGCGGTTGCAGGGGAAAGTGCCGAGTGTGGTGGGGTTGGAGGGGAATGTGGAGCGGACAAGGGAGTCCCGGAGAGAATGGTCTCTCCCGAAGGCAGACAAGGGTGGAGATGGAAAAATGGCTTGGGTTGTGGGGTTGGATTGTAGATTACTTCCGCCATCTACAATCTGCTTTTTGGAGCACCTTTTTGGCTTGTCTGAAGCAAATTGGGACATTCTTCTGTGCAAGTTTTAAGTTTTATTCCTGGCCATATACAGTTTGAGTCTTACTCTTAAAAGATACTTTTTACCAAAAGTTTTTCAATTTTCCAATCAACTAGTAGCCTCGTTTCATACAGTGTCAATGTTGGTTTCCCCATGAATTGGCAATTTTGTAAATGTCCTAATGAGTGCAAGACCAGAAGCATCAATGAATTAGGCTTTCTTCTCAGCAATGCATATTGTTAATATATTCTCCATGCCGAGAAACAGGCAGAAAGTTTGTCCTACGGTGCTGTTCTGGGCTCCTGTTTTATAGGATGGTCAATCAATACAATGAATCTATGATTAAATTAACAAATGTAAATACTTTACAGAAAATAATGGTTTACAGTTGGTTCAGTGCTGGGCCCCTTAATGGTGAGTGATGATGAGGATGTTGCCATATTTCTTGCAAGTATGATGTTCATGAGAAACAATTGATATCGATGTAGTTTCTCTGTTTGTATATTTCTGGCTCCACCATCAAAGCAAAAACCTTTGCAAACCAGATTGAGAGACTCATTATTATTGAAGGAGATTTTGTGCAGTAGCCTGCTGTTCTGCCAAGTAAAACTATGAAGCTCAGTAAGTCAATTGTAGATTCTTGAGACAGAATATAAACCTGCTGATGGAGCTCTGTTAAAGATGTTGATCATCAGATATTTACAAAATTTGTTACCACAAATTGAGGTCACTTTCTCATGACGGTGGTCCCATTTAATATTAATGAGCACAAGTATGATGAACACATTACAATCAAAATGAGTCATGAGAATGAAGTCTGCGGAGGATGGAGAAGGGTAAAGACAACTTGTAACATCATACCACCAGCCTGGAACAGTACAGTTCCAGTTTTAATTTAGATAGAAATACAGAGAAAGTTGACATAGAGAAAGAATGCAGAGATCCTGATTGGATTGGAATGGGACAGAAAGGCCATTGGGATGGGAGAGGAAAGCTACTGGATTGGAGTATACTACAGTGCAGTGTTTGATGAGGAGGGGGTGTCAGCGGGCTGACAGGTTTTGGGGAGGGGGGAGGAGGAGCAGATTCCTCCTGAGGGAGGAAATCATGAAGTGCAGAATCAGTCAAGTAAAACTGGAAAGGCACTTCACCTGATGGTTTTTTGCCTTCTTCAGTTGTCTTCTAGTATTTTTTCTAACCAACCTGTTGGAAGATGTTATGACGCACCTCTGGAACAATTGGGAATTCAACCCAGATCTCCTGGCCCAGAGTTAGGAACACTACCAATGCGCCACAGAAACCCCTTCCTATTTTCCTGTGATTAATTGCAAATAGAACGTAGAAAATAGAACTGTACAGTATAGGAACGGGCCCTTTGGCTCACAATGTTATGCCGAACATGATACCAAACTAAACTAATCCCTTCTGCCTGCCTTTGCTCTGTATCCCTCCATTCCTTGCATATTCATGTGCTTACCTAAAAGTCTTCTAAACGTCCACATCGTATCTGCCTCCACCACCAACCCTAGCAGTGCATTCCAGAATTCTACCACTCTGTGTAAAAATACTTGCCCTTCACATCTTCTTTGAACTTTCTCCCTCTCACCTTAAATGCCTAGCCCCTAGTTTTATATATTTCCACCCTGGGAAAGATGATTCTGACCATCAAGCCCATCTGTGCATTTCATAATTTTATAAACTTCTTTCAAATCTCCCCTCAACCTTTGCCGTTCCAGAGAAAACAGCCTATGTTTTTCCAGCCTCTCCTTATAGCTCATACCCTACAATCCAGGCAGCATCCTAGTAAACCTCTTCTGCCCCCTCTCCAAAGCCTCCATATCCTTCCTATAATATGGCAAACAGATTTAAATGTAATATTCTAAGTGTGTCCGTACAAAAGTCTTATAAAGCTGCAACATGACATCCTGACTCTAGTACTCATTTCCCCAACCAATAAAGGCAAGCATGCCATATGCTTTCATTACCACCCTATCTACTTGAGTGGCTTCTTTCAAAGAGCAATGGTCTTAAACCCCAAGATCCTTCTGTATATCACTGTTGTTCAGAGTCCTGCAATTAACTGTATAATTTTCTTTGTCATTTGACCTCCATAAGTGCAGCACCTCAAACTTACCCAGATTAAACTCCATCTGCCATTTCTCCACCCATATCTGCAGCTGATCCATATCCTGCTGTATGCTTTGACAACCTTCTACATTATCTGCAACTCCATTGATCTTTGTGCTGTCTACAAACTTACAAACCCACCCATCTACATTTTCATCCAAGTCATTTACATCTTTTCCAAACAGCAAAGGCCCCAGTATGGATCCCTGAGGAACACCTCTAGCCATGGATCTCCAGCCTGAGAAACAACCTTCCCCCATTACCCTCTGCCTTCTTCAGGCAAGCCAATTTTGAACCCACATGGCTAAGTCACCATGCATCCCATCTTCTGGTTGAGACTACCATAAGCAACCTTGTCGATAGCCTTACTGAAATAAATGTAGACAATATCCACTGCTGTCCCCTCATCCATCACGTTTGTCACCTCCTTGAAAAATTCAACCAAGTTAGTAAGACATGACCTGCCCCTGTACAAAGCCGTGCTGACTGTCCCTAATTAGACATCACACAACACCGGGTTATAGTCTAACAAGTTTATTATAAATCACAAGCTTCACCTGATGGAGGAGCAGCGCTGTGAAAGCTTGTGAGTTCTAATAAACCTGTTGGACAATAACCTGGTGCCATGTGACTTCTGACTTTGTTCCATTCCAGTCCAACACCAGCATCTCCACAACATGGACCTAATTAGGACATGCTTTCCCAAATGTGAGTAAATCCTATCCCTAAAAATTCTCTCCAGTACCTTCCCGACTACCATTGTGAGACTCACTGGTTGATAGTTTCCTAGATTATCCCTATTTCCCTTCTTGAACAGAGGAACAAAATTAGCTACTCACCAGTCCTCCAGCATCTCTCCAGTGGTGAGTGAGGATACAAAGACCTTTGTCAAGACCCCAAAACATCAGCTTTTATGCTCCTAAGATGCTGCTTGGCCTGCTGTGTTCAAACAGCTCCATACTTTGTTATCCCAGAAATCTCCTCTCTTGCCTCTCTCAATGACCTGGGGTAAATATCATTGGGTCCTGGGGACTTATCCACTTTAGTGCTCTTCAAGAGCCCCAACACCATTTCTTGATCTCAAAATGCCCTAGTATATTGGCATGCTCCAGAAAAATCTCACTACCCTCCAAATCTTTTTCTTGGGTGAATAGCAATACAAAGTACTCATTTAGGATTTCCCCCACATCCTCTGCCTCTAAGCTGATGTTCCCTCCTTTATCCCTAAGTGATCCTGCCTTCTCCCTAGTTATTTTCAATGTGTGTATAGAATGCCTTGGGATTCTCTTTAACCCTACTTGCCAAGGCCATTTCATGTACCTGTCTTGTTTTCCTAATTACCTGCTTGAATTCTTTCCTGTTTTCTTTATATTCTCACAGGCCCTGTCCAATTTTAGCTTCCTCAACCTTAGTTTATGCTTCTTTTTTCCTTTTGACTAAATTCACAACTTCCCTTGTTATCCAAGTGTCCCTCACCTTGCCATTCTTGTCTTTCCTCCTTACTGGAACATGCCAATCCTGAACTCTCCTCAGCAAGTCTTTAGACAACTCCTATGTGACAAATGTGGACATGCCCGATGACAGCTCCACCCAATTAACATTCTTTAGGTTCTGCCTAATACTAATGTAATCTTCCCTCCCTCAATTTAGTGTCTTCCTGCAAGGTCCTGACCTCTCCTTATTCATAGCTATCTTAAAATGTAAGGAGTTGTGATCATTGTTTTCAAACTGCTCTCCCACTGAAAGATCAGTCACCTGGCTAGGCTCCTTAGCCAACACAAGGTCCAGTATGGCCCCCCTTCTAGTTGGACTATCCATATACTATTTTAAGAAACCCTCTTGGATGCACTTAAATTCTTCCCAGGCTAAGCCTGTAGCTCTCAGGGAGTCCCAGTCAGTGCCAGGGAAGTTAAATTCACCCACTATAATATCTGTTTTTTATTGCATTTTTTCCTTAATCTGCCAACATATTTGTTCCTTAATGTCTCAGTGGCTGTATAATCCTATCAGAATGATTGCACCCATGTTATTTTTGAGCTTTATCTATATTGTCTCAGTAGATGAGCCCTCCAGCATGTCCTCCTTCAGTGCAGATGTAACATTCTCCCTGATTGGTAATGCAACTCCTCCAACCCATTCACCTTCCTCTTTATCTCATCTCAAACAACAAAACCCAGACCATTGAGCAACCAGTCATGTCCCTATCTTAAACAAGTCTATTCATGGATGATTACATGAATAAGGAGCCAAAAGAAGGATATCAACTGAATAAAGGCTGAAGGTTTGTTTTTTTAGATTAATTGGGGCATGATGACCGGCACAGGCTTGGAGGGTCGAAGGGCCAGTTCGTGCGCTGTACTTCTCTTTTGTTCTTTTGTCTCTGTTTACTATTGATGCTCACTTTGCTAGACAAGTTAAGCCTGGGTGGTGATTCCGAGTAAAGTAAACAAACAAAGGATTGAGATATATTCATGGAGTAGATACTGAAACGCATTGTGAATAAAATCTGATACTTGAGGAGATCAGTGTGATCTCTGCATCCTTTCTGACAAATCTCACCTTTGAACTCATCTGCATGTACTCACCTGGCTTTTGTTTACTGCAACCCACATTTTATTTTTACATCACATTTTAGACAGCCTTCCCCCACCTTCTCTTCCCACACTCCTCTCCAGCAGGACACCGCAGCACTGATGCTTCAGAAACTTTTAATTAAAACACATTGCCACCCAATTGGGCTGTATGAGGATCATGTGTGTCACTGGACAAGGAGGACCCTTCCCCCATTGTGTTCTGCCCAAACTCTGGATGTCACGCATGAGATTCAGGAGTCAACGACGAGCTTTCTGAGAAGTTTTCCCAGTGAATTCCCTGGTGTTTAATTATCAGAGAATCTCTCTAGATTTCAACCAAATTTACTCGCTAGAGCTTAGTCTAACCCTTTTGTATCAGAGGTTGAAATATGATAACAGATCTAGCCGTCCGCCCAAACGGATACAGCTCAAACAGTTCAACCAATGAGTTTTGAGAAGATTTGTAGCTCAGATTGCGGTTCTGGATGTGAGTTTGGTCGCTGAGCTGGAAGGTTAGTTTTCAGACATTTCGTCACCTTTTTTTTTATTTGAAAAAATATACTTTATTCATAGAATGTACAAAAAAAAACATTTATACACCTACCCAGTCATGCAAGCCACTCCGGGTTACCTGGGGGTACGTACACCAACTAAAGGAAAAAAACAAAATAGAGAAAAAAAAACAAAGCAAAGAAACCGCCCCGGCAGTCGTCACCCCGCACAGTCCCAGTTGGACCCCTGACCAGTTGGGGAATGCGCCAGCTGGGCCCAGTTACCAGATAGGATTCTTTTCCCTTTTCTGGACGAGGGGTATCATACGGTAGTCTTTCCCCACCGCGCCTTGGTGGCGGCTGCCCCAAGCTTTAGCGCGTCCCTCAGCACGTAGCCCTGGACCTTGGAGTGCGCCAGTCTGCAACACTCGGTCGGGTCAGTTCTTTCAGCTGGCAGACCAGCAAGTTGTGGGCAGACCAAAGAGCGTCTTTCACCGCATTGATGGTCCTCCAGGCGCAGTTGATGTTGGTCTCGGTGTGCGTCCCCGGAAACAGCCCGTAGAGCACGGAGTCCCGCGTCACGGAGCTGCTCGGGACGAACCTCGACAAACACCACTGCATCCTCCTCCAGACCTCCTGCGCAGAGGCACACTCCAGAAGGAGGTGATCAACAGTCTTGTCCCCCCCGCAGCCACCTCGAGGGCAGCGTGCAGTGGTGCAGAGATTCCGGGCGTGCATAAAGGATCTCACTGGCAGAGCTCCTCTCACCGCCAGCCAAGCAATGTCCTTGTGCTTGTTTGAAAGTTCTGGCGATGAGGCATTTTGCCAAACGACTTTGGCAGTCTGCGTGGGGAACCACACGACGGGATCCACCCTCTCCTTTTCCGGAAGGGTCCTGAGGATACTACGTGCTGACCACTGCCTGACGGCCTTGTGGTCAAAGGTGTTTCCTTTCAAACATTTCTCCACGAAGGACAGGTGGTACGGAATGGTCCAACTACTTGGAGCGTTCCGTGGCAACGAGGCCAGGCCCATCCTTCGCAACACCGGGGACAGGTAGAACCTCAGTAAGTAGTGACACTTGGTGTTTGCGTACTGAGGATCCACGCACAGCTTGATGCAGCCGCACACAAAGGTAGCCGTCAGGGCGAGGGTGGCGTTCGGTACGCCCTTTCCCCCATTTCCCAGGTCTTTGTACATGGTCTCTCTGCAGACCCGGTCAATCCTCGACCCCCAAATGAAGTGGAAGATGGCCCGGGTGACCGCAGCGGCGCAGGTCCAGGTAATAGGCCAGGCCTGCGCCACATACAACAGTACCGAAAGCCCCTCGCACCTGACAACCAGGTTCTTACCCGCGATGGAGAGGGACCGGAGCGTCCACCTGCCCAGCTTCTGCTTAAATTTGGCGATACGCTCCTCCCAAGTCTTAGTGCATGCCCCAGCTCCACCAAACCAAACACCCAGCACCTTCAGGTAGTCTGTCCTGAAGGTGAAGGGGATGAAGGAGCGGTCGTCCCAGTTCCCGAAGAACATGACCTCGCTCTTACCCCTATTGACTTTGGCACCCGAGGCCAGTTCAAACTGGCCGCAGATGTCCAACAGCCTACTCACCGACCGACGATCGGTGCAGAAGACGGCGACATCGTCCATGTACAGGGAGGTCTTGACCTGAAGGCCTCCGCTGCCTGGGATAGTCACGCCCTTCAGGCTCACGTCCTTCCTGATGGAGGCAGCGAAGGGCTCCACACAGCACACGAACAAGGCAGGAGAGAGCGGGCAGCCCTGCCTGACTCCAGATCTAACAGGAAAACTATCTGATTCCCATCCGTTGATCGAGACTGCGCTAACGATGTTGGCGTAGAGCAGCCGGATACAATTGCGGATGCCCTCCCCGAACCCCAATTTGGAGAGGACGTCCCTCATGTAAGCATGAGAGACCCTGTCGAAGGCCTTCTCCTGGTCCAGGCTGATGAGGCAGGTGTCCACCGGCCTGTCCTGTACGTAGGCGATCGTATCCCTGATGAGCGCGAGGCTCTCAGCGATCTTCCTGCCCGGCACAGCACAGGTTTGGTCAGGGTGAATCACTGACTCCAGGACAGACCTGACCCGGTTGGCAATGACCTTGGCCAGGATTTTGTAGTCCACGTTCAAAAGTGAAATGGGACGCTAATTCTTAATTTCTTCCCTCTCCCCCTTCCTCTTGTAAATGAGGGTGATGATGCCCTTCCTCATGGACTTGCACATTTCCCCTGCCCGAAGCGCACTGTCGTACACCTCCAGCAGGTCCTGGCCGACCGAGCCCCACAGAGCGGAATACAGCTCGACCGGTAAGCCGTCGCTTCCGGGAGTCCTACTCCTCTGCAAGGACTTGAGGGCTCTGGCCAGCTCGTCCAGGGATATCGGCCGGTCCAGCCACTCCCTCGTGCCGTCGTCTAAGACCTCCGTGATAGACAACAGGAACGACTCGGAGGCCGTGCTGTCCGTGGGCTTCGTGTCGTACAGTCCGGCATAGAAGGATCTGCTGATCCTCAAAATGTCGGGCCGAGACGACGTCACCGAGCCGTCGTCCTCCTACAGCCGGCTAAGCACAGAGCTCTCTTTGTGCACCTTCTGAAAGAAGAAACGCGAGCACGTCTCGTCCTGCTCCACGGAGCGGACCCTGGATCGGAAGATTATCCTGGAGGCCTCGGTGGCGAAGAGTGAGGCTTGCTGGCCCCTCACCTCGCGGAGGTCCTCCGTGACATCGACCCCCATCGACTGCAGAAGGAGCAGGTTCTGCACCCTTTTCTGGAGTCGCGACAGCTTTCCCCGCCTCTCTCTTGCCTTCTGAACACCCTTGAGGACAAAGAACCTCTTGATGTTCTCCTTCACCGTCTCCCACCAGTCGCCTGGAGACTCAAAGAGGGGTTTCACGGTTCTCCAACCGGCGTACTCCCTCTTAAGCTCCTCGACGTTCTCTGGGGTCAACAGAGTCATGTTGAGCTTCCACGTCCCCTTGCCGGCCGGCTGGTCGTCCTGTAAGTGACAGTCAGCCAACAGGAGGCAGTGGTCAGAGAAGAACACCGGCTCGATGCCGGTGGACCTGACCGAGAACGCCCGTGACACAAACAGGAAGTCTATCCTTGAGCGGATAGACCCGTCCGGCCGCGACCAGGTGTACCTCTGCTGCGCTCCATCTGCAGGGGTGCTGAAGACGTCGAGCAGCTTGGCGTCCTTCACCGTGCCCATCAGGAATCTGGACGTGATGTCCAGTTGACTCCCCCCACCCGCTGTCCCCACGCCGGATCTTCCATCTGCATCAATGATGCAGTTGAAGTCTCCGCCTAGGATGACCGGCCTGGACGTAGCCAGCAGGGGTGGAAGCCACTGCAGGACAGCCAACCGCTCACTCCGTACCGCTGGGGCGTACACGTTGATCAGCCTCAGAGGAGCATTCCTGTAGCCACTAGGAGGCGTCCCCCCACCACCTCCTGAACTTGAGAGGTGGTGAAGTCGCGCCCCCGCAGCAGAATAGCCATTTCCTGCATTGGTGATGTCATTTCTTGTTCTTTCTACCATCCTCTGAGAAAAAGAACAAGAAATGACACCACCAACGCAGGAAATGACATCACCAACTCAAGGAAACCTAAACAGATAAATAGAAAG
Organism: Stegostoma tigrinum; assembly: GCF_030684315.1. Classification (NCBI taxonomy): domain Eukaryota; kingdom Metazoa; phylum Chordata; class Chondrichthyes; order Orectolobiformes; family Stegostomatidae; genus Stegostoma; species Stegostoma tigrinum. The sequence continues at coordinate 112,001,455 of NC_081356.1, forward strand.
CGGAACATAACACCAGCGCTTCGTCGGAGGCTCACTGTTGATGTTACCTAGAATGGTGACGAAACATCTGGGAACAAACCGGCAAGCTCAGTGAGCCAGCTTACATCTCGAACACAATAAAGACCCACTCTCTTGTGGACCGAGAGGAGGAGAGTGCTATCTTGGAGGTGAAAGGAGGACGTCGGGTTGGCTGTGCACCCTTGCAACCAGTGGATCTTAATGCTGGCTTCGGCCTAACGCTGGTTCAGGGGAGCAGCCAACCTGCAACGATGGCTGCGGCAAGTGCTCGTGCCACAGGTCAGGGGGTCCGGAACACCATCCGTGTTTCTGTAAAGAAGGTGGATGAACGTGCACCTGTGGACCGCACCTTCTTCATGAAGAGGGTCCTGTTGGACTGTTGTGGGTTCGCTGCTGCGGACATTTACTGCCTGCAGGATTTCCCCGGAGGAGGTTTTTACGACGTGACCTTCCGGAGTGCCAAGCTTTGCGAGCGCTTCCTGGAGGTTTTCAAGGAGAAAGGAGGTGAGGGCCCCCTCTCTGTATTGACCGCTGTCCCGCTGTTTGTGATGCCGGCGCAGAGGAGCCGTATGGTGACTGTACATATGTACAACCCGCATGTGCCAGCAGCTGATGTCCTGACCTTCCTCGGAAGGTATGTGAAGGTGGAAGGGGACCTAACTGACATCGTGGACCCCTTTGGCATCTGGACGAGTAAGAGGCAGGTCAAGGTGACGCTGAGGATGGGCGCAGACGGAAATGTCGCACACCCACCGTCCAGCTTCGCGATCGGCGGGAGCAGGGGCTACCTGACCTATGCAGGGCAACCTAAAGTCTGCCATGCCTGTGGTAGGTCAGGTCACATGGCGGCCGACTGCAAAGCCACCATCTGCAGGAACTGCAGGGAGGAGGGACACCTTGCAAAGGATTGCCCACGAGAGAGAAGCTGCAACCTTTGCGGGGAAGCGGGCCACTTCTATAGGGCATGCCCGCAGCGGGGTGCCACCTACGCCCAGGTCGCCGGCAGGGGAAATGCGGGGCCAGCCCCCCCGGAGGAGAGGAAGGCACCAGGGCCCAGCAAGGACCCCACTAATGTGCAGGAGGGCCAGGCCGTGCAGGATGGGCCCGAGGCCAGCAAAGCACCCCTGCAGGCTCCGATCCCCCCCGACAACCCGGAACCAATGGAGGCGGCGACAGGCGACCCAGGGGAGTGGACAACAGTCCGGAAAGCGAGGAGGAAGGTGCGTCGACGGGCCCAGGAACCGCAATAATCAGGCGGGAAGAGGCAGCTACAGGGGGGCTATAAGAGCTCCTCTGACGAGGAGGATTCGGAGAGGGCCCACCCGAAGCAGAAGTTAAAGGTCTCGAGGGGGAAGGAAAGCAGCACCCCGCTTCCAGGTGACGGGAGGCGTCCTGAGGCTCACTCCGACACCCAGTCAAGTGCCGCTGGAGCACTGGAGGGCCCCCCGGAACTTCCAGGCGGGAAGGAGGAAACAGCGCGTCCCCAGCCTGACCCGGAGCCGGACCCTCCTGGCTCCGCATCCCTGACGGGGGGATGCCACCCGGAAGGCAGCACGGACGGTTTCCTGAGCCCGGAGAGCGTCCAGCAGTTAGCCCGGGCAATGGGCATGAAGGGACAGATGGAGGGGCTGGACCTTGGACTTGGGGAGGGTACTGCGGTAACTGCCTACAATGGGGGTACGAATTGCAAGCATTAATGTGCGCAGCGTCAAGTCCACCGCAAGATGTGTGTCCACGTTGGCCTACCTGACCACCATCAAGGCGGACCTCCTGTTTCTGCAGGAGTGCGGGATACCGCACCTCGGCAGGTACGAGAAATGGTCCGGCGCCTGGACCTGTGGGCCTTCGATTTGGTCGGGGGGGTAACGACTGTCGCTCCTCGGGCCTGGCTATTCTGCTGCGGGGGCACAATTTCACCATCTCTCAAGTTCAGGAGGTGGTAGGGGGACGCCTCCTAGTGGCTACAGGAATGCTCCTCTGAGGCTGATCAACGTGTACGCCCCAGCGGTACGGAGTGAGCGGTTGGCCCTCCTGCAGCGGCTTCCACCCCTGCTGGCTACGTCCAGGCCGGTCATCCTCGGCGGAGACTTCAACTGCATCATTGATGCAGATGGAAGATCCGGCGTGGGGACAGCGGGTGGGGGGAGTCAACTGGACATCACGTCCAGATTCCTGATGGGCACGGTGAAGTACGCCAAGCTGCTCGACGTCTTCAGCACCCCTGCAGATGGAGCGCAGCAGAGGTACACCTGGTCGCGGCCAGACGGGTCTATCCGCTCAAGGATAGACTTCCTGTTTGTGTCACGGACGTTCTCGGTCAGGTTCACCGGCGTCGAGCCGGTGTTCTTCACTGACCACTGCCTCCTGTTGGCTGACTGTCACTTACAGGACGACCAGCCGGCCGGCAAGGGGACGTGGAAGCTCAACACGACTCTGTTGACCCCAGAGAACGTCGAGGAGCTTAAGAGGGAGTACGCCGGTTGGAGAACCGTGAAACCCCTCTTTGAGTCTCCAGGCAACTGGTGGGAGACGGTGAAGGAGAACATCAAGAGGTTCTTTGTCCTCAAGGGTGTTCAGAAGGCAAGAGAGAGGCGGGGAAAGCTGTCGCGACTCCAGAAAAGGGTGCAGAACCTGCTCCTTCTGCAGTCGATGGGGGTCAATGTCACGGAGGACCTCCGCGAGGTGAGGGGCCAGCAAGCCTCACTCTTCGCCACCGAGGCCTCCAGGATAATCTTCCGATCCAGGGTCCGCTCCGTGGAGCAGGACGAGACGTGCTCGCGTTTCTTCTTTCAGAAGGTGCACAAAGAGAGCTCTGTGCTTAGCCGGCTGTAGGAGGACGACGGCTCGGTGACGTCGTCTCGGCCCGACATTTTGAGGATCAGCAGATCCTTCTATGCCGGACTGTACGACACGAAGCCCACGGACAGCACGGCCTCCGAGTCGTTCCTGTTGTCTATCACGGAGGTCTTAGACGACGGCACGAGGGAGTGGCTGGACCGGCCGATATCCCTGGACGAGCTGGCCAGAGTCCTCAAGTCCTTGCAGAGGAGTAGGACTCCCGGAAGCGACGGCTTACCGGTCGAGCTGTATTCCGCTCTGTGTGGCTCGGTCGGCCAGGACCTGCTGGAGGTGTATGACAGTGCGCTTCGGGCAGGGGAAATGTGCAAGTCCATGAGGAAGGGCATCATCACCCTCATTTACAAGAGGAAGGGGGAGAGGGAAGAAATTAAGAATTAGCGTCCCATTTCACTTTTGAACGTGGACTACAAAATCCTGGCCAAGGTCATTGCCAACCGGGTCAGGTCTGTCCTGGAGTCAGTGATTCACCCTGACCAAACCTGTGCTGTGCCGGGCAGGAAGATCGCTGAGAGCCTCACGCTCATCAGGGATACGATCGCCTACATACAGGACAGGCCGGTGGACACCTGCCTCATCAGCCTGGACCAGGAGAAGGCCTTCGACAGGGTCTCTCATGCTTACATGAGGGACGTCCTCTCCAAATTGGGGTTCGGGGAGGGCCTGAAGGGCGTGACTATCCCAGGCAGCGGAGGCCTTCAGGTCAAGACCTCCCTGTACATGGACGATGTCGCCGTCTTCTGCACCGATCGTCGGTCGGTGAGTAGGCTGTTGGACATCTGCGGCCAGTTTGAACTGGCCTCGGGTGCCAAAGTCAATAGGGGTAAGAGCGAGGTCATGTTCTTCGGGAACTGGGACGACCGCTCCTTCATCCCCTTCACCTTCAGGACAGACTACCTGAAGGTGCTGGGTGTTTGGTTTGGTGGAGCTGGGGCATGCACTAAGACTTGGGAGGAGCGTATCGCCAAATTTAAGCAGAAGCTGGGCAGGTGGACACTCCGGTCCCTCTCCATCGCGGGTAAGAACCTGGTTGTCAGGTGCGAGGGGCTTTCGTTACTGTTGTATGTGGCGCAGGCCTGGCCTATTACCTGGACCTGCGCCGCTGCAGTCACCCGGGCCATCTTCCACTTCATTTGGGGGTCGAGGATGGACCGGGTCCGCAGAGAGACCATGTACAAAGTCCTGGAAAATGGTGGAAAGGGCGTACCGAACGCCACCCTCGCTCTGACGGCTACCTTTGTGTGCGGCTGCATCAAGCTGTGCGTAGATCCTCAGTACGCAAACTCCAAGTGTCACTACTTACTGAGGTTCTACCTGTCCCCGGTGTTGCGAAGGATGGGCCTGGCCTCGTTGCCACAGAACGCTCCGAGTAGTTGGACCGTTCCGTACCACCTGTCCTTCGTGGAGTAATTTTTGAAAGGAATCACCTTTGACCACAAGGCCGTCAGGCAGTGGTCAGCACGTAGTATCTTTGAGACCCTTCGGGAAAAGGAGAGGGTGGATCCCGTCGTGTGGTTCCCCATGCAGACTGCCAAAGTCGTTTGGCAGAATGCCTCATCACCAGAACTTTCAAACAAGCACAAGGACATTGCTTGGCTGGCGGTGAGAGGGGCTCTGCCAGTGAGATCCTTTATGCACACCCGGAATCTCTGCACCACTGCACGCTGCCCTCGAGGTGGCTGCGGGGGGGACGAGACTGTTGATCACCTCCTTCTGGAGTGTGCCTATGCGCAGGAGGTCTGGAGGGGGATGCAGTGGTATTTGTCGAGGTTCGTCCCGAGCAGCTCCGTGACGCGCGACTCCGTGCTCTACGGGCTGTTTCCGGGGACGCACACCGAGACCAACATCAACTGCGCCTGGAGGACCATCAATGCGGTGAAAGACGCTCTTTGGTCTGCCCGCAACTTGCTGGTCTGCCAGCTGAAAGAACTGACCCCGACCGAGTGTTGCAGACTGGCGCACTCCAAGGTCCAGGGCTACGTGCTGAGGGACGCGCTAAAGCTTGGGGCAGCCGCCGCCAAGGCGCGGTGGGGAAAGACCACCGTATGTGCCCCCTCGTCCAGAAAAGGGAAAAGAATCCTATCTGGTAACTGGGCCCAGCTGGCGCCTTCCCCAACTGGTCAGGGGGCCAACTGGGACTGTGCGGGGTGACGACTGCCGGGGCGGTTTCTTTGCTTTGTTTTTTTTTCTCTGTTTTGTTTTTTTTCCTTTAGTTGGTGTACGTACCCCCGGGTAACCCGGAGTGGCTTGCATGACTGGGTAGGTGTATAAATGTTTTATTTTTTGTACATTCTATGAATAAAGTATATTTTTTCAAATAAAAAAAAAGGTGATGAAACGTCTGAAATCTAACCTTCTAGCTCAGCGAGCAAACTCACATCCAGTTCATCCAACCTTTAGTTCATCTGGACCATCTCCGATACCTATCTCTCCTTCCTGGACAGCTCTGTTTCCATCTCTGGCGAACACTTGGAAACCGATATCCATTTCAAAGCCACCAACTCCCACTGCTACCTAGAGTGCACCTCCTCTCACCCACCTTCCAGTAAATGGGCCATCCCCTATTCCCAATTCCTTCACCTCCACCGCATCTGCTCCCGAGACGAGACATTCCACTCCCAGACATCCCAGATGTCCTCGTTTTTCAAGGACCACAACTCTCCTCGCACTTGTCGAAAACGCCCTCAACCTTGTTTCTCGCATTTCCTGCAACTCATCGCTCATACCCTCTCCCCGCAGTAATAACAGAAACAGAATCTCCCTTGTCCTGACGTACTACCCCACCAACCTCCGGATCCATCATTATCCGGCATTTCCGCCACCTGCAATCTGACCCCATCACCATAGACATTTTTCCATCCCCATTCTTATCTGCCTTCCGGACAGACCACTCTGTCTGTGACTCCCTTGTCCGCTCCACACTGCCGACCAGCCCCACTACACCCAGGACTTTTCCCTGCAACCACAGGAAGTGCTACACTTGCCCCCACACCACCTCCCTCACCCCCATCCCAGGCCCTAAGAAGACCTTCTACATCAAGCAGATGTTCACCTGCACATCTGCCAATGTGGTACTGTATCTGCTGTTCCAGATGTGGCCTCCTGTATATCGGGGAAACCGAGCGGCGGCTTGGGCACTGCTTTGCGGAACACCTATGTTCAGTTTGCACTAAACAACTGCACCACCCAGTCGCGAACCATTTCAGATCCCCCTCCCACTCCTTGGATGACATGTCCATCCTGGGCATCCTGCAGTACCACAATGATGCCACCCGAAGGTTGCAGGAAGAGCATCTCATATTTCGCTTGGGAACCCTGCAGCCCCATGGTGTCAATGTGGACTTCGCAAGCTTCAAAATCTCCCCTCCCTGACCACATCCCAAAACCAGCCCAGCTTGTACCTGCCTCGCTAACCTGTCCACCCATCTATCCCCTCCTCCCACCTCAAGCCCCACCCCCATCTCCTACCCACTAGCCTCATCTCGCCTCCTTGACCTGTCCATCCGCGCTGGACTGACCTGTGCCCTCCCTAATTGCCCACTTACACTCACCTTTACTGGCTCCAACCCTGCCTCCTTGACCTGTCTGTCTCCTCTCCACCTATCTTCTCCTCTATCCATCTTCTATCCGCCTCCCCCTCTCTCTATTTATTTCAGAATCCCCTTCACCTCCCCCATTTCTGAAGAATGGTCTAGACCCGAAACGTCAGCTTTCGTGCTCCTCTGATGCTACTTGGCCTGATGTATTCATGCAGCTCTGCACCTTCTTGTCTCAGATACAAGGGACACATTGGATCTGCATCAAATACTTGGGTACCATAATCTAGTCACAGTTCACCTGAAGAGTTCCCCTAAAATGTGATCGAAAGCCATCAGCTATAACTCAGAAACATGAATGTCTCCACTTAGCTAAATGCTTATTCCTGAAACTGCAGCTAAATATTCCAGGAAAATGTGTATTCTGCATAATTAGAATATTGCTTCACAGTAGCATTTGTATGCAATCATCCTACTCTGTGTTCATACAATATTTATGCATTAATTTCATGTCATTTAATTTCCAAAGCCTTTTAAAAATATTTAATAATACAATTATTGCAGAAAACAGCAACTGGATCTCTGTTCTTTAAACTCTGCAAGTAATTATTCATACAGCATTGGGAAACAGGCCTGGCTGGTTTCTTGTATTATGACAATAGTATCTTGCCATAAAACCATTGATGAAACACCGCAGACAATTCTGCGACAAGCGAGAATAAGGAAACAGGTGCACATGGCAGTAAAGCACTGTTTTAAAGACATCAACAGATACTTAAAAATCTCATGTCAAGCAATAAATTGCAGAAAAGCTAGTAGTCATTAAAACTGAGAAATTAATTTAGGCCACAGCAAACCCTTGTAAATTGGAATGTGCCAAATTAGGATATAGTCATAAATCAAGTCCAGACTTATGAATCACATGGAATGTGGGTTGTTTAAAGAATTCCCTACTCAATTTTTTAGTTAGTTTCCTTCAATATTCTGTCTCCTGGCACTTGGTGAAAATGTTTTATTAAGCGAATGTCTTTTGTTGAAAACATCTCTGAGTCAAGGCTCATGCAGAAATAATAGTCAGTTGATTGAGGGGCAGTCCAAGTCGAACAATGAAATAGATTCAATGCCATGAGGGTGAACATTTGGCAATTTACTTCAAAGCTTCTGCCCAATTTCGCATAGCGTTGATAAAGACAAAGCAGCCAGTCAATTTTTATTGACTCAGGTTTTGTGGTCAGTAAGGCAATGCTGTCCACTGCCTGGAAGAAAGCTGTACACAAGGATTTAGTAGATATTGGGAAATCCATTCCCCTATTAAAACATTAAACCTATTCTTGGACCATCCATAAGGAACCCCTGTAATAATAATGTTACCAACAAGTCTTCGCAGCCAATCAGATTGAGGAGTTCTCATAGACTGCATACCAGGATAAAACAAAATCTTGCTGTAATTTATTTTTTAACCATTTTAAGAGTGTGAAGTAAAGCATGGTATGTCTCTTGCCATTATTTCACTGACAGGCTTTTAAAAAGGTGCTACTCATTGATTGTAGACCCACTAGAGGCTGGGCAGGTCCTCCCACAACAGGGCAGATGCTGGGCACGATTAGACCTATCATTCACCTTGCCCTCTAATGTTGAACGTTTGCTGAGCCTGAAAGGTAGCTGTAACAGTCTTAATTCCTATATTCTTTGTTTTAGTGAGTACAACTTTCTTTATTTACTATGGTGGGATTGGAACAAACATCCACCAACAGTAGCTTAGGCATTTGGATTACTAGCCCAGTGTCATTACCATTACACCACTTCCTCCCCACTGTTATGTACTGCTGATAAAACTAAAAGATGTAGGCCATTCAGCCCATCAAATCTGCTGTGCCATTCAACAAGTCCATGACTGATCAGATAGTCTTCAACTCCAATTTCCTGACTTTTCCCCATAACCCTCAATTCTCTTTATTAAAAATCAGGCTATTTCAGCTTTAAAACAACAGTGACCCAAACTCTATATCTTTCTGGGGTAAAGAATTCCACCGATTCACTACCCTCTGAGTAAAGGTACTCATCTTCACCTTTCTTTTAAATGTGCATTCCCTTCTTCTGAGCTTATGCCCTCTGCTCTTAGTCTCTCCCACAAGGGAAAACAACCTTTCTACATCTATTCTGCCACATCCCCTGAGAACTTGGTATGTTTTAATAAAGTCATCCTTCATTCTTCCATAATTCCAATGTGTATAAGCCCAACCTACACAACTTTACCTCATAACACAGTTCCCCCATACCTGCTATTAGCCTCATGAACCTCCTTTGGACTGCCCCCAATGTGAGTATATTTATCAGATAAGTGGCCTACAGCTGATCATAGCATTTCAGCACAAATTTTTAAAGTCCTGGAAGTCTACAACACATAAAAGATATTAAACCAACTTGGCTGTAGTTTTTGAAGTGTTAACAGAAGGGTCGATAAGGGTAATATTGTGGATCTGGACTATGTGGACTTTCAAAAGACATTTAATATATTGCAACGCAACCGACCTGTGAGAACATTTATGGATCATGAAATAACATGGATAGTAGCAATGTGGATATAAAACAGGTGAAGGGATAGGAAACATTGTAATGGTCAATGAATATTTTTCAGGCTGGCCGAATATATGTAGTGGAGTTTCCCAGAGGTTGGTATTGGGACACTTCCTTTTCTTGATATATAAACAATTGAGATCTTGATGTACATGGGACTGTTTCAAAATTTTCTGATGAAGGGTCTCGGCCTGAAGCATTAGCTTTTGGGCTCCTAAGATGCTGCTAGGCCTGCTGTGTTTATCCAGCTCCACACTTTGTTATCTCGGATTCTCCAGCATCTGCAGTTCCCTTTACTTCTGATCACAAAGTATGAGTTGATGTATCTTGGTGGGAAGAATATGACTGACATTTTAAAGGAGGGGTGCAATACTTAATGGGATGCATGAGCAGTGGAATCTGGGTTTATATGAGTATAGATCGTTGAAGTTGGCAGGACAGGTTGAGAAAGCAGCTAATAAAGAATTTAGTGCCCTCAACTTTATTAATGGGGGCACAGTGTAGAAAAGCAGCAGGATTATGCTGAAGTTCATATAAAACACTGAAGCAAAATCAAATGTTAATTCTGTTTCTCTTTCAAAAGATGCTGCCAGGCTGGCTGAATTTCTTCAGTATTTCTGTTTTTATTTCAAAGTGTTTGTTAGACCTCAGATGGAGTATTGTGGACAGCACTGATCACCACACCTCAGGAAGGCAGTGAATGTTTTGGAGAGAGCGCGGAAGTGATTAATGAGAATGATTCCAGCGACGATAAACTTCAGTTATAAGGACAGATTAGAGAACTCTGGACTGTTTTAATTGGAGAGTAGAAGGCCAAGAGGAGGTCAGATAAAAGCTTTCAATATCATGAAATGGTCATATAGAGCAGATAGGGAGAAACAGTTTCTGTTCACAAAAGGCTGGAGAACAAATGGGCACAGATTTACAGTGATTTGCAATAGTAACAAAAGTGTTGTGAAATAGAAAAAATACACCAGTGATTGGGGTCTAGAATACACTGTCTGGAAATGTGGTGGAGGCAGATTCAATTGAGGCATTCAAGAGGAGCATTGAATGATTATTTGAAGAACAACAATGTGTGAGAGTAAGAGGCAAAGAATTGGGTATCACAATAAGTCATAATGCTCATTAGATAGCTAATGAAGACAATGGGCTGAATGGACTCCTTCCTGCTATTACTAACACTGAATCATTAACACAGTTTGTGATTCAGAGATAATGGGAACTGCAGATGCTAGAGAATCCAAGATAACAAAGTGTGGAGCTGGATGAACACAGCAGGCCCAGCAGCATCTCAGGAGCACAAAAGCTGACGTTTCGGGCCTAGACCCTTCATCAGAGAGGGGGATGAGGAGAGGGAACTGGAATAAATAGGGAGAGAGGGGGAGGCGGACCAAAGATGGAGAGAAAAGAAGATAGGTGGAGAGGAGAGTATAGGTGGGGGGGCGGGGTAGGGAGGGGATAGGTCAGTCCAGGGAAGACGGACAGGTCAAGGAGGCGGGATGAGGTAGTAGGTAGGAAATGGAGGTGCGGCTTGAGGTGGGAGGAAGGGATGGGTGAAAGGAAGAACAGGTTAAGGAAGCGGAGACAGGCTGGGCTGGTTGTGTGATGCAGTGGGGGGAGGGGAGATTTTGAAGTTTGTGAATTCCACATTGATAGCATTGGGCTGCAGGGTTCCCAAGCGGAATATGAGTTGCTGTTCTTGCAACCTTCGGGTGGCAACATTGTGGCACTGCAGAAGGCCCATGATGGACATGTTGTCTGAGGAATGGGAGGGGGCGTTAAAATGGTTCGCAACTGGGAGGTGCAGTTGTTTATTGCGAACCGAGCAGAAGTGCTCTGCAAAGTGGTCCCCAAGCCTCCGCTTGGTTTCCCCAATGTAGAGGAAGCGACACCGGGTACAATGGATACAATATACCACATTGGTAGATGTGCAGGTGAACATCTGCTTAATTTGGAGGGTCATCTTGGGGCCTGGGATGGGGGTGAGGGAGGAGGTGTGGGGGCAAGTGTAGCATTTCCTGCGGTTGCAGGGGAAGGTGCCACGTGTGGTGGGCTTGGAGGTGAGTGTGGAGCGGACAAGGAAGTCGTGGAGAGAGTGGTCTCTCCGGAAAGCAGACAAGGGTGGGGATGGAAAAATGTCTTGGGAGGTGGGGTTGGATTGTAGATGGCGGAAGTGTTGGAGGATATGATTTCACAACAAACAACTGCACCTCCCAGTCACGAATCATTTTAACTCCCCCTCCCATTCCTCAGACATGTCCATCATGGGCCTCCTGCAGTGCCACAATGATGCCACCCGAAGGTTGTAAGAACAGCAACTCATATTCCGCTTGGGAACCATACAGCCCAATGCTATCAATGTGGAATTCTCAAACTTCAAAATCTCCCCTCCCCCCACTGCATCACAAAACCAGCCCAGCTCGTCCCCTCCCCCCACTGCATCCCAAAACCAGCCCAGCCTGTCTCCGCTTCCCTAACCTGATATTCTTCTCACCCATCCCTTCCTCCCACTCTCAAGCCGCACCTCCATTTCCTACCTACTAACCTCATCCCGCCTCCTTGACCTGTCCGTCTTCCCTGGACTGACCTATCCCCTCCCTACCTGCTCACCTATACTCTCCTCTCTACCTATCTTCTTTTCTCTCCATCTTCGGTCCGCCTCCCCCTCTCTCCCTATTTATTCCATTTCCCTCTCCACATCCCCCTCTCTGATGAAGGGTCTAGGCCCGAAACGTCAGCTTTTGTGCTCCTGAGATGCTGCTTGGCCTGCTGTGTTTATCCAGCTTCGCACTTTGTTATCTTGTGATTCAGACAGGTTTTCTCTGAATTTTAATATGAGTAATTGTATATTATTCAACCTCTGAATATATACTCGAACACACCTATTTGCACTGATAGGCATTCATAGTTTCTTTCACATTGTCCTATTAATGGCTTCTGATGCCTCAGGTATTATCAAAGCATGGGGTCCAAGTATTGTTCATTCACACACCTTCATGATAAAATAATGTTTTCTCACATCTATTCGCTGCATTTTAATTCCACAATTAAAAAGTTTTCAAACATTCTCGTGAAAAAAATATTCAGAGAAAGACAGACATTGAACACCTGAAGGACTGTTTGTGTTTTAATAACTTTCCAAAGATAGGTCCAAAAAGGTCTTTTGCATTTTAATTACTTCATCAAGACATAAGGATTAGCTCAGCAGTTCCATTTGTATTTGCAGAAAATGGTACGTTATCTGACCTCTCAAGCACATTTAGTTTTAAGATATTTATTTCCAATGTAGACTTCAAAAGTCCATATTATCCGTGTGTTACGGGAGTTGCAAATAGTACTGAACACAGCACTAACATCAGCAAATGTCCAATTTCTGGCCTTGTAATGGAAACAAGGTCATTCATGAGGACATTGGGCCTACGACACTACCCCGAGAAATTAAGGGTTTTTGTGGCACTGTAGTAGTATCCCTACTTCTGAGTTTGGGCTCAAGTTCCACCTGCTCTAGAGGAGTGCCAATGGAGCTCTAAGCAGGTTGATTTTTAAAACAAAACCTCTGAAGAACAATTGGTTTTTGTGGCACAGACTCAGCGGTAATGTCCCTTCATTGAGTTTGGAGGCCTGGGTTCAGGCCTCCAAATGCTTCATAGGTATACCATAAGACATCTGAGCAGATTGTCTAAAAAATACCTTTAGGAGGAATTGTAGTTAGGTAACATAACTAGTTAACCATTAAGGTGCTCCTATGGAGCTGAGGTGGTGTCCTTATCTCTGAGCTAAGGGGCCTGGGTGGAAGTCCCGTCTGCTCCAGAGATATGTCATAACATTTCTAGACTGGTTGATTAGAATACTTACCCTGAGGAACTCCAGTCGTGATATCCTGTGGCTGAGGTAATTGACCTTCAACAACCACAGCCAGGTTCCTTTGTGCAGGGTATGACTCCAATCAATGGAAAGCTTTCTCCTGGTTCTTGTTGACTCCAACTTTGCTTGGGCTTCTCACTTCCACATTTGGTCAAATCCTGCCACAGTGCCAAACATGGCCGCTTTCCCCTCACTTCTGAAATTCAGCTCTTTTGTCCCTGTTTGGATCAAGGCCGTAATGAGTTCAGAAGCTGGATTTCCTGGTGGACCCACACTGAGGTTTAGTAAGTAGGTTATTGCTGTGCAAGTGCTGTTTGATAGCAGTTTCAAAGCCATGAGAAGTTTGGATAGAGTACATAGAGAGAGTATGTTCCTGTTCATTAAAGGGTGGAAAATCAGACAGCACCGATTTAAGATAACAAGGTGTAAAGCTGGATGAACACAGCAAGCCAAGCATCATCAGAGGAGCAGAAATCATTTCTGAAGAAGGCTCTAGGCCCAAAACGTCAGCTTTCCTGCTCCTCTGATGCTGCTTGGCCTGCTGTGTTCATCCAGCTCTACACCTTGTTATCTCAGATTCTCTAGCAGCTGCAGTTCCTGCTATCTCTGGCACAGATTTAAAGTAATTTGTAATCGTAACAAATGTGATGTGAGAGAAAAAATAATACAGACACCTTCCATCTGTTTCTGAAGATTGAGATTAGACAAATTGACTAATTGGGTGGATTACCTTGTCGTGCTTCTTATGGACAAGACAAATTTTCTTGTCCATAAGAAAAATTTTCCACATTGCTGAAGATGTCACTGTTTTAACAATACTGTACAACCTGGCTATTGGAGCTCAGCTGCTTTACACCATTACACACTAAGGGGAGGCATTGGCCTAGTGGTATTATTGCTGGACTGTTAATCCAGAGACCCGGATAACACCCTGGGGAACTGGGTTTGAATCCCACAGTTCAAATTCCACCATGACAGATGGTGGACTTTGAAGACAATAAAATATCTGGAATTAAGAGTGTACTGATGACAATGAATCCATTGTTGATTGACAGGAAAAACCCATGTGGTTCACTAATGTCCTTTAGGGAAGGAAACCGCCACCCTTACCTGGTCTGGCCTACATGTGACTCTAGACCCACAGCAATGTGGTTGACTCTGAACTGCCCTCTGGACAATTGGGGATGGACAATAAATGCTGCCTGGCCTGCAATGCCCTCATCCTATGAATGAATAAAGGAAATTTTAGACACTGTAAATCCAGGTTACTGGTATATATGCCCAGCATGTACTGAATTCTCATCTTTAGCACGGATGTACCAACCAAGAGCATTCTTTCTTCAAAACATCTTTCATATATGCACAAAATTAACTGTTGTAATTTAACTTCCTTTTTAAAGCCAATGACCTCATTTTACAGATCACAAGTCAGCTGTAGAAGACTTTTATTTGAGCATATGGCGTCCTAACAGAAGGTAGTTCAGGTCAGCTGTGGCTGATGATGAGAATAAGTTGATAAGGAAGATGCACTTACATCCCTTGTATTGTCCTCAGTCTGCAATTGTGTTCTGTCATTACTCCTTCCATTACTTTTGACATTTTGCGTGTCTATTACATTTTACTAACTCACTGACCTGAATGCTATTACTTTTGTTAGCCCAAGCTGAGCATTTCTCCCAGATTCTTTGCAAATCGGCCTTGAGCAAGGCCTCATAGATTCCTAACCACAAGTTAATCCTTTGGCTCGTTTGTCTTAACACTTTACAACACAGGAGAAAAACTCCAAGCGGCAGCTAAAAATGGGGAAAAACAAAAGGCTTTCATCACTTTCTGGATTTGTGTTTTGATTTGCACACATCCATTCCTCTGTTAAGCTTAGACCCTGAGGAAATAAAAGAAAAATACAGTCCATGACATCCAAACAAAGGAAGCTTCATCTAATATGGGATATGTTAAAGCTGAATTTGGAGTAATAATATTCAAAAGCAACAAGTTTTGATCATGTGGTTTGTAGACTTCTATTATTTTTATATTTGCAGCTCACGCTAATAGCTTTTGAACATAGGTTTTAAGAGCAGCAGTGGGCAATGATCTGCCATTCAATAAACTTTAGTCATGTGTCATAATGCCACATGATGTGTTTTGGATTCCTGACAGACCAAAGCTTAACAAGGAGAAAGAAATTAGAATTGGAGAAAAAGCTGACCTGAAATATTACAGCAGGTACGGAGGATTCCTATAAATATTTTAGAGAACAATGAATTAAAGTGAGTGTTGGTCCAGTACAAAATGGGGCTAAAGAATTAATAATGGAAAATAAGGCGATGGCAGATGATTTGACCAGATTTTTTTACATCATTCTTCATTATAGAGGAACTTAATAATACCCCAGATGCAAACATAAAACAGGAATGGAAGCGGGGTTAGAATTAAGGAAAATCACATTTATCAGAGAGGTGGGACAGAATAATTTGATGGAACTACAGGCTAATAAGACCCTTGGACTTGATTAATTTCATCCGAGGAGCTTAAAAGAAGTGTCTAGTGAGATAGTTGAAGCATTGCCTTTCATTTTCCAAAACTCTGTCGATTTGGAGTCATCCCATTATATTGGAGTATAGCAAATTTTATTCAAAAATGGAGAACAAGCCAGTTAGTTAACATCTATCAGAGGGAAAGTGTTTGAAGCTATCAAGAAGTTAGACTAGGGCATTTAAATAAATTCAAGTTAATCAGGAAGAGTCAACATGGTTTTGTGAAAGGAAAATAATGTTTTACCAGTCTGTAGAGTATTTTAACGAGGTAAAATGTTTTGGTTAAAGGGGAGCCAGTGGATGTATTGTACTTGGATTTCCAAAAGACATTTGATAAGGTCCCACATCAAAGACTGTTGCAGAAAATAAAGGCTCAAAGTGGAAGGGTAACATATTGGCATGCATAAAAGATTAGTTAGCAAACAGGAAACAAAGTAGCCATTTATGGGGATAGTAGGAACTGCCGATGCTGGAGAATCTGAGATAACACGGTGTGAAGCTGGATGAACACAGCAGGCCAAGCAGCATCAGAGGAGCAGAAAGTTTGACATTTCGGGTCGAGCCCCATCTTTAGAAATGGGGGAGGGGAAGGGAATTCTGAAATAAATAGGGAGACAGGATGAGGTGGATAGAAGATGGATAAAGGAGACGATAGGGTGAGAAGCTTATGAAGTCCACAAGACTGGGAGGTGTAGTTGTTTGTGGCGAATTGATTTTTTTCATCGCTCCAACCCTAACCCCACCATCAAACCCACAGACAAGGGAGGCCCAGTCGTGAACCATTTCAACTCACCCCCTACCCTCTCCTCGGACGACATGTCCATCCTGGGCGTCCTGCAGTGCCACAACGATGCCATTCAAAAGATGCAGGAACAGCATCTCATATTTTGCTTGGGAACCCTGCAGCCCAAGGGTATCGATGTGGACTTTACAAACTTCAAAATCTCCCCTCCCCCGACCACATCACAAAACCAGCCCAGCTAGTCCCTGCCTCCCTAACCATTCCTCCCATCTCAAGCCCCACCGACATCTCCTACCCACTAACCTCAACCCGCCTCCTTGACCTGTCCATCCTCTCTGGACTGACCTATCCCTTCCCTAACTCCCCACCTACATTCACCTTCACTGGCTCTAACCCCGCTTCTTTGAACTGTCTGTCTCTTCTCACCCTATCTTCTCCTTTATCCATCTTCTATCCGCCTCCTCCCTCTCCCTATTTATTTCAGAATCTCCTTCCCCTCCCCTATTTCTGAAGATGGGTCTCAACCTGAAGTGTCAAACTTTCCTGCTCCTCTGATGCTGCTTGGCATGCTGTGTTCATCCAGCTTCAGCCATTTACGGGATTTTACTGGCCAACAAGTGTTGCAAGTTGTGTGCTACAGGGATCAGTATTGACAAGTCAGCTGCTCACATTTTTCTAAATGACTTAGACAAAGGGAGGGTAGGTAGGTTGCCTAAATTGCTGATTGCATAGAGATAAAAAAAAGTAAACCACAAAGAGGGCATGAAGCCTGCAAAAGGATATAAACAGGTTAAGTGAGTGGGTTATAATTTGGCAAATGGAGTATTATGTGGGAAAATGGAATATTGGTCATTTTGGCAGGAAGAATAAAAAAAGGAATATTTTTGAAATGGTGAGAGATTGCAGAGGGATCTGGGTGCCCTGGTGAACAAATCACAAAACATGCTGATGCATCAAGTAAACAGGAAAGCTACTATAATAGCTTAAGGAGAAAAGTAGGGAGGTTCTTCTTCAGTTATATGGGGCATTAGTAAGATTACATTGATACGATGTACAAAGCATTGATCACTTTAGAATCACTTTAGAGATGTTGAACAGACTAATATCTGGAATAAGAGTTAATGGGAACTGCAGATGCTGGAGAATCCAAGATAACAAAGTGTGTAGCTGGATGAACACAGCAGGCCAAGCGGCATCTCAGGAGCACAAAAGCTGACGTTCTGGGGCTAGACCGAAAACGTCAGCTTTTGTGCTCCTGAGATGCTGCTTGGCCTGCTGTGTTCATCCAGCTACACACTCTGGAATAAGAGTGTTGTCTTATGCTAAGAGGTTAGACTGGTTAGGTTTGAATCTACTGCAGTTTAGAAGAGTAAACTGTGGCTTGTTTTAAACAGATAAGATTCTTAAGCATGATGATAGAATCCCTACAGTGTGGAAGCAGGCCATTTGGCCCATCGAGTTTACACTGACACTCCAAAGAGCATCCCACACAGCCTATCCCTGTACCCCTGCATTTCCCATGGCTAATCCACCCAGTCTGCCTATCCCCGGACACTACGGGCAACTTAGCATAGCCAACCCACCTAACCTGCACCTCTTTGGGTGATGGGAGAAGACCAAGCACTCAGAGGGAACTCAAACAGACACAGGGATAACGTGCAAACTCTACACAGCCAGTCACCCAAGGGTGGAATTGAACCCGGGTCCCTTGCGGTAATCACTGAACCCTGGGCTGCCTTGGCACAGGATATGGGGAGGATGTTTCCTCTTCTGGGAGAATCCAGAATTAGGAGTTATTAGAGAAAGATTAACAGGGTAGGCAGGAATGAGGATTTGAGATTAGATTCAGATCAGCGATGAATGTGGAGTGTGTTTAGGCTGATTGGCCTATACTGCTACTAATCTGTGTGTTCATATCATATTTTCGTACTAAATACTATCAGACATGATCTTATACCAGGCTTTGACATATACTTATGTACAAACAATCTATTGCCGAGTGTTCAGGTTTATGTGCTCTTTTGGAGAGTCACATTCCAATGTGCTACTTCCAATTCTTTTCAGACTGTTTTAACCCTACCCACATGGTGATATTTACACCAGTGATGTGCAGCTCTATGATATCACAACAATGTTGTTCCAAGCTCCAATGCTTTTACACAACAAATAAGGTCATGAATGATCTGGTCATGCTCTCAAATCCACCTTCCTCTAGGCTGCTCCATAACCACGATTCCCTTGTCCCTCAAAAATCTGTCCAAATCTGCCAGGAATAAGTTCAATGGCCCTAGGTTTGAAAATTTGACAGCCAACTCTCTGAATGGAAAATTTCTTCATCATTTCCATTTTAAAAGGAAGACCTCATCAACTCTGATAAAGAGAACTGTAAAAATTTAACATGCCTTTCATAGAGCACTTTCAACTGGGTCCTTGAGTTTTAGCCTCCCCCAAAAGAGGAAGCATTTTCCAATATTCTCCCAACCAAGGCCCCTCATGGCCTTCTACATAATCTAAGTATTCTCTCCTCCCACCCACCATGGGACTATAAATTGAAATTGTGCTATGAAAGGCATGTCAGAGTCGATGAGGTGGGCATGAGTTATGAGTTGTTTTCCCACATAAGAGCTGTTATTCACAATCTAATAGCCAATAATGCAACTAAGAGTGTATGCATCAGAGAGCATAATATAGACTGCTCAGGGCAAAGATGTTCACAGGCTGCACTCACACATGATCTCTCTTCTCAATGTCAAATCTCACACTCTCCAACTGAAATATTTTTCAGAAGGGGTCCTTTAACGAATATGCCGTAAAAATAGTGATGGAAATATAGCACAATTTTAACAGAATTAATATTTTATCGGGGTTGCATACTAAAATCTCCGTAAATATCTTTAATAAATACTAAATCACAATTTGCTGGAGAAATTCAGCAGGTCTGACAGCATCCAAGGGAAGAAGGCAAGGTTAATGTTTTGAGTCCAGTGATTCCTAATCTGAAATGGAATCGAAATGTTGACTCTATTTTCTTCCTACAGATGCTGCCAGACCTGCTGAGTTTCTCCAGCAATTTTTGTTTGTTTCAAATCTTCAGCATCCACAGTTCTTCGCTTTAGTTTTGATAAATATTGAGGATGAAAGATGCATGACAATGGCAGAGAATGGAGCTGGAATGGCTTAGGAGTGTTCTTGGTAAAGAGCTTGACTTAAACAAAGGGCAATTTAAAATTTTTCCATGGAAGCAGGGTTTTCCTTCCAAGGCTGATATTTGCTGGCCATAAATTGAGTTACAGGAGAAATGAGTCAACCTCATATGAACATATGAAATGGAAGCAGAGGTAGACCATTTGGCCACCATTCAATGAGGTCATGGCTCATCTGCTTGTACTCCGAATTCTACATTCACCCCATCCCATGATTCCAAAACCCCTTGATTCCCTTGATAAACAGGAATTTATCCTTCTTTGGCTTAAAGTATTCTATGACTTTGGAGGCAGAGAGTTTCAAAGTTGCACAAACCTCTGAGAGCAAAAAAAAATCATTTTTCCTCATCCCTATCCTGAAATGCCAACACATAAAATTAAAACAGTACCTCCTGGCTCTGGGCTGACTGCAAGAGTCATAGAGTTGTATAGTATGGAAACACACCCTTCGGCCCAGCTTTTGCAGGGTGTCCAATCTAAACTAATACCATAGCCGTCTAAACCTTTCCTATTCTTGTACCCGTCCAGATGTCTTTTAAATGTTGTAACTGTTCTGCATATACCACTTCCTCTGGCAATTCATTCCACATATACACCACACTCTGTGTGAAAAAGCTGCCCTTTAGGCCCTTTTTAAATCTTTGCTTCTCACCTTAAACCTATGCCCTCTAATTTTGGACTCCCCTACCCTAGGGAAAAGACCCTTGATAATTATCTATGCCTCTCATGATTTTATAAACTTCTATAAATTTGCCCCTTTGAATTAATCTGTGTGGATAACAGATTGGCTCATTCCCTTTCTTTGCTGGGTGGACATTTGCCAAAATAACAGATGGTGCACTTCTTTTCTTCTTTCATAAGACATAGAAGTCACTGCCAAGGCCAGTATTTGTTGCCCATGACTAATTGCATGAACTGAGTGGCTCACCGGGCCATTTCAGAGGGCTGCTGAAAATCAACCAAATTGCTCTGATTCAGGAGTCACATACAGGTCAGGTCAGCTCATGTTAGCAGATTTCCTTCCAAATGGGTTTTTGCAATAATTGCTGCCCTAGTATTGAGCCTGCTTTTATATTCCCGGTCTATGAAATTAATGCAAGTGCTGTCAGCTGGCATCAAGAAATTCTGCACCTACGTCTTCCACAGGCCTTCTGGATTACTGATCCAAATGCCATGGCATCCACCAATTAGTTCTCCAGCAGCCCCACCCCCCCCCCCCCCCCCCACCCCGCACCCCACCCCCATCTTGCCCACCTACCTAAAGTTTAAAGGCTGCGCACAAACTGGACAGAAATTAATTTCATGTAAGGGAGTAGCTGGGAGCCAGAGATGGATAGTTGGGAGGGGAGGCGGCAGAATGAAGCTTCTATTGCCTTTCCCAAGTTTGGGAAAACGAAGGCTTTCCCACCCAGAGGTTAATTAAGACCTGTACATAGCCAATTAATATCTCAAAAAGATTTGACTTACCTTCTCTGCCTTTGTGGTTTACTCAAGCCAGATTTCCTGCATTTTTTTTTACACAGCTCTCTGAACTTGTTCTGCTACCTTCAAAGATCTGTGTGCACGCACCTCATTTCACATTTAAGAAGTATTTGGATGTCCATCTGCTATGCCGAACGATACAAGGCTTTAGGATAGTTACTGGCTTGTTTAAGACAAGCACAAACTCAATGTCCCTGGGCTGTAGATCTCTGTAATTCTATGACTTTATGACTCTTTGACTGCCAGATCTTTCTCTTCCAACAACCCTTTAAGATATACTCCTTAATTTTATACCAATTTTGAATAAGAGGAGTTAAAAGATATAACCGCGAGATATAACTCGTTCTGAGGAAGCGCCACTGGAACCGAAACATTAGCTTTGATATTTTTCTTCACAGATGCTGCCAGATCTGCTGACCTTTTCCAGTAACTTCTGTTTTCGTAACTGAAAGAGAGTCTATCTTCATTCAGCTGCCTCCACTATGAGTTCTGAGTCGGCTCACCAGCTAACACCTGCACTGCCATCCCTCTTCCACTGCCTGCCCTGGACCCACCAACACTGTTTAGGTGCCATTCTCTTCACCTGAGCCCACACTTGCCCCGCAACCGGGATTCTCTGGCTCCGCTGCCACCTTCATGGTGCCAGGAGTTCGTGCTCCAGGCATAACCACGCCGCTGCATCCGCTGTCTTATCAGCGCCAAGTCTCCCCACTCTGGCCCCACAGCAACCATGAATCCCTGGCTCTTCTGCCAGGCCAGGCCACCATTGTGCAAAAGCCCCGTGCCGGTTGCCCTCTCCGAGGTGTTGCCCTTGCTGCTGCTGTCGACGAGCTTTGCCCCAGCTGCCGGCCCTGAATGAGGATAACCTTGATGCTGCTGCTGCCTCCCCGACAGTCGTTCTCGTTGCCACGCCAATGCCTCCGAATAAACCCGCCAAAGAACAGTCAAGGGAAATGAGACAATAAAATGAAATGAGAAGAGCATAAGTGAAAAGAAAAACAAAAACAAGAAAGCAAGTGGGTGAGGGTGAGCCCCAGGCAAGTGTCTACTCAAAGCCCTGCTACTCTGACGCTATCTTGGAACCATCCAAGCAACATTTGAGTACCATGTACAGTTCTGGTCACCTTGCTATAGGAGAGATGTGTTAAACTGGAAAGTGCACGAGATGGATTCAGAAGGATGTTATTGAGACTGGAGGTTTTAGTTATAAGGAGAGGCTGGATAGGCTGGGAATTTTCTTCCCTGGACCGTTGGAGACTGAGGGTGACCTTATGGAGGTTTACAAAATCATGAGGGACATAGAAAAAGTAAATACCTGTTGTCTTTTCGCCAGGGTTGGAGAGTCTAAAACTAAAGGGCATAGTTTTAAGCTGAGAGGGAAAACATTTAAAAGGGACTTGAGGGCAACGTTTTGACACAGACAGTGGTGCATCTGCGGAGTGGGCTAGCAGAGGGAATGGTGGAGGTGGGTACAATTACAACATTTGAAAGACACTTGGACAAGTACACAAATAGGAAAGGCTTACAGGGCAATGAGGCAAACACAGTCAAATGGGCCTAGTTTAGTTTAAGAAATCTGGTCAGCATGGATGATTTGGGCCAAAGGATCTGTCCCCATACTGTATGACTCTATGACCTTGCTCATTCTTCCTTGAAAAATGAATCATTTTACACTTCTTTCCATTAAATTTCATCTGCAATATTCCTCCAATTTCAACAATCTGTTAATGTCCTCCTGATGCTTGTTTCTCCCCTTCTAGTTGTTTGCTTTGCTTCTGAGTTTCATATCATCAGCGAATTTCAAAATGATACCATTATAGTTAGGGCCACATCATTAGCTATATATTATTTACTAAACTATATATAAATAACTATATATTTTATTAATATTAATTATATACATATACATATATATGTATATAATGGCAGTATAACTCCTTACAGTCTGACAACCTGGGAGGGTTGGTGTTAAACTGCTAATATGGCTGGACCAGTGAATCCAGACGCCAAAGTTAATACTTATGAAAATTATAAATGGGTTCAAGTCCCACCCTTGCAGCTGGTGGGATTTAAATTCGATGAATAAATCTGGAATTAAAAGCTCGTTTCATGACTTATTGTTGTAAAACCCCAGCTCTTTCTTTAATGTCATTTAGGCAGGGAAATCTGATGGCGTAAGTGGCTCATCTCTTTGCTGCCCTCTGAAATGGCCTGATAAGCCACTCACTTTAAGGATAATCAAAGATGGGCAACAAATGCTGGTCTTGTCAGTGATATCCAATTCCCATGAAAAAATAAATTTAAAAAATTGTGTCTTCATTGGCTATTCAGAATGTTTCATTCTGCCTCAAGCTCTGCATAAAGGGGACAGGGCAGACATGGGCAACTACATCATTTTTTTACACAGATCTGTGTGAAATAATATAACTTATTTTTTTAAAAGTCTGTATTGACCCCATACTTCCTCAAATTACTACATTTGATTGTTTGGTGCAATCTGTCGGTAAGATGCAATTTTACAATTTCTTTCTATGCAATTTGCAAAAGCCACATGTAGTAAAATTGGAAAAGAATAGGTATCGTGACTCACAGGGGCTTTCAAAGCTTTGATCTTTTTAAGATGGAAAATGCAAACCTACCTCAGATGCTCTGGCTTAGAGTTGCCATGTTGACGCTTAGCTCTCCACACTGTCTCCACTATGAGATCTAACCAAACCTCAGTAGAACATTCCCTTTGGCAGCAGCATATAATTTTCATTACTCACACTAGCTATGCCAGTGACGTTTCACTGAAAGCGGTAATTAATGCCTTAGAATGAATAGGCTGCTGCCTTGGACTGATCTCACCAGGAATCAAACTGGGAGCCTCCAGATTAATTTAAATTCTGACCTTCAAGGGAAGATTTTCATCACATCAGTTGGATTCGAGTCCAGGATCCTGAAGTGATGTGATTGTTTCCCAGAAGATGTTGTAGAGCTTTATAATTCGCGGCCTTATTGGATGCTCTATGCTAAGTGACCTGTACATTCCCAGATATGTTCAACTGTTATATAAAATGGTGGCACTTCTGAAAATTATGCATCAGAAAGCTCAGAGCTGTCAGGTCGCCAGGATCTCAATATTCACAAGCTCAGTAAAGATACTTTTCAACAACGTAATTACATTTTACAAAAAAAAATTCTAAGAGTCTTGTGACATATTCAGTTTTGTTCTAGTGCAATAATGTTTTAAGGAAACATCTCATTGTGATTTGGATAATTATCCCTCAGTACAAGGCTGTCATGCTGTTGATTGAGCAAACATGACAGGTCATTCTTAAGCCCAGCTTGAAGAAAGCCTTACGTTTTAGGATGCAATCTATTCTTTGCCTTTTATATCTTGGAAGACACTAAAACTTCAGAGTGATGTAATGGCAATGGCAACACTGTGTGCTGCTTGACACATCAAGTCAGGTTTCCAAAGACCCTTCAATAAAGCACTTGCAGCATGATTGATGACAGCACATCAGCACAGGGGTTACTAACCGCTTTTGAAGATCAAAAGTCTAAATATTGATAGCCCAGATTTATTTTGAAAGGCAGTTGTGACAATATTTGCTGCTTGTTACAAGTTACTGAGCAATAACCAGTGATCTCAGCCTGGGCACTTAGGTAAGGAATGCAATGGATTAGCAACAAATGGTTCAAATCCCCAGTTTTCACAGGATCGGGGCACTTAGCACATTGCATTTCAGTTCTACAATCCATCTTATTTTTGGTTGTCAGAGAATAATTCAGTCAAGACTCACTAGTGTTAAGCAGAGATTTTCCAATAGCAAGAAACATGACCCTAATCTTGGGTGGGAGGCGAGCCTGAGGTCAGTGAGGAAGTGACAGCAAGAGGAGTCCGGCGCAGATATGGTGGGAATAACATGGAGGCTGGTGGGCTGACCAATTCTGACATTGTGCCTGATACTGAGAAACATGAGAGTTAAAATTACAGCTGGTAAAATGTTGACATCAAAGCAGAGGGATAGACCCGCCTCTTACTTATCCTTCTTCTGCACTGTGTCCCATGCATCTCCCCCATCTTCCTAAGATGTAACCCTAAGCAGATACAAATCATTCACTGATCGACAATAAAATCCCTGCCCCACTCCCCACCTCTGCCACGTGTTCCCTTTAGTAACTATTAGCACATTCCCAGCTCAGTTTCATACTGAAGCCTGCAGATCAGATTATACCCAACCTGTTAGCTGATGCCTGCTGAGTCAACAGTTAAAGCACTGCAATGGACATCACAGCTCCTGATTTCCAGTGGAGAAAGATAGATCAATTTCTCATTGTTATCAAGTGATACCAGCCGGAAAATACATATGGGTATTTAGGCAGGAGAAATAAGCTGTTAGAATTCACAAAACAGTGAAGCTTGGAATACTGCAATCTAGCCTTTATACATTTTTAAAATTCATTCCTCGTAGCAATATTGCTGACAAGATCTGCACTTGTTTTCCTTATTTATTTGCATATGTGAACGTGGATAATCCACTCAGTAACTTTAGGTGAAGATGCAAAGGCTTCAGTTTTGTCTTTTATGTGCCAGATATGTCCGTCACTGAGCGTGGGAGCATTTGGGGAGCTACCCGGTTCCAGTCAGTTGTTAAACTGCCCGCTCCTATTGCAGGACTGGATGTGGAAGGACTGCAAAATTTTGATCCGACCTGTTGTTCATGGGTTCCAGCCATGATACCTTTGCAGTCGAATGTCTTTTTGGCACAGGCTGCCGAAGATCACAAGTGGAGAAGATGGACTTGATTGTTTGATTAATTGTCACGTTTAGCCAAGTACAGTGAAAAGGTTTGCTTATGAGCGGTACAGGCAGATCGTAATATGCAAGAATGTACAGATCAAAAAGATTTAGAGGCAGAGATAGTAGGAACTGCAGATGCTGGAGAATCTGAGATAACAAGGTGTAGAACTGGATGAACACAGCCAGCCAAGCAGCATCAGAGGAGCAGGAAGGCTGACGTTTCGGGCCTAGAAGATTTCGGGCCATTAAGATTGACAAGTCGCCAGGCCCGGACCAGATTTGTCCTCGGCTGCTTTGGGAAGCGAGAAATGCAATTGCTTCGCCACTTGCAAAGATCTTTGCATCCTCGCTCTCCACTGGAGTCGTACCTGAGGACTGGAGAGAGACAAATGTAATTCCTCTCTTCAAGAAAGGAAATAGCGAAATCCCCGGCAATTATAGACCGGTAAGTCTCACGTCTGTCGTCTGCAAGGTGTTAGAAAGGATTCTGAGGGATAAGATTTATGACCATCTGGAAGAGCATGGCTTGATCAAATACAGTCAACACGGCTTTGTGAGGGGTAGGTCATGCCTTACAAACCTTATTGAGTTTTTTGAGGATGTCACTAGAAAAGTTGATGAGGGTCAAGCTATGGATGTGGTGTATTTGGACTTCAGTAAGGCATTTGATAAGGTTCCCCATGGTAGGCTCATTCAGAAGGTCAGGAGGAATGGGATACAGGGGAACTTAGCTGCTTGGATACAGAATTGGCTGGCCAACAGAAGACAGCGAGTGGTAGTAGAAGGAAAATATTCTGCCTGGAAGTCAGTGGTGAGTGGGGTTCCACAGGGCTCTGTCCTTGGGCCTCTACTATTTGTAATTTTTATTAATGACTTGGATGAGGGGATTGAAGGATGGGTCAGCAAGTTTGCAGACGACACAAAGGTCGGAGGTGTCGTTGACAGTGTAGAGGGCTGTTGTAGGCTGCAGCGGGTCATTGACAGGATGCAGAGATGGGCTGAGAGGTGGCAGATGGAGTTCAACCTGGATAAATGCGAGGTGATGCATTTTGGAAGGTCAAATTTGAAAGCTGAGTACAGGATTAAGGATAGGATTCTTGGCAGCGTGGAGGAACCGAGGGATCTTGGTGTGCAGATACATAGATCCCTTAAAATGGCCACCCAAGTGGACAGGGTTGTTAAGAAAGCATATGGTGTTTTGGCTTTCATTAACAGGGGGATTGAGTTTAAGAGTCGTGAGATCTTGTTGCAGCTCTATAAAACTTTGGTTAGACCGCACTTGGAATACTGCGTCCAGTTCTGGGCGCCCTATTATAGGAAAGATGTGGATGCTTTGGAGAGGGTTCAGAGGAGGTTTACCAGGATGCTGCCTGGACTGGAGGGCTTATCTTATGAAGAGAGGTTGACTGAGCTCGGTCTCTTTTCATTGGAGAAAAGGAGGAGGAGAGGGGACCTAATTGAGGTATACAAGATAATGAGAGGCATAGATAGAGTTGATAGCCAGAGACTATTTCCCAGGGCAGAAATGGCTAGCACGAGGGGTCATAGTTTGAAGCTGGTTGGTGGAAAGTATAGAGGGGATGTTAGAGGCAGGTTCTTTACGCAGAGAGTTGTGAGAGCATGGAATGCGTTGCCAGCAGCAGTTGTGGAAGCAAGGTCATTGGGGTCATTTAAGAGACTGCTGGACATGTATATGGTCACAGAAATTTGAGGGTGCATACATGAGGATCAATGGTCGGCACAACATTGTGGGCTGAAGGGCCTGTTCTGTGCTGTACTGTTCTATGTTCTATGTTCTATCCTTAGCCCCAGGTTGATTGTGGCACTGAGGTAGTGTCCCAACATGTAAAGCCAGCAAGCCTGGGTTCAAGTCCTATCTTCTTCAAGAGGTGTGGCGTAGGACAGGTTGATCAAAAATACCTACTCCCAAACCTGGGTCAGAAGGTCTCCAACTGGAGACTTCAGCAGATGACTAGACTTATAGTTAAGATTCTGCACTGTCAGTTGTGTTCATATTCAGATGTGATATTGATGTGGCTCTTACCAAACATCCTATGGCATGGTTCAGAAAAGAACAATAGAGGGTCTCTGGCTAATATCCCTCAAGTGAGCTCCCTATCTGGTCACTATCTCATTGCAGCTGTAAATTGCCTGGCACATTCCTGGTGTGGTCACTAATAATGATGTAAGAAAGTATGTCATTGACTATAATGAGAGGTCCTGAAGAGATGGAAAATGTGAAATGAATGCAAATCTTTCTTGCTATGTTGTGACCCAACAGGCCAAACTTAGGACTCGAGTTAATATTCTGTAGTTTTAGTTAATTACTTTTTGAGGAAATCTACAAATATTGATTGTGCTGATTTACAAAAAAAAATCACATTTGGCAATCAAGATCAGTGTTATAAAGGTAAGTAGTAGTGTAGAGGCCATGTCACTGAATCAGTAATTCAGAGATTTGGGCAAAATCTCTGGTGTTCAGATCCCACCATAGCAGCTGGTGGAAGTTCAATTCATTTTAGAAATCTGCAATTGAAACTGATCTCAATAATGGTGACCATGATGCTATTATTAATTGTTATAAAAACCCATCTGCTTGATTAATTTTCTTTAGCGAAGGAAAGGTTAAATCAGATACTGTGGGTCATCAGAAGCAGCAGAATCAGATTTAACCTCAGTCTGTGATTTCATAGCCCAATGTATTTCCACTCTTACATTACCCTCAAGCTGAGATCAACCCTGATGCAGTAGAATATGCCAGGAGCAGCACCCAAGCATGTCTGTAAATCAGGGGCTAGATTTTCCAATGAGTGTCGATTTCACGAGATTAACACTCCATACCGTTTCCTTTGTGTTATGCTAGAACTCCCCATTTCAGACAGTAAATTCCAATGAAGGCTCCTTCAGAATTGCAGAGACACCTTCCATTCTGTCAGGTCATTCACAGCTCACAGCTGTCAGAGGAAGATAAACCAAAACCTCTTTTCACAGCACTCAGTTTCCTTGTTCTAGAATACAGTGATCTGGCATGACAGATGTCCACTTTGACCGCTCCTACAAAAAGGTAAATATGTGAGGTAAATGTGAAGTTTGAGCACTGGGGAGGATAGGGTGCAAGGTACACAAGGATGCAAGGGAGCCAGGTAAGTGATCGAATGTTAGACCATGTTGTTGGGTGTGGGAGATATTAGGTCTAGTGGGGGCCGTGGAGTGGTGTTGGGTCCTAGGGAGGGTTATCAACTCCTGGGGGTGAGTGTCGGGTTTTGTGATGGGGTGTTCATTTCCAGTGCCAGTGGAAGGGGAAGCAATGACCTTGTGACATTAACACTGAACTGTTAATCCAGAGACCTAGACCATGAGTGTAACTCCTTTGCTACCCTTTATCTGTATTGACCATGCTCAGGTTATCTGGTGGGATGTTCCTCTTCTGGGGTGATTGTTGAAAGAAAGTGCGTCTTTCAGATGTGTATGTGCGACATGAAAAATAATCCCCTCAGTATTGTGATTACCATTGTATATGTTCCATAGCAGAGACAGCTGTCAGCAAGTGAAAAAGGCTTGGCATTCCAAAGGAGTTTAACAACTTCAAATTTCAGCAATAGCCTTGAGAGTAGGAAGTTGGCACCATGTATGGGCTAAGAAGGGGCAATTTCGGAGGGAAAATATAAGCTTAGTGCTCCACCCTCACCAGGTAAAAGCAGACTCATTGTCTGAGGTGGAGAATGAGGCGGGAAGGTTTTGAAATGACAGATATTTGGTGATAGATGACATTAGCAGCAGTAATAAATGGACATAGCCACAGCAAGTGGAATGGGAAAGAGATTAGGAGAAATATTGAATGCTGTTCTATCTGTCTGAAACTGCATTAACCAAATTGGTCAAGATGCTGACCTCATACTGAATAAATTTTTCTTAGTGCCAATTCATCTGGGCTGTAAGGTCTAATCGAAACTGTCAGACTCTGAAATCCAGTTGTCCTGCAGGATGCTTTAATAATACAATGACACTTCATACTGAATGCTCCCCTACATCACATTATCTGGTCTTAGGAAAGTTGGCAACTGAAGGCGCAATATGAGTATTCTTTTAAATAACAAATGCTGGAAGGTCTGCTAAGATGAGTATAGTACACGTTCCAGTCATCAGCACAACTGCTAAATAATTCAGATCCTCACCAAAGAAAGGAGATGGAGCTCAAATTCCTATTTACCTCTCAGCTGTTTTAGAGTAAATACAAAAAGGAAATGACAAAAAGAAACATCCTCCCTAAAATATCACCACACAAAGGGAAGTTGCGACAAAAACATGGGACCAAGTGAAAGCTGCTGTTGTTTCATGTTTTATATCTCAAGAGTTTTAAAGCAATCAAAATCATTTGATAATTTAACTGGTATGATTAATAGACGAAAGAAAACCAAGTGAAACTAAAAGGAGAGCAGGAGTAGGGATAGAAAGAGACAGTCCTGTGCTTTGCAGTGCAAATCAAGTATCACTTATTTAATTCTCTATTTACATTTTTACTTCTTCTATAAATCATGAAGTTATCCGATATAATTGAACCGAAGCAAACTGTCTGGAACAACATTGGTGCAGTGTCTGATACTCAGCCCCAGCTCCGGGAGATGAAGCAGGCTGTGCAAGTTTGTGCTGCAAAACATCCATTGTTGATGCTTCTCACCAGACACAAAGAGATACCCTTGGGACTGATGAATATGCACGATGCAGCTTTTCATTTCTCAGTAATCGCACAAATTAAAGGGCAATTTATTAAAATAGCACCATATTTTAAATCGAGTTTGCTTAGTTTCTCTTGTCAGCATGGAGAAAAAGGAACAGATTCAGCAGTTGTTTATTCCTTGAAAGGAGTGAAGAGAGAAATTAAACAGGGGAAATTGCCCCTCTGCTTCCTGTATTTAGTCAGGATGTACAATTTAAATTTCAGCTCCTGTCCACCTGCGACTTGAGCCATCTTAGTTCCAAGTTCCAGAGAAAGGCCAATAATAAAAATCAGGGCGTGTTGGGGAAAGTGGCTCAGATCCAACAAGCACAAAGCATTTAGCCTTTCAGCACAGAATGTGGCCATTTGGGGCATCTTGCCTGTGCAAGCTGTCTGACAGAGATATCCAATCATACCCACTGCTCTCTCCATAGCACATTTTGTTTTGTTTTTATGTTGTTTGGACAGGTTATTAGTGAATCAGCTGCCATCATCCTATCAGGCAGCGATAATGGGAACTGCAGATGCTGGAGAATTCCAAGATAATAAAATGTGAGGCTGGATGAACACAGCAGGCCAAGCAGCATCTCAGGAGCACAAAAGCTGATGTTTCGGGCCTAGACGCTTCATCAGAGAGGGGGATGGGGAGAGGGAACTGGAATAAATAGGGAGAGAGGGGGAGGCAGACCGAAGATGGAGAGTAAAGCAGATAGGTGGAGAGAGTATAGGTGGGGAGGTAGGGAGGGGATAGGTCAGTCCAGGGAAGACGGACAGGTCAAGGAGGTGGGATGATGTTAGTAGGTGGATGGGGGTGCGGCTTGGGGTGGGAGGAAGGGATGGATGAGAGGAAGAACCAGTTAGGGAGGCAGAGACAGGTT
The DNA here is from genome assembly GCF_030684315.1 of Stegostoma tigrinum. Lineage (NCBI taxonomy): Eukaryota > Metazoa > Chordata > Chondrichthyes > Orectolobiformes > Stegostomatidae > Stegostoma > Stegostoma tigrinum. The sequence goes on from NC_081356.1 coordinate 112,032,654, forward strand.
GGACTGGTTTTGGGATGCAGTGGATCGGGGGGAAGAGCTGGGCTGGCTGTGTGGTGCAGTGGGGGGAGGGAACGAACTGGGCTGGTTTAGGGATGCAGTAGGGGAAGGGGAGATTTTGAAACTGGTGAAGTCCACATTGATACCATTAGGCTGCAGGGTTCCCAGGCGGAATATGAGTTGCTGTTCCTGCAACCTTCGGGTGGCATCATTGTGGCAGTGCAGGAGGCCCATGATGGACATGTCATCTAGAGAATGGGAGGGGGAGTGGAAATGGTTTGCGACTGGGAGGTGCAGTTGTTTGTTGCGAACTGAGCGGAGGTGTTCTGCAAAGCAGTCTCCAAGCCTCCGCTTGGTTTCCCCAATGTAGAGGAAGCTGCACTGGGTACAGTGGATGCAGTATACCACATTGGCAGATGTGCAGGTGAACCTCTGCTTAATGTGGAATGTCATCTTGGGACCTGGGATAGGGGTGAGGGAGGAGGTGTGGGGGCAAGTGTAGCATTTCCTGCGGTTGCAGGGGAAGGTGCCGGGTGTGGTGGGGTTGGAGGGCAGTGTGCAGCGAACAAGGGAGTCACGGAGAGAGTGGTCTCTCCGGAAAGCAGACAGGGGTGGGGATGGAAAAATGTCTTGGGTGGTGGGGTCGGATTGTAAATGGCGAAAGTTTCGGAGGATGATGCGTTGTATCCGGAGGTTGGTAGGGTGGTGTGTGAGAACGAGGGGATCCTCTTAGGGCGGTTGTGGCGGGGGCGGGGTGTGAGGGATGTGTTGCGGGAAATATGGGAGACGCGGTCAAGGGCGTTCTCGATCACTGTGGGGGGAAAGTTGCGGTCCTTAAAGAACTTGGACATCTGGGATGTGCGGGAGTGGAATGTCTTATCGTGGGAGCAGATGCGGCGGGAGGCGGAGGAATTGGGAATAGGGGATGGAATTTTTGCAGGAGGGTGGGTGGGAGGAGGTGTATTCTAGGTAGCTGTGGGAGTCGGTGGGCTTGAAATGGACATCAGTTACAAGCTGGTTGCCTGAGATGGAGACTGAGAGATCCAGGTAGGTGAGGGATGTGCTGGCGATGGCCCAGGTGAACTGAAGGTTGGGGTGGAAGGTGTTGGTGAAGTGGATGAACTGTTCGAGCTCCTCTGGGGAGCAAGAGGCGGCGCCGATACAGTCATCAATGTAACGGAGGAAGAGATGGGGTTTGGGGCCTGTGTAGGTGCGGAAGAGGGACTGTTCCACGTAACCTACAAAGGGGCAGGCATAGCTGGGGCCCATGCGGGTGCCCATGGCCACCCCCTTAGTCTGTAGGAAGTGGGAAGAGTCAAAAGAGAAGTTGTTGAGGGTGAGGACGAGTTCAGCTAGGCGGATGAGAGACTTGAGCGGCTTGGAGACCGCTTTGCAGAACACCTCCGCTCAGTTCGCAACAAACAACTGCACCTCCCAGTCGCAAACCATTTCCATTCCCCTTCCCATTCTCTAGATGACATGTCCATCATGGGCCTCCTGCACTGCCACAATGATGCCACCCGAAGGTTGCAGGAACAGCAACTCATATTCCGCCTGGGAACCCTGCAGCCTAATGGCATCAATGTGGACTTCACCAGTTTCAAAAACTCCCCTTCCCCTACTGCATCCCTAAACCAGCCCAGTTCGTCCCCTCCCCCCACTGCACCACACAACCAGCCCAGCTCTTCCCCCCCACCCACTGCATCCCAAAACCAGTCCAACCAGTCTCTGCCTCCCTAACCGGTTCTTCCTCTCATCCATCCCTTCCTCTCACCCCAAGCCGCACCCCCATCTCCTACCTTCTAACCTCATCCCACCTCCTTGACCTGTCCGTCTTCCCTGGACTGACCTATCCCCTCCCTACCTCCCCACCTATACTCTCTCCACCTATCTTCTTTACTCTCCATCTTCGGTCTGCCTCCCCCTCTCTCCCTATTTATTCCAGTTCCCTCTCCCCATCCCCCTCTCTGATGAAGGGTCTAGGCCCGAAACGTCAGCTTTTGTGCTCCTGAGATGCTGCTTGGCCTGCTGTGTTCATCCAGCCTCACATTTTATTATCCTATCAGGCAGCACTTTCCAAACCATAGCAACTTATTTAGTTTAAAGTAAAACTCCTCATCTCCTCACTGCCTATTTTTTGTCAATTGTTTGAAATACATGTCCCTGGTTACTCACCCTCCTGCCATTGGAAATAGCTTTTTCCTATTATTCTATATCTTCTCTCAGCTTTCCTCACACAAAGCTGAACAATCCTTCATCATGACTGAATCATGCCTGGCACCATTTGTAGAAATCTCTTGTCAACCCTGCCCAACGCCTTGACAATGTTTCAGATTGTGCCAAACTTTAGATATTAGGAAAAGTCCATTTTTAGATTCAAGTTAGTTCAATCTATTTGGGAGGTACATAATATACTTTATCCGTGTATGTATCACTGGGGAAGAGGAAGCTCAGGCAATAGAATTAATTTCTAACCATGGCATGGTGGCTCAGTGGTTAGCACTGCTGCCTCACAGCATCAAGGACCCAGGTTCCCTTCCACATTTGGATGACAGTCTGTGTGGAGTTTGGACATTCTCCCTCTGTCTGTGTGGGTTTCCTCCAGGTGCTCCAGTTTCCTCTCACAATCCAAACATGTGCAGGTTAAATGGATTGTCCATGCTAAATTTCCCATATCACCAGGGATGTACAAGTTAGATGTATTAGCCATGGGAAATGCAGGATTATAGGGATAGGTAGGGGTGTGGGCCTGAGTGAGTGCTTTTCAGAGGGTTGGTGTGGACTTGATGGGCCAAATGGCCAGCTTCTGCTCTGTAGAGATCCTTTGATTCTATGAAGCCTGGCTCTGCCTATTCTAGCAGATCGTAAACACATTCAGAGACTTGTGTCTGTGCATCCTCATGAAATTTAAACACAGCCTTCCTCTGAATCCCCACGCTGGCGCAGATAGAAAAGGGAAGGGTTATACCCAATCTCTTAACACCTTTCATGTTGCAGCTGATACTTGATACGAATTCTAAGAGGTATCAGGCACAGCAAGGAGATGCAACTCTTTAAAATCATCTAGCTGCACCTTCTTCCTTGTGCTTTAGCCCAGTCTGAGACTGGGATAGATTTCTCTGAATTCTTGAAAGTCAGTACAGTCTGATGGAGAGTTTTAGTCATTTTAACAAGTTTAGTTTCGAGTGGTGACGCCTGGGGATTGAAGAGTTATTGGCCATATTTTGGTTGATCCAGCAGCTGCACCAGTCAGTTCTCGCTTGGAAGCCATGACTGAGATTCCAAAAGATATAGCGATGGCTTCTCTGGCCAGCAGAGGTGGAGTCAAACCCAATGCTTCTGCCTATGAACTGCTCAATTCACAATCAAATCCCAAACACTGTTACAAAACGCAGTTGTGCAATATAGTTGTGCACAGCATTTAATGTTTGTGGGAAGGACAACATTGAAGTTAGTCCGTATTTCTAATAAATATATTTGAATGTATCAGATACCTATTACTGTTGAGTTGATGGAACCCTGTTTGGGCCTAATTCCATTTCCTTCAAATTCTCTTTAAAGGCACAGTGTTACAAGCGTTGCATTAATTACAAGACATGTTGCTGCTGAAACTTGGGAATGCGCTGTACAGTAATCTGTGACTAATTGAGTGCAAGTGCAGGGTCTGGAGCTTGGCATAAGTGAATCTGCACACTTTTGAATCTGCTGGCTTGAAACTTGAATAAAATACATTCATATGCTTTTCATCGCTTCCACATTAGTCATCATCTACTGAAACCTGTTTGTATGGCAGTTTCCTTTGCCTAACAACCAATCCATGCTTAAAAGGAAACACTCAGGTTGGGCAAAGCTTTCCCAAAATAGAATCTTCCTCCAACTTGATTATTGTGTGTATGTTGATGTAGATGGCCAGTGCTCCCAGCTGTGAAGTTGGGAGCTTAAGTGAAATATTGAAATCTGTAATGCTGCCCAGCTTTTTGCTTCCGACTTGGAAGAGATTGCTTAAGGAAGGGAGTGAGATTCCACCCAATCGGACTAACCACTGACCTTTCTGAGCAGCTTTGACAGGAAATGTGCATGGCACTCCAAAGACCTATAGGAAAGATGTTGTTAAACATGAAAGGTTACAGAAAAGATTTACAAGGATGTTGCCAAAGTTGGAGGGTTTGAGCTATATGGAGAGGCTGAGTAGGCTGGGGCTATCTTACCTGGAGCGTTGGAGGCTGAGGGGTGACCTGAAAGAGGTTTATAAAATCATGAGGGGTTTGGATAGGATGAGTTGACAAGGTGTTTTCCCTTGGGTAGGAGAGTTCAAAACTAGAGGACATATGATTATGGTGAGAGGAGAAAGATTTAAAAGGGAGCTGAGGGACAACTTTTTGATGCAGAGGGTGGCGTGTGTATGGAATGAGCTGTCGGAGAAAGTGGTGGAAGCGGGTTCAATTACAACATTGAAAAGGCATCTGGATGTGTATATGAATAGGAAGGGTTTAGAGGGATATGGGCCAAATGCTGGTAATTTGGACTAGATTAATTTGGGATATCTGGTCAGTTTCATCAAGTTGGACCAATGGGTCTATTTCCATGCTGCATAGTTGTATGGCTCTGTGGACTTGTAGGTGTACTGGTAATGTAACATCACTAGTAATCTGTGCTGTATGATTCAATGATTCCAGGACAGTCGTGTATTGATTTTTGTTGGTTTAGGAACAGTATGAATGCTCTTCTCTTAGTCCAACAAAGACATTTGATCCCATTGGCATCGTCCTGTGCCACCTTTTTATTTAATCTTTCACAGCATATGGGCATTGCTCACTGGACCCATCTGCAACCCACCTTACCTATTGTGTTCATCTTTCCCAAGCAGCAATGATAACCAGCTTCTCTGTGGAAACTACTCCCAGCCCCTTCAACACCCAACTCTTCCCTAACCCACCCCTGATCAGTAAGTAGATGGTCAAGAGTGGCTAAGCAATGACAATCAGACTGCAAGGATGAACCTGAAATAGTAGAGGGTTATTCGCATATGCCAACAGTCAGGCAGTGTTATTTCACAATCCTTTGCCCACCTATTGTGCAGTATATCTGAAAAATCAGTTCACATGTATAACTATGATCAAGGTAAGATTGGGTGTCTCCCTGCTAGTTAACAATGAAAGACATCACACTTCATTGGATCATAGAATCCCTGCAGGTTAGAAGCAGGCCATAAGACCATAAGACCGTAAGACCATAAGACATAGGAGTGGAAGTAAGGCCATTCGGCCCATCAAGTCCCTTCTGCCATTTAAATCATGGCTGATGAACATTTCAAAACCACTTCCCTGAACTCTCCCCGTAGCCCTTGATTCCTTTTGAGATCAAGAATTTGTCGATCTCTGCCTTGAAGGTATCCAATGTCACCATGTGACCCATTGAGTCCACACCAGCCCTCCAAAAAGCAGCTCACCCAGAGCCAAACACTGCCTGCATTTCCCAAGCCTAATCCACCTATTCTGCCCCTTCATAGACACTATGGACAGTTAAGCATGGCCAAACAACATAACCTGCACACCTTTGGAGTGTAGAAGGTTAAAGGACCACCAAGGGGAGACGCATGCAGAAACGGGGAGAATGTGTGAACCTCAAAGTCACCTGAGACTGGAATCGAAGCCAGGTGCCGGGCACTGTGAGCCAGTTGGGTTGTCCTCTCATGTGGTGATTCGATCTTGTTCATATTCAGTTGGGAGTCACTGAATGGTGTTTCTGATCAGCAACTTAACCATTGAATCACTGAGGTTTTCAAACAGATTTTATCAGTGCTGGTTGCTTCACTGCCTTCTTTCTCTAGTCCTGGACCTGCCTCTCTGATTCACATTTTTTTTCTATTTCTTCTTCAAAAGAGGTAATGATCTCTACCTTAATAACTCCCTGTGGCCAAGGATTCCTTGTGCCAGCCTCTCCCCTCACTCTGCAGCGGAATTATCAATTAATGACTTGTCTTTCCTGAATCCCCAAAGGTAGTGTGCTTTTCTTATGGAAACCACTTAATAATTTGAAAAATCTTGATTCAATCTCCATTTGGCCTTTTCCAGTTTAAGTAGTCTGCTTTTCATTCTTGGGATGCTGGAGGCATTTGACTCGAGTTTGAGCAGACATCACCAATGTATAGACTGAAGATTAAATTGTGGCCTGGAGTACATGAGCCTGATAATTCATTTAGCCTTTGAAACTTCAGATCAGCTCTCATTTCTGAGTTATTGACAAATTCTTTGTATGAATGATAAAATAATATTGAAAATTTGATGCACTTAAAATAACAAAAAATAGAAGAAGTGAGTTGTGTTGAAAATGTAAGTCACACAAAAAAATCATCTTTACTTGTATCACTGCTTTTGTGAATCAGAATTGATCTGGTATAAAGTGGAATTAAAAATATTCCAATGCATCACAGTGTGTACACGCCAATGTTCAAGATCCAAGAAAGAAATAGATACATTTTTGATGAAAATTGGGATAAAGGGCTATGGGGAACAGGCAGGAGAGTGGAGTTGAGACCATAATAAGATCAGCTCTGATCATGTTAAACATCGGAGTGTGATCAAAAGGCTGAATTCCCTACTCCAGCTCTAGGATGAGATGTGAAGGCTCAGTTAGGGCACTTGAGGGTTACGAGGTAGCCAGGAAAGACCTATAGAGAGAGCTCAGAAGACCCAGGAGGAGACATGAGAAGTTGTTGGCAGATAAGATCAGGGTAAACCCTAAGGCTTTCTGCAGGTATTTAAGGAATAAAAGAATGACGAGAGTAAGATTAGGCCCAATCAAGGATAGTAGTGGTAAGTTGTGTGTGGAGTCAGATGAGATAGGGGAAGCGCTAAATGAATATTTTTCAACAGTATTCACTCTAGAAAACGACAGTGTTGTCGAGGAGAATACTGAGATACAGGCTACTAGACTAGGTGGGATTGAGGTTCACAAGGAAGAGGTATTAGAAATACTTCAGAGGGTGAAGATAGATAAGTCCCCTGGGCCGGATGGGATTTATCCTCGGATCCTCTGGGAAGCCAGGGAGGAGAATGTCGAGCCTTTGGCATTGATCTTTAACTTGTCATTGTCTACAGGAATAGTGCCAGATGACTGGAGGATAGCAAATGTGGTTCCCCTGTTCAAGAAGGGGAGTAGAGACAGGCCTGGTAATTAGAGACCAGTGACCCTTACCTCAGTTGTTGGTAAAGTGTTGGGAAAGGTTATAAGGGATAGGATTTATAATCATCTAGAAAAGAATAAATTGATTAGGGATAGCCAGCATGGTTTTGTGAAGGGAAGGTCGTGCCTCACAAACCTTATTGAGTTCTTTGAGAAGGTGACCAAACAGGTAGATGAGAGTAAACCGGTTGATGTGGTGTGTATGGATTTCAGCAAGGCGTTCGATAAGGTTCCCCACAACAGGCTGTTGTACAAAATGCGGAGGAATGGAATTGTGGGAGATATAGCAGTTTGGATCGGAGATTGGCTTGCTGAAAGAAAACAGAGGGTGGTAGTTGATGGGAAATGTTCATCCTGGAGACCAGTTACTAGTGGTGTACTGCAAGGGTCGGTGTTGGGTCCACTGCTGTTTGTCATTTTTATAAATGACCTGGATGAGGGCGTAGAAGGATGGCTTAGTAAATTTGCGGACGACACTAAGGTTGATGGAGTTGTGGATAGTGACGAAGGATGCTGTAGGTTGCAGAGAGACATAGATAAGCTGCAGAGCTGGGCTGAGAAGTGGCAAATGGAGTTTAATGCAGACAAGTGTGAGGTGATGCACTTTGGTAGGAGTAACCAGAAGGCAAAGTACAGGGCTAATGGTAAGATTCTTAGGAGTGTAGATGAGCAGAGAGATCTCGGCGTCCAAGTACACAGATCCTTGAAAGTTGCCACCCAGGTTGACAGGGCTGTTAAGAAGGCACGCAGTGTTTTAGCTTTTATTAATAGATGGATCGAGTTCCGGAACCAAGAGGTTATGGGGAAGCTGTACAAAACTCTGGTGCGGCCGCACTTGGAGTATTGCGTACAGTTCTGGTCACCGCATTATAAGAAGGATGTGGAAGCTTTGGAAAGGGTGCAGAGGAGATTTACTAGGATGTTGCCTGGTACGGAGGGAAGGTCTTACAAGGAAAGGCTGAGGGACTTGAGGCTGTTTTCATCAGAGAGAAGGAGGTTGAGAGGTTACTTAATTGAAACATATAAAATAATCAGTGGGTTAGATAGGGTGGATAGGGAGAGCCCTTTTCCTAGGATGGTGACGGCGAGCACGAGGGGGCATAGCTTTAAATTGAGGGGTGAAAGATATAGGACAGATGTCAGAGGTAGTTTCTTTACTCAGAGTAGTAAGGGAATGGAATGCTTTGCCTGCAACGGTAGTAGATTCGCCAACTTTAGGTACATTTAAGTTGTCATTGGACAAGCATATGGACGTACATGGAATAGTGTAGGTTAGATGGGCTTGAGATCGGTATGACAGGTCGGCACAACATCGAGGGCCGAAGGGCCTGTACTGTGTTGCAATGTTCTATGTTCTATGTTCTATAAGATCAGCTCTGATCATGTTAAACATCGGAGTGTGATCAAAAGGCTGAATTCCCTACTCCAGCTCCAATTTCTCTGTTCCTAATATAATGTCACATGTAAACTCACAACATTATAACAAACACTTCGCCTAATTATGTGAAACAATATCGGAAAATGGCCATCAATCATTCCTAAAGCTTCATTTCTATTTTCACAATTTATAGACTATTATGTCACCAGGACCAAAGCAAGTCCAGTTGGGTCACTTACAAACCTGCAGTTGCTTAAAGGCGATAACTACAACACTAGAAGAAGCAATCAAACCAGACTAACAAGGAGGAGCTGTAGGCTAAAGACTGAGTAACCAATTTGCAGGGAGCTTCGCATGGGTCCTTGTCAACGAGGTAGGGAGGAAGGGGAATAGTCCTTCTGGGTAGGGAGCATCAAACTCGTCCGTTGTTTGTAACAAGGAGATGACAGTGGTCATGATTGTCACTGATTTAAAGCTCCAGGAATCCTTTGAAGTGCAGGAAACAGCTGAACAACTTCATCAAAGCAAAAAAGATAAGCTAAATGCTCTCTTTATGTGAGGCACTCTTTCATTCATTGCTCCCAGTAACAGAGGAGTCATGTGATAGTGGCTTCCGAGGTTTGGTAACATATACACCTCAGATGTTAGTGATTGGGTTCTGACTCAGCAGATCTCCGTGGCTGAGCTCTCAAAAAGAAGCTGGATGAGCAGTGTTACAGTCACATGGAGGCCAGGCTGACCTTGAGGACCTGAGGCGGCCAATGCGGTTATGACAAAGTCCAATGCATTTTTACTGCCAACATACAAAAGAAAAGGTTTCATTCATACAGTGTCTTTCAAAACCACAAGCTATTTTTAATGTGATTTACAGCCAATGAAGTCCTTTTAAGAGCTATATTATCGAGAATGCACCAGCTAATTTAGACACTGCAAGCTTCTACAAAAGGTAATGTAGGAAAAAAATGCTTTTATTATAATATCAGAGGGATAAATATTAGCCAGGACATAGGGATAACTTTCTTCTTTGAAATAGCTCCATGGATATCTCTCATCCACCTGAGAAGGCAGATGGCTTTGGTTTAATATTCATCTAAATGGCAACACCTCTGCCAGTGCAGCTGCTCGCACTCTCTCAGCACTACACTGGAGTGTTAGCCTTGATTCTACTGCTTGAATACCAGAGTGAGACTCGAGTTCCCAGTCTTCTAACTCACAGGCAAGAAGCACTGAGCCAGACCTCACACCTGATATTGGAAAAGGGTCAATACCATTGGCATTAGCATGGTTTGGCTGGTGATTCCTCAGACAAGTGTGTGTCTCTTTGAACACCAGATAATGCTTTGACCACTAGCAAAGCAGGCTTTTTGGACTGTTTGAAGATAATGATTAAAAACATCTTCCCACAGTTTAGGCACCCAGAAGTTTTGGCATCTATGTCCATTCAATCTCAAGAGGTCTCCGTGACCAGGCTGTCAGGCCATCAGACATCATTTTGGCTGAGCCCCAAGCTGAATCTAAGTAAAAAAGAAACACTTGCTGCATCTGTACAATAAAATTGTTTAAGATAACAAAGTGTGGAGCTGGATGAACACAGCAGGCCAAGCAGCATCTTAGGAGCACAAAAGCTGACATTTCAGGCCTAGACCCTTACCGAAACGTCAGCTTTTATGCTCTTAAAATGCTGCTTGGCCTGCTGTGTTCATCCAGCTCCACACTTTGTTATCTCGGATTCTCCAGATTTTTCAGTTCCCATTATCTTTGATACAATAAAATTGTTTGTATGTTTATAAGTTCTTTGTGTGAGAAGAAATTTGAAAGTTAGTTGGATGTACAGTTCTTCTTGCGTTTCATTTACTAAAGCATAGCTCCTGTGAGTAAATGATTTTTGAGGAAACAGAATAGTCTATAGCCTCTTGTGACTTATTCCTTTCTTCTCAATTCACATTGCCCTACCTCTCATCCTGCCGTACCTGTTTTATTCCTTTCTCCTGCTTCTCTTGGTCTGCCTCATTTTAAGGTTATAGGCTATATGTAGTGAAACGTATGGCAGTGATGGTGGAGTAGTGGCAAGGGAAAAACAAAATCCTTGAAAAGGCTGCTTGAAGAATCTTTTCTTAGTTACTCAAATTAAGAAAGGACTTTCCCAATGCTTTGGCCACACTGATGTTTCAGATCGAATCTTTAGCTATTCAGAGTCTGTAAACTCAATCGCTTCCTGGTTTGGCGAATTATACAACTCACAGCCTCACCCTGGCTCTTTTCTACAGATATATCCCAATTTAAATGCAATTTTGGTGTAAATTCTACAATATCTGTGACATTACATGAATCTTGAAATATCAGGCTTTTTTGAAATTTATAAACAGAGGGATTGCAGACCTGAAACATTAATTTTCTTTCTTTTACCACAGATAGTTGCCAGACCTCCTGAATATTTGTACGATTTCCTGTCCTTTTTATTTCAAATTTCCAGCATCTGGAGTAGTTTTGTTTCAGTACAAGGCAGTTTACTAATGTACAAAGGCAAATGGTTCCTTTATATTACACCTGTGCCATGGCATTGACATGAACTTGATCTAACATGCTAATACAAAAATCATCAAGACCTAATTCCACTGCTCACTACACTGTATTCCTTTAGAAATTGCAGAGTTGGAGTACAAATCACAATTCATGCAGTTTTTCAGTCCACAAAGTCAATTAGGAGAGGGGATTTTGATTTTTCAGTAATGGCAATCAAACTCTGCAGTTTATTTCAGAGTTGGTGGAGTTGTTGAAGCCAGGAGAGTTGATTAATACAAAAGATCCAGGGCACCAGAAGATTAAATCTCTCAGGAAGCTCACTTCCTCCTTCGCAATGCCAATGCCAGAAGGATCTCCTTCCTTGATTTCCTCAAGGAAACAAGGCACAAGAACTTTCCCAGCTCCCACTGTATTGACTCAATACAAAAGGGAAACAGTAAACATGCAATATCAAGGTCAGAGTTCAGGAACCCAGACCATTTCCAGTACTCTAGAACACAAATGTTCAAGAATTTACAGTTTACCTGAGATCAAATTATTACCACTTCTAAGCCATTGAAATAATAAAAAAAAACAGAAAAAGATTTCAGTGGCTGTGGGTGAAGATAGTTTAAAGTAATTTTTATTTTCTTCAACACCCATAGAGAACTAAGAAAGGCCAGGCTCTGTTGCATATACTGAACACAGACCATGTCAAAGGAGAATCTACCTTAAAAAATAAGAAGAAATATGCTATTTCGTTCCCATTTTCATTTCTCCATTTCATTTATCAAAAATCATATCCAATGTAAAGGGTCCATTCATCTTTGTACTACAGTGAACAACCTCGTACACAATTAAAAAGTACAGCAGATGCTGGAAATCTGAAGGAGAAACAGAAAATCCTGGAAATACCAGCAGGTTTGGCAGTGGTAAATGAAACAGAGTTAATGTTTCAGATTTGCAAACTTTCTGTTTCTAGTACACACCCTGCTGTGATTTTTTTTTAAAAATCAAGCCCTATTGGGCTTTGATTTTTTTTCTAGCAGAGTTTGAAAAACAATCACAGCCTTCATTTATTACTGTGTCCATGTACAGGCAAATTTTAAATGAAATTGTTCCACAAAGCATTGTTCAGAAAAAAAAGTACTTACCATTTAACTCAATATTTATTGAACCTCGTATTGTTAAATGCCATTTCAGTGTGTTATTACTTTCTTTATCAAGCAGTGTAATTGTGCAAATGTCCTGTCTTATCTCAGTAGTTATAAAATATTTTCGAGTTGTCTCTTAAATGCTGACAAACCAATAAGAACTGTTTTGCAAAAGTTGGAAGCATTGGGGTCCTTAACATTCCATTCTATTCACACACTTGTGTTGCGAACCAATTTTCAACTACATGTGCCATTGTCTGCATCTCTCCATGACCATTCTGCTTTCAATGTCTGTTTCAGTTCAGTGCTCAACTTTAATACTTTTGACCTACACATAGTTCTCCATTCAGGGACCCAGTCTAGTTTTCTATTAGTAATAACATAGATTTCTATTTTATACATGACAGAGCCAGGCAGCTCCAAGTGGCAGGTTTGACATTCCTTCAGTTACTGGCCCTCATATTGTTCCTGAAGTATTTCAACTGTGTCCTTCTCAGGGCATAGAATTCATTGGGGTCAAATTCCAAACTCAACTAGGGAGGTTGTGACCCAGGCAGAGAAACTGATTTTGATTGATGTCAAGCCTCAGCTTATCTTTCTCAAAAAACTTGAGATATCCTTGCAAAGCTGTACCTCCTTTCAAACATCAAGACTATCTGTGTCTAATGCCTGTTCCCTATGGCACGGCGTACCAAATCTAATTGAACTCACACTGGTATACTGCAGATATTACTTTTGAAACTGCTGTCTTTATATAGTAGCTCAGAGATTGATATCAAGCTTTACGGCTGATATGAATCATTCTTTGGTCAAGCAAAACATATCTTCAAGGATGTATTTTTATATTCAGCTACAGGCTTTTAACACCTGCTTTCAGATATTAAACATAGTTTCAATGTTATCAAATGGTTTTTGCTAAAGAATCCAAGTGTAATTAATTTTCAAGTTGTCCAGAAATTATATTGAATGATAATAAGTTGAAGCCAGGTTGAATTCACTGAAGATATATGCAAATTTTGAATTAAATCACATGAGCTTAATGTTGATTCAATGTAAAGCATGCCATAAAAATGGACAACTAAACATTCAATATTCTGTCTATATCTTCAAGTGAGCATTTCCCCTGTAAACTTTTATATTGATAACAGTCAAAAGGGGTACTTTTAGTTGGAGTAGAATTTCCCTTCCTTTAATTGTTGTAGAAGTTCAACCTTGAGCCTGTTGAATGTTGAATGGCCTACACCAGCCCATCTTATTTCCCTTCTTATGTTCATGCTCTAACCCTTTGAGACTCTGGTTGAAACATAAATCTGGAGCAATTATTACCAATTTTCAGAAGACTGGAAAAGAAGGTTTACTGTTGGCTTTGATGGTATTCAATCCAAAACTGAACACAATCCATGACAACTGATGTGTGCAAATATCCTCAAGCAGATCTCATTTGCTGGTGTGCTCATTTTCTTTTAATACCAATGAAAGAATTCTGAGAATTAGCATACAGCTAGCTGCTCATTCAGTAGGTAAATATTACAAAAGGATAAGCACTTTTAGCTTTATAAATTGTAAATTGGGCAGCAACAGCCCAGCCGGAAGACAGCTATGACGATGGCAGCGAAAAATGACCTGTATTTTAATTTACCCTTTGTCTCGCAGCACAATTATAAGGGGAATTTTATGGGGCTTTGGGGATAAAAGCTGGTGAGTGGGAATAATTTTGGCTCCACAGTGGGAGCTTGTGTTGTATAATTTCATGAGTTAGTGGCCTTAGGACACAGAAGTAGATTCCAGGGAACGCTATCCCTTTCAAATTGTTTCATTGAAGATCGCAATGTGTAATACTTAGTTAAACCATTTATCAGCAAGAGCAAAATCCAATATCATTGCTTAGCTTCTGTGTATGAAATAAACTTTGTGTTCTTTTTCCTGATTGTGAGTATTCACTATAAATGAAAATAAATTTTAGATTTTATTTCACTCGTTAAAGAAACAGTTGGATTGATACAAGTCTTGAGTCACATGTAGACCAGATTGCATAAGTTAGCAAGTTTCCTTTTCTAAAAGCATTTATGAATTTGCTGGATTTTTATTACAGACTGACAGCTTTGCAGTTGCCTATTGTGATATTAACATTTTATTTCTAGACCTTTTAAACTCATTTGAAATTCTCAAACTGACATCGTGTGATTCGAAGTCTGGCTCTCAGGATTTTAACCTAAATCTCAGGATAAGTACCTTCGCAAAATACCCACAGTGCCATCATGCTCAATTGCATAATGATAAATAATGCATCTCAAATTCCGCAAATTACCCAGACGTAGAGGTAATCTGCAAAACAGAAGGGAAACTGTTCAACCTATGTCACATGGAATCCAAAATCAAAACCGCTACAACTTTGGTCATAAACGTCAGTGGGCATTAATGGAGTTGATGCATCAGAGGGAGTACACAAAACCTCCAAGCAACCCATCTACCAACCCTGAAAGCACCATCCTTTCTGCAAATGGCTGAGACGGCAGACCACACACTGGACTTGTCAGTAATCTCAGAATGCATTGAACTGGAGTGGCAGCATGTCATCCCCGATCCTAAGAAGTGCTGAAAGAAGTGGTACAAGAAGAAAACAGCAACTATAACCTACCACTTACGGTTTATTTCTAAACCAATGATGAGGATTTTTGCTTTATCATTTTTTTCCCATACTCATTTGAAAATGTTGGCTTATTCTTGAAATGTTGTTAAGGTTGTGCTTCCTTGTCCAGAGAAGGATCACCAGGCAGATCCTCAGTATGGAGGGACTGTATTACGAGGAGAGGTTGACTAACTTGGGCCTGAATGTAACGGAGTTTCGAAGAATGAGAGGCAACCTTATTGAAGCGTGTGAGACTCTTAGAGGAGTCGAGAGGGTAGATGCAGAAAGGTGTTTTCCCTTGTGAGATAGAATCCAGGGCAGAGGACATAATCACAGAATATGCAGGTGGCACATTTAAGACAGAAATGAGAACAAACTTCCTCTCTCAGAGTGTGGAGAGTCTGTGTCAATCTTTACCATGGAGAGATGTTAAGATTGGCTCATTAACTATATACTATGTTCAACACTAAGGTAGACAGATTTTTTATCCGAATGGGAATCGATGGTTATGGGGAAAAGGTAGGAAAGAAGAATTGAGGATTATCGGAAATCAGCCATGATCTCATTGAACAGTGGAGCAGACTCAAGGGGCTGAATGGCCTACTTCTGCTTCAATATCTTGTGTTCTATGCTGTACAGTGATTGTTGGACTATACGGCTCAGTGCTGTACAAAGAGGGGGACTTACCAAAATATTCTAATGTCATAGTCGGTAAAGTATGAACTTAACTAGTGTTTGGACTTGGTAGAAAATTTGCTTAATTATTGGTGTACTCTGCCCAGTTCTGCACATCTTACTTTAGGAAGGGTGCAAACGTGTGATAGTGAGTTGAAAAATTGATGAGAATCGTTCCAGGGATGCAGGACTTTAGTTACAAAAATAGCTTGGAGAATCTATCTCTTTAGAGAAAAGAAGGTTGAGAAGAAATTTGTTAGAGATGATCAAAAACCTGAGAGGTGGGAACAGAGGCGACAGGTAGAAATTGTTCCAGTAGAACAATGAACAATATAGCACAGGAACAGACCCTTCAGCCCTCCTAGCCTGCACCACTATATTTTGCTTTTTCATACTAAAACTGTCTTCACTTACAGGATCCAGATCCCTCTATTCCCTTCCTGTTCATGTATTCGTCCAGGTGCTTCTTGAAAGCAGCTATTGTGTCTGCTTCCACCAGCTCCTCTGGCAGCATGTTCCAGGTACTCACTAACCTTTGTGTGAAAAACTTGCCTTGCACATCTCTTTCCCCCTCGCACCTTGAACCTGTGATCCCCTAGTAATTGATCCTTATACCCTGGCAAAAAGCCTCATACTTTTCACTCTATCCATGCCATTCACAATCATATAAACCTCTACTAGGTCATCCCTCAACCTCCTGCATTCCAGTGAAAACAAACCCAATCTAGCCAACCTTTCTTCATAGCTAAATTCCCCCATTCGGAGCAATACCCCGGTAAACTTTTTTTTATATCGTCTCCAAAGCATCCACAACCTTCTCTTAGTGTAATGACCAGACTGTACGCAATATTCCAAGTGTGGCCTAACTAAAGTTCTATAAAGCTGCAGCATAACCTTTCTATCCTTATACTCAATGCCCATTCCAGTGAAGGAAAGCATGCCATTGGCCTTTCTTACTACCTTATCTACCTGCACGACCATCTTCAGTGATCTGTGGACCTGCACACACATATCCCTCTGCATAGCAATACTACTAAGCATGCTGCCATTCACCATTGAATTTCCACCTGTACCTGATCTTCCAAAATGCATCACCTCACATTTGTTTGGATTAAAGTCCATCTGCCATTTTTCTGCCCATGCCTCTAATTGATCCATATCCTTCTGTATCCTCTGACAATCCTCCTCGCTATCCACAACTCCACCAATCTTTGTATTGCCCACAAACTTACTAATTAGACTAGCTATGTTCTCCTCCAAATAATTTATGTGGTTCATGAATAGCAGAGGTCCCAGCATTGATCCTGGTGGAACACCACTAGTTACAGGCCTCCATTCTGAAAATCATCCTTCGACCACTACCTGCTGTCTCCTATAATTAGGCCTGCTCTGTATCCATCTTGCTTGCTCACCCCCAACACCATGTGACTTCACCTTTTGTACCAGTCTGCCATGTGGAATCTTGTGAAACACTTTACCGAAGTCCATGTAGACAACATTAACCGCTCTTCCCTCATCAGTCACCATCATCACCTCCTCAAAAAACTCAATCAAGTAAGTGAGGCATGGCCTCCCCTGCACAAAACCATGCTGTCTATTACTAATAAGTTCATTTGCTTCTAAATGCTTATAGGTCTTGTCCCTAAGAATCTTATCCAATAATTTCCCTACCACTGACAAGAGGCTCACAGGCCTGTAATTTCCTGGATTATCCCTGCTACCCTTCTTAAGCAATGGGACAACACTGGCTATTCTCCAGTCCTTTGGGATCTCACCTGTGGCCAAAGCGGATACAAAGATGTCTGCCAGTGCTCCAGCAATTTGTTCTCTTGCCTCCCTCAATATTCTGGGATAAATCCATAGAACCCAGGGACTTATCTACCTGAATACTTTTTAAGACACACAACACTTCTTCCTTTTTAATAGCAACTTGGCTTAGATACTTGACACTCCCTTCCCTGAGATAATTCTCCACCAATTCCTTCTCTCTGGCGAATGCCATCAAACAGTACTCATTAGGGACCTCACTCACTTCTTCTGGCTCCATACATACATTCCGACCTTGGCCCTTGAATGGGCCAACCCTTTCCCAGCTACCCTCTTTATATGTATAAAAAAATTTTCGACTTTCATGACCTCTTTTAGCCTTCTAATTCCTTCTCTAAGTTCTTTCCTTTTTCCTTATATAATTCTGGGCTTCATCAGTTCCCATCCTCCTAGACCTTACATATGCTTCCTTTGTCTTTCTGACCAAGGTCATAACATTGCTGGTCATCCAAGGTTCACGCAACTTGCCATACCCATCCTACATTCTCACTGGAACTCGCCACTCCTGAACTCTTATCAACTGCTGTTTGAAACACTCCAACATGTCCGATGTAGATTTACCCTCAAACAGGTGCCTCCAGTCGAAATTGTCCAGTTCCTGTATAATTGTTGTACTTCACCTTCCACCCAATTTAACACCTTCACCCAAAGACTGCTGTTACATCTCTCCATGAGTAACTTAAAACTCACAGTATTATGGTCACTACTCCCAAAATGTTCCCCCACTGAAAGTTCACTCACCTGGTCAGGCTCATTTCCCAAAACCAGGTCCACTATCACACCTTCCCTGGTTGGACTGATTACATACTGTGTCAAGTAACCCTCCTGAATGCTCCTTACAGATTCTGCCCCATCCAAGCCCTGAGCATGTAGTGAGTTCCAGTCAATATTGGGGGAGTTAAAAATCACCAACCACAACCCTACTGTTTTTCCATCTTCCCAAAATCTGTCTCCATCCCATTGGCTGTTGGGAGGCCTGTAGTACACCCCCAGCATTGTGATTTCACTATTCCCATTCCTGAGGTCTACCCATATTGATTCACTGCACAACTCCTCTGATATATCCTCCCGCAGTACAGCTGTGAGATATTCCTCTGTCAGGAATGCAACTCCCCCACCCCTTTTATATCCTTTTCTATAACATGTGAAATATCTAAATCCTGGGATATCCAGCTGCCAGTCCTGTCCCTCTTTCAGCCAAGTCTCGGTAATCACAATAATGTCATAGTTCCACGTACTAACCAAAGCTCGAAGTTCATCTGCCTTGCCTATTATATTTCTCACATTGAAACACATGCATTTCAGACCTCTGATCTTTTCAAAAGCATTTCTCTGCCTGTTCTTATTCTTAGTAATGTTTGCCTTGGTTTCTACCTCTCCCTCAATTTCGGCATCGACTACCCTACTACTCTGTTCCCATCTCCCTGCCACACTAGCTAAAACCCTCACCAACCATACTACCAAGTATCTCCCCAAAGGACATCAGTCTCAGTCCTGCCCAGGTGTAACCTGTCCAGTTTGTGCAGGCCTCACCTCCCCCATAACCGATCCTGATGCCCCACAAATCTGAAAAATTCCCCCCACACCATCTTTTCAGCCACGTGTTCATCCTATATATCCTGCTGTTTCTACTCCGACTAGTTCACAGCAGTGGTAGTAATCCTGAGATAACTACCTTTGAACATTTCAGCTTTCTTCCTAGTTCTCTGTATTCTGCTTCTAGGGCCTCATCTCTTTTTTTAACCTATTTTGTTGGTGCCACTGGTTGTTCACCTTCCCGCCTCCAGAATGGTCTCTGACCACTCCAGGATATCCAGGACCCCAGCACCAGGGAGGCAGTACACCATCCTAGACTCTCATTTGTGGCCGTAGAAACACCTATCTATTCTCCTTATGGCTGAATCTCCTATAACTATTGCATTTCTATGCCTATTTCATCCTCCCTCTGCAGCACAGCCGTCCATGCTGTCATGAATTTTGCTGCTGTTATCCCCTAAGAAGCTATTCCTGTCAACGCTATCCGTAACAGTACATCTGTTTTGCACAGGAGATTCCTGCACAGCCTGCTTAGCCTTCCTGCTCTGCCTGATGGTCAACTATTCCCTTCCAGCCTGAGGAATCTGAGTTTGCGGTGTGACCACCTCTCTATACGTGCTATCTACCATACTCTCTGCCTCACAAATGGGCCAGTGTCCCCAAACTCCGCTTCAACTTCCAGGAGCTGCAACTGGAGACATGCAGGCCCTGGGCACTGGAAATGTGCCCAGCTTCCCCTTCAAGCAGGAGGTGCAGACTACAATTTGGAGCTCTCCTGCCATGTCTTACCCCTTTAATTAGTTCTTGCAATGTTAAATAATTTTAATAGCAAGTGAAGCTCTTGATGCCCTTTATTCCGATAACAATTTCTTAAAACTTACCTGATACTCACCAACATAAGTTACCGGAAACAGTTTAAGCTCACAGTCCTTTACCCACTGGAACCCTCATTGCTGACCTTCCTTTCATGATGATGTCTCTTCTAAAACTTGCTTCTCCTTTTGTTTTGGTTAGAGGAGGGAGGAGGGATGGAAATTCTACAATAATATAACATTTGGGCCAACCATTTCTTAACAGTAGATTCTTCCACGATACCCTTCAGTCCCAGGCTGACTGCAAAGTCCACTCCCAGAATGCAAACAAGCAACGACTCAATACCCTCTGGTTGGAAAATAAGGTGAATGAATGGCCAAAGAACCAAAGGCAACATAAGGAAAATCCTTTTGTTTTACACAGCAAGTGGTTGGGATCTACAACATACAGCCTGAGACTGTGGTGGAGACAAGTTTAGTCATGCTTTTCAAAAGGGAATTTCATAATTTTATGAGCATTAAAGAAATTGCAGGGCTATGGAGAAAAGGTGGAGTAGTTGGGACTAGGTCAGATGTTCCTGCAGAGATGCAGCATAGACACATTGAGCCAAATGGACAATGATTCTCTGATCGATACACCGAGGGAGTGGCTTTTTTATGGTTCTTATTTCTTCTGCTCTCACCAATTCCATTATAACTAATGGAGGATTTAATTTGTAACTAAAATGGAAGTGTTTTTTTGGGGTAAATAAACATAGAACTTGTTAGTCAGGTGAAAAAGCAGTTTGCTACAGTAACAAATTTTTATGAAGTTACACCTTATTCCTCTGAGCTGTGTTCTCTTTTTAGGATTGGAGATCGTTAGGATACTTTCGATGCCTTAAAATGAGATATTAAATTGCTGTAATTGAACATTACCACTCCACTCCAGTTTGGTCGAGTGTTTAAGCAAGGCTTGTAAGTAAAATGGAAGGAAATGATGTGCACTATTGTAATAACAATACACTGGTGTGCCAGTGGAAATTCTCCAAGACGCAGGCGTATGCAACCATTGTCTGAATTCTAACTCCTGCCTGAACCCAGGGTGGGTGTCTTTGTTCGGAGGATTCCTTTCCTCCACACGAGCAAGCTCCCTTCTTATCTACTTGCGATCAATAAGGCAGTGCTGTGAAGAATCCTGTAGGGATGCAATAAATGTCGGAGAGACTGAGTAAAAATATATTTCAGATGAAATGTTGAAAAATATCATGACCAATTAGAAATATTTATAATTGCTATATATATATATCTATAATTATTTAAACATCATTATTGTTTAAACGTATAGAAATACAATGCACTTGCAAAATATAATCACAATATCCCATTTCACGATACCTGCATTACAGTCTGGTTATAAACTATGTTGCAACTGCGATATTGTTTGCCTATAAGCAACATGCATTGTATCGGGAATTTTAAAGTGCTTCAGAGGCTGTATAATTGCGAAGGACGGTCACAAATGTAAAGTTTGCTGAGGCCATGGATCATATAGGCAGGAATTCGTGAATAAAGCTGAACTTAGATTGAGGTTGCAGAGAATCTGCTGTTCTATTCTTCGCATTGACCTGCACATGATCTGCCATGCCTGCAGCACAAATCTCTCTGTTAGCAGTTGCCGTGGTTACAAAAAGCTCATGGTAAACCAATGGGCTTTCTGCAGCATTGCTGAAAAGCACCAGCCATTTTGGTTATGGGAGCACACTGGCA
Source organism: Stegostoma tigrinum (assembly GCF_030684315.1). Taxonomy (NCBI): domain Eukaryota; kingdom Metazoa; phylum Chordata; class Chondrichthyes; order Orectolobiformes; family Stegostomatidae; genus Stegostoma; species Stegostoma tigrinum. The sequence continues at coordinate 112,054,098 of NC_081356.1, forward strand.
TAATGCTCTGCTTTATCCAGCAATAACATCAGCTATTGAAGAGAGAGTCCCGCGTTCCAGATGATCTTGGTCGCTCAGAATGCCACCGAATTGCTCGAACATCAGGCTGGGCTGGCCTGAAAGGAAATAATCTGCAGTGCAAATCTGGGGGCAGATCAGGCAAACACAGATAGTGTTTTGTGTTGTAAAAGAGCGTTGTGCTGTCACGTTACTTTAACTGTCTAACTGTTGTCTGCTATTGGTGACCAAGTAAGAAGGGTGTAGTCCCGCACTGACACTGTTTATGTACATTTCTGCTGCTTTATTTGGACAGACTCCCACTGAAGAAGCAGGTGTGTGATTTGTCTGGGTTCCACACAGGCTGCAGTCCTCTGGTTTTACATGCTGCTCTCAGCTCGGCTGCTGCATTTGGGACATCTGCTGGACGTGGACATTGTTAAACCTGGTGAATCGGTGCTCAGCTGGTCTCTCCCCATTCAGGTAAACTCAAATTGCAATATTGACTTTCTCTTTTGGTTGTGAAACTGGCGGGCAAACTGCAAAGCAGTTCTAGCGGGGCTGTCGGAATGTGCAAGTCCTCCTGTCTAAGAAACAATTACCTCTGTTGCCACAGACTTTACACCTCAATATTAATCCGGTGCAGTTGTGTTCATTGTGATGGATGTTTGCAATTTAAAAGACTTTCTTCGATTTCGGAATCCTAGTTTCGCCGGGCCGCCCGACATCGATGGTTACAGAAATGATCCCCGCAGTAAAGAAACAGTAGTTTGTGATGTTCATATTATACAAACCTATATATAGGTGCCATACTGCATGTTTCTCAAGCAGTAGGAGCCAGCAGCTATCGAAGTGCACAGTGATAACCTTTCCCAGAGAAGGGCAAACACCCTCGTTAAAAATCTAATACTGTATATTTCAAAATTAAACATACAAGCTGCTGGTACACACTTAGAGGCTTCATTTGAATTATTACCTTTTTGTGTGCTATAACAGAATCAAATGATGGTCGGAGATTACAAACGTTATTTGTGTTCTGTCTGTTGGATTACTTACATGAACCAAGATCAGTATGTGACTATACTTGTATTATGATCTATCCCACTGTGCGAAGAACTGAGAAATGGCTTTGGCTATTTTGTTGGCTCAAATTCAAATTACGTTTATTTCTTATTGCAAGCATCATTGACTGATAAAGACAGTTTTAATATTTAATTTCAAGTCATTAGAAAATAATTTCTTCAGCTCATTCCCTTCCTTAAAATTGTTCTAATATTAAGATGTCTTGGTTAGCAAGTGGTTGCTTGAAGCATGCAGTAAATCCCAAGGTAAATGATCAATATAATGCAACATGTATCTTGTATTACTGTCGGTGTTTCGGATTGTAGCTTGTAAATGTGGTCAAATGTGTTTTCTTACCCTGGAATAAGAAAGTAATTAAAAGTTTAAACTGTTTGTTGCGAGAGTGAGTAAAGATCAGTTTTTTTTGAAACCCTTTCCACAAAGTTTTCAACTGTATCTGCACTGGCTGTTAAAATCAAAAACCACAATTTATAAGTTATCATCAGTGCAGTATAATAACTGAGTGTTATTCCAAACAATAATTATCTGCTCTTACCCTGCATGAGTGATTTGGAGGCCCTGTTTTGTTTTGAAAATGCTGCTGTTGCCATCAATGTTAAGTTGGATTGTTGTGGCAGCTGCAATTGTAGTTTCAGGTATACACTGATGCCTCATCCAAGGTTTGAGAGGGTGGTGAATGTCGAAGTCACTAACTCGTGGTCAATAAAATAGATAATGTTCCAGGAGATATGAAGACAGCTAGAGATTGTTACTTAAGAAAGAGCTTGTCTTGCAGAAAAGTGATGGTATTTGCTGACAATAAAATTTAAGCCTTGAAAAGTTTACAGTTTCTTCCTTAATAGAACACTTCCTTGTCTTTGCAAAATATGTTTGTATATTGTTCAAGATACAGTTTTGTTCTTGTTTATTTTGTTACAATTATAGCATGAAAAAGCATTGGCTACAACTTTTTAATTTCTGGAGGTCTAGCATAAAGTAACCATTTGAAAAATCTATCAAGATAGTTCCCTTACAGATCAATGCAGGATAACCTCTCTTGTGGTCTTGATAATATCTCCTCTGATTATGTTAAATTAGAGCTTTTGATGAGACCCAACCGTCACTCTGATAGATAAGATAAAAGACAGAAAAAGTTGCTGCCAAAAGATTCAATACTGTATTTGTCATAATTCCAGTTCATCTGTCCATAAGGACATTATTCTTTATGAGCCAGACAATGATTTTTTTTAATTTCACTACAAGATTGATATCTTAGCATATTATTATTCAAACAGATTAAGGGTCCTGAAACATATTGGCTGTATGTTACGAAACCCATCTGAAATCCAAGAGTCTTTTCTCTCCCCTGCTTCAGGTTATTCTCAGCTTTAATACACACTGTGAGTGGATATTCATCTTATAGTAATGAGGCAGGGGAATGCCTCTGCTAGTTTGCTAAGTGCAGTAAATTGTAACTTTTTTTTACAAATAATTGCCATTTCACAAGAGACTGGGTTAAAATTTCCTGACTGTAGCATCATCTTCAGCGAAAGAAAGTTATGTACCTAATTTACCAGCCAAAGGGCCTTTCACGTTTATTACAAGCCAACTTTTTTCATGCCTCTTAATTATCATGATAACAAGAATAAATTGCATAAATTTTCCAAATACATGTCAGACCATTTAAATTACATATGATTCCTTGTTCCAAAATTCCATTAATACAAATTGTTTTTGCTCTATTCCTACTTGACTTATTCCTTCATCCTCTTCTTGACTGTTACCATAGCATAGATGCGTGTACTCTCCTCATATCCCTTCCTACACTGTGTTTAAAATTTGTAGCTTAAAGCTCCATTCTTAACTTGAATGCATACTATTTTGGGGTGCATTGGAGTTGTAGTTTCTTAGATGAGTTGATATCAACGGAGGCCCTATTTTGTTGATTAAGAGAATTGTTAAAGGCTTCATGACTTTTACATTTGAAGAAGTAGAAGGATTTTTTTCCGGTGTACTGGTAAATGTTCCTTCTCAAAAGCAACATATTACTAAACAGTTTAGTTAGTTATTTATCCAGTTCCATTTTAGTAGGCAAATTGGCTACTATGTAGGCATCTGCATTCTGCACTGACAGCACTAGCACTCTTGTAATTGATTATGAAAGGCTACAAGCCAGAAAACCTCATTATTAACAAAAACAGAAATTGCTCCTCTGACCTGTTCAGAGGTGGAGTCACTTGAGCCAAAATGTTAACTCTGCTTTCCCTCCACGGAAGCTGCCAGAACTGCTGTGTTTTTCCAACAATTTCTGTTTTTGTTTCTGATATCCAGCATCTGCAGTTTTTAAAAAATTTTTATGGTTCTAGCATTACAGGAAAAATAATTGACAACATGACCACAAGTATAACAGCTATCATGGAGAAAGTTGTGTCCTGCTTTTAAGCTTCAAGATCAAAAATGGGACATCTGATGTTCCATGTGCTATTTGACTGTCAGTAGGACAAAATAGACATTTTTGTTTTCAAACTATTCCCAGACCATATGTTGTAGATATATTTAATCAACCTGTTTAGTTGTGTTGTGAGACACCTCTGGAGAGGCACGAGTTGTCTCAGGCCATCAAGCCCAGAGGCAGGGACAGAACTGCTGCGTCCCAAAACCCCTGCAGGTCACATGATGTATACTGGTTAAATAGTTATCAGGCACACACTCTCAATTAGTCAACAGAAATCTCTGGTGCTGCACTCTTGCTTTAGTTATTAAATGACATATCGTAAACTATGCTGGTAATCTATTTTCAAGTTCCCTTCATATGGTCGTTAATTTAAAAGCACTAGTTGTGGAAGGGGCCATTGAAGTTTCAAATTTAGACCCAATGCTCCCTTAGAATCTGAGGAAGGGATTTGCTGAAATTACTTAGAGCCCAGGAAAGAGTTCTGAGTCACTCAATGAAGTGACTAATTTCACAGTTTTAACTATAACTTGTGTAACTGGATGCATGGGAGCCTCCCATTCATCATTATGGGTGCTGTCCCAGTAATGATAATGGTCATACATACAAACTAGGTGAGAACTAGGCCATTTGACCACACAGGGCTGCCGCACTTTCCTGTAAGATTGTGGATGATTTGATTGTGATCTCAAATGCACATTCTCGTCTACGCCTTTGACTCTAGTATTAGCCCATAATCTATCTATGTTGTCTTACGAATAGTCAATGATCATGCCACTGACAGATAGGCAGATGGGTAGTATCTCCCATGGAGGATGGATGGAGATCCTGCTCCACCCAAAGTGGGCAGGGATTTTAGGCTCAATTTTTCTGACAATGGTGGCTCAAAGACATGTACCACTTTTCCTTCTTTTTGCTCCAGAACTCTCCAACCTTGAATGTGTGCCAAATGAGATTTTTTTTATTCCTGTACTTTGGTCAAGGATACAACATAGCTAAAAAGTTAAAAATTGTAACGCAACATATCCTTTCTCAGCCAAAGTCAACAGTTGCTATTAATTATTTCTAACCTGCTATAATGCTTTATGTATTTAATGTGGTTAAAGCTTGCAAATCAAAACCTAGTTTAATAAACAATAGTCTACACTGACAGTACATGGCATGTTCAAAATGTAATTTTTAAAGACCCTATTTTAATTTCACATATTCTTCCTGCTTCTGAAGAACTAAAATAAACTGGGTTTGACGCTGCTGGAAGATTGTAGGATGTCCAAATAATGGAATGAACCCGAAAGTTCAGTTTTAACTTGTCTTTACAAGTGGCTGTAAGGAATGTCATCATTGAATGAGGCAGAGGATCTTTTAAAGTAGATTAACTCAACTTGCTGTCATGTTCCAGCTGTAACGTCACTCCAATTTTTACTGTTCTCTTTGTTAAAGTCATTGAAATGCCTGCCAGAAACCGACAGGTGCCGCATGAATGCAATGTGTGCAAATTGGGTTCCTGTTGCTGTAATTGGGACCTTGGTGCGATTTAAGCTGGTTAGATAAAAGCCCTGCAGAACGGCCACCCTACTGAGGAAATGTCTGTGTGATTGCGCTGTCTGACTCACTGGAAGCAATATTTGGATTAAATGGATCTGTGTGTGCAATACTTGGTGCAGTTTGAAGCGATTGTTCAGTTTTGTGTTTTGCTTCTTTCTGTTTTTCTGCTTTAATCACCCTGATGGAGCTTTAGCAGGTTGCAGAGGGTGCCAGCTCTGCTGGAGCAGCAGCCTCACTAATCAAGATGAGTCGCAGGCGGATCTTTTGTCAGACGGCTGCTTTGAACATAGGAACATAAGAAATAGGGGCAGGAGTAGGCTATCTGGCCCTTTGAGCCAGCTCCACTGGGCGTGCTGCTCATTGGCATTCCCCAGCTCTCAGTAAAGGCTAAGGATCACCTTCCTGGATAGGGCTGAGCATAGACTGGAGTGCACAAGCTGGATCCCAGTGCTATATTTAGCAGCAGTAAGATGAAGCCCACTGACTTTCCCATTATCACCAAGGTAGAGAAATTTGTTCTGATAATGCTGCTTCTAGCACTGCCTGCCCCAGCGAATTGCTCAACTCTGTCTAGAGGAGGCAGTACAGTGATGAATTCCTTCCTTAGGTCTCCAGTCAGGCAACCACTTCAGGCTAAAGGAATCAAAGGATGTGGGGAGAAAGGAGGAACAGGGTACTGAGGTGGACAATCAGCCATGAATGGTGGAGTTGGCCTGAAAGCCTGAAGGGTGACTCCTGCCCCGATATCTGTTTGTATGTTCTGTAGTGTTGGTGTCTGTTCATGTACAATGGTGTAACCATCAAGACACCACAAGGTATCCAGAAGCTTTTGTTCACAGGAAGGGCTATCATTTAAATGTATCAATCACTAATGAAGGATCATGCAAGTTTCAGCTTGTTTTAATGGAAGCTGCCAAGGTGGCTTTGTCCTCGGGTACTCATGCAGGGAGCCTTGAGATGTCCATGGATGCCAGAGGCTAGATGTTGGCATTAATGGAGGCTCAGCAACAATCTAGCTAGCTGCTGATGCACTTGTCTGGTCTGTAGAGCTTTCGGTGTTCATCAGGGGGGTGGTGAAGGAGCGGGATTTCTGCCATCGAGAGAGAGAGGGAATCATGTGCTGATCCTAATGCTGCATCTGTGGGACTATGGTTTATCATTCCTAATGATCTGTGGGAGTGCAGATTGCAGGAAATGAGTGACTCCTGGCAGGATGGTGATGCCGTATGAGATGACACCATGACAAGCTGAAAGGAGACTCCTCCATATTTTCACCCTTGGTGTTGAAACCCTCTGGCTGCCTTCCAAAGCCTCATGTAACAGCTCATGTGTGGCAAGCAATTTTCTTTTCATAGCTCAACTCCCCATCTCTGCTGGCCTCAGCAAAGTTGGGAGAGTGTCTTGTCCTTTAGAAAGTTATCTCGTAGACTGCCCTTGTCGCCACCTCCTGCTCACTTCTGCTATGGGGACCTGCTATGTACAAACTCCCGCCATCTCTAAAGCAAGAGAATACACGTACTGACCCTACTGCTTCGGTAACTCTCACAGGGTGCCACAGTTTTAACCGCTGTGTGAAGGGGATGGCACACATACTGTTTTTTGATTTGAGTGATTATCCTACTCCCATGATGCCATTCTCAAAGACTCTTACTGCTGAGAAGGGTCGAGATAAGTGGACAAGAGGGATTCAGTGTACTACAATTAATCTCATTGAGTTTGTAGGCAACTGAAGAAAGGTTAACCAAGCATTTTCTTTTCTAGCCAATTCTCTCATAGACTCCCTACAGCATGGAAGCAGGCTGTTCAGCCCGTCGAATCCACACCGACCCTCTGAAAACCATCCCACCCTGACCTACCGCCTACCCTATCCCTGTAACCCTGCATTTTCCATGGCTAATCCACCTACCCTGCACATCCTTGAACACTATGGGGTAATTTAGTATGGCCAGTCCACATAACTTATACATTTTTGGACTGTAGGAGAAAACTGGATCACCCGGAGGAAATCCATGCAGACACAGGGAGAATGTGCAAGTTCCATGCAGACAGTTGCCTGAGGCTGGAATGGAATCTGGGTCCCTGGCACTGCAAGGCCACAGTGCTACCTGCCTAACCTATGTACCAACCTCACATGTGTTCACTCCTTCTGAAGTGTAATTCAAGAGTGCCTTGCATCTTCTGGTAACAGTACTGAAGTGGAAAATATTCTCATATATGTCAAAAGGCTATTCATTCATGAAAACCATCACTACTGGGGAATTGCAACCTGATCCTGACCTCACCTAACTTTAGCACGCATGCATTTCCAGCAGGGTTTGTCCAGTACTGATCGAAAGCAGGAACTGGGTTTGACTATTTCCCATATAACCTAGAGATGCTGAGGCTAATTGGACCATTCCTATTGCTAAGCAAGCTGAGAACTGAGGAATTGAACCCGGAGCATCAATTGCCCCTTGATTCACAAAGGTGTTCTGGTGGTGGAAGCCCCTTGGTTGTTAATCAGAAAATATTGAAGAATTGTAAGAAAAAAGGACAGCATGCAATCTGTTCCTTTAATAACGTGCAGTTAATTGGAAGTTTCTGCTATAAATCCTGCTTTGACAGGACTGTTCTGAAGTGGCTGTTGATTAGTCCAGAAACAATAAAAATATGGTTTTTACAGCATTTGTAGTTTTCGGGGAAGAATCCACGTGAGGCTGTGTCATCACTCATTGAACAATCTCTGTTTGTGACAACAAAATTAAACAAAGTACTGCAGGTGCTGGGGATCTGCAATAAAAACAAGTACTTCAGAAGGTCTGTCAGCATCTATGGAGAGAGAAACAAAATTAACATTTCCAACCTGAAGAAGAGTTACGTCAGATTTGAAGTGTTCACTCTCCTCAGGTGCTGCCAGACTCCTGAGTTTCTCTGTTTTTATTTCAGTTCATGATATCTCATCATGGTTGCAGTGAATAACCTGTTGAAAGGCTGTCTTGTGTGGGTATCCCATTAGCTAGAAATCTCTACAACAAAGTCATTGAACACAGTAATGTTAGTGTTCATGGTTTTAACAGAACACAGGGTGAACTGTAGGCCATTTAGCCACTTGAGCTTGCTTTTCAGTGAGGTATGTCCCATCCAACTCTTTGTTCCTACATCTTGTTCCTTTGATAACTTTTGCTACCCCTACCCAAAAAAGTAACAATCAATCAAGTGTCCAAATGCCAAGTGCAAATTGGAGTTCCAAGCTTCCATCATTTTTTTGTGCTTAGTAATATTTCTTCATTTCACTGCTAAAAAGTCTGGTACTAATTTTAGGCCTCATCGTTTAGTGAAACTCCAGTTGATTGGTAGACAGAGCGAAAATGTTTCGGAACAGGAAAAGGCTTTTTAGACGTTCTGCCATTCAGTTGGATCATGGCTGACCATCTATGCCAATGCTACATTCCTACATTATCTCCATTTCCCCTGATGCCATTAATGTTGTCTGCGGGCCAGAGGAGCCAGGAGGAATATTCCCTGTAAGCTTTGTGGTTATGTAGCAGCTTAGAAATTCTCCTGCAGGATGACTTCTGCTCTGGTTTAAATATGTCGCACATGAACTCCGAGGTCGGCACAGGAACAACTAAAATTAGGGGGCGTGTTGCCAGGGAGCAACCTTGCCATGATATCACAGAGCTGCACATCCCTGGGTATAAGTGCCATGGTGTGGGTGGAGTTAGAACTGTTTGGAAGGTACACAGTGTAGGGACAATCGGAGACTTGCTATAAGATGTACAGAGGCATGAACACTCTCAGAAGATAGATTAGTAACAACCTAATATAACTGTAAGTCACAACCTGGTATAGATTACCATGTATGATATTAGTATGGAAGTAGAAGAAATAGTGTTTCTTTGAAGAATAAGCTCAAAACTAGTTCTTGACTTTGCCTTCTCTCCAACAAGTCTGTCCTAAACCCCAAAAAAATCGTGTAGCAAAAAATCACATAGCAAAAGAAGCCTATTGACTTGAATGATTGACCTTCCACAGCCCATCAAGGGGAAAGAATTTTAAAGATTCACCACTATCTGGTTGAAGAAATTTCTCACCTCATTCTTAAATGTTCTAAAATTAGATCCCCTGATTATAGACCCAGCATCTGGGGGAAACATCTTATTTACATTCACCTTAGTACGGGCCTGTAAGAAATTTACATACTTCATTTGGATCACTTCTCATTCTGTGAAACTCCAGCGAAGGTAGGTCACTGTTTCCTCAAAAAAAACCCTCCATCAACCCCTCCAGGGATGAGACTGGCGTTGAACTCCTCCTCTGTCAAGTCTATCCATCCTTCAAGAAGAAGACCATGACTCCAGGTTCAGCCTGAAGACCAGATCAAGGAGGCACAACCTTAAATGTTGAGCTAGGGCTACTTGGGTGCTGCGTGGGTGGAAGTCTGCAATGTTCCCAGAGGATATTCAACTGAAAATTTCAAAATTGGAATTGAATTTCTTTTTTTGTTGTTGGCAGAGTTTTTAACAGTTGCAGCATGAAGGCAAATAGAGATGAGCTACGGATCAATCACATTTCAGTTCAATGGCAGAGCATGGTTACTGTGGGGGCATTACAAACAGGGTCAGCTTTCCTCTTAAAATGTCTGCAACAAAGATTTCCACATTGTGATACCGAAGAGTACTTTGATACTAAGTGATGCTGCATCTATTTACTGAAGTGCAAACATCTTATGGTTTTGATTTTAGATGTTATTCCTGTGATTGCATTTTAACACTCCACATAATATATGAGGCAACTCTTATCATCCTGTTATTAGTCACTTTGCTGATGTGTGAATTGTCTTAAGAGCCTGCTTACTCGGTGACATTGTGCCTCTAACGTAACATTCATTGATAGAGAACAACTGATTTTAAGCAAATTTTCCTAATGATATCAAAGCACAGCCGAATCTCTGTTGGCCTTGTCCAGCTGGAATGACTACAGTGCTTGTTGGTGATGGTTCCTTTTCTTTAATATTTATCCCAGAAACACTATTCTAATTGTATTCTAGTGAAATAATTCGCTATTGAAACCCAGTAGCATCATAACCAAGAAGCATTTAGCTTCTTGCTGTCTGTGGACTGACTTCTGTAGCCCGTTGCAGTGGTCTTGCAGATCTTTTACATTAACTTCTTTTCAACACTAGTTTACTGTCATTTGCAGCTTCATTTCCTTCCAATATTGTTGCTTTATGTCAAACTGAATGTGACCACCTTGTGAATACCTCAGATTCCTTTCAAGCCCACATACCATATAAGCAGATAAGGGGGTATGCAAACATAGCCCAGGGATTGCAGGCCTTTTAAAGAAGTTGTTTGCATCTGTCATTCGGTGGTTTTTAAAGAAGAAGCACATCCGTATCAGAATGAACAGGGTCAGGGTGATTGCGCTTTGTCACTTGAAGCATGCGCCAGTGACATCTTTTGGCTGGCTGCATGGTCAATCAGAAAAATTCCTTGTCACAGCTCACCCCTGCCCCGTCACCACTATTTAGTCAAGATCATGTGAGACCTGATCGTTGGCCTGTTCCCGCCCTGTCACAGTTCCTCCTGTGGCCGGTGGAGGAGGGAGTTCAGTTTGAAGACCACCAGGTCACACTCTGTCAGTGGGAAGTGCGCCTCCTTTTACAGGGCCCCTGGCTTCCACTTCATTCACTGGGGCCTCCTCCTCTGGCTCAGGGATTAAACCCCATCTCCGTGCACCCCCCCCTCCCCCGCCACGCCCACCATCCTACTCCAGCAAAGTTGTCCAAAGGCTGGCAACTCGAAGAGATGGGGCACTCCCCTCAGAGATAGTGAAAGATTCTCTCTAAGCTAATTAGCATCCCTCTGAGCAGTAAGTAATGAAGGGGCAGGCTGCCAGGGTGGGTGCGGTCACTGTTCACATTTTAAGTGCATTAGGGATGGGGAGGGTGAGCTGGAATTTGGGCAAGTCTTCAAGTCATGCTTTTAAAGTGTCTGTACTCTCTGTACAAAATATATTTCGTATTTCTAAAGTAAATCACTTGCATTATTATTTTAAACTCATAAACTATTGCAACTATGTCCTATTCTCTATCTAATCATTTTTGCTCATACGAAAAGAAGCCAATGTTTGAGTCCTTTGTCATTAATTGTACTTACTGTTAATCCAATGGAAAGTTAGTTGTTTATACTTGTATAAATAGGAGAAGAAACCGAGAGAAATCCTCTTTTTACCATGACTTCTGCACATTGCAATGGTTTGTTAACGTATGTGTTAATTTGAAAAGGGTCTAATAAGTATAGTGTGGGCAGGGGTGAGAGGTCCTGAAAGAGCCAGTGATCGTTTGTGGCCTTGCTTTGTAACTCTCTATCTGTAAAAGCTAAACCCTGCCTGTAAATGAGAGCACTGATGCTCCCAGTGTTATCATGAACTAGGCCTTACCCCCTCCTGAGGCTGCACCTGTTCTGTGCTCCTGACTGACAGTTTTCCAAATGCCGCCTGTTTGGAGACCTGGTGTGAACAGGATATGATGCTATTTAGTCCCCGCTGACAGGAAGCCAGATTTCGCACATGGACTGGGAGCTAATGCAGACCCAGTGAAGAGTTAAAGAGCCAGCGAGAGGAGGTTATCTGTGCTGTGGTGGGTCCTAGCTCACAGGACAAGACACACCGACTGTAGGATTTTGTAAATTTTAATATCAGGCGTGCAACATTATCTTGCTTAAACTATCATTAAAGAAAGAGTAAGCAAGAGGACTAGCAACAGAAGAGCAGGAATCTGGTGGACATGCCAAATAGTTTTTTCTTGATATATTAAATCGGTCAGAAGAACATTTGAAGAAACTGAAGGTTATGTAAGTTCATTCTTTACACTGTCTTTTCTGATGCTAAATCTGTTGCTAAATGTTATTTGACAGGACTGCTTTCTTTGGATTTATCTGCATTCCTATTGCCGTCCCTGCCCAGTGAAGCGGTTGAAACTGCCTCGCGGAATGTTTTTTAAGCAAGGCTAGATAAATTTTTTGAACAGTAAATAAATTAAGGGGTATGGTGAGTGGGCGGGTAAGTGGAGCTGAGTCTCAAAAAGATCAGCTACGATCTTACTAAACGGCGGAGCAGGCTCGAGGGGCCGGATGGCCTACTCCTGCTCCTAGTTCCTATGTTGTTATGTTCTTATTCCAATTGGGCACTGCTGGTGTAAAATGAATGTTACACTTAATGAGCTTTTTTTTTAAAGATGCCCCTCAGATGTTATTATTGTATTGTTGTACTGCCCTTGCTTTGCAAAATCGACTGTATCTTATACCTCTAATCCTACCAATTAACCTGTTGGTCAATTGGGTTACAATTACTGTTCGTAATTCTGTGATAGCTTCAATCTTTTTCATCATTGTTCTTGCGTGGTGCTGTGGATTGATGCAATGCGTCAACAGATATTTATATTATTGCCTCCTGTCTTATGGGTCTCTTTGTTTCACTGTTCTGGCATTGCATTGTAGGAATGGTGAGAGTATACCAACGTCTGCACAGTAGAGATGCACCTATTTTATTGTCACCACCTTCTGCATGACTGCTTACCACTTTTCTTCTTTTTGACTTTTACACTTTTTTCTTCTGTGTGTATATTGTGTGTGTAAAACCTCAACTTGAGGTTCTGTGCACATTGTGACTCACTGCAATCACTCTGCACTAATTGTATGATATCTCTGAGTTGCATTGTTAAGGAAGAAACCTTTCTGTATATCCAGTCTCAGAATCCAGTTTGTGGAAGCTTACAGAAAGGTGCATCCTCTCCAGGTTTTGATGCCATTCTGTTCATCCAAACAAACTTTTACTGCCATTCAGTTAATCTCAACCGTCAGTCAAAACATGACACACAGAAAGTGCTGTGGTGTGCACAGTGGCACCCATTCTATGAATAAGTCACCTGAAGCTGTAATCTTTTCTGACTGCAGTTATTTAGTCAGACAATTTGACGGGTGCTTGACAAGATACACAAAAGAAAATCCATTTTTAACAAATCCTGTAGCAATGCTCAGCAGATGGATTTGTAACAGATAGGATTAGTGCAATAACGAGTGTTCTATTTATATTTAAATGGCATGGTCTCGGCAGGTAATGAAGATTGTTAATGGGAAATAGGTGATCAAATTATTTAGTTTTATTTGTTGATCGGATCAAAGTATCACGGTGAGACCAGTGTTGTGCCCATCCTTGATTGCCCTTGAAGGTGCTTATGGTGAGGCACCTTCCTGAATCCTGGTGGTGTCTGTCATTTTGGGGCCTATGTTTATGGATTCTGAGTCTGCTATGATGAAGAAATGGAGATGAAAACTGAAAGAACTGTGGATGCTGGAAATCAGAAACAAGAACAGAAATAGCTGGAAAAGCTCAGCGGGTCTTGCAGCCTCTGTGGAGAGAGATCAGAGTTAACGTTTCGGGTCCAGTGACCCTTCCTCACAACTGCAGACCCTTCCAAGAACTTTTTCAAGAAATGGAGATGTATTTCCAGGTCAGGATATGTGATTTTTTTTTCACGTTTGTTTGATTATTTAACATTTTACTTTGTAAAAGCAGTACAATTGTTTGTGGTTTTAGATTATATGTATTGCTAACACATGGATTAAGAAGGATTAGGTATAAATCCAATGACCACATGCAACAGAGAACCCAATATTTGCATGGTGAATTGAACACTCACCTCTCCAGCTGAAGAAATTTGGAGTTTTGAACATAAGAACTAGGAGCAGGAGTAGGCCATTCATCCCCTCAAGCTTGCTCCATCGTGCAGAAACATTGTGGTTCATCTCATTTTGGATTCAACTGCACTTTCCTGCCCGCTCTCCATAACCTGCTAACCCATTACTAATTAAAAATCTGTCTACCTTCTCCTTAAATTTACTCAATGTCCCAGCATCCACCACATTCTGGGGTCATGAATTCCACAGATTCACAACCCTTTGAGAGAAGAAATTTCTCCTCAGAGATAGTAGGAACTGCTGATGCTGGAGTCAGAGATAACACAGTGTGGAGCTAGAGGAACACAGCAGACCGGGCAGCATCAGAGGAGCAGGAAAGGTGACATTTCGGGTCCAGACCCTTCTTCAGAAGTGGGAAAAAGGGTTCTAAACTTAAACGTCAACTTTGCTGCTCCTCTGATGTTGCCTGGCCTGCTGTGTTTCTCCAGCTCCATGCTGTGTTATGTCTAATTTCTCCTCATCCCTGTTTAAATCTGCTGCCCGTACTGCTAAAACTGAGACCTCTCATTCTCAATTGACCCACATGGAGAAACATCCTGAAGATGGATTGCGACCCAAAACGTCAGATTTCCTGTTCTTTTGATGATGCCTGGCCTGCTGTGTTTCTCCAGCTCCACACTGTGTTATCCAAAAATCTAGAATCTGCAGTTCTTACTGTCTTCTCTCTATGGCTACTATTTTTCTTATCTTCCTTAGGTTAACTCTCTCTCTTGCCTGACTGTGTGACAGCTGAATGAATCAATGCCCCTTTCAGGCCATCATTCTTTATGTGTGAGACTGGAACACTGCATCACTGTGCTGTTCAATTGCTGAGATTGTTGTAAATAAGTCATAGGAACAGAAGTAGGCCATTCGTCCCCTCAAACCTGTTCCAGTAACAAGATCATGGCTTATCTGTGGCCTGCTTTTGGCCCAAACCCCTTCATACGTTCACTTAACCAAAATTTATCTGTCTGAGATTTCAACTTCACAATTGAACTGCTGTTTCTGGATGGGAATTCCAAACATATACCACGCTTTGTGTGCAGAAGTGTTCAATTCTGATCACCATTCTATACGAATGATTTTGGAAAACTTAAAAGGGATTAGAAAAGATTTACAAGGATGTTGCCAGCACTGGACGGTGAGAGCTATAGAGAGAGGCTGAATAGACTGGGGCTAATTTCCCTAGAGCATTGGAAACTGAGGGCTGAACTTCATAGAGGTTTATAAAATCATGAGGGGCATGGATCCGGTAGGGAAGTCCAAAGCTAGAGGGCATAGATTTAACTTGAAAGGGGAAAGATTTAAAAGGGACCAAAGAGGCAGCATTTTCACGCAGAGGGTGGTGGAATGGAGCAGGCTGCCAGCGGAAGTGGTGGAGGTGGGTGGCTCATTGGTGTGGTGGCACAGTGGCTCACTGGCTAGCACGGCTGCCTCACAGTGCCAGGGACACAGGTTCGATTCCACTCTTGGGTGACTTTGTGGAGTTTGCACATTTCCCTCATGTCTGGGCGCTCCGGTTTCCTCCCACATCCAAAGATGTGCAAGCTAGGTGGATTGGCCATGCTAAATTGCTCCTAGTGCTCAGGGATGTGTAGAATAGGTGGAGGAATGTGTCTGAGGGTCAGTGTGGGCTTGTTGGAATGAAGGGCTTGTTTCCACACATTCTATGATCTATTAAAAGCTGTCTGGATGAGTACATGAAGCGGAAGGATACACAGTGATATGGGCCAAATGCTGGTAAATGGGACGTGATTAATTTAGAATGTCTGATTAGCATGGTTGAGTTGGACTGAAGGATTTGTTTCCATGCTGTATGACTTTATGACTCTATAGTCTATGACTCCATGACTGTAAGACTCTTAGTCATAGGAACAGGAGTAGGCCATTCAGGCCCTCAAGCCTGTTTACCATTCAGGGATATTGTGGCTGATCTGTGGCCTAACTCCACACAACTGCCTTTGGCCCAGGGGCCCTTAACAACTTCTCTTAACAAAAATTTATCTATTTCAGATTTAAAATTCACAACTGGACTGCAGTTTGTAGATGAGAGTTCCAAACATCTGTCATCTTTTCTGTATAGAAGGGCCCCCTAACTAACTCTGCTCAATGGTCTGGTGTTAATTCTCAGACCGTGCCCCTCCCCAGTTCTAGAGTCTCCAACCTGTGAAAATAGTTTGTCTGCAACTACCCTGTCTTTTCCTGTTTAGCATCGTGAAGATTTTGATCAGATCTAAATCATTAGACCTTCTAAATTCTAGAGAAAACAAGCTTAATTTGTGTAATCACTCATAACTTAACCTGTAAAGTCCAGGTATCAGTCCAGAGCTGGCTTCAAATGATGTACAAAATCCAAAAGGTATCAAGTTTTGCTGTTCAGCAGTGGACATTTGATAGCAATCTGCAGTAAAATGGTGGACAATTTTAAATCTTCCCAACTCCTGGTTCAGAGCGTGACTGTGCCTCTACACCCAACCCCCCACCCTGCTCCCCAACTACTTCAGAGAATGGTTGAATATGCATGCAACAGCAACCTTCCTGACCTTTGTGTTGCATCACACTGTACAACTGCCCCTCAAGCCATCACATTTCATTCCAGAACTAATCCCTGAAACATCTGAAAATGATTATTATCATTCATGCCAGCAAAATTGTGTGGAATTGAACCTGTACAAGAGCATTAATACATCAGGGAAGAAAAAGCCTTCTTTTGACATAGCGAAATGAGTTTCAGCGATAATTCATTTCCTATGATTGAATGAATTATGCATTTTATTCCTGACGCTGAAAACCTGGAAAATCAAAGCAATACTCTCATATGGCCACCAAGCGCGTCTTGAGAGTACTCCTCTGAAGGTAAGACCTGTTCGCTCTCGTGCACATAGTAGTGCTATACATAGGAGTACATCAAAATATTTTCAAAGTCAGCCGCACTTAATTCTCTCATTGAACAATGAAAATGAAGGTTTGTGCTGAAGATTGTTCCTGAAAACCAGGGATCAATCTATTAGTTTGAATTTGATTGGAGTTTAGTAAATTGACTTCATTCTGGGCCAAGGTGGTTGAAAATCATAACCTGGGAACTCAAGTTACATGGCTGAAATAGGGACATGGAGGACATTCTGGAAGTTCCTGACAATGGTAGAATCTGTGCCCAATAAATAGAAGTTGAACGTAATCAATTCTGTGCCAGGATGAGCACTCTGAATTCAAGATTAGTTGGGAGTGAAATCTGCTGGCCAATTCAGTGGGTTGATTTAAACCTATTGGCTTCCATATGGACAACTGTGGATCCATCCCAGGGCTGAACAGAACCATACTGGCCCCAGGTCATGGTGAACGACTGAGAGTAGAAATAAAGTGCAATCTCCTTTTCTCAAAATGGGGTAGACGTTTCATTTTTGTACAGGCATAAGGCAGGTGGACTCCCAAGGTGTGCCCTATTGGTTGGTAGCTAATGAGCTTCCCTTCCAATACCCCTTTCAACTCTTTAAGGGCCATTCCTACAGGCTGCCCTAGTCCCCTCATGTGTCTTGAGGAATTTTGGTTCTTTACCCCTTTAAGAACAGTTTACATATTGAGTATAGGAGTTGTGAACTCATTTTGAGGTTGTACAGGATGTTAGGGAGGCTGCTTCTGGAGTACTATCTCTACCTCGGGTCGCTCAGTTATAGGAAGGATGTTATTAAGCAGGAGAGGGTTCAGAAAAGGTTTACCACAATGTTGCTGGGAATGGAAGGCAATAGGAAGAGGCTGGATAGGCTGGAATTCTTTTTGCTGGAGCATAGGAGACTGAGGAGTGACCTTCTAGTGGTTTATAAAATCAATCGTTGTATAGATAAGGTAAATGGCAAGTGTCTTTTCCCAAAGGGGGGGAATTTCAAGACGAAGGGCCAGATATTTAAGGTGAGAGGAGAAAGATTTAAAATGGACATGAGGGGCAACCTTTTTAGGAAGAGTGGTTCATGTGTGGAATGAACATCCAGAGGAAGTGGTGGATGCAGATATAGTTATAATATTTAAAAGACATTTGGATCAGTACATGAACAAGAAATGTTTGGAGGGATATAGGCTAAGTACAGGCAGGTGGGACTAATTTAGTTTGGGATTATGGTTGGCATGAACTCGTTGGACCAAAGGATCTGTTTCTGCCTGTATGATTTTGACTGTCTAAACCAGACCAATAAATGTAGTTCAATATGAGTATATCTATGATAATTATTCTGGAAGGAAAGAACAAAAAAGGGAAATGTGTATAAAATGGAATATTAATATACTTTGAGTCGCATATTGTCCTAACGAAAACTGGGGAAATCAAGCTATCTTAACTCCTATTTAAACTGTACAAAATACATTATTTATGCACTTCATTACCTCTATAGATCTTTGTTTTTTTGTGTAAAAGTGTTGGACATGCATGTTGAGCAGAGCCCCCTTTGGCATAACATCCTGAAGTCCTGTTACAGTAAACCTACCTAGCATGAAACCTGATGGACTGAGTGGCTTCAGTCCATATTGGAATCACTGTCACAACTGATGTTGGAGGCATCAAGCCTAATTCACCGGCCTCTTTGCAAACAGAAAATCTTTGGCAGCAAGCGGAGAGAGTTAATGTTTCGTGTCTATTATAATCTTTTACTCAGACTAGGAAAACTTCAATTTAAAACAGTTTTAAGTCAATACAGAGGCAGGGAATGTGGGGAACAAAGATGATAGGGACAGCCAGTGATGGCATGGAAATGAGGGGAAGTTAAATGGCAAAAGGGATGATAGTAGGAAGGAAAATGAGTAATGTCAGCAATTTCAGAAGCTGAAGGTATGAGATACCGAGTACTGTTTGGGATTTTGTGAAGCTAGACCTTTTGTGGTTCAGTGGAATCTTCATTATCCTGCATTTCCATTACATCTACACCTTTCGCCATGTGTAATGATCTCTTTGGCCACTTAATCTGTTTCTCTCCAGGGATGCTGCTCAACATGTTCTGTCTTCTGTAGTTTCTGTTTTGATTTCAGATTTCCAGAATCTACGCTCTTGTACTTGGGTTTAAGTGCTGTGAAGGAAGTCATACACATGATGCTTGTTCCAGAAATTTCTCTGGTTTTAGGAACAAAACAAGAGCTCAGAGATGCCGTAAAAGTATAGATTAAATAACGTAAAAACTTTCCGCTCCACAACAGGCTGTTTGACCCATTGAGGTCGCACTGATCAAAAAGGAACTATCTAACCTAATTTCTCTTTCCAGCTCTTGGCCTGTGTACCTATTGGCACGTCATATCCAAATACATTGTAAATGTGATGATAACTTTCAGTCCCTGCACCAAAATCCGCCGTCTCCCAGAAAATGAGAGAAAGAACTTTTCCTCACTTGCATCCCCCCAGCAAAAGCCTGTTTGTTATTTCAAATTGAAAGCCCAGATAATTGAATTTGCTGCTAAGAGAGACATTTGTAAACACTTGAAAGTGAAGAAGAATTCCTGTTGCCAAGATGTCCAATGTCTGGAAACAAATTGAACTGCATGAACCCGCTGAGATTCACCTTTGAAGAATCCCACATATTCCTCCATTTCTGAAGCAACTTACTGTTTCTGGGCAGAATTTTCTGGTTTTCTTGTGAATTTGCTGATGCTGCCCTTCCTTGCTCTGTAATCATTCTTCCACTTAATCGCTTGCCCTCTGTATAAAGCCGTGCAGTGGCTTTCATTAAAATTCACCTTTATTGATTTGTGAACAGCAAGGATTTTCAAATATAGCCCTGGTTCAGCTACATCTGAGGTATTGTGTCCCGTTCTGGTCGCCTCATTACAGGGAAGTTGTGGAATCATTGGAAAAGGTGCAGAGGAGATTTACTAGGATGTTGCCTGGAATGCAGGGAAGGTCTTACGAGGAAAGGTTGAGAGAGCTAGGGCTTTTCTCTTTAGAACGATGAAGGATGAGAGGTGACTTGACTGAGGTGTACGAAATGATCTGAGGTATAGATAGGGTGGACAGCCAGAGACTTTTTCCTTGGGTGGAGGTAGCTATTACAAGGGGCCATTGTTTTAAAGTGAGTGGAGGTAAGGGAGAGACGTCAGAGATAAGTTCTTTACTCAGAGAGTGGTAGGGGTGTGGAATACATTACCAGAGAGGGTAGTGGAGTCAGCCTGATTAGGGGCATTTAAGCGGCTGTTGGATAGGCATATGGATGCTTGTATAAGGTAGGGGTGGAGGTTAGATAGACCTTAGGTTTAGAGTAAAAAGTCGGCACCACAGTGTGGGCCTAAGGGCCTGTACTGTGCTGTACTGTTCTATATTCTATAACCTGTGATGATATGATATGTGCCTTTAGGTGGAATTTGTTCTGTATTGTCTCACTTGAAGACGGGTGTTGTCAACCTGATACTGAGGCATCTGATCCATGGAAAACAGAGTAAATAGCTTTAGGTTTTTTTTTAAAGTAGACAAAAGATGTACGAGAGTAGAGTCAGGCATAAGCAGACCGGGGTTTTAGTTTTCGCTTTCAGTTGTTGAAGTTGGGGTTTTTGGCTTTGAAGCTGTTAGGTACAGCTCTCCCTATGCTGTTAGATTCATTCTCTCGGTGTTCTTTCTCCTGGACTGAGGTAATAGCAAGTGAGCGAAATCTGTTTTGCTGAATTTGCCTTTGCTAAAGGTGTATTTATAGAATGCAGCTATATTGGAACAGTTGACAAGTAGTAGTTAAACAATATTCTACTCTGGTGAGTATTTTGATGCAGTTAAAGTTATACCAATTTGTTTTTTGTTTGTATTTTAAATGGTGAGAGAATAATGTGTGTTTTGCTTAAAGCCTAGTAATTCAAACAATTGATTCACATTTGGAACACTGCACCTTACACATCATCTAAATAAGATAAAACTTAGGATCTAGGCTATCTCCTTGATATGTTTTGAGAGGGCTTTGTCTGGTCCATCACAAATCTCATGAAAACAGTGCTTCTCATGTGTTCGCTGTAGATTGAGTAGAACAATGCTAATTCTGAGCCCCAACTTGGCTGTTTAGTTTACTTTGCTTTCAGGTGGATTTGACTAAAGTGATAAGTTTGGATGTTTTAATACAGCTTCTTATTCATATTCATGTGATTTTTGTTTTAATGGTAGAATGGCTATTTTTCACTTTTTAATGCTACTCCTGACTTAAAAAGGTGTTAATTGTCCTGGTGATTTCATTTCATGTGTACCACGTTTTATTACGGCCAGCAGAGAGTGGGTGTACTGATATACACCCCATTTCCAATTTCTTACGAAGAGTTGTATTAAACTTGCAATGTTAACTCTGTGTTTTCCATCTCCATAAATGCTGCCAGGCCTGCTGAGTTTCTACAGCATTTTCTGTGTTCCTTTCGGATTTCCAGCATACACACTATTTTGCCATTATTTAAGTTATTGTTTGCAGAAGTCTGTACCTCTCGCCAATTACAAATGTAGTTATTGTTTTCTGTGATCTCTGTCAGTCCCTCATAGATGAAGATGATTCTCTTTCACTCTTAGGGTGAGTTCCTAGCTGGCTGCACAGACTGATATAGTTTCCTTAGGCTGTGATACACTTGCAGCAGAAGGTGGTCGTGGGAAGTGGGTGGGGCAGCGCGCTCCTATTGCTGTTTTCGATTGGCTTCTGCTTTTTCTCTACAACAAGTCTCATAGTGTTTGATGTCTTCCCGGATGCTCCTCGTCCTCTTTGGATGGTCTTGGGGGCATTGATTCCCAGGTGTCTGTAGAAACGCTGCATTTTCCCCAGTGAGGCCTTGAGGGTATCACTGAAGTGCTTCCTCTGTCCACCTGGGCTTGCTGTGATCAATAAGGTTTGATTGAGTCAAAGGAGGAGCAAATTTATTAACTGGTAAACCTGAGTAAAATAACAAAAACATGATGTCAAGCATAGAGCCTTTGTATTGACACTTCTGCACGCACGTAAACACACACGCAAACATGCAAGCACACGTATGTACACACACAAGCACTCATACATGTGTGCATTCATACCTACACACATGCATGTGCACATTGAAAATTAAAAAAGAATAATATCCAATGCAAAGAAAGACAAAACAATATACAATTTAGTTCCAGAAATCTTCCTCCCGCTGCCTCCAACCTAGTAGTTTCCCAAACCCGGACAGCCTGCTTCTACCTCCTTCCCAAAATCCACAAACCAGACTGTCCCAGTAGCCCCATCATGAGAGCCTGTTCCTGCCCACTGAGTTCATTCTTCCTACCTTGATTCCATCCACTCTCCACTTGTCCAGACCCTGGCCACCTCCATCCGCGATTCCTCCAATGCTTTCCTCCATATTGCTAAATTCCTTGGCTCCGACTGCCTTCTGTTCACCATGGATGTCTAATCCCTGAGTACCTCCATTCTCCATCAGGAGTTCTTGGCTTCTTCCTCAACCAGAGTTCTGAGCAATCCCCATCCACAATCGCTCTACTCCGCCTGACTGAACTTGTTCTTTCACTAAACAATTTCTCCTTCAATTCGTCTCACTTCTGCCAAGTCAAAGGAGTGGGCACCCACATGGTTCCCAAGGGCCTAAACAGTCTACCCAGCATTTCACCTATACTTCCTCCAATCTTGTGCATTGTATTCCACGCACTCAGTGAGGTCTACTATACATTGGAAAGACCAAACCCAGACTGGGTGACTGCTTTGCAGAGTACCCGTGGTCTGGTCATTTTAACGTAGTGTCCAGCTCACATGCCCGCATGCCTGTCCTCAGTGTGCTGCTGTGTTCCGGTGAATCACAGCGCAAACTGGAGATACAACATCTCATCTTCAGGCTAGGCATTTGACAGTCTTCTGGACTTAATATTTAGTTCAACACCTTCAAATTGTGAGAGCAGGAGGATCTAGGCCCGAAACGTCAGCTTTTGTGTTCCTGAGATGCTGCTTGGCCTGCTGTGTTCATCCAGCTTCACACGTTGTTACTTTCAAATTGTAAACCGTTTCTTCCCTTTCTTTTAGCTTGTTACAATCTGTTATCATGTCCTGTCCCCACCACCAACATTGCCCTCCCCCAACCCCATCCCATTGGGATTGTCTGTCCTTTCAAGTCTAACAGTTAGATTAAGTGATCAATGGTGTTTCTGAACTATCAACATCTTTTCTCCATCAGCACCCTATATCCACTACCCCCGCCAACCCCCCCAACAACTATCAGCATAAATGCTGTCCCCTCCACATTTTTTTTTATCCATTCATGGGATGAGGGCTTCGCTGACCAGGCAGCATTTATTGCTTATCCCTAATTGCCCGGAGAGCAGTTAAGTGTCACCCACATTGCTGTGGGTCTGGAGTTACATGTAGGCCAGACCACGTAAGGATAGCAGTTTCCTTCCCTAAAGGACATTAATGAACCAGATGGGTTATTCCTGACAATCGTCAATGGATTCATGGTCATCATTCGACTCATAATTCGAAAATCTTTATTGCATTCAAATTCCACCATCTGCCGTGGCGGCATTCGAACCTGCGTCCCCAGAATGTTATCCAGGCCTCTGGATTAACAGCCCAATAATAATACCACTTGACGATTGCCTTCCCCATTTCACTTCAGCTCTGATGGAGAGTCCTCTAGACTTGAAATGTAAGCTTGCCCTCTCTCCTTAGAGATAATGGGAACTGCAGATGCTGGAGAATCCAAGATAATAAAATGTGAGGCTGGATGAACACAGCAGGCCCAGCAGCATCTCAGGAGCACAAAAGCTGACGTTTCGGGCCTAGACCCTTCACCAGAGAGGGGGATGGGGTGAGGGTTCTGGAATAAATAGGGAGAGAGGGGGAGGAGGACCAAAGATGGAGAGAGAAGAAGATAGGTGGAGAGAAGAGTATAGTGGGGAGGTAGGGAGGGGATAGGTCAGTCCAGGGAAGACGGACAGGTCAAGGAGGTGGGATGAGGTCAGTAGGTAGGAGATGGAGGTGCGGCTTGAGGTGGGAGGAAGGGATGGGTGAGAGGACGAACAGGTTGGGGAGGCAGAGACAGTTTGGACTGGTTTTGGGATGCAGTGGGTGGAGGGCAAGAGCTGGGCTGGTTGTGTGGTGCAGTGGGGGTTGGGGACGAACTGGGCTGGTTTTGGGATGCGGTGGGGGAAGGGGAGATTTTGAAGCTGGTGAAGTCCACATTGATACCATTGGGCTGCAGGGTTCCCAAGCGGAATATGAGTTGCTGTTCCTGCAACCTTCGGGTGGCATCATTGTGGCACTGCAGGAAGCCCATGATGGACATGTCATCTAAAGAATGGGAGGGGGAGTGGAAATGGTTTGCGACTGGGAGGTGCAGTTGTTTATTGCGAACCGAGCGGAGGTGTTCTGCAAAGCGGTCCTCGGCTTGATTTCCCCAATGTAGAGGAAGCCACACCGGGTACAGTGGATGCAGTATACCACATTGGCAGATGTGCAGGTGAACCTCTGCTTAATATGGAAAATCATCTTGGGGCCTGGGATAGGGCTGAGGGAGGAGGTGTGGGGACAAGTGTAGCATTTCCTGCGGTTGCAGGGGAACGTGCCGGGTGTGGTGGGGTTGGAGGGCAGTGTGGAGCGAACAAGGGAGTCACAGAGAGAGTGGTCTCTCCAGAAAGCAGACAAGGGTGGGGATGGAAAAATGTCTTGGGTGGTGGGGTTGGTTTGTAGATGGCGGGAGTGTCGGAGGATGATGCGTTGTATCCGGATGTTGGTGGGGTGGTGTGTGAGAACGAGGGGGAGCCTCTTTGGGCGGTTGTGGCGGGGGCGGGTTGTGAGGGATGTGTTGCGGGAAATGTGGGAGACGCGGTCAAGGGCATTCTCTACCACTGTGGGGGAAAGTTGCAGTCCTTGAAGAACTTGGACATCTGGAATGTGCGGGAGTGGAATGCCTCATCGTGGGAGCAGATGTGGCGGAGGCGGAGGAATTGGGAATAGGGTATGGAATTTTTGCAGGAGGGTGGGTGGGAGGAGGTGTATTCTAGGTAGCTGTGGGAGTCGGTGGGCTTGAAATGGACATCAGTTACAAGCTGGTTGCCTGAGATGGAGACTAAGAGGTCCAGGAAGGCGAGGGTTGTGCTGGAGATGGCCCAGGTGAACTGAAGGTTGGGGTGGAAGGTGTTGGTGAAGTGGATGAACCGTTCGAGCTCCTCTGGGGAGCAAGAGGCGGCGCCGATACAGTCATCAATGTAACGGAGGAAGAGGTGGGGTTTGGGGCATGTGTAGGTGCGGAAGAGAGACTGTTCCACGTAACCTCTTCCGCACCTACACAGGCCCCAAACCTCACCTCTTCCTCCGTTGCATTGATGACTGTATCGGCGCCGCTTCTTGCTCCCCAGAGGAGCTCGAACGGTTCATCCACTTCACCAACACCTTCCACCCCAACCTTCAGTTCACCTGGGCCATCTCCAGCACATCCCTCGCCTTCCTGGACCTCTCAGTCCCCATCTCAGGCAACCAGTTTGTAACTGATGTCCATTTCAAGCCCACCGACTCCCACAGCTACCTAGAATACACCTCCTCCCACCCACCCTCCTGCAAAAATTCCATCCCCTATTCCCAATTCCTCCGCCTCCAACGCATCTGCTCCCAGGATGAGGCATTCCACTCCGCACATCCCAGATGTCCAAGTTCTTCAAGGACCGCAACTTTCCCCCCTCAGTGGTAGAGAATGCCCTTGACCGCGTCTCCCGCATTTCCCGCAACACATCCCTCACACCCCGCCCCCGCCACAACCACCCAAAGAGGATCCTCCTCTTTCTCACACACCACCCCACCAACATCCGGATACAACTCATCATCCTCCGACACTTCCGCCATCTACATCCGACCCCACCACCCAAGACATTTTTCCATCCCCACCCTTGTCTGCTTTCTGGAGAGACCACTCTCTCCGTCACTCCCTTGTTCGCTCCACACTGCCCTCCAACCCCACCACACCCGGCACCTTCCCCTGCAACCGCAGGAAGTGCTACACTTGCCCCCACACCTCCTCCCTCACCCCCATCCCAGGCCCCAAGATGACTTTCCATATTAAGCAGAGGTTCACCTGCACATCTGCCAATGTGGTATACTGCATCCATTGCACCCTGTGTGGCTTCCTCTACATTGGGGAAACCAAGCAGAGGCTTGGGGACCGCTTTGCAGAACACCTCTGCTTGGTTTGCAATAAACAACTGCACCTCCCAGTCGCAAACCATTTCCACTCCCCCTCCCATTCTTTAGATGACATGTCCATCATGGGCTTCCTGCAGTGCCACAATGATGCCACCCGAAGGTTGCAGGAACAGCAACTCATATTCCGCTTGGGAACCCTGCAGCCCAATGGTATCAATGTGGACTTCACCAGCTTCAAAATCTCCCCTTCCCCCACCGCATCCCAAAACCAGTCCAACCTGTCCCTGCCTCCCTAACCTGTTCTTCCTCTCACCCATCTCTTCCTCTCACCCCAAGCCGCACCTCCATCTCCTACCTACTGACCTCATCCCACCTCCTTGACCTGTCCGCCTTCCCTGGACTGACCTATCCCTTCCCTACCTCCCCACCTATACTCTCCTCTCCACCTATCTTCTTTTCTCTCCATCTTCGGTCCGCCTCCCCCTCTCTCCCTATTTATTCCAGAACCCTCACCCCATCCCCCTCTCTGATGAAGGGTCTAGGCCCGAAACGTCATCTTTTGTGCTCCTGAGATGCTGCTGGGCCTGCTGTGTTCATCCAGCCTCACATTTTATTATCCTCCCTCCTTAGATGCTGTCCGACATGCTGTGATCTTCAGCATTTGTTGTTTTCAGTACAATTTAAGCTTTTTCTTTGCCTTTGAGGCATGAGATTTTAATCTATGATCAACAGTGATGAGCTGGTTTCTTGAATTCAGTCATTCACAGCGAATGTTCCAGGTTATTGAAAATTCTTGGTTCATTGCTTTTATTCTTTTCTCAGTAAATTAGTCTGTTGGAACAAAGTGCCATCCTCTTCGGCTAATAAAAATGGAGGTACAGTTTCACTGCTATTATCTGCAAACATGCCTTAGAATCTCTCTTGAAATAGTGGTTTCTGTGTGTTTCCAAAGCATTCTTTGAATTGATCTGTTTGTGTCAACCCAGTACTTTATATTTGTTAGTATGTTCCTGAGACTATGGTATGTTTCATTGATTTGTAAATCTGTTTGGGGTTTAGCAGGTAATTAGTGGTAAGTTGGCCCATAACGGGGACAATTCATTTTGCAAAGAGTTTTGATGGTTTGTTGTTAAAGTTCCCTGTTATCCTTTGATATATTCAGGAGGGATT
Organism: Stegostoma tigrinum; assembly: GCF_030684315.1. Classification (NCBI taxonomy): domain Eukaryota; kingdom Metazoa; phylum Chordata; class Chondrichthyes; order Orectolobiformes; family Stegostomatidae; genus Stegostoma; species Stegostoma tigrinum. The sequence goes on from NC_081356.1 coordinate 112,081,133, forward strand.
TCAATCCTCTTTGCATCATGAGGTTTGGATTTAAATCTTTGTTCCAGTTGTATCTGTGGGCAAAGCTTACTGGGCATAATAGGGGAGCAAATTTCAGTGTTATTTGACAGGATTCTAAAAATTAATAGTCTGTATTTTATCATCTTGAAAATGTGACCTGACTTTTAAATTTGATACAAACATAAGGACTAACCCAATGTATTGAGCGCCAATCTATTGTAACATTGTCACGTGGTTGAGCATCATCATGTAAATCATGCGCCACTCCCCCAACAACAATCTAGTTACGTCCAGAAGTCCTAAAAGTAATAATGTGACAGCACAGTCAGCAGGCAACCTCAAGGCAAAGTACTTGATGTACTGCCACTAGGCTCATTTTAGCTGCAGGGTTCTATTTCCATGGTCCTGTAAAATTGTGCTGTTCTGGGTGTAATCCATGATCACTTAATTAGCCAACATCAGAGGCTCCTGGTGTCAGTGTGACCAAAGCAGACTCTCAGGATTAATGATGTGCGAGAGATGGGGGTGACGCATTTCCAGAGATGACCACAAACCATCTTTTCCATCAAGAGCTCTTTCAGGCTAGAGAGGTTGTTTAGTGCCTGCGCACATACAAATGTACATTGTACTGATCAACTGGATGGCTAGTGCATTGCTCTGTTAATCACTATGTTTTTCACTATTGTCCATTTACCAGCTTCTTGTTTTTTACTTAAATCATGTTTGGGAGAATGCATGGACAAAATCATATGATTTGTTAAATATTCTGCCATGTTATCTTGATCCCTCTGTTATATTTCTGGGTTTGCTTTACTTTATAAGTTACTTTGAATGTTTTGTTTGCCACATGTACCTCAGATGGCTATTTTTGGGTGAGCTGTCGCCCGCAATACCAAGGAGAATGATTTCATTGCTCAGATATCTTTGTACTTCTGTAGTGTGCCCAGGAAACCAATAACTAACAAGCTTCTTCATTTCAGTGGACATATCTTTGGAAAAATAACAAGAAGCATTGACTCAAGATTTCAATACCAAACCCGTTCATTAGATGGAAAAAGAGCATTAACAGTTAGAGCAGCTTGTATTTAGTGACAAGATAGGACACTCAGGGTGTGGAGATTTGACAGCTGATGTAATGATTACTAATGCTGGCATGAAATAAGTTGGTAGTGTGCAAGAATGGAGCATATTTTATTCAATTAGTGATTTAAATTTAGTGTCTCCTCAAATAGGTATGAAGCAACAAATAATATGTGAATGCTGAGGACAACGGATTATCATGCTTCTAAGTCTGGCCTTCTGTTTGAAACTTGCCCATGGAAGTGTGTAGTCACCTCATGATCTGTATGTCCTTGCTGCATCTGCCTGTACTGCTGGCAAAACAAAGCGTGTCACTGCACTTAGGTTCATGTAACTACAACAAATCAAATCAATAAATCCCTCTGAGCAGCTTCTTCTCAAATTGAAATCTGTCCTGGAAATGAAACACATAATTACCTACTGCATTATTGTTGTTACAAATTCAATTTGGCATTAAAGTTTGAGCAACATGGTCTGAAAGCCTAGCAGTTTTCCACCTATGAAGGAGGGGTGAGGGGGTGGAAGGTGAGAGGGCAAGGGGTGGCTGCCTTGTGCAACTTTCTAGAGTACAAAGGAAAGCCTGAGGCCTGCTTCTGCTATTCATGGCTTCAAGAAAATGGGTTTTCATAAATCTTCACATAGATTTAGAAAGACTCACTCTTTGTCATGTTGAGTATGAGTAAAACAGTTATAAAACATTAATAACATGGTTATTACTCCATGCAGATAGTCCATTTAGGAGGGAAATCACTAAGCTCTGTTACTGTACAAGGGAGGGGAATGGAAGTCTAGAAGTCGTTCTCCTAAAATGGTTGTAGATACAGATCAAAATGATCAGGTTTGTCCTGGATAAAGGGAAGGGGAACTAAAAGTGGGCAAATGCACTTGAAGCGATGATCAGTCACGATCTAATAAGTTAGTGGAACAGACTTTAGGGACTGAATGGCTTCCTTCCATTCCTATGTTCCTAGTCAGTAGTCAGAGAGGCAAAGTTGAGTTAAACAGGCTGCATCAGGCGATCAAAGAGGCAGACAGTTCCTGCTGAGAATCCATGTGGTGAGAATTTTACACAATTTGAACATGGTAACCATAGGCTGCAGAGATCTCTTCATTGGTGGATAAATGTAACAGCAACCCAAGTAATTGTCTCTGGCCAGGATCTCAAAGTCCATTGTAGCTGACCAGCCTGTCTTGAATTCCTGTTGTTATTTATCTATATTATTTAATAAAGTATTAATTGATACTGTACTGGTGGGATGAGAAATGATCACGAATGGTGAGTCAAAGGAGACTGTGCAGTGAATCACTCCAACACTTTTAACATTTCACACTAGCCAGTGAATGTTACAACGTTTTCATGCATTCGTTAGAACACATCCACATTCAATCATTTTTAACTTACTGCACTTTTTTCTGAAAGCAAGCACTTAAATACATACAATGAGTTTGTTGACTTCATAGAGCCACAGAATTGCATTGGCACAGAAGGAGACCATTCAGCCCATTGGACCTGTACCAGCACTTCAAATGAGCATTATTGCATAGTGCCAAACCCCTTTCAAAAAAAAAATTACGAAGAATTTAGTTTGAAAAAGTTAACTGAAAGACCATCCTCCACTCAAATCAAGGATCAGTAAAAAGCAGCAACAGCTTGAATTTTTCACCGTTTGCTATCTTTGTTTGATGTCAGTTTCATGCAGTGTGTTTCACCGCACAAGACTGTCAATAATATATCTTCCTGCAGTCTCACTAGGTTTTGTAGGTCTCACTAGGTCTCCTTTTCTCCCCATTCCTTTGCATATTATTTTTCTCCAAATAATCATTCAATGCCCTCTTGAATGTCTCAACTGAACTTGCCTGCACCACTCTGCTAGGCTGTGCATTCCATTCCCTAAATGGCCCTTGAGTGAAAAGGTTTTCCTCACTTCATCCTTCCTTCCTTTTCACGTCACTTATGCCCTCTTATTCTTGCTCCTTTTATGAGCAGGGATAGTTTCTCCAAGAAGAACAGCTCCAGCTTTTTTGAAAAAATCTGTTCTTATGAATGAAGCTTCTGATCCCTGGAACTATTTTTTGTAACTGCTTCCTCAGTCTCCAAAATGTTCACATTCTTCCTGTAATGTGGCATCCACAACTGTGCACAGTACTCTAGCTGAGATCTATCACATATCTTGTACAAGTTTAATATGACCTCCTTGCTCTTATATGCAATGTCTTTATTAGTAAAACCGTAGATACTGCATGCTTTAGTTATTTCTCTCTCTACCTGAGTTTCCACTTTCAATGGGCACATATACACCTGGGTCCCTCTGTGCTCCTGCACCACCTTTTAGAATTGTATTCCCTGATTTTAGATTGTCTTTCAGTGTTCTTTGTACTAAGATACATCACCTCACACTTCTCTGCACTCAAACTCGTCTGTCACCTACATACTCACTCCACCAACTTGTCATTGTTCTTCTGGAGTTTTTATCCTCCTCAGTTTACAATTCTTCCAAATTTGGTGTCGTCTACTAACTGTAATATTTTCCCCGGCATAAATATATATCCATAAAAACATAGGTGCCAAAGCCCACCCGGAGAATTCCATTCCAAATCTTTCTTCAACCTGAAAAATATTAATTGATGACCATTGTCTGCTTCCTATCAATCAGCTAGTTTTGTGGTCTATGTTAATGTTGACCCTCTTATACCATGATCTATAACTTAGCTCGCACGTCGGCGGTGTGGCACTGTATCAAATACTTTCTGGAAATCTATGTATTCCGCATCAACAGCCTTATCACCTTCAACTCTTTCTGTTACCTCTTCAAAGAAACACCAGCAAGTTAGTTAAACGTGATTTCCCCTTTAGAAAGCTACGCTGGCTCTTCCTAATTAACATCCATTTTCCATGTGATACGCAATTCTATCCCAAATAATTGCTTTGAAGAGATTCCACATTGAAGTTAAACTGACTGGACTGCAATTGCTGGGCTTGTACTTGAAGCCTTGCTTGAATGTTTCAAATTTCCAGCCTTCTGGCACCAAACCCAAGGTTAAGAAAGACTAAAGACTGATCGTGGCTTGTGCAATTTCGACTCTTACTCCCTTCAAAATCCTTGAATGCGTCTCATCTGGTCCTCGAGCCTGGTCAACTTGCAGTGCTTTGCAATTGAGTTTTAACTTGTCAACAGATTTTGCAGCCTTCTATGTTAATTTAAACAGATTAATGAACTGAATTGGATCATTAGTAGTGCTGCGTGCCATATTTATCATCGAGCTCATTCTTGGGTTGTGTTGGTTGGCTGATGTTGGTATTTAATGCGTTGCTATGATAGCGCTAGGCCCCTTCTGGATCTGCTGCCATCTGGCGAGGTGGAGGTTTTCCCACAATGGCATTGGGGTACTGCCAACGCTGACCCAGTGATGACAACTGAATGTTAATTGCATCTCCCAGTCAGGAGAGTGTTTGATTTTGAATAGAGGAGTTGGTATTAACATGCACGTTTTAAAATTTCTTGTGTGGGTTGTGGTTATCACTGGCTAGACCAGCATTTATTGCCCATCCCTAGTTGCCTTTGAGAAGATGGTCGTGAATTGCCTTCTTGAACCGCTACGTTCAATGTACTGATGACAAACCCCTAATGCTGTTTGGCACCAATGGCAAGCCAGTTCATAAGACCATAAGACATAGGAGTGGAAGTAAGGCCATTCGGCCCATCAAGTCCATTCCGCCATTTAAATCATGGCTGATGGGCATTTCAACACCACTTCCCTGCACTCCCCAAGCATTCCAAGCATTAAAAGTTGTTAGGACTTACTACCAAAGTAGCCTTGGTGAATTATTACTATGCACACATGGTATGCTCGTTGAAGGGTAAACAGGTTTCAATTTAGTTGTTTGTTGCTCAGATTCACCCTAGACATTGTTGAGATACTTCCACATTGTTACTGCAAAACCTGTTAGAACTCTCTCCATTTGTCTAACACACTCCTGACTTGCAGGTGCTGGTAAGGTCTTGTGAATAAGGAATTGAGGCTGTCTTCAGAGAATACCCAGTAAGCATGATATTCGATGGCTCCTCCAGTTGGATTTTCTGTAGTGGAGATCTCCTTTTAAATGTGAATGATAGTATTTGATGATGCTAATGTTGTTGAATATCTTGGAGAGATGGTTGGACTCTTTGTGAACAATGGTCATTTTTTGGTATGATGTGAATGCTACTTGCTACTTATCTGTTTGGATCTGGATGTAGCCCAGGTCTAGCTGCACCGCTTGCTTTGTTATCTGAGGAATGATGAGTGATTACTGTGTACTTATCAATGAGCTCCATTTCCAACTGTACTAAGGCCTAGAACATTATCCCAGTGTATCTATCTAATATCTGGGTGCTGAGATGATTGGCTGTAACATTTGTCAAATATAAAGTCCATTTACTTATATTTTATAAAGGCTTCTTGGTGCCACACTTTGTCCTGTACTGTCCTGGTGTTGTGGGAAGTGACTCTTATCTCACTGTTTGGAATTCAATTCCTGTTCCAGTGAAGTTTATGTCAAGATCAGGTAATGAACATTCATGGTGTCATCCTTGTTTCAAATCTGTGCCTGCACCACCCTCCTGCCCCATTCTATCTGTATACCTGCAACCCCTCCAAGATATTTTCCATAATTTTGGCCTTTTACAAATCCCCAATTGGTAATTATTGCCAGTCTGTCGACAATTGTTTAGGCCTTTCCTAAGCTCTGATTTTCTACTTGTTCTTTCCTCGTCTTAAAAATTAACCAACCTTTTGTTTATCACTTCCCCTTCACGATCAGGATGTCAAAGTTATTTATTATGCGCTCCCAGATGCTTCTTCTGCATTATGGGAGCTGTGGACATGACTGTTCCTGCTTGTGGTGAGTCTATTTGCATAGAATATTCTCTTGCCCCTGTTTCTGAGGGCTGTGGTATCGATACCCATTGGATTAGCTTCTGCTTATGGGCAAGGCATGAAAAAGTTTGCCTTTGCCTTCTGCAGGATGGCTGTCCGGGAGACTCTCATCACAGCCAACAGGTTATTGGAAGGATGTACAGGTTGATGAACAACCTGCTTGGTGACATTAAATGCCTCAGAAAAGAAATGAAACCGGAAGAATACCTTGCATTCATCTAGGCACCACAAACTGCAATGGCAAACACAGTTCTGTCGACCCTCCAAAGTCCTCCTTGTCAGCATCTAGGGGCTGGCCCATAATTGGGAGATCTGTCCCACGGACTAGTCACGGAACAACCTGACATTCATACTCACAAAATACTACCTTCCAGCCAATGTCCCTGACAGCACCGTCAACATCCCTGTGCTTGTCTGAGACAGACCCAGCAGAGGGGCCAGCAGAGGGGATGGTATCCAATCGAGAGGGAGTTGCCTTGGCTCTGGACCCCATGAAACCTCATGGCTTCAGGTTAGACATGAGTAAAGACACCTCCTGCTGATTATCACTTACCAGTCCCACTCATCTAATGTATCAGTACTGCTCCATGTTAAACAACACTTGGAGGAAGCACTGAGGATGGCACGGGCACAACATGTTCTGTGGATGGGGGATTTCAACATTCATCACCAAGTGTGGCTCGGTTGCAATACTACTAATCGAGCTGGTCCTAAGGACACAACTGCTAGGCTGGGTCTGCAGCAGGTGGTGAGTGAACCATAAAGAGGGAAGAACATACTTGACCTTATCCTTTCGAAACTGCTGGCTGCAGATACATCTGCCCATGACAGTAAGCGTGATCACTGCAAAGTCCTCATGGAGACAAAATCCTGCCTTCACATTGTGAATACCATCTATTGTGTTGTGTAGCACTGTTACTGTGCTAAATGGTTTGGACTTCAACCAGATCTGGCAAATGAAGACTCAGTATCCAAGAGGTGCTGTGGGCCAACAACAGCAGCAGAATTATATTCCAGCACAATCTGCAACCTCATGGCCTGGCATACCTCACAATTAACTATTACCATCAAGCCAGGGGATCAACTTGGTTCAATAGAAAGTGCAGGAGGGCTTGCCACGAACAGCTCCAGGCTTACCTCAAAATGAGATGTCAATGCAGTGAAGTTATCAAACAGGACTATTTGCATGTCAAACAGCATGAGCAGCAAGTGATAGACAGAGCTAAGTAATCCCACACCTGACAAACCAGATCTAAGCTCTGTCACCTTGCCACATCCAGTTGTCAATGGTGGTGGACAGTTAAATAATTCATTAAAAGAGGGAGTTCCCCATACTCAATGATGGAAGAGCTCAGCACTTGAGTGCAAAATCTAAGGCTGAGGTATTCCCAACAATCTTTGGCCAGAAGTGCTGAGTGATCACCTCTAGAGGTTCCCAGGATCATCGATTCAGTTCATTCCATATGACATCAAGAAATGTTTGGAGGCACTGGATATTGCAAAGACTGACAACATATAGTAGAAAAAATCCAACCCAGCCAATTACTGCCCCATCAGTCTCCTCTCGATCATCAGTAAAGTGATGGAAGGGGTCATCGACAGTGTTATTAAGCAGCACCTGCTCAGCAATAACCTGCTCAGTGACACCCAGTTCAGGTTCCGCCAGGGCCACTCAGCTCCTGACCCCATTACAGGCTTGGTTCAAACATGGACAAAAGAGCTGAATTCCACCGGTGAGAGTGACAGTTCTTGACATCAAGCTGCATTTGTGTGGCATCAAGGAGCCCTGGCAAAACTGGAATCAATTGGGGTTTGGGGGGAATTCTCTCCAGTGTTTTGACTCCTACCTGGCAAAAAGGTATACGGTTGTGATTGTTAGAGGTTAGTCATCTCACCTTCAGGACATCTCTGCAGGAGATCCTCAGGGTAGTGCCTAGGCTCAACATCATCTTCGGATGCTTCACCAATAACCTTCCCTTGTCATAAGAAATGGGGATATTGGCCGATAATTAAGCAATTTTCAGCTTAATCGTTTATGACTCCTCAGATACTGAAGCTGTCCATGTCCAAATGCAAGAAGACTTGGATAATACCCAAGCATGGGCTGACAAGCGGCAAGTGACATTCAAGCCATGCAAGTGCCAGGCAATGACCATCTCTGACAAGAGACAATCTAACCATCATCCCTTGACTTACAATAGCATTGCCATTACATAGAACATAGAACATTACAGCACAGTACAGGCCCTTCGGCCCTCGATGTTGTGCTAACCTGTCATACCGATCTGAAGCCCATCTAACCTACACTATTCCATGTACGTCCATATGCTTATCCAATGACGACTTAAATGTACCTAAAGTTGGCGAATCCTCCACTCTCAATATCCTGTGGATTACCATTGACCATAAACTGAACCATCTAAATACAATAGCTACAAGAGCAGGCCAGAGGCTAGGAATGCTGCAGCAAGCAACTTACTTCCTGACTCCCCAAAGCCACCATCTACAAGGCACAGGTTTGGAGTGTGATGGAATATTCCCCACTTGCCTGGATGAGTACAACTCTACCAACACTTAAGAAGCTTGATACCATCCAGGACAAAGCAGCCCATTTGATTGGCACCACATCCACAGGCATCCACTCCCTCCACCACCAACACTCAGCAGAAGTGTGTACAATCTACGAGGTGCACTACAGAAATTCACCAAAGATCCTCAGACAGCACCTTCCAAATCATGACCACTTCCATCTAGAAGGTTAAGGGCAGTAGATTCATGGGAACACCACCACCCCCAAGTTCCCCTGCAAGCTAGTCACCGTCCACACTTGGAAATATATTGCTGTTTCTTCATTGTTGCTGGGTCAAAATTTTGCAACTCCCTCCTGAATGCATTGTGGGTCAACATACCGCACATGGACTGCAGCGGTTCAAGAAGTCAGCTCACCACCAACTTCTCAAGGGCAACTAGGGACATGCAGAAAATGTTGGCCCAGCCAGTAATTGGTTATTGGTCCCATGACCTAAAAGTTTGAAAATGGACTTTGAATGCACTACCACTGCACCACAAGACTTCCACGTACACAGTGGTGTGTGTGGTTTATGCTGTACTACAACAGATAAATTTGAAAACCATGTTTTGCAAAATAATAAGTGAGAGTAAATGGAAAATTTAAGACTGATTAGTGACTATTGACTTTCTCTGTGCAGTGGCAAAATTATCAGCATTAAATGAAAAACAAACACTGAGCAATGACTGGCTTGTTTCAGTCAAGGACATTGTACTGGAACATGAATACCTTGTCAAATTTAATTCTGTCAACGTATAGCAACAGAAATCAGTATCCATCAAAAACAATTTGATTACATGTTTAAAGACGAAACAATTTATAATCTCATGCTCGCATATTTGTTTTGTTGACATTACTTTGTCTGTACAGTACGGACTGGCTGACAATGGTGTCTTTCATTCACTCTTGGTTAGTAGGGTAAATTGTTCAGCAGACGGATTGCACACAGTTGTATTTGTACTTAAAGGAGCACTAGGAGACTTATAATTGCCAGTTTGATGGTGATGTTTATATCCAGGAAATAATGATCACGTATGTTTAATATTTGTGCCTTTGCACAGTTGTGTTGTTAAATTTGGAACTTGTTGCTTAGCTTGGCCAATGTTGATGGGTCAAAATTAGTATTATCAAAAGCCTCAAGCTATAGACATTAAAAATAGATTTTAATAGAATTAAAAAATCGTATGCAATTCCAAATTAGCTGCAGTAAATCTGAGCGGAGCCTGACAACTGGTATCTGAAACAGTTGTTGGTGTTACTTGTTAAAATCTGCTGTAGAGAATGATTTTTATATTCTGGCAAGGATGGTGGGTTAAGGAGATCTGCTCCTGAAACAGCAGATTGCAGTGGTCAATTTTAGGTTAAGCTTGGCCCACTGATGAACTGTCTGGATAACGGGTAGCCTCACATCTTCTCGGGACGATGGCTGCTGATAATAGCTCCCAGGTAGTTCTATGACAATAGTTATGCTTGTTCTGTTTGACGGTGCTTCCAGACTTTAGAATACTGGTCAAAATCGAAGCTTAGAGACCAGAACCTTAAAAGAATCAAAAGCATAGGAAAGGTACTTAGAAAGCTCATGTAAATATAGATGGCAAAGCCAAATGCAGCATAAAAAGCTAAAATAAGTCTTCCCACCAATAAACACTGTTCACTGGAATGAGTGATATAGATAGTTTGTGGGAATGTCTTGGATGAATAATTAAATTCTTTTTTAACAGTTCTTGTCCCTAGAGACTATTTCCAACATTTCTCCTTGTTTAAAGCCTTTGGTTTGGACTATTTTACCAATTTGTCACTTGACTGTTTACTTTTGTAATTTGTGAAGTTAGATGACAGCTGTATCCTGTGTACTTAATTGGCAATATCATAAATGAAATTTGTTACCTAGAAAATATTTCAAATCTGTATTTGTGAAGGCAATGTGTTTGGTTGGACTTGTATCTGTACAGTTGGAACATGACTTTGCAAGGATCCGTACATTTATCAACCGAATCATTGTGATATGTCTCATTATTGGTCATTTCTGATTTATCAATTATTATATTTTTACAATGCATAGTAGGACAAGTTGTTGATCACTTGATTCTGTAGATTGAGTGACTCAATTTGAACTTGGTTAAATCTGTTTTTTTATTAAATTCTTTGATGGGATGTGAGCATTGCTGGCAAAACCAGCAACTGTTGCTCATGACTTCTAACCCTTTGGAATGGGTGGTTTGCCTGGTCATTTCAGAGGGAGGTAGAGAGTGAACCGTCTTGCTGTAGGTCTGGAGTCATGCATAAACCAGACTAGAAAGTACGGCAGGTTGCTTTCCCTAAATTACATTTGTGAACAAGATTGATTGTTGTTTTAAAAAAAAGTTAGGAATTGTCAAGGACTTGAGCAACTTTCATTTTGAATCTGCAGCTGTATGTAGGCATTTTTTTACATGTTTTAATAGGCTCCATCACATGTTTAAATTCATCTTTTGAAATCGAGCAACCAGTTGATCTCCCTTTTCTTGATGTCCTGGTTGAGAAATCAGGAAAGAGTTCTCTCTAGCATCTACCACAAACCTACCTTCATATGTGCTGTTTTCCTACAGTTCCACATGCCATGTGATGAACTTTATGGCCAACCTTTTAACTGGCACCCAGGTCATTGATTCACTGAGCAAGCCTGGTGCTGAAATAGGACAAGCCATCCTGTAGGATAGTGCCTACTATGATCAGATTTCTCATAGTATGCCACATAAAATCATGATCGGGTCCTGATTTATTTTACCAAAATGCATGAACTAAAAGCTACATATATATTATACAGGGTCCTGCACTTTACAGACAGAAGGAAAACACACACTGTAACTGTTTCAATTCTGCAAAATTGATAACAACCATTCTCTGATTTACTTCTCAGGACAATAATGCCTTGATCAGTTAGAGTCAATCTGCTGGTTACAATTTAAATAAAGCTGAACAATTAACGGTAAATTATGTTTTTACTTTGTTTTTGCTTCCACCAATCAGAGCCCACTTTTAGCACTCTCCTCTCATGGACTATAAATGTATACAGTCTAAATTCCCTTTAGCTTTGTTACTTCTCATAAATTGTGCTGATGAGTGCAAGTTGAAATCTTTGACAAAATACTTCTCGTTTTTCAGCAATATTTGAACTGCTGATGGATTTACAGCCATTGTTCCTGAGACATATCTTGTTATTAATCGAGTTTAAATTCCACCAGCTGCTGGAGTAGGATTTTAACCGATGTCCCCATAGCATTAACTGGATCATTGGATTACTAGCCCAGTGATGTCACCAGTAAGCCACTCCCTTCTCTTGAGCAACAAGTTGAATAGAATATGTTTCGTTTTGTCCATGAATCAGGAGGTAGTCGGTTGAATCCCTACCGCAGACTGAAGCATCAGGCTGTCACATTATTGTGGAATATTAAGAGAGAGAGCGTGAAGTGTTGAAATAAGATGCCATGTGTTTTTTTTAGGTCGGCATAGGGAGCCGAAGACAGTATTTGCTGTCCTGCATCCTGGTCAAAATTCATGGAATCCCTGATTTCTACAGGGGAAGTGTTTACACTTTAGGTATGATTGTTGGTGGTAATATACTTTGAGGTATTCTAAATTCTATATAATCTGCACCTTCTTTCCATCTTTAACTAGCTAGACTTGTACAAGACTGGTACTGTTGACTTTCATCCAACATATCTGTCAATTGTCACATTCTTGAGAAATTCTCTTGTCAGTTTTAACTTGATTATCTGAGTGGAATAAGGAATGTGATATGGTTTGAAATAGAAACATCAGCTTGCCCACTCTTCTGATTGCCAGTTTAGCTGGCATTTTGATACCGTCTCCACCCCGATTTCATCCAAGCACTCTCCCAGATACTTTTTTTTATTCATTCATGGGATGAGGGTGTTGCTGACTACGCAGCATTAATTGCCCATCCCTAATTTCTCAGAGGGAAGTTCCCATTGCTGTGGGTCTAGAATCACTTGTAGGCCAGACCAGGTAAGGATGGTAATTTTCCTTCCCTAAGGGACATTAGTGAACCAGACAGATTTTTCCCCAGCATTTGACAAAGCTAAGCAAAGACAGGCATGGGAATTCCTAGAAGTTTTGTACTCCACGAAGAAAGCCATCAATAAACATATAGAACTCGACTCCATATGCACTCCACTATGAAGAAAAACTGGAAGTAAGGCAATCCAGCTCAACAAACTCCAGAGTTTAAAAACTAGGCAGGAAAACGCATCACGCTTCATCAGAGGCTGCATTGATGATGTTACCCAGCAGGGTAATGAAACAATGGGTCAACAAATTAGCTCGGCGAGCCTACCAACCTCAACATCCACAACCCAAGCTAGAAATCTACTCCAAAATCAACAATGGATTCATGGTTATCATTAGACTCTTAATTCCAGATATTTAATTGAAATTCCATCGTCCGCCCTGGTGGGATTCACACCTGGGTCCACAGAACATTATCTGGGTCTCTGGATTAACAATCCAGTGATTATACCACTAGACTATCGCCTCCCCTTTAACCATACAGTTGGGGATCATTCCCTTGAGAATTCAGCCAACTGAAATTCTGTCCTGCCCTTAGCCACCAGACAAGAGCTGACTACCAGCCACACTGAGTGCAGCACTCACTGAAGAGTTGGCCATGAACTGTGGAATTTCATATGGTTCAATCCACAGATCAGTGCAGCAGATCACATTTGGTGTCTCCTCAGATTCAGGTTGGGGTCCTATTTCCGTTCTGACCCTAGTGTATTTTTGCACAGTTCCACTTTCTCATTCAAGGATAAAGAAATTGCAAAACCTGAAAACGATAATTGGCAACATTTAGTGGACAGCATCACTTCTTGCATAAATCAGAAAAACGTTTGTCACTGTTGTATGTGATCTAGTGGGACTGTTGGGAGAGGCAGTAGTTTAGTGGCAATGTCAATGGATTTATAATCCCAAACTCTGAACTAATATTCTGAGTGTTTTGTGGTGCAATGGTAACGTACATATCTCTGAGCCAGCAGGTCTGACTTCAGACTCCACCAGCCCTGGAAGTGCCTCACATCCTATCTGGACAAGTAGATTAAAATAACTGTAATCTGTTGGGAAGAGTCCTCTACAACAGATTGAAATGTTTGTCATCCGTAAATATTGCAGGAACCCCAAGCAATACTGAAGAACAAAGTTTTTTTTTCTGTCAGAATGCTCAATGAATAGAGTTATTTTGTGTTGTGATTATATCTTAATGGGAAAGATCTAATTTGTTTTTAAAAAGGAAAGGTAGAAACAAGTCTTTTTCTATTTTCACCCAAATTGTACTGAAATAAAGAAGTCCCGAAGGAGTTGTGGAATGCAGGACAACTCTCAAATGTTGCTCTGTATTCCTGAAGAACAAACAGTATTGGTATGTACAGCTCTGGCCAAGGTAACAGTGTTTCTTTGTCATAGCTCTGAATATAGTGTTGGATTTTGACAGAAAAAACAAACCCTGCAACCTTTGTTTACATAATTTAGATTCTGAGAACCTAGTGAAAAGTCGGTTTCTTTTTCCACGAATGGGAGTCTTAAATGGAATGTGTTTCACTAGAAGAGTATTACCAGGATAGAAGGTGATAAGGTTATGCAAGATGTACAGAATGTGTTTCTAAGCAAGGTTGAGGTGATCAGATACTTTGCAATGTAATGCTTTCTTGCAGAAATACATAATAAATCCAGTTACAGGTCCTACTGTACAGCCAGCCTAAACCCAATAATCAGCACCAGCTGCAAATAAGTTACAAAGCAAAAGCAGAATTGGTGCCCACTCACAATGTGGTTTAATTGTGCATTCTTTCCATCATTTTCCTTTCCTTTTTTCCCATGTTTTCCTGTTTCCACTTGCTGATTTTTTTTGTTGGAATTTTCACTTCCATTCTGTACAGCTGCAGTTTCTACTGCTGTTCTTCGCTGCTGTATTGGGAGTTTCAGCCTGATACTATCCAGGTGACATTGCTTTGCTAAAATGCTACATGTTCCTGCAGCAGTCAATCCCTGAGTATATTTCAAAAAGGTATCTGACGTTGTTTTATTTGCTTTTGATCCAAGCATTCAGAGACTATGTAGTGGAGCAGAATTGGATCCTGATTTCAGTTTGCACAATTTTACTGTTGCTGTGAAGTGGAAACTTTTTTTTGATAACTGTCTTAAATTTGAAGAACAATAGTTTCACCAACAGAGGAGCGGGTACCTGGAGCTCAATGGTTAAGAGGTTTGTTTCCTGTTTCCTTTTCAAGTTCTCTCATCATTAATGATCAATTTTCTGCTCACGCCTGTTTTTTCCCCTTCAACTGTCTTGATCTTTAGTTTTCCATCCTTCCTATTTCCTTTTCCCTGGCTTTTCTTAAAAATGGAAGAGATCTGTAAACCATGTGTTACCAATTTAGCATTGTTATTGTAACAAGGCTTCTTTTTCAAAGACGACAGAATTTCTATTTGTTCTTTCACCAAAGACCTCATCAGGAGCAAAATTTCTTCCTTTGGAAAATGCCATCCAAAACTGTTCGTGGCTTTTTTTTTAAAAGAAAGAGGAGGCCCAGGCCTACAATATAAATTTCGTCAAGAGTCTGGCTTTCTGACTTATTTCAAACCAGGAGTCTACTTGGATACTCCTTTCCCCTGAGTTAAAAACGGTATGTTTACATCTGATGGGCTCTATGGTCACACTAATAAATGCTGTATTTGCTTAAAATCTCTCATTTATTTTCATAACTTTCACTCAATGTTAGCATCTAACATTGCAGACAGCCGTTTGCTAACAATTAAT
This sequence comes from Stegostoma tigrinum, assembly GCF_030684315.1. Lineage (NCBI taxonomy): Eukaryota > Metazoa > Chordata > Chondrichthyes > Orectolobiformes > Stegostomatidae > Stegostoma > Stegostoma tigrinum. The sequence goes on from NC_081356.1 coordinate 112,096,513, forward strand.
CCTTTGTTCCATGACAAAGCCCTAAGTTCATGTTTCAAATTTCGCAGCGATGTTATATCTGCTCCTTGGTCAAATCTTCTAATTTTTTTTACAAGGGCTTCCTGATCTGTGGGTTGCATGTGAAGCCAAGTTCTGGGATGGTGAGCTCTGAGCTAGGAATGGCTGCAGTGGAACTCAGACTGCCTCTTAACGCCTAGGAGTGCCCTTTTATGACCTTATCATTTTTTTTCTTAATGGTGGTATTGACCTAACAAAACAGGTCTGCTGAGTCCTGCTTTTTACTCCAAAGAGGTGAAAAGCTAGGATGTCAAAACCCCCTCGAGATTACACATATTTTACCATCTTCTTCTGCCCACACTGCACCCCTGCACTCCCCAGCTTCCTGGTTCTTGCTCCTCTCTATCCCTGTTCTCACAGCCCTACTCCACTCTGATCTCACAGTCCCTACTGAAGGTCATGACAAACTCCAACACCCCATGGGTTTCACAGTGGGTAATAGTTTTGGAAGCACTGTTTTGTACAGCAACATCCCACTTAGAAACCCCGGAGGGTACAGATTATTATTATCTTCCCTTGATATAGCAACGGTGCTGATGTATTCTTGCAATTTGCCTGGCAGTATTTCCAAAACTTTTCCATTCACATCTGTCTTTTCCCTAAGATGTGGGATTTCGAGACTAGGGGACGCAGTTTTCAGATGAGAGGAGAGAGATTTAAAAAAGATCTGAAGGGCAAATTTTTCACACAGAGGAAGGTTTGCATCTGGAAGGAACCTTCTGAGGAAGTGGTGGATATGGGCACCACTAAAATGTTTAAAAGACATTTGGATAAGTACTTGAGTAGGAAACCTTTGGAGGTTTATGGGCCAGACAGGACTAGTTTCATATGGATTATATTCGGCATGGACTGGTTGGACCGAAGGGTCTGTTTCTGTGCTGTATGACTCTGACTCCACAGTGAGCCTTCATTCTTTTAGTAGAAAAATAGCTATGGAATAATTTGTATATAATTGTCCCTGCCTTATTGGTACAGGGGTCTGATTCCATCTTTTGCTCCAACCCTGCCATGCCCTCCCTTCTGTCTCAGTACCAACCCCACTCCATTCCTTCCGTTCCTCCTTGCAATTCCCATGCCAGCCTTACTAGAGTTGTCACCTTTTTATTGTAAAGTGACACTGAAGATGCGCATTAACATGCAGGAGCATTCAGTAGGGGTCCCAGAAACCTCACTAGCTTTTTGGAGCAGCATCAAAATAGCAAAGAAATAGTTCATGAGAAATTGCAATTTCTCCTGTTCAGAGGAAGAAGCCAGGGGAAGACCAGAACCAGCCCCCCCACCCCGCAATGGAGTGTGTGTTATGTGGGTCCATTCACCCTGAAGCTGCTTCCAGGTACTCCTTCAGAATATGGAATCTCCCCTTGGAATTGAATCTTCCTCACATAAATGGCTGATTCAGCCCAAATAGCACATGGATTCAAATTTGATATGAATAATAAATGTAGTACATTTATAATAATACATGGAAACAAAGCAGTCTAGTGTTTGACAGCGGTCAGCTGCTCTTGGCACACATTTACATGGGCAGTCTGTTTCACGATATACCTGTCTTTAATAAGGTTAGAAAATGAGAGTAACTGGATTTAAATAAAAATGAGAAGGAGGTATTAGCCAATCTAGGAATCGGTGCAGCCAGTACTTGTACACAATGCATTTCTGTTGTATCTAATCACTGCCTATGTTATAACCTTTATTTGGTACATACCAGCATTCCATGGATAGATAACTATGTTGTTTCAAGTGCTGGTTTATGATAAGGATAGCGAGGTGACTTTTAAATGGGTGAGTGCCGACAGTCCTAATGTTTTCTGTACTTGTACTCAGCAGTGTGGTAAAGCAGAGATGGATTAGTGAAAAGTCTAAATTTGTTTTGTGACATTTTAGGATAGTCTGGATAGCAATAATAATAATATTGCTACTAAGGTGGATCTGATTGCTTAGATTCAGTCAACTTGAATATAATGTTGAGGTATTGTTCACGGAGAAGCAGAGGCATTGGTTAGAGTGTAGGTCAGTGGACAGTCTCCAGATTGAGGGCTAGGAACCTACATCTTCAATCCAGTTGAAAATAGCACTGAACATATCAGAAATATGAACATGCCCGCCATAAGAATGTGTGTCTAATGCACAATGTTGATATATGGGTTGAATGTGACACCACTTTATGAAGTTTTTGTCCTTTGTGTTTAAGCACCCATTATCATGGAGTGACTCACTGGAGGTATTATGTTTGTGTGTGAGAGAAAGGAGTTCTGAGGAATGGCAGAGAAGCTGTTGATCTTCGGGCTCAAAGAGAGTTTTTTGAGGAGAAGGAAACCTGTGTCAGATGCTTTCTGGGAAGATGAGAATAACTGTGTGCAGTAACTTCAGAAGTTGCAAGAGCTGAAAGCAGAAGCGTAGTGTCTGGCTGAGTAAATTTCGAACAGATGTCATTCGCTATTTCTTCAAGCAGCTTGTGATGAACAACTGGAGTAGGAGGTCAGAATGAATGTTTGGTTGGGACAGAGCAATTATTTCCAAAACACTTCAGAACTGAGGATTGTTAAGCTGGAAGAGTGGGGTGAAAAAGCCTTCTTCTTTTTGTGATCATATCCTGTCAAGACATATTGAGTGAGAAATTCAGCTTGCCAGCGCCAATATTTGGGCACACTGAATGTCTTTTATATTTTCAGTATTGTATTTATGGTGATTGGTGACCATGTTGCAAACTGTGTTCCATTTAAGAATGAGCAGGACATGCTCCACAGACAATAGATAGCCGCTGGTGTTCAGTGTGAGTGTATCTTCAAGAGCTGTTTTCATGCACTGTGTATGTTGGATGTTGATGGTTATTTCCCTTTTTTAGTTACTTGAAAAATGATTGTTCTTTTGGCTGCACATCAGGCCCACACTCCTGGTGTGGAGGAGGAACAGGCAAGTCAGAGGGTGGTAGTAGATGGAAAGTATTCCGACTGGAGCTCGGTGACCAGTGGTGTTCCATAGAGATTTGTTCTGGGACCTCTGCTGTTTGTGATCTTTATAAATGACTTGGATGAGGAAGTGATAGGGTAGGTTAGCAAATTTGGTGGAGTTGTGGACAGCGTGGAGGGCTGTTGTAGGTTGCAATGGGACATTGACAGGATGCAGATCTGGGCAAAGAAGTGGCAGATGGAATTCAACCCAGAAAAGTGTGAAGTGATTCATTTTGAAACGTCGAATTTGAATGCAGAATACAGGGTTAATGGCAGGATTCTCGGCAGTGTAGAGGAACAGAGGGATCTTGGGGTCAACGTTCATAGATCCTTCAAAGTTGCGACCCAAGTTGATAATGTTGTTAAGGAGGCATATGGTGTTTTGGCTTTCGTTGGCAGGGGAATTGAGTTTAAGAGCTGTGAGGTTATTCTGCAGCTCTATAAAACTCTGGTTAGACCACACTTGGAATATTGTGTTCAGTTCTCGTCGCCTCATTACAGGAAAGATGTAGAACCTTTAGAGAGGGTGCAGAGGAGATTTATAAGGATGCTGCCTGGATTGGAAGGCAGTCTTATGAGGAAAGGTTGAGTGAGCTAGGGCTTTTCTCATTCAAGCGAAGAAAGATGAGAGGTGACTTGGTAGATGTTGACAAGATGATGAGAGGCATAGAAAGAGTGGATAGTCAGAGACTTTTTCCCAGGGCAGAAATGACTACTATGAAGGGCCATAATTTTAAGATGATTGGAGAAGGTATAGGGGAGATGTCGGAGGTAGGTTCTTCACACAGAGAGTAGTGGGCGTGTGAAATGCACTGCCGGCAGTGGTAGTGGAGTCAGATACTTTAGAGACTTTTAAGCAACTCTTAGATAGGCACAAGGAGGATAGTAAATTGTTGGATATGCAGGATAGATTGATCTTAGTAGGGTAATAGGTCGGCACAAGATCGTGGGCCAAAGGGCCTGTACTGTTCTATGTTCTATATTCTTGTGGGTCTGCTCCTGGCTAAGATAGGTCCAGGTGATGGGCTGTAGAGAGTGCCATCATTCCCACTGCCAGCCCCACGATACTGACTGTTGTATCTTGAAACATCTGTAGAAAGACCAAAATATTTCTGGATCGCAACAGCCAAGAAAAAGAAACCAATAAAACTTGACCAACTAACCTGCCAACAGTCGATGATCCTCTTTTTAAAAAAAAGACAGAGAAGGATCATTTTGCTGTTGAAACGTGTGTTCTGCTTGGCAGAGTTCAATAGCTCGAGCGTTGAAGTCACCTTCTCTGCTTATGTCCAATAGATGTTCAGTGCACAAATGCTAATACCCTTGGTGCCATGCATCACAATTCACCTCCCAATGTGTGCATGCACCGCGTCTTAGATTGTGTGGTGGTGCTATGGCTTTAGGAGGTGTATTTTGTCCTGTTTTTGTTTTGAAGAGAAGTTTTAAGGCAGAGTTAGAGAGCAGTCTACGAGAATCACTGGAGTGAACAGCATGTGAGGTCTTGTGTTTTTTTTTCAAAGTTGTAACATCGAATCCTGAATGGATGTGTTGAGCTTCCAATGAACCCGGAGTTTTAGTTTTAACTTTCAGCAGTTGCTATTGGGAGTGTGAAGCTATTTTTCCCTCTCTTGGCTACAGCCAAAAACTGGGGGCTCTCTTCCTGTTGTGGGAGTTGCATGTGAGACAGTCTGTTTTCTGAATTTGCCTTCTGCCAAAGGTGTGTTAATGGGATGATACTATATTGGAACAGGTAATTAATAATAATTTATCTATTATTCTGTTAAGTCTTCCAATAGAGTTGTTATTCCAATCCCTTCTTTCTTTTGTTGTATTTTAACTATTGTGGATGAATAAAGTATGTTTTGCTTTAAATCCGATAGTTTGACAAATCAAATTGCGTCTGAAAAAGCAACACCTTTACATTTCCCTATAAAATAAGAAAATGTTAGGGTCTAGGCTACCTTTTTTAATATATTTTGAGTGGGTTTGCTCAGGTCCGTAAAATTGTTAATTAGCATTTTCCTGATTGCCTACATTCTATTTCTGTTTATTTCCATTTCAAATTTCAGTAGAAAGACCAGTTTGCGCTCTCCCCTTCCTGAGCAACTGCACAAACGCCTATGAATGGTCTGCCTCCATTGCCAGTTAAGGGGGAACACCCGAGGAAATCTTAATAAGCAAACGTTTCTGTCTGTGAACTGGAAACAGCCTGAGCTTATTCCCCCAAAGAAGGGCCTCTCCAGTGTGTGAGATATCTGTGCTTCACTAAGGATGATCTTACTAAAATCTGCCACCCCACAGCAGGACAATCAGCCCATTTGCCAGTGACCTTGCTGATGAACTTCTTACACATCTCCATAGAGTCCCTAAATTGCGAAAACAGGCCATTTGGCTCAACAAATCCTCACCGATTCACCCCCCTCCCCCACCCTATCCTTGTAACCCTGCAATTCCCATGGCTAATACACTTCACTTACACAACTCTGGGCACTATGGTCAATTTAGCATGGCCAGTCCGCCTAACCTGCATATCTTTGCTGTGGGAGGAAACCAGAGCACCTGGAGGAAATCACAGGGAGAATGTGCAAACTCTGCATACACAGCAGTGCTAACCGCTGAGCCACCAGTCCTTCAAGTCTGGAGCATGTGATATCTGTGCCCTTCGGCCACACGACGGCCAGAGAAAATGTGCGCGGAAAGCCATGCTGCCACATGAACTGGACCAAGCAGACCATTGGTGTGCTGAAGCAACACTGCTTGAGTGACTTCAGAAGAACTGCAGTAGCCAGCAGAATGAGTGCCAAGATTCACCATGGTCATCTGTCAGTTGGATGACCTCACTAGCTTTTGCCACTGGCTAACCAATGACCAGCTGAGGAGAAGGGGGAAAGGGGATTGAAAGCCTTGTCCTGCCTATCCTTTCCATGAAGAACTCATTGAGTGTAATACTCGTTAAAATACATCCCCACTGCCTACTCCCTTCGCAATGCTACACCTTCTGTCACTACCCATCTTCCCATTCACATTGTCATATTAAAGCAAAGAAAGTAACTTTCCAAATCATATTTATAATTGAAATTATGAATTATTGCGTACAAATGTTCCTTGCCTATTCCCTTTGTTGTAATATTTCCCTATGCCTTTATTTGTACAAGTGCCCCAATACCCCAGTGGCTGCGGCATTACTGCTGGAAGGCCGCAGACTACCGATGGTCCTGCTTGATATAGTCGAGGCAGCCCTGTACCTAAACAACCTGGCTTTGGACTTGCACCACCATGATATCAATGGCAACAGGGATTGCTGGCTGATGAAGAACATGATGGTACTTTCTTATCCAATGTTACAGCAATCTGAGCAACATGTTATAAGCCAGATTGCTAGATATCTGTGATGTTCTCCAAGCCCCTTAACATACTGTAACCCACAGCTGTAAAACAGCAATTTGACACAAATAGTTTGTGCCTCTAATGTAGCACAGAGACATTTAGATGAAAGCTGATTATGATGCTATTCAAAGAGGTTATCACTGATCTGCTTCAAGCTTCATTAACACTGCTGCCTGCTCCTCGCTGATCTCCCCATATCGCCATTGACTCCCTTGTAGATCATTCATCTGTCTAAGTCAGCCTTGTATATATTCAGCCTCCACTACTCTCTGGAGATGAGAATCCCAAAGTTACACAACTCGAATAAATCTAAGCTCAACATTTCTTCAGAAGACAACTCCTTCAGTCAAGGGGTAAACCAGATTGATGCTGAACTCCTCCGTACTCCCTGACCCTGGCCACCATCCTTCACAATGCTCAAAGATTTTATTGTCCAAACCCATGAAATATTTTCAGTAATATAAACAGAATATGCCGAAGAAACTCAGTTTGAGTTTGGTCAGGACCACACAGGGCCTCATTACAGCCTTGGCCCAAAAGTGGGCAAACGACCTGAATTCCAGAGGTTCCACTGCATTGTAGGAATCCAAGTTTCTCACACTAGTGTCCTCAGCCCAGCCTTCTTCAGCTGCTTCTTCAATGACCTTCCCTCAATCATAAGGTCAGTAGTGGGCATTTGCATTCATCGACAAACAACATTCAGCACCATTCACGACTTCTCAGATGCTGAAGCTGTCTCTGTTCAAATGCAGCAAGACCAGAACAATGTCCACATTTGGACTGACAAGTGGCAAGCAACACATGCGCCACACAAAAGGAAGGGAATGACCATGCATAATAAAAGAGAATCTAACCTTCACTTCTTGACATTCAATTGCATTATCATTTTTGACTCTAAGACTATCAACATCTTGGGGGTTACCACTGACCAGAAACTGAACTGGGCTCACTGTATGGATGAAGTGACCACAAGAGCAGATCAGAGGCTAAGCCTCCTGCTTTGAGTGACACAATGCCTGACTTCCCAAAGCTTAGCCACCATCTAGGCACAAGTCAGGAATCTGATGGAATATTCCCCATTTGCCTGGATGAGTTGTGATCCAGCAACATTCAAGAAGCTTGACACCATCTAGGATGAATCAGCCTGCTTTATTGGTACCACATCTACAAACGTTCGTTCTCTCCATCACACCAGCTTGCACCGTCTCTAAGAAATATTGCAGTAGTTCTCTAAGGATCCTTAGGCAGCACCTTCCAAAGCCCACAGCCACTATCATCTTAAAGGATAAGTGCTGCAGATACATAGGAATAGCATAAAGTTCCCCTCCTAAGCTGTTCATCAACCTAACTTGAAAATGAGAAGGTGGTGGCCTAGTGTTATTATTGCTAAACTATTAAGCCAGAGACCAAGGTAATGTTCTAGGGACCTGAGTTTGAATCCTGCCATATAGTAGATGGTGGAATTTGAATTCAATAAATATCTGGAATCGTGAGTCTAATGATGACCGTGAAGCGATTATTGATTGTCCAGACAAATTCATCTGGTTCACCAGTATCCTTTAGGGAAGATAATGCTGTCCTTACCTGGTCTGCACTACATGTGACTTCAGACCCACAGAAAAGTGGTGGACTCTTAACTGCTGTCTGGGCAATTAGAGGTGGGAAACAAATAGTAGCCTAACCAGCAATGCCCATTGTCCACATCGCAGTAAAGAATAAGAAGTGTGAAGAGGAGAGTGATGGTTGGTTGTGTTTTGTAATTGCATTGTCTGTTCTGAGGGGCTATCCAATTTACTCAACCACTTTATCATCTTCATGTGACATCACAGTAAAAATTCCATATTGATTTCTTTACATTTGTTCATGAGATACAGGCATCACTGGCCATGTCTGTATTAATCCCCATTCCTGTTAATACTTAATAATGGAAGCATAAACAAAATTATAAATGTATAGTACTTGGCAAAGGGCATTTTTAACACATTTGGGCTTGAACTGAATAACGCTTCTGCAGCCTAACAGTGTTATTTAGGAAACTTCAAAAGGAGTCAGTCAGTGATGATACATAACTGAGGACTGTTTGACTTGCAAAGCTGAAATAATGTTGAAAACACTTCTAATGCTTTTAATTTAAAGAAAGCGCTTTGTTGTGTGCACTGTGCATTTTTAGGCAGTTCTAATTCATCTTAGACACGACTGTTATCTGTTATTTCAGGCTCTCAGTGGTAACTGTATCGCTTTTTATTTTTGGCTAGCATGCAGAAAATAATGTTGATACACACAGCCAGGTCGGCAAACGGTAGCAAAGTGAAACCTGTGTTTATCTTATTAACATGAGGCAAAGGTAGCTTTGTTTGCATTTTGCTGACTGTCGTTTTTGAGCAGCTACCTGTGCACCCTTGCTATAGCGTGAATCCTCCATGTTTCAGTTGTGACGATTTATAAAGACACTTTTGACCGATTTTAGGCTTTCATACATGGCCATCATAAAGATTTTTCTTTTCCTAATGTAACATGTCCTCAGAGCAGGGGTGGTTCTTTGTAGGAAAAGCTTCCCTGTGAATGCTGTTATATTTATAGTTAATTGAGTTGCCAATAATCTCTTGGTGCTGTTGCATGACCCTGACACTTGTAGCTGTTAAGTATTGGCTTATTTACCTTGTTAAAGGTAGTGGAGCAGGCGTGGAAGACTGCTATATGTTTTGCACCAGAGTAATTCATAGAACATGTGTAGGGCCATTGGCTTCAGAGTATAAACAAGGACTTAATGTAACAGCATATATTGACCAGCCATGGGCATGCACTTCTGGAAGTCGGCACCCATTAATAGAGTTTGACTTGAACAGTATATAGACGATCCAGGCGGCCTGGATAAAGCATTTCTGTAAATCTTTAATCCATTTTAAAATCTTCTTTGGTCTAGACTGTAAAAGCTGGTGGCTGAAAACAAGGAGTACTGAGTCCAGAATTAGCTATAAACCATTACCTGTGAACTCTGCAGAGGCTAATCGCAGGTCAGAGGACTGGACTAGACTGGACAAAATTGTATTGAAAAAAGCAAAGAATGGCAAGGAAAAATGTAAGGGAGAAATTAGCATACAAGAGAAAGTTAACCCAAAAAGGAAAAAAATTGTATTAGTTTGTGCAGGTGTTTACAAAAGGAAAAGCGTAAGTAAAGTATGATCTTTTGATGAGGGAGCCTGGGGAATCAATAATGTTTAATAAGGAATTGCCAAGATGAATCAGAGAATTATTTTGCATCTGCCTTTTCTATAGGGGATGCAGTTCACATCACAGAAACACTTTATTTACCAAACGCAAAAGGGAGAGAGGGAGGATCAAGTACAACGATGAGGGAAAGGAAACTAAAAAAATTATAAGAACTACAGGTTGACAACTCTGCACGTCCAGATGGACCTCATCCTAAGATCTTCAAATAAGTTCCTGCTGAGCTAATAGATGAATGTTTTAACTTTTCTGGATTCTTCAAGAAGATTAGAATTTGATTCTGGCTTCTGGAAAAGTCCAATCAGTTTGAAAAATAGTGAACATATCCTCTATTCAAGAAAGAAGGGAGACCAAGCAGGAAACAACAAGCTAGTTATTTTAACATGACCTGTCATTTAGAAAATCCTGGGATCTGTTATTAAGGTGATGGCATGTCAATTAGAATTATAGGATCCCTGCAGAGTGGAAGCAGGATGCTCAGCCCATCGAATCACACCAACCCTCTGAACAGCAGCCCACTCAGACCCCCTCGACTCCTGTAACTCTGCGTTTCCCATGGCTAATCTACCTAACCTGCACATCCTTGGACTATGTGGGCAATTTAGCATGGACAATTTACTTAATCTGCAAATCTTTGGACTATGGGAGGAAACTGGAGCACCCAGAGAATACCCATGCAGATGGGGGGAGAATGTGCAAACTCCACACAGACAGTTGCCTGAGCCTGGAATTGAACCCTTGTACCTGGCACTGTGAGACAGCAGTGCAATTAAAGAGAATGATATGGTTTTATGAAAGGAAAAAGAAGTTTGATTAATTTATTTCAATTGTTTTGAAGAAGTACAAGCAACATGGATAAAGGGGAAGTAGTGGATATGGTGTATTCGGGTTTCCAGAAAGCACTTGATGAAATTACCACATCAAATATATCATTAAAATGAGCTCATGCTGTAGGGGAAAACATATCAGAATAGATAGAGGATTGGTTAGCTGACAGGATACACAGCAAAGACATAAATGGGTCCTTCTCAGAATGCAACCTGTCACAGGCAACAGTGCTAGGTCCTCAACTATTTATGATCTGTATCAATGACTTGGAAGAAGGGATTAATGCTAAATGTTCTGAATGCAGAAACATAGGTAACAAGTTAAGTTGCGAAGAGTGTGTTAGAGTCTGGAAAGATAGATTCAGTGAAAGTGAAACATGTAGGCTTGTCAACTCTGGCAAAAAGATTAGACAAGTTGAATATTATTTAAATGGAAAGAGATTTCAGGACTGAGGTACAGAGTGATTTGGGTGTCCTGGCAAATTAATTACAAAATGTTAGAATGCAGTGTCTGCAAGTTGTGAGGAAAGAAAATCTAATGTTATTGCACGAGAAATGGAATGTAATTGCAGGGGATTTTTGCTACAGTTGTACAGAGTGTTGGTGAGACCACTTCTAGATACAGCGTACAGGTTCATTGTGCTTTTTTTAAAGAAAGGATATCATTGTAACAGTGAAAAGAATATTGAGATGCAATTGATTCACAGGATAAAGGAAATATCAATCGAGGAACAGTTTAGATAGGCTAGTTCAGACCCATTGAAATTGAGGAAAATGCAAGGTGATCTTATTGAACATATAAGATCCTGGGGGACTTTACATGGCAGATGTTGAAAGGCTGTTTCCTTTTGTGGGGTAGTTCAGAACTAAAGAACTACAAATAAGGGACCTTTGATGTAAGAGTGACACGAGGAGAAATGTTTTCTCTAAGAGAATCTGACTCTGCAGAACTCTCTAATATGTTTAAGTTATGTAGTTTCTTGGCTAAAAATGGACTCAAGCTAAACAGAATGGTATGGCAGTAATGGGGCATTTTAATATTCATGTAGACTGGTGAGCAAAGTAGACTATTTGAGGGATTATTGGAATATTTCTACTGGGATATTTGCTTAGAACACCATTTCCTGGAATCAACCAGAAGGCAGCTTAATATAGCCCTGCTTTTGGGCAACATGATGGAGTTAGGTATTGACCTCCTATGCTAGGTTTCACAAGTTGCAGCCTTATATGTTGGAATTTTATGTTCCGTTTGAGAGAAAGAAGAGTGGGTCCAAGACCTTTTCTAAACTTGGATAAGTGGAAATTTGATGACATGAAAACAGAGCTAGCTAAAGTGAACTGGCAAATCAGGTTAGCAGATAGGTCAATAGCGATGCAGAGGAGGACATTTAAGGAGATATTTCCGGATACACGGAATGGAGGCATTTTAACTGGAAAGAAAAATTTCAAGCCAAGGAGCCACATTTGTGATAAACTTAAAAAAAAGTTAAACATAGTTTCAGTTATGAGGAGAGATTGGAGAATTTAGGTCAGCCCTCCTTGAAGAGAAGAAAGCAAAGACGAGATCTGCGAGAGATTTTCCATGTTATGAGCAGGCTGTATAGAGTGGATAGGGAGAAAGTTACCCAGGTTGTCAAAAAAATAAGAATGAGAAGGCACAGATTTAATGTAATTTGCAAAAGTTTAAAATGCTGTGATAAAAGCCATTTGGATACCATGAGTGGCTTAGATCTGGAATGCACTCCCTGAAGGTGTGGTGGAGGCAGGTTCAATTGAGACATTCAAGGGGTTATTGGGTGGATACTTGGATAGAAACAAAGTCCAAGAATATGGGAAAATGCATTGCACCAGCCACAAAGGGTCGTAGTCAGCTCTGTAATGTGCCTGTGAGCCAATTTGGTCTCCTTATTTAAGGAAGGCTATACATTTGTTGAAAGCAATTCAGAGAGTGTTCAGTACCTGGACAGAGCAGGTTGTCTCCTGAGGGAAGTTTGGATAGTGTATGCTTGTAAGGAAAAAGCTGCAATACTTAGTAAGAAATGTACTGGGCGTACTGTAGTTCCATTTTGAAATATGTTGAGTAAGACCGGTATATGCCATTTGCATATTTTACTGTTTTTTTTTCCTTCTCTGTTTGGATCCGCTTAAGTTTAAAAGAGTTAGAGACAAGTTGATTAAAACGTACAAGACACGAAGAGGTCTTTACAGTGTGGATCTGAAAAGGATGTTTTCTCTTGTATGGAATCAGGGATCACTGTTTAAAAATAAGGGTTGCCCATTTAAGACAAAGATGGGAAGATATTATTTCTTACGGAGAGTCATGAATTTTTGGAATTTTGTTCCAGAAAAGATAGTGGACGTAGAATCCTTGAATATGTTAAGACAGCACTTGCTCAGTTTCTGAGAATCCAAGGGGGTTGGAGGTGAAAGTATATGGGGGGAGAGGTGAAGATGTGGAGTAATCAGATCAGCTATGATTAGGCTTAAAGGGCTGAATGGCTTAGTCCTAATTGTATGCTCATATTTCTTCATGTTTTGTTCATTTCTAAGTCTGATATTGGTTCAGTTCTGAAATAAAAGCATATTTAATCTAAGCAGAGGGATACAAAATTCTCCGAGAGAGCAGTTTTCCTGGATAAGTTAAGAAAAGAAAATCGCCAGAGAGTGTGATATGGACCATTCCTTAGATACTATGTGTACAAGTCTAGAATAGCTACAACAATTAGTACAAACATGCCTGCTCCCACTCCATTGCAACATTTTTATGCAACATTCTTTGACCCAGATAGTCCTTGTAACCTCTTCAACTCCACCATGATAACTTCACTGGGAGGTAATGTGTATCAAAGCAGTTTCTACACCCCTCCAATGAAATTATTTGACTAGAGCAGATGAAATTTCAGTTGAATGTCTATATCCTTCAGGCATGGTGAAAGTAACTTCTTCTAATATCCCTTGACCTACATTTCAGTCTGTCTTATTTGTATTCTAGACTTGAGGTTTGGATTAAAACTGGCATATATCTGTTTATGGTCCACATCACCTGGCCACGTGCATGTTTATTATAGATTCTGTTGCAAGGAGGAGCTAGACTTGCAAACATAACTACAGCTGCACTGTGTTACGTGAAAAATCTGGCTGGAGATGTGGGTTTTTTTCATTGGATTTTTACGCAGCTGGCTACCAGTTAAATGCAAACTGTAACAAACACCCGGGAATGCGAGAGAAACTCTGAAGATCTGGTAGCATCAGGGAAGAGAGGGACGGAGAGTTAATGTTTTGAGTCTGGTATGACTTCATCAGAAATTCTGCCTTTAGTTAAACGTAAACTGTTCTGGATTAACTAACACTAATGGCCGAAATGCCAGCTTTTTCCAATCTGTCAGTCTTGGCAAATTCTGGCAAGTTTAGTTTCCAGCTGGTAGCTGGATGCTCAGAACTGTAGGAACTTTGTCATGTGGCCTTACACATTATAAAAGCAGCCTTTATGGTTGAATTCATTTGGCATTGTGAATACAGAGTCACATCCCTGCTGTAGGAGGGTCTGAGAAGAAATGTAATTGTTACCATATGCATTGCTTCGATATTGCACCTTTCAGGCACAAGTTATTTTGCAACCTATGGAATATTTTTGAAATTGTAATGCAGGAAAATATAATAATTGTACAGCTAATTTGTATGCAACAACTCCCACTGACAGCACTGTGATAATGTCCAGGTAATCTGGTTGATGTTGATTGAGGGATAAATATTGGTACAATATGAGTAAGACCTTCCCTGTAGGCAGACAGGACCTCCAGTTTCCCTTCTTGTTTTAGTCATTCATGGGATGTAGGTGTTGCTGGCTAGACCAACACTTTTTGTCCACCTGTAATTACCTTTGAGAAGGTGGTGGTGAGATGCCTTCTTCAACTGCTTATGCCCTTTGGGACGAATTTCCAAGATTTTGACCAAGTGATAGTGAAGAACTGACAATATAGTTCCAAGTCAGGATGGTGAATGACTTGGAGGAGAACTTGCAGGTGGTGGTGTTCCCATTGTATCTACTGGCTTTGTCCTTCTGGGTGGATTGCTGTGGATTTGGAAGGTGCTATCTATGGATCCTTGGTGAATTTTTGCAGTGTATCTGTAGATAGTACACACTGTTGCTACTGAGAGTCAGTGGTGGAGGAAGTAGTTGTGGTGTCAATTAAGTGGGGTGTTTTGACCTGAATGGTGTCATGCTAGAGGATTGGCTAGCTGACAGAAAACAGAAGGTTGGGGTAAACGGGTCCTACTCTGGATGGTGAGCTGTAACTAGTGGAGTACTGCAGGGTTCAGTTCTCTACCAGAACTGTGTATGACCTATATAATGATCTGCAAGTAGGGACAAAGTGTAACATAGCAATATTAACAGATGATACTAGAATAGGAGGAAAAGCAGGTTATGAGGAAGAGATAGAGTTTACAGCTTGATATTGATAGGCTAGGGGAATGGGCCAGAATCTGGCAGACAGAGTTTAACGTGGATAAGTGTGAGGTTTATCTGTTTTCGCTGGGGAAATAAAAGGGTCAATTATTACGTAACTGGGAAGCAGATTCGAAGTGCATCAGTGCAGAGGGATTGGAGCGTCTTTGTGTATGAATCACAGGAAGTGGGTATGGAGATGCAGCAAATAATAAAAAAGGCAAATGGAATCTTGTTATTTGTTGAAAAAGGACTGGAATTTAAAAGTAAAGGAATGTTGTTACAATTATAAAAGGCATTGGCCAGAGCACAACTGGTGTATTGTGTCCAGTTATGGTCTCATTACTTGAGGAAGGATGTGGTGGCACTGTAGGCAGTTCAGAGAAGGTTCACCAGGTTTCTCCGAGGATGAAAAGGCTGTCGTATAAGGAGTGGTTGAATAACTTGGGTTTGTACTCACTGGCATTCAGAAGAATGAGTGCGAATCTGACTGAGGTATATAAAATGCTAAAGGAGATTGATAAGGTGGATGTGAAACAGATGTTCCCCATTGTGGGACAGTCTTGAACAAGGGATCAGGGATATAGAGTAAGAGGGGGTAGATTCAAAACTGAGATGAGGAGAAATTACTTCTCTCAGAGGGTTGTAAGTCTGTGGAACTCTCTGCCGCAGAGTGCAGTAGAAGCAGAATTAATCAACAGATTCAAAAAAGAAATAGATATGTTTCTAATGAAAAGTGGGAGAAAGGGCTATGAGGAACAGGCAGGAAAGTGGAGTTCAGATCAGGATAAGATTAGCCATGATGATATTAAATGGTAGTGCAAGCTCAAAGGGCTGAAATACCTACTCCTACTACTAATTCTGATGTTCCTCAACTTTTTGAGTGCCTAGGTGTAGATTTCTCAACTCTGACAGCGCAACACTGGGTGTGAGGTAGGGCGAGTTTTATGGAGCTGACCATATCTGTCTCGCTGGTTGGACAGTCACTTCCAATTGGACAGTGAGCGGTCACTGGTGAGCTTCTTATGGGATCAAACCCTGGGGTCAAGAAGTCCCATCACAAAACACACAAAACACAGAAAGCTTGCACAAGGATAGAACAGATAATCAGGAAACCTAATGGAATATTGGCCTTGCTATCAAGGGGGGTTGGAGCATAAGAATGGGGAAGTCTTACTGCAACTGTAAGAGGTGCTGGTGAAACCACATCTGGAGTACTGTGAGCAGTTTTGGTTCTGTTATCCAAGGAAAGATATTATTTTGTTGGATGCAGTTCACAAACAGTTCACTAGGATCCTCCCCAGCATGGAGGGATTTCCAAAGGCTAAACAGGTTGGGACTTTGCTCACTAGAGTTTAGAAGAATGAGAGGTGATTTCATCAAAACATTTAGAATTCTTAAAGGGCTTGACAGGGTAAATGCTGAGAGGTTGTTTCCCCTCATGGCAGGCTCTAGGACAAGAGGGAAAAGACTTGTCATAAAGGAGAGCCAATTTGAGATTGAGATGAGGAGGAATTTCTTCTCTCAGAGGGTTACCAGTCTTTGGAACTTCTTGCCACAGAGAGCTGTGGGGGCTGAGTCCTTGTGTATAGTTTAGGCTGAGATAGAACCTTGATCAATAGAGTATCAAAGGTCTTGGGGAAAATGCATTAAAGTAGATGTGAGAAATGTCAGGTCAACCATGTTCCTACTGAGTGGCGAAGCAGACTCGAGAGTCTACTCCTGTCCTTATTTCTTATGGTCACCCGTGCAGACCTCAAGCTATCCACAGAGGTTCATATGCATGCTTTTTGCATCCGGCAAAGGCTCACTCATTGCTGGGTTAATCCCAGCAGCAATGGCCTAGGTCCCTTAGTTGGGTATTAGTTGCCCACTTAACAGTCTAAATTGGCATCCATGTGTCTTCCTACATGAACATAATTTAGGTGTTGTTAGGAAGATGGCAGGGTACCCACACATTACTGTGCCCCCGATTTGAATGCTTTTGTCACCTCCCAAACCTCATGCAAGACAGTATGGTCTATCTGCACTGTCTGCAGAGATCTGATCCTTGGAGTGGGAATTGACTTTCTGGTGCAGGAGTGAGTGCCACAGCTAAACTTGGTCACCATCATTGTCAAATCAGTGGTCTAACAGCATTAAACCGCATAAGTGGGGGATCTTTCTGGGGCAGCTTGGTGGCTCAGTGGATAGCACTGCTGCCTCACAGCACAAGGGACCTGGGTTCAATTCCAGCCTCAGGCAACTGTCAATGTGGCGTTTGCACATTCTCTCCATGTCTGTGTGGGTTTCCTCCAGATGCTCCAGTTTCCTACCGCAGTCCAAAGATATGCAAGTGAGGCGAAATGGCTACACTAAATTGCCCATAGTGTCAAGGGTGGGAAATGCAGGGTCGGATAAGGGGTGTGTCTGGGTGGGATGCTCTTCATAGAGTCAGTGTGGACTTGATGGGCCTAATGGCCTGCTTCCACGCTATAGGGATTCAATGATCTTGTGGGGCAGTGGTAGCATTTCCACCTCTGGACAGGAACGTTGGTTTCATGGCTTACTTAAGGTCTCGATGGCCTTGAAAGGTGTGTGCATAATATGGCCAAATGGGTTAATAGTCTGCCTGTAAATCCTTCCGGTACGTGGAGCATCTCCTGGTTGGTCGAACAAACATAAGCATAATCATGGACAAATCCAGTGGAAGCCTACAGTTATCACTGCCATGTTAGGGCATGGTACCTGAAGGGAGAGAGAATAATTTTCGGAGATCAATGCAAATGGAAATCCAGTCCATGATGTGTATAAAAGCAACAGTTTCTCCAATCGTACTTCAAATGACTTAACACTGTTGTAGTACAGTGGTAGTGTCGCTGCCTCTGGCCAGGAGGCATGAGTTCAAGACTCACCTGCTCAAGAGGTATGTCATAACATCCCTGAACAGGTTGATTTGAAAATATCTATTTAGCTGTCAACTTTAAACTTGCCATAGTTACAAGTTTAATTGAAGATAGACTTTTCTACAATGGCCAGATTTAATCTGAAAAGCTGATTTAAATCACTTGAGTTATTGTGCATCTGTGCAATGATTATAATGTAACTGTCAGTTGATCTTTTCCTGACTTTGAGCATCAAATACTTCAAATGATGACTTACTATTTATTTTCTATTTTACTATGTATTTATTTCCTACAATTCCACACATCACAGGAGCACCACCACCTGCAAGTTTGCCTCCAAACCACTCACCATCCTGACTTGGAAGTATATTGCTGTTCCATCGCTGTCGCTGGGTCAAAATTCTGGAATTCCCTCCCTATGAGCATTGTGTGTCTCCCTACAGCACATGGTCTGCAGTGGTTCAAGAAGGCTGCTTATCACCATCTTCTCGAGGGCAACTAGGGATGGACAACAAATACTGAGCAGCCAACAATTCTCATATCCTATGCATTAATAAGAAAGATCACTATTAAATGCACAATAATGTGGAGCAAAATGTTAAATTCCCCCTTTCAAACTCAGTCTCCAAGCCTAACTTGCATTCTATTCGTGAGCCGGTGGGATATTTTGGATGGATTTCTTTCTAGTTATTCTGTAAAGCATACTTTATTGTACTTTCACACAGTGCTTCTTCCTGACTTAAATCATGGGCAGATGTGGCGTTGAATCATATTGGGATATAGGTTTTATGCTTCTTGTACGGACCTCAGTCCTTTCCTTTCGATCTTAGCTTGCAGTTTGTCACTTCTACCTTGGACCAGAACCGTGCTGGGCACAATATTGATTGAGGCAGCTTTTACTTGTCTGGTTAAAAACAGACCATTTAAATTGTCTGCTTCACAGCTCTGTTCTCCTTTTGACCGAAAATACCCTCTATTCTGTCAGACATTCCATTCTTGTCTTGTTGGAATGTAAATGGATTATTACATGTTATTGATTAAGGTGAAGTTAATGCTGAGGCTGTGATAGCTCTGATTTACCAAGGTATATTTGCCCTACTTTCTGTATTATCAGCTAAATGTTACATGTCCCAGCTGCACCTCAATAGCTTGGCTAAGGAGCTGTTTTCACATCACTCCTTCACATTCAAAGGTGATACCATCATTGAATCACTCATCATCAACATCCTTGTGTTACCATTGACCAGAAACTGAAGTAGACTCACTATATAAATTCACTGGCAGGTCAGAGGTTAGGAATACTGCAGTGAGCAACTCCTCTCCTGACTCCCCAAAGCCTCTCCACCATTTCCAAAACATAAGCCAGGAGTGCGATGGAACACTTTCCACTTGCTTGAGTGACTGCAGCTATACAACGCTCAAGAAGCTTGATACTATCCAGGACAAAGCAGTGCACTTGATTAACACCTAATGTAGCACCTTAAACATTTACTTCCTCCACTTCTGAGGTACTGTGATAGCAGTGTGTATCATCAATGAGATGCACGGTAGCAAGTCACCAAGGCTCCTTCCACAGCAACCTCTGTATCCACTACCATCCAGAAGGACAAGGAGAAGGGCAGCGGTTGCATGGTAACACCAACACCTTCAAGTTCCCCTCCAAGCCATACACCATCTTATCCTGGAAATATGTTGCGTTCTGCATTTACCTACAGCACTTGGAGTGCAGCATTCAAGACAGAAGCTCACTACCCCCTTCTCCAGTGCAATCAGGGAAGTCAACAAATGGTGTTTAGCAGTGATGATCTCAAATAAACCAAAATAAAGCCCCTTAGCTATTGTATTATTGTCTGAAATGCAGCATTAATCCTTTTAGAACCAAATACCGTATTCAACATTTATGCATTTCCAGTGATAACTTCTGCATCACTGGTGGCCATACCTTCTGTTGCCTAGGCCCCAACCTCTCGAATTCCTTCTTACACACTTGGTCCATCTACTATACTTTAGGCCCTTAAATTCACTGTTTTAAGTCTGCCCCTTTCACCAAGCTGTTGATCACCAGACCCAATATCATCTTATGTGGGTCGGTGCCATGCTTTGTTTCCATAAACTGCTGCATTGCATAGTGGGCGGGGTTTTCATTACATTAAAGGTGCTGTACAAGTATAAGTTGCTGGGAAAAAAAACAGACAACTAAATCGAAGACCCCACATGAGTCTAGGTCTAATTTAAACAATGAAAGGAGCTTCTAAATACCACACCATGAGCGCGGGAACAAATATGTCTGCATAGATTCATTTGCATGTGCACAAAAGACAAAGCAAGAGAGGTAGAAGAGATGACAACAGCAGAAATGGATTGTTTCAAATGTCTTCTTGTACTAGACTCTCAGTAATAATAGATAAAATTTACTGGAGGCAGCTTTCTTAATCAGTATTGTGGACTGTTCCAGCATTAATGACTGAGCTAAGAAGCTTTATTTAAAAGGAAGAAACCGTTAATAGCCGGCTCCAGGAGCCTGGAATTTCTGTCGAGCATTCTGAAGGTTAACATGGTCGTCTAAATGCATTAAAAATAAATGATGATACTGAGGAAAATTGATAAGCTGGCTGTAGCTTATTGACTGTATTTTGTTGGAGTTCTTGCTCTCAGTAAACAACTTTTTAACCAGATGGTCTCTGTTGACATTCACTGTGTTATTCAGGTGTTTGTTATCAGTCATTTTGAACTACAGGTATCATTGTTCTAAATTATCCCACAGATATATCGACCTGTAGCACGAATTTCTACTCAGTAGGGTGTGACTTATGAATCTTAAAATTGCTGTTGCTTTAACCAAAACATTAAAATTCTGGAAATACATGGCATATCTGAAAAGTAATGAGGCACGTTGGTGTTTTGAATGGTGTTTGATTGGAACTCTGTGCTTACCTGCAGGGAATTGCTGGCACTTCCAGAATTCTTTCAGAATTCTAACATTTCCAACTGCTGTCTATCCCTATTTGTTAGTTTTTTTGACTGTGATTTCAAATTCGTTTCTATATATTTATACTTATTACTTACAAATTTTTAAAATATAACAATTGTGTGTGGACATGTTTTTCTCACATTCATATTATGGATTTTAATTTATCTAGGTAAGTAAAATTAAAATCACTTATATAAATGTATCAAGGTGTCTAATTTAGAGCAATATTTTCTTTCATTCATTACCATTTTGTTAATAAGTTAACATAAAATGCTTTTTGAAATGCTGTTTACCACATGCCAGTGCCGAATTCTTTGTAACTGGAAAATATGTGCTTCCATCTCTGACGTTACAGTATGAAGCAAAGTGTTGTTATGAATTCATTACGTCCAATTAGGCTCAAATATTTCTTGGCTTGTCGCTGACTGGAATGCAGGCTCATGTGAGGGGAATTGTTTTAGGGGCACGCACTGGCACTGCAAATGAGGAGCACATATGCATGGTTGATTAAACCTGCACACAATTTCATTCCTGTGGAATGTCTTTTGCTCCTTCATTCAGTGACTCACTGGTCCTGTTTCCTTCTATTATACCCCTCGGTTGAGTAGGCTTCACTTGTAGCAGTGCGGTACTTAGGAAAATAAGCGAAAATTTCTTTAAGGTATGAAACCTTAGAACTATACTGTTAAATACAGATATTTAATGAAAAACATGGATTTTCATTCTTTCTGCAGTATAGAAGGGAAAACATTATGAGAACACGCCAAGAGATTTTCACTGCCTTATTTTCTTCCGTTAACATTTCATACATTGTATCCACAACAATGGTAATACATGTACGTTTTTATTATTTACCTTATTTATATCTACCTCATGCCCTGTTCTTCTTTATTGTACTACAAAAGCCTTTGCATTTTCTTGTCAGTCCCTTTCTCAAGGACACTGCTTGTTATTAACTCTTGACTGATTGACTAAAGATTTATTATAAATGCAAACTGGAAGGAAGTAGACCCTGCAATGAGTACAAACGTATTCGTTGTCTTTTCTGTTCACAAGTGGGCAGGGTTCAGCCGAATAGGAATTTATTTCCTGGCAGTGAAATGATAAGCAGTAATGTATTCAAATACACAGATATGTAAGCATTAAGAAATACCACCTTTCAACTTTGTATGGAAATATAAGGAGAATTGTGTCGAGTGTACTCCACTTTTCACTCTTGTCTTCTTTGTGGTGATATCCTTATTATTTAGCCTTCAGTTTAAAGTATTAATATGCAAAACAGATACATTACATTTTTTTGCCAAAGAAACAAGAGTAATTTGGATAAAAAGGCCTTGGTCACATTCCCACAATGTATTTGGTAAAAAGCTCACATGGGTGGACCAACTGAGGATTAGAGAGTAAGGTAATTATTTTAAGGTAATTAACAAAAGAAAGAATGGGACATGAGAGTACAGATGTTGCTATGTAGCTGGTGGCAAAGATCTGAAATATACTGCCTGAGGCTTTGACAGAGGCACATTTTAATTGTCATTTTAAAAAGAGAGTTGGATAATTGTCTGAATGGAAACGAATTACAGGGTGCAGGGCAAACAAGAAGTGGCATGAGGTGAATTGTTTGCAGTGAGCTGACACAGAATGAGCTGACAGATTGAATGGTTTCCCCCTTTTCTGTGTAGTAACCATTCCATGACCCTACGAGGTGGTTTTTGTCGGCAGAGGTGAAGTGATGTTCCTAACTGTTTACTTTGAAGAAAACTGCCCATATAGATTTTTGGTGATTTTTCCAAGGCATAGATTCCCAGGTTAGGACACCATTTTGAATTTGGCACCTTCTGCAGGGAGTCTGTGGCATCTATGAACTGGGTATGCAGCCAAAGCTGCTGATCAACTCACCAGGTTGATGGTTCTGACATGAAACTGGTTTTCATCAAACTCAGGAACAGAAACAAAGTTGCTGGAAAAGCTCAGCAGGTCTGGCAGCATCAGTGAAGGGAATAAACAGAGTTAATGTTTTGGGTCCAGTGACCCTTCCTCAGAACTGATGGTGGCTGGAAAAACGTCAGTTTATATACAGAAAAATGGGGAGGAGGATTCGGTGGCGAGTAAACGATAGGATAGAGCCTAAAGAGAGAGAAGAGCAGTTGGACAGACAAAGAGTTGATAACGACCAGGCTGGGAGAGTGCATAGTTGTTAATGGGGAACAAATACTTGGTCAAACACCAGGAGCGACAGTGAAATTAAAAACGGTGGGCATGAGGAAAGATTGAAATGGAAATCCCGCCAGAGAGAGTAGCAGAACTTCAAGGTGGGCATGCCTGGAAGAGATGTGGCAGTGAGTTAAATACTAAATAAAAACTGAAAGGACTGCAGATGTTGTAAATCAGGAACAAAGACAAAAGTTGCTGGAAAAGCTCATCAGATCTAGCAGCATCTATGAAGGAAAAACAGAGTTGCAGTCATCAAAGGCTAGGTTGAAACAAAAAGGGCCCATAACCGTTTTAATTGTTTCCTCAGTTTATCTGTTTCAATGGAAGGCATTCCCATAATAATGAGTGGTTAGTTTTAAAAATTATAGATACAAACTTAGGTTTCATATTGAAATATTTTAAGATAAGAACACCATTAGCACTTTGAACTCTGGAATGCACTTTAATTGAAAGCGTTATTTGATCTTTATGCAAAGGAAGGGGCATTACATTGGGCACCTGGGATTGGATTCTTATGGTGTCAGGTCAACCCTGGAGGTGTTTAACAATGGTTGGATGGGACCTAGATGTTGAGGAACCACCGTCATTTCTGACCCGTCCCATTTTTGTTGTTGGGAGAAGATGGCACAGCTCACATAGGTCGGGTTGGTAAGCTCAGTTGGCTGGATGGCTGATTCGTGTTGTGGAGTGATGTCAACAACATAGATTCAATTCTACACCAGCTGAGGTTACCCTGAATGACTGCCCTTCTCAAACTCTCCCCTTTGGTAATCCCCAGGTTAAACCACCACTGGTCCTTTCTCTAATGAGAGAGCAACCCCATGGTCTGGTAAAATTACAAAGACTTTACCAGTCAGCTGGGAAAAGTTCATACACATTGCATAGGAGGCATCCTGTCAAAATGGAATTGGTGGGTGAGATAAGAATGGAGCTCTTTCTTTTAAAAACCTACCACCTAACCACCAAATTAATCAAGTAACAAATACTGTCCACTAAGGGCAGTGTCATAACATCAAAAAGCAAACTATTGAGGGAAAAAAAGAGAGGAATCTAAATCAAATTGTGTTGGGATGGGAGAGGAGAGTATATTCCAGCCGACACGGTGCTTACCTGTCTCTGAAGGATTCAAGGATGTTGATAGATACTGAGTGAGCATAACCACGGAAGAGGAGCACATCGTTGGGACCTACAACTCTCTGTATGGCCTGTTCCCAGGATTTGCTGATAGCTACTTTAACCAGGCCCAAGAGTAGCCCCCCCGAGAAGGTCCACTGACTTTTCCACTCCCTTCCACCCCAGACGTCCAGAGGTTAGGAGCATGGAGCTGAAATGCAACTAAAAGAATGAGAGATTTACTATCAAATTTGCACAAAATGATGCGCTGAGAAACCCAGCATGTGGCCACTTAGGTACCTGGTTGCTTACAGCCTTCTTTCCCATCAGCGGAGGTGAGGGGTCACATTACAATACCTGCCATCAGTCTGAGAGGAAAAATGACTGATCCTGTTGTTTGAACTTGAACACTGAAAATAAGAAACTCCTCATGGAACTATCAAATCTGTCCAGCTCCATCAGGAAACCAGAGGACTGGGGGTTCCTATTCTTTGTAACTGTTCCACCACATCTCCCGATATTGTTGATGATGTTGAGTGAGCTTCCTTGCTTGTTTTCCCTTGTATTGTGTGTTATATGTTTCTAGTGAAATTTGTGATCATCCTGAAGCACATGCTTTACTCCTTCATGGAATGTGGGCATTGTAGTCAGGGCCTACACTTGTTGCTCATTCCTAAATACAATTTGAATACCTTGTTAGGCCATTTCAGAGGGAGGTTAAGAGTCATTGCTGTATTTCTGGAGTCACATATATGGTTGACCAGGTAAGGTTTGGACCTTTCCTTCCCTAAAGTGTTTTAGTGATCCAGATAGGGTTTTATGACAACTGATAATCATCTTCCTGTTCACCATTACTGAGACTAACTTTATATTCAACTTGTATTCATTGAATTCCAATTCTACCAACTGCTGTGATGGGATTTGAACCCATGCCTCCAGGAATCAGACTCGTCCTCAGTCTTACTAGTCCAGTGACACCAGATTCACCAACTTCCTGACAAGGTGCGACCCAGTGTTTCAGTTCCATTACTTTTTGTGAAGGCATCTGGGAAATCAATGGCTGTTCCTCTGTTTGGCCTGCCTCTGTTGAAAGTTGCCAGATGGCCTCGTTATGGATGGTTGATTGACTGCAACCAGGCCTAATGCATCTAGCTCTGTAAGCAATGTTTACACAGCTGTGAAGGTCAAGTGCTAGCTTTTTCTGATTGACACCTTAATGAGTTGAAATAAGTTTGTAATTCCTTGATGTGTTTTTTGTGAATGCCTGCTTGTTTATTTGGACAATATTCTGACATTTTAAGATAACTATGGGTTTTCTTGTTGATACTATGAATGGCTATGTTTTACTGACACTTGTATGAGGCTGTTAGAGGAGTTTTTTGCAAAGGAGATTTTCAATGTTTGATTTTTCAGGAGCATTTCAAAGATCTGCCCATGTTATTATGCACTGCTTTGTTTCTGCACAATTAAGATCTGAAAGAATGGATGAAATAAATGTTTGGCAGGGGTTGGAATTGAAGGAACATTCGGGTATCAGAAGCAGCATTGAACAATAGAGGTGATTGAGAGCTAGGTTGACAAACAATGTCCCAACAAGCAAACTTCTGACCAGGTGGCCTGTACACTCACACATTTCTTCACTGCACTTGGACAGCGGCACTTAAAACTCAAGCCTGACCCTGACTTCCAGAGACTAATGGGAGCATGACATCGGGGAATGGCCCAGCTTGAGGGCAAGAGCTTCAGGAATCCGACTTGTGGTTCTTGACTCTGAGTGGAAAGTGCAGCCCAAAGTTGTGGCTTTGGTAGAGGTGTCCTCAGTGTTGTAGGTGACGAATGGAAGAGTGAACGAGAAATATTTGGTCACTGTTTGACTGATAATACAAAAGGGAAAGATTAAACCACTATCCTCACAATGGAAAGGTTTGGTTTGAGATGAAAAGCTGTGGGCTGCTGCATTCAGGGGATCATCCAAGATTAATTGTTTCATTAATAATTCAAAAACATCGAAATGCCCCACTGTAGCAGTGTGGAGACGAAGGGTCAAAGTATTTTGTTAGGCAACATAGCCTTGCACTAACTTTGACCTGTTTCGTACCTGATCTACAAATGCTTCTGTGAAGCTGTCACTAAATACCATGTCGAAAAATGTTCCAGTATCAAAGTCTGAGATGTTCACTCCATTGTAAAAACAGTCTCTCGATAATAACGTGCTATTAAAAAGAATTTTAGTATGTCTTAGTTTTGTAAATTGTCTAACAGAACAAAGATTCTATTTAATTTCTTAAATGTAGCCATAATTCGGCAAATGAAAATGATTACTTTCTGTTTATATTACATTTTCCCTGTTAAGATGCTGTGGAGAGCTATATGTATATCTTTATCTTATATGTATTGTCACCACTATTGTAGTTGTTTCATTGTAGGTCTAACGTGAACAGAGTCATAAAGTCATACAGCGCAGAAATAGATCATTCCGTCCAACCAGTCCATGTTGACCATAATCCTGACTAGACTAATCCCACCTGCCTGCGCCCGGCCCATATCCCTTCAAACATTTCTTATTCATGCAAATATCCTAATGTCTTTTAAATGTTGTAACTGTACCCACATCCACTACTTTCTCTGGAAGTTCATTCTACAGGTGAACCACTCTCTGTGTATAAACAAAAATTGCCCCTCACGTCTTTTCTAAATCTTTGCCCTCTCACCTTAAAAAAATACCGCTTAGTCTTGAAATACCCCACCCTCAGGAAATGGCATCTGCCATTCACATTATCTATACCGCTCATGATTCTATAAACCTCTATAAGGTCACCTCGCAACCTCCTACACTCCAATGAAAATAATCCCAGCCTATCCAGCTTTTCCTTATAACTCAACTCCTCCATTCGCGGCAACTTCCTGGTAAATCTTTTCTGAACCCTCTCCAGTTTAATAATATCCTTCCTGTAACAGGGGAACCAGAACCGGACTCAGTATTCCAGAATAGGCTCTTCGTGTTGCTCATTGAAGAGCTTTCAAAAGACCTCTCGGGTATGTAACAGTGTAGAAACAAAAAAGCAGCCCTCCCTAGTTCTTTTTTTTGATGACTTGCGGTCAGCACATTTACTTCACATTTGCAAAGAGAGTTGCTTTAGATGAGGTTGATCATTAACTGGCTAGCATTAACAATAACTGAGGTGAGTTGTGTTTGAATAAAAATGCCTGTCAGTTCTGTTCCCATTCCAGCAACGTTGCCTAGAAACCAATTGCTCAGTAGCAATAGAACGTCATTTGGTTTTCAGTACATTAAATTCACTTGTGAATTAAATAGTGATGAGTTTATTAGCATGAAGATCATTACGTTTCCATCTGCTGGAATGTATCTGGACCACTGCAGATTTACTCAATAGCTCAGGAGCTGTGGAATGGTCGTGAAAGCTTCTGAGAGCAGGTATGTACGATACTGTAGTTGCCTCCCATTTCACAACAACAAATGGGCTGTACTGCAGCTTTGTTAAATGCTGATAATTCCAGAGAACCATTGCAATAAATTAGTATTGTAGCTATTGAGTAGATACTCTGATACAAAGCAATACAATGGATTATAAACAGTGTTGGACCACTTTACACAGCACCAGACTGTGTTGTTGAGTGTTTTTCAATGGCTTCCTCCTTTAGTTTTCATGGAGACTGACCAGCTTTTATTCTAATTGATAACATCTTTTTAACTCTAGTCATTTTGCAGATGACTTCCCAGTAAAATAACCACTTTTTCTGCATGTCTTCTATTTCCTGAAGCAAATTTTCTGTCAGACTAAGATGACTCATCAGATTTACCC
This sequence comes from Stegostoma tigrinum, assembly GCF_030684315.1. Lineage (NCBI taxonomy): Eukaryota > Metazoa > Chordata > Chondrichthyes > Orectolobiformes > Stegostomatidae > Stegostoma > Stegostoma tigrinum. Next base: position 112,124,414 of record NC_081356.1, read on the forward strand.
TGGTTCACAAGATGTCCAATTGCAGGGAATAAATCCAGTGATTTGTTTCTGCTATCGGCTGAAATTTTTAACTAAATTAATTTCCCTTTTGTGCTGTGGTGACTGCACAAAATCAATATTGCAACATCTTGGTTGATTGCAACAATTGTTTTAAAAATGAATTGTTTTAAAAATAAATTTGAAATATATGCATTATTTGATGTTGGCTGAATATCGGAAAAGCTTAATAAAGCTGCACTTTTTAAGATAATTATTTGGGTCTCTTTGGAGAAGATATTGCAGTAAATATTTGCCAATGGATTATTGTCAGTGGGGGCATGAGTTGCTGAGTGCCATTGCTGTATGCTTAATAGAATCTTAGAACTCCCATGGAGTCTGCACCAACCCTCTGAAGAGCATCCCACCTTATTTGTGTAACACCGCTTTTCCCATGTTTAATCTACCTAGCCTGTGCTTCCCTCCACACTATGGGGAAATTTAGCTTGGCTAGCTCATCTGAATTGCTCAGCTTTGGACTGTGAGAGGAAACCGGCGCAGACATGGGGAGAATGTGCAATCTCCACACAATATTGTTAATAGCTACTGTATATGGCTTCCTTTATTGCAAATCAAAGCTTTGTTAATTTGTATGTTGTAGTAAGAGAAGATATTACATTTCTTCTGTGCGACTCACCCTGTCCCCTTGTACTCCATTACTGCACTGTTGACTTCTACGCTTGGCAGCAAACAATGAGGGAAAACAGATTCACATGTACTTCAGAACGGTGATATTCATTGTGATTGGCTTACAGTGACTCTATTAACTCATTTTAAAATTTATGATAAAGTCATGTAGGCAGCCTAGCATTTAAATGTTAACACAGTACTTTGTTACGAGTATTTGCTAATGTCAATTTTGCTTTGACTTGACTGGAATCCTTGCTAACACTTCAGCTCTCATTCACTGAAATGCAAATGACGTTGCCAGCAGTGAGGAGACAGCCTGCCATTGTATAATTGACAATTCAGTCTAAAATGTGCACGCCTTTATCATCATTTGATACTGTGTGTTGTCAATGTGAGTATGTGGAGGAAAGCAGCTTTCAAGAACATCTTTAACTTTTCCTGTCATGATGTAGAGGTGCCAGTGTTGAACTTGGATGGGCAAGGGTACTGACACCAGGTTATAGTCCAATGGGTTTATTTAAAGATACAAGCTGTTTTGTTCAAAAAGTGCACAATTTGCAGGCAGTCATGTGGCTTTTTACAAATTCCTACTTTGGAAATAAAACCGGTCTGACTCCAAGTTAATACATAGCCAGATTCCAAACAAGGCCTTACACTTAAAATGCATTGTCACCTCTGGTATACTGTTAAAACCTTTAGTAATCTTGGGACGTTGACTTGAAAGAAATTCTGGGATTTGCTTTTTAGTCCCTTCTATTGACTATAGATTTAACATCCATCTTAGGTTTGATCAATACATTCGCATCAGTTCTATGACCCTTTGATCTTTTACCTATAAATTCTGTGTCTGATGTCGCGAACACCTCAAGAAGGAGCAAGACTCCAACAGCTTGTGTCTTCAAATAAACCTGTTGGATTATAGCCAGGTGTTGTGTGATTTTTGACTCTTTCTTGTCATGATTCATGGGATTAAATTCTGAAACATATTCATGTTCTTCTTTTTCCCCACTGCAATGTCTCATTCCCAACATTATCTTGGCTTTGAACTTGCCTCGAAATGTATTTAATGCTTTGGACCCAATTCACTGATTTTACTTTCGTAAGTATGCAGTTGGTTTGCTGACGAGGCTTTGAGCAATGGCATTAATGATTACTGTACAAGCTTTTGAATTGGGTAGTTTAAAAAGTTTCTCACTTCTTATAGTTTTATTATACAAGATCAAAACTCAATCTCCTAAGTGCCATTAATCACCATAAAAATGTTTTAGAACTGGGTGTGTGAAAAGGATTGAAAGGAAACAAATGATCTTTATCGCATTTTAGCAAACATTGCTGGGAAGCTTTTTGTAGTTGAACCCTGTAAGGAATGTGTAATGCTTTTCTGTCACTTAAAGTGTTGCTTCAGTTGCCTTGTGCATGAACCAAGACAGTGAAAATACTGCAGTCATCAGACCAGTTATACAAGTCTATAAAAGATAAAAATGGGGTACAAGGTAAAAGTACCCGTTAAATCTTACAACGATGAGCTAGTGCCTATGCTTTGGTTGAAGAAATGTGTCCCTTTTGATTCACATTTCCTTCATACATGAACACTCCATTAATTCCTTATATCTTAAGAGATCAATTCAGCAATTGATTCATTATATCCTGCCAGTGGATGCAGTAAATCCAAGAAACACTGTTTAGAAAGTAAAGTTGCAACTCTGATTAGAAGCGGTGTCAAGCCGCTGTTAGTAGCAAAGTATTACTGTTGATAATATACAAGCCTGATGTCAAAGCGCATGAATGATATTTGTGGCCTGGAGCTTTCATGCTATCAGCCTACCAATCAAGGGAAATCTTGAATCAGTGAAATATATACTGCATATGCTATCAACTGGCCTGGCACTGAATGCTAGCGCCATACCAGTCAGCTGTTGTGTCGCCTCAAGTCTGGTGCCTTGTAACACTATGATAATCTGCCTTTCATTACAAACGTAATTTATGAGCACATATTTGTGTAACTTAGTAGTTCTGCTTATGTGACAAAGATTTATCAGGACTTTAGATGGCTTATTTACAAATTGTATTCCAACAAAGTATCACAGTTAATGTTTTAAGTGCGCTAGCAGGACAGTTCTATATTCATTTCATTTCTTTTTTAACTAGCAGTGCATAAATTCTCCACATACAAAGAAGTTTAAAATTTCTTTGCCATGAAATAAAAATGTCTTTTACACCTGCAGCATTCCCCAAAGTTGTCTGCAGTATCGTGTCTCAGTACATAATGCATGTAGAGAGGTACAACTCAGAAACAGACCCTTCAGTCCGACTTATCCATGCGGACCAGATATCTTAAATCAATCTAGCCCCATATCCCTCTCAACCCTTCCTATTCATATACTCATCCAGAAGCCTTTTAAATATTATAATTGTATCAGCCTCTACCACCCAGTTCTTTCCATATGCGCACCCCCCAGGGTGAAAAAGTTGCCCCTTAGATCCCTTTTATATCTTTCCCCCATCACCTTAAACTTATGCCCTCTCGTTTTGGATTCCCCTACCTTGGGGAAAAGACCTTGACTATCCGTGCCCCTCATGAATTTACAAACCTCTGGAAGGTCACCTTTATGCCTCTGATGCTTCAGAGAAAGTAGCCCCAGTCTATTCAGCCTCTCTGACAATAGTGTGATGCTAGTTTGAGGGGTAAACATTGACCAGGACACCAGACTTACATTCCCCGCTGTTTTCAAAATCTTCTGCATCCACTTCAGAGAGCAGTCCAGGCCTCGATTGATGCCTCAGTAAAAGGTGGCACTTTTGACAGTGGCGTACTCCTGCAGTACAACAGTTAAATGTCAGTCCAAGATTCTGAACTCCAATCACTGGTTTACCATTTAAGGCCAGAAACTTGTGACTGAGGAATGACAACAACTGAGCCATTGTCAGCAAAAATCTAGAAGCAATGAAGAGAGAGTTGACTCGGATTAGATTGCAAAAATCTCATCCGCTGTGTGGTATGTCAGCATCGAATGTGGTTCTTCCAGAAGAAGATACCCACAGATGACTCTGGTGGGTGAGGAGGGCATGCAGGGGGCTGAAATAAATCTAAGGAGATCAGTTTCCTCTGGCTCAATTCCTGTGTTCAATCATGAACAGCATTTGTGGAGGCAGAGGAGCAAAAGGCTGTCAGTCCATCTTCTCAACCAAAATAAAATTGTATGATATGATAGAGCTGAAAAGAAAAGAGAAGAGGAAAAATGTTTTGCATAGAAGTAACTAGTGTGTGTGGCTGGGAATTTGAGCTGCTCTGGCTGCTGGATGATAAAAATAAGCTGATGACCACATGATTGATTTTGCTTTGCCACATGCTCAAGTATAATGCAATGGACAAAGCTACTTGTGTGCTGCTTATTCCATGGAAAAGTTGCACTTGTAGCAAATGCAGCAGCATAACACATCAGGCTTGATAAGAAACCCCAAGGGCAATTAAAGCTGTTCATCTGGGGTTCTTCATTGGGTTTCCAATTTCCTGTCGATGACTGAAAGAGGTCAGGTTACTCCCTGGAGGAAACATCTCAACATCAGTCGAGGAGACCAGTACTAGAGGGAAGCAACCTTTTCAGTAAGATGGCACACTTCTGAAATAATTCCACAGTGGCCAGTATCTGGTCACCAAGTTAGCTTTTATTTGCATGTGCATAATATTTGACACTGACCCAGCTGCCTCAGACCCAGCTCTTAAGAGTGAATAGAACCTCTGACACTCCTGTTTATATCTGTCAGCCAGGACTCTGATTGGACCAGGGAAGCTATATTCTGAGGTTCACCCGGCTGACCTTGTTAGAATCCCTACAACTTTAACAAACCATCTGATTCCGCTGCACGTCCGCTATTTTTCAACTGAATCGATTGCTTATAAATGTCACGTTGACTTGCATTTACAACAGTTATGGTTTTACTCGTGAGGTTTGCAACGTAGTGCATACAACAAGTTAAAGAAAGATCAAAAGCTTGATGTTTTATTCTCTCAAGCTGTTGAAGCAATGAATGCGTTTGTTCGCAAGAGATGGATGTTCCATCTGTAAATGTCATGGTAATTTACTTGGTACCATTTAAGTGTTCGCCAACTTCTCTCTGCAGGTGAAGCATTCCAATAAGGGGCAAAAGCATTTCATGTCCATGAAAATCCAAAGGCTGGACAGCACATCCTGTTTCTCCCTTCAGTTTCAGATGTTTCATTAACTGAAATAGCAGAGAAATCACTTCTTTTGACAAGATACTTCACCATTTCTTCAAACCTAAGACTTAGATCAGTGGCTTAACTAAAATAAAATCCAAACATAAACTCACTTTAAAATCTGTGCTAACATGAAAATGCATCCAGGTAGGCAGACCAGTTCAATAGTCCTTTCAATCACCCCCTCTTTTCATCCTGGAAAAATGCAGTCATTGCACATTCCTGTACTGGACGTTTTGATCGTACACATGTGTAAATGGCCAAAAGTCGCATGACACCAGGTTATAGTCCAACAGGTTTATTTGGGCATTCTTCAGGAGTGAGACCTGAAAGCTTGTGTCTACAAATAAACCTGTTGGACTATAACCTGGTGTTGTGTGAATTTTGACCTTGTCCACCCCAGTCCAACACCAGCACCTTCACATCATGTGGGAGTGGACTGCATAACTGACCATAATGGACACCCAAGGAGATCGGAAGTACATATGAACTCTACACTTGAGTAAAACTTCCCAAAAATCTCACCGCACAATTCTCAGCTTGTCATGGCACACCAGCTGAAAACCGCTGACCCAGAAGAGCTCCTTTCCAGCCTGTGCACAGGAACCAGCATCCCATTCCTCCAGCCTCCTCCTGTCTCTGCTGCTGTGATAGCCCAGTCACAAAAGCTGCTTTATTATTTACCTCTTAAAAAATATTATAGACAGGATGCCTCCATTTTAGGAGAGCGTCTCCCTCACTTATGTACTGTGCTATTCTGCTGCTGCTTTCAAGCTGGGAGCTGGAAGAACGTACTTTGAAATTGGAGGCTGTCGTCCTTCTTTGAACAGTGACCCCACCCTCTGGATATTAATTGGTCGCTCCAGGGTATGTCACGACAAGTGACTGGGTTTCCCACATAGTGTGGGCTCCTGACCCACGTCTGATGGCTCAGAATCCCACAGGAGAAACCTTGCTCCCCATCACCAGACAGAGCAACGTTTAACAGATTGATGTGTGATTCATGCTTTACGGATACTGTCAAACTTTAACATAGTTTTGAAATGTAGAGATAAAATCAGTGCTCAATTCAGCTTTCACCTTGTAGGGAAAGATCACAGTGGAGCTTCTTTTCCTGCAGGAATCTCAGTCTGTTTTTGTTTAAAATACTTCCTGGCCTCTTAAAGTACATACATTACAATGAAGTAGCCAGACCCCTTGTCATAAAAATGCTTTTGTCTTGGTTGATGTTTGGATGTTGACTGAAACAGAAAATCTGTTCAGAAACAAACAGCTTCCCCTCACACTGTTTTCTTGTCTCGTTATTTACGTGCTGGTTGATGCTTGTCATAAGAACTAAAGATTTCAGTGGTGAACTGGTTGACCATGGCCAATTTAAATCACATTGCCTTGTCTGCATATGATTATGCTGAGTACCTAAAGGTACGGTGGCTCAGTGGTTGACACTGCTACCTCACAATGCCATGAATCCCAGGTTTGATTCCACTTCAGGTAACTGTCTGTGTGGAGTTTGCACGTTCTCCCAGTGTCTGCGTAGGTTTCCTCCAGGTGCTCAGTTTTCCTCCCACAGTCCAAAAATGTGCAGGCTAGGTGGATTGGCCATGCTAAATTGCCTGTATTGTTCAGGGATGTGTAGATTAGGTGTGCTAGAGGGGGGTGGGTATGGGTGAGATGTTCTGAGGGTCAATGTGAACTTGTTGGGCAGAAGGGCCTGTTTGCGCACTGTAGGGATTCTATGATCTACTTATGCTCTATTTTGCCAATCCCCCATCTCTTCCCAGGGAGGTGTTTTGGTCATTAATTCCTTTGTTATGCTGGTTAGAAAACCCTGTCCATTGTCTGGTTTTGAAAGGGTGCCTCCAGATGTTGACTGGTTAAGGCACTCCATGAGATAAGTTTTCCACCACACAGGTTCCTCTTGCACCTATCATTTCATCTTGCAGTTTACATTTGTGGGACCTTGTGTACTAGAGGCGTAATTCACGAACTCGCACTCATTGTGAGAACACTTCTTTGAACTGTTGCTGTGATGTTTGTGGTGATGTATCTCTGGCTTCTGCTCTTTGAGTACAGATAGTCACCTGTGAATTATCCCTTGTATGACATAGATGACACAAAAACAGAAATTGCTGGAAAATCTCAGCAGGCCTGGCAGCTTCCATGGAGGGAAATCAGAGTGAATGTTTTGCATCCAGTGACACTTTAGAACTGAAGGTAGCCAGGAAAATTTTGGATTTTATGCAGAAGATAAGGTGGGAGAGGGGGTAAGGAGTAAATGTGATAGAGCCCAAAGATAGAGAAACACAGTTGTAGAGACAAACGAGTGGATACTGATCAGCCAAGCAGAATTAATTGCTATTAATGGGGACTATTAGTGGTTACTAATTTGTTGTCTGTAATAGCAGACCATGTGATGACATGGCCTGCTGAATGGGGGTTGGGTTTAAAACATTTGAGAAGGTGCCATAAACCCCAAAATTGTTTAACTCGATATTGAGTACAGAAGGCTATAAAGTTTCCAAACAGAAAATGAAATACTTTAATCCAGCTTGCACTGAGCTTTGCTAGAGCATTGCAGCAAGCCTGAGACAGTGATTTTGGCCAGAAATATGGTGATGTGTTGAAGTGGAAACTCAGGAACAGCACCTCATTTTCCACTTCCCAAATTTGACTTCATAATGCTTGGTGTATATTTAAAAATTAACTGATGGAGCCATTTACGTAGAAGTGAAAGACTAAATTTTGTAAAGGTTATTGTCTATAGAATCCCTGCAGTGTGGAAACAAGCCCCTTGGCCCAACAAGTCAACACTGACCCTCTGAGCATCCCACCCAGACTCATCCCCCTATAACCCACATAATCTACACATCCCTGAACACTATGGCCAATCCACCTAACCTGCACATTTTTGGACTGGAAACCGGAGGACCCACAGGAAACGCATGCAGACACAGGGAGAATGTGCAAATTCCACACAGACAGTTGTCTGAGGGTGGAATTGGTCCCTGGTGCTGTGAGGCAGCAGTGCTAACCACAGAGTCACTATGCCACCCCTCCGTGGCTCTTGATCATGTATAACTGGAGGCTGTGCAAAATGCGAATTACTTTATTATTGTGTGCCCATATATCAAAATGCCCTTACTGCAGGTGTTACCCTAACTTACTGCCCTGTAATGTAGATTCAGAATTTTTATCTCATTCAGAATTTCTTGGGGACCAGTTACATTCTGTTTGATTCTGAAGAAGAGACTTGACTGGAGTTGAAAAACTAACTCTGTTTCTCTCTCCACAGATGCTGTCAGATCTGCTGAGTGTCTCCAACACGTATTTTTATTAACAATGCACAGGTCGTTTGTTGAACCACTTTCTTAGTTCAACATTGGTGGTATGAGGGCCACTTTGTGTGTCAACCTTGAAATTGTATGGGGTTTTCCTATTTTCTCTCACTAATTGAACAATATATGAGTGAAATGCCAAGGCAAATAGTGCATGGGTGCAGATTTACAGCAAGAAGCCGACAGGATCTCTGTGGAATTTCAGACTTGTCATGTTCAGTGATTTGATTCAAATTGTTTTCTGTTCCTTCCTTCAACCGTTAACAATGAAAATATTTTATAATCTATGTCAGATAATCAAATTTGATATTTCACCCATGAGATGAATCCAGATGTTTGGTGCCTTCCTGAGCCACAAAATAATGAGATGAAATAGGCATTTCGTTGTCCCAGTATATAATGCCCTAAATTTATTATGTGTATGTCTAATTTAGCACCACTGAGACCTATTTGTAATTGATGGTACAATTTGAAAATCATAATGATATCACAACACTTCCAAACCAGTACATCCATCGACGCAAACCAGCTTCCTATTTTTAAACAAAATGAACTTCAGGGTCAGAGCCATGATACATTTGGCTTAACAAATATGGTTAGCCATTTTCCACTGTAACTTAAAAATCCCAGGAATGTATGATTCCTGAGTCTGTACTTTCACTGTCAATACTAAGATAAAGAAGATAGGCTGGGATTTCTGTCACTGGAGTGTAGGAGGTTGAGGGCTGACCTGATAGAGGTTTATAAAATCACGTGAAGTATAGATGGGGTGAATGGCAGGTGCGGTTTCCTTAGGGTGGAGGATTTCAAGACTAGGGAGTATATTTTTTTAAGGTGAGAGAAGAAAGATTTTAAAAAAGACATAAGGGGCAATTTGTTTTTTATACAGATAGTGGTTCGTATGTGGCATGATCCTGCGGAGGAAGTGGTGGTTTCAGGTGCAGTTATGGTGTTTAAAAGACATTTGGATATGTTCATGAACAAGAAATGTTTAAAGGGATATGGACCAAGTGCCGGTAGTTAGGACTAGTTTAGTTTGGGATTATGGTTGGCATGGACTGGTTGAACCAAAGCATCTATTCCTATTCTGTATGATGCTATAACCCTCTATAAGGTATGTTTGTAATGTAGAACTGCTCCATGAAGAGCTTGTTAACAGCAATGAATGCAACACAAATACAGTTTTCCACTAAGACTAACACTTGCTCAAACGCAGTCTGCCATTAAGAACTATCTTTATTACACCTTCAGCAGAGCAGGCAGCAGGCAAGGCAGTGGGGCAAAATGGGCAAAAAACCTTTGCCTGACAGCAGCCATGTGATCGGTTCTTAGCTAATTGAACATCTTAGGGCTGGAAAAAAGATATAGAGAGAAGTGATTTGATCTCCACCAGTTAAAGTGCTCCTTCTGTTCTCTACAGCTAAAACCCACTTAAAGTCTGAAAAAAAACTAATTTATCTTGCCTTCGGTAGTTGTTGTAAACGGTAACTTTTAACTGGTAATCCAGATATCTTTTATAAGCAAACAAACCACTTTGTATCTCTTGCGAGCAAGTGGAAGCATCGAGAGAAAGATAACTGTAAAGTGACATCTGACCAGTGTAAGAATCATAAGGATCATCTTAGCAACCCATGAATAGGAACCATTGAACTGCTTTTGAGTGATCCTCTGCCAAAGTCTGTAGCTAGAGTCTAATTACCCGTAATATGTTGTGAATCTTATTAAGCACATAATCGTGGTCCATGCTTTCTATTAACAGGGTCTGAGATCCTATAATTGGAGAATTTTGTTTACTTATTAAAATCTTTAACTTTTGTGATGACTCTGGAAAGAGGGGGGTTTGATTTCCGGTGTGTTTCCCCATTTCAGCCATGACACATGTGATGTAGCAAACTCCCTCTCCAATTTTGAATGAAACAACTTGGACATTAAAATGGCACATGCGTGTAAATTCCTGGAACGATATGATTAAACCAACAATGATAATAGCTGAAAATCTTACAGGTATGAATATATATTTTGCCGTGTTGCAACCAAAATATTTCTGATCAATCTTGGCCAGGTAATTTAAGCATTAAAGAATAATGTTTCTCTTTAATATCAGCATGTCTTTGCCAAAAAAATCACCACTTGACAAAGCAAAGCTTTTATTTCTCTGTCCGTCCTCCAAAATTTCAACTAACATATCTTAGTTACGTCTTTTTTCTGTTTGACTATCTTTTTAAGTTCCTTGAGCTTGACTCTGCTCTCAGCAGCCCTCACTATATCAACCCTGAAATCTGACTTTGATTACAAAATCCTCTTCATGGCTCATACTTTGACATCAATTGTTTATTCCTAACATGTGCCTCTGAATTCACTTTTTTCAACTAACAGCTTTTATGACACTGGCAAACTTCCAGTTTCTTCTTGATTTTCATTTTCTTTCCAACTTTCGCTTTGGCCTGGAGGCTACTATGCATTTAGTCCCTATATCTAACCATTTATATAGGTTGTAAATAGCTGAGGTCCCAACATCGATCCTTGTGGCTTGTATGCTGCCAATCAGCAGAACTGTGCCTGTTTTCTATTTCCTGTTAGCTAGCCAATTTTCTACAAATACACTACCACCTAAACCATGAACTTTTAACTTTTGCAATAACCTTTGATGGGGTACTTTATCAAATGCTTTCTAAATATAATGCAACCACTGGTTCCTCTTTATCCATGATACATGGTCACTCTTTAAAAGAACTCCAGTAAATTGGTTAATCATGATTTCCCTTTCACAAAACCATGTTGACTCTGTCTGATTACCTTGAACATTCCAAAGTGCTCTGCAATAATATCTTGCCCTATAACAAATTGAAGGCTCACTGGCTTGTTTCCTGCCCTCTTTCTTCATGCTTTTTCGGGTAAAGCAGTTACATTAATTTTGACAACAAAATGTGAGGCTGGATGAACACAGCAGGCCAAGCAGCATCTCAGGAGCACAAAAGCTGACGTTTCGGGCCTAGACCCTTCATCAGAGAGGGGGATGGGGTGAGGGTTCTGGAATAAATAGGGAGAGAGGGGGAGGCGGACCGAAGATGGAGAGAAAAGAAGATAGGTGGAGAGAGTATAGGTGGGGAGGTAGGGAGGGGATAGGTCAGTCCAGGGAAGACGGACAGGTCAAGGAGGTGGGATGAGGTTAGTAGGTAGATGGGGGTGCGGCTTGGGGTGGGAGGAAGGGATGGGTGAGAGGAAGAACAGGTTAGGGAGGCGGAGACAAGTTGGAGTGGTTTTGGGATGCAGTGGGTGGGGTGGAAGAGCTGGGCTGGTTGTGTGGTGCAGTGGGGGGAGGGGACGAACTGGGCTGACAATCTAGTGGGACCTTCACCAAATCTGGGGAGCTTTGAAAAATTAGATCTGACACATCAGCCATCACACTAGCCACCTCTTATAAAATGCTAGCGTGAAATATTCATCAGGATCCGTCTTCTTATCAGTTTTCATCTTCAACAATGTACACAATACCAGTCCTCTGGTGATTGTAATTTTCTTCAGTTTCCAACTCTTTTCCATTACCTAATTTTCAGTAATATCTTTAGAGTCATAGAATCCCAGCCCTGTTGATAGAGACCATTTGGCCCATCGAGAGGTAACTGACCCTTTGAAGAGCATTCCACCCAGCCTCACTCCCAATCCCCAGTCCTTGTCCCTGTAACCCCAAAATTACCGTTAGTTCCCAGATTCATTTCCTATGGGACCAACACATTCTTTGTTGGCTATTTTTAAAATATCTATTGAAACTCTTATATCTGTGTTTATATTTCCAGCTAGTTTTCTCTCATGTTCTGATTTGTCCCTCACTGTTAAATTTTTAGTTATTCTTTGATTTTTTTGTATAATTTGTCCAATTGTTTGACCTGCTACCAGTCTTTGCATGATAATATGATCATATTTACGTTTGGTATTATCTTTAACTTTCATTAGTTAACCACATATGATATGTCCTCCCCATGGTAGTTTTATGTCTTGTTGGAATGTATCTATTGCGTAATGTGCTCTTAAATGCCTACATTTTGTATGTATTGTCGTATCCCTTTTACCCAATATGCCAGTTCACTTCAGCTAGATTAGATTTCATAGCATCAATACTGGGCCTATTTTGACCCACTCTTCTTTCCTTCAAACTGAATGTAAAATTCAGTCATGTTATGATCACGTTATGTTATGTTACGCTTACCATCTGCACCATACCAGACCTATTATAACCTGCTCTTCCATGCTTTCTACAAAGCCATCCAAAAAAGTATCTGTGATTTCCTCTTCTAGGCTACCTTTGTCGATTGTGATACTTTTCCAGTCTGTATGTAGATTAAAATATCCGTTGATTGTCACCAAACCTTTCTGACAAGCTCCCATTATCTCTTCTTTTCTTTTCTAGTAGATTCATGTATGAGTACTTTTAGGATATACATACAACGCGGTCTTCCATATGACTTCTTGCTTTTATCACTTCTCATCTATACCTGCTTTTACATCCTGCTTTCCTGAACCTAGGTCATCTTCCTATATTGTGCAAATACTAAAATTCAGTCACCCAACCAATACTCCCTCCTTCCTTTACTTGCTGTCCTTCCTAAATGTCATGTACTCTGCAATATTCAAGTTCCAGTTAATGGCATGCTACAGTCATGTTTCTGTAATGGCCTTATCTGTTGAATTATAATTAGACTTGTATGCCTATCCCTAACTGCAACTGTCCCTCATGTCCAATATAAACAGCTTCTCTTTGTTATTTTCTTTACCATTTCTCTCTAAATCAGATCCCTTGACCTCACCTATTCAATTAAAAACTCTGTACTTCCCTAGTTGTATGGCTCACTGCAACATCGGTTCCAATACCAATACATTTGTCCCAACTGTATAGCCATCCCTCGACCCAGGACTGATAATGGTCCCCTTGAACCAGAATCCACTTCTATCACAGCAGTCTGTCAGCCAGGCATTCATCTCTCTAATCTGAATTGCCCCGTTGCCAATTTGCATGTAGTTCAGATGATAAACCATTGATTATGATCTTTTTAAGGTACGGCTTCAATAATTTGTTGCCCAGCCACCACTACATTGTTTTTTTTCACTTTTCCCACCTCAAAGGCTTCCTGTACCGTAGTTCCTGTACCGTAGTTCCACGGCCGGTTAGATCATCCACTTTGAAGCTCCCACTCACATACAAACGAGCTGAAAGAACCTTAAACCTTTTTGACGGTGACAAAAGTTGAGGTTTGTGTATTCTGTGAGGTCCCTGATCTGCCTGCACTACAGCCACACTCCCTTGTCCCTTGCACTGATCAAATTAGAGCACCATCTTCTAAGGGTTGTGACTGACTCCTGGTACAAAATTCCCTGGTACATTTTCCCCTTCCTGATGTGTTGTAATGTCTACAACTTGACCTCCTGCTCAATTACTCTAAGCCAAAGCACCTTTATCTACAAACGCAAACCACAAGATTCTCTAATCCTCTTCTCTAATCCTTGTCAGCCAGTCAATCCTCTATCCATGATCCTCTGTGAATTTTTCACTTTGTACTGTAACCTTTGATACAGCGCTTTGAGAAATGCCTTCTCAAATTCTAAGTTTCTTTTACCCACACAGAATGTTACTTTCTCTGAGAAGTCTCGTAAATTAATCAAAGATGATTTCTCTTTCACAAAATCATGTTGACTCTGCCTGATTGCAGTACGAGTTTGTATGTGCCTTGTCATTACCTACTTAATAGTAGATCACGGCATTTTCCCCACAACAGCTGTTTGGTTAACTAGCCTACAGTTTTCTGCCTTATTTCTAGTTTACATGGCAGATGAGTACAATGTTGACAAGTGTGAGGTCATCCATTTTGGTAGGAATAACAGCAAAATGGACTATGCTTTAAATGGTAAAAAATTGCAGCATGCTGCTGTGCAGAGGGACTTGGGTGTCCTTGTGCTTGTATCGCTAAAAGTAGGATTGCAGGTGCAGCAGATAATTAAAAAGGCAAATGGAATTTTGTCTGCCATTGCTCAGGGATGGAATTTAAAAACAGGGAGGCTATGCTGCAGCTGGTTAGGGTCCTGGTGAGGCCACACCTGGAGTAGTGTGTGCAGTTTTGGTCTCCTTACTTGAGAAGAGATATACTAGCACTGGAGGGTGTGCAGAGGAGATTCACTCGGTTGATTGCAGAGTTGAGAGGGTTGGATTATGAGGAGAGACTGAGTAGACTGAGCTTATACTCATTGGAATTCAGAAGAATGAGGGGAGATCTTATAGAAACATATAAGATTATGAGGGGAATAGATAAGGTGGAGGCCGGGAGGTTGTTTCCGCTAGCAGGGGAAACTAGGACTAGAGGGCATTGCCTCAAAATAAAGTGAAACAGATGTAGGACTGAGATCAGGAGGAACTTCTTCACCCAAAGGGTTGTGAAGCGGTTGAAGCTACATTGCTGAATGATCTTAAGGCAAGGCTAGATAATTTTTTGAACAGTAAATGAATTAAAGGTTATGGTGTGTGGGCAGGTAAGTGGAGCTAAGCGTCAAAAAGATCAGCCATGATCTTATTGAATGCCGGGGCAGGTTCGAGGGGCCGGATGGCCTACTCCTGCTTCTAGTTCTTATGCTGTCATGTTTTATATGTCTTCTTTTGGAAAATAGCAATTGCAATGCATCTATTCAATAAAATGCGAAACAGTACAGCACAGGAACAGGTCCTTCAGCCTACTATGTCTGTGCCTAACATGGTGCCATTCTAAACTAATCTTATCCATACATGGTCCATATTCCACTATTTCCTACCTGTTCATTACTATTGAATCTGCTTCTACCAACTCACTGGTAACGCGTTCCTGCCTCCTGCACACCACTGTGTAAAATAAACATTTGCCTCACACATCTCTTTAAACTTTCCCTGTCTCACCTTAGACCTGTGCTCCCGGGTATTTAACATTTCCATCCTGGGAAACAGACTGTGACTCTCCACTCTATCCGTGCCTCATAATGTCATGTACTTCTACCAGGTTGCCCCATAGCCTCTGATGCTCTAGTGAGTACAATCCAAATTTGTCCAACAACAGCCCAAGTTTACCCAATCTGATGGGACCTTGTTAGAATGTGTAGGAATTTTGGAAAATTAAAACCAATACATCTACAAGCTCAGCAGCTAATTCTCATACAACCCTAGGATGTACCTTGGACTTTTCAGCCTTTGTACTGATAATTTTCTCAGTCCCCCTTTCCCGGTGACTTATTATTTTAAAGACCTTCCTTCCTTTCACCTCCTCATTTAGTTACTTTCAGGTTGTTATCTGTATCATCTAAACTGAAGACAGATACAAAATTTGTTCAGTACATCCCTCATTTCCTTATTTTTCCAAAAATGATTCCCTTGATTCACTCTCAAGAGGACCACATGTCACTTTTCTTTTATCTAAATATCTGCAGACACTCCTAATTTCTGTTGTTATTTCTAGCTAGCTTTCTATGGTATCTCCCTTTCTTTTACATTTATTTGTTTATAATCTGTTCAATTTTATAATCCAACTCTAATCTTAATGTAATGTACACCTTGTTTGAAATTTGCTACTATCTTTATTATCCTTCCTTGGTCGTGGATGTACTCTTCCCGTGGAGACTCATTCTAACTGGAATGTATCATTGCCAAGCTTTGTGAAATATTACCTTGCACTCTTCCATTAAATCTCCACTGACCAATGCCACAATCTAATTTCTCAGTTCAGTTTAGCTATGTTTTCACACCCTCCTCGTTGCCTTTATCTATGTTTGAAACCCGAGACTTGGATCCACTCTTTTCTCCCGCACACTGAATGAAAATTCAATCTTGTGTAAAGAGTAGAAAAAGATGTGGGGTTAGAAAACCAAAAACTTAGCCAGCAATAGATTTTAATGGCGTATTTCAAGAGGAAGGAAAGCGGGGGAGAGATGTAGAAGAGAACTCCGGAGCTTGAGGCCCACTCAGATAAATGTACACCTTTTAGTCAAGATGCAGAAACGATCGGGGTGTATAATTGGCCAGTTTTGGACTCTCAACAATGAAGGAGGTTCCAGCATTCCAAAGAGTTTCAGATATAAAGATTGAATCTTTAGACCCCAACAGACGTGTGTAGATGCTAAATTTTATTTAATTCTTCCCAGAAGGCAGTTATAAGTCAACCACATTGCTGTGGGTCTGGAGTCACATGTAGGCCAGACCAGGTAAGGATAGCAGTTTCAAAGAATAAAGAACAATATAACACAGGAACAGGCCCTTCAGCCCTCCCAGTCTGTGCTGACACATTTGACCTTCCATATTAAAACTGTCTTCACTTGCAGGATCCGTATCCCTCTATTCCCTTCCTGTTCATGTATTCACCCAAGTGCTTCTTGAATGCTGCTGTTGGGTCTGCTTCCACCACCTCCTCTGGCAGCATGTTCCAGGCGTTCACCACTCTTTACATAGAAAACGTCTGTCACTCGTCTCTTTTAAATTTCCCCCTTGCACCTTGAACCTGTGTCCTTTAGTAATTGACCCCTCCACCCTGGGAAAAAGCCACGACCTTCCATTCTATCCGTGCCATTCACAACCTGTTAAACATTTATTAGAGATAATGGGAACTGCAGATGTTGGAGAATTCCAAGATAATAAAATGTGAGGCTGGATGAACACAGCAGGCCAAGCAGCATCTCAGGAGCACAAAAGCTGACGTTTCGGGCCTAGACCCTTCATCTGATGAAGGGTCTAGGCCCGAAACATCAGCTTTTGTGCTCCTGAGATGCTGCTTGGCCTGCTGTGTTCATCCAGCCTCACATAAACATTTATTAGGTCACCCCTCAACCTCCTGCATTCCAGTGGAAACAAACCCAATCTAGGCAACCTTTCTTCATAGCTAAAATCCCCCATACCAGGCAACATTCTTGGTAAAGCTGTTCTGTACCCTCTCGAAAGCAACTACATCCTTCTAGTAGTGTGGTGACCAGAACTGTTCACAATATTCCAAGTGTGGCCTAACTAAAGTTCTATAAGCTTGCAGCATATCTTGTCCATCCTTGTACTCAATTCCCCTTTCAATGAAGGCAAGCATGTCATAGACCTTTTTTACTATCTTATCTACCTGCACTGCCACCTTCAGTGATCTATGGACCTGCACGCCCAGATCCCTCTGCATATGAATACTGCTAAGGGTTCTGCCATTCACCATAGAATTTCCATACTTGACCTTCCAAAATGCATCACCTCACATTTGTCTAGATTAAACTCCATCTGCCATTTTTCTGTCTATGCTTCCAACTGTATCTTGCTGTATCCTCTGACAATCCTGCTCACTCTCTGCAATGCCAATCTTTGAATCATCCACAAACTTACTAATTCGACCAGCAACGTTTTCTTCTAGATCATTTATATAGATCTCTAACAGCCGAGGTCCCAGCACTGATCCCTGTGGATCACCGCTAGTCATAACAGTCTATTTCAAGAAGCATCCTTCCACCACTGATGTCTGTTTTC
The DNA here is from genome assembly GCF_030684315.1 of Stegostoma tigrinum. Taxonomy (NCBI): domain Eukaryota; kingdom Metazoa; phylum Chordata; class Chondrichthyes; order Orectolobiformes; family Stegostomatidae; genus Stegostoma; species Stegostoma tigrinum. Next base: position 112,142,133 of record NC_081356.1, read on the forward strand.
TATGACTAAGCCAGTTCTGTATCCATCTTGCCTTATCCATCACCCCTACATGATTTGATTTCCCCTTTTGTACCAGTCTGTTGTGAGGGTCCTTGTTTCCTTCCCTAAATGGCATTAGTGAACCAGATGGGTTTTTCCAACAATTGACTCAAAGTTGTCACTAGTCTCTTCATTCATATTTTTAAAATTGAACTTAATTCCTCTATCTGCCATGGCAGGATTTGAACCCGTATCCCCAGGACGTTACCTCGGTCCCTGGATTAATAGCCCAGTGATAAAACTATTAGGCCATTGGCATCCCCGGTACTGTTGGGGTGCTGATTCACATGGCTCCGGTCCATCCCTGGATTATTAGAAATGGCATTGACAAGTGGCAGGTTTATCTGCAGGTGGCCAAATGTTCCCGTGAAAGGACGGTTGAGACCAGCTGTCAGACTCAGATTTCCAGATCTCTCAGGGTGCTGGGAATAGAACAACTGGCTGCTAGTGACGAGCCAGCCAGTGCTGGGGAGGTGGGCCCAGCACTCCAGGCAGGTTGCCTTCTGCTTGCCCATTTCTGAAGAAGGGTCTAGGCCTGAAACATCAAGCTTTCCTGCTCCTCCGATGCTGCTTGACCTGCTGTGTTCATCCGGCTCTACACCTTGTTATCTCTGCCTTCTGCTTGGGTTCACTTCCAGCTTGAGTTTGCATTGTGAGGCATTCTGCTCAGTTCTTTTTGGTTGCCCTCTCTCTCACTTGATATTGGATCTTGCTGATGTTTCCTCCTATTGGCATTTCATCTTCAAAGTGGCTTGGCCGCCACCTTTAATTAGTCAGTAACTAATTGGCCAATCTGGGGAAAATCACAAGCATCTGTTTTCTCGCACTGAACAGGTTTCTGATCCCAACTTGAAATTTCCAGTGGGGTCTTGAAGCCGACAGGAGAATCCTGCCCATAGATACACATTTTAACTTGGCTGTGGGTGCACTTTGTGTACATTTTTCTCCCTGTGACTTACTCTAATATAGACCTGACCCTCTACCATGTGCTGTGATAACAGACTGAGTAATAATGAGACTGTTTAAAAAGCTCAGTGGAGATCTATAAAGGGAAATGAGAAGGCAAAGAGAATATGTGAAAATAGATTAGCAGATAACATAAAAGGGAGCACAAAAGCCTTTTATAATGTAATAAATAGTAAAACGATAGTTGAAGGAAGGGTGGAGATCATTATGGTGCACAAAGAAGTTATTTGTGTGCAGGCGGTAGGGAATGGCTGAGTACTTCAAATCCGTCCTCCTGGATGTAGGAGGAGGTGGTAATGATATTGGATTGAATAAGATACCCCAAAATAGAATAATCAAGACTGGATGGGGTGGATCTGAGCTTGCCATTGGAAATAGGGGTGGAAATCAAATGCCCTGACCACAATCTAGAAGCTTCCAACGCTTGTTCAATATGAGGGGGAGGTAGCATGTAAGTGCTGGAGTACTGCAGGATTGCCAGTATCATAGTCTCATTGAAGAAGAGAATCCGCTGTGGATTCAAAAGGCGCTCTCCTTGAGGAACCACCAGTTTCTGCCTCTATCTGGTCTGTCGAATCCTTTGGAAAATCACGCAGCAACAGGCCTTTTTGTTTTCAGTTTCCCAAACAGACTCGGAGAGCTCAAGTTAAATGTTAATTGAAGTGATCTACTTTTTTGGGGTCGGACAGATGGACGCTAGTATATCCATTGTCATAATAAAAACAGCAGGTGTGTAAGCAGAATGTTAGGAACACATCCTCTCTTTTAACAAAAATGGACATGGGCATCTGATATTTGCCAACCTCTCAGGACTTTTGTGACATCGTTCTGATCCACTTGCAGGACAGAGAAGCAGCACAAACCTGTATTGCAGGTTGCACTGGGAAGCACCATTGACAGGCTGCAGCAGGAACACACTCCCTTTTTGTTTGCATAGATGGGTGCCAAGTTCATGGATTAAACCAGATTGCAACTTAGGGCTGCTTGCATATTCTTTCAGCATTCACTCATTTGGCATCCACCTGCATGCACATAGCATCCTGTCCCCACACAGCTTCCCCAGCTAATGAGCAATAATCCACCATGTTGAACAATGCTTAGAGGAAGCACTGAGGTTACCAAGGGCATAGAATGTTTTCTGGATGGAGGACTTCGATGCCCGCCACTAAGAATGGCTTTGGCACCAGCTCTACTGACCACACCGATAGTGTCTTCAATGACATAGCTGCTAGAGTGGGCCTGCAACTGGGGGAAAAACCATATTTGACCTTGTCCTTGCTAATGTACCCATTCTGACCACCATACAGTCCTTATGGAGAGAAAGCCCCATCTTCAATTTAACAGTACTCACCATGGTGTTGTGTGGCATGCTAAGTGGGATAGATTCTGAACAGGTCCAGCAACTTAAAACTGGCATCATGAGGTGCTCTGGATCATCACCAGCAGCAGAATTGTACTCCTCCACAATCTGCACCCTCTTGGCCCAACATATCTCCCGCAATTGTTTTACCACCCATTATTGCATTATCATCGAGTCAGGAAATCAACCCTGAGCATTTCTGGCAGCATCTGTGAAGAAGAAATGAGAGTTAACATTTCGGGTCTGGTCACTCTGATTTTTTTCTTCACAGATGCTGCCAGACCTGCTGAGCTTTTCCAGCAATTTCTGTTTTTGTCCCTTTATAAATGTAGGATTCCCTACTACATGGGAGATTGAGCATGAGTCGTTGAGAGTACCCTTCCAAATTTGTCCTTGACAGAGTAAATGCAGGAAGGATGTTCCTGATGACTGGGGGAATGAAGAACCAGGGGTTATATTTTAAGGATATAGTGTAGGTTATTGAGGACTGTGATGGGGAGAAGTTCTTCCACGCAGACAGTGGGAATCCTGTGCAATTCTCTGCCACAGAAAGTGATTGACACCACTTGAAACATTGATGTAATTCTTAAGGCTCGTGGGATCAAAAGGTATGAGGAGAAAGCAGGATCAGGTTACAAGGCCTTCAATCCTGGGATCATTCTTGTAAACCTCCTCTGGACACCCTCCAAAAACTCTGGAGTTGGAGTCTGCCACGGAAAAGGGTAGGGTATGCAGAGAATCCATATTGGGAGTTAACACTGAATGGAGGTGTTCACTGAAAATCAGCAGTTGCAGCTTATAAATGTAGACAAAAACCAAAAGAACTGCGGATGCTACAAATCAGGAACAAAAACAGAAGTTGCTGGAAAAGCTGAGCATTTCTGGCAGCATCTGTGAAGAAGAAATGAGAGTTAACATTTCGGGTCTGGTCACTGATCTTTTTCTTCACAGATGCTGCCAGACCTGCTGAGCTTTTCCAGCAATTTCTGTTTTTGTCCCTTTATAAATGTAGGATTCCCTACTACATGGGAGATTGAGCATGAGTCGTTGAGAGTACCCTTCCAAATTTGTCCTGTGCTGTCATAACACATTGGATACAGTCCTCTGTTTTTAGGGTCAAGCCCACAGTATTTCAGTAAAACACCTAATTGTAAAATTAGCAGCTTTATTTCTTTCACCATTTCAACATCCAAACTGCCCTGTAAGATGTAGGATACGCTTTCTATGAAAGCAAAGCACAAGGAATCTGAAATGAAAACAGAGAATGTTCGAAGTTCGCAGCAATTCTGTCAGCAGCTGAGGTGAGAGAAACATGGTTAATATTTCAGGTCTTTGACCTTTTTAGCAGAACCAAGTGCTTCCAGAAATTTCTATTTTTATTTAAGTAAGATTCTCTGCAGTATGATTTAACTAGGCCAGTTAGCTTAGCTTTGGTAGTGGGGAAAATGCTTGAGTCTATCATTAAGGAAGAAATAGCAAGACATCTGGATATAAATTGTCCATTGGGAACACCCAGCATGGGTTCATGAAGGGTAGGTCATGTTTAACTACTTTGGTGGAATTCTTTGAGGACATTATTTGCATGTGGACAATGGGGAACCTGTGGATGTGGTGTATCTGAATTTCCAGAAGGCATTTGACAAGGTGCCACACAAAAGGCTGCGCCATGAGATGAAGTTGCACAGTATTACAGGTAATGTATTGGCATGGACAGAGGATTGGTTGACCAGTAGAAAGCAAAGAGTCGGGGTAAATGGGTGTTTTTCTGGTTGGCGGTCAGTGGCTAGTGGTGTGCCTCAGGGATCAGTGTTGGGACCGCAATTGTTTACAATTTGCACAGGTGATTTGGAGTTGGGGACTAAGAGTGTGTCAAAATTTGCATTCGACACTAAGGTGAGTGGTAGAGTAAAGTGTGCAGGAGACACTGAAAGGCTGCAGAGGGATAGTCTGAGTGAGTGGGCAAAGGCATGGCAGATGGAGTACAATGTTGATAAATGTGAGGTCATCCATTTTGGTAGGAATAACAGCAAAATGGACTATGTTTTAAATGGTAAAAAATTGCAGCATGCTGCTGTGCAGAGGGACTTGGATGTCCTTGTGCTTGTATCGCTAAAAGTAGGATTACAGGTGTAGCAGGTAATTAAAAAGGCAAACGGAATTTTGTCTGCCATTGCTCAAGAGATGGAATTTAAAAACAGGGAGGCTGTGCTGCAGCTGATTAGGGTCCTGGTGAGGCCACACTTGGAGTACTGTGTGCAGTTTTGGTCTCCTTATTTGAGAAGAGATATGCAAGCACTGGAGGGTGTGCAGAGGAGATTCACTCGGTTGATTGCAGAGTTGAGAGGGTTGGATTGCGAGGAGAGACTGAGTAGGCTGGGATTATACTCATTGGAATTCAGAAGAATGAGGGGAGATCTTCTAGAAACATATAAGATTGTGCAGGGAGTAGATAAGGTGGAGGCCGGGAGGTTGTTTCCGCTAGCAGGGGAAACCAGGTCTAGGGGGCATAGCCTCAAAATAAAGGGAAGCAGATGTAGGACTGAGATCAGGAGAAACTTCTTCACCCAAAGGGTTGTGAATCTGTGGAATTAATGCCCAGTGAAGTTGTTGAAACTAACTTGCTGAATGTTTTCAAGGCAAGGCTAGATAAATTTTTGAATAGTAAAGGAATTAAGGGTTATGGTGAGTGGGCGGGTGAGTGGAACTGAGTGTCAAAAAGATCAGCCATGATCTTATTAAATGGCGGGGCAGGCTCGAGGGGCCGGATGGCCTACTCCTGCTCCTAGTTCTTATGTTCTTTTTAGCTGAATCAAGTGTTTCCAGAAATTTCTATTTTTATTTCAGTATGATTCTCTGCAAGCATTGAATTAATGCTTACCTTAATGATTTGTAATTTTTGTTCAGGCATTTACTGTAAGGATTTGATGTCCTTTGAACAGTACCAAATTAGTTTGCATGCAATAATTTTGATAGAACACTGAAGAAAGGTTTAAGTATTAAGTGGTTAGATTTATGACCTTGTTGTGGAATGCTGAATAAGGTAGAGAATTTAACTTGATTAGTATTTCAGGCAAATGACTGGATAATATCAGCTTGACTTATTCAATAGCTGTCTTGCCTCTCGGTTTAGGTCTAAACACCACTGCAGAATTTGAAAAGATGTTTTGAACTGGTGCAGTTATGAGAGGGTATTCACTAACTTTTTGGGTGATCTTCTTGATGGCTGGAATGTTAAAATGCCCCTCTACTGACCAGGAATGAAAAATTAAGGGCGCAGGAAGCACTAAACAAATCAGCATTCAGAGAGATGTTCCTGGTTATTGACTTGTCATTAGAATGGGCAAGAGTTCAAGATAAGAAGCTTTAAGCAAGTACAGCAAAGAAAAGTTGAGGGGGATCTGGAGAATACAGATGAAGGCTTGTGACAGGATAGGACATTGGAGAGATTAAAAGACAAAATGGATGAATGAGACGAAGATGGGTGGTTAAAGGATAAATGGCGAAACGCAAGATGGTTTCAAGGGACCTATGAATGTTAATAGCAGAATAATTATCATTAGCTATTATCTGGGGGGAAAATAGGAGTGGTTATGACCTGAAAAGGTACAATTCAGAAGAGTTCAGAAGTGCTCCTCAAAAGCTGTTCCTTAAGCTCCCACTGAGCTTTGTAGGACAAAATTAGAGACAGTTGATGGTGGGAGAAAAGATGGCAGAGAGTGAAAATAACAAATCACGAGTAGCTCAGAGTTACAGTTCGGCATGGAATGGGTGCTGCTTGTTCTGTTCATTCAGCCATGATAGAAGTTGTGGCCCTGTGGACAATAAGAATATTCTCCCAATATTTCAGCTTTCTTACCTCTATCATTTCCATTTCCCTTATTGTGTAAGACCCTAGAACATCAATTTGATAATTGCTGTGTTTGCTTACATCATAACTCAATAATAGCCAGGACTGGCTACTTGAAGTATTGAAGATAATTGTATTCATTAATGTACTGAATGAGGTGTTCACATGTCTGGATGAGTGAAGTTCTAACAACAGTCAAGACGTTTGATATTATCCAGGACAAAGCAGCCCATTTGACTGGCACCACATCCATGAACATTCACTCCTGCCATCACTGATACTCAGTACCAGCCGTGTTTACTATCTGCAAGATGCGCTGCAAAAATTCACCGAGTCTTGCAAGCCAGCATCATCCAAATACGCTACCAAGTCCATCTAGAAGGACAAGAGCAGCAGATACATGGGAGCACCACTACCTGCAAGTTCCCCTAAAAGCCACACACCATCCTGACTTGGAAATGTGCCACCATTATTTCAATGTTGCTTTGTAAAAGTCCTGGAACTTTTTCCTTGACAGGATTGTGACTTTACCTACAGCAAGTGGACTGCAGCAGTTCAAGAAGGCTGGGTTCACTACCACTCCTTCTCAAGGCAAAAATGGATGGGCAACGTATGTTGGCCCAGCTAGCAATGCCCTCATCCCATGAGTGAATAAAAAATGCAATAAGATCAAGCCTTCTTATTTATTGTTTCTACATTTAGATTTTTTTTTATTGTAGATCACAACTGGTGAAGACTTCCAGAATGTTTTGTCAAACCCTGCTCACTTAAATTAAGTTTATATTAGAGAAAAGTATTTTCTCCAATTTGTTTTTGTTTCAAGCCTTCTTGCATTGCACATTGTATCAAAGAATGTTACATCAAGATGCAGCATGTAGATATTTTTAATCAAACTGTTCAGAGATATTATTACACACCCCTGGAGCAAGTGGAACTTGAACCTGGTCCGTAGGTAGGACCACTACCAGAACAGCTCTCCAGGTGAAGCATATATGCTTAAACATAAAGCATATTTCAGTTGGGCCCTCTTGTGGCACAGTGGTACTGTCCTCACCCCTAGACTGAGAGACTTGTGTTCAAGTCCCATCCGCTCCAGAGGTGTGTAATAACATTTCTGAACAGGTTGATTAGAAAAATAGGCTTAATAAACAAAAATTAACACATTTTAATTGACTCTGCACAAACCTTTCAATGCTTTATGGTAAAGGATTACCTTGAAGCACAGTAACATGGTAGACATGGTCTGCCTCTGAATTCCCATCCATTTATTCTGTATTTCCTTGCATTGTTGCCCCTCCCTAAATACATACTAACATACAAGTTAGGAGAAGGAGTCAGTATTTGGCCTCTTGAGTTACTGCACCATTTGATTAAATCTGATTTAATCAAGTCGCATCTTGTATGTTTGAATAAAATCACCATTCTTTCTCCTGTAATGGATACAACTTGTTTCCTCACAAGACAATCCCAAGAGTCAGTTGGATGAGCATTCTCTGAACTAATGCAATGATAGCCTTCCTTTTTAAAAAAAGAGCTAAACTGTACAGACTACTTCAGATCTGGTCTCACCAGTGCTTTTTCCAACTGTGAACAAGCCAACTAACTTTTATATTCAGTTCTTGTTACATTAACTGATAACTTCCAAGTGGCTTTCCTAATCTTTTTATTTGCTTGAAATATGTGGGCATTGCTGGCTCATGCTGTGCCTGCATACTGAGCTTTTTTAGCTTATGTACCACAACCCTCAGATCCCCTGGTATCACAGACCTCTGAAGCCACTTGTCACTTTTTTATAATATTCTGCTTTTTTTTTAAGTCCTCTTGCCAAAGTGCACAATTTCACTGTTTCTAACATTAATGTCCATCTGCGAATTTTTTTGTTCCTGTACACATAGACGTAATATGGTGATGAAAAAGAAATTGGAAAAATATTTTCATCAGTATGCTCTTGGTTGGTGAATTAAGTATTTTCTGATTGGTTCAGCATTTCAGATGCCCTGCACAATGCTTAAATTTAAAATCTGCTGGCTTGTGTTCCACATGGTTAATACCCTAAAGGCACCATGAACTGTATGGAAACCACCGTAGAGATAAATGTTGTACAAATAACTATCATAAATTAACCTGACATTTAATATTTTACAAAAAAAACCCAACGCTACATTTTTAATTATGCAATCACAATTGAAGTTTCATCAACAAAATACATTGTCACTAATGTGAAATCATTATGTATTTACAAATTGATTTTATAAAATTGTATTTTTGACTCTTTTGATAAAACGTCATCTAGCTTTAGCACCCCCTTTCTGATGGCAGTTTCTGTTCACAACTAATGAATCAATGATTCATCAGTCTATTTATAATAATGAAAGGCTCACAGATCAGGAATTTACTATTCTTATGACCAGCTTGTGTAGTTATCTTGGTCTCTTCACATTTGCACGATCCAATCTGACATTTACTTCAAGTGCTACAGCATTTGACTGTGACCTCATGATTGGCTCTGGTTTATCTTATCGGGATGCTCACAGAGTAAATTCTAGTGCTGTTTAAAATATCTGAAGTCAGAGTAATCTGGTCTGCCGCACGCAATGAAAGGCCCTAATCTTAAAATATTGCCAACAGGGGATAGCTTTTCATCTTGTAGCCTCTTGGGTAGCTCAGATGTCGCCTATGAAACTGTAAATATATGAAGTGAAACTGATAATCACTGCCCTAGGAAACTTAAAAGGAAAATGTATGTTCAATGACATCTTCAAACTTGTGCTACCATTCTCAGTTACAGTAGCAAGAATATCTTTACTGTGAGAAAACAATGAAGCTTCTTCACATCCACAAGTAATACCCATCCCCTCTTTTTTTTGTTTTCATCACCACACTCCTCAGAAAGCTCACCTTTGATTCATATCTCTTTGGAAGCCTCTGAAGTTCCCTCTCCAACCTGTCAATCCTTCCAGTTTTGGAATATGCCAAATCTGTGCTCATCTTCCGTGTGACTTTATGTTTGAATCACTGTAATCTGATTTCTGCCACCATTGTAGTACCCAAGTGGTCTTAATTCAAGTTATAAAAATAATTTTGTGATTGTGATGGACAGGGAATGAAGGATTGTCTCCTTAAATAAGTCTTACAACTGCTTGTTTTTAGAATCAATCTCTGATTAATAGATTAAGGGCACCTTTAAGTTTTCTAGTTTGAATTGTTGAATGTAATCCAAGAGGAAAAAATTACCACCCTTTTCTATTATAACGAAATGTGAAGCTGGATGAACACAGCAGGCCCAGCAGCATCTCAGGAGCACAAAAGCTGACGTTTCGGGCATAGACCCTTTATCAGAGAGTCTCTGATGAAGCGTCTAGGCCCGAAATGTCAGCTTTTGTGCTCCTGAGATGCTGCTGGGCCTGCTGTGTTCATCCAGCCTCACATTTCGTTATCTTGGATTCTCCAGCATCTGCAGTTCCCATTATCACCCTTTTCTATTACCTTATTTAACTGTTGTATTAAGTTGAGCTGAACAAGTTTTCCTTAGAAACCATTTATTCAGTGAGTAGAGTTTTATGTTTTCAAAAGAAGTATTGTAAAAGTGGCACTGAGAAATGCACATCAAAAATCTGACCTTGGCACCTAATTCTCAAAATATGTATTAATCAAAAATTGTACCTTTCTGCAGTAAATCGTGTGGTTGACTCTGCTAATTTGGACTGTTGAATATCAATGTTTGATTGAAACTTGCACCTTGTGGGGGCATGGTTCCCAAGCCTGGGTAAGACTGTAGTTGTAACCTCTGGTAATCTGGTTTTCTACCTAAAGAGGAAAAACTGTTGTGGACTGTTCAGTCGCCCTGAAAGCCAGCATTGTCAACCACACTGTTTGGACAGAATTGAAATGCTGGAAGTATTTTCCTTTATTCCCTCCTCTGAGCGACATTCTTCTGTAAGTTATTGATAGGCATCACAATTCATTAGACAATGGGTCAACCGATTCACTGTTCAGTAGGGAGTATGGGATTATTGTGACCTATTCTAGATAGTGCAAGATAGAACTGAAGCCAATCTTTACACACTTTTATATTTATTTATACAGCTGCACATCACAAGTACATATCTCCTAACCCCACTACAGCACCTTCAGTCTGTGTCTATGCAGATGGATTCAAGTGATCCAGATGAAGACCTCAGGGAATCTCTCTCCCATTGCAACTCTCTTGTCTTCTTTTCTCTCCATCTTCGGTCCACCTCCCCCTCTCTCCCTATTTATTCCAGAACCTTCACCCCATCCCCCTCTCTGATGAAGGGTCCAGGCCCGAAACGTCAGCTTTTGTGCTCCTGAGATGCTGCTGGGCCTGCTGTGTTCATCCAGCCTCACATTTTATTATCTTGGATTCTCCAACATCTGCAGTTCCCATTATCACTGAAGTAATCAATGTCCACATAATTACATGTAATTAGTGTACAACTACAATTTTAGCACTAAGGTGGCAGAGGTAAGTTTATGTACCAGCAAGGTGATGGGGCAAATAGATTTGCCTGCCTTCCCGTCTTCAAATTCTACAGAAAATACAAATTTCATGAAATCCTGTTTTATTACTTCCTTGACTGAAATTTTAAAAATTAAGGTTGACTTTCACCTGATTTTGTAAACTCTGATATGCCGTTGCCAAACAATTCAATGTGAATAAGTTATTGCTGTGAATGTATGATATGCCTGCAGTCATGAATGAGCCATCTCTCTCCTTTGCTTTGCCACAAAATTTATTTGTTGTGTTTTATGGTGGAGAGTTCCATAGACTAAAAGAGAATATTTTGGGTATTGCATTTCATTTTATGGAATCAAATGCACTTTCCATCTGTCCCATCAGGGAGGTGATAGCCCAGAGACATAGTCGCTAGACCATTAATCTGGGGGCCCAGGTTCAAATGCTGCCTTGGAAGCTAATCATCTGAAATGATTGTCCGGAAAAACCCATTTGGTTCACTGATATCCTTCAGGAAAAGTGCCTGCCTTCCTTACCTTGTCCATATGTGACTCTGGACCCCAGGAACTGTCCTTTTGCCAATTAGGGATGGGCTCAGCAGCAATGAGCAATATATCCTGTGAATGAATAGAAAAGAGTTTACAGAGTATGTCTATTCAACAAGCATTTCCTAAAATACTCCACAAAGTCTAAAGAATGGGCATCAAGCAAAAGAAGGTGGTGTTAGGAAGAGAAAATAAAGCCATGGAATCCCTACAGGGTAGAAGCAGTTCATTTAGCCCACTGAATTCACATTGATCCTTTTGAAGGATAACCCACCCAGACACAACCCACCTATCCTATAACCCTGCATTTTCCATGGCCAATCTACCTAAACTGCACACCTTTGGATGGTGGCGGGAAACTGGAGCACCGTGAGGAAACCCACACAGGGCCATGGAAAGTGTGCAGACTCCACACGAACAGCCGCTTGAGGGTGGAATCAAACCCAGGTCCCTGGTGCTGGGAGGCAGCAGTGCTAATCACTGAGCCACCATGCCACCCCAATCAAGGTGCCCAGTGTGGGATGGTGATTCTTAAAGGGTGAGGCCAAAGTGGAGGGAATTCGAAAATCAAACCTACTATGTTCAGATAAAAACCGAGAGAACTGCAGATGCTGTAAATCAGGAACAAAAACAAAGTTGCTGGAAAAGCTCTGTAGTTCCGGCAGCACCTGTGAAGGGAAAAAAACAGAGCTGATGTTTCAGGTCCAATGTTCTGAGAAAGGGTCACCGGACCTGAAACATTAACTCTGATTTTTTCTTCACAGATGCTGCCAGACCTGCTGAGCTTTTCCAGCAACTTTGTTTTTGTTCCTACTATTTTTAGATTAGAGGATCACATTAGAACCATACAGTCTTCTATTTAGTTACCTGTTCTGTCTAGCTGGAGGTGTGGCGAGATGATTTTGCTCTCTGTATATTTGATATGGGATATATTGTCTTATTGCCTTACTTGTTACTTTGAGTGAAGGCTGCTCAAACTTTGCCTCCCTTTTACACTGGACCTTTCCTGTTTGTGGGTGTGCACAATGTTTGCATTCATGTTTAGATCTGAGACCAGAGATAATGGGAACTGCAGATGCTGGAGAATCCAAGATAATAAAGTGTGAAGCTGGATGAACACAGCAGGCCAAACAGCATCTCAGGAGCACAAAAGCTGACGTTTCGCGCCTAGACCCCTCTCTGATGAAGGGTCTAGGCCCGAAACGTCAGCTTTTGTGCTCCTGAGATGCTGCTTGGCCTGCTGTGTTCATCCACCTTCACACTTTATTATCTTAGATCGGAGACCAGGTGTTTTTGTGTTACTGCTTGCTGAACATAATTAGTGTATATTTAGTAAACCTTTCAACAACAGCTTGTACTCTAATATTCATTTATTAGCTTGAGTTTGTTAACAGGTTTGATTTGAACATCAGGTTTTTTTCAGGAATGTTTCCAGTTAATAAACAAGACCAGAAAATCAATGAATTAAATATCTGGAACCAGTCGTCTAACATAATACAAGATATATCAGCTTACCAAGGCTAGAGTGAAGATAGAATTACGCATGTAACTGTAAATGAATTACTTCATTTTTAAGTTCAAGATCCTGACCAAGGTTAAAATGCTTCATGCATTGTGTAAGCGCTATTTAATATTCCAGGAAAATGATGCATTGTGACACCTCGGCAAAGTCGATGCATAAGTGAACATGTTTCCTTGATTAGCTTATCAGACACTAGTGTGGGTATTTTGTCTGAGTTTTGTGGCGAAGGTAAATGGAACTGAGTGTCATTGAAAGCCAGCATTGGCTGGACAAACTTTATAAACCTCAATGGCCTCCCTGTAACTTTGCAGACAAAAACGACATTTCAGTTATTGGAGTGTTTGGAAGAAAAAGGTACTAAATTGAAAAAGACATCCTTTTAACTGGTAAGTTCTCCTGCTTGCTTTTAGCTTAGCTTGCTTCTTTGTTTGCCTCTTGTGCATAAGAAACTATTTGCCATGATGTTAAGCTTTATGAGTTTCATTGAATTTATGCAGTAATTGTTCAGGTAAATGGACCATAAATTCAATATCTGATTTGTGCTGAGCTAGCTAATCCTGTTAGAGTTGGTGGTGGTTCACAGTATCGACCCTGGATGTTCTGGGGCTAAGGAAGCAAAGGTCTGGCAAGTTTGTTATATTGATGGCATTGCTGAATGTTTCCATGTATTATCAGCTGGTGAGGTCAAGCTCACCTGTAAAGTGCTCACGGTAAAAATAAGTCAGTGGCACTATTGAGGCTCCCTCATCATTAATATTCCTCTTTAATTGAGGTATATATCGGTTCCCTGACTGATTTGATTTGATTATAGAAACTCCAGTTGCAGATCTGCATAAAATGCAGAGAAACTATGCCTTTTCTACCATTTCTCAGGGGTTTGTAGTGGTCACTTAGGATACTTTCCATGCAATCTTAATTCTAACTTCTTCACTGTATACAGCAAACATTTTAGCACTTCGTTGAATAGCCTTTATTTTCCTTTATGTGTAAAATATTTACCTGCTTAACTGTGCCTTTATGGAGCTAGGCTGAATTTGCAACAGCTTTCATAGAGCTACAGAGTCAAGCAGCATGGAAACAGACCCTTTGGCCAACTTGTCTGTACCGACCAGCATTCCCAAACTAAGCTAGTCCCATTTGCCTGCCTATGGCCCATATCCCTCTAAACCTTTCCCATCCATGTTCCTGTCCAAGTATCTTTAAAATGTTGCAACTCTATGCACCTCTACTACTTCCTCAGGCAACTCACTCCATATACACACCACCCTCTGTGTGAAAAAGTTGTTCCCAGGTCACTTTATATCTTTTCCCTCTCACCTTAAAACTATGCCGTCTAATTTTGGACCCCCCCCAATCTGGAGAAAAGACAAGGTCAGCTCTTAGCCTCCTACAATCCAGGGAGAAAAAATAATCACAAGGATGTATTTTAATCTGGTTTTGTACTCATGACAAAAAAAAAACTGCACTCCCATCTGCTGATTCAAGTCGACTTGCAAGATTCCATGGCAATATTTGGAAATAAAGTAGATCCATCTCCCCATCATTAAAGACTCATTAAGAAGGGAATGTTGATCAGTTACTTATTGTCGTTTATGGATATAGCTGCCATACTTGTTACATTAAATAACTTAAGAATGTAAAGGGTATAGATAAAATGAACTGGAAGCGAATCTTTGGCTCATCCATAATTTAACTACAGTCATAAACTCAAGCTCTGAAAAGAAAGGCTAAACAGAGTGTGTAGTTTGATTATTTCTTCGAGGACTTGGTGAATGTCCAGGGAGATAGTGGCAGCATCAAATTTGGAAGAAAGAAGAATTTTGTTTTTGGCAAAAGAAATATTTGAGAGAGATGAGACATTTCCTGTTTTGTTTTGGAGTTTCAGACTGGTCAGAGGGAGACCAATTTCTTTATCTACTCTCTATATAAATCCCTATGTAACCGTTGGTGCTCTTAACAAATCGAGTAAATTTCTAAGGATAAGGAGCTATATTAATCCAGTTCCATTCAATGGGCCCAATGATAATACTTGCCTTCTTTTGAAGTTGTCTGAAATATATTCTTCCATTTGTATGACTTTGAGCATGATAGAACTGTAACAAACTCTCATCCACAAAAATATAGCCTCCCTATCTTTATGTTATTCAATAAGAGTTGGTTTCTGCTACTGGTCTATAATCATCATAAGATCCCTACAGTGTGGGAACAGCTTCTTTGGCCCAACAAGTCCACATCATCCCTTGGGAGCATCCCACCCAGACCCCTCCCCACTAATCTACGCATCCTTGAACACCATGGGCAATTAATCATGGCCAATCCATCTAGCCTGCACATCTTTGGACTGTGGGAGGAAACCAGGAGACCCAGAGGAAACCCATGCAGACACGGGGTGAATGTGCAAACCTCACATGGGCAGTCGCCCAAGGTTGGAATCGAATGTGGGTCCCTAGCGATGAGAGGTAGCAGTGCTAACCACTGAGCTACTGTCCCACCTGAATGTCAAGTACTACCAACAACATTTGTTCAATTCCCACACCAGCTGACGTCACCATGGACTGTCCTTCTCAACCTCTTGTCTTGCTGGGGGCGTGGCACCCCTCGGGTTAAAATACCACTGAGGTCGTCTCTTGCTAATGAGCAAGGAGGTGTGGTCTGCTAAGGCTATGGTGACTTTACCTTTAACTTATTCATTCCTTTTAACATTACAGATCATAGCTCATCCTCCTTATCTTCTGTTCTACAAGTCTACCCATAGAGCCCAAAAAAATCCCATTCAGCTTAGTCAATCTTTTTGAATTATCTCCAGTATTTCAATGACTTGTTGAGGATGGGCTGTTTGAAAGAATATTTCGTAAAACTGTCCCAACCTAAAACAAACGGCATTGTAATTTGATTAAGTGTCCCTAAAACACATGTCATGCTAATAACAGCTTAGCATTTGCTGGTTTTATAAACATAATCAAATCCTTGCATTTTTTCAAACGGCCTCCATTAGTAAAGTGTAGTCTATAACAATATGCAATAACTTTTAAAGACTATCAATTATTTCTTCATTCATCCAATTAAATTTGTGTACAGCCTTATGAATGCCATCGATTGTACCAATCTATGAACGATATTGTTTTATCCCAGCACCTAATTTTGGATTAATACTTATACCCTGCTTGATAATTTTGAACCATTGAGAACAATAAGTGAACCAAAATGAGCCTCTTGTCTGCTAAGTAAATATCCAATTCAGTTATTTTACGAATTTGCCACTAATACAAGATGTTATTTTGTCAATTTGCCCCTCATTCTTCTAAGGGAGTTTCTGTCACAAAAAATGAAAATTTCAGTGCCTTTCTAAAAACCCAAGTCGATTAAATCCATTGGATAAGCTTGATTCAGTTACATTCCGAATGAACTCCAGTTGATGAATATGGCACAACCTTTGATTCTAAAGGCTTGCTAACTGCAGTTTCTAAAACTCACTTGATTCTGAATAATATTCTTGAGTAGTTTTCAATTACCAGTTATGTTTGTTTCTAAAGATGTGATTAAGTTATTAGTTCTGAAATACAGCTCCTGTGATTTTGGAGTCTCTAAAAGTTATGAACCAGAACCTTAGCATCTTTATTTCATTGACATTTCTTGACTATATCCCATTGAGATATTCTTTGATATTGTTGTATAGTCAATTCTTGCTTTACTTTTTGTGACTATTTATTGCTGAATTTTTAGATACCAAATCGTGGTGGCTCAGTGGCTAGCATTTCTGCTTCATCGGTCCAGGGACCTGGGTTCAATTCCACCCGCGGACAACTGTCTGTGTGGTGTTTGCACGTTGTCCCCATGTCTGTGTGGGTTTCCTCTGGGTGCTGTGCTTTCCTCCCACAATCCAAAGATGTGCAGGCTAAGTAGATTGGCCATGCTCAATTGCCCATTGTGTTCACGAATGTGTATCTTAGGTGGGTTATAAGGGGATGGATCTGGGTGGAATGCTCCAAGGGGTGGTGTGGACTTGTTGGGCCAAAGGGCCTGTTTCCACACTGTAGGGATTCTAAATCCATTGTGCATTTGTGTTTAAAGGCAAAAATAGTCTTAGTTTCAGCATCACTCCTTTTGAGTAGATGAGGCTTTGCTCTTGGCACACCATAGGAAACAGTTTGTAGTGGTTGGAATCCTCTCCATTAACTCACAGCAGGAGTTGGATAGAAATGGAATTTTGGGGAGTGGGAAGGGACATATTATTTGACAATGAAAGGGAGTAAGAAGGAGAAGACGAAGATGACGAAAAAAGAAATTAGGCTTAAACGCAAGAGTGAAGATGGCCAAAATGGAAACTGTGCTTTGGGGGTGAAAGGAAAAGCAGGGAAGTGATGTTCTGGGGCAAGGAGGTAAAGCCAATTCCAGGTTTCATTTGATGGGGAAATGCAGAAAAAGAATATCTGTCTGCAAGTTTAAAAAGGGTTGTTAAGAATGTGTCAGGCAACAGCTGCGAAGGGATAGACCTGGCTGAACTGGGGGGATAGCAGGGAGAAAGTGGTTGGGGTAACATCGAGTTGCAGAGCCCTGTGCTGACTTCTCCATACTTTGTGACAAATGGCATATTGCCTGAAAGATTCAGCAGTTGCTGGTGCACTGAAGCCATTTTTCTATAAAGGATGGTCCCCGAACGGTTGTGAAAATTTAACACAAAGAGCACTCATTGTGCTGGTGATCAATAGAAAGGAATAGAACAGGTTTTATGATCGCATATACTCGATGAGTATCGTGAGAAGCTTATACGTTGCCAATTACAGCGCTAACTTAGATACAAAAGCACCCAAGCACAACTTATTTAGTTACAAGATATTAGACAATGCAGAAATAAAATGTCAGGCAGTACAGAAAAGAGCAGACCATGCTGGTGGCAAACGTTCAGTCCACATCAGGCCCTGGATCCACACCGTACTGGTGGCATGCCACACCGGGAGGCCACTACTGGAAGCGGGTAGGTCACCAGGCCACACTGGGAGGACACTGCATCTGACTGGGAGGGCGCCATGCTACACCGGGAAGCTGGGCGGTTTCCACGCCTGGCCGGGAAGCTGGGCGGTTTCCACGCCTGGCCGGGAAGCTGGGCGGTTACCACGCCATGCCGGGAAGCTGGGTGATTTACACGTCTCATCAGGAATCTGGGTGGTTACCATACTACACTGGGAGGCTGGTGTGGGCCAAGGCTGCTGCACCAGACCAGGAGGTCGTCAGGTTACCACGCCATGCTTGGAGACCAGGTGGTTACCATGACACACAGGGAGACCTTCGCACCAGGCCAGGAGCTGTCGAATGAGGCTGGGAGCTATCGTCGGAGGCCGGGGGTCATCATCTGTCAGAGGTTGGATCTCTCTCCTCTCATTCTGTAACTTCTTCAATCACCTCTCCACTCTCTAAATAAAATGTTCCTGCACCCAACACATACTCACCCTCTCCACTCACTAGGAAGGAAGCAGAATGTCGGGTATGGAATTTTTTTTTCATGAAAATAGTTTTCAGCCTGAAGTGCGAAAGCATGAGAATGAAATGCATCTTGGCTGTAAAAGCTGAAGTCATGAAATGCAATATTTTCTTTTTGTTCCTGATTTTGTGCTCAACAGGAAAATAATTTGTAAAAATATTCTTTTGAAAATTACACGTGACAATGATACTTGAATTAGAATTTTTGCTTACAAACAAAGGCTTGTTTGTTGGCCACTTGAGGGCCAGTCGTGGATAAGGGATAATGTTTTAGCCATGTTTGTTAGAATTAGAATTAGAATTAGGTTTATTGTCATGTGTAGTCAAGTTACAAGAGACTAGGAATTCAGTGAAAAGTGTACAATTTCACCAACACATGGAACCATCTTAGGTACAAAATACGTAGGTACAAATCCTAGGTATAAAAAAAAGTAAACAAAGAAAACGAGTTTCAAATATATATAGTATAAGCATTAGTTTGGAAAATAAGTAATAAAGCTAAAAAGATGGAAATTACAGTCTTTCTATAAGGGCTTCCAAGTGGTCTGACTGGGCTCTACCAGTTCCTAACCAGGAACCATCTTTGCTCTGGGCCACTAATTACCCCCACCCCACACTGGCCAAGCCCAGCCAGGGCCACCCGCTGCTCCCGCTCTGGAAGATGAAAAGTGATCATTTAGGAGGCGGTGATAGCCTAGTGGTATTTTCGCCGGACTGTCAATTCAGAGGCTTAAGTAATGTTCTGAGACCCAGGTTTGAATCCTTCCATGGCAGGTGGTGGATTTCAATTTAATAAAATTCTGGAATTAAGAGTCTGATGATGACAATGAAACCATTGTCAATTGTCAGGAAAAGCCCACCTGCCTCACTGATGTCTTTTAGGGAAACATAAAAACAGAAACATAGAAGACAGGAGCAGGAGGAGGGCATTTGGCCCTTCGAGCCTGCTTAACTGTTCATCATGATCGTGGCTAATTTTTCAACTCAGTAGCTTAATCCTGCTTTCTCCCCATAATCCTTGAACCCATTCGCCCCAGGTGCTATATCTAGCCACCGGTTGAATAAATTCAATGTTTTGGCGTCAATTACTTCCTGTAATAATGAATTCCACAGGCTCACAACTCTTTGGGTGAAGAAATGTCTCCACATCTCTGTCCTAAATGGTCTACCCCGAATCCTCAGATGGTGACCCCTGGTTCCGGACAAACCCACCATCAGAAACATCTTCCTTGCATCGACCCTGTCCTGTCCTGTTTGAATTTTGTATGTCTGTATGGGATTCTCCCTCATTTGTCTAAACTCCAGCAAAAGCAATCCTAACCGAGTCAATCTCTCCTCATATGCCAGTCCTGTCATCCCCGGAATCAGCCTGATAAACCCTTGCTGCACTCTGTCAAGAGTAAGAGCATCCTTCCTCAGAAAAAAAGACCAAAACTGTACGCAATGTTTGAAAGTGTGGCCTCACCAAGGCCCTGTATAACTACAGCAACACATCCCCGAAACTGCTATCATACTGGCCTGGCCTATATGTGACTCCAGACCCATGGTAATGTGGTTGAATTCTAACTGCCGTTTGGACAATTAGAGATGGGCAATAAATGCTTCCTAGCCAGTGATGCCTGCATCCCATGAATGAATACAAAAAACTCCTTGTTGCCCACACAAGTTCTGATGCAGGTTCAGTGGCCTGGAAATAGTCACTCTGTTTTTCACTCGACAGATGCTGCCACACCTGCTGAGTTTCTCCAGCATTTTCTGCTTTTGGTTCCAGTTTCCAGCGTCTGAGTTCTTTGCATTTAACAAAAAGACTACATGACTCTTGTGCTGTTTTTGTAGTGCCCTTATGCTTCAGTCAGGAGGCCTGGGTTCAAGTCTCACTTGTTCCAGAGGCGTATATTAAAATGTCTGAACACATTGATTGGGAATATATCTCCCTGCAAGAGTCTTGGAGTGGGGGCTCTTGTGGTGCAGTGGTATTGTCCCTAACTCTGAGCCAGGAGAACTGGGCTCAAGTCTAACCTGCTCCAGAAGTATGTAATGACCTCACTAAAAAGGTCAGTTAGAAAATATCTAGGCAACAATAGCATAGGACTGTTGTAGTGTTGGTACCACAGGGCTGAACGGCCTGGTTTCAACTCTCACCCACCCCAGACATGTGTTACAATGTCTTTGAATAGGTTGATCAAACATATCTGGCCAACACTAGTGCTTATAGCTCACTCTTTATTTATTAATCAGAAGTACAATTAACTGTATCACAATTCCCAATTAGCTGCAAGATAACAAAGTGTGGAGCTGGATGAACACAGCAGGCCAAGCAGCATCTCAGGAGCACAAAAGCTGACGTTTCGGGCCTCAAACGTCAGCTTTTGTGCTCCTGAGATGCTGCTTGGCCTGCTGTGTTCATCCAGCTCCACTCTTTGTTGGATTCTCCAGCATCTGCAGTTCCCATTATCACTCCCAATTAGCTGCATGTGTTTTGTGGTTAATGTACTGGATAGCAGATGTTTAACATGCTTCTCCACCACTCAATGCTAAAGTTCATCTGGATTTACTTGAATGAACTCTGAGGATTTGCATGCAGAACTTCACAGAGCCATCACTGCACTCTGTCAGACAAAATGGTGGTTAACTCTTTTAGAAGAAAGTCTGGAACAAATCCGGTCATAGGTATTTCAACAGCATCTATCACTTCCTGATATGATACATAGTGCTGTTGGAGTGAATGCATTTCAGAGTAATTCATTGTACTTGAGGCACTTTGGAACATTATGAGGACACGTGTCAGTATTTTCTTTTATTAGGAATACAAAAAAGAAGAAGAAACTTAGCTGTTCCAAGTCCTTTTCCTTCCCCTGCTTTGAAACAACCTGGAGAAGAAATTTTAAAATAGGAATCTACCAAGCTGATAGTAGAAAGGAAATTTGTATCTATTTGGAACACTTCTGCAGAGGCAGTTTGTGACCAGTGATCTGAAAAGACTAGGTTAATTGGATGTGAACATTAAGGCTGGATTTATTTCCCAACTATAGTGACCCTGAAAATGCAAAAGTGAATAATCTCCTTGGAGCAATGCATTCGGTGTTAACTGCACAGCAGTGATGGTATTGGGAATTTGTTGCATTTCAGTCCAAGCGTCTCCCGTGCTTTTTCCTCTGATGAAATTAATAACTGATTTCCTTGGTCTTATTAGATTACCTTAATAATATAAAGTTCATTGTTTATGTTAATATTTTAGAGGTAATATATAGTTCTGGGAAGATTATTGTTGCAAAGGTCAAGACACTAAAACGCTTTGTTGCAATATTCCATAGAATCCCAACAGTGTGGAAACAGGCCCATGGGCCCAATAAGTCCACATGGATCCTCAGAACATCCCACCAGACCCATTCCCCAAACCCACTTAATGTACACATCCCTGAAAGCTATGGGCAATTTAGCATAGCCAATCCACCTAGCCTGCACATCTTTGGATTGTGGGAAGAAACCGGAGCACCCAGAGGAAACTCAGGCAGACATGGGGAGAACGAGCAAACTCCACACAGACAGTTGTCTGGGGAGAAATCAAACCCAGGCCCCTGGTGCTGTGAGGCAGCAGTGCGAACCACTGAGCCACCATGCTACCCTAAAACCTGAAGATGTTGAAGTTTTGCAGGTAACTCAATTTGTTTAACAGACTCTGAATAGAAGAGTTGGAGCTATAAAACAATAAGTAGACCTATTTAGCTGAGTACATTATAAATAAAGGATAACTAAGCTTGGAGGTCAGCTTGAAGATCGTACCAAAGCAAACAATATTGTCATAGAGATGTGTGGCGCTTAGGTTAGCTCGCTGGTTTAAATTTATCAGTGTTTGCTGGGAGAGATTTTCAGGTGTAATTTGCCTCTATTATGGTTTTGTATCTCAGAGAGAGTAGTTATCTAAAATTAGTAACGGACAGGCTAGCATTGTAAACAGAGAGTGAAACCCACATCATCATTGACTGCATGGAAGGCGCATGAGGCTGAATCTTAATTTGGATTTGCTCAGGAACAAGATTCTTTAGTTTGAGGGTATTGGAAGAATCCATGGTGTCGTATTTCAAAAACTTAATCAGCAGAGTAGCTTGGCAATGTTGGAGAAGTAGTTAGACGAAGACTACAATCACAGTGGGTTAAGCTTTACCTTTGAGAATAGCTGGAACTGGGAAGAATTCTCTAGGCCCTGGTGGCATACTTACAGGTGGTCAGTACAGAAGAAAGTAACTTTTTAAGATTGATGTCTGCGAATTCTTGGGGAAAGTGAGCAGTAAACCTCATTTTATTACATACAATTTCATTACAAATCATATTGTTAAGTCAGTAATAAGAGATAATGGGAACTGCAGATGCTGGAGTAATGCTTGTTTTTGTTTCATCCTCTTATTTAAAGGTCATTGTAGAAAAATAATACATTTTTGACAAAGCTTGCCATCTCACACTTACTAGGACAATTCCTATGAAAAATAATGTATATGCTGCATGAGAGGAGAATGCTGATTAATTGCCAAGTCAAACGTGGTAGAAATGTTGCTGTGGAGAATGCCCCAGTTAATGATGATGGACAGTTAATTGTCACTAGCTTTTTAATTCAGTTTGTCTCTGGTTTTGTCAATGCATTGCCCTGAGAAGTGAACTAAAGAATGGCTGTCACCTATTTTGGTGCATTGAAATAAGTGCATTGTGCACACATGTTCTTCCTGTCTGCGGAACGTATATTGATATGTAGCTTCAAATTGATGCAAGGGCACCATTCAACATATTTCACTGATAATCCTGAGTTGATTGTCATCATAATTCTTTGCATTCTCAGGATTATAAATGTTGTCCTGTTGCACACTCATATCAGATGTTGTAAACTGTATTATGAGCTTTGGAAGTAATGGTCGTTTGGATGTATTCAGTACCTTGCTTGTTGCAAAAAAGCTAAAGACATATGCTGCCAACCAATTAGCACTGTCCTGCCAGACAAGATGAATATAGTTTTTCCTTTAGTTTGGTATTTCTTGTGAATTGTCTTGATAAGTTTGTAAAATCATGAGGGACATGGATAGGGTGAATAGCCAATATCTTTTTCCAGGGTAGAGGATTCCAAAAGTAGAGAGCATAGGTTTAAAGTAAGAAGGGAAAGATAGAAAAGGGACCCACGGGGCAGCTTTTTCATGCAGACGGTGGTGCGTGTGTGGAACGAACTGCCAGAGGAGGTGGTAGAGGCTGGTACAATTACAACATTTAAAAGACATCTGGATGGGTGCATGAATAGGAAGGGTTTAGAGGGATAGGGGCCAAATGCTGGCAAACAGGACAAGATTAACTTAGGATATGTGGTCGGCATGGACCGGTTGGACTGAAGGTTCTGTTTCAATGCTGTACAACTCTGAGTGTGAGATGATAAGCTGAGACAAGAAGTGACTTTCTTCAGAAATACTCAATTTCTGAACAAGTTTAATTTTTTTCCAAAAAAACTGATATCTTTTGGCAGAGCTCAATTTCGTAAACATGATATTAATATTTAGATTTCCTTTTAAATATTAATGCTAGCTCTAGTGCAAAGGCTTTCAGACTGTTGCTTGGACGTTCTCAGCATCTACAGTCTGTGCAGTGTTCAGTGCCTTCAGTTGTTTCTTGATTATCACATGAAATCAATCAAATTGGCCAAATTCCGGGCTCAGTGCTGCTCAAGAGCTTCGCGGACAACCAAGTGGATCAACCACTTGGCATTTCTGGTGAAAGGTGCATGAACATGTTTCAGCCTTGTTTCTTTCACTAATAATCATTTGTGCAGAGAGAACGTGGAGCCTTCACCTCCTGTTAGCTGTTCAGCTGTCCACTACCATTCACATCTGGAGGTAGCAGGCTTATAGAGTTATCCAATCAAGCCTCGCCAGCTGTCCCCTTATTCAAATGTAATTAGTTTTAAGATTTTTGTTTGTAATGGGACAATGTCGTTTTCAAACTTAACATGAAATTGACTTCCGCCATGATCACTGTTTCCAAGTGGATTTTTTGTTTTACCATCACTGAGTCATCCTGCTAGATCTAAAATAATTTTGTCTCATGTTTGTTCAACAAAGCATCGCTGCAGGGTCAAAACAAGGAACAAAAACATAGTTGTTAGAGAAGCTCAGCAAGTCTGGCAGCATCTGTGAAGGATAAAAGAGAGTTAACGTTTTGGGTCCAGTGATCCTTCCTGAGAACACAGTTGTCATTCTAAAAGCTCATTTTTTAGATCACATTTGCCAGTTTGATCTGTCCATTTTGTGAAGAGTGCTGGGATCAGTGTTCTGACATGTTGCATCATTAGATCTATATAGATGACTTCATTTTAAATTGTGGGAGAGAAGGTCAAGGTTACAATGCAGCAATAAAAGGTGATGATAGTGGCAGAAAGGGACAATGTGCATAAACATGAGAATGAATCATGGTGGAGAAAATTGGATTTAATCTAGTTGATGGAGAGGGAAATTTAAGCGAAGAGAGCTTTAGAAATCCATAAATAAATGTTGAGGCAGAATATTGACACACAGGGTGGAACATGATGGGACAGCCTGAGATAATTTCCTAGTCATATTGGAAAAAAATAAAATCTATTTAGGGAACAGCAATAGAAACAAATTGAAATTGTTTTATCTGAATCCACCAAGCATGCATAATAAGATGGATTGACTCATGTCACAAGTAGAGATGAATGTTTTTAGAGTAATTGCTGTGACAGAGAGAATTAATAGGGGACCAAAGTTGAGAAATAAAGATTGCAGGGTGCACAATACTTCAAAGTGACAGGCAGAATAGCAAAGGAAGAGGAGAGCCCCTGATCGTAATGCATGACAAAAGGACACTGTTGAAGTGGTCTTGACTCTAAAACTCAAAGTAAATTCAGGGTGCAGAAACAGAGTACGAGAAAATGCAGTTTGTTTAGTGTGTACCATTTGACACAGAATTAACCATGAGGATTTTGTACCAATGATAATCTAATAAATAAAGTATAACTAAGCTTGGAGGTCAACTTGAGGTTCGTACCAAAGCAAAAGAAAGTCACTATTACTGTAATCATGGAGGACTTCAGTATTCAGGTAGACTAGGAGTCCTAAGAAAAGGAATATCTACAAAGATTTTTGTTTTGAAGCAACGTATGGTAGAGCTCACTAGACAGTGGGCAGTTCTGGATTTGGTGATGTATAATGATGTAGACTTGATGAGGGAGCTTAAGGTAAAGGAATCCCTCACGCACAGTCACCACAATACGAGAGAATTCACCCGGCAGTTTGAGAGGGAGAAGTTGGAATCAGAAGTAACGGTATTACAATTGAGTAAAGGTAACTACAAAGACATGAGAGAGGGGCTGGCCAGAGTTGATTGCAAGAGGAGCCTTACATGGAAGGTAGATGGCCAGCAATGACAGGAGTTTCTGGGTGTAATTCAGGAAGCATAGCGGACATTCATCCTGAGGAAGAGAAAACAGATTAAGTGGAGGACAAGGGACCATGTGGCGAGGACTAGTGGGAAATCTGATGACAGGTGCAGATATTTTTCTGAAGAAGGCTCCCGACCTGAAATGTCAACTTTCCTGATCCTCTGACGCTGCCTGGCCTGCTGTGCTCCTTCAGTTCCACATTGTGTTATCAGTGCAGTGAGCAGGGTTGGGGTGGGTGTGAGGGATTCGGAATATGAAGAAAGCAGTGGAGGAGAAAACAGGTATTTTGACAAAGCAACTGAAAACGATAATCATCGACGCTATTGTTTGGATTTGAACCGAAGGAAAAGAGCACAAAACATTTTGTTCTAGTAATGAAAGATAATCATCGTAGTCAATTAAAATAATTTCATAATCAATTAAGTGAGTAACAAAAGCAGACTCCAGTCTAAATTCAGACATATTTGTAAAATAGGGTCTGTAACAGATGCATTTCAGAAAGATGGTCACCAAAAAAAGGTCCCCGAACAAAAGAGGTATTTTCTAGAATAGTAATGATCAACAAAGGCCCCATCAATTGTTACTTAGGCACTGGTAAGGCTCACATCTGGTGGGACTCTCAAGATGCATTTAAAATAAAACTAATTCCATATAATTAGAACTTTAAATTACTGCTGTTGTGTCCATTAATCATTCTTATGGTGAACCTGCTTTAGACAGCAGTCCTCATTGTTCAGCCAGTTTCACCACCACCTCCTTCATGTGGCACTGACATTGATTTAAGTACGTCCAAGTTAGAAAACAGTCAAGTCTAGCTCCTCTCCTTTGGCAGAGGGAAATATTTGAAGAATGCTGGCAGTCTGCAGTTAAGGTATGTTCTCCAGTCTCTGAAAACATTCAGATTTAATATTGCGCAGAGGCTTTCTAGATACCAACAAGCAACGGAGAACTTGTCTAATTTTAAATTAAATATTAGTAGAAATAGCTATTCATTGTTTCATGCCTTTTTATAAAAGAAGGTAATCAACTGAGGGTTGGAAAAGCAAAGAAGCAAGGTACGTTTAAGCATTTTTAAATTAAGAAACCGTAAGTGGCCTCTCAGTGACGATATCTAAATTGCTTTGCATAATTGGAGTTCATTTTTGGAAAGTAACTCCGTTGATGCTTGTAGTTCCTGTCTTTATTACTGTGGGTATAACATACCATGCTTATTATTAGGATGGAATCTTCGAGATATGCCTACAATAATTAGAAGGTTGAGCAGCAAAACAAGAATCACTTGCCTGACACTAGATTTAAAATTTTGCAATTAAGTTTTTTCAGAACACTTAAGGCAGGTCAACTTTCTCAACCTTTGTGGTTGGGAATCTGTTTTGCATTCATCAGCATGCTGTGAACAGTCATTAACCCCCCCACAAGCCCGGTGGAATTACATTCATATGCGCAATTTGGTTAGGCAAAACTGAGAAACCCGCCTGTTCACAAACACAATCATAAACACTCGTCACATACCTGGCAGGGAAGACTTCTCCCTCTAAACTTTGGTGAGTACAAACTCTTTCAGTTACTTAGCTCTTTCGTAAGCAGAGTATTTCTTAGCGAAAACACTTGCAGTGTAAAGGGTGAGCCTCCCCCTGTCAACCAGCTCATGAGAAGTCTCAGTCATGTAAAGCCTTGCTTGTTGTGGTTAAACACTTAAACTAATCAGAATCAGAAAGCTTCCTGATCATATCTAGAGTCAGGCAGGGCTGCCCACTCTCTCCTGCCTTGATGGTGTGTTGAATAGAACCCTTTGCTATGCCCATCAGGGAGGATGTGAGCCTGAGAGGGGTGACTATTCCAGGCAGCTGAGGTCTGCAGGTCAAAGCCTTCCTGTCCATGGATGACATTGCCATTTTCTGCTCGAATTCGCTGTCAGTGCACAGACTTATGAGCGTCTGCAACCAGTTCAAACTGGCCTTGGGAGCCAAGGTATATCAAGGCAAGAATGAGGCCATGTTCTTTGGGAATGGGGTCGACAGGTCTTTTATTCACTTGACAGCCAGGACAGATTACCTGAAGGTGCTAGGAATTTGGTTTGACGGGGCCGGGGCGTGCACAAAATCTAGGGAAGAGCGCACCGCCAAATTGAGGCAGAAACTGTCTTTTGGGACCAGTATTCCCTCTCCATTCTGGGTAGAAGCCTGGTCATCATATGTAAAGCACTGTCAGTTATTGTACGTGATGCAGGTCTGGCCCAGTCCCCGAAACTGTCATATTTCATTCCCTGAGCCATCTTCCATTTCATCTGGAAGCCTAAGATAGAGCGGGTCTGCAGGGACTGTAAGCACAAAACTCTGGGTGAGGGGGCAGAAGAACATATCCCCCAGTATTGCCCTCATCCTATTGGCCACCTCTATGTGTGGCTGCATCATGCTGTGTGTAGACCCTCCGTACGCAAACCCCCAATGTCACTACATACTGATGTTCTACCTGTTCCTGGTATTGAAAAGGATGGGACTGGCCTTGCCGCAGGGGATTGTGCCAAGTAGTAGGCCCACCCCATATCACTTGTCCTTCGTTGAGAAATTTGCAAAGAAAAACATTTCTGACTACCAGTCTATCAGGAAGTGGTCAGCACGCAGCATCCTGGAGATCCTGAGGGAAAAGGAGAGGGTGGATTCTGCCATGTGGTTCTCTGAGCAGACTGTAAAAGTCATTTGACAGAATGCCTCATCTCCATAACTTTCCAATAAGCACCAAGACATCACTTGGCTGGTGGTGAGAACGGCACTACTATTGAGATCCTTTATGTACGCCCGGTTTGTCTGCGCCACCACATGCTGTCCTGGAAGTGGCTGCCATGGGGTTGAGATTGTCACATACCTCCACCTGGAATGCGCCTTTGCACAGGAAATCTGGAGGAAGATGCCATGGTTTTTGTCGAGTTTTGTTTCAAGCAGCTCGGTGACATGGGATCCTGTGCTCTACGATCTGTTCCCCGCGACACACGCCAAGACAAACATTATCTGGCTCTGGAGGACTTCACTGAAAGATCCGCTTTGCTCTGCCCCAAACTTATTGGCCTGCCAGAAGAAGGACTTGGCATTGATCAAGCTTTGCAGACTGGCACGTTCCAAGGTCCAGGACCACATGGGGTGGGATGCTGTAAAGTTTGGGGCAACTGCGCCAAGGGGCAGTGGGGAAAGACCACTGTCTGAGGTCTTTCTGCTGAAGGTAGGTGGGGATCTGCGCTGTTGTCAGACCCTGTTGGTGCTTCAGGTGTGTGTGAATATTGACATTGTGTATATATGAGTGGTTTTTGTTTTTTTTGGATGGAGTTTGGGCCCAATATTTAGTTTGTTCACTTGATCTGCAACTGTATAGAACTGAACTGCTTTTGTGACAATGTATATATACAAAGATTTTTTAATGAATAAACTGTCGTTTTGAAATAAAAAAACCTCTGTGCTCCACGGTCTGTCCCCCGGGTCGCGCACTGACACAGACATTGGCTGTGCCTGGAGGATCACCAGCTTGGTGAAAAATGCTCTTTGCTCTGCCCCAGACTAGTTGGACTTCGCGAGCCTGGAGTTGACATCGACCGAGTGTTGCAGACCGGCATATTCCACAGTCCAGAACTATGTGCCGAGGGATGTACAAGAGATTTGGGACAGTAGCCGCCAAGGCACAGTGGGGAAAGACCACTGTCTAAGGTCTTCCTGCCAAAGTACAACACGGGCCCATTCAGTTATTGGACCGTCCCGGTGCCACAAATGTATGTAAATAGTGTTTTGCATAAGTAGGAAATGCCTTGGGTATGTTTGTTGGAACTGTCAGGAAAGTCAAACTCCAATGTTAGATAACAAGGTGCGGAGCTGGATGAACACAGCAGGCCAAGCAGCATCTTAGGAGCACAAAAGCTGACATTTTGGGCCTAGACCAAAAGCTGATATTTTGGGCCTAGACCCTAGCGCCCAGGCCCGAAACATCAGCTTTTGTGCTCCTAAGATGCTGCTTGGCCTGCTGTGTTCATCCAGCTCCACACTTTGTTATCTCAGATTTTCCAGCATCTGCAGTTCCCATTATCTGTCAAACTCCGATGTTTGTTTGTTCTCATTATGCTGAGACTGTACAGAACAAATCTGCCTAAATGACTATGTATTTATAAAAAGATATTCTATAAATGAAGTATATTTTCGAAATTTAAAAAAAAGCAAGGGATGAAGCTACAGAAAAGGTTCACTGGAAGGGTGGGATGTGTGGAAAGGAACTGATTTATGTCGGGGCACAGGAAAGATGGTGGAGAATGGAGGGAGCCAACTAGGATGTACTGGGTTAAGTGACAGTAATAGAAGTAATATAACAAGCAAGGACAGTAGCTGGATATTAAGTCGGAGAATGCAGTTGGATAATGAGGTGTGCTGGGGAGGGAGAATGAACGAATTCATCTATAACTTGAGCAATGGAGCGAAGTGAACAAGTGCATGAATAGGAAGGGTTTAGAGGGATATGGGACAAATGCTGGCACGTGGGACTAATTCAGTTTGGGAAACCTGGGATGCATGGATGTGTTGGGCTGAAGGGCCTGTTTCCATGCTGTATGACTGTATGGTTCCATGTGTATCCAGCAGATACTGAATACTTTGCTGGAACTGTCTTTCTCAGGTGGCTATCACCCTGTTCATGGCACTGGTATATCAGAACGAGAGCAGACTCCTCTCCCCTTCACCCCAGTTGATGCAGGAACTCACTCTAACCTTGTTGCTGCACCCCCTCCCATCAAGGCTCAGGCTGTGTCCCTCTCATTATTGCCTGAAAGGTCTTCCCTCACTTGTTGCCACTCACCCGATCCCCCCAGACCACTAATCCTGAAGAGCCCTGTTATAGTGCAGTGGTCATTTCCCTGCCTTTCTGCCAGAAGGCCCACAGGTTCAAGTCCCACCTGTTCCAGAAGTGTGTAATGACATCACTGAGAAGACTGATTAGAAAACTGGCTACTCCACCTCCTACTCACTTAGTCAGGCCACCTGACTACCTTCCTCCTCTATCTGCACCAGCACTAGCCACTGCGCCAGCATTCATTCATTCAGCGTGTCCCTTTGCCCCAGTCCAGGAGAAAGCAGCCCACAGGGACGTGGAAAGACCACAGCTGGATGGTGGGTGCCATTGTTTAGCTCCTTACCTCCTTCGGGGAGAGGATCCTGAGGGTAGAAATGTCTTTTACAGTCATCGAATCATAGGCGTCATAGGTTTAAGGTATTGTTCTTTTGTTTTTTTTGTTTTTTTTTAATGACCCTTGACTATGGCTGACTGTTGGTGCCAAAATCCGTGGACTCCTATCGGATGAAGCCCATGACTGACATTATGAGGCTCAGCTTGACTGAGGACTACTGCCTTTTGGCTTTGAGATGTGGCCATGTTGTTGACGCACAATGGGGTGTGTTTGTCGCATAGGCCACTGACATATTTTATAGATGTAACATTGAGAGAGGACATAGCATGACAGCCTCCTGCCTGGCCCCTTGACTGATGAGTGCTGACAATCCTGGCAAGCTGTCTGTCTTACTGTTTGCACTGAACAGCAAAGCAAGTTGGAGTACCACAAGTCTTTGAGCGCTGGGTGTGGAAGCATAGAGCAAAAAGCCAAAACAAGGATCCTATGAGCATCGAGATAGGTGTAAAGTGATTATGTTCTAAGAGTGAGCAATGAGCTTTGAGATACGCCCCAGTCCAATCTGTGAGCTGGGTGCCTTGTCCCAAGTACAAAGTTATCTTTGCAGCAGCATTTTGTTCAAAGATGTTGGGCTGAGCTTTCCAAAGTGCTGAATTGAAGTGTAGAACCATACTGTGAGTGGATCAGAGATGGGCCATGAGGGAAGTGGTGAAGTTGGTGTGCATCAGATGCCAGTGTCTGTGGACGTGGGGTGCACGTGGTCATTGCAAATGGAATATGCTCTGCAATGTCGGTGCTGGCTCTCCAACATGGAGATTGAGAAGCGCAAACAATGAATTGGAGTTTCCAGGTACCTGCTCAGACTTTCATAACGTGAATTGTTGGAATTTAGTCTCTATGTGGCAGGTGGGAGAATGGGAGCCTGTATATTATAGTTATGAGATGTTAATGAACCCTAATTGCTGTTAATAGTCCTCTTGCTGTTCACGTGAGGATCTCCCCTTGGTGTCTGAGAGTTGGTTGGAAATGAAACCTTTTGTTTTTGACATAGTGAAAGGCTTCATTTTACATGCTCACTGTAATTGTCCCAAATTTCTGGCCAGAGCCTTTGTCATTCAGGACCTCAGAAGATTTTGCCCATTAGGATGTGTTCATGTCATGAGCCTTGCCTGAGGCTTTCTCGAACTGTAGCTGCTTGGAGGCTTTCTCGTTAAATGACTGTAGATGATTGACCGTCACTTCAACTCAGGAGCAGTCCCATTGCTCGTCTGTCAGCTCAATGGCCTGTTTCTCGAAGGGATGAAGACCCTTATGCCAGGTATTCTTCCCCCCTCCCCTGTCATTGCATGATGATGCTGTTTGTGCACATTCCATTCCTGCAGAAGGAGAGGAGCATAAGGAGACATCAGCGTGGGTACAGAAGCCTGCTTCCATGGATACTGATAGAGATGTCAATCCCCAGAGCTGTGATTGTGTGTGTTGCTTGTCAGAAGATCATGGTGCAGGGGAAGTTAGGAGTTGAAAGATTTTGACTGAAAGGTGGCTCAATGTTGCCAAAAAGCTAGAGTTGTTGGAAATTAGCAGACCATCGTCTGACCTGGGTTGTCTGCTATTCCTGTATCCCAAAGCCTCGTGGTAGTGTCTTGTCCCGTGCTAACCATTGCTGAAAAGTCAAGTGATGTGCAAGTTCTCTTGGTTGTAACGAAGGGACAGTGAGCTGCTGATGAATGAGCTGCTCAGTGCTATATCTCCTTTTAGGTATGAGCCCTGGCAGATATGTGAGAGGCAGTGTCACTGTGCTGCCAGTTGGGCTACACCAGTAGCTAAAGTGACAGATACCGATTTTTTTTGAGGTAACTGGTGGAGATACTTGGTGCATAGTCACTGTGTAACAATCCTGTGCAGTGGCAACCTTACAATGCTAAATCTCGCGATAAGAGGCACAAAACTTTGGGTAGGCCATTGAGCATACCCCGGCACAACAGTGCAGATCATAGAATCATAGAAACCCTACAGTGTGGAAACAGGCCCTTCGGCCCAACAAGTCTACACACACCCTCAGACATCCCACCCAGACCCATCCCCCTATAAACCACCTAACTGACACATTCCTGAACACTATGGGAAATCCAGCGTGGCCAATCCATCTAGCCTGCACATCTTTGCACTGTGGGAGGAGACCATCATTCACCCTTTTCTGGTACTAGGTTTTCATGAGCTGTCCACATGTATTGACCTCCACAGCTCCCTCTGTCCAGGTTGTCTGTGTCCACTGAGACAGCCTGTTGTTACTATCCTTGTGGAAAGGCACTTCCCTTTTCCCGCGCTCAGCATTCATGGGAACCTTCAGGGATGCATCCCAAAATTGTAGAGTTGCCTTTTTATCCCAGGTCTCTGACGCCCCAAAGGTGATGAGCAGAGCTTGAATAATGCTCCTAAGTTCAGAGGGTAAAATGCTGTCTGGGCACGTTTTCAATGTGGTGCCTGGAAGATGAATTTTTAGATTTAGATTTAAGTTTTGTTGTGACATGTACTCAAGTACAGGATACAGGAGTACAGTGAAAAGTGTATAATGTCAACACTCACAGCGCCATCTTGGGTGCAAAGTACCTAGATTCTGTTCTTAGTGTTGTATTTTCAAACTAGTTTTTAAACAACCAAGTTTGTTTGTGTGTTTTTGCCTGTATGGAATTCAAGCACCCGAACACAGAATCTGGTAATGAGAACATTACCTTCCAATATGTGTGAAAGGACTGGATGGAAGGGAGAAGCATTGTGAAGAACCACCATATAAATGTAAAGGCTGCAACATATTGCAGCTATTTATGATCTCTTGCAATAAATTCAATTAACAGGTAATGTAACTGTAGTATTGAAGCTTATTAAAATTGTCATGGCTGTGGCACCATTGAGCTATCGATACCCTCCAGAGTTTCTCTTTATTTTATTTGCCATAATAGAGTGAAGTGTAACAGATAGCAATACGGTGGTAGTAGATGTATAAGGTTGATGAATGCTGAGCCAAAGTTGCTTGTACATGGTTCCAAATACTGCCACTGGCAATTTGTGTCATGACTAATCTCTGATTTGAAACTTTCTGCTCCTGATAGACAACAGCTGTATAAATACAGAGGCTACCAGAGCATGTCAGAGGCTAGGAGTACTGCAGCAAGTAATTCACCTCCTGACAACAAGCCAAAAGGTGTAAGGCAGGAGCGTAGTGGAATACTGTCAGCTTGCCTGGATAGATGCATCTCCAACAACACTCAAGAAACTTCACCCAATCCAGGACAAAATGACCAACATGATTGGCGCCAAATCCTCACATATCCACTCCCTCTATCACCAATGTTCTGTAGCAGCACTGTGTGCTATCTACAAGAAGGCTCCTGAGTTAGCTTCCAACCTTCCAAATCCACAATTTTACCATCTACAAAGTCAAAGGCAGAAGATACATGGGAGCTCCACCACCTGCAAGTTTCCCTCCAAATCATTAACCATCCTGGCTAGGAAATATTTCTCCGTTCCTTCATTTTCACTGGGTCAAGATCCTGGAATTCCCTCCCTAAGGGTATTGTGGGTCAACACATGGCAGATGGGCCTGCAGCAGCTCAGGAAGGCAGCTCCCCACCATCTTCTCAAGGACAACCTAG
This sequence comes from Stegostoma tigrinum, assembly GCF_030684315.1. NCBI lineage: Eukaryota > Metazoa > Chordata > Chondrichthyes > Orectolobiformes > Stegostomatidae > Stegostoma > Stegostoma tigrinum. The sequence goes on from NC_081356.1 coordinate 112,176,607, forward strand.
GAATCAACATGAAGTGGCTGGTCCAGCCAGCAACACCCATGTCCCATAAATGAAATTTTTAAAAAGCCTCTTTCAGCTTTGCAATAAATCTTCAGATTTTAAAAAATTGAGACTCTCAAAAATACTTGGAGCTGAACTACAGTTATTGTAGAAACAACAGACTGCTGAACACTTCAGGGTAAAACCAGAATGAACTACTGCCCAGATTTAGGATCATTGTTCCGCTTGGATAGTTTGTCTCATCCAAAGATGAGCCGTGAAATTTGTGCAATATTTATTTTCTCTACACAAAGAAACATGTTGACAGCAATATCCCTTAACACTGATGCCCACTCCATGAAGTGATCATGCCCTACCACCCTCCCAATTTGCTTCACTCATTTCTCTCCATTATTGAGCTTATCCCCGACCAATGAATTGTTCCTCCCTCCCGTTGCTTCTCTCTACCCTGGCCTAATCCATCTTCCATTACTAGGTGCTATTGATCTTTTCTAAAGGACCGCAACTGCGTCGTCTGACTTTCCTGTACAGAATCAGCCTGTTGGCTAAGACGCCGAAGAAGACAATTTGAATATGTTGATGCTGCTAAACCAGCAGAAACTTCGATCCTCAGGCTTAGCACATTCCATGACATTTTTTATTTTCTGCCTTCCACTTTTTCCCTTGTGTATAGATAAGTTGCAGAGCTGGGCTGAGAGACATAGATAAGTTGCAGAGCTGGGCTGAGAGACATAGGTAAGTTGCAGAGCTGGGCTGAGAGGTGGCAAATGGAGTTTAATGCAGACAAGTGTGAGATGATGCACTTTGGTAGGAGTAACCAGAAGGCAAAGTACAGGGCTAATGGTAAGATTCTTAGCAGTATAGATGAGCAGAGAGATCTCGATGTCCATGTACACAGATCCTTGAAAGTTGCCACCCAGGTTGACAGGGCTGTTAAGAAGGCATACAGTGTTTTAGCTTGTATTAATAGAGGGATCGAGTTCCGGAACCAAGAGGTTATGGTGAAGCTGTACAAAACTCTGGTGCGGCTGCACTTGGAATATTGTGTACAGTTCTGGTCACCGCATTATAAGAAGGATGTGGAAGCTTTGGAAAGGGTGCAGAGGAGATTTACTAGGATGTTGCCTGGTATGGAGGGAAGGTCTTACAAGGAAAGGCTGAGGGACTTGAGGCTGTTTTCATCAGAGAGAAGAAGGTTGAGAGGTGACTTAATTGAAATATATAAAATAATCAGAGGGTTAGATAGGGTGGATAGGGAGAGCCTTTTTCCTCGGATGGTGACGGCGAGCACGAGGGGGCATAGCTTTAAATTGAGGGGTGAATGATATAGGACAGATGTCAGAGGTAGTTTCTTTACTCAGAGAGTAGTAAGGGAATGGAACGTTTTGCCTGCAACGGTAGTAGATTCGCCAACTTTAGGTACATTTAAGCCGTCATTGGACAAGCATATGGACGTACATGGAATAGTGTAGGTTAGATGGGCTTGAGATCGGTATGACAGGTCGGCACAACATCGAGGGCTGAAGGGCCTGAACTGTGCTGTAATGTTCTATGTTCTGTGTATCTTGGGAGTATTGTGTGTTTTATCAAATCATGTGATTTATTTTCTTTCCACAGCCACATGTATATTATAGAGAGAGGCACACTTAATATGCTTAATTGACATCATAGTGGCAAATGCCGTGGAGTTTGGAAGTACATTACAGTGTTACTGTTTCACACTCTTGTGGCAGAGAAGCTGCTTCATCTAGTTCTGTGTGGGATTTCACTTGACTGGTATGAGATTTATAGTAAGTATTTATACTAACTGAGATAAAGACTTCTTTTCTATGATAATGTACAATAATTGACACACCAGTCATATTTATAAGCATTCCTTTTCAGATACATGACACCAAAATGAGGACAGTTGTATCCCTGTTAAATAACATGGATTCCAGTCTATTCTGATAAATAAGACAGGAACCCATCTCATTCAAGTAGGAGGGTTTTCAGAATGTACGATCTAATGATTTGCAGTTGCAAATCACTGAAGGATTCTTGCTTTGTTTTACATTGCCATGTTTGGTCTGGATTGCTATAAAGCAGCTGAATTCTATTTATTTTTCAGGGGTAAAGTGAATTTTCTGGAATAGAGCAGCTGGTCCACTTATCGCCATGAATACAGGTATGTACAGGTCTCTTAAGGAGAAGGCTTAATGTGTTGCTCACAGTAACCTAGACATGCCAAAGGAATTAAAACAGAAATGTATCAAGTTTTATTTGAAGAGCAAGTAAAGGTTAGGTAATTCACACTTCTAAAACATTCATGAATCAGACATTTGCAACTTATAAGAACTGCTGTGCTTGAAATACTAAATGATGAGCCAAGTACTGAGTCGTACATTTTGAAAGGTCTTTTGAGTAGCAGATTTCAGAAGCAATTTGCTTTTATCGGTTGTTTTTAGTCTGAATTTCAAATTTAAGGCAAGATTCCTGTGGACCAAATAATCTAGAAAATATTCTTAAATGAAATTTTCCCAAAATTTTTCTGCTAAAGCTAGGGTTTGTTTTTATTTGCTATTCCCCTCATTACTTTTGGTTACAATTTTGTTCTCCCCTCTCCTGAACCATATGTGCACCGAATGCCTAACTAATTGACCATTTGTCATTTGTCAGCTTGACGTTAGCAAACTACTCAACTGCAGCAAACGTCACAATTGAAGCCACTGTTTTATTCACTCAGAGCCTACTGGTGGATTTCCAGCAGGGCTCACCCGCTCCTTGGCAGTCGAGATCCTGATTTTTTCTTTCTAGGGACACTGTGGATGTTCAGAACATTACTGCACAACGTTCGGCGCATGTCGGCCTTGTCTGTCTTTAATTCAGCAGCTCCTTTACTAGTTCCGTTTTGAAAGGAGCAATTGCTGTCTGCTTCTCAGCGGACAGAGTGGCCTGCCTGGCTCCCAGACCTCTCTTAACAGTGTTCGCATACAGCAGCTTTTTTGAGAAAAAGAAAAAACACTAGAAGCTGAATTTTTAAAAAAAGACCACACAAAAAGAAGCGAAGTTAAAGTAAAAACAAAAACTGAAAGAACTGTGGATGCTGTGAATCAGGAACAAAAACAGAAGTTGCTGGGAAAGTTCAGCAGGCCTGGCAGCATCTGTGAAGGAAAAAAAGACAGAGTTAACGTTTCGAGCCTGGTGACCCTTCCTCAGAGCTCAAAGCAAAAGTGAAAATAGTAGTGAAAAGATGGAAAGATTCAAAAGTAATGGGGCATGTTCACCTGGAGCAGAGATGGAGAAAATATTGAGGAGATTAACCGTGGTGAAACAACTAAGTTTTTTGCTTCAGAGTTATCATTGCCAATATTCTTTGTTAGAAGACTGCAAGATTTTGACATAACAAATTTGATAAGGTTTGAGAATGGCGGAATCAGACATTTGGTTCAGTGTGGAATGGAGAATGACAATGGAGTCAAGCAAGATTTTATGTGAAAACATGCAGGATGTGTGTGCTTTTGATGTTCCTTACTGCATTTTGTCATTCGCTGTGCCAACAGAGCTAGGGATTTTCATATTTGGAAGGGCTTGACTGCTATTTGATTAGTTTTACCTTTAATTGATTCCACCTCCGCTCTTCCCAACGCTGGCGCAGTGTGTGTGTTTAGATGGGCACTAATATTGTGCTAATAGCGTTACAGGATTATTTTCTCTGAGAATTGCTGTTAAATGTGTTGCTTCCAGACCATTATCAAAACAGCAGGAGTCCCAGCAGGGCAGTAACAGAAAATGAAGAGGGAACGTGCACTCCTTGCTTTGTCAAGTATGAGATTGTGATGGCTGGTCAAACATGCCATTTAACCTAAATCAACTCCTTAAACTGGCTAATTCAGGAGAAGCAGACAGATACATTTTTCCTGATTTACAGCTTCCATAGTTCTCTCAGTTTTTATTTAGATACATTTTTCAATTAGCTTTAGCCTTGTGAATCACATTCCATTTAAAGTAAATCATATGACCAAGCAATGAGCTATTGGCTGAAAAGTGAATAAGCATACTCAGGCTAACATTACTTCTGTACATCGTATGTAAAGATTTATCATGTTTTATTGATGATCTAATCAAACAATGTGCAATTTGTGAATAAGTATCACTTTTTCACAGATCTGGGTTTTCCCCTTAGCTCCTTTTAGATGCAAGTTACTTAACATATTATGCTAGAGTTTTCACTAAAACTGTTTCTGTTGCTATTGACTTGTGAGTTTCGAGGCACTAGATGGCCTAACTGGACTATTATAAAAATGGTGTCTTTTAATGTTCACTTGTCATGTGGGGAGTTAGTTTTATGTATTCTGGAAAGGTTTTTTCCCTAGAATTACTTGGGTAAATTGTAATCTTTTCTTCAGGTGATTTAAATTATCTAACTGCTCATTGTTTACAAAGTACATGTTTCTGATTGCTAAATGGAGTGTTGTATTCTGTTTCTGATATTAAACCTGCACTGAGATTATACATACAAGCTTTCGCTAATGTTTTTACATCAGAGAACTTTCTTTTTGTCAATTCATGCAACAGAAATTTGAAATGAACATAAATTTGTATCCAGTGTGTTTTTAGGTATTTTTAATCAATCTTCAGGGACATTATGACTCACCTCTGGAACAGGTGGGTCTTGAGCCCAGGCCTCTTGGCTCAGATTTAGGGACATAGCTACAGTGACAGAATGGTTAAAATAGCCCTCTCCAACCCCTGTAAGAACGTTAAACTGGTGGCAGCGCCTTTAGAACATTCAGACACCCGATTGTTACAGAAGAGTCTCCACACTGAGGAGCATGAAGTCTAATAATGACCTGTCACTTGCAACACTCTGGCGCTGGGATGCAGAATGATGTTTTTTGGCAATCCGTGTTTGACTGCCTTTTTAAAACCTTTTAATTCCCTATTTTAATAATTATTTCCATGATGCATGCAAACTTTTTTAAAGAGGCAGCCCTCTCCCTCAAAATGCCAGTGTCCCACTTGTGCTCAATTTTCGCACAGTCTCATTTCTACTTCCTAATTAAAGAAACACGGAATCAGACAAAGATTTTTTTGCAAGCTACTGGGTAAAACAAATAAAAATCAAGTAGAGGTGAATGCCGAATCTCTTAGTTCATTCACAGTACAACTGAGATTGTTCGGGTTGACCTAGTAATTGGAGGCTAAATAGCTTAGTTGGCTGGATAGCTGGTTTATGATAGTGTAGTGCCAACATCATGGGTTCAATTCCCACACCAGCTCACATCACCATGAAGGTTCCACCTTCTGAAACCCTCCCATCACCTGAAATGTGACAATCCTCCGGCTAAACTGCCATCCACTGACTCTGTCTGATGAGAGAGCAGCCCTATGGTCTGGTAAGACTATAGTGACCTTGACCTTCTAGTGTATATGCAAATTGAATCTCAAGGTGGGGAGCTGATCTGACACTGGGGTAACATTCTATGGAGGTGAGTGTTCTGTTGGAGTCTGGCGACCTCATACTTCATTTATTGCACAGGTTTAGTATCTATACAAAAGCTGAAATGCTTTATGTTGACATTAAGTTTCTAAGATAATAATGCAGGTTTTCATCAAACTTATTGCCAATCTGGGGTCCCGAATATCACATAGATCTGCGTCACCAAGCCCACAATAACACCAGCATGAAATACAACCATATTTGGAATGTGCCTTTATAATGAGTTAGTCATTAAGCTACTGAATAACTACTGAAATGTTTAAATTATTCAATGTCATTTGACCTTCTAATGCCCAGCAGACCAGTTGGAAGGGAGATTGTATCCTCAACCTTGATAATTGTGCTCATTGCTGGGAACGTTGTGAGGAGAATTATGGATGGTGATGAGCTTTTCTGTCAGTTGCCTGAATGACTAAAGGAAAATAAGAACTCGGTGTCTAATTATCCACATCCATGTAGGAATTTTTTTGGGGACAAGGAAAGCTGTATCTTTCCTGTATAATTCAGACATTGGGCAATAATTCAGTTTTGAAATTTAATCCCAAACTCTGTGGATTTTAGGCCATTTTAAGATGTAATCCAAAGCTAAGACTGCTTCAGAAGTTCACAAATTGTTCAAAATCCCCTGTTGGAGAAGAATTCTAAATGCTGAATTCTAAACTGAATTGTGACTGTTTTTGTCATCTTGCAGACTGGATTTGAGAGTCAGTGGTGACAACTGTCTTTTAATCTTTACACTGAAGATTTCTGAAAGATCACTTTTTGTTTTCAGGCTTTCGGCTGGGTTTTTAGTGGACGTGAAACAAGATAGCCAGAGGAAAAAGTGACTTTTCTGTCTAAAGTATTGCATGGCAATGATTAATTTATACCCACATCCACAGACTAGACCATATTAATCTTCTTTCCTCCCAAGTGCCCCTTTCAAATCCAGGGGCCTATGTTCCTGAGGATCTTGGAAAATAGAATGAGTGAAAGCTATATACTAAGAAAGGTATCAAACCTCTGTATCTGTTGCCATCTTTAGACTGATCATGAGCTACCAGTCCCCAATGGCTGCACCTTTGGAACCCATTCCTATCCAGTAACATTTCCTCTTCTACCATAATGTGACAAAGTACCTAATATATATCCTTAACTACATTCATCCAACATAGGCTACAAGCCATTTACTAGATTCCTAGTGAGTCATGTATATTACAACTATGTTATTTTGCAATAATGTGCAACTGATTTTTAAGAATGTTTTTCCCCAATTATTAATCTTTAAATGGGTAATAACAAATAACTGAACAGTTCTTTCAAACTGAGTCAAATGTTGTTTTGCCTTTTTTCTATGCAGCCATTTTACCTTTCAGTTTCAAGTGATAGTACTATGGTAAGACTCTGTGAGAAATTTTGTTTCCTTTATTCTTCCTAAGCTCAGTACAACATTGGGGAACGATGAAGCTAAAGTGAAGCAGTTTACTTGCATTGTTTTTGACTATCCTAAGAGAACCCTAGGGACTGAATGTATGTAGTTGAGAACTTGTAAAAGAAATTTAGTGTGGTAAATAGGCTTCTAATTATACCTATTTCTTTTTGAAGAAATACAATTTTGCTTCAAAGGAATTTAAACGTTAAGAGTTTCAAAGAATTTGAACGTTTGCTTGACTTTGATTTATTGTAAACTGCTAGTAATTATAATATATTTTTGAACATGTACAGAACAAAAATAACATCGAACCAACTATTAAGACTCAGCCTGAAGCAAATGTTCAGCAAGAACATGTGCTGAACAAAGTTTAAAACTGTTAGTTCATTTTACCTTTGGACTGCTTGCTGCAGCCTGTTATGACATTGGAAAACAGTTAATATTTATTATTGACACAATAATAATACATCTTATCCTAGAATGCACTGTAAGTTTCCGTTTTCTTGTAATTTTCTCCTCTTTTACTATAATTGCTTTAGCTGTACCTCCTGGAAACATTTAAGAAAACATATTCCTGTCCACATGTGGAGCTTTGTTACTAATGCTTAATAAGGAATAGCATTGAGTGAAAAGTTTTATAAGCTCTGATGATTAATGTAGCATAACTATAAAAATATTTTGCAACTACTTCAAAAAATGCCTTTCACAAAATGTTACCAAAGGCTTTTGTGCTGTTATACCTTGTTAATACTCTACTCTACATGAAATGAATGGTTTAGTCGTGAAACCTACTGTGATTAAAATGGATTATAGGTAACTGAATAAATATTTGAGAAACATTCAGCTGGTTATTAACTGGAAAAATGATTGTTATTTGAAAAACATGTGTGTAGAAATGCGATGCGTGTAGTGATACCAACCAAGAATTTTATTCTCAAGAAAAGTTGGGTTTCCAGGCTATTTTAATAGTTTATGTAAGATAAAAGGAGAAGAGTTAAACCATTTGGCCCATCAGGCCAGGTCTGTTATTTGATTATGGCTGGTATGTTTCTCAACTCCATTCTCCTGCTTTCTTCCTGTAACTCTTGATCCCTTTACCAATCGAGAACTTATCTATCTCTTGTCTTAAATACACTCAATGACTTGGCCTCCACAACCTTTTGAAGCAATGAGTTCCACAGATTAACCACCCTCTGGCTGAACAAATTCCTGCTCATCTCAGTTCGAAAGATTCGTCCCTTCACTCTGAGACTGTGCCCTCAGGTCCTAGGCTCTCCGACTGGTAGAAACATCTTCTTCATGTCCACTCTATCCAGGCCTCTCAGTAGTTAGGAAATTTCAATGAAACCCACCCTCATCTTCTAAACTCCACTGAGCACAGACACAGGGTCTTCAACTGCACTTCGTACAACAAGCCCTTCATCCCTGGATTACTCTTGTGAACCTCCTCTAGACCCCCTTCCATACCAGCACATCCTTCTTTAGATATGGGGATCAGAACAACTTGCAGTATTCCAAATGGGGTCTGACCAGAGCCTTGTGCAGCCTCAACAGTACATCCCTGATCTTGTATTCTTGGTGTTTCAAAACAAATGCGAACATTTGCCTTCCTAACTGCAAACCAAACCTGTATATTAACCTTAATAGAATCCTGACCCCAGACTCCTATTTCCCTTCAGATTTTGGAAGCCTTTCCCCATTCAGAAAATAGACTCAAGTCACCGTAGTCTTATCAGAAAATAGCAATGCCTCTGTTCTTCATGCCAAATTGCATAACCTCAACTATCCCACATGGGACTACACCTGTCACTTATTTGGTCATTCTCCCCTGTCCAGGTCCTTCCGCAGCATCTCCACTTCCTCAACATCACTTGTCCCTACACCTACCTTTGTGTCATCTGCAAAGTTAGTATCAATGCCCTTAGTTCCTCACCTAGATCATTAATGTATAACGTGAATAGTTGTGATCCCAACATGGACCTGTATGGAACTCCACTAATCACCAGCTGCCATCCTGAAAAAGACCTCTTTATCCCTACCCTGTGCCTTCTGCTAGTCAGCTAATTCTTTATCCATGACAGTACCTTGGCCTGAACACCATCACTCTTACATTGCTGCTCCACCATCTTCCCTGCTAGGCTGTCTTTCCAATCACTTCTGGTCAATACCCCCCTCATGTCTTCGTAGTTACCCTTACTCAACAGCTTCTCCCTCCCAAACTGCAGGGTGAATTCTAACATATGGCACCTCAATGGTTAGCATTGCTGCCTCACAGCACCAGGAACCCAGTTCAGGCGACTGTCTGTCTGTGTGAAGTTTGTACATGCTCCCCGTGTCTGTGTGGGTTTCCTCCGGGTGCTCCGGTTTCCTCCCACAGCCCAAAGATCTGCAGGCTAGGTGGATTGGCCATGCTAAATTGCCCATAGTGTTCAGGGATGTGCAGATTAGGTGAGTTATAGGGGGATGGGGTCTGGGTGGGATGCTCTGGGGGTTGGTGTGGACTGGTTGGGCCAAAGGGCCTGTTTCCATACAGTAGAGATTCTGTGATCTACATTCTGGTCACTGCCCCCTCGGGTTTCCTTCACCTTATGCTCCTTAATCAAGCTTGTCTCATTACACATCACCAAATCCGGAATTGTTTGCTCCTCGGTAGGCTTTACCACAACCCATCCGATAGACATTCCACAAAACCCTTTTCTTGGGATCTGCTACCAACCTAATCTTCCCAGTCTGCCTGCATATTGAAATTCCCCCCTGATTATTGTAGTGGTGCCTTTGATTTATTTTTTAATCCACATTCATACTACTGGGGGGGGTTCTGTAAATAACTCCCATCATGGTCATTTTTCCTTTGCAGTTCCTCGACTCTACCGACACAGATTCTATGCCTTCTGACCCCTATATTGTTTCATGCTAGTGATTTAATATCATTTCTTGCTAACAAGGCAACTCCACCTTTTCCAGGCCATCTATCTCTCTTTCAAAAGAATGTGTATCCTTGGATATTTAAAAGTCCCTCAAGGGCGGAAGGAGGCCATTCAGCCCATCAAATCTACACCCACCCTCCAAATAGCCACCCACCAAAGCCAAGCCCCCACCCTGTTGCTATAGGCCCACATTCCCATGGCTGATCTTTCTAGCTTGCACATGCCTGGACACTATGGACATTCCATGTAACCTGCACATCTTTGGGAGGAAACTGGAGCACCCGACAGAAACGGGCATAACATGCAAACCGCACACAGTTACCCAGGGTTGGAATCAAACTCAGGTCCCTGGTGCTATGAGGCAACGGTACTAACCACTGAGCCACCACTCCTAGCCCTGATCCCCTTGCAGACACACTTCTATGATACCTACAACATCATTCCTGCCAATTTCAATCTGCATCACAAGCTCATTTACCTTGTTTTGCATACTGCATGCACTTAAGTACAACACCCTCAGTCCAGTATTGATTGCCCCCCATTCTCACAGTTGGCCCTTTGTGCCTGAAGTTAGATTAGTGAGCCTTTCCGCACTCTCTCTTATTATTTGTTTCAGAAACTTTATGAATTCAATAGAGCCCTCCTCGGCCTTTGACATTTCCCGCAATTTTTTTGCAAATGAACTGACACCCCCCCCCCCCCCCCTCCACCGCCACCCAGTATTTAGTTTGAAGCCCTATCCATGACTCTAGACCAACAGCAACGTAATTGACACTTAATAGCCCTTCAGATACCTTAGTAGGTCACTCAATTCATTGGCAATTAGGGATATGTAACAAACATTGTCAGTAGCACACACATCTCTTGAAAGAATAAAAGGAATACATCAACATACAATGAGCTAAGATAACAAAATGTGAAGCTGGATGAACACAGCTGGCCAAGCAGCATCTCAGGAGCTCACAAGCTGATGTTTTGGGCCTAGACTCTTCATCAGAGGGGTCTCTGATGGCTCTGATGAAGGGTCTAGGCCCGAAACGTCAGCTCTTGTGCTCCTAAGTTGCTGCTTGGCCCGCTGTGTTCATCCAGCTCCACACTTTGTTATCTTGGATTCTCTAGCATCTGCAGTTCCCATTATCACCAACATAGAATGAGCTGTTTGGCCCCATTGTGCCAGCTCCTTGTGAGAGCTATGTATTATAATGTCATTTCTCCTTACATTTTAATTTTTTTAATCTCAAATATCTGTCTAATTTGATTTTAAATCTCATGGTTGAAGTGACCGTTTGTGAAAATGCTTTCTGTAGCTGTGCTATTTTAAAAAAAATGTTTTCTCAATTCTCTTTTATGGATCTAATGCAAATCCTACCTCATTACTGCTGATCAACTTTTAGGGAATACTTGAATTTGTGCATAACCTTTGAAGGGACTAACAAAGGGCCACCAGGGGACCTTGCATATTCAACAATTTGAGAAGCTTGCAATGTGACAGCGAATATGCAAAAGGAGAATGATTTCAATGTTTTGAGACACACCATTTTTAAAACAAAATTCGAACATTTGCAGACGTAAGATTGGGGTGAGCAGCTTTCGACCCTGTTAGTCCGCAGATCAAATATAACAGCATCTTCCCTATCAAGACAGCAAATTCCTTAAGCCTGCTGATGTGACATCCCTCCCTCCAGCCTACACCTGAAATGATTAAAGCAAAGAAATTCATTGAAGCTGTGTCAGAGATAATGGGAACTGCAGATGCTGGAGAATCCAAGATATTAAAGTGTGAAGCTGGATGAACAAAGCAGGCCAAGCAGCATCTCAGGAGCACAAAAGCTGACGTTTTGGGCCTGGAGCCTTCATCAAGGGTCTAGACCCGAAACGTCAGTTTTTGTGCTCCTGAGATGCTGCTTGGCCTGCTTTGTTCATCCAGCTTCATACTTTATTATCATTGAAGCTGTAGCCTGATTTTTAAGTATTGTTTTTGGCTACTCAAACAGATCCAAGCTTTCCTCCTTATCCCACAAATTTCACTAACTGAACTGTCTACTAATTTCATTTTTCTACTGATCTGTTACATACTTGCTGTTTTAACCAGAACTTCATCATTGATGCCTATAGTATCCTCTGTGTCTTCCACGCCAGCTGTAAAAGGACCAAATTATCAGAATTGTAATTGACAGCAGTGCTGTGTGACTTTTACAGTGGTTGAACTTAAAAATCTTAAAATTCAAATGTCTGCTAAATTCTGTTATTGAGATCTGCACAAATTATTGAATGCTCCTTACATGCTGATATTTACAAAATTGCTCCCCTTTTAAACATTAAAGCGAGATTCACCAAAGCGCATTAAGTCAACAAAAATGATATTTGGAAGGTTCCAGGTCCGTAAATATTCTGTACGATTTAAAAGAAGGAGAACATGCCAACACTCCACTGCATGCCCATATCTAGGTGTCCAATATACTTCCAATATTTTACAAAATTAAGCCCATAATTTCAAATTTGTATGCTTCCAAAAGTACAGAAACTGCTGGTTGATGAAGGCCAATGGCCACCTATTTCCAACTTCTAGCATCCTGGTATTTGTGTGATGAAACAATAATGAAAGTGCTGGTAATCAATGATTATCAATTGCTATGAATCTGTGACAGAACTGACATGAGACGAGAGAAACCTCTGATTGTAGAATGTTAGCGTAATCATCATTCTAAAGTAACCTGTTCCTTCCAAGCACACAACACTTCCAAGTTCTGTCTCAAATTATTGGGCAAAGGAGTTCTACAGGTAAAATGACTCAGAAAGTGCTACACTCTCGTGAGTCAGTAGTCGGGGACAGCGAGGAATTTCTTACATTTGTTTATCTGGTTGCTCTTGGACTTTTATTTACATTTTTCATCTCCCAGGTCATTGAATTGGAGCTTGGCTTAAAGTATAAATCTGTATTCAATGAGCTTTTACTATCTTTAATGTCATGACTATTTAATGTTACTTGTTATCATGCTGTTTTTCTTTTATGTCATAAAAGTTTTCTGATTTGAAAAGTGAACCTCATGTCATAATTCTGTGATAAATACCTTGATTTTTAGATTCTAAAATAAATAGACATGTTGCTGATCTCTACCAAGATCGCCATAACGAGCATATTAATTAATTTACAGAGATAGTAGGAACTGCCAATTCTGGAGAATCTGAGATAGCATGGTGTGAAGCTGTATGAACACAGCAGGCCAGGCAGCATCAGAGGAGCAGGAAAGCTGATGTTTCGGGTCGAGATCCTCGTCAGCTTTCCTGCTCCTCTGATGCTGCTTGGCCTGCTGTGTTCACTTAATTAATGTACATTTGGTATTTCTTTCATACATATCTTCGTTACAGTAGCCTGATTCTCTCACATTGAGCTTCTTAATCCCTTGTCAGGTCATTCAGCTGATGCACGTTGTCACTATATCAGTAGCTACTGACTGAGAGCCTTTCTGAAGATTCCCCCCTTAGCTCACTGCAGCATTATGGTTGAGCTCAGCTGTGAGCTTGCAGGCCCTGGGCCCCAGCAACCGTGCCATCGTCCCATCGTGTGGGTTCAAATTCTGGCCATCTGATGGGAATACTGACCTCGTGCACCTATCCTGGCTCCCCTTCACTCAGCCATTCCTTATGCTTTGCACGTGCCCAAGTTCACCTAGCACCTGCTGGTCCGATAGTGGTAGTATGTCTAACAAATGAAGAAAGCCCTGCTTCTCTGAGATGTACAATGCTATTTATCTTTATGTGCATTTTTTTTTAAGAAAGGACACAATTAAAAGCTGACAGCTTCCTTGCATGTTTGAATAATATGCTTGGTTTGGTTGAGTTGAGTTGAAATATTCTACCACTGAATGTTATGCCTGCTTACTCACAATTTGCTTTGCCTGATTTGCATCCTCTGCATCTGTGTGGTTCTGTATTTTCAGACAGCGGTGGCTATGCTCGCAAACGTGCTGCTACATCTGTTAAATTAGCCTCTGTGAAGAGAGTGCAAAGCTCACCCAACTTGTTGCTGGTCGCAGGTATTAACATTAACACTTACGCTGTAGTGAAAATGCTCGAGTGTTCCTGCCTGGTTTGTAAAAAATGAAAAGTGTGATTATTCCTGCAATGTTGTGAACTCCAAGGACTAAAAGTGGGATTTGTTTTTTCTCGTCTCCACAATTCTATAGTTTTCAGTGTTGGATAATCTCACTTAAAACAAAATCTTTTCTGGATTTGCAAGAAGTCGGAATGTGAACCTTTAAAACATAAGCTGAGTACATAAATTTATTCCCTGGATAGTTCAGCCCATCAGCAGAAGAGCAGCCCTGAATATTGTGGCTGGCACTTATGGTCTACCATAAACCACTTCTCAAATCCAGGCATGTGTTCACGAGTATACGTTTGGAGTGAGGGGTCAGTTAGTTCAGTTGGCTGGATGGTTGGTTTGTGATACAGAGCGATGCTAACAGTTTGTGTTCAATTCCCTTACTAGCTGAGGTTATATTGACAACCTGCCTTCTCAGTTTCACCCCTAACCTGAGGTGTGTAGTGACCCTCACAATCTGTCATCTCTCTCTCATGAGAGAGCAGGTCCTGTTGGACTATGGTAGCTTTGCAAAGCTGAGAGTGGATGCAAGCACTTGTAAATATATGGCATCAGAATCTGCCCTGTGTAGGGCCTCCTCTGTCACAGAGCAGCCTCTTCCTACAACTCCAGTTGGGCCATCTCTGGGAAGTAATACTGCTTTGTGCCCTTGTGAATGTTGAATCTTGTGGAAGATGTCTTATAGAGTCTAGGCCTCACCAGCTCAGGTTCTCTTGGGCCTAATAGGAGGTAGAGTGGGTGGGAGTGCCAGTCAATATTATAGAAACATAGAATATAGGAGCTGGAATGTACTATTCAGTCTTTTGAACCTCTGCGTCATTTTTCAGTGTGACCATGACTGAACATCCAGCTCAGTACCCTGTTCTCATACACTTTGATTCCTTTAGCCCTAAAGAATGATATCTGTTTCCTTCTTGAAAACATACAATTGTTTAACCTCAACAACTTTCTGTGACAGAGAATTCCGCAGGCTCACCACTTTGTGGGTAAAGAAATTCCTCCTCATCTCTGTCTTAAATGGCCTACTCTGCAACCTTTGTCTCACAGGTCATTGGGAACATCCTTCCTGCGTTTATTGTATGTAGGCCAGTTAGAATTTTACAACTTTCTGCGAGCCCTCACCTCATCCTTCTAAACTCTTGTGAATATAATCCTAACTAATCCAGCCTCTTGCAGTTAAACCCTCTGTTGCACAGTCTGGATTTGGCTCTCTGGAGTCTGTTAATGTGGCTAGCACTTTGAATGTATTCTAAGATTTTCAGGCCCACACCACCACCTACTGGGCCCAATAAAGTTAGCAATGAGCAGAAACTGGTCACTGCCAGCCCCATTGGTATGTTGGTAAACTTTGTACAAGATTTACAACCAAATTTCTACTCCTGTGTGCTTTTATCATTTCTTTTATACACTTCAGTGTACGAGTTATATAAACATCAGTGTATCAAGGCTGGTTGATGACACTGATAATCATGTAAAGTAATGGCCAGGAATACATTCAACGGACTTGGCAATCTGGATGTGGTATGAAAATGTATGGGAACGAATGAACTTTCTGCCTTTTTGCACCTCTGTGATTTCTTTTGCAAAGGGAACATGCTTCTCTAAATCTGAAACTGATTCACCGCAACATCCTCCTGAACAGACCCAATGCTGGGCATACTGAAGTTAGTTGAATTTTTCTTTCCATCCAAATCAAAGCTTCATACAAACCCACAGAATTAAATGCACTGCTCAAGTAGCTCACTTTTGTTACTGTAGTCAGCTTGATTTAAAAGAATGACCGTGGCTAACAAGTTTGGCTGAATTCTAAGACACCCTCAATTATTTGTCAATTTATTGTATGTTTGGGTCAGAAGAGCAATAAAAATTTATAAAGAGAAAAGAGGTGATAGAATACTTTAATTAAACACCATTGGGGCAACTGAATCTATTGAGGCACTTCAATGACTCTAAACAAAATGGAGGCTTTCACAATATTTGAGGGATTGCTAGCAAAGGCTTCACAAAACAAACAGCACGCTGAGCAATGAAAACAAGAGTAATTAGGAAAGTTTTATGTCTGGATCAAGCTCGTGCAGTCCTGCTGGATAAGGAACTCTCTGCAACTGTGCTGAGATCAGACATAAGTTTACCTGCAGACATCTGTATTTCAGCAATTCTCAGAGATATATTAACATCAGTTCCAGTTGGAAATATAACTTGCTGACGTTTTGAGAATTCAGGATGTGATGATAGCAGAACACTGTAACTTGGTTTGAAAGTGTAGCTTACCCTTCAAAACTTATGGATTTCAATTTGGAGCTGGAACCATGCCTATGGGACTTTATTTATGAGTAAGTATTGCCAGAAAATGTACTGCAGTGTTCCGCTGCTTGTGACAATCAAGTGGCCTAAGACAGGAGAATAATTAGGCCAATCTGACAAATTTGTAACAAAAACACAAGTTGCTGGAAAAGCTCAGCAGGTCTGGCACCACCTGTGAAGAAAACATCAGAGTTAACATTTTGGGTCTGGTGACCGTTCCTCAGAACTGGAATAAAAACCCTTATGCTCTGAACACTGGGCATATTTGCTTGATGACAAAACATATGCAACTAATGTCACCCTGCAGTCTTGAAAAATCCTGCCAATCTCTAGAATTCTTTGGCTGCTGTTGCTAATTAGAGAGGGAAAGGACATTAGTCAAGATTTCATCAAGAAAAGGTCCGATGACCTTGGACCCAAAACGTTAAATCTGGCTTTTTCTTTACAGATGCTGCCAGATCTGCTGAGATTTTCCAGCAATTCCTATTTCTGTACCTGACATATAGCATCCACAGTTCTTTCAGTTTTTAATCTAACTATTCTGTCCTTTGTGAACAGGCGCAGCCTCCTCCATGCTGCTGCTGAGCCTGAGATTTGCTGGTCTTTGATTTGCTGGTGATTCAACCATGTGGGACTTCTGCCCCCGGGACCTGTGCCCAAAAGAATGTCCACCATTGGTCTTGTTCCTGCCTGATTGGCAGGTGTTTCAGTGGACCTTGGCTGGTAAGAGGCAGCATATGTCTCTCACCGGCTCTCCAAATGGCAGCTGAAACCCTGACAACTCAAGAAGATTTTACTACCAGCAGCCTTTTCCCGATGAAACCTTGACTGACATCCTTTCCTACTCTAATTAGCAACAGCAGCAATGGGATTCTGTAGATTTGCAGGAATTTCCAAGATTGCAGAGAGATACTGGTTGTATACGTTTTGTCATTGAGTGAATGTGCCCAGTGTTCAGAACATAAGGGTTTTTATTCCAAACATCAGCATGCTTTCTTGCATCCACTTTGCTTGCTTGTTGAGGTACCATTCCAATATAAAAGTGGGGGTAGGTGTCAGTGAGATGACTTCAGTGATCCTATTTTTCTCTGTTACCACAAGATACCAATGGAGCATTGGTGCATTGTGTTTATGCTATGCCCAGAATAATTAGCAAGATTACTTTTGGGACCTTTGAACATTGGCTTGAACATTACCTTACAACACTTTCTTGATGATTCTATAAACTCTGTTTCCCCAAAACGTCACCTTCTTCATCCTATTGAAGCTTATCAAATATTATTTGTCCGTATTCCTTCTTCATTCAAGCAAAAATTATCACCCACTTGGCGTAGTGCTGAAGTCATTTGCAGCATATTTACTCATTTTTTGGGTAGTATGCAACCATCCTTGCTGTGCTTGTGGGTCGCCCAATTCCACTTATTCCACTTTCCTTTTGGAAGTCAGTACATTAAGGGCTGTCAGATAGATTCTCCCTGTTTTCGAGGATTCTTCACATTGTGGTATTCTACCAAATTATGTCACAGTTGGGCTTCTTGAATGGGCCTTGAATTGCTGCCACTAATTGTCATCTTGTTCTATAAGTAAAATTGTGAATTAATAAATCATTGAGCATTGCGTGGAGATAATATGTGGTCCGAGCATAGGTTTTGCTTTGTCTAGCAATTTCTGTATTATGTCCAACTCGTTCATTTGGACCATTGTAGAAATGACAGGTGTCACAATGACAGTCAATGATAGTGGAGTTATAGAGTCATAGAGTAATACAGCATGGAAACAGGTCCTTTAGTCCAAACTGGCCCATGCTGATCATTGTGTCCAGTCAGCTAGCTCCAATTGACCACATTTCATCCATATCACTCTAAACTCTATCCAAATGTATTTTTAAATGTTGCTACTGTGCCTACCTGAACCAGTTTCTCTGTTATTGGTAATCATTGCATCACCTCACTCGGTGAATTTGCAAAGATTTCCAGTTTGAACTGCTTGATATAAGTCTTATATATGTGGGTTTGAATACTCACTTGTTTACTTAACAGTCTTATGCAGCAAAATTCCCAGTCATGCCTAGTGTTCACTACCCTTGCCTTCCCTGTCCTTATTGTAGTAGCCAATCTGATTGGTCCACTGAAATACGCTTTCTATTTGTTCTGCAACACTACGTTTTCCATTCAACACAGCAAGTTTTGTCAGTTCTGCTGTCTTTCAGTTAACATAACTAATTGTCTCAGGTTCAAGAGTCTGCCTTGAGCCTTTTTCCTATAGACCTGCTGCACTGGCCATAGTACGGAGTTTTGGCTGATAAAGTCTGAGATATACAGCACGGAAGCAGACCCTTCAGTCCAACTCATCCATGCTGACCAGCTATCCTAAAGTGATCCAATCCCATTTTCCAGCATTTGGCCCATATACCTTTAAACCTCTCCTATTCATTTACCCATCTAAAACCTTTTAAACGACATGATTGCATTTGCCTCCACTACTTCCTCTGGCAGCTTATTCCATACACGTACCACTCTCTGCATGAAAACATTGCCCCTCAGGTCCCTTTTAGAGTTTACCCCTCACTTTAAACCTATGCCCTCTAGTTTTAGATTCCCCTGGGAAAAAGGCCATGGCTATTCACCATCCATACCCCTCATGATTTTATAAACCTCCATAAGGTCACCCCTCAGCTTCCAGTGTTCCAGGGAAAATAGCCCCAGCCTTTTCTGCCTCTCCCTATAGGTCAAACCGTCTAAACCCAGCAACGTCCTGAGAATCTTTTCTGAACTCTTCCAAGTTGAACAACATCTTTCCTGTAGAAGGGTGACCAGACTTGTACACAGTTTTCTCAAATTGGCTTCAACAATGTTCTTGTAGAGCCATAGCATGATCTCTCAACTCCCATACTTAACACACTGACCATTGAAGCCAAATGCCTTCTTCACCATCCTGCCTACCTGCAACTCCAGTTTCAAGGAACTATGCACCTGTACCCCAGGCCTCTTTGTTTGATAATATTGATGGAAATTGTTAACCACACTGTTGAAAGGAAAGCTTTTCAAAATGATTTTCAAACAAGTTATTTCTTGTGCCTCCCACCACATGCCAAAATTCCAAAGTGAGGCCATTAGAGAGCTCCTGCATGAATCTTTTAAAACATACGAGAGCACAGTTTCAGAAACAGTAAGCTTCTTGACTAAGCTTTGGTTACATTAACATATGACCAAATCATATCTTTTTCCCTACAATTTGAGAATCTTTCCTTTCCCTTTCAATTTTTAGAGGTTTTCATTCCACAATGGATCTCCAGTTTTTTTCTAAATCTTTCACTTTCTTCCATCTGCCTCATCAGCATTTTCCCTGAATGTGTCCCAGAAATGATGGAGAGGAATTGTGCCAAGTAACTGCGCTTTCCAGCCACATTTTCCCATTAGCCATTACAACCAAATTGTTGAACTCAATTAAATTGTGCAATAGCACATGCAGTTTAAGTGCTGAACTCTAATTCCTGACGACTTCATCTCGGTAAAATTGTGGAAGATTGTTTCACAAATCTTGGAGTCCAGCATGGGTCTTCTGCTTCATGCTGTTTTCTGTCCTTTATTCATTCACGGGATGAGGGCGTCCCTGACCAGGCAGCATTTATTGCCCATCGGTAATTGCCTGGAGGGTAGTTAAGAGTCAGCCACATTGCTGTGGGTCGGGAGTCACATGTAAGCCAGACCAGGTAAGGATGACAGTTTCCTCCCCTAAAGGACATTAGTGAACCAGGTGGGTGTTTCCTGGCAGTCGGCAACGGATTCACAGTCAGCATTAGATTCTTAATTCCAGACATCTTCTGAGTTCGAATTCCACCATCTGCCGTGCTGGGATTCGAATCTGGATCCTCAGAATGTTATCTTTGCCTCTGGATTAACAGTGCAGCAATAATCCCACTAGGCCATCGCCCCCCCCCCCCCCCCCCCCCCCACACGTGTTTCTGTGTTCAGAAGCAAACAATGGCGCCCAAGCTAAATCTTTCTTCTGAAAAATTCCTCCTATTCCCAGCAATTCTGTAGCTGGCACCATTGAAACACCATTCCAGTAAGAACTACGTCACACGTGAGTTTTGACAGTGAATGCTGAACGTCCAAAAGCCCAGTTCTTTCATGTTCGGTATCCACAAACATGCACTTTGCAGCAGCAACCTGGATCAGGGTCAGTGCCCTGCCTGTGTAGTTTCTACGCTAGCCTCTAGTTCTGGGACCCATCGCATCCTCCTGAATGCTGCCCTGTCTGAGCACAGTTAACTTTGGCATGACCTGGTTGACAGGTCGTCTCTTACTATTAACTTGAACAGAGCTTATTGCTGCATTTGTGAAAAATAGTAACATGTACCCCTTGGAAAAAGTAATCACACAAGTGTATATGAAGGGAAGTTGGATTGGTTAGGACTTTATTAATTGAAATCTGGAAAAATGTGGAGGGATCTCGTAGAAGCCTGTAAAATTCAAACAGACCAACAGAGGATAAATGCAGAAAGAATGTTCCTGATGACTGGGGAGTCCCGAATGATGGAGCCTTAGTTTAAGAATACAGGGATGGCCATTTAGGAGTGGAATGAAATGAAATTTCTTCACCTCGAGAGTGGCAAACCTTTGGAATTCTCTGCCACAGAAAGTGGTTGAGGCCGAAACATCGAATGTTTTCAGATAGAGTTAGATATATTTCTGAAGACTAAAGGAATCAAAGGGTATGGGGGAAGAAGGGTGAACACGATATTGAGTGGGATGATGGAGCAGGCTCAAAGGGCCAACCATTGCAGCTCCTATTTCACATGCTTCTGTGTGTTCAATAGCGGAAGCAGAATGTCAGACAATCACAGGAGTTTTCTTCTGACGGGATGTTTAATTGAAAGCCTGTGTGGAGTCTCAGAGAGAACCAAAAGGTCCCTAATGAGCGAAGAGTAGTGGAACTCTCCCAGTACCCTGGCCCAAATTTCTCTTCAAGCCATCATCATTAACATTGATTATCTGATCATCAATCTCACTAACCTTGCTCAAAGAGCTCGGTTTCATTCCTTGCCTGTCTGAAATTAGTCTATTATAGGTTAGGCTGGAGCAATTGAGGACTCAGTACAGGCCTTCCCCTTCTGCTAACTCTGGCGAGAGTCCTGTTGTGGATTGCACATCACACAGACTTCAGGCAGTCAGACACAACTGCGATGCCCTGTGTTGTGGGAAGCTTACGCTTGAAAGATTGTCATTTGTGTAATGTCCAGGAGGACATCTGCTCCTTTGAAACAGTATTCCTGCTAAAATGACTGTTTATTCAGCATGTAGGGGAGGGGAGAAAATTGAATGATGAAGTGTTTTAAAAGGTAACAATAAAACAAGCAAATAGAAGAAAGTGGGATGAGGCATTCATGCTGAAATGGCTACTCCAGTAACTTATATTTGCAAATTATCCTGCTGGGTTCCCGTAGAAACCATTGATGGGGGGTACCTGATTGAGGTCTGCAAAATCATGAGGGGTGTAGACAAGGTGGATAGCAAAAAGCTTTTTCCCCAGAGTGGGGGACTCAATTACGAGGGGTCATGAGTTCAAGGTGAGAGGGGAAAAGTTTAAGGGAGACATGCGTGGAAAGTTCTTTATGCAGAGGGTGGTGGGTGCCTGGAACACGTTGCCAGCAGAGGTGGTAGAGGCAGGCATGCTAGCATCATTTAAGATTTATCTAGATAGATACATGAATGGGCAGGGAGCATAGGGATACAGATCCTTGGAAAATAGGCGACAGGTTTAGGTAGTGGATCTGGACTGGTGCAGGCTTAGAGGGCAGAAGGGCCTGTACCTGTGCTGTAATTTTCTTTGTACTTGTTCTTTGTAAACCCAACATGCAGAAAAAGGCCAATCAGCCCATCAGGTCTGCACTAATCCTCCAAAAATCATCCCACCCTATCCCCATAACCCAGCTTTCCCATGGCTAACCCACCTAGCCTGCACATCTCTGGACACTCCAGGCAATTTAGCATGGCTGTTCCATCTAACCTGCACATTTTTGGATTATGGGAGGAAACCCATGCAGATACGGGGAGAATGTGCAAATACCCACAGTTGCCCAAGGGTGAAGTCAAACCTGGGTCCCTGGAACTGTGAGGCAACAGAGCTAACCACTGTGCCACCCATTGATATAATTTGATACTTATGACTGATGACCTCTGACGAATACCACAGAATGTGATTGATTTAAAATGTCAAAAGCTTGGTATCATTTTTCCTGCTACTACTGCATCTGGTTCCTAAAATCTACCAATATGCAAGCTAATACAAATTATAGACAATTGATGACTTGGCTGGGCTTGGTTTCAGCTCTATTCCACTGAACAGGATAAAGCTCTTAGACATCCATTTACTCTGACTGCGCTGAAAGGTACGTGTGTAAACTGGAAAAGCACAGCAGCACATCTTTCTTTACATCTCTAAAATTGAACACAAAAGCGAAATCAGTGAAACCCTGCTACTGGTCACTTTCTTGTCTTCTCAAATGTTGCCTCGTAGCTGACTCAACAACTAACCACAACGGTGGGAGATAAATATGGAAGCAGATTTCTGAAACTGTGTTCCAAAGATCTCTTTTATTAATTTCTGCACATCAGTGTCACTTTACTCAAAAAAAACAACCTTCATTTGAATTTTACTTTAAGACATCGTTGACTTTGAGATTGAGCTGCTGATACTTCTTAACTCCAACAGAAAATTGTATTTGGTTACAAACTTCTGAATTTCCAAGTATTCTGTGGGCTTTGGACAGATTAATGACTTGATTCTGGTTTTAGATTGAGAATATAGTTGGTGTAAGTGATGTGGTTATGAATTGTCAACAGCAGTAAATATTTTATTAGCTGATTGGTTTATTAAGGGCCTATAGTGACTTGTAGTTTTGAATTGCCAATGTAATTCTTTAAGACCTCATTCACATATTTTAAATTATTAACTGAAACAATAAGTATTTTATAGTCATCCTCGGGGGCTGGTTTCTCTGAATTATAATGAAATGTCTGTTAAATAAATCATTGTCCATTACACAATGCAGAAAATTTAATTTGCTTTGGAAAGCTTTGTACTTAAGTGTTTTTGGCATCAATGTGAAAAACAATCTCTGATATGTGTATATGTAATGATGTTTTTCTGGACAAAAGCTACAACTTCAAAATGTTATATAATGAAAATAATGATGGTTTTGACTTGTGGACTGTTAGAATTCGTGAATAAATGGGCTAGTTTTGTGCAAAATCTTGTGCCACTCCTCTAATGAGTTTGCTGGCGGTAGGGCGTTTAATCAGGCAGGAGATAGAGAGATTCCCTACCTTCCCAACGGAACCCGGGTTAAGCCCATCAGTCTGGATTGAAGCCTCATGGATGGCTTTTCTGTCATCTCTTGGGGAACTTGCTGCTGTTTTGGAAGATTCAACTCAAACAGCCATACTGAAGTAGATCAAAGAACTGCAGACGCTGGAAATCTAAAATGAAATCAGAAAATATGCCGATAGAGTCGGTGCAGAAAAAGCAGGGTTAACATTTCAAGCCCAGTGGCCCTTCCTTAGAACAGTTGTCCATGATGCTGCCACATCTGCTGAGTTCCTCCAGCAATTTCTGATTTTGAGCCAGACTGAGGCATTTTGTAAGGAAATCTCCTGATGATTGCCATCTAACACACAACCTCATCTCCAGCTTGGCCAATGAATCAACTCCCCCTCTGTATGGAACAGCACTTGTGGGAAGCACTGCGGGTGGCAAGGACACAAAATGTACTCTGGATAGGAACCTCACCAAAATTGCATCTGCAACCCCATTACTGCTAGAGCTGGTGGAACCCAATGGACATAGCTGCTAGACTGGGTCTTAGTGGTCAGGGAATTAACAAGAGGGGAAAATGCACTTCCCCTCTGATGATGGGTCTAGGCCTGAAACGTCAGCTTTTGTGCTCCTAAGATGCTGCTTGGCCTGCTGTGTTCATCAAGCTCCACACTTTGTTATCTTTGATCCCATCTTCACCAGTTGCAGATCTGTCCACCCTGGGACAGTATTTGTAGCAGTGACTATCACACGTTCAGGGTGGAGACAAAGATACCCTCTGTCATGTTGTATGGCACTATCACCATGCTAAATGGAACAGATTTCAAACAGATCTAACGTCTCAAAATTCATAGACATCCACAAGGCAGTGGAGGCATTCAGTAGCAGAACTGTATTCAATCACAAAGTGCCTGCCAGGAACAACACCAATCATACCTGAAAATGAAGCATCAACTTGGTGAAGCTACAAAGCAGGGCAATTTGCGTGTTAAACAGCAGAAACAGCATGCAACAGATAGGGCTGAGCAATGCCGCACCAACAGATCAGACCTAAGCTCTGCATTCCTGCCATATCCAATCATGAAATGGTCCGGATAATTATACATCTAACAGCAGGAGGCTCCACAAATAACCCCAACCTAAAAAGTGGGAATCCCAGCACATAGTGCAATACACAAGGCTGAAACCTTTGTATTCATCTTCAGACAGAAGTGCCGAGTGGCTGATCCAGCTCAGTCTCCTGTAGAGATCCCTAGCATCACAGATGTCAGTTTTCAACTAATTCGATTCATTCCACATGATTGCCAGAAAAAGTTGGAGGCCGTAGATATTGCAAAGGCTATGGGCCCTGACAACATTCTGGCAATAGTCCTGAAGACATCTGCTCTAGAACTTGCTGTACCTCGAGCCAAGCCATTCCTGTACAGCCACAACGCTGACATCTACCCAACAATTCCACCATATTGTGATCATTACCCCGAGAGGATCCTTAACTATGAGATCTCTTGTTAAGCTTATTATTTACACATTGCTCAATCTAAATTGACCTATTTCTGGGTCGATTTTTAAATGGACTGCTCTAAATAACAACCCTACATGCACTCTTCTAATTTGTTTCCAAGTTACCTTTACCCACCTGATTTTCTACTCAATATACATGTTAAAGAACAAAGAAAATTACAGCACAGGAACAGGCCCTTTGGCCCTCCAAGCCTGCGCCAATCGAGATCCTCTGTCTAAACCTGTCATCTGTTTCTAAGGGTCTATATCCCTTTGCTCCCGCCCATCCATGTACCTGTCCAGATACATCTTAAAAGACACTATCGTTTCTGCGTCTACCATCTCCGCTGGCAACGCGTTCTAGTCACCCACCAACCTGTGCATAAAGAACTTTCCACGCATATCTCCCTTAAACTTTCTTCCTCTCACTTTGAACTCATGAGCCCCTAGTAATTGAGTGCCCCACTCTGGGGGAAAAAGCTTCTTGCTATCCACCCTGTCTATACTCCTCATGATTTTGTAGACCTCAATCAGGCCCCCCCTCAATCTCCGTCTTTCTAATGAAAATAGTCCTAATCTATTGAACCTCTCTTCATAGCTAGCGCCGCCCATACCAGGCAACATCCTGGTGAACCTCCTCTGCACCCATTCCAAAGCGTCCACATCCTTTTGGTAATGTGGCGACCAGAACTGTATGCAGTACTCCAAATGTGGCTGAACCAAAGTCTTATACAACTGTAACATGACCTGCCAACTCTTGTACTCAATACCCCGCCCAATGAAGGAAAGCATGCCATATGCCTTCTTGACCACCCTATTGATCTGCTTTGCCACCTTCGGGGAACAATGGACCTGAACACCCAGATCTCTCTGTTCATCAATTTTCCCCAATACTTTTTCATTTACTGTATAGTTTGCTCTTGATTTAAATCTTCCAAAATGCATCACCTCGCATTTGCTCGGATTGAACTCCATCTGCCATTTATCTGCCCAACTCTCCAATCTATCTATATTTTGCTGTAATCTCTGACAATCCCCTTCACTATCAGCTACTCCACCAATCTTAGTGTCATCTGCAAACTTGGTAATCAGAGGTAATGGGAACTGCAGATACTGGAGAATCAGAGATAACAAAGTGTGGAGCTGGATGAACACAGCAGGCCAAGCAGCATCTTAGGGCACAAAAGCTGATGTTTCGGGCCTAGACCCTTCATCAGAAGGGTTTTTCTGATGAAGGGCCTTGGCCCAAAATGTCAGCTTTTGTGCACCTCTGATGCTGCTTGGCCTGCTGTGTTCATCCAGCTCCACACTTTGTTAACTTGCCAATCAGACCACCTATACCTTCTTCCAAATCATTTACGTATATCACAAACAACAGTGGTCCCAGCACAGATCTCTGTGGAACCCCACTAGGTATCTGGAATAATTGTACATCCTTCTTACATACCTCCATTATTTCCAAATTTATACTTTGTCACTAGAGGAAGACAACTCTTCAGGGGCCTACTGACCACTACCACTTGTGACTCCTGTCTCTCGCTATTCATTAGCTGTCTCCTGAAGACTGATTTCATTCTCTTGCATCAAGATCACTACGCACCATGACGCTGTTAAACTCCTTTACAAACAAAGCTACCCCAACTCGTTTTTTCCTTGTCTATTCATTGAGAATATTGAATACCCTCGAAAATTCAGTCATGGTCACCTAGAACCATTGTCTCCATAATAGCTATTGAGTCAAATTCATTTATTCATATTTGTGCTATCAACTCATCTGACTTGCTACAAAGATAGTAGGAACTGCAGATGCTGGAGAATTTGAGATAACAAGGTGTAGAGCTGGATGAACACAGCAGGCTAAGCAGCAGAGAAGCAGGAAGGCTGGCGTTTCGGGCCTAGACCCTTCTTTAAAAATGGGGGAGGGGAAGGGGCTACTGAAATAAATAGGGAGAGAGGGGGAGTTGGATAGAAGATGGATAGAGGAGAAGATAGGTGGAGAGGAGACACAAGTCAAAGAGGCGGGAATTGAACCAGTAAAGGTGAGTGTAGGTGTGGAGGTACGGAGGAAATAGGTCAGTCCAGGGAGTCCTACCTCCCCACATACACTCACCTTTACGTGCTCCATTCCCGCCTCTTTGACCTGTCTGTCTCCTCTCCACCTATCTTCTCTATCCATCTTCTTCCTGCCACCTCTCTCTCCCTATTTATTTCAGAGCTCCCTTCCCCTCCCTCATTTCTGAAGAAGGGTCAAGGCCTGAAACGTCAGCTTTCCTGCTCCTCTGATGCTGCTTGGCCTGCTGTGTTCATCCAGCTCTACACCTTGTTGACTTGCTATAAATGCAGGCTTTCAGTTCATGAGCGTAACCTTTGACTTTTTGCTATTTTTAGTTCCTCTGGTTGCAACATTTCCTGCACATTTTTATGTATATCCTACTGCTCCTGTTACACATTGACTCACATTTACTTCTTCACTACCATGCATCTCTACCCTCTTGTTTCTTTTTGACTTTTTAAAACAGTCTTTTTCAATTGAAGATTGTTGAAAGTAAATCATGTCAGCCCCAAGGCATCAGTGCAGGAAACCCTCAGGAGTGGGTCCAAGGACAAGACATTTTTAGTTGCTTCACCAATGACCTTCCCTCCAACTGTGGTCAGAAGTTGGGATGTGCACTGATGACTGTATCATCTGCCACACATCAAATACCTAATGCAGCCCTGTGTCCATATACAACGAGACCTGGGCAACCTCCAGCCTCAGGTTTATAGGTGGCAAGTAACATTTTTGCCATACATATATTAATCAATGGTCATCTCCAATGACAGAAGATCTAACTGCCACCTCTTAACTTTTGATGTCATTACCATCGCCAAGACGCCCATTAAAAGCATCCTCACGTTACCATTAACCAGAACTGAACTGGTCCAACCATATAAATACTGGGCATAACAGCAGGTTAGAGGCTAGGAATCCTTCAGTGAGTAACTCAATTAGACCATAAGACATAGGAGTGGAAGAAAGGCCATTCGGCCCATCAAGTCCACTCCGCCATTTAAATCATAGCTGATGGGCATTCCAACTCCACTTCCCTGCACTCACCTCCTGTCTCGCTCCCCCATTTACAAGGCACAAGTCAGGTGTGTGTCGGGATACACCCCTCTTGCCTGGGTGGGTGCAGTTTCAATAACACTGAAAAACTGTCCACACCCACAACAAAACAAGTCCCGTCACCATTTTCATTATATCCTAATGGATTTGAGAATATGGTAAATAAATATATATCTGTGAACATTTTTGCCTTTGTGAGTTATCCAGGTTATACCTTCATGTTATGTCATGTTGGCAGCTTGCTTATTATGCTATTTATTTTTTTAAGGTACCGAAGCACAGACACAAGATTCAGGTGAAGATCGTTACTTACTTTGGGTAAAAAGGAAATGGGACTGCAGTTCATTTTGACAATTTCTGTTGACTTCATAAAAAAGTAATGTAGCAGCAAGCAGTGCCAGGGCTTTTATGTCTGGTGCTGCATTTTCCTCATAAATCTGTTAACTTTCTATTTCCAGATATAGGACATTTGTGAAAAAAAAGGTTATTCTGCCAGTTTTAACTAATAAACTGACATTGAAGGAGCTGTGCGATAAATCCACTCAAAACAAAAACGAGTTGAAATTTTATTTTGCCACTGAAAGCCACACTGGAATAAACTGATTTCACATCTTATTGAAGACTGAGAGAAGAGCAATGGGTGTTTATCTTTAAGCTGCTGTATCGTCAGCCTTCCAAAGTGCAAGCCATGACATAACAAATGACTGAAGGGTTGCTCTTCAGTTTACGTTTCTCTATCCCTTTTGTTTGGATTCCATATTCCAGATGCAACATTGTACTTGTGTGCATGTGTCAGATTTCCCTGACATCTGCCCCTATTTTCCTCTACCTTGTTCAATGAGAAAGAGACGATTCCAATTCCTTCGTGTTCTTGTTTCACACAAGCTGTTAGTGATGGGTAGTATAGAAACCCCACCTAATGAGTGCCACACTGTTTGTTAAATGGGTAAACCATTTGCCATTTCAATCTGTCTAAAAGGGATCTTTAATTGTGTTCTGCAGATGTTTGGAGATCGTTCAAAGTTAACGACAGCGTCAGAGGGACACTAAATGGAGAAACGCACAGCTCGTCCCTGGCAGCCAAAGGATTCCGGAGTGTCAGACCAAATCTTTCATTTCCAGAAAGAAGGACTCCTCCACAACAGGTGAATGAAGCCGTCTTTCTGTACATAACAGAAAGGGGAAGCAATGGCCTAATGATATCATCATTGGGCTGTTAATCCTGCTAAACATTCTGAGGACCTAGGTTCAAATCCTGCCAGAGCAGATGGTGGAATTTGAATTCAGTAAATATCTGGAATTAGGAGTCTAATGATGAATATTGGAAAAACCCATCTGGTTTACTCATATCTTTTAGGGAAGGAAAGTGCCATCCTTACCTGGACTGGCCTACATGTGACTGCAACCCTCAGGCCTGTGGTTGACTGTTAACGTCCTTCTGGGGAATTAGGGATCGACAATGAATGCTGCCTCATCATGTGAATGAATAAAGAGAAAACAAAACAGTGTGCTTACAGCTTGAGATGTGTTTTATACACATTCCAAAAGGAAAGGTGGCTTTTTTAACTCATTAAAACATATTGCTTGCCAACTTCCAGCCCATTGTCAGATAGTTGGAATAAAAATATGACAGTATGATTGTCAGCTTCACACTTGGTCTTTTGCAGGCGCTATCTGAAGCTTGGAAATGTGTCATTCTGACAGAAGTGGAGGCATAGTAATATCTCACTGCAAGAAGACATTGTAAAATGCTAATTGCTTTGTTGCAAATTTAATCCTGTTTGTTAATGAATTTACTCGACAAATAACATGTACGAAATGCTAATGAGTACTGTTTCAGAATTAATGTAACATGCACCATCAAGGTTAGAGACACTTGTTTGTCATCATATTTGATTATTATTTGTTTCTGAAAATCAAAGACTGAAAAATCACAGAGGCTTACACTTGTTTCTGAGCATAATATCTTGAACTTTAAATTACGGTGTGGTTTTAATGTTACTTCATAGTTTTGTTTCGTAGTATAAGACATTAAATTAACTTGTGTTCTTGCATTTCAGAAATATTAAAAAAGGGATTACCTAAATGCCACTCAGTCAGAGCTATGTCTTCCAGGGAATAAAGTCAAATAAGAATAAATTATAAAGCAGCAAATTATCAACTTCACATCTCCATTAGTCCAAAGCCATGTTAACTAGCACAAGTCCTCATTTTAACGTGCCATTCGTACTGATTGAATCTTCCAATCATACCCACATTTTTACAAATGGGGAGGAGTCCAGAAGCAGTTGTCAAGTACCTGTTAATGTATCTGAAGAGTTCCTGATACAGATATGACACCATGCCCAATCCCTGCTTTGTGCCTGTGCTGTGTTATTTGTTCTTAGCCGTGGTAGTTTAGATACTGAATGAGACTCAATTACAATGGATTAGTGAGTGAAAGAAAGGTCCATATTCCAGATATTAAAACTCTGCTCCACAGTTCTTCAGGATTAATGCACAATTATGTGAGGTACCCAGATGGTTCTGCCACCAAGGAGATTAGCATCCTCAGGAGAGGAGAGAAGGGATCAAATTGACATGAGGTGCAACATTTGGACTGGGATTCTAGTGGAAACTATTTCAGTGATATACATGATCTACTTTCATTGGTTCCATTCAAATACCATATTTAAGAACAAATTGCAAAAATATTTACACACCATGCTGAAAATGATTGAATGCAAATCCCAGAGTTAAACAAATTAAATTATATCAGATATAGCAGGAACTGCAGATGCTGGAGAATCTGAGATAACAAGGTGTAGAGCTGGATGAACACAGCAGGTCAAGCAGCATCTGAGGAGCAGGAAGGCTGACATTTCGGGTCTGGATCCTTCTTCGGAAATGGGGGAGGGAAAGGGAGTTTTGAAACTAATAGTGAGAGAGGGAGAGGCAGATAGAAGATGGATCGAGGAGAAGATAGGTGGCGGGGAGACAGATAGGTCAAAGGGGCGGGGATGGAGCCAGTAAAGGTGAGTGTAGGTCGGAAGGTAGGGAGGAGATAGGTTAGTCCAGGGAGGAAGGACAGGTCAAGGGGGTGGGATGAGGTTAGTAGGTAGGAGATGGCAGTGGGGCTTGAAGTGGGAGAAGGGGATAGGGGAAAGGAGGAACAGGTTAGGGAGGTGGGGATGAGCTGGGCTGGTTTTGGGATGCGATAGGGGAGGGGAGATTTTGAAACTACATTCTCAATGCAAAACCAGAATCAAGTCCAGGCTACAGGGTTCCCAAGCGGAATACTAGTTGCTGTTTCTGTAACCTTTGGGTGGCATCATTGTTGCACTGCAGGAGGCCCAGGATGGACATGTCGTCCAAGGAATGGGAGGGAGAGTTAAAATGGTTCGTGACTGGGAGGTGCAGTTGTTCAATGCGAACCGAGCATAGGTGTTTTGCAAAGCGGTCCCCAAGCCTCCGCTTGGTTTCCCTGATGGAGAGGAATCCACAATGGGAACAGCGGATGCAGTATGCCACATTAGCAGATGCTCAGGTGGACATCTGCTTGATGTGGAAAGTCTTCTTGGGGCCTGGGATGGGGGAGGTGTAGAGACAGGTGTAGTACTTCCTGCAGTTGCTGGGAAAAGTGTCGGACATGGTGGGGCTGGGGGGGACCGTGGAACGGACAAGGGAGTCACGGAGAGAGTGGTCCCTCCGGAAAGCAGATAAGGGTGGGGAGGGAAGAATGTCTTTGGTGGTGGGGTCGGATTGCAGATGGCAGAAGTGTCAGAGGATGATGCATTGTATCTGGAGGTTGGTGGGGTGGTACGTGAGGACAAGGGGGATTCTGTTGTGGTTGTTATTGCGGGGACGGGGTGTGAGGGATGAGTTGCAGGAAATATGGGAGACACGGTCGAGGATGTTCTCGACCACTGCGGGGGGGATGTTGCGGTCCTTGAAAAACGAGGACATCTGAGACGTACGGGAGTGGAATGCCTCATCCTGGGAGCAGATGCGACGGAGACGAAGGAATTGGGAATAGGGGATGGCGTTTTTGCAGGAAGGTGGGTGGGAGGAGGTGTATTCCCGGTAGCTGTGGGAGTCGGTGAGCTTGAAATGGATATCGGTTTCTAGGTGGTTGCCAGAGATGGAGACAGAGAGATCCCGGAAGGAGAGAGAGGTATTAGAGCTGATCCAGGTGAACTTAAGGTTGGGGTGGAAGGTGTTGGTGAAGCGGATGAGCTGATCAATGAAATTTTATGTTTTATTCATTGAGAATGACCTGGTGTGCAGCATTTCAGATACAGCGACATTCAAGAATTATAATACATTTGTATCCTCAATTAATTGTTCATAATAATAATTTAAAGTGCCTCCAACAGATAAGCAGGTAAAAGTGGTTAGCGCTGCAGCCTCACAGCGCCCGGGACTCGGGTTTGATTCCGGCCTCGGGTAACTGTTGAGTTTGCACATTCTCCCCGTGTCTCCGTGGATTTCCTCCGGGTGTTCCGGTTTCCTCCCACAGTCCAAAGATGTGCAGGCTAGGTGGATTGGCCATACTAAATTGCTCATAGTGTTCAGGGGTGTGTGGGTTATAGGGGGATGGGCCTGGGTGGGATGCTCCGAGGGGCGGTGTGGACTTGTTGGGCCGAAGGGCCTGTTTCCACACTGCAGGGAATCTAATCTAAATGACAGGGAAGATATACAATTGAATCTGTTGATACTTCTGTTTAATGTATAAATTGTGCTGACTGTTCACAAAGCTCCACCTTGTATATATACTTAGTGAAACTGAATTAAATGAATGAGTGGGTGGGTAGCAATTTCTGCTGATGGTCCTTTAGTTTGGTATAAGACACAAACTGTCTGGGATAGTCTATACGTGCTTGGTGAGCATAATTAAGACAGAGACGTTTGCAGATTGCTCAGGTTCAGTATTGACTCTGAAAAAGCAATTTGATGTATGTGCTAATAGAGTACATTCAATGTATTTGCTCGGGCAATGCTCAGTGTTGTAGTTGAAATGAATTCTCCTTGCTGATGTTTTCCATTTTTAATTTTCTTCCTTCCTGTATGGTTCCTGTCTTTCCTGCTGTGTGGTCATCTTTCACAGTTTCCCTCACCACCACCTAGAAAGGAAAGCTTTCATTGGGGTCCATTAATGGGTCCTGACAACCACCATGTAACACTTAGCTCAACCCAAGATCTTACACATGGCAATTGGCCATCACCCCCAAAATCTAGCTTACCAATAACTTGCAGTATTACCCGCTTGACTAATAAGGAAGAGTACTCACTCAGTTCATCGCATTTGTTTCAACAGACCAGCACAACTTCCCCTTCCATACAGCAGACGGCAGTCGCCCAGAGCTTAACTCACAAAGTAGTTGATAATCGCACTGCCGACACTTCACTTCAGAAAAGTCAGGGCACCTCCCAAGACCGTAAAGTCACTGCCATCAAACTAACCTTGCCAGAGGATCAGATCATTGCTAATACCCACAGAGTGAAACAGCCTGACAGCTCTGTGCAACCCTCACTTCATTCACTTCCACTCGGCGAAAGGACAGAGCCTGAGAGACACACAGCCTCTCTTTCCATTCAGATAGCTCCAGCAAATGTGTATACAACAGACCCTGGGCTCAACATACAAGGATCTGCATCAAACAGTGGAAGGAATCTTCACAAGGACACGTTTGAAGTGCAATCTTGTGCACGCGCCTCAGGACATCATCGGGTATATACTTTTTTAAAATCAGCAGCAATTTTCAATGTACTTAAAATTTTATTCCCACTTGCAGAGTTTTCAAAAATTAACCAGTTGGCTCCCAATCACAATTAACAGCCTAACCGTGGGACACGTAGGAACATTAACTTCAATTTTTTCTGAAGAAGCATTATTACAGCGGTGTGGGCAAATTTCTGCAGATGCTGGAATTGGTACTGAAAACAAAAAATGTTGAAAATTACAGCAGGTTTGATGAAGAATCATCTTGACTCAAAATGTTAGCTTGCCCCTCTGTGATTTTCAGCATTTTTTGTTTTTATTACAGCTGTAGTTGTACTTAAGTGTGCTGGCAGCTTACGGTCTCTGTGAATTCATCAGGCATAGCTCCCAAAGGTGAGGGGACAGTGAAAGGATGTTAGAGATCTTGGTTTGCTGCAAGACAACTGACAATGGATCATATCCTCTGCATTGTCCCAAAACAGGTGCGAGTTTAGTTTTGGGAAATGTTTATCTTAGTTAAGTATGTTTTACTGGTAGGTAAACTATTTCCAGTAGTTTAATGTCAGGCTAATTAATTCAAGGGACTGAGTATGCCATTGTCTGAGACAGACAAAGGTTCACAAAGGAAGTTTGCAGAAGCAATAATTGAGACATGACCTTTATCGGTTGTTCTTTGAGCTTAAATGGATGACTCTCTTAGTTCCTGCTGAAGGTTCCTACTCTATAACATTGAAAGTTGAAGTTAGGGGAGAAGTGGTATCCACTATCTGATGTTTTGTTTGCATTAATACAGTTGGCCAGTGTGTACCTGATGCTAAGCTTTGCGGTTTAACATTGAGCAGAAATATCCCGGACAGGACGTGGGAGTCAAAGAATAAGCTGACCAGATCATTACATGTAATTTGTTCACCCATCACCTCGGGCAGATGTAATGATAGGGCAGGCCAGCCATGGTCACTTGGATGTAACAGTGAAGGAACGAGCATAGGCTGGTCCAGAGCCATACAGGAATAGCGACCAGAACATCAACAGGCAGCAGAGGGTTCAGTAGCATTTAGGAACTTGTTTCCTTAAATGAAAGGTGGTGGAACCAGAGACTTTGTGAGGTTTTAAAGTAGAGGTGTATAGATTCTTGATCAGTCAGGCCCTGAAAAGTTAGTTTTCAGAAGGTGCAAGTAACAGCTAGTCTTAGTGTGTTACATTTTCCTGGGTCTTATTAAAGACTTGCAGTTTATAGGTGGAGAAGGAGCCAGATCTGCTTACAATGGACAGATTTAACCTTTACAGCTCAGATCTGTATTAAAAGGTTAGGTAATTGGCAAACTTTAATGTGTTCTAAAGGGGTAATTTGCAAAAGATCATGTATCAAAAGGATTTTCTCCACTCAATCTCTGTTCATTCAGTCCACGACATGTGATCGAGCACTTCTCGCCATGTTCCTGCAGTCTGGACTTCTCTTTCCATTATCTCCTTCTCCATTTTTGAAATTATTCCTCAATCCCTTTGATAGTAAGTTTTGCCATCTCCTTTTTTGTGCTTACCTTGAAGCAACTTAGATTAAGGTACTATAGAAATTCTCGTTCTGATTTTGTGCCATCAAATGACAGAAGGCAAAATGTATCTTTCTTTTTGGCAATTTCAAAAGCAGTCTTTTCTTTTTAACTGAGATTTTCCAGGTTTAACTTGATCAATTCAGAAGAGAGCTTCTGTGTTTGTATTTCAAGAGGCTTGTTAGCATCAATTGGAGCTTGCAACTTAGATTCTGGTTGTTGGAGTGGTCTTGGTTGTTATTGGTTGTTACAACTGATTGTGTGGTGAAAAATACATGGTCAGAACCTGAGCTGGACTCAACTGGAATGTTGGAAGTTGAGAATTTTTGTTTGCCATAAACAGGAAGCACACTCTGACCGCAGACTGGAGGGCACGCTTGTGAACACAGAAATGGCTCAAGACTTGTGAAGTGGATCTCAAGATTTTTCCATGTAACTGTGCAAGTTCTGGTTAAGGCAGTGGACAGATGATTCCAACCCACCACCAGACTCCCTAAAGCCTGTCATTATCTACAAGGCACAAGTCAGGAGTGTGATGGAATACTGCCTACTTGCCTGGATGGGTACAGCTCCAGCAGTGCTCAAAAAGCTTGTCCCTATCCAGGACCAAGCAGCCCTTTTGATTGGCACCACATCCAGAAACAAACACTCCTTCCGCCACCGATACTCAGTAGCAGCAGTATGTACCATCTGCAAAATTCACCAAAGACCCTTCGACAACACTTGCCAAACCCACGGCCACTGCCACCTAGAAAGACAAGAGCAGCAGATAAATGGGAACACCACCATCTACAAGTCCATCTTCAAGGCACCCACCATCCTGGCTTTGAAAAATATCAAAGTTCATTGGGTCAAAATCTTGAAACTTTCTCCCCAGCAGCGTTGTGGGCATACCTGCACCAAATGGACTGCAGCAGTTCAAGAAGGCAGCTCACTACCATTTTTTCAAGGGCAATTAGAGAGGGACAATAAATGCTGGCCCGGCCATATCCATATCCCATGAATGAATTTAAGAATAACTGTAACAATCTTCAATTGACTTCCTCCTCCTCTATAGGCCCATTACTCTGTACTGCATTGTGTCACTGCTGTTGCAACCTTATCATCCCCATGCCTTGCATTTCCCACACAATATATAGAATATTCTCCATGATAGGCACTTGCTTAAATCATCATTACATTCATGCTCTGCTAGTCTATTAAGGTCCCTGTTCTGATGTGGTAGTCAGTGCATGACCATCTTGGAGTGAATGTAGCCATGCTACTTCTCATAAAGGTCTCTAGACCCCAGTCC
The DNA here is from genome assembly GCF_030684315.1 of Stegostoma tigrinum. NCBI lineage: Eukaryota > Metazoa > Chordata > Chondrichthyes > Orectolobiformes > Stegostomatidae > Stegostoma > Stegostoma tigrinum. Next base: position 112,213,307 of record NC_081356.1, read on the forward strand.
CTAGTTCTGTAAAATGACTGTGGTGCAATTGAATTTATAGATGTTAGCAAACAAACATAAACTATAAAAATCCACTGACTTGCAGACGCCAGTTTGAAAAGCTGGATTCAGATGCCAACATGGCAAGATTTTCAGTTTTTTACTTATTTATTACCTTTTAGACATAACCAAAAGGACACAGACTAATCAGTAATGGCTGATCTCAATGCCTGATTGAATGGATTGAAGAGAATATGTTCCTTGCATAGGTGGTTGGATATATTGCGTGTGGCATAGTAGCATGTCAAACTATTGTTTTCAAATTTTAGGGTAAACAAATTATTCTTTCAGCTGTTCAATCTATGTGTGATATTTTCTTTATATTGTCTACAGGAGCCTTAATGGAGTAAATAATAGCTAAAGGTAGGATTGCTAATATTGTGAGTTTAGCACAAATGTAGCTTTCCAGATATTGTTGAAGATTGCTCTTCTCCTTGGGACTTGAGTTAGAAGTTTGCCAGAAGATTTTGTTGTTAGAAATACCATATTATTTGGGAACCTCCAAAGGAATCTGGAGAAATTTCATTCAGTCTAAAATCAGCAAAACTCCAACTTTGATCCCAAGTCGTGATCGGTCTGTGGCTATAGGTCTCTCTGTGAAATTCATTGCTGCAAAAGGCTGTGGAGGCCAAGTGATTGAAGAATAACATTGAGATAGATTCTTGATTAGTAAGGGGATCAAGGGTTACGGGGAGAAGGCTGGAGAATGGAGTTGAGAAACATATCAGCGATGATCAAATTATGGAGCATGTTTGATGGGTCAAATGGTCTAATTCTGGTCCTGTCTCTTAAAATTTTCATGGTCAATTGGTGGACTCAATCAGCCCTAACCTACCAAGTTTATCTCAGGAGTACTATTAAGGACAGGAGAGGATTGAGGTAAGAACAAAGTGCTGTAGATGCCCAGCAGTTTCGGCAGTACCTGTGGAGGGAGAAGCAGAGTTAATATTTTGAGTGTGATCAGACTCTTCCTCAAAGCTTCAGAATTGAGGTCTTGTTCAAGGCAGTAAACCAGTGGTCACTCCAGACTCTCGATTTACAGCAAAAATCTGCATTTAACAGCGCGATACATTCTAAGGCATGAAAAAAAGGCTCATGTAAAAAAATTGAAGTATTGTTATTTGATTTGATTTCTTGTAGTCACATGTACCTAAGAACAGTGAAAAGCTTTGTTTTGCGAGCAGTACAGGCAGATTATAGAAAGCAAGGATATATAGATTGTAGGATGCTTAGACAGAACCCAGTGACAGCAATACTGGGCAAGTTAGATCGAAGAATAAAACTTGGCTTGTTAGCTAATGAGTTTTATAAAGGTAGACCATTATCATGGTGGTTTGTCACTGAACATATTCACACAAGGCTGCCAATTTTCTTTTAACAGAACAACTCAAATTTATCATACAAAAGAAAAGAAAACAAGCAAAGCTTTATATAGCTGTGTATGTGTTGGTCAATTTTGAAAGATTATAAAATAAACAGTAAAGACACAGATTGAACCTGTTTACTTGCAATATGCCTTGAAGCTAACGAATCCTAGAGAAATATCACTCCTACCTCATCTCTTTAATTACTTATTGACGTTTTCTTTCATGGACTGCCAAAATAGTTTTAAGGTTTTTGTCCAGTTCTGATAGCTTGAACATCCTTTCATTTCTGCCAGATTCCTTTTCAGTCCTGACAGCCCAGAAACTTGTATAAACTCTACAACAAACCAAATCTATTAAACACTAAAATCTTGTCAGTTGAGGAAGAAATACCTCACAGGCATGGGCAGTCCCCGGCTAGTAAAACTGAAAACGTTATTGCGAGCAAATAGTTCACTTTCAGAAAATATGCTGAAGTAGGAGACAGACACAGAAAAACAAAAGTCCAAATAACAGCCCACACAAAGAGGTAAATGAGGCAAAGCATATTCCAATAAACCCATGGTTTCCCAATAGGAAATGAGTGACCCAGACCAAACATTTTGACTCGCAACAACTTATGTCAATGGGCATCTGATCAAATTCAAGTCAGATGTAGGACCAAGTTGCACAATATTGTTAGGTGGTGGGCCTCAATTTAAAAAAATAATTACTGTTTTGAAGCATTACTCCCATTGATTCTGGCATCGTAACACATGTTTCTATAGAATTTCTCATACGAAGTAGTGTGAACTTTGCTTTCACTGTAGATCTCTCACCTCTGCTTCCCTGCTACTCCAGAGATGCCAATGTATTATTGACAGTTAGGCTGGCATTTCACTGCATGACTGAGCAATGCTGCTGCATCAGTGAGTGCTGCATTTTGATGAGATGACTAATGTAAATCTAATTACAATATTAGATCAATAACAAGGGAGGTCTCTGAGTGTACTGCTCAACATTCATAAACAGTATCATCAAACAAAGTTATCTGGCCAATTACCTGGGTGCTTTATGTGTGTAGGTGGTCTGCCGTACACATTCTAATAGTGGCTATATTTCAGTCTTATGCTTGCAATATAGTTGTCTGTGAAGCACTTTCAGACCTCTTTGGGTTGCAAAAATTGCCACATAAATGCAAGTGGCTTTCTCTCGTGACTTCTGGAATGTGAACCTTCGTGTCTCTGAGTGCCACCCTGCACAGATGCACAGACTCATTCAGAAGTTTACATCCTCCATCCATCTTGTCAGCAGGTCCAACTAAGCCTCTCCATTGTCCCGTCAGTCTCCACAGGCTGCTTTTCCTTCAATCAATTGATTGTATAACTGCTGACTTCTGAGACGTTTGATGGTCTTCCTGCATTCTACCTTTGCATCATGTTTCAGTGCATTGTCCATCTTGCTTCCACTGACCTCCCATAATATCTGCAAACTAGGATTGAAGCTTTTCTTGCCGTATTTCTGAAATCTGAAGTTCTCTGCCATGCAATACCTCTCAGTTTTCACCTTTCCAAAACTTTTCCCATTTTGTCTTTCTACTGTTGGAAAGGGACAGCCAAGTAACCTGGAAACCTAGACAAATGCTGTGTGGCCATAGACTCAAATCTCACCTGGTGAAATATAAATTCACTTGATAAATCTGGAATATAAAGCCAGTTCCCATCATGGCATCATGAAATGGCCATTGATTGATTCACTAATGTCTTTTTAGTGAAGGAAATCTGCCATCCATACTTTGTCTGGCCTACATGTGACTCCAGATCCACAGCAATGTGCTCGACTCTGAAATTGTCCTCTGAAATGGCCTAGCAAGGCACACCATTCCAGGGCGGTTGGAGATTGGTAACAGTTGCTGTCCTGACCTAAAACTGAATAAAGAATAAAACGGTGTGCTATAAATTGTTGCTTGATCTTCTGCACTTTTTTTTTGCCTTTGAATTTTAACTTTAAATTCCTTCATTTAATTGAAATTTCCCAGGTTAGGCTTGAGCAATTTTAGAGTGAGATCCTGTATTTTTATTTGATGGAGCTTTCTGGCATTGGAGATGTAAGTGAAGTTTCACACTTCAGTTCTAGTTGCTGCATTGACGGTAGGTATGATGGATGGTGATGGGAAAAATATCCAAAAGGACTAAGTTTGAAATCAATCATTGAAAGTCATATGACTTTCAAGCGTCATTTTAATTTTAGAGACTGCTGTAATGAATCTTAAAGCAACAATTTGTCTAAATTTTGTTCAACTTTGCCAAACTAGACATGACCATATTCACAAATTGTTATATATATTTTCGCAAGTATTGCCACTGGTGCAGCAATGTATCTGCTGCTGATCCCAAAGACCTCATTCACTGAAATAAAACAAAGGGCTGCGGACGCTGGAGATCTGAAACAAACAAAATGGAAATTGCTAGAGAAACTCAGCAGGCCCCGCAAAAACTGTGGAGAGAAGAAACAGTTCTCATTTCGGGTCCAGCCACCCTTCTTCGGAACTGGGGAATTTTGAATGGATTCGAAATGCTAACTCTGTTTACTCTCCACAAAAGCTACGAGAGAACCTAATTCACTCCACCAGTTTTAAAAATAGGCTTTAATTGCATTGTGGAAAAGAAACCTTATGCTTGCAAGAAACCACACTTTTCTTGTAAGAATCTATTCCAATTACTTGGATAAATGAGTTTTCAATTTTCTGTGGCACAGATATTAATCAACTTTATAAAATTAGAGTGTTTGAGTCTTGCAGTAAAACTCTTAGCTTTAATACCTTTGAAGTTCTAATCATATATTCTGCAGAAGCAAAGTTAGATTCAAGTAAGGATTTTTGAACCGAGTGGAAAAAGACACATTTTGTCAAAATGTTTTTGTCTTGGAGGGGCAATGGCACGATGGTCATGTTATTGCCACTGGTCGTCCCAAACCACAGGCTCTAATGTTCTGGGGACCTTGGTTCAAATTCCACCGTAGCAAAGAAATCTGAATTCAATAAAAATCTGGAATCAAATGCTAACCTCATGCTGTGCAGATAAATGCTGTTGTTGTTGTAAAAAAACCTGCCATCCTTGTCTGGCTTGGCTCACGTGTGATTCCAGAGTTAATGTAATGTGCTCTTAACTGCCCTCAGAACTAAGAACATAAAAACATGGAACCTAGGAGCAGGAGTAGGCAATTCAGCCCCCCGAACCTGCTGCACCATTTAATACCATCATGGCTGATCTCATGTCAGTCTCAACTCCACTCTCTGCCATCTCTCCAGAACCCTTAAACCCATTACAAATTAAAAGTATGTCCATTGTGTCCTTGAATTTATTCAGTGTTCCAGCATGCACCACTTTGGGCCAATGAATTCCACAGATTCACATCCCTTTTAGAGATGGGCTCTGGAAGCAGAAGCCGAACCAGTCACTTATTTTGAGAGCAGCCAGGGATAGCTGCAATGTCTATATTCTATGAATGAATTTAAAAAGAAACAATTCACAACAAAGGGAAAACAACATTAGTACTGAATAAGCAGACTGCTGATTGTTTAGTTAGAAGACTCCGATTGGTAAAGGAAAGTGCACCAATTTGTGAATTTGTACTTTTAATTTTCACTGCATCACGTGTCTGCTTTAACAAATGGAAAATATGTTGGTGCATATTTTAATGGATTTGTGGCTTGTTCCCTCCCTGTGCTCTGTGAAGTTAATATGTGACATTAGAAGCTTGAAAGTGGCCCCCAGTGAGGAGCTGCAAACTACTGATCTGAACCAGGTCTTTAGTCATCAGTATGTTGTGAGGAGCTTGATTATGAGTTCCTTTGTATGTTCGAAACAGCTTAGAAGTGGATTATCAAATTTAAATGCAAATTCCATGATAATCACCATTAACAACATAATTGAGACACAGAGTGAAGCAATGTTCTTATTTTGTTTTACTACATTGTACAATCAGTGGGCATTTGAGAATTAACTGAAGACATTGTTTGGAAGACTGTTTGATTAATTGTCCCCAACATTTAATAACTTGTTCTTGTGTTCACCCCTATAATATTCTCCCTCCTTCAGCCTGAAAGTCAATCAGAAGAGAAAACGGCATCCAAGATTAAAACATCACAGGGATGCTGGCAAATCTCATCAGACGTTGCTTCACCTCTTCCTCTGCTACCTAGTAACAGGACTCTTCTCTCGCCTTGCTATGGTGTGGAGCGAGAGCCAGCCACCTTCGATGACGTCAGCCCTTCCCACTTCCTGAAAGCCCGTTATCCCACCCCGTCTTCTTACAGTCTTCTTTCCCTGAGCTCGAATCTTTTCACAAACCCAAATGAAGCATCTTCGTTTGTTACTGACTCCACTCTGAGTGAATATTCATCTTGCAACCTGAGTGAGTCCTCCACTGCCACTCTAGATGAGTTGCAAACCTGTGGCTACGACACCACGGATCATTCTGACACTCCATCCCCAACCCTGAGTTGGATATCCGCAATAACCGACGATACAACTGCTACCACTGCTGCTCCCTCTCATGTAATTACCCTTCCAGTTAACCCACCCTGTTGAATGAGATGGCAGAATTCAAGTAGGGAATAACATAACAAGAACCCCTCGTTCAAGGTGTCGGCATGTTCTATATTGTGTCTTGTTACTTGCTGTGTAATTTACTTAATTCCCACTCGTGCCAGTTACAACTACTGCTATGTACTAACAGTTTGTCAATTAGCAAACATGGATTTTTTTTTTGTTGGTCTGGTTTGTTCGTTTGGCTGTGTTGCATCATTCTTCTCAGTGGTTCCAAATTGGGATCAAAGTATGACCAATTAAAATGTTTGCTGCTATTAGGAATTTGCCAAGTTCTTTTGAATTTATAACATGCATTTTTGTTCATTTGTGATATTTTGGGCATTTGATGCTGTTTTATATTATAGATATTAAAAATGCAATTCAATTTAAGACTACCCTGAAAGACATTTTAAGTGTCACTTAGAGTATACATAATAACCATTATTTTGCTTCAGGGTTTTTAAAATAGCCATGATCGGCATTAGTAGGGAAACTATAATCAATTTTATGAAGATCTTTTCAAACTGAGAACTGACAATGAAAGGTTGCAGTGTTCGTTCATATAAATCAAGAAAATTTGAATCTTTTGCCTGTCATGAAAATCTGTTCTCGTGAGTGCTTCAAGCACAAACAGAACTGTTGTGGAAGGTGTTTACTTCTACTTGCTCAATGATTTGTTAAATGGAATAAATTAAAATTGAACTAACCTTTCTTCTTCTGGTTTTCACCATCAATTTCATAATTCTGTTTCTATCATATGTTGGAAACTGGCACCTTCTGAAAGATATACAGGTAACTGGAAGCCCTCCGTGTTTATCTTGCTGAAAGGAAATATTACTACACCCAATTTTTAAATACGTCTGTATTTATTGCACACTTCATTTGGTCAGTAATATCCCTGAGTGCATGATGGAGTCATTTTTCAACGCAACCTTTCAGCTTAACCACAATCACATTGGGCTTGAAGAAACAGCTGTGTGTAGATTCACATTGCTTATACAGATGCAGGAAAGATTCAAAATAGAGGCAGATACAGGTGACATTTGGTTCTTTGCTTCAACCTTTCCTCAGGGAGTAAGACTCAGGATTATTTTTAAACCTTCATTTCATAACGTTGCAAAAGCCTCGCTGGGAACATTAATTTTGAATATTTAGGTGGTTCTGTGCTGATATTAATGAAGCTAACCCCTTTTTTAAAAATCCGTATGTTTTTTATAAGAAACAAAAGGAAATGAAATGTGAAGGAGTCGGATAGTCTAATAGTGTCAGTGAATGATGGTGGCTGAACTTCGGAAGGTTCATCTCCTTTAGTGTACAATCGGGACAAAGAGTGCTCAGCAATTGAACATTTGTGGGCACATGCACCAACATGTCTTCCACAAATGGATGAAACCCCAGACATAAACATGCCCATTAGTCATTATTAGCTAAACCAATTCATCATTTCATCATGTATCCTCCTCTAACCCACATTTTGTTTTGTAGAAGTTGAAGCACTGACTGCATGAGGTGATAAACAATACATTTAGTTTTATTCTCATTGGAACTAATATTCCCTCATTTGGGGACAACAATTGTGTTAGCATTGTCAGAACCCATAATGCAGTGAAACTAAACTAATGTCGAAAGTGGAGTTGGGGAATTGTATGACAGAAGTGGTATCCCTGCCTGGAAGACTGCAGCAGTATGTAGAAGCATTTGTCTGGAAAGTTGGAATGCTTTGGAAGAAAGCTCACTGTAAATTCACATCAACAATTTTGATTTCAGATGGCACTCTACACTCACTAGTGGACTGTGTATGTTTCTCTATGTACTAATTGCATCACCACTGTTCCCTTTTGTGGGTAGCAAAGCCTTGCCGTCCTCCCACCTTAATAAAATTGGTATTAGTTCATTGCTGCGTGCTTACGATGGTCTGTTTTGTTCTTGCTGTATGCAGATGGTGGTGAACGGAAATTCTTGCACCGATAGCAGCAGCCCAATGAGTTATTTGCAAAGGCCTTTCTCACCATCATCAGCTTATTCTTCATCACCTTCAGTAAATCCAAACATTGTTGCAATGCAGCACAGCAGAACCGTGGGTAAGCTGTTTCTGTGCAATGTTTACTTCATTCAATTGTGCTATTGGCTTTGAATTAATCGTTTGGCAATGATCCAGCGCATGGAATACTTTGCCAGTGGTAGTCGTGGAAGCGGGGTCATTAGTGACATTTAAGCGACTGCTGGACATGCACATGGACAGCAGTGAATTGAGGGGAATGTAGGTTAGGTTATTTTAGTTTTGGATTAGGATTATTCCTGGGCACAACATTGTGGGCCGAAGGGCCTGTACTGTGCTGTACTTTTCTATGTTCTATTTTCTATGATTACTCATTTTAATTTGTAATGATGACCAAAATTGTGCAGTGACATTTGGTTTACATACCCAAATGTAACTAGTAAGTAATCTTTATACATTTAAAAATTTCAAATGCACAGATGATTACAATTTTGTTAACTTGGAATTGGTCTAATAAATAAGAAAGAGTGCTGGTTAATATAAAATAATTTTAAAAATTCAGACTCTTTAATGTTCTAAGTAATTAAAGGTTCAATGTCAAAATATTTTGCTAATCTTGACCTTCATGTTCAGTGGATATTTGCTTTTTGGTTGAATAGTGAAAAGGGAAATATTATAATTTTAACAAAGTACCTCAACTGGCCAATAAAGTTTTCACTTTTTTGAAGAAATAGCCTTCATTTCACAGCCTTGTAAAGTCCCCTCTGAGAATGGTAATGTAAAATTTGTTAATTTCTCTGCTCTAGTACTGCTGAAACAAAATCCTTCATTTTTTCAAATTCCTGTGATTTCTTGGGAAAGAGGTCATGAAGGATATGAAAAAGTTGGATGATTTAATGGTACTAATGAACGTTGGAGGTGGTCATGTGCTTTATTATAAAACCTGGAGAGAGAGTATTAGATAAATGTACATTCAGTGGACACCAGCATCTGATTCCAAAATGGTCAAACACCCAACATGTATATGTTAGTGACAAAAAAAAAGCTGCAGATGCTGGAATCTAAAGTAGACAAACAGGAGGCTATTACTCATTCATTAATCACTCAACCAGTTCTACACAAAAGTGATCAAAGATTCTGTTTACCAAATTTCAGGATGCTTCACTTCTTATCCTAATCTAACCTAGGTTTCTTTCTGCAACGATATAGTAAAATAGCAAGCAATGACTTTTGAAGACCCCAAACATTTCTTTCAGAGATCCAATGGGCAAGACTCTTAAATTTCATGCTGGTATGACAGCTCAGTTCAATGATTTCCCCAGACAGTTTCTCTTGATGCTTTTGAAGGTGCTTTTGACAGTTCCTTTTGAGATTCTTGACAGTTACTCTTGAAAACTCCTTTCGACGCTTGCTTTTGGCAGTTCCAGTGAGGTAACAACTTTTTAATGTACTTTTTACGGACATTCATGCCTACTTCCAATGATTCCAAAGGGCACCTCCCCTCTTCCAAAGATATATTGGCACCATATCAAAAGGAATACCTCAACTCTAAACAAAAGTTCAGATTTGCTCCCCAGGTTTAATTTGTACACGGCATGTTTCCATCTTTCCTTGCTATCTCTACACACCCAGGTCACCAAAATGACACAGGAGAGGAGATAGCTGCTGATTAGTGTGGGCTCAGAAGAAGCCCATAGTTTCACGATGCCTGTAACCAAAGCAATCCAGTCTAACATAGAAGCTTTGGAACAGGAGTACCCCATTCATTCTATTCAGCCTGCTCTGCCATTCAATTTAGGTCATGACTGGCCATCCCCTCAATGCTATTTTCCTGCACAATCTTTACATCATTTGATGTAATTAATCTTTTTTTACATTTATTCCTCGACTGCCCACTTTCACAAAGTTTATGTTTTGCCCCAAGGCCCAGTGAATACCATCAAAGTTTAAGGTTTCTCAATCATTTTTACAATTTATCTCCTCAAACAGTCTGCTGTCTTAGATAAGTGTAGCTAAATTCAATATTATTCTAATTCCACTGACACTTTCACTTATTCCCACAGGATAGACACTAATGAAGCATGTCAACATAAACTGGAAATATTTCTTTAATGCTGTTCCATCAAGTCAGATAGACCTGTCTCTGCATGTCCCACAGAATATCAAGTAATGACAATAACTGTTTAATGTGGATATAAAATCTAGACCCGTATAAATTGGCGTTGCCTACCATTTCTCACCATTGTAATCTCTTTCATTAAAAAGTGAACTTCATTGTTGCTGCAGTTTAGTTTCAGTGCTCAGAAAATATTGAATGACACATTTTTTTTGTCAGTAAGTCACATTTCATTTGGCATGCTGACATGGAAGGCCTAATATCACAATCAGTGTTTTTAACATAAATTCACTTTCAGGTACGTTTATGTCAAGTACTGAGTCATTATGTAAATCATCACACAAGCCATTTCCACAAAGTGATTGCAGGCTCATTGCAGAATTTTCAAGAGTTAATGGAGGTGGGTTTATTTGTCGAGGGACCTGAAAACAGGAGGAAAATCTACTCTGGCCAAATCCATGACATATTCCTAGCTCCACGAGATTCTGTTGGAGGTGGGGTGATGCCAGTCCTAGTTACTTGATTGATCACTCTCGGTAGCTCTTTAAATACCTTGAGGTTTTGATTAAAGGCACTCTCCTGATGCCGTCTAGATTTTCTAGTGGTGCATTGGGTACCTGCCAAGTCAGGAGCTGTCTGTGAAACAGACACGGCTTCCCAGTGCCATACCGTGTAATAATTTGAATCTGGATGTCTATTCAGTGGGGTAGACACTACAACAAAGAATGGCCTCAAGTACCGCCTCCTGCTAAATGAGTCTTCACTCCCACCCCCCCACCACATTGAGGTCAATCCGAACCATCTTAACAGTCCTTTGGTGTCCAGTGATGGGGATTAGAGGCACCCTCACATTTCCCTTAGTATTTCAGCAGTGCCCATCATTAATGGTGAGACCATTGGCCCCCTGTAGGCCCTCAAGATTAGGGGTCTGGTCACCATCTTTAACTGGACTGGGATCTTAGATGCAGATACTCAATTAGCCACATTTTCCAAAACAGCCAATGGAATTCCACCATCAGCATTTCCAGACTCCCAAACCACATTTCATCCAGGTGCTGGATCAGGATACGGGAATGAAAACTCTGTCTGTTGCTCTTAGTTCCTGTGACACTCAACATGAACAATTTGGCAGTGTCCTATGGTACGAGGACTCCAGGCACAGTGCCAGATAGCCAAACAGATGGATGACTGCATCTTATGGTACATTCATCATCTTATGGTGTACACTTGCAATTCAAGGTTTATTTCATATCATGCTGTGATGGGCTTTGTAATATAGGAAACCATGTGGACGTACATCTCTGTGTTTTGTGTCCTATTATGTATGAAGGCCATTACATAGTTTTGCCAGAAATGACCTAATGTCGAGCATGTTATTTAATGTTTGAAGACTTTGTTGGTTAATTATTCGGTCTGTTAATCGACATTTTGCATACTTTTATGATGGGGACTCTTCCTTTCATAAAGCCTGAACTCCAAGCAATTTAAATTTGAGTCAAAAACATGAGAGCAATCAACTTGTACCAGTTGGGTTGAAATATGGCCTTTTCCCCAATCCAGACACTCCTGTTTGAAATGTACCTTTCAATTTATTCTAAAATCTAAGTGTAGGAATGGACAGTTGAGGAACCTGAAGTATGGAATAAAGAAGTAGCCACTTGAGGCACTGATGAACATGTTTTATTCATTTTGATTTGTTTCTTACGTGATGTCAATTTTGTTCCTCACAGAGAACCTAAGTACTTCACATCAGAGCAAATCACCTGGTGCTGATGTAATGAGCATTGAACCTGTTTACAGAACATCAGAAGAGGAGAAGAAAGTCACAGTAATTAAAGCACCGCATTATGCAGGAATTGGGCCAGTTGATGAATCTGGAATACCCATAGCCATAAGGACGGTAGGAATATATGCTTCTTTCTCACTTTATTTTTGCTCTTATCAATAGTTTTGTTTTGCAGAGCTGACACTATTTCCAAAATTTCTTCCTCCATTTACATTCTGGTTAAAGCTTGAAGCCAAGAAATAATGGTTGAAGGAGGCTCGCTTTCTAATTTCAGTTTGTATACACTCCAAAAAATTTACAAGCAGCTTCTTACTGGATTTAGATTAGGTTAGATTCCCTACAGTGTGGAAACAGGCCCTTCGGCCCAACAAGTCCACACCGCCCATTGAAGCATCCCACCCAGACCCATCCCCAACATGCCCCTGAACACTACAGGCAATTTAGCATGGCCAATCCACCTAGCTTGCACATCTTTGGACTGTGGGAGGAAACCGGAGCACCCGGAGGAAACCCACGTAGACACGGGGAGAATGTGCAAACTCCACACAGACAGTCACCCAAGGCAGGAATTGAACCCAGGTCCCTGGTGCTGTGAGGCTGTAGTGCTAACCATTGAGCCACCGTGCCGCTAAATATTATTTGTGATTATATCAACATTATCTCTTCTCATTTCCAATGGCTTCGCAGACAGGAACACATTTGTCATGTCTGGCCTATCAAGTCCATTATTGCCTGAAGATTTATATTGGGTTACTTTGGCCTTTCTTTCATTTTTAAGAGATAAGAGCCCCAGTTTCTTTTCAACATTCCCTGCCAAGTGTAACTTGTTAGTTCGAGAATCATCCTCACGCACTTTTCTCACCCCTTCATCAAAGCCTCTTTATCCTTTTTCATACTATGGAGGTTATCAGCAATAGAATGAGCTTGAAGCTTCAGGGAAATTAGACCCTGTTGAACAATTATACCAGCATTGGGATTTATAGAGAGCTCTTCTGTAGCATCTGATCTGCCAACTTGCTTAAAGACAGAATTGCAGAATCATTATAGCACAGATAGAGGCCATTCAACCCATCATATATGTTCTGCCTGTCTTCTCATCATTACCACACACATTGTTACTTCCCAAAAATACAGTCCAACTCCCTTTTGAGCCTACAATTGATGCTGCCTCTACCACAATCAAAGGCAATGCATCCAGATTTTAAGTACTTCCTTTGTGAAAAACTTTTTCTCCTATAACTTTTGCCTTTTCTGCCTATTGCTTTAAATAGACACAATCAATTCAAGACTAGGTATGTTCTCTACAACAGCTATGATGGCAATAGAAAGGACATCTATTTTCAGCCCTTCTTCACATAAAGGAGTTTCTATATTTTGTTTAGGCTCTGTCATGGCTGGCTGGCCAGCATTTATTGCTTGTTCCTAGCTGCCCTTAAACTGGGTGACTTACTAGATCATTTCAGAGGGCAGTTGAGAACCAGCCACATTACCATGAGCCTGTAGGCCAGATCAGGTAAGAGCAGTAGATTTCTTTCCCTGAAGGTATCAGGTGGGTTTTTCCTGACAATCAGCAATGGTTTCTTGATCATCAGCAGACACTTAATTCCTGAATTATTTTTTAACTGAATTCAAGTTTGGGAATTGAATCTGGGTCGCCAGAATGTAAGCTGAGTTTCTGGATACCACTAGGCTATCGCCTCCCCACATTAGGTTGTGGTTGATGCTGCATAGAGTCTTCAGTGTAATGAATCAGTCACTTGACCAGTCAATGACTATCAGTGTTTCTAAGATCTGAGTATGTACTAAGTCCAAGTGCTGACATTTTTCAAGCCCAGTGATTGGAAAAAGTAATTGTTACTTCCAGTTTTGTAGAAAAAAAATTACTGAGTTTTGGAAGTGGAATAAACAAAGAGAGGGTGTGTGTGTATTTTACTGTTTGGTGACTAATTTAAGCTTGCATTTGTAATCTAGACAGTGGATCGACCGAAAGACTGGTATAAGACGATGTTCAAGCAAATACATATGGTGCATAAGCCAGGTATGTTTAAGAATGATGTCTGAGATAAATAATTAACATTTTGAAGCTAAACTGTGAACCTCTGAGTTCTAATTTCCATGCTGTGTTATTCAACAACAGCTTGTGTTTATCTTATTGCCCATTTAACTTGGAAAAACATCTCAAAGTGCTGCACTGGAGCACAGGGGAAAAATATGGGAAACCAAAAACTTCACCAGAGACGTTTCAGGAGAAAGGAATAGTTTAGGGAGAGCATTCATTAACAAAGTACCTACAGGGATGAAAACATTGTTGTTGCAGAGTCAAGGAAAGGGGAGGGATGCCCTTAATAATGTTGCTGTGGTAAGGGAATACTCTGGGGTGATGGGGATGGTTACAGGTAAGAACAGCTGAGGCTTTGGGAGGATATAAATGAAGGATAAGAGTGATAGGCAAATATAATTTAGTGCAGAGAGTTTTTGGATGAGCTGAGTGTTTCAGAGCCTGGAGGCCGACTTGACCATTGTTACTTTGTGGGTGAGGGTTGCCAACGACTGACGGGCTGAGGCACGGATGGAGGTTGGAGAAGTTCCAGAGGTGGAGTTAGGCGTTGTAGACACACCTCACAATTTTTTTTCCCAGCGATGGTAATGAAAACAGGAGTTAGGAAGATATGTAAGCTGCACTTATCCAGGAGCAATTGTCTGTTTTACAACTGATGATGAAAGGTACAATTACTTCAGGTGTTACCAAACTGTGCATGGTTAATTTAAATATTAGTCCCCATGACACCATAATTTTGTTGATAACCAGTTTTTAATGATAAGCCATTAGAAACAAAACATAAACAAACCTGCTGAGAAATCTATACAGAAAAACTTTTTGTTGTCTCACTGTTAAAAAAATGTTCAACCCAAGGAAATGCTCCACCTGCTCTATTTTAAATTGTACACATCGGCAGCCAGGTTTTTGGGAAACACTAAGTGTTCAAAAATAGATTGAGCACACATTTTACGATCAACATTGCCAGTGCACTTAAGCTAAACTATGGATGACTTGTCTTTGCAGGACAGCTTGTAATGTACCAGCTGGCTTGCTGCTCTAGTAGACGAACTGCACGCCTGCAGATACCAGTGTGCGTGGCATGCCCTGCTGAATCTATGTCCTAATCTGATGGTCTTTATTAAAGAGATGTTCCTATGGGCAGCCCATGTTCCCCTATAAAGTTCTAGACATCAGATAACCGATTCCTTCAGCACTGTGTCCTTTATGCTGTTTTGGAAGTTTGCTCTGGGATTTGGTGGTAGGCCGGAGGAAGTCCTTCATTTGTCATGCGTTGGGGCTGCTGATGGAGACCTGTTTGAACATGTAGCCGTTACAGAAATGATCCTCAAGTGTTACTGTTACCAGAAAAGAAACATTTTGTATTCTGGTCTCTGTGCCTCGCACATTTATGAACTGATAGGCTAGGGAACACATGCTGACTTTCAAATGGCTTTGAAAGCAAATCCCTTGATTTAGAAAGGCTCAATTTAAAAAAAAACATCCCTATGCACACGGCAGTCAAAATAGCTTTACCATAAAGCCTTTACCCAGCTGCTTAAAATGTTGCTTTTATTTTATTTGCATCCTTTTTACAGACTTGCAATGTTCTATGTTTCTGCTAGAAATTATACTTTCAACATCTTCCTTTCGTTTTGTGAAACTGTCAACTTCTAACTGACATTGTGAACCAATCATTTATAAGCTTTGGTAGCCATAATGCCATATTGGCAAGCAAATACAAATGGGTGGGCAGTTGACATCGATGTGAAATATTAAAATTAGTACTGAGTGGATTTATTCACTAGTTACTTAGGGAATTAGAGGGATACCTACCCTGTGATATGAAGAAAAATTAGCAGTAATGTAGTCTGAACTAGTTAGGGTCAGTTTAGTAAGGGTTCACTTTAATGCAAGTGGTGTACAATATATTAGAATGAAAACAAAACTACTAGTCCAATTCCATTATTACCATAGCTGGCAGTAAACCACTTTCAACATTACTTTTTATTTTTTAACAGATGATGATACAGATGCATTCAGTGCTACATATGCATATGTTTATCCTGGTAAGAAATTTATATTGTTTTGTTTAGATCTTGAACTAAACTGGGAAACAGACTTTGCTAATTGAGCTACTGCGAAATCCAAGTAAATGTTCCATTGCTGATTTCCTTTCTTAACCTTCGTCCAGCAGGTCCATTTTGTAAATTCCAAGAGGACTATACCTAGGTCATAACCCTGTTAATGACCCATGCCCACCAATTGATGGTTAACTGAGGCATTTAAAGTGGACCCATTATTATCAATGCCAACACTACAGAATGGTGAAAATAATTCACTCAATTCCCATTCTCTGCTTTGAAAGGACAGACCTTCACTTTCCTTTTCCTTAAGCCTCATGCTCAATATTGAACTCCCTTCCATCTGACATCCTGACAACCTCTGCATTATATTTTATCTCCAAATAATAAGAGAACAACATATTTCTTCCTTAATTTCAAATGTAATGAGCTAAACAAACTTTAATTCAACCTCTGCTTATAGAAACTAATACCTCACTATCCAAGTTGTTATATTCCTAAAAGCCAGTTGGTGACAGAGAGTTCTGGAGCTCATCTTTACTCAGTCTAGTTTATTTTCAGAGTGAAACATTAGAAGGATACATCTTCTCACTCAGCTATCCCCAGTTTCATTAGTGTCTTTTTCGAATTTTGTTTTAGTCTATCAGTTTGGGTACGTTTTGACAGATCTCCATTGCTAGCATATCGTGAACTAGGACATTACCTCTGTGCCATATGATCTTACTGTCTCTTTACTTTGTCATTTTTTTTCTACTGCTTTTTGTTCAGATGCTATTACACACCTATGGACGTTGTTTTTACCACCATCAAATCAATTGTATTACCAATTTAAAGGACAATTATCCTTACCCGCAGAGCTAGTGCAACAATAACAAATGTAGTGGAGGGCAAGAGGAGAGAATAGTGTCTCTTTATAATTTTTCTCCTTTTTATGTGTTACAATTGAGCATATATTTTTTCTAATTAACAAGTTCAGAGATGCTATTATGCACCTCAGGAGCAAGTGGGACTCAAACCAGGGTCTCTTGGGTTCAGGTGTAGGAACTCTGCTCTGCGCCACTCCCTGTAATTTCTCAAATGAAATGCCAATTAATACCTTCCATCTGCAGATAATTGAGCACACTGATTTACAATTAACAGAGGGCTCTTGTGGTGCAGTAATAGTGTCCCGATCGCTGAGCCAGGAGACCTGGCTTCACGTCTCACCTGCTCCAGAGATGTTATTACACATCTCTGAACAGGATTGATTCAGAAAACAAAGAAAAGTTAACACAAGGGAAAACATTCTTAACATTATCCATAATAACCCGGTCACTACCCACATTCATCAGTTCTACTTGCTGTCTAGATGATGATTTTCTATGTGGTGTTTGCTTCTGTGATTTCCGTATTTCCACCCAGTACCTCATGTGCTCAACAAAAGGGTAAGTAAGGAACTAAAAGTGTGACTAAGAATGAAAAGCTGCAAATGCTCATAGTCTGGTTTAGAAACAGAAATAACTAGAAGAACACAGCAACTCAGTCAGATCCTGTAAAGAGAGAGGACAGGTTAAAGGTTGGCACACTGGACTCAATGAAATTACTTCACTTTTGACCAGCTTGGAATTGGGAAAGATTGAACTCAGTATGTTTTACAGCAACTGTTCATCTACCCTTTGTGAAGAAATTTAGACAGGGGTAGGGTGAGTACGGGTGAATGTGCCTTTATTTTTAAGGAGTAATGTTACAACATCAAAATGGCCAGGTGATCATTTTAACCTGCCTCTGCAATAATTCAAGCAGCAATGAATTGTGCTGCACTGCTTGTTTATCACTGGAAAGGATTCAATCTTCATTTTGATGAAAGCTCAGTCAAAACAACAAAATAAAAGCTTTCTAGTCTGAAGCACAAATAGGTTTGGCAGAACACTTGGCAATGAAGGCGAGATATTAATAGCCTTTAATTCTTGTTTAGGTAGAAACTTGACCTGCCCCAATATGCTAAAACTTTTTCTTCAGATATTATATTTAATTGCTTATTCAAGCATTCAAAAGCCGACAAAAAACAAAGGATGTTTCATCTGGATGTGTGTTACTCATTCTATGAAACGCCTTTTCATCTTCAACTTTTCTTTCATGTTCTAATTACGTTAAATTGGGAATGCAATAAGATTGGGTTCTCAGTCATTTCATACAGTGGCCTTTTCAATTTCGGGACCTGCATTCAAATCTAGTGCAGACAGACAGGATGAAAATCTCTTTGTGATGACTAGAAGAGGCTTATGTGAAATGAAGTTGAGCAGTCTGAAGCAGTTCCTCAGTGGGTGTGTATATACAGCGCCCAGCTGTAATCTCTGGCTTTCACAGATAATGAGCCTGTTGTGTGAAATGGAAAAGTCATACTGACCTCCACAGTCGAAAATATCAGTGATCAATGTACATTACTGTGATAGAGTAGGGGAGTATTTATATTACAGTATAGCATTCCCAATAGCTAAGTTGACAAATGCCACACACGGAGTGGTAGTCCCTGCAAAAGATAGTCCCATGCTTTGAAACAGAACTGTTACATTTTACTTCCTTCATCCCTCCCCCTCGTACCTGCACTTGGTTTGACAGAGGCCTGCATTTTTCCAGTGTTTCAAACAAAAACATCCACTCTTCAGTTTTGCCTGAAAAGTGAGTGTTTCTTGTCTGCCTGGTCACAGAGAGTGGAATCACCAAGTATACTAAAAACCGTTGAAGGTTGGAAATCTGAAACAAAAACAGCAAGGTGCTGGACCAGCTTCCCAGGCCTGACAGCATCTGTAAAGTGAGGTACAGAGTTAATGTTTCGAGTCTAATGTTTCAAGTCTAACATGACTCTTCTTCATCTCCACAGGTTTGGCCTGACCTACTGAGTTTCTCCAGCAGTTCTCATTTTAATCAACATGAACGACTTGTCTTGGCCTAGACTGAATTTCCAGCAGTAATGAACAATAGTCAGAAACAGATCTCCAGTTCGTTTTGTTCCTTCCCACCTCGCGCAGTCCAGTGATACAAAGCACAATATTCCCTTTGCTGCAACTCCTGCTCAATTGAGCCGTAGGGATAAGTGTTGTGGTCACAATTTTTTTTTTAGATTCCCTACAGTGTGGAAACAGGCCGTTCGTTCCAACAAGTCCACACCGCCCCTTGAAGCATCCCACCCAGACCCATCCCCCTATAACCCACACACCCCTGAACACTACGGGCAATTTAGCATGGCCAATCCACCTAACCTGCACATCTTTGGACTGTGGGAGGAAACCGGAGCACCCGGAGGAAACCCACGCAGACACGGGGAGAATGTGCAAACTCCACACAGTCAGTCGCCCGAGGCAGGAATCAAACGCGGGTCCCTGGCGCTGTGAGGCTGCAGTGCTAACCACTGAGCCACCATGCTGCCCAAAATTATTTCCAACATATGTTAATAACTTGGATGAGGCAAATGAATACACTATTGTTCAGTTTATAGAGGCCACCATAATAGGTGGGAGGGCTAGTGATGAGCATGACATCAAAAGTTTACAGAAGAATACAGTCAGGTAAATTGCCAAAAATTTGACAGCTGGAATTTAATGTGGACATATATGAGTTTATGTGAGAATAAAGGATCTGAATTTCTTTAAATGTGAAAAGACAACAAGAAACTGCAGCATAGAAGGATTTTGGGGTCCTTGTGCATGAATCACAAAAAGCCAGCATCCAAGTTCAGTGGATAATAGGGAAACCAAATGAATGTAAGCCATTATTTAAAAGTGGAATGGAGTATAACAATAATGAGGTCTTGCTAAAACCATACCAGACACTAGTCAGACTGTAGCTGGAATACTGTGCACAGTTTTGAGCCCCTTCTCTAAGGAAATTCTTTGGAAGCAGTCAGAAAAGGTTCACTAGATTTATCCCAGATTTGAGGCTTTTTCTTATGAGTTGAATTTGAATTAGTTTGGGCCATTAGAAGAACGAGAGGGGACCTCATTGAAACATATAAGACTCCAAGGGGCCTTGACAGGGTAGATGTCGACAGGTTGTTTCCCCTTTTGGGGCCATCTAGGAGCAGAGGACATAATCTTAGTAAGGGATCACCCATTTAAGACAGGTCTGAGAATAGTGATTCTGTGGAACTCTTTACTGTAGAGGCTGTGAAGGTTGTGTTGTTAAGTGTATTCAACTGAGATAGACAAATTTTTATTTCGTAAAGGAATCAAGAGTAATGATGAAAAGGCAGCAAAGTGAAGTTGATGATTATCAGATCAATCATGCTGATTGAATAGGAGAACAGACTCAGTGGGCTGAATAGCCTACTTATGCTCCTGTTTCTCATGGTTTATCAGCTAACACAGCACAGATACAGAACAAACTTGGGAATATTCAAGTCTTTCATTGCAGTTCATTTCAACAGTGGAAAATGAGTTGGGGATCAATACAAATATCTGTGATAAGCCACATTTTGAATGAATGAACTGACTTTCTGATATTCAATGAGAAACAATAGGTACAAGCCCAGATCAATTTGCATCCAACATAGGTGGAGACCACTTTACATTATGGAATTTTGGCAGTGATCTTTGACAGAATTATTGAAATCCCAGAAGTGGAGCATTTTTTCACTATAGTGGATGCAGTTTAGGAACCTCAACTTTGTTCATGAGACAGAAAATGTCATGGAAGCAGAGTCATTAGTGACATTTAAGCAACTGCTAGACATGCACATGGACAGCAGTGAATTGAGGGGAATGTAGGTTAGGTTATTTTATTTTTGGACTAGGATTATTCCACGGCACAACATCATGGGCCGATGGGCCTGTACTGTGCTGTACTTTTCTATGTTCTATGTTCTATGTTAAAAGATACAGTTTCCTACATCGCAGTACATGGCATACAGACTAATCTGGTCCTCCTCCCATTCTTCTGCAATAATTTCTCCAATACAAAGTAAAACAAAGAGATTTACATTTTATTTTTATTGAAGATTATGTTTGGGAACTGTGCCAAGCAAGTTTTCAGCCAGTAAGTTTTGAGCTTGTCTGCAGCGAAAAGTAAACTTTCTTTTTGCTTATATGTGACATGTAGAAAGCCACATCTGTTCTCTTCTATTGAAAATTTTTAAAAAAATCTTTCATTGTTTTGTACCAGATAATTACAGCGCATTCACCTCTGTTCAGGCGCACCCACCTCCCAAGACACATACTTACCGGCCTTTATCAAAAAGCACCTCAGACAATGGGGTTGAATTCTTCAAGGAATCTGCTCCACTACCACCGCCTCCACCTGTTCCACCACTTTCGCAACCAAGACTGAGAGAAACAGACTCCACCGAAAAGTAAGTGCTGAGTCAAGGTGTTGTGTGGCAAGCCTGGTAAAATATTTCAGGTTTGTATGATTGGTTATCCAAGAACTGGACAAATTCAAAACTTAAAAGAGAATGTTATTATTTGATAGGGCGTCTTACTGCTCTTATTTGCCCTATCATGTTTTCAGTATTAAAGACATTTTTCAGCTTTAAAATGATCTAACTATGGTAGATTTAAAGTTGAGTGTCTACATGCTTAAATTTTCATTGGAGAAGAGGTCAGAATAGGGGTTCTTGCCAAATATTTTCATGCCCTAACAAATCTGCTTGCAGCACTGTAGAGCATCTACATATTCCACTCTCTTCTTGATTTTTACTGGAGAAGGGAGCCTGAGAATGGTGCATGTGGATAGTCAGGGTACATTGGCTGGTATTTTATCAGCATCCCTTAGATCTTGCAGCCGGGGTCATTTATGGGTCAGCGAGGGCAAACGCCTGAGCCATACATGAGATTCTCCAGTCGCTAATGAAGAGACTGTGCCGGGAGCACTTATACATTGAGGATGGCGGCATTCCTGTCTCTACTGTTATCCCAGTATGAGGGCCCAGCAGCTTGGCAGCATCAACTGCATCACAGATAGTGGTGACCAGTACTGAGGCAGCAGAGGAAGTGGTCGTTAACATTGGGAGGGGGACTGTCCATGAGTCATGAAGCTGGCCTAGGCAGTGACTGTTCATTCTGTGAATTTTTTTTAAAATCTGCATTAAAAACTGCTCAGTCAAGTTTCATAAAGTGCTAGGGAGCATGCCAATCAGTGCTGGTCACCAAAATATTCAGATGTGCACAGGGAATGCCAGGAGCAAATCAGAAAGGATCAAAGTAACAACAGGCCCATCAGCAGGAGAAATGCCATAAGCAAAGGAGATCAATGTGTGTTACCTTCATTGGTCTCACCAAGACAAATGGCCATGCGAGTTATTAAACCTTTGGTGAAAAGTGACTGTCAACTGCTCACTCTGATATCCGGTCCATTTCCACGAAAAGATGATGCACCAGATCAGCTACAGGGGCAACTTGGGAACTGTGGGATACCCACAGTGAGGTTAAAGAAGGCTGTGGTCGGAGCACTGTTTCACCATGTTCTTGATGCTGTCATTTGTCCTCAGGTCATCTACAGAGGGGGTACTTACTCACCAGAACTGACAGAAAACTGCTTAGCCTTGCACACCTGAGATACACGATAAAGATGTTAACCTTTAAAGGAACTTTTTCAGATGGTTCCAGACATAGTAACATTAGCCCAAGTGAATTTGAATATCCCCAGCAATTCCTGTGGAGTCGACTGCATCGGGATTTCCACCTTGACACATAACTCCTTTCCAACCTGTAGGAATAACTAACTGGTCCTCTGAACTTCTGGATATCATCAGGCGATGACTCAAAGAGATTCCCTCCTGCCTTTAGCAGTTGCTTTGTTCAAGGCCGGAATGACAAATATTGCAGCCAGGAATGTGACAGGCCAGAGACAGAATTTTGATTTCAACCCCCTCAAATCTTTGTCTGTTGATGTACAGGTGAGCTGCAGCTCGTCTCTCTCCTTCTCTCTCTCTGGATGCTGGTGGATTCCTGATGAGGGAACTGTGCATGCAACATTGATGCTGCATTAAATAAACTTTACTGTGGGGCTAATATAAGTTTCATCATTTTTCACTGTGAATTTAAGAGTGTTTCATTCCTAAGCATCTCCCAATTGAAAACAAACATGAAAATTACAGGATATGTCTCTCATAAATACACTGCTATAAATCAAATAATAATTTGAGTCTACTCTGTTTGGAATTTTTTTTTCTTTTGAAACCCGTTAAAGTATTTAGCTGCAGCCCATGTGCAAATCTTTAAAATTTGACCTTGCATGACATCACATCAGCATTATGATGAGGGCAGGATGTCACCAGAACAATTTTATTTTTCAAAGGTGAAAATTACTCTGAAATTATTTTTCTTCCTTGCAGGTTACAATGTACTGTCTCAACAATTTTGACTCACAATCTGTCCTATCATGTCACTTAATCCAATTTGTACCTCTTTCCCAATGAATCTATTATGTCCCCTTTTGCCCTTATAACTGTCCAGCTTATATATTAATTTACGATTTGGATAGTCAATTTTTGTCACTTGGACTATTGCTGTTCTTTGTCACAGCCAGTGTGTATACCAACTAGATTTTCACTATCTAAATAGGTGAGGACCTTGTGCATTTGTTAAAGATTTAATTTGTGTACTGTCTATGAATGTTGTGATTGGTAAGTCCCAGAGTATTTCTTATTGATGCCAATTGTGAACTCTGATGCTGATGGTACAGTGCACATAACAAATACGATGGCTTTCACTATCATTTACCAGGAACGAGTGGGATCCACCTGACAGAAAAGTTGATACTCGGAAATATCGGGCTGAACCTAGAAGCATATTTGAATATGAACCAGGAAAGTCATCAATCCTAGAACATGAGCGACCAGTAAGAAACTCATTCTGATCTGTTTTTCTATAGTGATGTGAGACAAATCGATGAAGTAATGAATGAATGAAATGATGAATAAATAAATTTATTTTTGCCAAGGTGAAATAAAGAGGTTGTGACGATTGGTTTCAGACCTATACCTGCCAATTAGAAATGATTTCTTTTTTAGTATACTCAATGTAGGAGAGGACTGAGTTGCCATTCTTCGGACTTTGTAAAGCTTCCTCCTTTACAGAGGTCATTCATCATTACAAAGGATACAAAGATTCGGAGCAGTCTGGTTTAGAGGTTGAGGCAAGGGAGTAAATTGCAGTTGAGTGTGTGACAGGGCCTGAGAAGAAAATCTTCAGACTTCGCAAAATGCTTAACCAAAGAACTTTGCCATTCATCTAAATTTGGATGTTGGACTCAGAACCTGACAGCGCTGAGGCCGTTGAGAGAGGTTGTGAAAAGGTGGAGCAAATTGTTGTAAAATACGTGTGGAACTTGACCACTTGTTTCTATAGATGATATGGGTAGCCACGTAGATAAAGGACCAAGATGGCACACCAAAAGGAAACAGTATTTGCGTAGGAAGATGGATAAGGATGGAATCAGTTGAAAATCACAATAGCAAGATGTTGAGGGAGGAAAGTTTGTGATGACCATGCAAATGATGGCAGATACATTGCGAAGGATAATGAGGGAGGCTGCAGCATAGTCAGATTCTGAGAAGATATCATTTGCAATTTTATTAGGGTCACTTCTCCCTTTCTTTTTACCCACTGAGCAAAATCGCCCCACAGCCTCAGGTATCCCTGTAACATAGCCCTGCATAAAACCTACCTAATCTACTTGGAATATCATTAAATTTTGGTTGGGCAGAAAATGAAGATTTTGAGTTGATTGGCCAATATTTCTTTCCAGTAACTTCAGTGGAAGTTATTGGAGAAGCCAATGTCTGCCAATCAGCTGAAGAGTGCACGATGACAAATAAATTAACTTGAAGGAACTTGATTTGAAATGTCAGAATATTCAAAACTATAGGTTAAGTGCTAGAAAGTGGAACATGTAGAATTCGGAGAGTTTTGTCAGTGCGGATTGGTGGGTGGAATAGTCTCTTCTGTGCTGTGTGAGTCTATGAATTAGTGAATATTTAAAGTTCATAATAAAGGAAATAATATTTGAAGAAACAATTGGCTTTAGTGCTTGTCTCATATGGCAGCAAACTAACATAAAAACATGAATTAGAAGCAAGAGTAGGCCACTGGGCACCTTGAAGCTGCTTCACCAGTCAGTTAATCTGATTATTCTATACTCCTGATAATATCTCAGCTCCTTTTTCATCAAGAATGCCTACTGAGAAAGATGTCCTCTGCAGTCAGTCTAGAATCTGTCCTAAACTTTCCGATGTCTGCTAGAGTAGTATTGGGCTGCAATAGTAAGCCATATTCCCAATAAGTAATCCATGTTCATTGACTTCTGTAGGACTTCCATATGTGGAATGCAGATCAGAGCAGTCTTATATTTGGCTTTGAAGTCCCATCTTTGACAAATAGCTTTCCATGTCTTGCTGACCAAGCTCAAGTCTGGAGAATAGGCAACTGTTTGAATTGGTCAATGTCGATACGACTCTAACCGAAAGTAAATTATCATCTTTTAAAGGGAGTAGGTAACAGGTGGGGAGAGGAAGAAATGGTTTTTGTTTACTTTATTTGACCTCAGGATATAGAGTCCTAAATTCCACTGCTGAGGTTCAGTACCACCGCATAGCTACTTGGGTAACATCAGAGGGCAATTTCGAATCAAGCACATTGGTATGGAACTGCAGTCGCATATAGGTCAGATCAAGGAAGTACAGCAGACTTCCTTCTCTGTAGGGAAGGAATCAGACAATTTGATATCTTCGTGGCCATTTTTACTGAAACCAGTTTGCAAGACGCTTTTAAACTTCAAATCCTCAAACAGCGATTGTGGAATATGTTTTGATTTAGGCATCACTCCCGTTATTATAAGACTTTGACTCAGCAACAAGAAAGGAATGTCACTACATAACCAAGGCAGGATGATATATGGCTTGAAGGGAGACGGTGTTTTCATTTGCATCTGGTAATGGAGGTGGATGGTGTGGGAAGAAGCCATGGAAACTGGCTGCAGTGGACCCTGTAGATATTTAGATGGTCCACACTTCATCAGTACTCACATGGTGAGGAAGAGTGGACATTTAGGTTCTTGGACGGTGTTCAGTTTCTTGAGTTCTTGCAACTGTACCTATCCAAACAAATAGAGAGCGTCCCTCAAACCTTTGCCTTGTAAAGTGGAGATGCTTTGTAGAGTCAGAAGTTGGTTTAAAAAGTAACAGGAGGGGAGTTTAGTTGGTGATGGCTGTCCACGTAAACATTTTTTTGTCCACATTTGATTTTTTTCAATAATTTGAAATGCTGTGTTCATACTTAATGACTGCATAATATAATGACATCTTACAGTCAATCCTTACATTTTTCTCAGCACGTCCTTAAATGTCCATTTGATGACAGGGAATCAGGTGAGGCAGCCATGATGATAGTTACTTGTTTGGTACAGATAATTCAGATGCAATCCACTTCTTTCATTGAGCAATAAAGATCTTGTTGACATTTTTCATTCAGAATGATATTCAGTATCTAGAATATTGACTTCACACAATTGACTATGCCAAACTTCTGAAGATGCAATGAAAAATTCATTCATACCAAGATTAAATATAGATGAAAATTGTCCTAACAAGTAACACCGCTTTTCATTTAAAACAAGCTGTAACACAAATCTCAAATCTGAGATACGCACCCAGTCATAAATAATTGGAAGGATTAAAATCTCAACAACATACCATGAAGGGCAGGACTGGATTGGAAGTGATAACATTAGATCATAATTATACCAGAAACTCTCCCTTTCAATGAAGTACCAAAGTAGAATGTCTTCGAAAAAGATACTGTATGTAAATACATAAACGTTTTAAATTTTAACAGGATAATGGATGTGTATAAATCATGGAAAGTGTCTCTGCAGACGTACCCACTATATTTTAATTTAAAGAATTATGCTCATCAATTACAATATAAAGGTGCTGAGAATTGTAAGTGTTTGTTTAAAGCTACTGGGATCATGCTAATGCTCTGTACTACTCTTAGTGTTTGGCAAAAAATAAAGCAGAGGCATCAAAAGAGACCTGTTCAGTACAAAGGACAATTAGATATCTATGAAAGTAATAACAGTCTAATAAATATGAACTCACTTCAGTGATACGATAGATTTGTGAACATAAGATTGTTTCCCTTGGAGAAAAGAAGGTTGCGAGGAGGCTTGATAGATTGATGGGCCTGGACAGACTAAATAGTGAAAATCACTCCCGCTAGTGGATAGATCTTGAGAGAGAGGGCACAGATTTAAGATAATCATGATGAGAAACTTGTTTATGTAGTGAGTGGTTATTAAAGTTTGGAATGTGCAGTCTGAGACTATGGTGGAGCAAGTTCCAATAAAGGCAATTCAAGAGGGAATTGGATTATTGCCTGGAAAGGAAGCTCATACAGGGCTACAGGGAGAAGTTGGGGGATTTATGACACTTGGTAAATTGCTTATTTGAAGAGCTGGTGCAGAAACAAAACGACTGACTGCTGTAACAATTGGATGTTCTGTGATTCTGTAATGTATATGTATTGTTACATATCCAACTAACAGCGCCGCCAATACCAGATCAAAAACAAAGGATATTTGTTGTTTTTAAGATCATCCAGAATAGAAATTCTCAAATGACAAAAGCTCTGAAACCAGAATGATGCTGTGAACTGGAAGGGCCATGGAGCATTTTAGAAATCGTCACAGTAATCAAGTTCTCAAATTCAATACCAACTTCTTCATGAATCACCATTAACAAGTGTACAGTAGGAGAAATTGCTCACCAATACCTACTGAGTAATGTATATCATAAGTTCCCTTTATTGTATTTTCAGCTAACTCCATCACATTTTAATCCCATGTTTATGACACAGGTTTAAGATTACTCAGACAGCATATGAATCTTGAAGAAGGACACATATCTAATGCTTTTGTCTGTCTTCTATTTTCTTTTCATGCAGGCATTTTGTTCATGTTGATTTGGTGAACTTGATGCAGTTTGTAATTGCTTCCTCACCTTGATAGTCATGAGAATAATTATATAATATTTCACCAGAGTGCTATTGCAGTCTTTCCTTTAGAAAACAAAAATAAGACAAAGTGGTTTTATTTTATTGAACTGGTGGTTAGATTCTACCTTTGGGCTATTTTAGACATAGAACATAGAACATAGAACAGTACAGCACAGAACAGGCCCTTCAGCCCACAATGTTGTGCCGACCATTGATCCTCATGGATGCACCCTCAAATTTCTGTGACCATATGCATGTCCAGCAGTCTCTTAAATGACCCCAATGACCTTGCTTCCACAACTGCTGCTGGCAACGCATTCCATGCTCTCACAACTCTCTGCGTAAAGAACCTGCCTCTGACATCCCCTCTATACTTTCCACCAACCAGCTTAAAACTATGACCCCTCGTGCTAGCCATTTCTGCCCTGGGATTGCTCTCAAATAGTTGAGAAGAATGTTTTATTATGTTGTTACAATTAAGAAACGTTCACAAGTCATTGCCTGCTCCATTTCTTTAATTATCTTCAAAGTTGAATGCTAAAGAGGCACAGCTTTCTAAAGACAGGAAGTTCAGAAAGCCTCAGTATGAGGTTCATAAAGAAAAAATACCCCAGAGAAAGAAGACTGCAGAAAGTAAGA
The DNA here is from genome assembly GCF_030684315.1 of Stegostoma tigrinum. NCBI lineage: Eukaryota > Metazoa > Chordata > Chondrichthyes > Orectolobiformes > Stegostomatidae > Stegostoma > Stegostoma tigrinum. The sequence continues at coordinate 112,241,909 of NC_081356.1, forward strand.
TGCCGTCAGCCCAAAGTGTGCGAGAATTTGGCCTCAGACACCAAGAAGAGCCGAAATGGGTTGTAAGTGGCATACAAACTGGATGCAGCAACTAACCCTGCATGTTGCATCAGTGTTCATCAGAGTGATGCAATTAAGGACCTACTTATTAAAATTACTTGAAAATATTAGCCGACAGCTAGATGAATCAGTGGTAACTCTTCCGATGAATCGAGCCAAGGTAATTTTAAATCACTAAAATAATTATCAGCTAAATGAAGTGAACTGTCTTAAGTATGGCTGAGAGATGGTCCTGGAGCAGTATCGGTTCTGCATTTGCTTTTCCACTTGTTGCATTTCTTCTTGATAAAACTAACCTTAAAGGTGTCATTCAGTGGTTTCGCAGGATAGGTAATAAATTATTGAGATTAGTGTAGAAAAAATAATTCATTGTAGTATCTATATATTGATGTTAATTGATGAAATTGTTTATTTTTGAAATTAAAATGATCACTTCAGAACGCTCAGTCGTTTGGCTGCATGTAGAACAGAATGTGCATGTGTCTGTCTTGCTGATGTGTCTATGAGTGTATCTGTGAGTCACCAATAAAACATAAAAGGTTTTCAGGCCAAGGAGACAGTATTGATTGAGTGACAATCTACAATGATTTACTGTGATCACAAAATATCACTATCCTAGATGAGACCATTAAATAGTTGTGTCAGGCTGCAGGGAGGAGCAGTGAACTGGCCAAAACATAGTAGTCAAGAGTTAACACTTCGGATCCGGTGGCCCTTCCTCAGAACCCTTCTGAGGAAGGGTCACTGGACCCGAAACGATAACTCTGTTTTCTCCTCTACAGTTGCTGCCAGACCCACTGAGCTTTTCCAGCAACTTTGTTTTTGTTCCTGATTTACAGCATCCGCAGTTCTTCTGGTTTTTAAATAGACTGAGAGGGTAAATCATTGGAAGGAGCAGTGTTTGATATTTAAGGAAGTATGTTATGTCAGCCAAGAAAAGTTTAATTCCTGTCTAAAAGGACTCAATGAGAAGGATGAACTGCCCATGGTTAATAAAGGTACTCAAGAATAGCATCCCATCAAAAACTAAGGTGTATAAAACAACAAAAACTAATGGGAGTCCAGACAATTGGGAGTTTTTTTTCAGGAACTAGAAGTGGATGACTAAAAAGCTAATAAAGATAAAATTGATTCTTGAGGTTATTGGCAAGAAATATAAAAACAAACAGCAAAAGCTTCTACATATATATGGAAAAGAGAGTAGCTAAACTAAGTGTGTGATCATTGGAGGAAACAACTGCAGAATTGATATCAGGAAACGGAAATGGCAGACAATTTAAACCAATATTTTTCATTGGTCTTCACAGTAGAGGATCTATCAACAACCCAAAGATAACAGATAAACAAGATAGTAATAAGAAAGGATTTTGTAACAGTCTCTGTCACAAGAGACAAAGTACTTTACAAACTAATAGGACCAAAGTTAGATGCATTGTCAGGACTTGATGGCCTGTATCCAAGGTTTTTAGCAGAAGTAGTGGAGATATTAGCCAAAATATTCCAGAATTCATTGAATTAGGGGAGTATTTGAGCAGATTGAAAAACAGCGAACGTGACTCCCCTGTTCAAGTGGGTGGTGGGGAGACAGACAGCAGGAAAGTATAAACTAGTTGACTTAATATCTATTGTTGGTAAAATACAGGAATTTATCATTAAGTAAGAAATAGCAAGGCATTTAGAAAAGCTTAATGCATTCAACATGGATTTTTTAAAAAGGGAAATCATATTTGACAGATTTGCTAGAGTTCTTTAGGATATAACGAGCAGCATTGATAAAATGGAACCGGTTAATGCAGTGTATTTGGATTTTCAGAAGGCATTCAATATAGTGCCACATAAAAGGTTATTGTACAAGATAGGAGCTCATGGTATTGTTGGCCATGTATTTGCGTAGATTAAAGATCAATTAACATTGAAGAGAGTGTCAGGATTAATGTATGCTTTTCAGTTTGGAAAGCTGTATAACTAGTCAAATTCCACAAGGATCAGTCCTAAGGCCTCAATTATTGTTACTTATCTTAATTACTTGGAGGAGGGGGTACAGTGTAATATCACCAATTTTACCGATGTTACACAAATGGGTAGGCAACATGTTGTGATGAGGACATAAGAAATCTGTTAAAAGAATGCAGATAGATCGAGTGAAAGGCCACAAGCCCATTGATGGAGCTTATGTAACTAAAGTAGAAAAATGTGAGGTTGTGCACTTTGGCTGGAAGAATTCAAAAAGCTGACTATAATTTACATTGAGAGAGGCTCCTGGATGTTCTTGGTGCTAACAAAAATGTTCGCAAGCAGATTAGTCACTAATTAAAGTAAATGGAATTTTGGCCTTTATTGCTCATGGATTGGAGTTTACAAACAGAGAAATTTATTAAAACTGTCCAGGGTGTTGGTGAGGTGTTTGTATTTTGATCCTGTACTTATAAAAGGATATACTAGTATTGGAGGCAGTTCAAAAGAGGTTCACGGGCTGAAGGGGTTGACTTTATCATGAACATCTACATATGCTAGTCTTTTACTCATTAGAGTTTAGAAGAATGAGGGATCTTATTGAAACATGCAAGATTTTAAGGGAGCTGGACGTCGTAGATTTTGAGAAGACATGGCAAGTTTTGGGGCATCTTGAACTAGGAGATATAGTTACAGAATATAGAGATTTTCATTTAAAACTGAGAAACAAAGTAATTTCTTCTCCCAGAGAATATTGAGTGTCTGGAATTCTGTACCCCAGAGAGATTAGAACACTGAAAATATTGAAAGAGGAAGTAGATTATTGAAATAGCAGAGTGTGGAGAGATATGATAAGCTGACACAATAGAGAAGTTCGGGTGTGGGGAAAATCAGCAGCGATCTGATCGAGTGTCGGGGGCAGTTATTGACACTGAATGGCCAGTTCTGCCCCAATTTCTTGTGTGTGTTGTCTCATCCAGGACCCTGCTTGTACCCCATGCTTCTGATTCTGTGTTTCACTCTTTCCTTGTGCTCCTGATTCCCTGTTCTGTGTCTCTCTCCGTGCTTGAGCTCACTTTGTTTCCCATTGCCCTTTCTCCTTCCCTCCAAGGCTTTCTTCATGTCCAGGTCTCACTAGGCAGCTGCCTTCTCCTGATTCCTGCTTTCTCTGTGAATGAAATTCTGTGTGAGGCAGGCACATAGCCCTTTTCTTCCCAGCATGCAGCAGTTTCATACCGATGATGTTCTATAGAATTGTAATTCAGATAGGGTGATTACTATTGCATTTGAAGGCCTCCTTCACTTAAAATAAAACTGAAAACCTTCCTCTAAATCCTAAAAAATCAAAGAACCACAGGTGCTGGAAATCAGAAACAAAAATTACAGGAAAAACTCAGCAGGTGTGACAGTATCTCAGGAGAGAAGGCAAAGTTAACATTTCAGGCCCAATGACCCTTATTCAAAACTAGTTGCAAATTTCAGAGCTTCCTCCAAATCATGAGGTAGACAAGGAGGAGACTGGAAGAACACAGCAAGCCAGGCAGCACCTGGAGGAGGAGAAGCCAATGTATTGGGTATTACCTTTCTTCAGGACTGGGTGTGAGGGTAGGGGGAACTGCGAATAAAGAGGTGGGGTAAGAGGGTAGCAGAGTGGTGGTGCTAGGTGGAGGCCGGTAGGAAGTACAACTGGTTAGTCAATGGAAAGGATGAGTCTAGTTTGTAGCTGGAATGGAAGGGAGGAGGCAGTAGGTGGAATGGAAGGGACGGGGCAGTAGGTGGAATGGAAGGGAGGGGGCAGGAGGTGGAATGGAAGGGAGGAGGCAGTAGGTGGAATGGAAAGAGGGTGAGAATCTATCTTTGTGTTTGGGAGGAGGGTTTGAAGCTCAGAAACGGGGAATGGAGAAGGCACGGTGGAGAGCTGTCTAGATGACAGTTGGTGGAAAAGAACGTTGTTTGAAATAGGAGGACATCCAGGAAATCCCACTTGTCCTCAGTTTCCACCCTGTCAGCCTCCACATTCAAAGAATCGGTCACCCTGCATCTTCTCCTGGATCTAAACAGCCAGCCTAACCTCCTGGTCACCATCCATTTCAACTGTCCTCCAAGTGTTGTAAGATATGTAAGTGTAGGGATGGAGAGATTTCCTTCCCTAAAGGATAGTAGTTAACCAGATGCATTTTTACAACAAACAAGTATGGTTTCATGGTCACCATTAGATTGGCTTTGAATTTGAATTCTGTCTGCCATGATGGAATTTGAACCCATGTCCTCGTAGCATTAGCCTGAGTTTCTGGATTACTCATCCAGTGATATCACCACAATGCTGCCATCGTGCATAAATGTTATCTTGATCAGACAAACCCAGACAACCATGTGTAACAGATTGGGAGAGCTGAATTTGCAAAGATGGCATTCACTTAAGAAGACTTATTTGCTGTCTTACTCGATGACAATACTGCAATACTGAGGGGTCAGGAATGCTTTTAAAATCACATAACCACAAAACATGCACATCACTCAGAATTAGACTTAAATTAGAGGGCCATTTGTCAAAATATAACCAAATGGGATCATTGGTCACGTTCAGAAACTAAGTCATTCAGTAAAATTAAGGAAAACACCGAGGGTCACGCAGGTGTAAACTGTACTTTAGAATTTCAGCATAACCTCACCAAGAATACTCAGCAGCAGCATTACTGATCAAGCTGGTCAAGTCCTAAAGGATATTATGCATAAACTGAGCCTGCAGCAGGTGATGACGGAACTAGCAATAGGAAAAATGTGCATGGCTTTATGCACAGCACTTTACCTGTTGAAGATGCAAGGGTCAATTACTCTATTGGTACTGTAGACCCCTGCACAGTACCTGTGGAAACAAGGCCCAATCTTCATAGTAAGGCTAACCTCAAAATGTGCTGAAGCACAAGACCATAAACTGATCAAGCAACTCAACACTGGGATTCCAGCGAAGTATTGTGGGTATAGCAGCAGAACCATACACAACCACAATTTGTAACTGCATGACCTGGCATATAACACACTCTCCTGTTATCATGAAGCCAAGGGGCTAACCATGCTTCAAAGAAGAATGCAGGGGGAGGCCAGGAGCAGCAGCAATCATTCCGAAAAATGAGTTGTCAGTCTGGTAAAGCTACAAATTAGGACTACAAACATGTCAACAGCATCTGGTAGACAGAAAAAAGCTATTCCACCATTAATGGATCAGATCTAAGCTTGCAGCCCTGCCATGTCTGGTCATGAATGGTGGTGGACAACGAAATAACTAACAGGAAGGAGTGATTTCATCATGTTCCCCCTTCACAACGTGGAAGTCACGCACATCAGTGTAAAAAGTAGATGCTTGAAATGCTTGCAACCATCTTCAGCCTGATGTGTTGAATGGATCATACATCTTGGCCTCCTTCTGAGGCCCTCAGCATGACAGCTGCTAGTTTTCAGCCTGTTTCTCTGTTTGAAGTCATAGCTCGTAGAAAGGAAGATGTTTATGGTTGGAGGTTGGTCATCTCAGCTCCAGGATATCTCTGCAGGAGTTCTTCAGGATAGTGTCCTAGGTTTGAATACCTTTAGCTACTTAATCAATGATTTTCCTTCCATCTTAAGTCAGAAGTGGAGACGCTCTGTGATTATTGTACAATGTTCAGAACTATACACAATGCCTTAGATACCACAACAGTCCATGTGCAAATGCATCTAAATTGGACACCGTTTAAGCCCGGGTTGTAAGGTATATCCACAGCAGACAAGTGCCAGACAGTGACTATTTCCAACAAGAGAGAATCTAACCCATCACTCCATGATGCTCAAAGCCATTGCCATTGCCGAAACGCTCATTATCAACATCCTGGGGAATTACCACTAATCAGAAGCTGAACTAAACCACTCCTATGCTGTGGCTATAAGAGCAGGTTAGAGGCTAGGAATCCTGCAGTGAGTAACTCGGCTCCCGACTCCCCAAAGCCTGTCCAACATCTACCAGTTAAAGTCAGGAGTGCAATGCAGCACTCCTTACTTGCCTGGATGAATGCTGCTCCACCAACACTTAAGATGCTTTCTACTATCCAGGACAAAAAATGCTCATTTGATTGGCACCACACCCATCACCTCCTATCTTCACTTTCTCCAACAATAGCACGTAGTGGCAGCAATGGGTACTGTGTACAAGATGCGCTGCAGCAACTCACCAACATTCCTCAGACGGCATCTTCCAAACTCATGACCTCTACCACCTAGAAGGATAAGGACAGCAGATTCATAAGAGCACATTCCCCTACGACTCACATCCAACCTGACTTGGCACTACATTACCATTCTTCCTCTGTCGCTGGGGCAATCCTGGAATGCCTTTCTAACAGCATTGTGAATGTCCCTACATCAGAGAACTGCAATTGTTCAAGAAGGCAGCTCACCACCACCTTCTTCAGGCCAATTAGGATGGGTAATAAATGCTGGCCCAGCAACAGTGATCACATCCATGAAAGAATGCACCAAAGTGGAAAACATTAAACATTCACCAAAAATTGGAAACATACAAGATTTTTAAAGAACACACAGTTAGAAAGTAGAAAGCAATGACAAAATTTCCATCAGTTCAACTTCTTTTATGTAAATCAGCTGGTAGAAAAATGTTTATACAGTTCGGTGTTTATTCATTCATATCCAATATAAAACATTTATACACGTGCTTTTGGACATTGTAGTGATTTTCATTGTTAAGGAGAAACATGAGTCACCAATTCAGTGGAAAAATGGAGGTTAGACATTTAGGCAGAAGGATTTGTTGGCTAATTGCTATTTTTCTTTTCTGACTGGAATTTGTTAATCCCGCTTCAACATGAAAATTGTAGTTTAATTTCACTTTTCTCCTCACTCAGACTTTTTCTCATATTCCCGCTGGAGGATAAAACAAGCTTTGCTTAGAAAGAAATGTGCAAATGTATTAGGGAAATGATTTTTATTTGTGATGCTTTATCAGGAGTTATTCATTTCTCTAAAAAAAGAGAAACACTAAAAGCATGAAGGATATGCAACAATGGTGGAAAAAGATATACTATCTTCAACTACTGATACATCACTGCACAAAAAAAAAATTGAATTTGGCAACCTTTAAGAATTATTTGTACATTGGTTCCTTAAATTTGTGCTTTTCTGTGATTCTGTATCATGTGTTGAATTTGCATACTCAATGCATAAATTGTACTCCTTATGCACTGGAGTTCCATAGGACCAGAGATAGTTCTCAACAATGAATCTGGGTGATTAAGGAATATGGGATCATGACATCACTGCAAACCAACAAAATGACACAATAGTGCATTAACTTTTGTACATTTTCTATTTCCTGCTGAATGCTGTATTGATGTGCGATATTCTTTTTCCTAAATATGTGGGAATGTACATAAGGCTCCAACAGTAGGTAAAGCTTGTACCTTTCAAATCTTGGAAATAGCAATGTGAATGTTTTTGAAACGGCAATTAGTTGTGTAGTTACCATTTTTCATTGTGAGGATTTGACTGCAAATTGATGAGGACCAAATATAAACTGTGGAAACCTCCTCCAAAAGCTGATGTAGTGATATTGCTTTGATGTGCAATTAATTACCAAACACTGGAGATCTGAAACAAGAACAGAAATTGCTGAAGAAGTTCTGCAGTTCTGAGAGCAGAGCTAATGTTTTGAGTCTATTAACTCTTAATCAAATCTCAGCAGAAAAGGATAACTTATAATGCCTGAACAGAATGCTGAGTATTTACTTATTATGCTTTTGTGCCAGACATCTACCATTCCTAAGTTATTGATATTCGTAACACAGTCCAAACTTTAAAATGACAGTTTACTCCAGATTATTTATACACACTACGTCCTGAAATTCTTGGCTGACAATGTAATTCAGTCTGCAATTTGAAGAGAGTTATGCACTGCGTATCTTCATGGCCAAAAGTACTTCCACTTGGAAGCCTGAATACCATTAATATGAACAGGAAATCCTTCATTATTCATTGATGCAAGAATGTTTAGAAGTGATTGCCCTGTTGATGTATTAGTATCCTTCCTGCTAAAGATTGCAGCCAGCATCTATCTTACTTCTAAACTTATGAACATTCTAAAATGCACCTTTTTCTAGTGGCTAAAATTTGGAATCATTCTGTCCAATTGTACGAATAAATGTAAAAAACACGTAAGGAGAGAATTGGATCAGAGGCAGGAAAGTGTGAGTGAAGATAAGAGGTTCTTTCTCAGGTTGAGTGACATAATAGAAGTTTATAAAATCATGAGGAGCATAGATAAAGTGAACAGTCAAGGTCTTCCCAAGGAAGGGGAGTCCAAAATTATAAGGCACAAGTTTAAGGTGAGAAGGGAAAGACTTAAAGGGACGATGAAGAGAACATTTTACTGAGGGTGGTTCATATGTGGAATGAACTGCCAGAGGAAGTGGTAGAGGCAGGACAGTTACAACATTTCAAAGACATACGGGCAGGAACATGAATGGGGTACTTGCAGAAGAAAGGTTTCTGGAAACCTAGTTGGCATGGACACATTGGACAGAAGGGTCAGTTTCCGTGCTGGATGATTCTGGGATTCTAGGTGTAGCAGGTAATCAGGAACATTAATGGAATGTGGTCCTTACTTTAATAAAAGAGTGGGGAGGCCTTACTGCAACTGTACAAGGTGCTAGTGAGATGTGGTCTGGAGTACCGTGAGCAGCTATGGCTCCCCTATTTAATGAAAGATATCATTTCCTTGGAGGCAGTTCAGAAAAGGCTCACTTGGATGATCCCTGCTATAGAGGTATTGTCTTATGAGCAAAGACTAGACAGGTTAGGACTATACTCACTGGAGTTTAGAGGAATCAGAGGTGATCTCAATGAGACATGTAGGTTTCTTAAGGAAAAATGCTGAATGTATTTTTCCCCTCATGGAAAACTAGGAGAAGAAGGCATATTCTCAGAATTAAGATGCAGCAATTTAAGACTGAGATGAGTAGGAATTTCTTCTTTCAGAGGGCTGAGACTCTTGCTAAGCATCAGAGGAGTCAGTCAATCTAGGTGTTGCCCAAAAAGTATTTAAATCTTTCATACAAATATTCTTCCTCTGTGTGACAGACAAAGGGAGGGAACCAACTCAGACTTTAGTTAAGCAAACCCTTTTTTATTTCCTTTAAGTACCAATACTTAAATAAAGCATACTTTCATTGCAGCATTTACTTCTTACTTCAACTAACTTAATTCCAACTTTAACTCTCTTCATTTAATTTCACTTTTCTTTAACTTCAACTTAATCCATATGTAATCCAAACTCTAACACCACAGGTTTTGACTTAAATAAAATATAACACCAATTCGGGTGAAGTGGCCAATTTAGTTTTCCATGTAGGTTTCTTTTTGTATAGAATCCGTACAGTGTGTTGCCTCATGGTTCTTTGACAACTCTGAAAGTGTCTTCAGGGTGTGTGTTCCTCAAATATGGTCTGGAAGGCTTCATCCAAGAAAATTCCTTTGTTCTGCTAACTTAACCGAAAGTGTGTTCTGTTTCTGGCACTCAGCCAATGAATTAATTGAAGTCTGATCACATTGTTCAACCTTAGCCAGTGGAGTTTACTGGTAAACAGCTCCCAAATATCCCTCTCTGATGAAGGGTCTAGGCCCGAAACGTCAGCTTTTGTGCTCCTGAGATGTTGCTTGGCCTGTTGTGTTCATCCAGCTTCACACTTTGTTATCCCAAATATTTACTGTAAGTCATGAACAGTCACATGGCATGCTCCATTAGAACGTAGTATAGTGCTAGTATGTCTAGTGGCACCATGGCACTTAGCTTATTTGATCAACACAGGAAACTGCAGGTCACAATATATCCTGGTAGCAGTTTTAACTGAGGCCAGAGTTGATCAAAATTCCCAGCATGCTTGATACAAGCTCTTGACCAGTGTAGTAGCCATTTCTGCTGCTGGTCATATGACCACACAAGTGATGAAGCTAAAATTAAAATTGGTGAATATGTGTTGCTTGGCAACTTGACTGATGTGTTTACTAAAAGAATCAGATCTATCTATAGAGAAAAGCACTTGTTCCACTTTCAAACTCTTTTTATTGTCACGGATAGTTGCAATTCACCGTTGCAGAATGAGATATTTCGAAGATCAATATACAATGCTATTCTTAAACCTTAAAAGAGCTTGTTCAGCACAGTTCTACTTCACACTTCTTAGGCATCTTATTTGGCTAAAGGCCTGTTTTGATTTCATTGAATGGTTTTCAGATATCCTATTAAAATTTCTTTTGGATGTCTCGTTTAGCACCATGAGAACCATACATGCAATTCAGAAGGTCTTATGTGAATTCCAAAACCTTTCTATCTTTCAGTCCACCATTTCCATTTCTACCAGCGACTGTGATGGGGTCTCTCGATCTTATAACTTCCAGTTCTTTTGTGATACCTTTACTTTGTAATGATTGTCATTAAACAGTTAGATGCTGTAATTTTTTGCTGCTGCTGTGCTTTACAATCAGTGTTGTTAAAGTGATAAAAATGAACTATCAATTTTTAATTTATATCATCTGATTTTTAATACCTAGGACTTTCAAAAAAAGGAAAATCACTGGTTTGACATGGCTGCAATGATTATTAGAATAATTAATAAGACCTAGTCTGAACTGAAACTAACATGTCATCCAAATGACTGAAACCAGCATTTGAGATCTGTACTTCCTGTTTGGTTGCATAGTATCCAAAGTCAGAAAAACAATGAAAGCAGACACAAGAATATACAGAGGAACTTTATGTCGGGCAACATTCTTTGGGGCAGAGGACAGAGAAGAAAATGGAATCATAACAGCAGAAAAGCAGCTTGTTCTCTTTTCACTATTTCTGTCAGATTTTTAAAAGAACAATGCCCTGTGATAAAGAAAATTGGAGAAACGTTCATTCACTGAAAGTGCAAAGATATCTATAGATTTCACTACTGATGAGGACGCATTAATTAACCAACCATGGTCTCAGGTTAAAACCTAAGACCTCATGAACTCAGTTGACATTTTTAAAAACTGCAAACACACACAGAAATGCAAATATAATGTAACCATTTCTTACCTTTATCATGGTTAGTAAATAATAAAATTCCTCTTTCTCTCACTTAGTTAAACTTTGTAATAGGCTCCTTGTTTTAGACTCATACAACAGGAATTGTGCTAGCATCTGACCAAATATGAAACCACGCTGGATGTGTTTAAACAAGATACACAAATTAAGTTATCAAGACAAGTATAACAGAAATTACAGTTAATGAGGCAGTGAATTTGACTGATTCACAATGGAATTCTGGTCCTTGGTTGGCTAGAGTGCTGTCTTCTCTGTTTTCCCTTTCCACTTTCTGCACACTATGGCTGAATAACCCAAGTTATTAACCCGTTCCAAATCACAACTGCAGCTAACCAATGATAGTCCTGAACTCAGTTCTAAGGCAGTGTGATTAGATTCTGATTGTCTAAGTGAGTATGGTCACCTCCTGATGTCTATTCTTCCAAAAGAGGAAGTATATGTTAGCTCATTACCTGGAGTTTAGCTTAATTATCATGAATCCTAATTAAATCAGATACTTTGCTTGCTGTGTTTGTAAGAGATGTTGATCAGGTCAGTTTCTCTTAAATGAACATCTGTCTGCTGTTTTATTGTGGCCATTTCACTTCTTAGAACTTTGCAATATCAGACCAATTCAGAGGATTATAGAGTGGGTAACATCCACAGAAACAACAGGAAAATCTATACAAAGTGTATGGAATGTAAATAGGAAGAAATTTTTGAGGTAAAATATCCTGACACATTCTGTTGGCACAGTCAAGAGTGACAGAAGTCCCAAAGCATTGTGGAATTATTACAATATTAATCAGACTGTAACAAATTAAATATAACAAATATATTTCTATATTTGGATTCTGTATTATAACTAAACTAAACAGCTAATTCCTGAATCACAGTTAAATTGAAGTACGATACAGCCAGAATGAAATAAAAGTCTTCGCAGCCAGCCACAGAGGATAGGGAATGCGATTGGGAGTAGGGAATTTAAATGAGGGAGCTGATTCACACACCTCACTTAGTCTTAGCATTCTGCAGAGAACATTGACACAGTTTTAATCCCCTCTCTGAAATCAGATGAACATCTAAAACTTGTGCCAACCATTATGGAAAACAAATGCCTGCAAATTAAGTTGTACGTAGTCATTAATGTTCATTTTAATAGCCTTTAGGGCATTTTTTATGCTGTTGCGGAAAGTGGAAGGCTCAGTCCTCTCTCTTTATAAGTGATAGTGAGTGTATCCCAGATCTTTATTAATTTGTAAAACACATGACTATAGCTCAGATGCTTTAAACAGACAGTTGTTTCATTGAATATTTGAGACAGATTTCTCCCCATAAGCTTGGTGTGCACCAGTTTGCTTTGAGGCTAATAATGCACTTTATAACATGTGTTACTTATTGTATCTTTTGCAAACAAAGTCAAATATTTAATTTTAATCAACGTAGAATGATCCAATCATGATTTGTATAATTATTCTATTCTTGCCATTGTATTTTGTTGAGAAATTCTTCAAAAGCAAATATCACAACATAATAGTCGGGCAGTTGTTGTGACATTAAAGGCTGAAAATTAATGTGACGGGAGTTCTGTAGTACATGGCTTTACTGAGTGTGTTCGGCTGTTCTATAACTTAGACCCATTTTGATTTGAATGAGCAATAAGTTGGAATGTAGAATAATTTACCTTCTGTGTATGGTTTTCAATGAACTGGATAGTGACTGAGTGATACCGACCAGACTAACATTTGGAGTCATAGAAACATAGGAAACAGGAGCATGAGTGGGCCATTCAGCTCTTTCAACTTGCTCCAACATTCAGTATGATCATGGCTGATCATCCAACTCCATACCCTATTCCCACGTACGTCCCATACACTTTGATCCCTTTGCCTCTAAGAACTATATCTAACTCATTCTTGAAAACATATAATGTTTTAGCCTCAACCACTTTCCATGGCAGAGAATTCCACCGGCTCAAAAGTCTCTGAGTGAAGAAATTTCTCTTCATGTCAGTCCTAAACGGTTTGCTGTGTATCCTTGAGCTTGAATTTTGGTTCTGGACTCCCCAGGCATCAGGAACATATATTTCTGCATTTACCCTCATCAAGTTAGAATTTTGTAGAAACCGAGAACAGAAACAAAGTTGTTGGAAAAGCTGAACAGGTCTGGCACCATCTGTGAAGGAGAAAACAGAGTTAATGTTTCAGGTCCGGTGACCCTTCCTCAGAACAAAGCTAGGTGGAGGTGCGTGTAGAATTTTATAGATTTCAATGAGATCCCATCACATTCTTCTCAACTCCATTGAATATAATCATAACCTATCCAAACTGTTTTTTGTCACTCCTGCCATCCCAGGAAACAGTCCAGTAATCCTTTGTTGCACTACCACCATAGCCAGAACATCCTTCCTGAAATAAGGAGACCAAAAATGTACACAGTATTCCAGGTGTGGTCTCAACAATGCCCGAGGTTAGTTGGAGTGGGAGGAAGAGAATAAAACCAGCCTGTTTTTAAGTGCAGTTTAAGTTGCAAAGAATTTACTTAATCAACACAGTATGGAGCTAAAGGAACACATCAGGTCAGGCAGCATCAGAGGAGCAGGAGAATCGATGTATCAGGTCAGAGTGAAGGTCCTGATGAAGGGTTCTTAATTGCAGTAAGACATCCCTGCTCCTGCACTCAAATTCTCTCACTGCAAAAATCAACATACCATTTGCTTTCTTCACTGCCTACTGTACCTACATGCTTACTTCCAGCGACCGGTGTACAAGGACACCCAGGTTTTGTTGCATCTCCCTATCGCAATTTGTTTCCATTTAGTAATAATCTGCCTTCCTGTTTTTGCTACCAAAGTGGATAACCTCACATTTATCCATATTATACTTTATCTGTAATACATTTGCCCACTCAGTCAACCTGGGAGAATCACATGTCTACATGCTCCTCAAAGTTTAGCTTCCACCTAGCTTTGTGTCATCTCCAAACTTGGAGATATAACATTTAGCTTCCTCCTCAAAATCAATAATATATACAGTGAATTTTAAAAAAAGCTGGGGTCCCCATATTCCCAGAGCATCCTGCCCAATATCCAATTATCTTGGCCGGACATGAAGACGGAAGCAAGTTTTATTGATGCTGTGCTTGATTAAGAAAGACTGCTGTGGTTCACTGCCTGAAATCTCGAAAGAAGAGAGGGCTGTAGGTTAGATACAAGGTGACTCCCAGGACGAAGAGTTGGACATTCAAGAAATGACTCAAACTCGCTACTCTTGTTCTCAATCATTGGCTATCCTACCAAGGATCAGAGAAATGTGTTAATCTAAAAAAAAATGCTGAGATCTGATCATAGATTTTCTTTCTGCTTTCTGCCTTGTTAAACAATCAATGGCACCAAAAAAGGCAAATTCCGCATCTCTCAACGTGAGTATAAATGCCGGAAGTTCAGAACAACTAGGGGTCAAGTATAACAGTCCTTTGTGTGTGTGTTTTGTCTAGTTATGCGCATTCTAGTTCAAAGCCCTTTGCAGATAATCAAGTCAAAACTTATTAGAGATTTATGGGACAAATAAGCTCATAAGGATAACATTTTAAGCAAAACATTTTTTAGTTGGATTGCATACAAAAACAAAATTGCTTTCATACCATCCACATCTAAGATTATTTGCCTCCTACCCTTTTCACTTTATCAGTGCACTGATTCTTTTAATTAAATCTCCCCTACTACTTAAGAAATGCCTACTCTTGACCTTCCTCCTACAAGGCACTAAAATCTAAGGTTTTTCTGAAGCACTAATTAATTTATCTGGTTTTTTCTAACATGAATGTTCCCCACTCCTCCAATTCACATATCTGTCATTCAAATTAAAATTTCAAAGAAAAAGTTTTCAACCAACCAGAATAGGGGAAAACATACAGATCTGACACTGCTACCAATATATCCCTGTGTGTTCCTCAGTAGCTATGTTCCTGTGGATCAAACTATCCTGTAGGTTAGTTGCCGTGGGAGGAAGAAAATAAAACCAGTCGGTTTTCAGGTGCAGTTTAAGTTGCAAAGAATTTACTTAGTCAATACAGTATGGAGCTAAAAGAACACATCAGGTCAGGCAGCATCAGATGAGCAGGAGAATCGATGTATTGGGTCAGGGTGAAGGTCCTGATGAAGGGTTCCAAACCCAAGGGGTGCATGCTGGTCACAAGATCAACTGCATGATTGTAATCACATATTACCTTACACCAGCTATAAATAATAAACTTATTGTTGAGCGATTCTTAGTAAAGCACAGTCACTGCAGTCACTTAGAATGCCGGTCATTTAGGGTTTGGCAAAAAAAATTCTTGGATTTGCAGTCAACACACTTGAAAAAGAATGGTTTATTTTGAATATAGGGATATTGATGTAGACAGTTGTAAATATCTTAACTTTCTCCAAAAGAAATCCGTTCAGTATCTAATTTCTGCAGTTTCTTTGTTAAGAAGAACTTGTGTGAGCTCAGTGTGTGTCAGTGGAAGTCTTTCTGATGCATGGCCCTTTTACAAGTGAGATTTAACCTAAGCACAGCTACTCCCATGTTGTCTTTGTATTGGCAGATTAACTTACTAATATTTATCCTAGTGCATTTATCAAGAACATATCTCTTCAAAACTTCACATTGAACAGAACCTTTTTGACAGCACTAATCTAAAGTTTTATTTATTTTATATTAAGTACTTCAGTTTTCTTCAAAGGCATCTGTAAGTTGAACAACTTTAATAAACAGTGTGGAAATTATTGAATTCAAAAGGTGTTTTATAAACATACAGGGTCGCTTAGTTGTTTATAACTTATTCATTGATGATGGGTTTGTTGTATATTTCAGTAGATTTAATTAGTCGTTCTGTTTGTACCTTTGCAAGAAAGCAGCACCTCTCATGTCATCTGTGCTGTCAGGAATGTCTTGTGTATTTGCTGCCCTCTGCTGCTTGTGCTTGTGAGAAATTCTGCTGATTCCTGGACATTAGATACAAGGGATTTAAGCCATTGTGCCCAATCGTTGTCTGCTTTTTAAATGGATACAAAGGTGCTCAACAGAAATAAAAAGCACTGAATGATACCTTTACAGTGTGAGATGAGTAACCACTTAAAAAGAAAAATCTCCCTTTAATACTTTAGTCTCAAATGGCATTCTTTATCTCCCACTACTTTTAACCATAACTTAATTTTGCTTTTTATCTTGCTTCAGTAAGTGGAATTTTGAGTTGATGTGATTGAACATTCCCATTTTGTTTAGTTTGCCTCTTTCCTCTCCCTTTTTTACTTTCACTTCTGCTTCAGGGTGGGCGAATAACCCCAGATGAAATAGATTTAGAAAACGAACCCTGGTATAAATTCTTTTCAGAACTGGAATTTGGACACCCGGTAAGTGAGGCTAGTGTGATGTGATTTGAGCAGTATTAGTAATCTAGATATTCATAATTGCAGTTCATTGCAAATCAGCAGTGTGTATTCACTGTGAAAAGAATGATTGCCGTGTTAAAGCCAATCACTAATTTGTAGCACTTGTATTTAGTGAACGACAGGTTGTAGATTCGGGGTCAGGTTTTTTTAGGTTGGAATTGTTGCTTCCAGTTGATTTGTCTCGATCCACTGAATTACAGTTTAGAATAGTCAAGGATGAATTTATTAAAGTGTTAAATTGTAGCTCTACCCAAGCTGTTGATGCAAGACACCATATTTAATTTGCTGTTTATCTTAAATAGTTTGCACATTTGCGTTTATTCTTATTACCACGTAGCCTGTTAGCCTGGTATTAATTAATGGCGCTTTTTCAATCAATTACTGTAACCATAATTTGAGTTATTTTCATCATTTAGCCAAATGATAGCTGACATCTGCAAAACAAAAATTGTCAGCTGTCACCTTTATTTAGTCCAGGACCTCTCTGTAGAAAGCCGTATTATCATGTCCACTTTGCCTCATCATTTTCACTCTGTTGGTATTTCTGTGTTTATATGATGCCAAGTGTTGCATTTGGCACCTGAGCTTTTTAACCATGTCACTTTTTTCATGTGTTGTGTCCCATTTGACTGTCCTCTGCGCAACTCTCCACCTCTGCCTGTGTTGCCATCAGCCTCCCAAAAAGCTTTTGGATTATCTGCCGGAAAGTTCTGCCCATGTTTCGGCTGAGAATATAAAGGTAACTACTGATTCTTTATGCAGTACTGTGCCATCAAATCATTCATGTCTTCACCCTGATCATGACCACCCTGATCAACGGCATGTGCGGATCTTCAATTCATTAAGCAATTGCAATCACACAGTGGTGGAGGTCCTTTTGTCATTCCTGTCTGGTATGTAGTTGCTGATACATTTCGAGAAATGCTGAGGGCGTGTGAATTACAATAATCGGTCTGCAATTTTAACTAAAGCGTTAATCTTCTCATGATAATTGAGCACGTACTGAAGAGTGTCGTGCAGATCTTTTAACCAGCCACAACCGTATTATTGCCTATAATCATGGCAAATTGCCTTGTGATTTTGACACGTGATTCAAGCTTCAATTCAGGAATCAAGCATGAAGCTGCAGTAATGCAGTGATTAAGTTGCTGCACTGATAGTCGAGAGAAGCCTGGATTTTTATAGGACGAACTGACAAATTCAAGAATGTAGAGGCTCTTCGAATATTTATAAGATATCATTTAATTTAGTCCATTCAAACTCCTGTCTGGCAATCGACCAGACTAAATAATGGGGAAGCAGCAGGCATTAATTGGGGACCTGTGTGGACAGCCCCCACTAACAGCAGTTAGTGAGTGTACTAGGGTTGTTGGTGACAGGAAGTGCAGCAAGCCTCTGGTAAGCATCAGGAAGTAGGAAGTGTCCTCTATGGTTACAAGGCAGAAGGCAGTGGGGGAAAGATCAGTAGAGAGGCATAGACCTGTGCATTGGAGGCCCACTTTAAAACTTCCCTTCTGTATCTTTCCTTCTCAGGAATTCAGCTCACAACAGGATTACATGACGCAAGAAGAATGACCTCATAGTGTAATCTACTCTGCTTTTGCTTTCACGCCTCAGGTTGTTAATGCTGCAAAAGCTATGGGTCCTGACATCATTCCCCTAACCGTACTGAAGATTTGTGTTGCAGAGCTTGCCAAAACCCTGGCCCAGCTGTTCTAGTATCTACATCTACCTGACAGTGTGAGAAATTGCTTAGGTAAAATTGCCCCACACTCAAAAAGCAGAACAAATCCAACTTGGTCAATTAACATCCTATCAATCTATTCAATATCATTAGTAAAGTGATGGAAAGATACTCAACTGTGCTTTTTGAGCAACACTTGCTCAGCAATAACCTGCTTCTCAACACTTAATTTAGTTCTACCACAGTCACTTATCTCCCGACTTCAGTGGAGCCTTGTGGAAAAAACAGCTGAACTTTAACAAAACTCGGAGTCAGTGGGAGTTAGAGAATAAATTCCCCCCTGATTGAAGTCCTATCTAGCATGTAGGAAGAGGGTTGTGATTGTTGGAGGTTGGCTATCTCAGCTTCAGGACGTCTCTGCAGGAGTTCCTCAGGGTAGTGTCCTAGGTCCAACCATCTTTAACTGTTTCATCAGTGACTTTCCCTCCAATATAAGGTCGAAGGGATGGATTTTCACCGATGACTAGACAATATTCAGTACCATTGATGATTCCTCAGATACTGAAGCA
The DNA here is from genome assembly GCF_030684315.1 of Stegostoma tigrinum. Classification (NCBI taxonomy): domain Eukaryota; kingdom Metazoa; phylum Chordata; class Chondrichthyes; order Orectolobiformes; family Stegostomatidae; genus Stegostoma; species Stegostoma tigrinum. The sequence goes on from NC_081356.1 coordinate 112,260,703, forward strand.
GTCTATGTTCAAGTGCAGCAATCTGGACAATATCCAGGCTTGAACTGACAAGTGGCAAGTAACATTCATGTCACTCAAGTGTCAGGTAATTACCATCTCCAACAAGAGAGAATTTAACCATTGCCAATTGATATTTGATAACATTTGCACCACTAAATTCCCCACTATCAACATCCTGAGGATCACCAGTTACCAGGAGCTCAAACTGAACTCACCATATAAATACAGTAGATACAACAGCAAGTCAGAGGCTAGTAATACTGTAGCAAGTTACTCAACATCTAAATCCCTAAAGCATGCCCACAATCCACAAGACACAAGTTAGGATTATGATAGAATTCTTGTCACTTGCCTGGATGAGTGGTACTCCAACAATACTCAGGAAGCCTGATACTATCTGGGATAAAACAGCATCTTGATTGACACTGCATTCACAAACACTCATTCCCTCTGCTACTGATGCACAGTAGCAGCAGTGTGTACTATCTACAAGATGCACTGCAAAAATTCACCAAAGAACCTCAGACAGCACCTTCCAAACCCATGACCACTTCCCTCTAGAAGGATGAGGGCAGCAGCTACTTGGGAACACAACCACCTGCAAGTTCCCCTCCAAGCCACTGACCATCCTGACTTGGAAATATATTGCTGTTCCTTCACTGTCACTGGGTAAAAATCATAGAACACCATTCTTAAGGACATTATGAGTCACTTACCAGGACCAACAATATCTAAGAAAAAGACTACAGAGCAGACCATACTCTATGCTTCATTGAGAGGGAAATGAATAAAATCCAGTAAAAAGAAGGAATAAATACACCCAATGGGAGTAAATATTCAAAATAAATTGATCAAAGTTTAGCCTTTCCTAGAACACTGAATGTTGCTTTTTCTGAAGTTGGAAACTATTGGGTCTCACTGAACCGTGAACAAGTTGCATGAGAAAATAAAACCAAGAATAAACCATACTGCCCATTGAAGTACTGTGCCGTTCAGTTTGATTGTGGCTAATAGTCACCTCCAATATCCTACTGATTCTACATACTTACTGACTGCCAGAGGAACCCAAAATCTGTCAATCTCAGTGTCATGACCACCTGATGTTTCCATTACGTGTGGTTTGGCAGAACCACCAAACTGGTCGAGTCCTAAAGGACACAGCCATTTGGCTGGGTCTGCAGTGAGCAGTGAGGGAACCAACAAGAGGCAAAATTGTACCCGACTTTGCTCTCCCCAGTATGTCCAAGACATTGTTGGGAGTGAATACACGCAGTCCTTAAAGAGATGAAGCCTTGCCTCCACACTGAGGATGCTACATGACACTATCACTGTGCTAAATCAGACAGACTTCACATAGATCTAGCAATTCAAACTGGGCATCCAGGAGGCACTATGAGCCATCAACAGCAGCAGAATTGTACTCCAGCAAAATCATGGCTTGACTTACACCCCACCCAACCATTACCATCAAGTCAGGGATCAATGAAATAAAACTAAGAGCTGTGGGTGGTGGAAATCTGAAAGAAAAATAGCTAATGCTGGGGAGACTCAGCAGGTCTGGCAGCATCTGTAGAGAGAAAAACAGAGTTAATGTTTTGAGTCCAGTGATCCTTCGTCAGATGAAGAATTTTCTCTTTAAGTCTGGTTCACTAAATGGTGCCAGGAGCAGCACTGTGCCTTACCTGAAATTGCGGTGTCAACCTGGTGGAGCTACTAAACAGGAGTACTTGCATGGAAAACAGTAGAAATAGGATCTGATAGGCAAAGCTAAGCAATTCCAGAGCCAGTGGATCGGATCTAAATTCTGCAGTCTTGCCATATTGAGTCATAAACTAGTGGCAGACTGATGAACAACTCAGTGGAGGAGGAAGAGGCTCCACATATATCCTATTCTCAATGATGGAAGAGCCCAGCATATCAGTGCAAAAGGTAAGGCTGAAGCATTTGCAACAATCAAGTAGGTGATCCATCTCAGCATCCCCCACAGGTCCTCATTAACACAGATGCAAGTCTTCAGCCAATCATATCAAGAAACGGCTAAAGTCACGGGATACTGCAAAGGCTGTGGGCCACATCAACATTTCCACAATTGTACTGAAGTCCTGCCTTCCCTACCTTACCATGTCCTCAATCATTGCTACAGCACTGGCACCTATCTGACAATGTGAAAAATTGTCTTGGCCACCAAAAGCAGGACAAGTTTCAACTGGCCAGTTACCATGCCATCAGTCTACTCTCGATCATCAGTAAAGTGGTGGAACATTGCATCAACAATGCTATCAGTCAGCATCTGTTTAGTAATAACCTGCTCCTTGACACCCAGTTTGGGTTCTGCCCGGGCCACTCGGCGTTTGATCTCATTACCTTGGCCTCTTGAACTCCTGACCTTGGTTCAAACATGGACAAAAGAGCTGAATTCCAGAGGTGAAGTGAGAGTGACAGCCCTTTACATCAAGGCTCCATTCAAGCAAATATAACATTGACAAGCCCTAGCAAAACTGGAGTTAGTGGAAGTTGGGGACTATCTCTCTGCTAGTTAATATCTAGCACAAAAGCTGCATGCTACCCTGCCTTGGCACAATATCACCATTTCTGCTCCTTCCCTGTGTCAGAACCCTAGAATACCATTGCTAACAGCTTTGCGGGTATATACAAACTAGAGACTGCATGGCTTCGTATGCTTGCTTTAATTGGTCAGTACATTGAGTGTAGGATTTAGGACGTCATGTTGCGGCTCTGCAGGACGTTGGTTAGGCCATTTTTGGAATACTGTGTTCAATTCTTGTCTCTCTGCTAATGGAAAGATGTTGTGACACTTGAAAAGATTTGCAAGGATGTCGCTGTGTTTGCAGGGTTTGAGCTGTAGGGAACGATTGAATAGGCTGGGGCTATTTTCAGTGGAGTGCTGGAGGTTGAGGGGTGATCTTGTAGAGGTTTATAAAATCATGAGGAGCATGAATGGGATGAATAGCCAAGGTCTTTTTTCCCAGGGTAGGGGAGTCCAAAACCGGAGGGCAAAGGTTTAAGGCGAGAAGGGAAAGATTTTAAAGGGACCTGAGGGGCAACTTTTTCACGCAAAGCATAGAGCTGTCAGATGAAGTAGGGGAGGCTAGTACAATAACCATATTTAAAAGGCATCTGGATGGGTACATGAATATGAAATGTTTAGAGCAAAATGGGCCAAATGCTAGTAAATGGGACTAGACTAATTTGTGATATCTGGCCGGCATGGACGAGTTGGACCGAAGGGTCTGTTTCCCTGCTGTACATCTCTGTGACTCTACGTGTGGAGATATCCCTCAACAGCCCATTTAAAGCTGGGAGCTGTCCGGTCAGGTGATTTTTGGCAGCCATTTTTTGAACATTTTGTGTTCAATTCCAGTCCCTTTCATTTTTCTTTACACTAGTCTATAATGAGATAATTCCTTTGTCCATGACATCAGTCTTAAATATATTTGATGATGTTGCATGCACAACCCTCAGGGGAGAAAATTCCAAAGATCTCTAAAGTTAAATACAAGGTAAGTTGGGACGGTGGATCTTGGACCTGGTGATTTTTGTTTTGCTGTTCCTGACACGTGCTTTATTCTCTAATGATCACATACGAGAGAGTCTCATGTGCTATTTCAATTCTATGAATCACTGCTAACCACATGCTGCAGCTTTTAATGTAATTGTGGTTTGTATTGAAGGGATGCCGTACTATTTTGTCTTTTCCTTTTCAACTCACCGCCTCTCCACCCTTTTTTCCATACCAGCTGTCTTTTGAGTGTGAAAGTTTCCAATTGCGAATTCCAGAAGGGGTTTACGTATGCAGATTATTGTTAAACTACAGCATTGTAATACAAGGCTCATTCGCTCTACACAGATTACTCACAATGCCCAAGTAAATTAAGATTCCAGAACCCAGTGACACTAATTTATTTATGCTGAGACAATAATGGAGTGCTCAGTTTTGGGTTAATTAAACTCTTCATGGTAAATTGAGATCTAATTAATTTACTTCCTGAAGTAAACCTTGTCAATGTGGAGGCAAGTGATGTTCAAATTTACTAATTGTGCAAAATTACTGAATGTTAAATTGAACAAAAGCTGCTCGGAGCAATTTGTCACAATTAGGCAGTGGGGAACATTGAACTAATAAATCCAAATAGAAGTAGCATCACAAACATCTTCGGTTGAAGACTTTCACTGTTTATCGTGGAATCTCCATCAGCGTATTTTCACAAATAGAGAAAGGAATTTTTGTTTTACTTGGCCTGTCAGTGTCTTGATGCTGTTTGTGTGTCAGTCCTGTTCTGTTTCTCCATATCGTTGTGTTTAGTTCTCTGCTCTCTCTCTTTAGCCTCTGTGATGTTCTGTTTCTCTCTTATCTTCTTGTACAAAATGTGGAGGAATGCAATTGTGGGAGATATAGCAGTTTGGATCGGAAATTGGCTTGCTGAAAGAAGACAGAGGGTGGTAGTTGATGGGAAATGTTCATCCTAGAGACCAGTTACTAGTGGTGTACCGCAAGGGTCGGTGTTGGGTCCACTGCTGTTTGTCATTTTTATAAATGACCTGGATGAGGGCGTAGAAGGATGGCTTAGTAAATTTGCAGACTACACTAAGGTCGGTGGAGTTGTGGATAGTGACGGAGGATGCTGTAGGTTGCAGAGAGACATAGATAAGCTGTAGAGCTGGGCTGAGAGGTGGCAAATGGAGTTTAATGCAGACAAGTGTGAGGAGGTGATGCACTTTGGTAGGAGTAACCAGAAGGCAAAGTACAGGGCTAATGGTAAGATTCTTAGCAGTATAGATGAGTAGAGAGATCTTGGTGTCCATGTACACAGATCCTTGAAAGTTGCCACCCAGGTTGACAGGGCTGTTAAGAAGGCATACAGTGTTTTAGCTTTTATTATTAGAGGGATCGAGTTCCAGAACCAAGAGGTTATGGTGAAGCTGTACAAAACTCTGGTGCGGCCGCACTTGGAGTATTGTGTACAGTTCTGGTCACCGCATTATAAGAAGGACGTGCAAGCTTTGGAAAGGGTGCAGAGGAGATTTACTAGGATGTTGCCTGGTATGGAGGGAACGTCTTACGAGGAAAGGCTGAGGGACTTGAGGCTGTTTTCATTAGAGAGAAGAAGGTTGAGAGGTGACTTAATTGAAACATATAAAATAATCAGAGGGTTAGATAGGGTGGATAGGGAGAGCCTTTTTCCTAGGATGGTGACGACGAGCACGAGGGGGCGTAGCTTTAAATTGAGGTGTGAAAGATGTAGGACAGATGTCAGAGGTAGTTTCTTTACTCAGAGAGTAGTAAGGGAATGGAACGCTTTGCCTGCAACAGTAGTAGATTCGCCAACTTTAGGTACATTTAAGTCGTCATTGGACAAGCATATGGACGTACATGGAATAGTGTAGGTTAGATGGGCTTCAGATCGGTATGACAGGTCGGCACAGCATTGAGGGCCGAAGGGCCTGTACTGTGCTGTAATGTTTTATGTTCTATGTTCTTATCACTATGAAGGCCATTTCCCGAGGGTAGGGGAGTTCAAAACTGGGGAGCTTATCTTTCAGGTGAGAGGAAACATTTTTAAAAGGGACATGAGGGGCAACTTTTTCATACAGAGGGTGGTTTGTACTTTTGACATTTCAGTGCAGTACTCTAGGAGTGCTGCAGTGTTAGAGACACCAGCCTTTAGTGAGATTTTAAACAAAACCCATCCACCCTCCAGTCTTGGCCAGAAAAGATTCCATAGCACAATGTGAAGCAAGTTGAAGGAGTTTTCCCAATGTCCTGATTAACATTGTCCCTCAATCATCAACACATTAAAACAGGTTATCTGCCCATTTATCTGATTGCTATTTGTAGAATGTTGCTGAGTGCGAATTGATGCCATTTGTTTGTCTCAGGAGATAATGCACTGCGCATACGGTGTGTTTCACTTCTAAATTCAATATGACTGTTGTGTCTGAGGAGGCTGACTTGAGGGACACTGTCTTTTACAACTGGCCTGGATGAAGTATTGGCCCAAGATCAACTGATGATTTTCCCTTCCTGCAGACTCTCTTTCCCACCATCCAGCCATCTCTTTTGTCATCTGCTTTATCCACGTCTGTCCTGATGGCTTGTCTCCAGACACGTGGTCATCAACAAGGACTTCCCTGTCAACTTGGAGTCCTTTGAAGATCACAGACATGACTAAATTGTTGGTCTCATGCCAGTAGCCAACTTGCGGTAGAGTATATCTTGAATCAGTAGTGACTGCATTGGCTGGGTCATGCGAACCAAATGGACGATGGTCACATCCACAAAGACATGCTCTGTGTGCAACTTAGCCTCAGCCTTTTTCTACAAACCATCATGATGGGACTAATGGGGTGCCCGCAGGACCAACAGGGTACTCCATTAATGCAAAGCCTTCCTTACACCCTTATAAATAATCTTGTACCTGGAAATGAAAGCTATAAAGTGCTAAAAGAATAAACAATAACTCTTGGCCTTTCACTACACTAATTCTGAAAACATGTTACCATTGAGGTTAAAGAAACATAACCTTCTCAATCCACATCAATTAAAACACACTGTACTGCTGAGTTGTGGTCAAAATAACAATGACCTTGCCGTTTGTTGATCCATCTCTGCTGTTCTTTCATTTGACAACTTAAGTGCTTACGTGTTTTCATTGAAAAACCAAGTTCTAATTTTTACCGCTTCCATGTCCTCCAGCAAACGTTGGACATTGTTTTATAATGGCATTGGAATTAATATTAATGAAAATGGGTTTTTCAATTTGAAGTACCACCAACATCAGGACTCATGCCATTAACACCATCCCTGTCCCCTGCCTCCAGGAGTGGGATACCGTAACAAATTGTGTCCAAGAACATTTGTTACTTTTGTAAAACAGAGCCCATCTCTTGCCGTTTTTTTTTTGTTCATTCATGGGATGTGGGCACCACAGCCTTAGCCAGCCCTTACTGCCGTCCCTAATTGCTTACAGTGCAGTTAATATTCAACCACATTGCTGTGGGTCTGGAGTCACACATAGGCCAGACCAAGTCAGCCCGGTGGCTCAGTGGTTAGCACTACTGCCTCATAGCACAAGGGACCACAGTTCGATTCTAGCCTTGGGCAACCGTCCGTGTGGAGTTTGCACATTCTCCTCATGTCCGTGTGGGTTTCCTCCCGCTGTCCAAAGATGTGTGGGATGGGTGGTTTGGTCATGCTAAATTGCCCATAGTGTCTAGGGGTGTGCAGGCTAGGTAGACTAATCATGGCAAATGAAGGGTTACAGAGACAGAGGAGGGGGGTTCTTCAGGAGGTCAGTGTGGGCTTAATGGCCTGCTTCAACACTATAGGGATTCTATGATTCCAAGTCAAAGCCAGGTAACGGTGGCAGATTTCCTTTTAAAGGACATTAGTGAATCTGATAGTTTTGATGTTCTCCAGCGAGACAAAACTGATCTAGCCAACACTGAGTCCAGGCATAAAATAACTGACTGACTTCATTGGTGGCTTGATAAAACTATCACCAGACCATTCATTCCAAAGAACATCTGTGAGTGAAGAGTCCAGAATTCATCATCTAGAGAGAAGGACAGTGAGAAATTCTGTCAGATTGCATTTGTAGGTCGAGGATGATGTTTGCTATAGGTTGCTCGGTGCATTATTTTGGGACCCATAAAGGTAGGAAAGATTTGATCTTTTGCAGAGTTGCTTTTTCTTCCAGAAGCTCAAATTAGCAGCTAGGTTTCGTACATTAGTGATTATGCTTTGATTACTGAAACATTTCCGGATGCCCTGAGATCTCAGAAGGTGTTGAGGCTTTCTTTCCTGCCCTGTCCTTTAATCCTATAATGGAGAAGACTTTTAAAAAAAGGTCACCGTAAGCCCAGCTCGTATCTTACTGCTCACTCATTATGGAAGTTGTGCTGCAGGCACAAGATGTGTTTCTATCATTTCAGTGACTCCACCTTGAAGCAAAAATGAAAGGTAAAGGTGTCTCTCAAGCCACAGACGAGGGCCTCAAGACCCAGGTATCAGGGATAAACTATTAGAAATGCTCCAACAAGAAGGAATATCTCAAAGGAAATCTTATGAAATCTTTTTCTTTAAATTAAAAGCATGGAGATTGTGAAGTTCTAAAATTATTTTGTTAGGTCACAACCACCAGATGAGCTTGCAGCACATTCAGTGAGCTGTGAATATATTTGACTCAGTTAGCCCCAAGGGTTAGATAATCACACAACTAAGCAAAATTGTGATAGTTATGAGATAAATACAGATAAAGAGATTAAAAGTCGATACAGATGAAAGATCCTTTTATGGGTATAAATCAGGTCAGTGCAGTTATTTGGCTGTAGATTCTGTTTTTGAAGGTGAAGGGTTCAAAGTTTCAAGTCAGATTTGTGATAGATTCTGTGGTTGAATAGTTGGAAATTGCTTTTACAGATGGGCTCAGTAGCTAGAGCAGTCTGTATGTAACAGACAGACAGGTTTGCTGTGCTTGATTTCCCAAAGCCTTTCTCTGTTTGGCAAGAACTCTGTCTGTGTTGTCTTCCCAGGAAATTTTGTTTTCAAATGAGTTAAGGTTAGGCTAAGGGTTAGGGTTATACATCGTATACAGATGAAACCTAAGGTGCTTACTGTGTTAATGCTCATTGTCTGGTGAAGTAAATGACGCTGGAATTCTTTATGTGAGTCTTTCCAGTTTCTTCAACTTTTGTTGGAAAAAGTTTGAATTCTCACACCTTCAAAGAGGCCCATGTGCAATCTGAGGATTAATCAAATTCTGATTAACTCCCGTTGAGATTGGTGTAGAAAGGCTTATCGGTTGGTTCCTCTTTCTGACTGAAGTGAATCAACAGACGCAGTCAAGTCACTTCTGGGCAGCCATTTGTAACTGCTATGTTTATTTTTAAAAGGTCAAAGTAGCCTTCCTTATAACATATGAATGGATATATATGTATGTTACAATTATACACTCATGACTGATGTAGCAAAGTAACAGGATGAGGAGGCACAGAGATAACAAAGTGTGGGGCTGGATGAACACAGCAGGCCAAGCAGCGCCTTAGGACACACAGGTTCAGTTTTACCAGTGTATGTTTAGAGAAGTTGTCATGATCTGTTCTACAGTAATTGATATTTTTAGTATTGGGAAGGTGGATCAAACCATGGCTTTGGATTCTGTCAGGAATAGCAAAATACTACACAGGGTTAGAGATTGGATTATTGTCCTGGAGTGAAATAAAAGGAGGTGTTCTGTTCCATTCATGTTGTAATCTGTAACAGCGTTGTGTTCATTCATTTGACTGAGGAAACTGTGTCACTGAAATTAAAATTACGTGGAATACAAAATAATGACAATTGCTATCAATATTGCAGTCGTTAAGGAAAGAGCAGTTACTTTACATTAGGCTGTTGCTGATCAATGTGGTCCGACGCACTCACGGGAAATAGAGATCTACTTGGAAAGGAAACATTTGCAGAGCTATGGGGAAAGGAAGACAGGGGTTCTCATTGGTTAATTATCTCAAAGAGATCAACTTGCATTTCTGTAGACCTTCTGAGGACTTTTGACCAGAAAGTTCCTTTCAGCGAACTATCCAAAAAATGTCATCTGCAGATCAAGTGGGACCTGTACATATGGCGTTAAATCCATCTGTCATCTCATCAAGTCAGCATGAAGTACAAATGAACAGTACAGTATCAGAACATGAAGTGTAAATTAGAATACTAATTCAATTAAGGCACAGAAAACAAAAAAAGAGAAAGACTGCATAGAGAGAGTGAACTAAAATTGACGAAGATAAAGTAATTTTAAGAAAACCTGAACTTGATAATAATTAAAATCTGAAAGAATGAAAATCTACATTTGTAAAAGATGATTTTCATTGCTATCAAAGTTGTCTGTCATTAACGAAGGTATATTTCATTGGACACGTCCAGTCTTTCTCGTGCATTTAATGTGTATATGTCTGGTAATTATTTCAGACCATTCCATGCATCTTTACTGGGGATTCTTTCAGCAAGCTACTAATAGCAGATAGCTTTAGGCAGAGCAGACATCTTGGACAGCAACTTTCTGATTTTGCATTTATCTGTGAACGTGTGATTGCTGGCAATTAGTGAAAATGTTGATTTAAATAGTTATTGTTTTAGTTACACAGTGCAGCTCATGAATCCATGTTTTTTTGTATGATGGATATGTATCCTTTACCTTGCATGCAAGTGGGGGCTTAAATGTTTTCCAATCAATGTGATGGACAGCAGGTGAATGACAGCCACAAAATTGATTTTGCATTCTAAAACTGATTTGGAGTTGAGTTCCTTGGAGGATGAGAGACTAATGCAAGGACATCTCTGTTGAAAGGGAGGTGGCAAGGGTATGGGGAGGCTGAAAACAACAAGAGAACTGAATGAGACTCAAATTGTGAAGATCCTGTTGATGTTAATGCAGAACTCAATAGCTCCAATCATTGCTGTCTGCCAGTCAGATTTCTAGCTAGCCGGTCTGAAAGAACACCAGTGGCAGGAAGCCACAACTGAGGACCCTTGCCTATTGTTGCTGGCAAATGGGTGATCAGGGCAGATTTGCAGTCAGGACAGGGATGAGGGAAGCATTGGTTAGCTCATTCTAACAGATATGGGGAGGCGGGCTACTTGGAGGGTAATGAGGGTTATGACCCACTCTTCAGGCTGTTCCAGTGCATGCTACAACACTGACATCTCATCTCCCTGACAAGTGGAAATTTGTCCAAGTATGTCCAGGAAACTAAACAGTGTCAAATCTAACTCACCCAAAATCTCTTTCTGCATTTTTCACCAAGAGTTAGGCATTCAAACACTTCATCGCTAATGTCATTAGTTGGAAGCTGCTGGATTGTATTGAATTCAAGTCAGTGTTGGTAAAAAAAATGCTTATTTGTTTTGCAACTTGACATCTACTATCTACAGCTCTGAATTGGGTCATTAGCCTGAGATAGGGCGATACTCTCACCCTGTGTCACCAGGCCCCTCTTAATGAGTGGATAATCTGGAGAATTCTCCCATCATTGAAGGGTGGCAAATTAGCCTCTACAAAGTGCAACCCCCTCCAGCCCCCACTCCCCACATTCAGAAGTAAAAATAAAAATATGTTTGTCAGGCAGGGCATTTTCACTTTTAAAGTTTTTAGAGTGTAAATTGGTAATTGATAATGGGAATTAAACGCAGTTGCCAATCAGGAAAATGGATTTGTTTTGGAGTTAAATTTACACAGTAGGAATTTAGAATTTGGCTGGTCGAGGGACAAGTATTAGTCAGTCCTTCCAAACAGTTTCAGGAAACGTGTAAGCTTTATGACACCACAACCCACTTTCACATTTCTATTTATTGTTTATATTTCGGGTGATGTGTGTAATAGATCCTTCTGTAAATCCAGCTATGTCCAGCTATTGCACTGGGGATGCCAAACTCAGAAGAAATACACTAAAAAAAACTAAACATGGGGCTGCAGATAAAGACTTCTGCTCAGTCAGTAGTAATTCTAATCCTCGCTTTTCAACTACTTCTTTTGCAGACCTCTTTTTATAATACTTCGATAGATAGACCATTGGAGAGACCTTCCAGGTGAGTCTTAATTGATAATGTTGCTTTACTTCCTTTAGTTCCATTTTTGTTCTAAATGCATATTGAGTATGATCTGTCCCTGATTTCAACTTTTGTTGCTGCTTATATGAAATTCTGCACATTTTGTAAACACTGTGATATTTCATTCTAATAGTAAACTTTGCCTATTCATTGATTTGGACTGTACAGGAGAAACCTTTAGAGTAAATTTTCATTTGTTTGGTTGTAGAATTGGTTTATCTGATCAGTGCAAGGTATGGTTTGCCGTTTGAAAATGGGGAAATTGTTTAACGTAAGCTTGCAGAATTAGATGTGCATTTTTATTGTTTCTGAATGGAAGAAATATTATTTGTTGAACTTGTGAACATTATCCAGATTTTAAAAGCAAAGAAACAATTTTATTTGTTAAGTAATGTGGGATATGGGCTATTCTTACTTTCTTCTTTGGAAATAAAGGCAAGGCAGTTTCCTCTAAGGAGTATGACTTTGATTGTCTCTGGATTCTCTACCAGAGAGTTTCAATGTATACGTATATGATTATAAAAGCTTTATCTTACCTTCGTCGTGGACAGCTCTTGTAAAATTCTTAAAAACCATTCCATGGTTGCAAATAACCTTTCGTGAGCTTTACCAAATCTTGGCAGACTCAGTGTCTGAGGTATAGTGCTAGAGACTCTGGTTACAGGTGTAACCAGCAAAGATTCTCTTAATTTTTCTCTTTGATGAACTTTGAAAAAAACTTTATAACTTTCATGGGATTCTACACTCTCACAAGCTTCCATCCTTCACACCTTGAATGACTGATAATTACATGAAAACAGTTCTTTTTTTACTTTGCTAAACAAAACTGTTGATTGTTCTTATCTTTGTTTTATGATTGAGCTGACCTTATATCTGAACGTTCTTTGACTTGCTAATCATCATTCACATGAATGAAAACTAAAACAAATTTGCCGACAAACTTTGCTAAAGATCACTAATATCATGATGCTTTCTCAAATTGATCAAATACAGCATTGTAAAATTTACAGCTACCATAGAAATCTACAAGCTATTTATAAGTAAAAGAAAACAAAACATTTAATTAGAGATGGTAGGAACTGCCAATGCTGGAGAATCTGAGTTAACAAGGTGTAGAGCTGGATTGACACAACGGGCCAGGCAGCATCAGAGGAGCAGGAAAGCTGACATTTTGGGTCTGGACCCTTCTTCAGGAAAGGAGGGTCCAAACCCGACACGTCAGCTTTCTTACTCCTCTGATGCTGCCTGGCCTCCTGTGCTTATATAGCTGTACACCTTGTTATATGAAACATCTAATTATATGTGATTAAACTGAATCCTAGCCCTTCGTATAACTCTGTATATCATCGAGTTTCTTGCTGCCTGGATCAATATTACAGATAGTAGTAAAAGGAAAATGCTGCAAATGCTGGAATTATGAACTAAAAACAGAAAGAGCTGAACAAATTCAGGAGGTATGGCAGCATCTTTGGAGAAAGAAAGAGTTAATGTTTTGAGTCCAATTTTTCTGATATAGTCTGAGATTTAGTTTTGACTTCCAAAGTTATTTTTTCCACATCTCATAACAGATTATATTTATCAAATATCAACCAAAGCTCTAAAGAGGGGTTGTGTTGGATTCTTTTAACTCTTGTTTCTTTCTCCACAGATGATGTTAGACCTGATGATTCTTTCCAACAACTTCTGTTTTTATTACAGAATGTGGCATTCGTTTGGGCAATGAACCCTTAACCTTATTTACAGACAATATTGTGCTAAAGTCAAATAGATAATTGTGATTGAACTTTTAATTAATTTATCAGTGAGTACAAGCAGTTTAATAATCCCTAAGGATAACCATCATGGCTCCCAAGAATTCTGTCCCTTTTAATTCACCTCTTGCTTTCACTGCACACTGTCAATGTTCATTTACTTTATTTTATTTGCAACAAAGTGCTGATTGTAATTACTTTTGACAGGGAAACCATGGAGAAGTTTGTTTTTTCACAGTTTATCATTATTTCTGAATGGATGTCTATGTTTAGACACCATAGAAATTGATACAAAGTTTTAAAAGGACAGTTTATATGTTTCAGCTTTAAAATGGTTGCTGGTTTAATGCAGTTACTCCAGGAACTTGTTAGTATTTCGTACCTTTGTGGATTGTCCCAACTGCTATTATTCATTGCTTGTCTCTGAGACTGAAATATACTCATTACTTAGATTGCTGCTGGCTTTTATGGCCAGAAAATTAACTGTCTTCACTTTGAGAATTTGAAATACAGCAGGTTTAATTCTTGGAAACAAACAGCATTACAGGTACAGAGATAGTAGGAACTGCAGATGCTGGAGAATCTGAGATAACAAGGTGTAGAGCTAGAGGAACACAGCAGGACAAACAGCATCAGAGGAACAGGAAGGCTGATGTTTCGGGCCTAGACCCTTTGTCTAGGTCCAAAACGACAGCCTTCTTGCTCCTCTGATGCTGCTTGGCCTTCTGTGTCATCCAGCTCTACATGTTATTATGTCTTATAGCAGTACAGGTACTACTGCTAGAAATTTATCACAAGTAAAATTTGTTTTGTTGCCTTCATTGAAAGTAGATACATCTTTTTGTCCAATCCAACTGTATCTCCCTAATATTCACAAACTCCTTCACAATTCCAGTCAGGATTTTTCAGTCTTTCTAGCCTCACTTTGCATCTGATCACAGAACCAAAGACATGTAAAAGCAGGGACGAATAGCATGCAGGCACTAGGATGCCACCTTATTGCTAGGGCAAAGTAATGCTAACCCCAAAGCCTTTCCTTGCTGTCACTAAATAGCGTTACATTTTCATCTGCCTCAAATGTTTATTTCCTTTATCCTTAAAAGATGTGCAGCTGTCTATCATAATCTTTGGTAAAGCAATGTAGACCTATATGAAAATAAAAAAAAAACCTCTCACCGTTTTTTTAAACTGTCTCCCCACCAGACAAAATATTTCTTCCTGATTCATTTGATCAAAACCTTCATTATTTAATAGTTTCCATTTAATCTGTCCTTTTAGTTTTCTCTGCTTCAGTGAAAATAGCCGCAGCATTTTAAGCCTATCCTCGGAACTGTGATGTAGCATCGATGATATCTTTCTGATCAACCCTGAATTCTCCTTTCCAGACACTGCTTACAACCCAGCTCTGTGGAGCACATGTTTTGTCTCAAGCCCTACTTTATCTGCTAGGTGGCTTTATGTCACATACCTGTTCTAATGAGACCCCTATGAAATGTACCAAGATGCTTTAAATAAACGATAGAAATACAAGATGCTGATGTATTTGATTGTTCAATAATTTGAACCACTAGGGGTCACATTTCATCTATTCTTCAGGCTCTTTCCATTTGAGTTTATTTTTTAAATTTAACCCTTTCAGAGTTGTTATTACGCATGTCTGGACCAGGTGGGACTTGAGTCCTGACCTCCTGGCCCAGGGGTAAGAATTCTACCACGGTGCGACAGGAGGGCCATAAATTGCCAGTCCTCAGAATTGAATGCCACCCTCCCAACACTGAGTGTGAAGATTTGGTGGACATTAATTGGATGGGAGGGGGGCAGTGTGAGGACCCTGCCAATTTCAAACCACAACCCAATCAGGTCAGGGGGAGGCACACTGGCAGAAGCCCTTCCTGCATGAATGCCAATTCAGGCCTTTCAACAGGTAACTAATATTCACTCAAGGATCTCATCCTACAACTGCTAATTATTGAATTAGTGATGGACAACAAAGCCACAACAAAAATACATCTAAAATGCAAATCCTGCATACACTGTCCCCCTGCACTCCTCTCACCCTTTGTCCATCTTGGGCAGCACTTTCCCATTTGGAAATAAAATAGGAGTAATGAGCATGTTGGATGGAGTCATATCCAGTAATGCCTGGGGCATTATCTTGACCAACCAGGCATTTTTCTGCTCATTAGCAATGCCAGTGAGATGTTGCATGAATTAACTTGGCAAATGATACGACAAGCAAACAGGATGTTCTTGTCACTGCCTCAACCTCCCAGGCTCTGAGGGTGTCATACAATATTTGAAGGCCACTTGCTGCATAATATGCCTACAAATCCAACCATGGGACCTAAGGACAATCATACTTCCAGGTTTTTTTCATATTCTTATTCCTTTTGTAGGATGTGGGTGTTGCTGGCTGGTCAGCATCTCTTGCCCATCCCCGTTTGCCCATGAGAAGGTGGCCAGGAGCTGCCTTCTTGAATCACTGCAGTCCACCTGCTGTAGGTTGACCCACAATGCCACAAGGGAGAGAATCCCTGGATTTTGATCCAGCAACATTGAAGGAACAGCAAAATATTTCCAAATCAGGATAGTGAGTGGATTGGGAAACTCAAAGGTGATGACATTCCCAATTACATGCTGCCCTTGTCCTTCAAGATGGAAGTGGTCGTGGGTTTGGAAGGTGCTGTCTGAGGATCTTTGATAAATTTCTGCGGGTGCATCTTGTGGATAGTACACACTGCTGCTACTGAGCATCGGTGGTGGAGGGAGTGAATATTTGTGGGTGCAGTGCCAATCAGGCAGGCTGCTTTGTCCTGGATGGTGTCAAGCTTCTTGAGTGTTGTTGGGGCTGTATTCACCCAGACAAGTGGGGAGTATTCCATCACACTCCTGACTTGTACCTTGTGGATGGTAGACAGGCTTTCAGGAGATAGGAGGTGAGTTATTTGCTGTAGTATTCCTAGCTTCTGATCTTCTCTTGTAGCCACTGTATTTATGTGGTGAGTCCAGTTGAGATTCTGATCAACAATAAGAACCACAATGTTGATAGTGTGAGATACAGTGATGGTAACACAGTTGAATATCAAGGGACGGTGATTAGGTTGTCTCTTATTGGTGATGGTCATCACCTGGCATTTTTGTGGCGTGAATGTAATTTGCCACTTGTCAGCCCAAGCCTGGATATTGTCCAGATCTTGTTACATGTGAACGTGGGCTGCTTCAGTATCTGAGGTGCTGAACATTATGCAATCATTGGTGAACATCTCCATTTCTGACCTTATGATCAATGGAAGGTCATTGATGGAGCAGTTGAAGATGGTTGGGCCTACCCTGAGGAACTCCTGCAAAGATGTCCTAGAGTTGAGATGACTGACCTCCAACGACCACGACCATCTTCCTGTGTGCCAGGTATGATTCTTACCACCAGAGAGTTTGCCCCTGATATCCATTGATTCCAGTTTTTCTCGGGCTCCTTGATGCTATACTCGCTCACATACAGCCTTGATATCAAGGTCTGTCACTCTCACCTCACTCTGGAATTCAGCTCTTTCATCCATGTTGGAACCAGGGCTGTAATGAGGTCAGGAGCTAAGTGGCCCTGGCAGAACCCAAACTGGGCATCACTGAGCAGGTTACTGCTGAGCAGGTGCTACTGGATAGCACTGTCGATGGCACCTTCCATCACTTTACTGATGATCAAGAGGAGACTGATGGGGTGGTAATTGGCCTGGTTGGATTTGTCCTACTTTTTATGTATAGGACATACCTGGACAATTTTACACATTGTTGGGTGGACTCCTGTGCTATAACTACACAGGAGCAGCAAGTTCTGGAGCATAAATCATCAGTACAATTGCCAGAATGTTGTCAGGGCTCATACCCTCTGCAGTATCCAGTGTCTCCAACATTTTCTTGATATCACGTGGAGTGAATCGAATTGGCTGAAGACTGGTAAGACTGACCACAGGAGGAAGCTGAAGTGGATCACCACTCAGCACTTCTAGCTAAAGATTCCTGCGAAATCTTCAGCCTTATCTTTTGCACTGATGTGCTAGGCTCTTCCATCATTGAGGATGGGGATATTTACGGAGCCTCCTCCTCCAGTGAGTTGCTTAATCGTCCATCACCATTCACGACTGGACGTGGCAGGACTGTGGAGCTTAGATCTGATCTGCTGGTTGTGGGATCACTTAGCTCAGTCTATCACTTGCTACTTTTGCTTTTGGCTTGCAAGTATCCTGTTTGGTGGCTTCACCAGGTTGACACCTCATCTTCTGGTATGCCTGATGCTGCTCCTGGCATGCCTTCCTGCACTCTTGATTGAGCCAGGGCTGATCTCCTGGCTTGATAGTAATGGTTGAGTGGCGGATATGCTAGGCCATGAGGTTACAGATTGTGTTGGAGTACAATTCTGCTGCTGTTGATGGCCCACACCGCCTCATGGATGCCCAGTCTTGAGTTGCTAGATCTGTGTGAAGTCTGTCCCAGTTAGCACGGTGATAGTGCCACACAACACGACGGAGGTTGTTCTCAATGTGAAGGTGGGACGTCGTCCCCATAAGAACAGTGCAATGGTCACTCTTACCAATACTGTCATGGACAGATACATCTGCAGCTGGCAGATTGTTAACGCTGCAGTCTAGAATGTTTTTCCCTCTTATTGGTTCCCTCACCACCTGCCGCAGACCTAGTCTAGCCGCTATGTCCTTGAGGACCTGACCAGCTTGATCGGTAGTACTGCTGCCAAGCCACTCTTGGTGGTGGACATTGAAATCCCCCACCCAGAGTACTTTCTGTGTCCTTGCCATCCTCAGTGTCTCCTGTAAGAGTTGTTCAACCTGAGGGAGGATGGTATGTGGTGATCAGCTGGGGGTTTCCTTGCCCATGTTTAACCCAAAGCCATCAGACTTCACCAGGTCCAGAGTCAATGTTAAGGACTCCCAGAGCAACTCTCTCCCAACTGTATACCACCATCCCACCACCTCTGCTGGGTCTATCTGCCAGTGGAACAGGACATATCCAAGGAAAATGATGGTGGTATCTGGCACATTGTGAGGTACGTTCTGTGAGAATGACTATGTCAGGCAGTTGCTTGACTAGTCTGTGAGACAGCTGTCCCAATTTTGGCACCGGTCCCTAGATGTTAGCGAGGAGGAGTTTGCATGGTCGACAGGACTGTTTTAGTAAATAAAGTGTGAAGCTGGATGAACACAGCAGGCCAAGCAGCATCTCAGGAGCACAAAAGCGGACGTTTCGGGCCTAGACCCTTCATCAGAGATGGGGATGGAGTGAGGGTTCTGGAATAAATAGGGAGAGAGGGGGAGGTGGACCAAAGATGGAGAGAAAAGAAGATAGGTGGAGAGGAGAGTATAGGTGGGGAGGTAGGGAGGGGATAGGTCAGTCCAGGGAAGATGGACAGGTCAAGGAGGTGGGATGAGGTTAGTAGGTAGGAGATGGAGGTGCGGCTTGAGGTGGGAGGAAGGGATGGGTGAGAGGAAGAATAGGTTAGGGAGGCAGAGACAGGCTGGGCTGGTTTTGGGATGCAGTGGGGGGAAGGGACGAACTGGGCTGGTTTTGGGATGCGATGGGGGAAGGGGAGATTTTGAAGCTGGTGAAATCCACATTGATTCCATTGGGCTGCAGGGTTCCCAAGCGGAATATGAGTTGCTGTTCCTGCAACCTTCGGGTGGCATCATTGTGGCACTGCAGGAGGCCCACGATGGACATATCATCTAAAGAATGGGAGGGGGAGTTGAAATGGTTCGCGACTGGGAGGTGCAGTTGTTTATTGCAAACCAAGCGGAGGTGTTCTGCAAAGCGGTCCCCAAGCCTCCGCTTGGTTTCCCCGATGTAGAGGAGGCCACACCGGGTACAATGGATGCAGTATACCACATTGGCAGATGTGCAGGTGAACCTCTGCTTAATATGGAAAGTCATCTTGGGGCCTGGGATAGGGGTGAGGGAGGAGGTGTGGGGGCAAGTGTAGCACTTCCTGCGGTTGCAGGGGAAGGTGCCGGGTGTGGTGGGGTTGGAGGGCAGTGTGGAGCAAACAAGGGAGTCACGGAGAGAGTGGTCTCTCCAGAAAGCAGACAAGGGTGGGGATGGAAAAATGTCTTGGGTGGTGGGGTCGGATTGTAGATGGCGGAAGCGTCGGAGGATGATGAGTTGTATCCGGAGGTTGGTGGGGTGGTGTGTGAGAACGAGGAGGATCCTCTTTGGGCGGTTGTGGCGGGGGTGGGGTGTGAGGGATGTGTTGCGGGAAATGCAGGAGACGCGGTCAAGGGCGTTCTCGACCACTGTTGGGGGAAAGTTGCGGTCCTTGAAGAACTTGGACATCTGGGATGTGCGGGAGTGGAATGCCTCATCCTGGGAGCAGATGCGGCGGAGGCGGAGGAATTGGGAATAGGGGATGGAATTTTTGCAGGAGGGTGGGTGGGAGGAGGTGTATTCTAGGTAGCTGTGGGAGTCGGTGGGCTTGAAATGGACATCAGTTACAAGCTGGTTGCCTGAGATGGAGACTGAGAGGTCCAGGAAGGTGAGGGATGTGCTGGAGATAGCCCAGGTGAACTGAAGGTTGGGGTGGAAGGTGTTGGTGAAGTGGATGAACTGTTCGAGCTCCTCTGGGGAGCAAGCGCCGATACAGTCATCAATGTAACGGAGGAAGAGGTGGGGTTTGATGACCTGTCCATCATGGGCCTCCTGCAGTGCCACAATGCTGCCACCCGAAGGTTGCAGGAACAGTAACTCATATTCCGATTGGGAACCCTGCAGCCCAATGGTATCAATGTGGACTTCACCAGCTTCAAAATCTCCCCTTCCCCCACTGCATCCCAAAACCAGCCCAGTTCGTCCCCTCTCCTCACTGCACCACACAACCAGCCCAGCTCATCCCCTCCCCCCACTGCATCCCAAAACCAGCCCAGCCTGTCTCTGCCTCCCTAACCTGTTCTTCCTCTCACCCATCCCTTCCTCCCATCTCAAGCCGCACCTCCATTTCCTACCTACTGACCTCATCCCACCTCCTTGACCTGTCTGTCTTCCCTGGACTGACTTATCCCCTCCCTACTTCCCCACCTATACTCTCCTCTCCACCTATCTTCTTTTCTCTCCATCTTCGGTCCGCCTCCCCCTCTCTCCCTAATTATTCCAGACCCCTCACCCCATCCCCGTCTCTGATGAAGGGTCTAGGCCCGAAACGTCAGCTTTTGTGCTCCTGAGATGCTGCTGGGCCTGTGTTCATCCAGCCTCACACTTTATTATCTTGGATTCCCCAGCATCTGCAGTTCGCATTATCTCAGGACTGTTTTAGTTGTTGTCTTTTCTGGTGCTTCAGTTAATGCCGGATGATGCATCTGGTTTCATTTCTTTGAAACTCTGTAGTGATTGGTGCAACTTAGTGGCTTGCTAGGCCATTTCAGAGGGCAGTTAAGAGTCAACCACATTGCTGTAGGCCTGGAGTCACATGTAGGCCAGAGCAGGTGAGGGTGGCAGATTTCCTTCCCTGACGGGGCATTAATGAACCAGATAGCTTTTCCCACTATTGACAGTGATTTCATGGCCATCAGCAGGTTCTTAATTCCAGTTTTTTTTAAATTGAATTCTAATTCCACCATTGGCTGTGGTGGGATTTGAACCTGGATTCCCAGGACATTAAATGGATCCGACGATAATATCACTGGGCCATCTCCTTTCTTTCAGGTTCTCTGAAACTACAGGCCGGGTGCTGCTAGACAGGGTGATGGAGACAAGGCCCATTCTCCCTCTGGCTGACCAGATAAGAAAGGCTATCCAATCAGACCCATGCAGACTGGGTAAAGATCACAGGCTGGGTCAGTGCTACATCCACAGGGACAGGCAGCCATGCCCCTTCAGATTCAATGATTTATAAGAAGCAAAACACTGCAGATGCCAGAAATCTAAAGTAAAAACAGAAACGTGCTGGAGAACCTCAGCAGGGCTGGCAGCATTTGTGGAGGCAGTCACTGAGACTGCTTTGACTCTTATGCAGAACCCAGTTGAACACAATGCATTCTGGAGAAGACACACTGGACTCAAAAAGTTATTGCTTTCTCTCTCTCCTCAGATGTGGTCTGACCTGCTGAGTTTCTCCAGCACTTCCTATTTTGCAGCTCAATTATCTTCTGCACTTGGCATGAGTAGGTAGCAGCATCTTTCGCTACCTTATACTCAGAGGGTCAGCATTAAATTAGAAAGCAACTGGAGACCTCTGTGAGATATCACAGACAGCACCTCATAAGTGCTTCCAGAGTGTCACTGATGCAATGTTCACCAGATCCCACCTTTTCATTTCTTGCCAGCTCAGTGTGGGCTGTCTACCGAGCCAGTGCATTCAGTTTCTCAGCCACTGCTCGCCTCCCATACCTGCTTTCAGTTGTGCCCACTTAGCTTTGAGAGCATCCGATTGCCAATCAGCAGTATTCATGAAAAAAGAGGATTCCATTCCCTTGATGCTGAACCAATTTGTGACTGTAACAGCCAGATTTTGGACATATGCGCTTGATATCCATGGTGCTGCGCCAACCAAAGCATTCACAGCTTCAACCTCCTGGACCAAAGGTAGGGAAACTACACTGTGCCACAATTGCTAAGGCCCTTGGTTTATTCAATGATAGTTGTTGGGAAACAAAAGGCTAGCCCTCTGTCACAACTGACTCAATTGGGAATCGTGCTCCAATAATCAAGCCCCACTATTCGATGAACTCTCACAAATGTGTAACTACCCAATTAAAGCACCAAGATGATCAATTTGCCTGACTGGCTGCTATTCAGAACAGAAGTAATTCACTCCAGATCTCACCATTACCAATAAATTATCAATTCTTATTAAACAAGTTGATTTTTTCGCAAATAGTTTAAGAAACCTAATGCTAATTTACTACTGTACAACTTAAACTTTAAAATCCCAAGTACACACATTCACTCACAAATAAGACAGAAAAAAACAGATGGTTTTACAGTGATTTATGAGTGGGAAAACATAGCTAGGAGAAACAAATTTTGTAGATCAAAGTCCAAACGATTAGCGTGGGCTCATTTGTTTCTCTCAGTTCTTTCGATTTTAATGGAATGGTGATGTATTATTGCCCATAGAATGATGGTTGGCCTTTGATTCAGTTGGGTGGATCTAAGTCTTTTCTTGTGTTATTTCACAACTAACTGCAGTAGTGCGCTAGAAACGAAGTGCTACTATTCCTAGTTATCAAAAATATGAAAAATTGATTGACCACCAAGTTGTCCAATTTTACCTAACTCAGATTAAAATAATTTGATGACCAGGGTTTTGTGGATATGTTTAAACTTATAAGCTAAACTCTATGCTTTTTAAAAATTCTCTCTCTCTCTCGCTCACACACATACACACACACACACACACACACACACACACACACACAAGGCAAGGCATTAATATTATAGACAGGAAGGAAAAGACAGGAAGGAAAATTTATCACGGAGACATAGTTTTTGAACCAGATCAGATCACAGATACTGATCATGAGATAACAAGGTGTAGAGCTAGATGAACACAGCAGGCCAAGCAGCATCAGAGGGACATTTCAGGTCTGGACCCTTCTTCAGAAATGGGGGAGGGGAAGGGAATTTTGAAATAAATAGAGAGGTTCATCCAGCTCTATACCTTGCTATCTCAGGTTTTCCAGCATCCTACTGAATCACTTTTGACTCCACTGCGAAGCCTCTTCTCAGGATCTTTACCTTGAAGAAGTTACCCTCCGAAATGACCTCAGTGGATTTCTCTCCCACTGCAAATCCATCTTCCATCTGTCTCCCTCCCTCTCTGTATTTATTTCAGAATCCCCATCCCCTCCCCCATTTCTGAAGAAGGATCTAGGCCCAAAACGTCAGCCTTTCTGCTCCTCTGATGCTGCTTGGCCTGCTGTGTTCATCCAGCTCCACACCTTGTTATCTCAGATTCTCCAGCATCAGCAGTTCCTACTGTCATAGATATTGATCAGTTGTTTTCTTTTGACTCCTTTCAACTCTTAGCTAACGATGTAAATAGCTCGATTTTCATTCATTGGTTGAGGGTGTACCCTTTCAGAGTCTCTGAGGATGATACTTCCCATATTCCTTTCCATAAAGGAATTTGCCAAGGAAGCACTTTATAGGAAAACAATGAGTGAAAGTGGCTGCCAGGAAATTTCTACTGTCGTAGTGTGCAGCAGAAACTCCCAGCCTGTGAAGGAGAAAGCACTTAAAGCTCTTTCTCTGTCTTGTGTAGAGAAGTAAGAGAGAATTTCTTGTTAACAGTCTTCTGGGTATTTCTGAGTGTGCTGTGCTCACAGGTCTATCACAAAATGTAGCTTAACCAATCCAAAGGCTCTCATGAGGTAGACGTTCCTTACTTAAAGACTCCTGAGGCTGGTGTCTCTGCAAAATTAGAATCTTCTCAGGCACAGAACTACCTGAACATGTACCCCATAGGTTCAAGACATGAGCATGTCCCACCCTACAGACATGAATTGGCCCCTGGCACTGTGACCATTCTCTCAGAAACATTTAAAAGACAGTTGGATAAGTGCGTGAATAAGAAATCTTTGGAGGTATATAGGCCAAGCGCAAACAGGTGGGACTAGTTTAGTTTGGCCTTATGGTCAGCATGGACTGGTTGGACCTATTTCCTTGCTGTATGGCTTTATAAATGCTGGCCTTGCCAGTGATATCCACATTCTATAAAGGAACAGTGACAAAGAAAAATCATCAATGCTCAAAGTTATATTTCTTTGAACTGGCGTTGTCTGCATAATTTAACATTATAATGTTAACTTGACTGAACGTTTCATTCACAGTAAACTGGGGAAATTCTGTTTTCCTGCACTGAGTAAGCAGGCACCATAAATGCAGTAAAATAAGTTGTGCAGTAATCCAATTAACCTGATTCAATCTGTTAGTGCCACAAGTCCTGCAAGCGACTACAGAAAGAGGCGGAAGTCTGAACCTTCAGTGAACCATCAGAGAGCACAGAGTGATCACACAATGCAGAAGGGCAGTGTTGACCTCCATGGAATGACCAGGAGGTCACTAACTAATTCTTCACCATCTTCACCATCCAGAGTTAAAGGTAAGGTGCCAAAGTACCTGCTGCCGTAAACTGCAGCCGGGAGAGACGAAGGTCTTTTCCTTCAATAAGCATAAGTTAAATATTTATGTTAAAATTTGGTGTTTCAGTAAATGAAATGCTTCTAATTGCTGTAAAACTTGGATGACAATATATGCTGTGTGAAAATAACTAGTTTGTAATGAGAATATGGCAAAGGATTCGATTTTCACCAGTCAGTCTGGAATAACCTTTGTTGTTTTAGAGTGACAATGTGTTCTCCCATCATTGGCGAAGATTCTTTTTTGTGCTTATCGGTAAGATGAAACCCAAAGTGCACTGACACCTTTTTCGATTTCACTACGACCCTTCTGCTCCTCAGCATATGCCATTGACAAGTTGAGGGCCAATGTCCTGACTTCTGGGAGCCGTGTGAAGCTGGGGTCTCACTTTGCGGTAATAATGAGAAAGTTGGTTTCTGGTCAATGAACCAATCTCAGGTTGCAACATTTTCGGACAACAATGGTGTACTAAAATGGTGAAGGGATCACATTGTCACCATGTAGGAAATGCCTGCGTAGCTCAACTCATTCTTGTTTGTCAAATATTCATTGCTAACTTTGAAAAGATCTCTCTTCAAACCCAAGAAAATAAATTGTCGGGAATATGAATTAGTCAAATGCAGTATTGTCTCCTGTGTCTTTTGGCCAAACCCTGGCATTTCCAGCAAGTATGATGCCAAAGTAGTGTGCAGTCTGCCATCCATTCTGTTCAGACAGGAGTAACAATACAAATGAATGACCCAACTTAATCAGTCCTAGGAAAAAGATAATGCTGGCATATCTTTATAATGGTTGAATGATCCTGCGTGCTTGCTGAGATTATAAGGTGCTATAAATTTCAATATTGACGCATTGGCTTTCTGAAGGTTTCTGAAAAGCTTTTTTAAAAGACCAGTTTTTGGCTGCATTAGTGTTATTTGTCAGACAAGTTATGTTATCAAAGCAATGTTGCTGATAATTCTGAATTTATTGAAGAAAATGTTGATATGCTCTAAGTTTAGAAGTGAAGAAGTTTTCCTTTAAAAAGCTGCCACTCTTACCTTATTCACTTTACTTTCTACCTAAGGTCACCTACCTATTGTTCAGCTCTTAATTATACTTTATTAATGTACAAAGCTATGGATTCATGGATAAGCTGTGAATCAATATGAATGCCCATGTAAAATAGAATGTTTGCATGAAAAAAAGTTGTATTGCTTGTTTTGAAAGTTATTTCAATTAAATAGGGGTTGGGGAGGGTGAGCTGAGAGATGGAAGAAAATCCCAATCTAAAGTGTCCATACATCTGAGGCACAAAATCCCATTAACATGAGCAAATGATATGCTTTTGTCAATCCCCCTCTTGATTTGCTTATGATGTGATATTTGAGAAAATTTGATGTGGAAACAGAGTTTTCTCGTGTTACCTGATTAGTACCTGCTCAAACATCCCCTGGACTTGTGGCAAGATAAGGAAATTGCAAAAGCTTCAAATTTCAAATCTGGAAGCTGAATTTGTTAGAACCCGTTGAAATTTCGTCTGCAGGTATCCTGACAGAATTGTAGCGATTCCTACAATTGGACATAAAATGTGATTGACATGTTTTTAAAAAGGGGGTTTAATAAGGATTTAACAGCATTTAATAATGAGATTAACCTTGACTGAATGATTGCATTTCCACCCTGATCAGATGATCATAGGTGCAAGCCCCAGTCCCGGGATTTGAGCAGAGGCCGATGGGTCACTCAATCTGAATTGATATCTGGCTTTGAATATAGATATTAAAAATTCAATGGCATTTTTTAAAAAGCAAAAAGGCTTATACTCCCAGCAGTGTTTGTGTCCACGCCAATACTGGTTAAATGGAAGCTGTGTTTATTTGTGCTAATAACAGTGACTCGACTTCAAAACTACTGTTTATCAAAAATACATTGTTGGCTGTGATGTACTTTGGACTATCAGTTATGAAAAATTACTTTATAATTTGTTTGATACAATTTAGATTAAATATGTGTTTGTAGTTTTAGGCATCATGGTGCACCCACGCACATGCTTCCAATCCCCAATCCCATTAAGTATCTAATAAAACACATTTCCCAGGCTGTATCCTCAGTGAAACACACTAAGTAACTCCTTGGCAATAACACTGGACCCAGTTACCCCTTTTCACTTCATCCTGGTAGCTGTTTTCCTGTTTTATTCAAAACCTGAATGTGAGCCCACCTTGCTAATGTGTCAAGAACACTTATCCCTGCCTGATCCCAATCCCAACAGCGCTAATCAAGAACTATGGTCACTGCAGGCAGTCCCACTGTGCAAAGTCCAGGTAAGCCTGGGGTCTTAGCCAGGGAAGTAGGGGAATCTGCTCCAAAAGCTGGGGTTCGGGGTCACGTTAAACTGGGCGGTTGACATTGGGAGAGAATTCAGCAACGACCTCAAGGGAGCTACAAATTTGTCACCTTCCCCTTTCTTGATGCCAGCCCATGCAGCTAAACTTGCTGGTCTTCCCCCATAATATGAGTATGCCCTTGTTATAGTAGTGCAGTAAGGTTCATAAATCGCCATTAATTGGCTAATCGAGGGCTCAGTAGACCCAAGGATGGGTGACCACCCGAAACTTGCCTATCTGCTCCGAACCCTGAAAATTTCTGATAGGCTGAAGGCAGGCAACTAACAGCAAGAAGCTCATCTGCTGAGTTTTATATTCCCCTCACACTGTTGCTATCCCCAGATTTAAAAGCCAGTGGTTGAGGGGCCGTAATATCCCGTCCCATGTCATAATCTAGGATAGGTGAAAAAAGAAAGACAGACTTGCAATTATATAGCACTCTTAATGACCACTGGACAATACACAGTGCCTAACTGGCAATGAAGTATTTTTGAAGTGTAGTCACTGTTGTAATGAGCCTATTTGTAACACAGCAAACTCTCCCAAACAACAGTGGGATAATTTCTGGAAAACCTGTTTTTTGTATATGATGTTGATTGAAGAGTAATGGGCAGATCATAAGAACATAAAGAAGTATGATTAGACCATGTGGTCCCTCAAGTCTGCCCCACCATTCAGCAAAATCTTGGCTGATCTGCCCTAGGCCTCAACTCCTCTTTCTTGTCAGCTCTTACAGCCCTCAACTCCTTGATATATCAAAAACCCATCAAACTCCTGTCTAAAATGTTCAATGATCTAGCTTCCATAACTTTCTGGGTAGACAATTCCAGGTATTCACTATTCTCCTTCAGCTGTCAGTTTTTATTCAGTGTCCCCTTATCCTGTAACTAAGTCCCCTTGTTCACAATTCCCCCATGAGTGGAAACATCTTCACAACACCTACCCTATCCTGTCAAATCCCCTCCCCCTCCCCTCAGAATCCTGTCTGCTTCAGTAAGATCACTCCTCAATTACTTTCATACGTTCTGTTTGTCGAAGGATTGAGAATTTGGGGCATTAGAAACATTCGCAAATACAATCTGCCAGAAACAAATTCTGCTCACTCTTGAAGAATTTCAACAAATCAATGTCTGCCATTGTTGATGACAATCTTATCGATAAGTCCCCTGTTCTCAGGAAACCAACCAGCTCCTGACCTCTAACCTGCAACCTAACATAGGGGCCTTTGATCATCCCTGCTCCAGTCATTGGAACAAACTTTCATTATCTTACAAACCTCAGTCAGTCCATGCTGCACTCAGGGGTAGAGCTCCAACTCTTTTAGTCTATCTTGCTAATTAAGATTCTTTAAGAATTGCTATGCTGGATCTCCACTGCACCCTTTCCAAAATCTCAATAACACTGACCATGTGAAAAGGCCAGCACTGGACACATGTTAACAGAAAAAGATTGCATTAATATGAAAACCATGTGGAATAGTTGCAACTGTTACAAAAGAGAGATGAAGCACAATAAAAGAGAAGTAAAGATGCAGCAAAAGCATGAAAAGGGGATGAAGATGTCGCAAAATAAGAGAAGTCCCTAACTCCCATGAAGAAGAGAGAGAAAGGTTGGGATTCCAACACAGAGTGGAACAAAGAAACTAGACAGTTGACTATCCACAGAAATTTGTTTTTCCACTTTTCTTACTGAACATATTTCAATAACTTATCCATAGAATGTACAAATCTTTATATTCTGCATGTTTCTGTTGCTGAATTGTGTTAACTTGTTTAATTTTTCGCTTTGCTTAAATATTTCAATTTTTGTGCACTGTTGAATATCTTTACTATAACCTGTCTTGGCTGATGTATTAGCACAATTGTCTGAACATCTGATTACCTTATAATGCATCAACACTAAAAAAAAATTGTTTTCAAAGAACTAATGTCACAGAAAAATTAATCCTCATTGAATAAAAATGTTAGTAATAATGTAACTGTATTAATGAATTTTACCATAAAAGTTACCACAGCATGCCTTTTGCAATGGTAGGTGTAAAGGTTCATTGACCAATGAAAGATAGATAAATGAGCAATGAAATTGCCATTCTTCTCACCTTCAATATATATAACTGATACTTAACAAATCTATCAAATCCGTAACTTTTACACAATAGTTTGAGACCTCACAAAGGCATTAAATTATGGCTGAGAGGAAATTTGGCAATGTGATTTGTTTAAACCATAGAGTTTTGAGCTTGTGGTTATAAAGCAAAGCTATAATTAAAGTAAGCATCTATTTAACCAATGCAAATTATTAACTGATGATGATATTTATTGGGCTCGAGAGCGAACGTGCATATGCTCCTGGATTGTAGCTCCTTCCTTTGGTTTTGTTCACAAGAAGTGAAACTAAAAATTTGTCCCAAGCTTAATGTTATCTAGAAAACAGCCATCAATCCTAAAGGAGCTAATTCTTCTTTAAAATATGAGCATTTTTCGATACAATGTGAAGAACTCCAAGCAAAAGTAAATATTATAATAATCTTAAGATTGGCATTTTACCAAACTTGGCTAAGTACAGTACATGATGTTCATGCACAATCCTTTTTTGCTACTCTTATTGTTTTCTGCTACTGAAATACTGCCTTTTAATGTCTGTTAATTCTGGAATTGTCTCTCTTTTAACCATGCTGCTCTATGGATCTGAAAGGTGGGGATGTTAGCAGATCATACCCACCCCTGCTTAGCTGTGTACTTCAAAACCAGAATGCTTCTCTTAAGTTAGGTCACAGTAGTCGCCATAGCCAGCCCCTGGTTATAATCACACCCAGCCCAAAAAGATCTGTCCTCTTCAAGAATGGCTGGCACCTGAACCGACAAAATGCTGAAGCTTGGAGCAGCACAGATGAAGCCACTTCACCGAAGCAGAAGTCTCGCAGTTGTGACGACCTGTTGCAAAATGACTACGTTGATGTTCAGGAGGAGCAGCCTAAGTCTGAGAGCATGGTGACATTACTTTGCGAAGAGCAGCCCAAAGGAGAATACTCCAGAGGTTGGCTTTCACCTCACGGGACTGGGAATGGGAAGCCCCATAGATCACGCATTCGCTGCAAGTCAGCACGCGGTGGCAAAGGCTTCTTGAAGTTGTACAAAAAAATGCATCATATAAACCGCAATGAATTAATCAATCCAGAAGTAATCTGTACTGTGAAATCCAGGGTGTTACAATATGAACAGGAGCAGCACAGAGATATCTTCTCGGAATGGAAAGAATTTTCCAATGAGGTGCCTCGGGACATGGTACCAACCAGAATCTCTGAATTTGAAAAACTTATCAAGTCCAAATCTATGCCCAATCTGGATAATGTGATGCTGACTGAAACTGCCTACCCTACTGCAAACAGGACAGTCCTCCCAAAACGACGGTTATCCATTGAATCCTTATTGGATGAGGAAAATCAAGGCAGGAAAGTATCTATGATGCAACAACATTGCATCTCTAAAGCTATGATGCCGATTCATATTAAAGTGACAAACGAAAACCAGCAAAGAATAGCATCAAGATTTGAAAGCTTGGAAATGGACAGTGACCATGAGGTAATGGTGTCAGATCTCAGTGACTGCATCCCAGTTGAAGGCTCATCCTTTTGTAGTGAAAGTGACTTTGACCATTACTCGTTCACCTCTTCAGAAAGTTTTTATGGCTCAGGCCACCATGCCCATCACCATAAGCATCTTCTCAGCTCCTGCAAAGGCAGGTGCCCAGCCTCTTACACAAGATTCACCACCATGCTGAAACATGAAAGGGCCAATCAAGAGAAAAAGACAGCCCCCAGGAAGCCTGAGACTGAGTCCAACCTCTCTAAGTTGGCATTCCTTGTCAGCCCCGTGCCTTTCCGGAGGAAAAAGTGCTTGCCTCCTCAAAGAAAAACTGAGAAACCAAAATCTAAATCAGTGTTTGAAGCACTGGATTCTGCACTGAAAGACATCTATGATCATATCAAAGCAGAAAAGAGGCGCGGGAGTCTACCTGATAACAGCATACTACACAGATTGATAACTGAACTGCTTCCAGATATTCCTGAACGAAACTCTTCTCTCAAGGTTCTGGGGAAAAAGCAGAGTCCACAGCCTTCCGACCGGCAAGAGGAGGAGGTTAATTTTCCTTTGTACCAGTGTGATTATGAAAAACATCCCTTTAGTGCCTCTTATCAGGACATGGACACCAACAACAACCCAGAGAATGATTGCACATACTACCAAGGTGGCATATAAACCATTACCTTCAATGTGTGTCTGGCAATTGTGTGACCATCAACCATTCATTCTTCATCCATTTTTCCATCTATATTCACATTTAAAAGGGAGAAGAAAATGTTATCTTTAGAGAACTGTAAAGTCAGGGTATATGGCCCCTTACTTAAGATTGGAGATGTGGTAGCATCTAGAGAGAGAGTCAGTGCATGTTAAAATGTTAATAATAATCAGAGACGGGGAGGGGGGGCAGCAAAATTTTTTAAAATGTGTAAGCTAAACAAAATAGTTAGACCTATTAGACGCAAACTACTTATCACAATCATTGGTTGATAGCTTATGAAATGTATAAATATTTTTAAAAAGTTTAATACAATACTTGAATTCTTCAAACAATATGATGGCTCGGTGGTTAGCACTGCTGCCTCATAGCACCAGGAACCTGGGTTCAATTCCACCCCCGGGCAACTGTCTGTGTGGAGTTTGCGTGTCTGGATGGGTTTTCTCTGGTTTCCTCTCACAGTCTAAAGATGTGCAACATAGGTGGATTGGCCGTGCTAAATAGTCTGAAGTGCTCAGGGATGTATAGGTCAGGTGCATTAGTCATAGGAAATATAGGGTTTCAGGGAAAGGGTAGGGAGGTGGGTCTGGTTGGGATGATCTTCAGATGGCTGGTGTGGACTTATTAATTGAATGGCCTATTTCCACACGGTAAGGATTCTGTGATTTAAAAAACTGATATATATCTATATATGCTGTATGAAATAAGTAATACTAATGAAGAAAATAACCAGAATGAGTTTCACAAACTAACCAATTCTACAAATTTCATGTTATTGTTCACTCTCAGGCCACTTTAAGATGATCATGCCTATTTGCCCAATTAGGTTAATATAAGAGTTTTATTTTCAGTGCAGTCATTAATACTGTACCTGAAAAATTGATGATGGGAAAAGCATAAAATGTACAAATAATTTATATTTGTACTTCCAGTTTTTTTAAAAGATGAAATTTACCATAAGTTTTATTATTGATTAAAAATAGTAAGTGGTTTTTTTAATAAATTGTAGAAATTTGTGTGGAGGGATAACCATTCAGGCCATTATACTTCTGTCAGAAATAGCCCTTCCAACAAGAAACAACTTCTGAAATCCTATTTGCTACTCTCCACCACCAAACACTTTCAATTGCTCAGACTCTGTTGTCAGCAGCTAAATAGACTTTTAGTTTGAACTCTACTTGCAGACTCCTGACCTTGCTGTGACAGTTCAGAAGACGCCCTTCAGCCCATCAAGCCTGTACCACTAAAGTGACATTAAATCTACACCAGTTTCAGCTTCCAGCGCTAGGCCCATAGCCTTGAACTCAGCCAAGAACTTTTTAAAGATTGTGACGTGACCCATCTCAACTACCCTCCCAGGCAGTGTATTCCAGACTGCCACCACAGTCTGGGTGAAAATACTTCTCCTTGAATCCCCACTAAACCTTCTGCCTTCCACTTTGAAATGATGCCCCCTTCTTATTGTCCTTTTGACTTAAGGGGAATAGCTGCTTTTAATTTAGTCCATTGAGCGGTGTGCCAACATTGCATCTGAAAATTACAGACAAGTATCTTTTTACTATTAAATATTGCTTTCAATTCTCGTCTGTCTTCACAATCTGGGTCTGCTTGAAATATTCCAGTCCACACAGTATTTAAACTGACAGTAGCTGCACCAGCCTAAAATGAACTAGGAATTCAGCTCTGCAGGGGGGTACCTGATCATACCCAGGTACGCTCGATGCACTTGGAAGCTTTCACTTTAAGCAGAGGACACAATGTATCAATTTTTAATTGGTCTTTTGTCAGTTGTTCAGTCTGGAAACATGCTGACATATTTTATTTAAAATTTTTTAAAAATCTAGATTTTGGAAGAGTTCCCAATTATATTAAAAGAAGTGATGAGACCATCCATCCATAACCTTCATATTGTTAAATTGTTAAAGCTAAAATATAATTAAATCAAGGATAATAATAGCTCAGGTACGGCGTGTATCAAACTAGAGGCAGGGGGTGAATTAATCTGAGCTAGTCTAAATATGTCCTACTTTACCAGTCATTTTTAAGTATGTTTCTCATTTGAATTCATGGATACCAAATGGCATATAGACTTTTAACAACTAAATGATTTTTTTTTCCTGCTTGGTCTTAATTCGTGTCATCACAGAACAAATTGTTTACAAATGAAATGGGACTGAATATGTGCAGTTTGAAAAGCAAAACATTAATGCACAATACAGAGCAGAAATCCAGGACCGCCAATGCTATTATCTATCAGGGAGGTGATGGCCTAGTGGTACTGTTGCTTAGAGGAACTGTTCATCCAGAAACCTGGGGAATCTGGGTTTAAATCCCACCATGGCAGATGGTAGAATTTGATTTCAATAAAGAATCTGGAATTAGGGTCTAATGATGACCATTAATCTATTGTTGATTGTCAGGTAAAACCCATCTGGTTTACGATTGTCCTTTAGAAGAGGAACACTGTCATCCTTACCCGGTCTGGTCTACATGTGATTCCTGAACCTCAACAATGCGATGGGCTCTTAACTGCCCCCTAGGCACTGAGGGACGGGCAATAAATTCTGGCTCAGCCAGAATTTGTTCCATGCACAAATAAAAAAAATTATTTCCATTTTAATAAATAATCTGACCATGCATGTAGTGACCCTTCCTCATTAGTTGTCCCAGTCGTTGTGCTGTTTCTGAGCCCAGGGAAACTGATTTCAACACGAATTGTTTTTGTGGAATATATTAAGTTCATTTAAAACATGGTGAGTTAGGAAAAAAAATTGAAGAATGTGATTGCTTCGCCATCGTCTCTATGGATGCCTGCTCTGTGAGGCAAGGCACTGAGCTATATATTACCAGGAGATCCAGAGGGCGAGAGGGAAGGTGGAAAGAAAGAACAGCCAGGATTTAAGAGTTCCTGAGGGACGTTTCATGGCACAGAGAGGTAAGGTGACAGAGGGGTTTGGGTAGGAAGTTTTGCAGACAGAGCTAAGACAGTAGCATTCCACACTTTCCATGATGGAGATTCACCAGGGAATAGTGGATAGCTAATAACAGCATTCTAAAAGACCGTTTGCAACAATTGCATAAATGACTCAGTTTTAGAAAATCCACAGATGATGGACCAATCACTCTTTGCAATTTAAGGAAAACCTCAAAATTCCTACAAACACCTAACCTGGGATGATGTCAGTCTGCTGCTGCTACAATCGGTAAAACTTCACCAATACAGTGATGCTGCCCCTGAAATTCACTACTTCCCTTTCCTGATTGGCTGGCTCTTGTTCCAGTTGATTCCGTCATTTTCTTAGTATGTGCTCTGTATCAACCAAACTGCTGCTTCTGTTAGGCCAGGCCCGATGTAAGCGATATGGCTTAGCTGCGTACAAATCAGAACAGACTGTAAGGTACGTAGTGCTCCTGAACTCCTATGGCTGTTGCCTCTGGGTGTAACAAGTTACTAAATTGCTATATGTTAAACTCAGAATAGCTGTGTGCAATGTGACGTAATTCTGTAATAGATCTTCATGTCGATGGGGCCTTACCTATTTATGAACTGTTGACTAAAGATGCAATAAACAGTGAGTACTAAATAGCAATGAGTTGCCGATAAAAGCTAGTGAAATCATCATGCCTTAAATAAATGATTACTAACTATGGGATAGAAATTTAGGAATAAAGTGTTGCATATTGTCAGGTATTTTTAGCTTCCAGATAGTATAAGGTTTTTGAATGACAGTTAACAAGCAAACGTACAAGCTGCTTTTATTCTATCTCTTGAATACATGTTTATTGATTTCTTTTTAAAAAACACACTTATAACTTTTTGAGTTCTGATACTGGTGACTGTTTCAGAGATCAGTCCCTGAAATAAAATGATGGAGCATGTGCAGGCAGGAATTTAACCAGACATTCCACTCTATGAATACTGCAGCCAGTCTGGAGTGCTCGAAATAATGCGAAATAAGCTAACCAAGGACAGTTATAAGGGTCAGCAGTGCCAATATGCAGCATCTCATACAGTTTCCCAACAATTCTGGAACATTTTGTTTCAAATCAGAGGGTGGAGTTGCCTACTGTGCCTTAATCTATTTTGAGTTTACTGAGGAGCCTTAGCTGTATTCCAGTATTCCACAGCCTCCAACTCTGATCATGGAACTTGATGACTTTAACCTCATGCCCCTTCATCTGCAGAAATCCATATGGGATTTATTCTTTACTCACTTGGACATTAATGTGATTCGAACTTAGTCATGGAAAAAAAATTAAAGCAACCCTGCAGGTTCACTGTACTTCAGAAATTAGACTATGTTTGAGAAATGACAGTTATTCTGCAGCCCGTATTTTCCTAGAATTGCTAATGATTATATTTGAAAACTCAGAGGCCATTCCAGTCCATTCTTAAATCTGAATATGGGCACGTCTTTTGACCAAACAGTCAAAAAAAACTCTACCTGGTCCATAGTGTGGACAGTAGTGTTTGAACTTGTTGCTTATTTTCTTACATTTTATTTCAAATAGATCAGGATTCTCAAAGGATTGTCTCAGAAATGGGCCGAGCAACATTAAAAGACCGTAGAGGACTGACAGATGAACCTCGTAGGAAACCAGAAGATAAAGAGGTAACTGGAAAAAGATAACAGCACAGTACTGTGAATAATTGTTTAATTTTGCTTGTATATATGTAATTCTAAAATATTATAGACAGAATTCTCCCCACAAAAATATCTCATAGATCAAGTGTTTGGTATGCTTATCTTTATTGGTCAACGCATTGAGTTTAGGAGTTGGAAAGTCATGTTGAGGTTGTACAGAACATTGATGAGGCCTCTTCTGCAGTACTGTGTCCAGTTCTAGTCTCCCTGTTATAAGGAGAATGATATGAAGCTAGAGAGGGTTCAGAAGAGATTTCGGAGGATTTCGCTAGGTATGGAAGATTTGAGTTATTAAGAAAAGCTAGAGAGGCTGGGACTTGTTTTTTGCTAGACCATATGCAGTTGGGAGGTGACCTTCTTGAGGTTTATAAAATCATGAGGGATATAGATATGGTTAACGGTAGATGTCTTTTCCAAAGGATGGGGGATTTCATGACTAAGGGGCATATTTGTAAGGTGAGAGGAGAGAGATCTAAAAAAGACATGAGAGGCAACTTTTTTTAACACAGAGGATGGTACATGTTTAGAATCAATTTCCTGAGGAACTGGTGGATACGAGCACAGTTATAACATTTAAAAGACACTTGGATAAGTACATGAATAGGAAAGATTTGGAGGGACATAGGTCAGCATCAGGCAGGTGGGACTCATTTAGTTTCGGATCATGTTTGTCATGGACTGATTGGACTGATGGTCTTTTTCTGTGCTGTATGACTCTGTGAGGGGCATGGATGTGGTGAATAGCAAAGGTCATTTTCACAAAGTAGGGGAGCCCAAAACTAGAGGATATAGGTTTAAGGTGATAGGGGAAAGATTTTAAAAGGACCTAAGGGGCAACTGTTTCACACAGAGGATGGTGTGTATATGCAATGAACTGCCAGAGGAGGTGGTTGAGGGTGGTACAAATGCGGCATTACAGCTGGAGAGAGACAGTGGTGGTAGAGAGTTGCTTCTCAGACTGGAGGTCTGCCATCAGCAGTGTTCCAGAGGGATTGGTTTTGGGCCCTCTTTTGTTTATCAGTTATATTGATGATTTGGATGAAAATATGGAAGGAATGGTCAGGAAGTTTGTGAACGACACCAAAATTAGTGTCATAGTAGACATTGAAAAAGGTTTTCTAAGATTACAAAGGGATTTTGATCGACTGGGCCAATGGGCTGAAAAATAGCCGATGGAGTTCAGTTTGGATAAATACAAGGTATTGCATTTTGGTACAACAAACAAGGGTAGGGCTTATACATTTATTGTAGGGTCTTGGGTGGTGTTGTAAAACGGAGGGACCAAGGGATTCAGGTGCATAATGCTTTGAAGTTTGTGTCACATATAGACAGTGATGTTAAAGAGGCATTTGGCATGCTTGCCTTCATTGCTCAGTCTTTTGAGTATAAGAGTTGGGAATTCATGTTGAGGCTGGACAGGACATTGGTGAGACCTCTTCTGGAATACTGTGTCTGGTTCTGGTCGTCCAGTTATTGGAAGGATATGATTAAGCTGGAGACGGTTCAAAAGACATTTACCAGGTTGTTGCTGTGTGTGGAAGGTTTGAGTTATAAAGAAAGGCTGGATAAGCTTTGACTTTTTTTTCACTGGAGCGTAGGAGGTTGAGAGGTGACCCCTGTAGGAGTTTATAAAATAATGAGGAGTATAGATAGAGTTAATGGTAGTTGTCTTTTCCTTAGGATGGTAAGTTTCAAGACTCAGGGACAGATTTTTAAGGTGAGAGTAGAGAGATTTAAAAAAGACATGAGGGGCAATTTTTTTACACACAGGTGGTTTTCATGTGGAATGAGCTTCCTGAGGAAGTGGTGGATGCAGGCACAGTTATAATGTTTAAAAGACGCTTAGATAAGTACATGAATAGGAAAGGTTTGGAGGGATGTGGACAAGACAGGTGGGACTAGTTTAGTTTGGGATATGTTCGGCATGGACTGGTTGGACCAGTCCAACTGGTCATACATGCTCTTTGGATCTATGACTGTACGAGGGGCATAGATAGGGACAATATACAAGATCTTTTTCAAAGGGTAGGGGAGTCCAAATCTAGAGGACATAGATCTAAGGTGACAGGGGATAGCCTTAAAAGGGACCTAAGGGGCAACTTTTTCACACAGGTTGGAGTGTGCATGAAATGAGCAGCCAGAGGAGGTGGTGGATACTGGGAAAATTATAACATTTCTGGATGGATACTTGAAAGGAAGGGTTTAGAGCAGTATGGGCCAAATGTTGGCAAATGGAGCTACATTAATTTAGGATATCTGGTTGGCAAGGACAAGTTGGACCAAAGAGTCTCTTTCTGTGCTGTACGTGTCTATGACTCTGTGACCTGCTCCTGTATATTCCACCATGTGGTTATATACATTTACATTGTTGCACAGATGTTCTTTAGATCTCAGGAGCAACTGTTGGCAGTGTAGTTTCATACTCAGCAATATAAGGTCTGCAGTTCAACCAAGGAGGGGAAAAAATTTGGAACTTTCAACTCAGTTGCCTGTTTTAAGAAACAAATAAAGGATCATTTTTTTGATGACTGGATGCTGCAATCCTCTTTATAGCCAGTGAATCTCATTTAGAAGCATAATCGTAGAATCCCTACAGTGTAGAAACAGGCCATCCAGCCCATTAAGTCCACACCAACTCTCCAAAGAGCATCCCACCCAGAATCAACCCCCTACTCTACCCCTGTAACCCTGCATTTCCCATGGCCACAACACCCAGCCTGCACATCTCTGGACACTGGGCAATTTAGCATGGCCAGTCCACCTAAGCTGCGTGTCTTTAGATTGTGGGAGGGATCCAGAGCATCCAGAGGAAACCCACGCAGACACGGGGAGAATGTTCAGACTCCACACAGATAGTCGCCTGAAGGTGGAATTGATCTCAGGTCAATTTGTCCTATTTAGATCGGCATATGGATGATAGCATAAGGTCGGGGTGGAGGTTAGATAGACCTTCGGTTTAGGGTAAAAGTTCGGCACAACATTGTGGGCCGAAGGGCCTGTACTGTGCTGTACTGTTCTCTATTCTATGTCCCTGGCACTCTAAAGCAGCAATGCTAGCCACTGAGCCACCGTTACACTGAGACCATTACACAGTGGTGTAATCTCCATTGTAATGTATGAAATGTGGCAACCAGGTTGTCTGCAGCAAGTTCCCACAAACATTAATGTGACAATGACCAGACTTTATAGAATCGTATAGTCATTGAGATTTACAGCACAGAAAGGGCCCTTCAGCCCATTGAGCCTGTTCCAGTCAAAATCAAGCACCTAACTATTCTAACTGTTCTAACCAGTGATGCCCCTCATCCCAGCAATACATTTTTAAAAATCCATTGGGTACCTAGTATATAAATTAATAAAATGGGGCAAGTTGGAGCTCTGAGTTTTTGTTTTACCTTGTTGCAGTGATTATACCAGGAAAGATGAAAAACTTTATGATATTGTTTCAGTGAATTGCTTGCATATTTATTTTGAAATAATTGGGACCCGGTGTTGAAATTAGATTGATTTAATTCTGAAGGGCCTATCACTTGTTTAACTCACAGGCACATGGCCTCGAGATTCTGCATGGCTTAAAGTAAGCAATGATAAAAGGACCATTCTCTAATCAGAGACAGAATTGAGGGTTATGGGGAAAGATAGCGAGGGTCATAAATAGGGTGAATAGTGAGGGTCTTTTCCTTAGGGTGGGAAAGTTGAAAGCTAGGGGCATATTTTTAAGGTGAAAGGAGAAAGACTTAAAAAGGACGTGAGGGGTAACCATTTTACACAGAGTGGTTCGTGGGTGGAATGAAATGCGAGAGAAAATGGTGGATGTTTAAAAGAAATTTACATAAGTCCGTGAACAGGAAAGGTTTGGAGGGATATGGGCCAAATAGAGGATGGGGACTCTGTTTAGTTTGGGAACATGGTCACTGTGGACTAGTTGGACCAAACAGTATGTTTCTGTGCTATATGACTCTATTTGAAGCAAATAGCCATCCAATCAATCTTTGTAATGAGTACAAGATTTAGATCAAGGAACCAAATTAGCTTTACATCTGAGTTCAGGTCATGTTCTTCAAAACTCTGAAAATTTCAGTCACACAGATATGCCAGCATTTTGGTATTAATGGCATCGATCTTACTAAACAAATCCTCAATCCGTACAAAAGTTTTTATTTTCTTGAAACATATTTTCTCTTTTC
The DNA here is from genome assembly GCF_030684315.1 of Stegostoma tigrinum. Classification (NCBI taxonomy): domain Eukaryota; kingdom Metazoa; phylum Chordata; class Chondrichthyes; order Orectolobiformes; family Stegostomatidae; genus Stegostoma; species Stegostoma tigrinum. Next base: position 112,300,714 of record NC_081356.1, read on the forward strand.
AGAGACAGCCTGCTAAAGCAATTTATGACTTTAAGGCTCAAACAGCAAAGTAAGTATTGTTGAAATGTCTATTACAATGGCTTTACTTTATTTCATGCATTCTAGATTTTCAAAGTTAAGATCTGACCCTGAAGAGGCTCTGTGAGTAAATCTCTCACTAACTAGCTGGCAGGATGTTGTGAAATCAAATTTCTGATCACCAAAGGGCTGTCAATACAATTTGTTGGTGTCATAAAGTAATGTAGTGTCCCCTAGGCCCAACTATCTTTAGCTGGTTCATCAATGAACTCCCATTCACCATATGGTCAGAAGTGGGGATGTTCTGTGGTGATTACACAATGTTCTGCACCATTCGCGACTCCTCAGATACTAAAGCCATCCACGTCCAAATATCCAGGTGGCAAGTAACACGTGTGTCACACAAATGCAAGACATTGACCACCTCCAAAAATACAGAATCTAACTATTCGCCTTTGGTACTGAATGGCATTGCCATGACTAAATCCAACACCATCAACATCCTGGGGATTACCATTGATCAGGAACTGAACTGTACCAGCCATATAAATATCGTGATCTCAGTACCAGATCAGACACTAGGAATTCTACAGCGAGTAACACAACTGCAGATGCTTTAAAATCTACTGGAAGCAAGCCAGGAGTATGAGGAAATACTTTTCTCTTCCTGGATGAATCCAGCTCCAACAAAACTCAAGAAGGTTGACACTGTTCTGGTTGATTGGCACTGCATTCACCTCTTTCAGCATTCACTCCCTCCATCAGAGACACTTAGTAGGTGCATAATGTGCCAAGTACACAAAGAATTTCAGAAATTTGCCAAGACTCCTCTGACAGCAACTTCCGAAGCTTGATCACTACTAACTACAAGAGGAAGGCAGTAGATATCCGGAAACACCACCACTTGCAAGAGCAGTCCAAACCGTTCACCATCCTGACTTGGAAATGTACTGCTGTTTCTTCAATGTCAAAGGATCAATCCAAAGATACAGAGATTCTGGAAGGCAGTTCACCTCCAGCCAAAACAGGGACGGACAATAATTGCTGAACCAGCCAGTCACAACCACATCCATGAATTAATTTTTAAAAGTAACAGGAGCAGTAGTTGACCAATTCGTCTTCTGAGTCTGCACTGCTAATCACTAAGACTGTGGCTACTCTCCTACCCTGATTCTCCATCTCCCTCAGTTCTCCTTGCATCCAACAATCACTCCAAGCCTACCTTGAATATGTTCAACGACTGCTCATCTTGACTTCTGTGGGGTAGAGGGATTCAAAGATCCATAGCCTTTTGAGGCGAGAAACTTTCCATGCATTACCAAACCTTTATCTATCACAATAAAAACCAAAAGAACTGAACTGTGGATGCTGTAAATCAGGAGCAAAGACAATGTTGCTGGAAAAGCTCAGCAGGTCTGGCGGCAACTGTGAAGGAAAAAAAAGAGTTAACGTTTCGGGTCCGGTGACCCTTCCTCGGAACAAAACAGCCTCAGTTCTGAGGAAGGCTCACCGGACCTGAAACGTTAACTGTGTCTTTTCCTTCTCAGTTGCTGCCAGACCTGCTGAGTTTTTCCAGCAACATTGTTGTTTGTCCCTTATCTGTCAGTGTGAGTGGAGGTTTCCCCTCCCTAGAGGTGCTAAGAAGGGGAAAGAATTGAGCAACGAAGTGTTGGACAAAAATATCCATGGGCGACTTTTTCCATTTGCCCCTAAGTGGTCAGTTAGTGGCCTTTAAAAGCCTCAACTCACCATCTCCGTTTTTATCTGCTTCCCTGAGGAAGGCGGCTCGGCTCCCGAGTGGGGAATTGTGATGACCTGAACCCCAGGCTAGTGGGTCATTGCGGTACCGACTACCCCAATTTGGGGACAGTCAGAGGCACAGATGGCAGGTGAAGGTGTGGCCTGAAAGCCACCATGCTGTAATTGTCTCCAACCCCTCATCTCCACACAACCCACCCCCACAAAGAAGAAGAAACTGTAAGCGTTCCTTTTCGTCGCCAGACTCCACAAAGTTTGACAGATATTTGGAGGCAGCAGCTGCCACCGTCTGATTGGCCAGCAGCTTCTGGTGACCCAGGTCTTTAGTGTCAAGGCCTGTGATAGGATGAGGTACTCAATGTTATGCATGCCTGTCAGTTCTTGGTGACTAGATCGGAGGGAGTCGTGTGTTAGACACCACCTAACACAACTCTGCTATCCCCACGCGCCACCCCACCTTTTCTTTTTGGAAAAGGAAAATCAAACCCCATGTGATTATTGTGTCTAAGACACCACAGCTATTTCAGTGGAATTTTGTCATGCTGCACCCAATGAAAATGAAACAAACTTAGGAACAGAAGTGAAGCCTGCCCCACCATTCAATGCAATCCCTACAGTGTGGAAATAGGCCCTTCAGCCCAACAAGTCCATACCAACCCTCAGAGCATCCCACCAGACCCATCCCCCTAATCTGGGCATCCCTGAATGCTACAGGCAGTTTATCATGCCAGTCAACCTAGCCTGCAGATCTTCGGACTGTGGGAGGAAACCAGGGCAAACGCACACAGACACAGGGAGAATGTGTAAACTCCACACAGTCACCCAAGGCTAGAATTGAACCTGGGTCCCCAGTGCTATGAGGCAGCAGTGCTAACCCCTGAGCTACTGTGCCACCCATTTGCAACCTTCTGAGTAAAATAAATTCTCCTCCTCTCAAAGATAAATGACACCCCCCTTGTTTTCAAACTGTGCCCCCTGATTCTAGACTCTTCGACCAGGGGAAACAACTTACTTGCATCTATCCTTTTTTGTATCTTATATGTTTCAATGAGATTGCCTCTCATTCTGCAAAACACTGGAGAATCCAGGCCCAGTTTTCCAAATCCCCATAGGACAGTCGTGCAATCCCAAGGACAAGGGTCTGATGGCCCTTCATTATAATCCCTCCGCAGCAATAATATCCTTCCTTGGATAAGGAAACCAAAACTGCACACAGTACTCCAGGTGCAGTCTAAGCTCCTATACAATTGAAGCAAGACTTCACCACTCCTGCACTGAAATCTTTCTTCAATAAAAGCAAAAATTCCATTAACCTTCCTAATTGGTTTCTGTATCTGTATGTTAGCCTGCAATGATTTATTGAAGAAATGCTCTGCAGCTTCTTACATCTTTGTTGTGTTCTGTTAAACATCCACACCTCAGAGTGAATGCTCTTCCTCGCACCTTCTTACACCTTTGCTTTTAATCTTATGCAATCCTGAATTTTGTTTGTGAGCAATGTTTGACTGACCTTTTTTTTGAGTTTTGCATCTTGAAGATCTATATAGTTGCTGTAAGCCATACAATAGGTCTTTAAACACCATCCATCGCCTACAAACACTCATGCTTCTGAATGTTTTTTCCCAATCCAACTCAGCAAAATTGTACTTCATACATTTATAATTTCTCCTATCCAAACTTAAAACTCTTGCTTCAGACCGAACCACCTCGCTTTCAAGCATAACGTAAATCTTAACCAGGTCATGGTTACTCATTTTCAAGGTTCTTTTACAACAAGATTGTTAACTAGCCATTTTTGTTACATGATACTGCTCTGGAAAATCATCCCTAATACACTCCAGGAACCTATCCTCCACTGTTTTGTTATTTACCCAGTCTCCATGCAAATTGAAGTCGCCTGTGATAACTGTGTTGCCCATACTACAAGCTTCTGTTATTTCCTGATTGATAGCATTCCCCACACTGCCTTTACTGTTTGACAGCCTATAAATAACTCAGTGTCTGCTGCCCTTGTTCTTTAGGACTGATAGTAAATGTTTTTCTTTTGCTAGTTGACCCAGTCTTTTTAGAAGTTAGGAGAGGGCATTACCAAGAATGTTCCAGTATTTATAAGAGTGCCTGCGCATGTGACAAAGAAAGAGTTCAAGAATGTGAAGGAGTGAATTCTTACACACAAGAATTTGGAAACCACTATTCAAGGTGCTAACATTGAAACATCCAAAGGTAACCAATAGCACGCAATTGTTGAGACTAAATTTTACTTCTGGCCTACTTCTGGAAGTAATTTGAAATGTAAACTCTGTAGCTTGGCTTGCTTTTCTATTAAACAGTGGCACTAGGTGTCAGCCTTGGCTCAGGGGTAATATTTTTGCCTGTGAGTCAGAAGCTGTTTGGACTGAAATGCGATCATGTCCAGATATCCTTCCTGTTCCGGTGTGCTCATGTAATCTCTGCCGCATTGCTACAGGCACTTCACTTGTCCAGACAAGGTGAGCACAAGGGCATGATATCAACATTAGCTTAAAAAGTTCCAACTAGACTTAAGGCCAAAAACAAAGTTGCTGGAAAAGCTCTGCAGGTCAGGCCGCATCTGTGAAGGAGAAAACAGTTAATGTTTTGGGTCCAGTGACCCTCCCTCAGAACTGGATGCTGCCAGACTTGCTGAGCTTTTGCAGCAACTTCTTTTTGTTCCTGGTTTACAGCATCGCAGTTCTTTCGGTTTTTATGCTTAAGGCCAACCTGAAAGAAGAGGTCACGGAGCTGGATTGGAGGGGAATAAACAAAGAAGCGGCAATTGCTACCGAATTGATTGGCTGTATGGTGGTAGTGAAACCACTCGAAAAGCGAGGGTATGCACAACCCAAATGATCAAAGCAGAGTTCTGAAATTAAAAAAATCTCACTTCCAATTCCAATAGTTAAACCTTCACCACCTGAAATGCAAGGTATGATTACTGGCAAGTGAAGCTGAATGAAAGTGGCACCTTTCTATCCACATTCTGAACCGACGAATGTCATTTGGCATATCCATGGCTCCAGAGAAATACAAACACAGATAATTTGAAATAGCTAGAGATCTTCTTGGCATGGAAACTGTGGTGGATGATCTACTCGCATATGGATGTGAAGACCCAACGGAGAATCTATTGCTCACCACAGTCCAAACTTTATGCAACAGCTCAACAGAGCTCTCAAGGTGAACCCAAAACTAAACAAGAAAAGGCGACTTGTTAACGACGTGTGAAGTCAAACACGTGGTCACTTCCTGACCAAAATTAATGTTACACTGCACCCACTCTTCCAAAGGCAAAAACGCTACTGAATTCAGAAGTTGTGACAGGTGTAAGTTACACTATCATAGTGAAAAAGCAGAGAGCCAAATTTCGTTTTAAGATGCGAAACCATAGCCAGAGTTCAGTTTTGGAGAGCCAATCAGGGTACCATCCTCCAATGCTTTCAACAGCTGAAGTGGCAATTTTGAACTGCACTGGCTGAAATAAATGACTAGGCATACTGTTACAATCACAGACACATACTCAAAACTGGAGATACCGTCTGTCCATTGCAGGCAGCTGATCAGGAAGTTAGGAGTTCAGTACTTCCATAGCCACAGATCAACCACCAGGCCTAGTAGTCCAAAAAAAATTGGCAACGGAAATGCAACTAAAGCAAGTGCCAGAACACTTCTAGAGCGGGAACATCATCCAGGTGAACAGCCAACACAATGTGGACAAGTACCTTAAGACACCAGCATAATTTAAGCCTTATGTACCAAGATTGACAAGAATAACACACTGCTAATGTTTATGTGTCAGTTGGGTAACTTAGTAAATCACAGTTACTTAGGCTATGTGCAAGATAGTTTTTTGTTGTTTATTATGAAATAGGGATTGTCTACATTAAAATGCAATCATATCTTTGCGCATAGAACATAGAATATTACAGCACAGTACAGGCTATTCGGCCCTTGATGTTGCGCCAACCTGTGAAACCAATCTGAAGCCCATCTAACCTACACTATTCCATTATCATCCAGATGGTTATCCAATGACCATTTAAGTGCCCTTAAAGTTGGCGAGTCCACTACTGTTGCAGGCAGGGCATTCTGTGCCCTGACTACTCTCTGAGTAAGAACCTACCTCTGACATCTGTCCCATATCTATCACCCCTCAATTTAAAGCTATGTCCCCTCGTGCTACGCATCACCATTCAAGGAAAAAGGCTCTCACTGTCCACCCTATCTAATCCTCTGATCATTTTTTATGTCTCTATTAAGTCACCGCTTAACCTTTTTCTCTCTAACGAAAACAGCCTCAAGTCTCTCAGCCTTTTCTCATAAGACCTTCCCTCCATACCAGGCAACATCCTGGTAAATCTCCTCTGCACCCTTTCCAAAGCTTCCACATCCTTCCTACAATGCGGCAACGAGAATTACGCAATACTCCAAGTGCGGCCGCACCAGAGTTTTGTACAGCTGCAACATGACCTCATGGTTCCGAAACTCAATCCCTCTACCAATAAAACCTAACACACCCTACACCTTTAACAACCCTATCAACCTGGGTGGCAACTCTCAAGGATCTATGCACATGGACACCAAGAGCTCTCTGCTCATCCACACTACCAAGAATCTTACCATTAGCCCATTACTCTGTATTCCTGTTACTCCTTCCAAAGTGAAACACCTCATACTTTTCTGCATTAAACTCCATTTGCCATCTCTCAGCCTAGCTCTGCAGCTTATCTATATCCCTCTGTAACCTGCAACACCCTTCCACATTATCCAAAACTCAACGAACTTTAGTGTTACCCGCAAATTTACTAACCCATCCTTCCACACCATCAACCAAGTCATTTATAAAAATGACAAACAGCAGTGGCCCCAAAACAGATCCTTGTGGTACACCACTAGTAACTAAACTCCAGGATGAAAATTTCCCATCAATCACCACCCTCTGTCTTCTTACAGCAAGCCAATTTCTGATCCAAACTGCTAAATCACCCTCGATCCCATGCCTCCATATTTTCTGCAATAGCCTACCGTGGGGAACCTTATCAAATGCTTTACCCTCATCCACCTGTTTGGTCACCTTCTCAAAGAACTCAATAAAGTTTGTGAGGCACGACCTACCCTTCACAAAGCCGTGTTGACTATCCCTAATCAAATTGTTCCTTTCTAGATGATTGTAAATCCTATCTCTTCTAATCCTTTCCAACAATTTACGCACAACCGAAGTTAAGTTCACTGGTTTATAATTACCAGGGTTGCCTTTACTCCCCTGCTTGAACAAGGGGACAATATTTGCTGTCCTGCAGTCTTCTGGCATGATTCCTGTAGATAATGACGACATAAAGGTCAAAGCCAAAGACTCTGCAATCTCATCCCTAGCTTCTCAGAAAATCCTAGGATAAATCCCATCCAGCCCAGGGCACTTATCTATTTTCACACTTCCCAGATTTGCTAACACCTCCTCCTTATGAGCCTCAATCCCATCTAGTCTAATAGCCTGTATCTCAGTATTCTCCTTGTCTTTCTCCTGTGTGAATACTGCTGAAAAATATTCATTTAGCGCCTCTCCTATCTCTTCGGACTCCACGCGCAACTTCCCACAACTGTCCTTGACTGGCTGTAATCTTACTCTAGTTATTCTTTTATTCCTGACAAACCCATAGAAAGTTTTAGCATTTTCCTTGATCCTACCTGCCAAAGACTTCTCATGTCCCCTCCTGGCTCTTCTTAGCTTTCTCTTTAATTCCTTCCTGGTTAACTTTCTATAACTCTCAAGTGCCCTAACTGAGCTTTCACGCCTCATCTTTACATAAGCCTCCTTCTTCCTCTTGACAAGAGATTCAACTTCTTTAGTAAACCATAATTCCCTCGCTCGACCACTTCCTCTCTGCCTGACAGGTACATACTTATCAAGGACACTCAGTAGCTGTTCCTTGAACAAGCTCCACATTTCAATTGTGCCCAGCCCCTGCAGTTTCCTTCCCCATCCTATGCATCCTATATCTTGCCTAATCACCTCATATTTGCCTTTCCCCCAGCTATAACTTCTGCCCTGCGGTACGTACCTATCCCTTTCCAACACTAAAGTAAATGTAACTGAATTGTGGTCACTATCACCGAAGTGCTCACCTACCTCCGAATCTAACACCTGGCCTGGTTCATTACCCAGTACCAAATCCAAAATGGCCTCGCCTCTTGTTGGCCTGTCTACATACTGTGTCAGGAAACCGACCTGCACACATTGGACAAAAACTGACCCATCTAAAGTACTCTAACTATAGCCTCTCCAGTCAATATGTGGAAAGTTAAAGTCCTCCATAACATCTCCCCTGTTACTTTCACTCCTATCCAGAATCATCTTTGCAATCTTTTCCCCTGCATCTCTGGAACTTTTCAGAGGCCTATAGAAAACTCCCAACAGGGTGACCTCTCCTTTTCTGTTTCTAACCTCAGCCCATACTACCTCAGTTGCCGTGTTCTCATCAAATGTCCTTTCTGCCACCGTAATACTGTCCTTGACTAACAATGCCACACCTCCCCTCTTTTACCACCTTCTCTGACCTTACTGAAGCATCTAAACCCCAGAACCTGCAACAACTATTCCTGTTCCTGCTCTATCCATCTCTCCGAGATGGCCACAACATCGAAGTCCCAGGTACCAACCCATGCTGCAGGTTCACCCACCTTATTCCGGATGCTCCTGGTGTTGAAGAAGACACACTTAAAACCACCTTCCTGCCTGCCAGCACACTCCTGCAATCTTGAAACCTTATTCATGAGCTCAGTACTCGCAACCTCCTGGACACTGGAGCTACAATTCAGATTCCCATCCCCCTGCTGAATTAGTTTAAATCCTCCGGAACAGCATTAGCCAATTTCCCCCCCCCCCCCCCCCAGGATATTAGTACCCCTCTGATTCAGGTGTCGACCGTCCCATTTGAAGAGGTCCCACCTACCCCAGAATGAGGCCCAATTATCCAGGTATCTGAATCCCTCCCTCCTGCACCATCCTTGTAGCCACATGTTCAACTGCTCTCTCTCCTTGTTCCTCGCCTCACTAGCACGTGGCATGGGTAACAAACCAGAGATAACAACTCTGCTTGTTCTAGCTCTAAGCTTCCACCCTAACTCCTTGAATTTTTGCCTCACATCCCCATCCCTTTTCCTACCTATGTCGTTGGTGCCTATGTGGACCACGACTTGGGGCTGCTACCCTTCCCCCTTAAGGATCCCGAAAACATGATCTGAGACATCACGGACCCTGGCACCTAGGAGGCAACACACCAACCGCGAGTCTCTCTCGTTCCCACGGAATCTCCTATCTGTCCCCCTAACTACAGAGTCCCCAATGACTAATGCTCTCTTCCTCTTCCCCCTTCCCTTCTGAGCAGCAGGGACAGACTCTGTGCCAGTGACCTTTACCCCATGGCTTACTCCTGGTAAGTACTCCCCCCAAAAAGTATCCAAAACAGTATACTTATTATTGAGGGGAACGGCCACAGGGGATCCCTGCACTGTCTGCCTGTTTCCTTTCCGTCCCCTCTCTGTAACCCATCTACCTTTTTCCTGTACCTGAAGTGTAACTACCTCCCTGTAACTCCTCTCAATTACCCCCTCAACCTCCCGAATGATCCGAAGTTCATCCAGCTCCAGGTCCCTAACGCAATTTCCGAGGAGCTGGAGTTTGGGTGCACTTCCCGCAAATGAAGTCAGTGGGGACACTAGCGTTAAGCCTTACCTCCCACATTCTACAGGAGGAGCATGCAACTGCCTGAACATCTATTCCCACTGTTCTGAATTCCCAAACAGACTATTGGGAAAAAAAACTAGTAACCTTACCAAATCGGTGCTCAGAACCTTTCTTTTGGTTAGAGGAGGAGGATGGGTGGGAGAACTGACATAAGTAGTGTTTCGGGTAAAGCAACCTCCCAAATATATTACCTCACTTACTCAGCCATCCCATGTCTGCTTCTGCTCAGCGTGCATAAATGTCTTTCCTCTTGTGTTGGAGTTATGTGACCCCTTCCAAGAGGCACTCACACTGAAAGTGGCTATTTTTCAGGCATTTTAGGCTGGACATTGTGTAGACAAGGTTTCTGTTAGTGAGCAGAGAACAGAAAGTGTGGCTTATAGCTTCACTACAACGTCTGACACTTCATTGCAGTATCATGGATCAGATTTGCAACTGATACTCTATCTGGCCTCTTTCCTGGATAGGAGTAATCTAGTGTCACTGTGCGCCTTACTAAAAGTGTATTTCAGTATTTCACAGACCACTGCAGATTATACTGAAGTTTTGTTTTATTCATTCATGGGATAGGGATGTTGCTGGTTGGGTAAGCCTGTATTGCCCTTAGGAAGGTGACCCTGGGCTGCCTTCTTGAGCCGCTACAATCAATGAAGGTAAACAGCTGCTGGGGAGGGAGTTCCAGGAATTTGACCAACAGCAAAGATTTGTTAATATAGATCAGGATGGTGTGTGGCTTGGAAAGGAGTTTGCAGGTTGTGGTGTTCTTGTGTATCTGCTGCCCTTGTTCCTTGAAATGGCAAAAAATCTGGTTTGGAAGTAGCTGTCTTAGGATCATTGGTGAGTGACTGAAGTCAATTTTGTAGATGGTACATAATGCTGCTGCAGAGCATCAGTGGCAAAAGGCTTGAATTTTGAAGGCAGTGGCTTGGGTGTGGATTCAATCACTATCCTGAATTTGTTCTTATAGCTGGTCGATAGACTTTGGAGACTCAGGAGGTGAGCTTTGGAATTCCTAGGCTCACAGCTGCTCTTGCCACCGTAATATCTACACGGCTGTCCATTCAGTTTCTGGCGTAAAGCAACCCTCAGGATGCTGAGAGGAAGTGATTCTGTGATGGTAATGGCATTGAAAACCAAAGGCAATCATTAGATGATGACAGTCATTGTGTGGCAGTTCTGTGGCATGAATGTTACTTGCCACATATCAGCCCAAGTCTCAGGTCTTGTTGCATATGGACACTGACTGAGTCAGTATCTGAGGAATCATGAATGGTGGTGAACATTTTGCAACCATCAGCAAATATCCACATCTCTCACTTTTTTTTGCACATGCTGACTAGAAAGAAAGAAAGAATTGCATTTATAGAATAGAATGACCTTTATGGTTATGCGCACTTGAAAGAGTGCAATGAAAAGTTCTTGGCGCATCTTAGGTACAGGGTATCTAGATACAAACGCTTAAAGTTTTCTTACAGGATTAAATAGTGAATGCATGGGAATACAAAGTTTAAAATATCCAGAATGATACTAAAAAAAGTTATCCTCGAAGTACTCAAATTGTTGCCCTTTTATTTCCGACTGCCCTCTGTCCAGGACTCCCCTCCAGGACTCATCCTCCCAGCCAGCGTGCGCTTGCTGTGCTTTCACTCTGGATTCCACCTACAACTTGCTTCTGGGACTCAGCCCACAATCGCTCTGCACCCCGTTCGCGGCTCCGGCCGTAACTCACTTCCAGGACTCGGCCCACACTTGCTGTGCTCCCAGATCCGGGCTTAGGCCATAACTCGCTTCAGGGACTTGGCCCACGCTTACTCTGCTCCCCTCTCTAAGTTGTGGCCAGGACTCGGCCCACTGTGCTTCCTCCTCGGGGCTCCAGGCGTGATTCGCTCCCAGCCTGGGCTTCGGCCACAACTTGCTTCCCGAGCTGCCCTGGTCTCAGATTCCGTTCGCCATTCCCTCCGGCTAGGGTAGTTTCAGAAGCTAAAATCTGGGGTGGGGGAGGAAAAACCTGCAGCAAAAAGGGAGAAAAGGAAGAGTGTTTGGGAAACAGGATCTCCGGCTGGAGCATCTTACAATATCACCATGTTGCTGTAATTTATCACACAACCACCAGACATTCAAAATGCCTTACAGCCAGTGAGGTACTTTGCAACGTGTAGCTCTTTCTTAGAATAATCCGTGGGATCATTGACATCCACCTGATTAGGGAGACAATGTCTCAGTGTGACACATAATTTGAAAGCGACCACCACTTGCAGTCCGTCAGCACTACACTGAATTGTCAGGATATATTTTTGTTCTCGAACCTTGGAGTTTGCCTTGAACCTAGAGCCTTGTTACTCAGAGGCAAGAGTGCTAACAATTGATCCATGTTGATGTGCATTATTTTAGAAATGTATAGAAAATTGTTTAGGATGTTATGTGACAGACATGCAGTATGGCTTGTGACCGTTATATAAGATGTATTTTGAAATGTTTACCTACAGGGAATTACCATTCAAGAAAGGGAGCATTGTCTACATTATTAGACAAATAGATCAAAATTGGTTTGAAGGTGAACACCATGGAGTAGTTGGCATATTCCCCATTTCGTATGTTGAGGTTTGTAACTTTTCATCTGTTGTGTTGGCGTATTATGCCAAACCACTTATGTTGCATTTCTTGTAAACATATTATAAATTGGTGAAGAAAGTTTAATATTTTTGTAGAAGTTGCCACCAACTGAAAAGACACAGCCAGTGAGACCGCCTCCCCCAGCTGAGGCCCGAGATTTTGGGGAAGCTATTGCAAAGTATAATTTTAATGCAGATACCAACGTGGAGCTCTCACTAAAAAAGGTAATTTTATGCATTTTTTTGTGATGAAGCAGAGTGGAGAAAATGCAACAAAGGAAGGAGTTAATGTAGGAAATCATAAACTGACAATGATAGGGATGGATAGAGAATGCAGATGTCAGGGCAAATCAGTAGACAAGATGGAAGCTTACAAGAATAATAAAAGATGGAAGGTTACAACAATAATAAAAGGACAAGACTTAAGACATTACATTTGAAAGCACATATCATTCAAAATGAAACAGATGAACTAGCAATGCAAAAGGTGACAAGTAAGTATGATCTAGTGGCCATTACTGAGATATGGCTGCAGGATGACACAGATTAGGACCTGAATATTGAAGGACATGTGACATGTAGGAAGGACAAAAAGCTGGGAAACGGTGGAGAATTGACTGTGAATTAGAAGTGTTATTAGCACTGAAGAAGGGGAATGACTTAAATTCAACTCACCAGGGTATAGAAGCAGTTTGGGGAGTGATGACAAATGATAAAGGTAAGAGCTCACTTGTGTGAGTTGTGTACAGACCCCAAACAGTAACTGCATGGTAGGACAGAGTATCAAGGGAGAAATAAGGGGAGCTTTTCAAAACAGTACAGCTGTTATCATGGGGGATTTTAACCTGCATATAGACTGGAGAAATCAGAGGGGAAATCATCTCGATAACAAATTCATTGAATGTTTTCAGAACAGTTTCTTAGACCAGCATGTTATCACACCAACCAGAGAGCAGGCATTACTATACTGGATTTTGACTGGTGAGTTAGTATTAATTACTGACCTCATTGTGTAAGAAGTAGAAGTGACTGTAATACTTTGAATTTTGCATACAGTTTAAGAGAGAAGTGGGTGTCCAAAACAACTATTTTTTAAGTTTAAACAAGGGCAATTATGAAGACATGAAAGCAGAGGTAGCAAAAGTGAACTGGTAATTTAAGCTAAGTGGTAGGTGAATTGAAATGTAGTGGTATGCATTTTAGGAGGATTTTCCAGAAAGCACAGAATTGATACATTCCAACAAATAAAGAAAATTGTAAGGGATGAGCTCACCATCCATGGTTAAAAAAGTCAAAACATTATCAAATGCCAAAGAAAAGGCATACATTGTGAAACGATTGGTGGCAGGTCAAAAGATTGAACAGAATGTAAAAACCAGCAAATAATTACAAAAAAATTAATAACGAGTCAAAAATTAGAGTATACAAGGAAGCCAATCAAAAACAGACAGACAGGAAAGGATTCTTCAGATGTTTAAAAACAAAAAGAGTTAACATCTCAGCACTGACCCCTGACCCCCACCCCCAGCATCCTGAAAAAAGACATGTTTATTTCCACTCTCCACTTCCTGTTAGCTAACCAATGACTTGGATGAGGGGACTCAAGGTATGATTGTTAAATTTGGTAATGACAAAAAGATTGCTTGGAAAGTGAATTGAGAAGAGGATGTGACAGGCGTACAAAGGGATCTCAATAGGTTAAGTGAATGGGCGAATATCTGGAAAATAGAATATCACATAAGAAAGAGTGTAGTTGCCCATTTGGCAGAATGAATAAAAAAAACTGTCCAAATCATAGAATCCCAACAGCATAGAAGCAGGCCATTTAGTCCATACCAACCCTCTGAAGAGCAATTCACCCAGACTCACCCTATCCCTGTAACACCACATTTCCCATGGCCAATCCGCCTAACCTGCACATCTTTGGGGTGAAACTGGATCACCCAGGGAAAACCCACACAGACACAGGGAGTACGTGCAAACTCCACACAGACGGTCACCTGAGGCTGGGATTGATCCCAGAACCCTGGTGCTGTAAGATAGCAGTACTAACCATTGAGCCACCATGCTGCCTAGTGAGGTGTTGCAGAATTCTCAGATTAGGAGAGAGATCTGGCTACCCTAGTACATAAATGGCAAGTTTATTATGGAAGTGCAGCAAGGAAACAGGAAAGCTAATGGAATGTAATTTTTAAATATGAAGTGAATTGAATGCATGAGTAGGGAGGCAATGCTTCAGTCATACAGGGCATTAGTGAGACTGTACCTTGTGCACTGTATACAGTCCTGTCACTATACCTATGGAAGAATGTTAATGCATTAGAAGCAGTTCTGAGACTTACTCCACTTGTACCTGGAATGAGTAGATTGTCTCATGAGGAAAGGTTGGTCAGATTAGCCCTGTATCTTGTGGAGCTTAGAAGAGTCAGAGGTGACTTAATTGAAGCATTTAAGGTCCTGACAAGATTTGGTTGGGTGGATGTCAAAGGATGTTTCATCTTGTAGTAGAGCCTGGAACAAGGGATAATAATTTAAAAGTAAAGGGTTTAAAACTGAGATAAGCAGGAGAAAACATTCACTCAGAAGGTTGTGAGCCTTTGAAATCCTCTTCCTCAAAAGGCAGTGGATAGAGAATTATTAAATATTTTTAGGGCAGAGGTAGGTAGGTTTGTGATTACCAAGGAGATGAAAGATTATCAGAGGTATGCAGGAACATAGAGTTGAAGTTAAAATCAGATCAGCCATGATCTTACCAAATGACAGAGCAGGCTCAAAGGGCTGAGTGGCCTGCTCTTGTTCCTTCATCGTATGTTTGTATGTTCTTAGCTCCTAAAGACCCATTGCTCTGATAGGAACCAACTGACAGGAAGAGTAGCTACCTCTGCCAACTGAAGTTCATTCTCTTTCCCCACTTTTCTTATGAATGTTGCCAATTTACCATCTGAAAACAGGATTCAAAACTTTGCTAGATGAGCTTCCCTTCTAGTCAACTATCCACAATTGTTAAGAACTGTTGGTTTGGTGCTGATGCGGTCCTGAATGCATTTATGCACTGGTTGAACACATCAGAGTGTACATTCATTATCTTATACAGACTCCAAGAGAGGTCTTTTTCTCTCAGTTTTTATGTTGTATGTTACTCAGTAGTTGAATGATAGTTCTCCTCTTGTATATAGCTTGGAAAGAAACTGAGAAGGAGGGAGCAGGGGAGTCTAATTGGGAAAGGATCCAATAACTGTGGGAATCAATGAATGTAATCTCTTACAGTTTTATTCCTTGCGTAATGTTTACATCACTGTAGTATAGCATTACATGCTTTATTGCACTGATTAGATCGGATTCCTAGTGGGCTCCTAGGATAGGAATGCATGAAGTTGGTTATGTGCCCTAGTAAAGTTTTGCCTTTACAGTTCCTGGTAGGCAGGCAGTAATATGCACGTAAGCTTTTTATAATGCATGCTCATATGGAAGCAGTATGCCAGCTCCTGCCCCTATTACAGCTTGCCTTAGACACGGACAAAACAGAGAAATTCAACAACAACTGCACCATGTTCCTCCGATGCTGAAACTGTCCATGTCCAAATGCAGCAAGACCTGGACAATATCCAGGCCTGGGCTGAAAAGTGACAGGTAATATTCGTGCCACACAAGTGCAAGACAATGAACATTTCCAACAAATCTTCCCCTTGATATTCAATGATGTCACCATCACGGAATCCCTCACTATCAACATCCTGGGGGTTACCCTTGTCCTGAATTTGAATTGGACTGGCCATATAAATACAGTGGCTACGGGAGCCAGTCAGAGACTAGGAATCGTGCAGTAAGTAACTCTCCACTCCTTTCTTCCCAAAGTCTGTCTGCCATCTACAAAGCATAAGTTAGGAGTGTGATGGAATACTCCCCATTTGCCTGGATGAGCGCAGCTCCAAAAGTACCCAAGGAGCATGACCTTATCCCAGGACAAAGCAGCCCTCTTGATTGGACCATATCCACAAACTTTCACTTCCTCCACCACTGATACTCAATAGCAGCAGCATGTACCACCTACAAGATGCACTGCAGAAATTCAGCTGCTTAGGCAGCACCTTCCAAATCCACGACCAACGCCATCTAGAAGGACAAGGGCAGCAAATACATGAGAATACCACCACCTAGTCGCTCCCTGTCCACACTCGAAAATATATCACTTGTTCCTTCATTGTCACTAGATCAAATCCTGGAACTCCCTCCCTGTTGGTATTATGGCTCCATCTACACACAATGGGCTGCAGTGGTTCAAGAAGGCTGCTCAACATCAACTTTTCTTGTGTAACTAGGCTTGCTCAATAAATGCTGTCCAGCCAGTGACACCCACATCCCACTCTGCTGGCTGTGGAGATAAGGAGATTCAGTTCTGGACAAGGGTCACTGGACCTGAAACCTGATTTCTCTCCACAGATACTGCTAAACCTGCTGAGCTTTTCCAGCAATTTTTGATTTTGTTTGTGAAGGAGATTCAAAAATGGTTTCGACAAGCAGTCATTCTTTCTGGTAGACATTTGAACCCAGTGCAGTGTCATGCTAATTATTGGGCTGGATTTTAGCATCAGTAAGATTTTATCTTAAATGGGAGTTAAATGATAACGAGTAGGCTCTGAGGGAATATGAACAGAAGTTTTTTAGATTAGATCCCCATACAGTGTGAGAACAGGCCCTTTGGCCCAACAAGTCCACACGCCCCTTGGAGCATCCCACCCAGACCCATCTACTATAACCCACACACCCCTGAACACCACAGGCAATTTAGCATGGCCAATCCACCTTGCCTGCACATCTTTGGACAGGGGGAGGAAACCCACACAGACAGAGAAAGAATGTGCAAACTCCACACAGACAGTTGCCTGAGGCTGGGATTGAACCTGGGTCCTTGGCACTGTGAGGCTGCAGTGCTAACCACTGAGCCACCGTGCCAACCTGTCAAATCTGTCAAAACTATCTTGATTAGAGGCCAAAACTAAAAAAAAAATAAAGTGCAATCATAGGCTTAGATTTGGACTTGACAATTGTTGGCAATGGTCGAGGAATGTCCAGTTTAAGTTACATCAGAAAGATTGTCAAAATAAAGCACAATAAGTCTTTTCCAATGGTGTAACATTGTGTGCCAATGACTGTACAACTGAAATATCCGCTTTCCTCAGGGTGAAAGGGTCATTCTTGTCAGGCGAGTCGATCAAAACTGGTACGAAGGACGGATTCCTGGAACAAATCGCCAAGGAATCTTCCCAATTACATATGTGGACGTTCTCAAGAAACTTCAGCCAAAGAACACAGCAGAGTACCCCAAACATTCTCTGCCCCTGAGCTTTTCCAGTGATAGAATTCACTGTTTGGGATCCACAAAGGTAGGCAGACCTGTGCGTTTTTGATCATTTAACCTTCACAATTTTACACAAAGGTTATGTAAAACCACTTTGGATTTTCTCTGTTACTGGCCTGCCACAAGAACCGCCTCAGCAAATAACAGACAAAACAACACCCAAAAGTTTCCAAAAGGAAGGAAATTTGTACTCTGAATCTTTTCTTCTTTTAATTATCTGTATGTGTATTGAAGGAAAACACTATGCAATAATCTACATGAGCGAATTTGAATATAATGTATGCTTTGATTTCCTACATAAGGATTCATGAATGTGCTATCACATGAGCCTTAAAATAGCAGTGAAACTTAGAAATTTGATTTGATTACTTGTTAAAGTAAATTCTTGATTTTTGATTTGCTTTTCAAGCCTTTGAACAATCGGATTAGAATCCTGTTATCACATGAACTGACATTGATACAATTTCACTCAGTGGGATGCAGGACGCTAAGCGAGAGCCTCGCTGATAGAAGCTGTCTGTGATTTAGCGCTGATGGATTAGCCACATGTAGACAGGCTCTGAGAATGATTGAAGCAAGCTGCATTGTCACCTTCAAGGCAGAGTGGGGTGATAATAGCTCTATGAGGTTAGATGAATGGGGCTGGATTTAACACAATAGCCTGACCCTAGGTTAAGATGTTAGGAGAAGCCCAGCAATGGTCCCCAGTGCCATGAACATTGGGACCACACTAAGTAGACGTAAGCAATAATTTGAATACACACTTGGGCAAAAGTCCCAGAGTTCGAGAGCATTGATAAGTGAGTGACAGCCATTCTCGCTATATGGCCAGACCCATTTAGTTGAGTCTGCCTCAATATACAGTATGGGTGCTTGACGTGTTACTTCAGCTGAACATTTCAGAATTATGTGTTTTGTTCTGCCATCTGATCTTCCAAAGTTCCAACTCTTACATTCCTAGAGCAGAGCCGGCATGACTTTTGTTCTGTGGTAGGCAGTTTGGTAGGCAGACTTACTATTCTTCATTCCCACACTGATGTTGGAAGTCTACCAAAGGCTGCAGTTGCCCTGACAATTCTTGGATGTGTCTTGTCATCAGTCAGGTTAGGGTTAGATTAGACAGCTGGAAAGAATGTGCTGCAGAGATAAATGTTGCTGCTCATTTCTGCTCGTAAACTTTGGGTTTGAGATGGAGCTTGCCTGTAGCAGGTTTGTCCATAATTTCAGTTTTCTCATGTTGATCATGAGGTTGCATTGTTGCCTGCATTGGAGAATATGTCAGTGCTAGGTTGAATGTCCAACCCTTACTGAGTGGCTCGTGCAGTGTCATTGGCAAGCAGGACATGGTGAACTATGATCTTGGAGACCTGGGACTTTTCCTGAAGTGTATCTAGACCGAGCACATTCCCATCCATGGGATATCTGATTTTGATGCCAGGGTCACCATTACAGAAGGTATCAGCAGAGATATGAGGGTTGGTATTATCACATAGCCCTGTTCAACTTCATTAATGACTAGGAATAGCTCTGAAGTCTCACTATCATCCACAACGTGTGAGCATGGCACAAAAAGAGAACCATTGAAAGTATCAGAGAGATATAACAATAAAAACTAATTAGAATGACGAAGTGATCTCCATGATAGAGTATCAGAAGAATTAAGATTGGTCCATGTACACTGGTTATTGCTTCCTGTTCCAGTCTGAGTTCAAGAATAGGGTTTTAGGTTCTAAATGTCACTCACTTACTTAAGGGATTGAGGAAGAAACTGACTGACTACAGAACTGCCAGTTTAGAACATATAGAACAGTACAGCACAGTACAGGCCCTTCGGCCCATGATGTTGTGCTGACCTATTATCCTACTAAGATCAATCTACCCTGCATACCCAACAATTTACTATCCTCCATGTGCCTATCCAAGAGTTGCTTACAAGTCTGTAAAGTATGATTCCACGACCACTGCCAACAGTGCATTCCACACACCCACCACTGTCTGTGTAAAGAACCTACCTCTGACGTCTACCCTACACCTTCCTCCAATCACCTTAAAATTATGTCCCCTCGTAATAGTCATTTCTGCCCTGGGAAAAAGCCTCTGACTCTATCTATGCCGCTCATCATGTTGTAAACCTCTAGTTTAACACCGACTATGGGAATGTTGCTGAGTAATGCAATTAATTGCTTGCAGAGCCTCAAACTATCATCTAACCAGACAATCTCAATCACATATTGGGCTCAAACCATAAACTCTGCCCCAAGATCTTTAGCAAGAAACTGCTCATTTTGTTTGACCTGTTTTTCAGTGATGTTATTACATACCTCTGGAGCAGGTGGGAGTTGAACACAGACCTCTTGGTCCAGAGGTAGGGACAATACCACTGTACCACAAGCCAGTTTGACTAAGGACCTTGGCCTGTGTATTAACAACTTAAAAATGCAAAAAAATGTGATCTGGCATTTTCTTCATTATTGAACATGTCTATTTTGCACAGAAATAATGTTTTACACAGACAGCACATTAAAGGACTGATGTTAAATATTCCTCAGATGTGTGCTCGTCCATATGCAGCCTCTACTTAAGTTGTTTCTCCTCCCCAGGTAATCAAATTTTCCTGTTTTTTTTAAAGCTGACCTAAATACAGCACATATAACTCACACAAGTCACCATTGGACCAATGAGACCATAAAACATGGGAACAGAAGCAGGCCACTCAGCCATCGAGCGTCCTTACCATTCAGTGAGATCACGGCTGATCAGTAATCCTCAATTCCATTTTCTTGCCTTTTCCCAAAGCCCTAGACTCCTTTACTGATTAAAAATCTAATTAATGAGCCAGCCTTTGTAGCGCTCTGTGGTGATAAATTCAACAAACTCATTATCTGTAGTGTTTGGAACCAGGGCCAGGTGGATCTCATTGACTATGACATCCTTGATTAGTGTTGTTAACCTGGCCAATGAGGGAGCCCTGGCTGGCAGATATAAATAGGACAAGAGGAGGTCTCCTCAGTCTAGGGACTAGCTTCTGAACTGGCTGGTCAAAGCCCATAATACTGTGCACATATCAATATAGGGTGACTTGGTGACAGGATACTGGCCTCTGTGCAGTTATTTAGTTATCCTTTGACAGAAGAAATTCATCCTCATCTCTGTCATAAATGTGTAACCACTTATTCTAAAATTATGCCCAAACAAAACTATACCAGTGGTGGTGCAGCATTTTAAATATTTGCTTCATATCTTTCCTAATGTATCATAGACTTTCAGTTGAGGAAAGATGCTTTGAGAAGGTGATGCTTTCTTTTTTGCAATAGTTTCCATTTTATTATCTAAGACTAAGAAAAATCCTCCTCCTATCAGATGCATAAAATTTCAGCTGAATATATTGTCATACAGAACACTGATCGTGCAAAGCAAGTTTAGTATTTCGATTGTAAATGCAATTTGTGCCTAATGCTCAATCAGTGGTTAATGAATGTATTGTGCTATTGAAGTGTTGCTTTGTCTTATTAGTATACAATTTTCAATATATATCCTTTCTGAATTTGCTACTGGTATTGTGAAAATCGAGTTTTTGTGGGCAGGGATTTTTGTAAGTAATTGGCACAGGTAACTGATCAAACTGATGACTGCAGAGACATCCTGTTAGGTGGCTTGAGTTAGCGCTTGTCAGCACCTTCGAAATCTGTCATTGAAAGCTGTTTTCCATTTTCATTGTTTTGTGTTCCTTATAAGTTTGTTTTCTAAACTTTTCCTCTTTCCTTTCTAAGTTGGCTTCATGTCGAACGCTCAATACAACAGCCCAAGTTCTTGGGCATCATCATTCACCCTGTCCGAATAAATCTGCAGTCAATGCAACCACCAATGAATGGATATCACTGACTATTGGACTGGCCCCAGTCAACACTACAGCACCTACACCACCTTCCTTTCCCGACAGCCTGCTGTCTGATATAGTTACTACTTTATCAGCCACGTCCTATCAGTCTGACCCAACACACTCAACAAGTACTGCTTCCTATGATAAATGGAGTAATTTCATTCCAGTCACATCATCAAAGAATCTTCCCAGTTCACCTAAAAGTCTACATCATCCAGTTCGTCAGTCATTGTCCCATTCTGTCTTACCTTCACCCATTTTTTCATTTCACACAATGCCCCATGGCTATGATGCACACATAAGGCAGAAAGCAGAAAAACCTCAGGAATCCCCTCAGAGATTCAAAGTTATTCCCTCTCTCAATGGTAAAACACCCAACACTATGGAAGTTTCTTTAGTTATTACAGAGCCATTTGAAAGTAGCTCTTCAGAGAAATTGCTGCTGGCCAGGGATGAACAGGAACTTTGTGAAGAATTACAGTCGATCATTGACAGAAGCCAGTCAAAGAGTGATCAAATTAAACACACATGTTTCCACGGGCATCCAAACAAGGAACTTCCAGAACTCTTTATAGAGGAGGATCCTAGTGAGGTCTATAACGCACAAGGGGCACATAGAAAGAAGCCAGTTATGCCTGATGACCAGAAGGCAGCAAGTATTGAAAATGAGGTACAAATACCGCGGAGAAGGAAACTAGTTCTGAAATAATTTACTTCTCATTTACTAAATCTAGCCAAGTACTTAATTCATATCTGAAAGAAACTGTTTTAATCTTTTAAAGTGTATTTTAACTTAAACATGGAGTTAGCTCATTTTTTTCTCAAAAGTAGCACGCAGTTGTTGATCTAAGGGACTTCACCTTTAAGAATAGAGATAAATTCATGCCAGTGTGTTTATAAATAATGCATGGTGTGTGCTAATAACTGATGTTAGGACATATGCAAATATCTATTTGTATATTGCATGTTTTTATGTTGATTACCACAATAGCATTTCTGAAATACAATTGTAAATTAGATGCACGTATTCAAAGTCAGTAGACAATTAAATAAGAAATGGTGCATTGGTTTCAGTTTGAAAGTAATTTTCCACAGTTGGTCCGTTTTTTTTTGTTATTTTCTCTTTCAACTCTTCTCTTTTTGTATATACAGACTGTAACATCTGGAAGTAACAAAACTATTGCTTCTCCTTCCACACTTTTGCCTGCTGCATATCCATTCCCACTGTCAAAGATCTCCTCCTCAATACCCTTCTCTTCACCTTCACAACTCCCTCAAAGGCCCACATTCTGCACCAGATCTTCCAGCCAGGAAGTTAGGTTTCCAAAGTTGAAGGTAACTTGGATCACATCAAGCATAAAATAACTCAAATGGCTGGAAATGAAATGCACAACATGTGGTTTAGAGGCTTTTATCTTGTGTTGTAAGGTGGTAGCCAGCTTATACAAACATAATAGTGAGCTGGAACAGTAACCATTATTGCTCCATGGAGAGGTGTAGTTACTTTCAGTCACAGTATCCCGGGCATCTGCAAGCAGAGGTCGTGCTACTTTCAACAGGGATATAGAAACATTGCCTCGGGCTTCCCATCAGTTTAAATGGGTAGAGGCTAAAACATTTTGAAAGGCAATAAAACAGATTCTAACTTAGATTTTTTTTACAATCACGGTACAAGGTAGGTAAATTCAATCATTAAGAATTTGCGGATTTCTGAAAAAAGACACAATTTGTTGAATATTTTCATAAAAACATAGAAAATAGGAGAAGGAGTAGACTCCGCGGCCCTTTGAGCCTGCTCCACCGTTCCGTATGTTCGTAGATGATGATCCAACTCAGTACCAATCCCACCTTCACCCCATACCCTTTGATCCTTCTAAGACATTAAACCCCATGTCTATCTCCTTCTTGAAAACATCCAATGTTTTGGCCTCAGCACTTTCTGTGGCAGAGAATTCCTCAGGCTCACCACTCCCTGGGTGAAGAAGTTTCTCCTTATCTCAGTCCTAAATGACCTCCACAATATCATTAATCTGTGAACTCTGGGTCTGGACTCCCCAGTCATTGGGAATATCTTTCCTGCATTTAACCTTACCTAGTCCTGTTAGAATATTATACGTTTAAAAGAGATCCCCTCTCTATTCTTCTGAATTACAGTGAATATAGCCCTAACAGATCCAATCTGCCGACATATCTCTTTAAGTAAGGAGACCGAACAGCACACAATATTCCAGGCTTGCTCCTATTCTCGAATCCTCCGGATATGAAGGACAAATACCATTTGCCCTCTTCACTGTCTCGTGTGCTTGCATGCTTACTTCTTGTCAATGGTGCACAAGGATTTGTTGCATTTCCCCTTTATCAACCTATCACAATGCAGATCTGGCTTCCTGCTACCAAAATGGATAACCTCACAACTATCAACATTCTGCTTCATCTGCCATACATTCGCCCACTCACTTGTTTGTATCACACTGAAGCATCTCTGCATTGTCCTCGCAGTTCATGCACCTATCCATCTGAAAACTTGGAGATAGTATATCTAGTTTCCTAAATCGTTAATATATATTGTGGATACCACGGTTCGACCACTGAACCCTGCCTGACCCATTAAGCACTGGTTGCTACTTGGAAAATTACTTGTTTATTCCTACTCTTTGCTTCCCATCCACCAACTAGTTTTCCAGTTGTGTTAATACACTGCCCCATGTACGTTAATTTCAATTTAGAAACATCAGGACAATTCACAAGAATATCAAGGGAAAATAGCGTTTATAACGCATGAGAGAACAATTCTAAATGACATACACATTGCCGTGAAAAATGCACCCATTAATACCTGCTGACAGTTAACTGCTAACCTTCAAATCCAATAGATTTACTCTTTACAGGTTTAAACTTTAAACAAAGCCTGTCAGTTAATTGTCAGTTGATATTAATGGGTGCATTCGCCATGGCAATTTCAATGCAAATCATTGTCCACTTTGAAACCAATCACCATGCTGTTCTCATCTGGTATAAACATTCATTTTCCCCTGGACTTGCTATTTCTTCCAATTGTCCTGATGAGTGCAAGCAAATAGTTATAACGAAATAGGTCTTTGTTCCCAAGTGATTGTTTCTTAAGGAATAAGGAGGAATTCAGGAGATCAAGAAAGCTCAAAACACCAACACAGAAAGATATTAAAATGAATAAAAAGTGCTTTATACAAAAATAAATTAATGGCTTTCTTTCTTACCTCCCATATTGATTTTTTTACCGCATCACATTAAAATAAGAAATAAGATTAGATATATATGTTTTCAATAAATATTAAGCAATAGCTACCAACCTAATAATGTCATAATTGCTGTTATGATTTTCTGTTGTTAGGCTTGAATTACTTGACTCAGAAAGCATTTGCAGAAATCAGACTTGAAGCTGACAGTATTTTGACAGGAATCTCAGAAATCAAAATCACAACCAAAAGCCCAAATTTACAGAATAATGAGAATGTTTGAGGTTACCAACAGGATTCCACACATAGAGAGCTCTCAAGCTCGATACAGGAAAATGCTTATGATTGAAAACAAGGTGAAAAGTCAAAAATCGTTGTCAACTAGAATCTTCAGTTGATTGGGTTACTCATAATTAGCAGAGAGATTACAATTTGCCTTCAGTTTATTTTTATATAGATATGCCAGTAGGCTTTTAGGACCACCACTAAAAACAGCCATGATCTTTAGATTAAATGAGGGAAAAAGGTTTTATGAACAACCATTTGAAAGGATAATAGAACATAGAAAAGAACAGCGCAGTACAGGCCCTTCGGCCCACGATGTTGTGCCATGGATTAATCCTAATCCAAAACTAAAATAACCTAACCTACATTCCTCTCAATTCACTGCTGTCCATGTGCTGTATTATCTGTGAAAATTGAAACTTTATGTACTATACCTACTGTAAGCATCCCTGTAAACAGCCTTACCCTCTCAAAGGATATTAATCTCATTTCATCACATTCTCTTCAATCATTCAAAATGTGGTGAACTCCCACTTAAGTATCAGCATGTATCTCCTGCATAATTCGGAAAAATCATTTTGCAAATAAATGTTTGAAGACTTTGTACTTTTGCTTGTATAGCAAGCACTCTCCTTTCATTTCCGAGATCTGGGTATTAAATTGGGATTTTCTGATGGAATGAAGCTCTGCATGGCCAGTAACAGAAATAAGTTTGGGCCATTTTAATCCAGCTGCCCTTGAGGCTACAGCATAACACACCACAAGTTAATTCCATACCATAAAAGCTAGAGAAGTCCTAGATTCACTCTCCGTTCATTGATATTAATGGCTGGAGACAGCTAGCAGGTTACCTTTGTTTATGAGACTGCTGGATTAGGATGGGTTGAATCAACCAGAGTTTCTATTCCTGATCCTTTGATTACTGTTGGAAGTGTTAACATGTGAACATTGGGTGAGTATAAAATGGTGTGCCCCATCACGTAGCATGTTTAGACTATTTAACAAGATTGGCATATCAATGATGGCCATTTGTTTGAGATAATAGAGCAACCAATAACCACAGAACCGTATTCTAGCAAAGGATTCAACTTGTTGAGAAGGAGGTAGTAGGCAAAATAGACAATCTAAATTGGTGATATGAATGACTTAAAGCATAAAGCCCAGACAACATGTGCTTTGAATAAGACAAGGATACGATTCACTTTGATTCAAAGACGTTGTGGTTTTGGTGTGAATTAGTTTTGTTTTACATCAGTTGTGTAGTTAAAGGGTTCCTGGAGCTTTCAGTTAGTGTCTGATCCATTCTAACATTAGTGTAAAATGGAATGAGAATTTCTGGAGAGGGTGGTCTCACTCAGATTCACTTTGTTGTCACTTTTTGGCCCCTTGGCGCTTTTATTGTGCTCAACTTAGTATACTATCTTTTGGAAGCCAAAAATATTTTGCAATAATCTTATTTGATTTAGATTAGGCAATTCCAGTCATACTTTGTGTTTCTCGCATTTCTGTGCCAGAATGTTTGTGCCTTCATATTTCTGATATTTTTCCTAAGTGGTCTGCTCTTTTAAAATAACGTTAACTCTAGGCAGTCAGATTGCACTTTTGTGGCTCTTGCAGACTGGACTGAAGACTGATGTAGCTATTGTTGGTAAGCCTCCTCGCAGCCCTGTGATGTCTAAGCGATCCTGTGGTTCACCTGTCAGGAGTAGCTTTTTACCATCTCATAGGGTAGGGCAATTGGGAAAGTGTACGCCGGACACGTGGAATTATTTTCCTTTTTATTGCTGAAGTATATTTTTGTGCATTGAATTAACCTTTCTTTCTTTGACTTAATGTCTGATGCATTTTGTAGTTTACTGGAGTGTTTTTGTATTTTAGGATGTCCTGTTGTGACTCATCCCCTCCATGCCTCCACCCTACACCCCACCATGTTGTAGTGTGCTCTGATAATATATAACAGTGCAGGTTACAGCAAGAATTAAATGTAAAATCAGACAATTTTCAGAGACCTGACAGAAGTAATCGTGAAAGAACATTGAAAATTGAACAGAGTATGACTCTGCCATCCACTTATTTGTATATTAATTGCTTTCCATATTGAGTTAATTTTAAAATGAATTTTGCTCACAGTTCTTTTCTGATTCTACCATGACTTTAAGGTGAGTTTACCTGTGCAAAATGACAATTGTCCTTGCTGTGAAAGGTGTACATGTTTGGAGATCACAAATAAACCTCATAACCACAACTAAATCATTCTATTTTCACATTAAAACCTTTAATATGTTTCCTTTTAAAAAGGAGCAAGGAAGGACAGGTAGTAACAGAGATCAGGGCCAGGAATTAATAGGGCTTCAAAGAACAAGCTGGGAGGTGGAGTCCCATGGGCAGTAAAATCCGATGGGATGGTCAGGATCAGTTGCTCTTTTTGGCAGTTGGAGAAAAGACAATGGATAGCCACATTTTGTGTTTTTCTCACATGCCCAGATGACGGGGCAATGCTCCATGTGTGGTTAAACAATTGCTGGGCAGCACAAATATTGGTCACAGTGCCACATTCTAATAATAACCAAAGGTGACTTTATAGAAGTTTCTAAAATCATGAGGGCTATTGATAGGGTTAATGGTAGGTGTCTTGTGCTCAGGGTGGGGAATTTCAAGACTAGGGGGCATATGTTTTAAGGTGAGAGGTGAGAGATTTAAAAACCATGAGGGGCATTTTTTTTACACAGATGGTGTGGAATGAACTTCCTGAGGAAGTAGTGGATGAGGGTACAGTTACATTTAAAAGATACTTGGGTAAGTACATGAATAGGAAAGGTTTGGGGGGCTAGGAGTAGGCAGGTGGGTCTCGTTTATTTCGGGAACAAGAGCAGATGTTGGTGGAGAAACTCAGCAGGTCTGGCAGCATCTGTGGAGAGAAATCAAAATTAACATTTTGGGTTGAGAGACCTTTCCTCAGAACCCCTCAGAGTTATGAGGAAGGGTCATTCAACCCAAAACGTTAACTTGGATTTCTGTTTTCATTTATGATTTACAGCATCCGCAGTTCTTTCGGTTTTTAGTTTTGTTTGGGATTATGTTCGGCATGGACTGGTTAGACCGAAGGATTTGTTTCCATGCTGTGTGACTTTGTGCATCTACAACTGTTGTTATGAAACCAGCAAATCAGAAAATGAGCAGCAAATATTCAGAATGATGCACATCTCACCCAGAGAATCAAGAAGCTATCTATTCAGCTTTAAGTATAGACAAACACAAAATCTCCAGGTCTCCATCCATGTCTTATGATGTTAGAAATTAGATTTCTTTTCTTAAAAGAAAGATGCATCGCAAACTAGAAATACATAGATCTGTTATGGTAGCACGTGGTCAGATAGCTTTCTTGCTTTATGGGATGTGGGTGTCACTAACAAGGCCAACGCTTGTTCAGAGGACAGTAAAGAGTCAACCCCATTGCTGTGGGTCATGATCATGGGTTGTTGCAAAAATCTTGGTGAGTTGCTGCACAGCGTTTGGTAGATGGTACATACTACTGCACTGTTTACTGGTGCTGGGGGAATTAAATATTAAGATGACCGATGGCTAGTCAAATGTACTGGTTTATTCTGAATGAAGTTAAACTTCTCAGTTGTTGTTGGAGATACATTCAGCCAGACAAAAGGAGAATAGCGCATCACACTCCTAACTTGCCATTTGTAGATAGTGTAGAGGCTTTGGAGAGTCAGGAGATGAGTCACTCACAACAGAGCTCTCAGCCTCTGACCCGTTGTTATAGACACATGATTTAAATAGATGGCCTGGTACAGTAATATGTGGTGGGCCATTGAGGACTGCCATCATGAACAATTTGGAGGCCAAGTCACTGAATATATTCAGCAAAGAGAGAGAGAGAGATTTTTAGATTCAAAAGGCAGAGAGAAAGCAGAAACAATAGAGAAACATCTCTATTGAGATAGAGGATCAGCCATGATCATATTGAATGGCAGAGCAGACTCAAAGGGCTAAATGGCCTACTCCTGCTCATAGTTTCTGTGTTTCTATGTAATGCTATTGCACATAAAGAAGAGATGGATTCTTGCTTGTTGGAGACGGATGTTTCATGGTATTTAACATCCTTGCCATTTTAAGGTTCAGGAGTCACATATTTCCCAAAATAAGCAGATGAGAATTTAAGTAGTTTTAACGAAGTTTATAAGATTGTTGAGAAGCAACATTTTAAGTATGATGCATAAGTTAAATAAACAAGAAAGCATATAATCTATGATAGGCAAGAAAAGCATACTGATCCTAGAGGTGAAACAGGATGTGTTGACATCTGCAGCTTGTGCTGGCAACTTACTGCTCTCAAGCTGAAGTGTTAGGAAACTTTCACCTCTCCTTCCTTCATCTAAAGAAGGCAGCTTCTTGTTGAGAACTGCCTCCTACCTCCAAGCATCCATTAATAAAATTGATTTCCAGCTGTTTGCCTTACGTCGACCATTTGCTTGAATTCTAGACATTTAATTTCTAGAAGGATTTAGTGGTCGGGGCGGTGGGGAGCGGTGGAAGCAGTTACATTACTCCCTTGTCTATCACTTTACTACAATGTTATTTTTTAGTTTACCTTGAGCTGGAAGCTATTTGCTTGCCTTTATTAGACCCTAATATAGACAGGAGGGTACAAACCACTGTGCTGTCATAGGAATCACATCATCTGGATCTGGTGACCTTGATATTTCTAGGGACTGTTTGTGGTTTCTAGAGACGTAAAAGATGGTCTCACACAATGTCTGTTAACTCAATAATAATTCAGTAATAGATTGAAAAGTACAGTTTTGTACATCCGGTGCTGGAATGTCATACCAGTCTAGCTGCATGAACGCTGATTCACTATCTCAGGCATTGGTTGCAATTTGAACTGAACCCTGCACTTCTGACCCTGTGACGAAGCAGCTCATGTGTATGCTACTCTCATGGCCTTCTGCACTGGTGCCCTGGGCCTGAGATGATTGAACTTCAACAACCACAACCCTTTCCCATTTAGAAACAAAAAGTGGGATGAGAGGCAGAGCTCATGACAACATCATCATTCCAACCTTTTGTTGCTAATTGTTGAAATTCTAATTTTCAACATTCACTTAGGAACGTAAGCCAACTTTTCTGTTCTTTTTGGTAATAATGAATTGGAAATTTTAGAGTTTTATGCATTTTAGTGCTTATTTACCATCATAGCATAAGGGCAAAACTGAGCCATAAGATTAACATTAACAAGGTATGAAAGGGAAATTGTGTTTATCCAATTTATTGGAGTTCTTTTAAGTAGTAACATGCCTGAAGGGTCTAGGCCCGAAACGTCAGCTTTTATGCTCCTGAGATGCTGCTGGGCCTGCTGTGTTCATCCAGCCTCACATTTTATTATCTTGTATATGTATTGTACTTAGATTTCCTGAATTTAACAAGATGCCACATAAAAGAGTATTGTACAAAGATGGAGCTCACTACGTAGGCAATAACATATTGGCTTGCAAAGAAGATTGGATAGTTGGCTGGCAGAAAACAGAGTACACATAAATGGATTGTTCTTAATTGATCAGTGTAATTCTGTCAGAGTATAGGCTTGTGCCTCGACTTTTCAAAATTTATACCAATGATGTAGATGAGGGTTGAGAAGGCCTGCTAGGTAAATTTTCAGGTGACACAAAGATGGATAGGAAAGTATGAGGTTACAAACTAGTGGATAGGTTGAGTAAGTGAGCAAAATGTTGGCAGACAGAGGATAATGTGGGAACACACAAGGTTATTCTCTTTGGCAGGAAAAATGGGAGAGCACATTTCTTGAAATGGGGAAAATCTGCGGAATTCTGAGATGCAGAGAGATCTCGGTGTTCCAGTGCGTAGATCACAAACATTAGTATGCCAAGTTCCTCAAGTAATTAAGAAAACTAATGCAATTCTATGCTTTTTTAAAGGAGGAATTAAACATAAAAGTAAGGATGTTATGCTCCTGTCATACAGGGCATTGGCGAGATCACATCTGAAATTCTGTGTGTAGTTTTGAGCTTATTTAGGGAAGGATATAATTAGGTTGGCAGCAGTTCAGAGGTGGTTTACTGGATTGATATCTGGAATGAGTGAGCTTTGTTATGAGGAAAGAGTTAGATTTGTTTCTTCTGAGGTTTAGAAGAATGCCAGGTGCCTTGTCTCAAGTATCCAGAATGGTCTGGACAAGGCGAGCATAGAATGATCTATCTTCTTGTAGGTGAGACCAGAACTAAGGGGCTCTGTTTCAAAATTAGGGGTCAAACTTATAGATACAGATATGAACACTTTTCCTTAAGAGGGACGTTTGATTTTGGAACACCCTGTCTCCAAGTGGCAGCGCAGTGCCTCACAGCACCAGAGACCCAGGTCTGATTCCGTGTGGAGTTCGCACATTCTCTGCATGTCTGCGTGGGTTTCCTCCGGGTGCTCCAGTTTCCTCCCACAGTCCAAAGATATGCAGGCTAGGTTTGATTGGCCATGCTAAATTTCCCATTGTGTTCAGGATTTGTAGCTCAGGTGGGTGATAGGGAATGGGTCTGGGTGGGATGCAGTGAGGTTTGGTGTGGATTTGTTGGGCCAAAGGGCCTGTTTCCACATTCTAGGGATTCTAATTCTAAAGAAGGTGATTGAGGTGAGGGATCATTAAATATTTTCAAGCAAAGGTAGATAGATTCTTGTTAGGCTAAGGCTTCAAAGCTTATTGAGGGTCGATGGGATTGTGGAAATGGAATTGTTCTATCTTTTTTCTTTTAACCCTCTGATTCTTCTTGACTTAATTGAAGTATGAAATCTGAAAGGGCTGAGTATTTTGTACTGAAAAGTACTCCCCTGTCTGAAACCGTAGCTCTTAAGGAATGAAGTGCTTGTTGAAGTACCGTGGAGTTTGCTGCCTCCTGAATTCCTGCCATTTTGAGTCTTCCTCGTTAGCGATGTAAATTGAGAAATATTGTATGCAAAGAGAGCAGTTATTGGACTAGAGTTTGGAATAAATTGTGTGCAGAAGCTATTTCAACCAAGAATACATATCTGCTAGTTGCAGGATGTTGTTGCTTGTATTCAAGAGTCAACCACTGGTTCAACACGAATTTCCTCAAAAGTGAGGAATTAGATGAGTATGGTGAAACATTCTGACTTTCCTGGCTTGGGCCTCTGAGTGTTCACTTTAAAATCTTTGCTGTTCACACTGGTCAATGACAAATGGTTAATGAAGAGAGACAAAAATACATTTGTTTGGTAGGACAGATCATGAATATTGCTGAGAAGAATGATGTTGTCGAAGTTTTTCTTCTTAAACTTATTGAGGCAAACACGAGAATGCCAAATTTCAAATGATCACAACACTTTGTTCCACATAAGAAAAATGTATTGGTTGGTTTGCAAGTCGACTGTGATTGCCCAAAACATTGTCGTGGAGAGTATAAGGAGGAAATCTAGCAGCTTGGAACTCAGCTCCAGGAGCTTGTTCTTTTAGTTGTTGATAGCAGGCAAAGTACAGAGTAGTAAGGATCACTAGACCCAAAGCATTAACTCTGAATTTCTCTTCACAGATGCTGCCAAACCTGCTGAGCTTTTCCAGCAGCTTCTGTTTTTGTTCCTGAAAGTACAGAATGCACTCAACCAGCCTATATTGGCCAGGCACAAAGCAAAACACTCAGTGTTAGACATGATTCTGTGATGAGACAGTGCTTGCCGAACAGCACTGAGCATTGCTAAAAGCCACATCAGCACTTAATTTTAGATGAGTTCACAATGTACCTTATTTGTTCACTAAGTGAAATGCATTCATATACAGGGGTCTATTCTCTGCAAACAAAAGACACTAAGTGTATTCAAAGCTAAAATAGACAGATTTTTAATCTGTAAGATAATCAAGGGTTGTGGAGAAAAGGGAAAAGTGGAGTGCAGGGCGATAAGATTAGCCATGAGCCCATTGAATGACAGAATAGATTCAATGAGCTAAATGGCCTACTTTTGCTACTATATCTTATGGTCTGAAGTGTTCAAGCCTTTTTAGAATTACTGGGAGACTTGGGGAAGTACAGACCTCTGTTGCTTTCTTTTTGACAACACCTCAACCATATAGAGTCATTTTGTAGACTTTTATTCCATTAGTGTAAAGAGTGATTATTCAAAATATGACATTCTTGTACTTTTCCTTTTGAAAAGCATTGGCAACATTTTTCTTTTCAGGAAAAGTACTTCAACCATTGATAACAAGGTGTGGAGCTGGATGAACACGGCAGGTCGAACAGCATCAGAGGAGCAGGAAAGCTGATGTTTCGGGTCTGGCCCCTTCTTCAGAAACTCTTCATTTTCTGAAGGAGAGTCTAGACCCAAAACCTCAGCTTTCCTGCTCCTCTGATGCTGCTTGGCCTGCTGTATTCATCCAGCTGTACACCTTGTTATCTCAGACTCCAGCATCGGCAGTTCCTACTACTCCAACCATTGTCCTCTTTCCAAACTAACCTTTAATTCTAATCATCCATGTCATGTTTCATAAAATGTGTTAAAAGGTACATCATAGGTTTTGTTCAGGAGTTATTGGTGATGTATCATTGAAACAGGTGCACACACACCAGCATTGTGGGATAAACAAAGCTAATTTTTCTTGATTGATTGCAAAGTGTTTAACTTTTTTTAAAGAATTTTAATTATTTTGCAGAGTGGTATCATGTCTTTGCTTTCTCATATTGCATACAATTGCATGCATTGGAAGTGAAACCATAGCCCCCGATGCGATTTGTAAACAAAGTGACCTGGTCTGAGGTAACAAAGTGTGTAGCTGGATGAACACAGCAGGCCAAGTAGCATCTCAGGAGCACAAAAGCTGACGTTTCAGGCCTAGGATGAAGGGTCTAGGCCCGAAACATCAGCTTTTGTGTTCCTGAGATGCTGCTTGGCCTGCTGTGTTCATCCAGCCTCACACTTTGTTAACTTGGATTCGCCAGCATCTGCAGTTCCCATTATCTCTGACCTGGTCTGAGGTTTGACTTCGCAGTGTTGCAATCTGCTTGGAGCTGCGCATGTGTTACGCATGATGCTACGTGTACAGAAGGCTCTTTGCTGCATTTTTGTCTTGAATTACCCCCTCTGCAGCTTCCATATTAGCCATGCTTCACTTCAATTAGAAATGTCGCTTTTATTTCCAGATGGAAAAGGTTTCACAATCTTATTGAATTTACTAGGTTTGCCATGCAATAATAACAAAGTAAATGTGTGTTTCTCTTACAGCCTCAACAGCCTTCCCTTGTTCATGAACGCTCACAGATTGGAGAGCCGTGAGTACAGTCCTATTTTGTTCTGAATAAAATGCAGTTTTGAAATTAAAATCAAAGAGCCTATTAGAATTTTTATTCCTGAGCTAGCCACTGAACTCCTGAGTTCAGCAGTTGTGTAGAATAAAATATTGGTGTGTAAAAGACAGTTTGTCTTAATGTAGGAACACAAAGGTGGTTGGTACGTTACGCTGAACTGCAAGGACCATGCAGTACTGGAAACTATTCAATTATTATTCAGCATTGTGTAGGCAAATCTCCAATCTCAAAACTTAAGTCAAATAGCAGCTAAAACCCCTTGAACACAATAAAATATACCACAGATTGATGTCTGACTGATCCAACAGTGACTAAAGAAAGAGAAAGGGATGGAGAGGCAAAGAGATGTGGGACTGGAATTCCAGAGCTCTCAATTCAAAATGACAGAAACATGGCCAGCGATAGTGGGATGTTGGGAGAGAGGGATGCACAAGAGACTGGAGTTGGTCTGAGTATGAATAGGGAGATGTCAAGTTTGGAATAATTTGAACATGGAAATAAGAAACTGAGGCAGCAATAGGAGGGTTCAATTTACACCAACAAAATCAGGATTTCTGAGTGAACAGGATTAACTCTGAGTCAGAAATTGGGAATACCTCAAGTTAATGGACGATGATGGGATTGAGGGTGAGGTTTGTGAGGATGGTGAGAAGTTAACCAGGGGAGTATCAGAGTAATTGTGTCTGGATTTGGGAAGGGGATTCTTGAGAACAGATTTTGTGGCAGGAGGAATGGAAAAAATTGTAGGCTCACCCAAGACTGGATGTCAGATAGGCAGTAAAAGGTTTTCAGAGAGATGGTAGTGAGATAGAGTTAGGTAACTAAGTAGAAATGCAAATATTCACCTTTTGTCTTCAAATTATTTTATATTTGATGAGGTCAAGTATACCCCATTGGGAAATTCAGCAGGTAAGGGTGCAGGGCTAAGAAGCAAATCAACTGCAAGAGATCATCTGTCTCTGACAAAAGTAACAGATACTGTCTCATCAAATTGTTTAGAGATGTGGGAGTTGAGCCCAGGCCATCCAGTCCAGAATTAGGGACACCAATGCCACAAGTATCCTTGGGAAGGGTAATAGTATTCAGCCCCTCAATGAAGGACGGAAGTTTGAAGAGAATGGTGTAGTTAATTGCCTCAAAGACTGCAAAAGGATCATGTGCATTTGTGACAACACAGTTTGGAGCTGGAGGAACACAGTAGGCCAGGCAGCATCAGAACAGCAGGAAAGTTGATGTTTTGGGTCAGGAACTTCTTCAGAAAAGAGGAGGCAAAGATCAGAAATAAATAGAGAGAGGAGGTGTGGGCCTAGGGAAGGTAGGTGGGATGGTGATAGGTCAGTGCAAGTA
The DNA here is from genome assembly GCF_030684315.1 of Stegostoma tigrinum. Lineage (NCBI taxonomy): Eukaryota > Metazoa > Chordata > Chondrichthyes > Orectolobiformes > Stegostomatidae > Stegostoma > Stegostoma tigrinum. Next base: position 112,336,282 of record NC_081356.1, read on the forward strand.
GGCAATGGTGGGGATTATTCAGTGAGGTGGGAGGGGCAGATGGGTGGGAGAGAAGATGGACAGGTTTTGTCAGTTCAAGGAGGCAGCGATGAGAGGGAGGGTTGGTCATGGGATGACGCCAGGGTGGGGAGATTTTGAAACTGGTAAAATCTACGTTTACGCCATTGGGCTGTAGGATCCCAACATGGATTATGAGGTGTTGCTCCTCCAATTTCCATGTGACGCCATTGTGACACTGGAGGAGGCCCAGGATGGACATGTCACCAGGGAGCGGGAGGGAGAGTTAAAATGGTTTGCAACCAGAAGGTGTTGTCGTTTGTCGCGAACAGAGGTCTACAAAATGGTCTCTGAGCCTCCACTTGGTCTCACCATTGTCAAGGAGGCCACATTGGGAGCAGCGGATACATCAGACCACATTGATGGATGTGCAGGTGAATGTCTGTCTAATGTGGAAGATTTGTTTTGTGCCTTGAATGAAGGTGAGGGGGGAGGTGTAGAGGCAGGTGTAGCACTTTGTGCAGTTGCAGGGAAAGATAGCGGGGGTGGTGGGGCTAATGGGATGTGAGGAGCGGACGAGGGAATCACAGAGAGAGTAGTCCCTACAAACAGCACATGGAGTGAATAGGGAAATATATCTTTGGTTGTGGGGTCAGATTGCAGGTGGCAGAAGTCGGGGAGGATATGGAGGTTGGTGGAGTGATATGTAAGGACAAGGGGGATTCTGTTTTTATTTTTGTTGGGGGGTGGGGATGTGAGGGCAGAGGTGCAGGAAATGCAAGAAATGCTGTTGAGGGCATTTTTGATCATTGGAGGGAGGAGGTTGAGGTCCTTGAAATAGGAGGATATCTGGATGTGCAGGAATGGAACGCCCTATCTCGGAAGCAGACGCAGCCGATGTGGAGGAATTGGGAATAGAAGATCACATTCTTGCAGGAAGGTGGGTGAGAAGATGTGTAGTCCAGGTAGCTACGGGAGTTGTATCAGTGATAATGGGAACTGCAGATGCTGGAGAATCCAAGATAACAAAGTGTGAAGCTGGATGAACACAGCAGGCCAAGCAGCATCTCAGGAGCACAAAAGCTGACGTTTCGGGCCTAGACCCTTCATCAGAGAGGGGGATGGGGTGAGGGTTCTGGAATAAATAGGGAGAGAGGGGGAGGCGGACCGAAGATGGAGAGAAAAGAAGATAGGTGGAGAGAGTATAGGTGGGGAGGTAGGGAGGGGATAGGTCAGTCCAGGGAAAACGGACAGGTCAAGGAGGTGGGATGAGGTTAGTAGGTAGGAGATGGGGGTGCGGCTTGGGGTGGGAGGAAGAACAGGTTAGGGAGGCAGAGACAGGTTGCACTGGTTTGGGGAAGAGCTGGGCTGGTTGTGTGGTGCAGTGGGGGGAGGGGGCGAACTGGGTTGGTTTAGGGATGCGGTGGGGGAAGGGGAGATTTTGAAGTTCGAGAAGTCCACATTGATACCATTAGGCTGCAGGGTTCCCAGGCGGAATATGAGTTGCTGTTCCTGCAACCCTCGGGTGGCATCATTGTGGCACTGCAGGAGGCCCATGATGGACATGTCATCTAAAGAATGGGAGGGGGTGTGGCAATGGTTTACGACTGGGAGGTGCAGTTGTTTGTTGCAAACCGAGCGGAGGGGTTCTGCAAAGCGGTCCCCAAGCCTCCGCTTGGTTTCCCCAATGTAGAGGAAGCCACACCGTGTACAGTGGATGCAGTATACCACATTGGCAGATGTGCAGGTGAACCTCTGCTTAATGTGAAATGTCATTTTGGGGCCTGGGATAGGGGTGAGGGAGGAGGTGTGGGGGCAAGTGTAGCACTTCCTGCGGTTGCAGAGGAAGGTGCCGGGTATGGTGGGGTTGGAGGGCAGTGTAGAGCGAACAAGGGAGTCACGGAGAGAGTGGTCTCTCCGGAAAGCAGACAGGGGTGGGGATGGAAAAATGTCTTGGGTGGTGGGGTCGGATTGTAGATGGTGGAAGTGTCAGAGGATGATGCGTTGTATCCGGAGGTTGGTGGGGTGGTGTGTGAGAACGAGGGGGATCCTCTTGGGGCGGTTGTGGCGGGGGCGGGGTGTGAGGGATTTGTTGCGGGAAATGCGGGAGACGCGGTCAAGGGCGTTCTCGATCACTGTTGGGGGAAAGTTGCGGTCCTTGAAGAACTTGGACATCTGGGATGTGCGTGAGTGGAATGTCTTATCGTGGGAGCAGATGCGGCGGAGGCGGAGGAATTGGGAATAGGGGATGGAATTTTTGCAGGAGAGTGGGTGGGAGGAGGTGTATTCTAGGTAGCTGTGGGAGTCGGTGGGCTTGAAATGGACATCAGTTACAAGCTAGTTGCCTGAGATGGAGACTGAGAGATCCAGGAAGGTGAGGGATGTGCTGGAGATGGCCCAGGTGAACTGAAGGTTGGGGTGGAAGGTGTTGGTGAAGTGGATCAACTGTTCGAACTCCTCTGGGGAGCAAGAGGCGGCGCCGATACAGTCATCAGTGTAACGGAGGAAGAGGTGGGGTTTGGGGCCTGAGTAGGTGTGGAAGAGGGACTGTTCCACGTAACCTACAAAGAGGCAGGCATAGCTGGGGCCCATGCGGGTGCCCATGGCCACCTCCTTCGTCTGTAGGAAGTGGGAGGAATCGAAAGAGAAGTTGTTGAGGGTTAGGACGAGTTCGGCTAGGCGGATGAGGGTGTCGGTGGAGGGGGACTGGTCGGGCCTGCGGGACAGGAAGTAGCGGAGGGCCTTGAGGCCATCTGCATGCGGAATGCAGGTGTACAGGGACTGGACGTCCATGGTGAAAATGAGGTGTTGGGGGCCAGGGAATTGGAAGTCCTGGAGGAGGTGAAGGGCGTGGGTGGTGTCACGGACGTAGGTAGGGAGTTCCTGGACCAAAGGGGAGAAAATGGAGTCCAGATAGGTGGAGATGAGTTTGGTGGGGCAGGAGCAGGCTGAGACGATGGGTCGACCAGGGCAGGCAGGCTTGTGGATTTTGGGGAGGAGATAGAAACGGGCCATGTGGGGTTGGGGAACAATGAGGTTGGAGGCTGTGGGTGGGAGGTCCCCTGAGTTGATGAGGTCATGGATGGTGTTGGAGATGATGATTTGGTGCTCGGGTGTGGGGTCATGATCGAGGGGGCGGTAGGAGGTGGTGTCGGAGAGTTGGCGTCTGGCCTCGGCGATGTAGAGGTCAGTGCGCCATACTACCACTGCGCCACCCTTGTCTGCGGGTTTGATGGTGAGGTTGGGGTTGGAGTGGAGGGCTGCCCGTTCTGCGGGGGAGAGGTTGGAGTGGGTGATGTCTCGACGGCAGTTGGAGATGAAGAGGTCGAGGGAAGGTAGGAGGCCTGGGAGTGGTGTCCAGGAGGAGGACTTGTGTTGGAAGCGGGTGAAGGGGTCAGTGAAGGGAGGGTTAGGTTCCCGGTTGGAGAAGTAGGCGTGGAGGTGAAGGCAGCGGAAAAACTGCTCTCTGTCCAATCGTGACTGGTATTCGTTGATGTGTGATTGTAGGGGGACAAAGGTGAGCCCCTTACTAAGGACTGACCGTTCGTCCTCAGTGGGAGGTCTGGGGGGATGGTGAAGATGCAGCAGGGTTCAGTGTGGCTGTCTTCTCTGGGGTTGCTGGCTGTGGAGGTTTTGGGCGGAGCGATGAGGTCGTTGGCCGTGGGCGGGGTTCCGTTGGCGTCGGCCGTGGGCGGGGTTCCGTCGGCATCAGCCGTTGGCGGGGTTCCGTCGGCGGTTGGAGGATCGGGGTGGGCGGCGGCAGCAGCAGCTGCGGTGAGGGTGGTGTGTGAGGTGTTGTAACTGGAAGTGGAGGCGGTGACTGCAGCAGTGGTCCCGGAAGTGGTGTGGCCGGCGGAGGCGGATGTGACATCATTGGTGGAGTCTCCGGCTGTATCCTCATGGTCAATGGTGGCGGGTGCATGGTGGGGGAGGGGCAGGGACAGACTCGGGATTTGGGAGGTGCAGGAATCCTCTTGTGGGTGGCAGGGGCCAATGAGTTTGTTGTACTTACGATTTTTGGTGTCCAGTAAGGCTGAGTGAAACTGGGTGTTCAGTCTGTGGATCCTGCGGAGGATAAAAAACAGCAGAGGTCCTTTGCAGATCTGGGAGAGGGAGGCTCTGAGCTGGGGCAGTCTGAATTGCAGTGTGTGGAGGTGCCGGTGCATGGCCGCGAGTGTCTGTTTCAGAACTCGCAGGGAGAAACGCTTCTGAAGGGTCTGAATATTCTGGGTGTAGAGGTGGTCACGGTTGGGGCCAAATTGGGAAGGCTGAAATGTAGACTGTAGTCCATTGGGGATGATCCGGTTCCGTATGCAGGTGCTGAGGAAGGTGATGTGGCTGTGGTACCTGGTTTGCTTCAGAACATGGTCGAGCAGTTTCAAGGCCGAAGAGATTACAAGAGAGTTGCAATGGGGAAACCAAGCGGAGTCTTGGGGACCGCTTTGCAGAACACCTCCGCTGGGTTCGCAACAAACAACTGCACCTCCCAGTTGCAAACCATTGCCACTCCCCCTCCCATTCTTTAGATGACATGTCCATCATGGGCCTCCTGCAGTGCCACAATGATGCCACCCGAAGGTTGCAGGAACAGCAACTCATATTCCGCCTGGGAATCCTGCAGCCTCATGGTATCAATGTGGACTTCACCAGCTTCAAAATCTCCCCTTCCCCCACCGCATCCCTAAACCAACCCAGTTCGCCCCCTCCCCCCACTGCACCACACAACCAGCCCAGCTCTTCCCCTCCACCCACTGCATCCCAAAACCAGTGCAACCTGTCTCTGCCTCCCTAACCTGTTCTTCCTCCCACCCCAAGCCGCACCCCCATCTCCTACCTACTAACCTCATCCCACCTCCTTGACCTGTCCGTTTTCCCTGGACTGACCTATCCCCTCCCTACCTCCCCACCTATACTCTCTCCACCTATCTTCTTTTCTCTCCATCTTCGGTCCGCCTCCCTCTCTCTCCCTATTTATTCCAGAACCCTCACCCCATCCCCCTCTCTGATGAAGGGTCTAGGCCCGAAACGTCAGCTTTTGTGCTCCTGAGATGCTGCTTGGCCTGCTGTGTTCATCCAGCCTCACATTTTATGAGCTATGGGAGTTGGTGGGCTTGAAATAGATATTGGTTTCGAGGTGGTCACCAGAGATGGAGATGGAGAGGTTCAGGAAGGAGAGACAGGTATCGGAGGTGGTCCAGGTGAATTTGACCTTGGGTTGAAAGGTGTTAGTAAAGTTGATGTTAGTAAAGTCATTACTCTCTGGGTGATGAAATTTCTCCACATCGCAATCGTAATTGACTTACTCTGTATCTTTAGACTGTGACCTCTTGTTCTGGACTCCCAGGTCTTCAAGGACATTCTTCCTACATTTACCCAGTTCCGTCATTTTAGAATTTTGTAGGCTTCCAGATAGACAGGGTGGTTAAGAAGGTGTTTAACATGCTTGCCTTCATTGCTGAGCCCACTGAGTGTAGAACATAGAGTATTACAGCACAGTACAGGTCCTTCGGCCCTCGATGTTTCACCGACCTGTGAAACCAATCTGAAGCCCATCTAACCTACACTACAGGAGTTGAGATATGTCATGTTGAGGTTGTGCAGGGCATTGGTGAGGCCAGTTTTGGAGTACTGTGTACAGTTCTGGTTGCCCTGCTATAGAAAGGATAGAACATAAAACATGGAACAGTACAGCATAGGACAGGCCCTTCAGCCCACAATGTTGCACCAAACTTTTACCCTAATCCTAAGGTCGATCTAACCTCCACCTCTACCGTATACTATCATCCATATGCCTATCTAATAGCCGCTTAAATGACCTGAATGAGGCCGACCCCACTACCCTCTCTGACAATGCATTCCATGCCCCTCCCACTCTGAGTAAAGAACCTACCTCTGACATCTCCCGTACACCTACCTCCACTCACTTTAAAACTATGCCCCCTCATAATTGCTACCTCCACCTGAGGAAAAAGTCTCTGGCTGTCCACTCTATCTATACCTCTGATCATTTTGTACACCTCTGTCAAGTCACCTCTCATCCTTCGTCGTTCTAAAGAGAAAAGCCCTAGTTCTCTCAACCTTTCCTTGTAAGACCTTCCCTCCATTCCAGGCAACATCCTGATAAATCTCCTCTGCACCTTTTCCAATGCTTCCACATCTTTCCTGTAATGAGATGACCAGAACTGGGCACAATAGTCCAGATGTGGTCGAACCAGGCTTTTGTAAAGCTGGAGCATAACTTCACGGCTATTGAACACAATCTTTCTATTAATGAAAGCTAACACACCATATACCTTCTTAACAACTCTAGCCACCTGGGTGGCAGCTTTCAGGGAACTGTGGACATGAACCCCAAGAGCCCTCTGCTCCTCCACACTGCCAAGAATCTTTCTGTTAACCCTATATTCTGCTTTCAAGTATGTCCTTCCAAAATGAATCACCTCACACTTTTCAGGGTTAAGCTCCATCTGCCATGTCTCAGCCCAGCTCTGCATCCTATCAACGTCCCTTTGTAACCTAGAACAGCCCTCTGCACTATCCACAACTCAACCCACCTTCATATCATCCGCGAACTTACTAATCCACCCTTCCCCTCCTACATCCAAATCATTTCCAAAAATCACAAATAGAAGAGGACCCAGAACAGATCCTTGTGGTACACCACTCGTCACTGAGCACCATGTTGAATATTTTCCGTCTACTACCACCCTTTGACTTTTAAGGATCAGCCAATTCTGAATCCAATCTGCCACATTTCCTGCCACCCTACACCTCTTTACCTTCTGCATGAGCCTACCATGGGGAACCTTAACAAATGCCACATCCACTGCTCTAACTTCATCCACATGTTTGGCCACCTCTTCAAAGAATTCAGTAAGGCTTGTGAGGCATGATCTACCCCTCATGCTGACTATCCATGCTGACTATCACAAATCAAACTGTGCCTTTCCAAGTGATCATAAATCCTATCTCTCAGAGTATGATTAAATTGGAGTGGGTGCAGAAAAGAATTACCAGAATATCGCCAAATATTCTAAATAGCCTACTCTATAATCCCTAAACTGTGAGTCCTGGTTTTGGAGTCTATAGTCATCAGGAACATCCATCCTGCATTTACCTTATTTCTCACCTCTTTACTGAAATGTGGATGGCACTGCTCTCTCAAATGTCCTGGCAAACAGCCACTTCAAGGGCAGTTAGGAATGGACAACAAATACTGGCCTGACTGACAAGGCTCGCATCTTGTGAATGAATCAAAAGAAACAAATCTGTTCCCTGGGTCTTGATACCAGAACAAGGCCTGCTTACGGACTGGGCGTTGCCTAATTGGTGTCTCGTTGATCAGGCCTTCCTAAGAAGAGGCTATTCAGTCTTCATGCTAGTTTTCCAGGCCAGACCCTCAGTGCCCCAACAAGATTCTGCCCTGTGTGAGTAAACTCAAAATTGATTAGTTTTGGGGATAATCCATGAACGTTGGGCATATGTAAACATCACATCACATCATATCATTCTTGTTACTTTTATCCAGGCTTGAGGAAGCAGAAGTGGCCCAATCATTCTTAAATAAAAAGCAGTGTAGCACAGATAAACAACAGCATAAGTTAAAAATAGAACTTAATTAAACATGAGCCTTCAGTATGTATTGCAGTATAAGGTCAAAAAGAAAGGAAAAGTAACTTCCAGTTTAACTCCAGTCGTTTCAATACTGTTAGGCGTTAAAATCCAGAAATCGTCCTCTGTTGTTCAAGTTCAAGAACCTAGTGGAACATACTGTATGTAGAATAGCTAATAAGTGGGTGTTAAATGTTATTCTTCTTGTCCACAATCTGTTAACGTGTTAAAGAGTGTATATTTTGAACTTCTATGAAATGATGCCCCTTTAAACTGTCCAACCACCAGATCAGTCTGGCCCACTTGCCCACAAAATAGTTGCAAACTAATTAATTGTAGATGACACATCTTGGGTTGCCCTAAGAGCTACAAGTAATTGGATAAATGCAAGTTGCTTCATTCATCATGAAATCTTGATGGTATACAGTTTGGAGCATATGTTTCATTTAAGAAGAAAGTGAGAGTGGTTAAACAACTAATAGGTGGAAGAGTCTCCAAAACCATCCTTATCCTCAATGATGGGCTGATGACGCAAAGGTTGGAGGTGCCGTTGATAGTATTGAGGGCTATTGCAGGCTTCAGCAAGACATTGGCAGGATGCAGAGATGGGCTGAGGAATGGCAGATGGAGTTCAACCTGGAGGTAATGCATTTTGGAAGGTTGAACTTAAATGCTGAATATAGGATTAAAGGCAGGATTCTCAGCAGTGCGGAGGAACAGCGGGATCTTGGTGTTCAAGTGCATAGCTCCTTCAAAGTTGCCACCCAAGTGGATAAGGTGTTAAGAAAGCATATGGTGTTTTGGCTTTCATCAACAGGGGGATCGAGTTTAAGAGACGCGAGGTTATGCTGCAGCTCTACAAAACCCTGGTGAGACCACACTTGGAATATTGTGTCCAGTTCTCGTCACCCTATTATAGGAAATATGTGGAGGCTTTGGAGAGGGTGCAAAGGAGGTTTACCAGGATGCTGCCTGGACTGAAGGGCTTGTCTTATGAGGAGAGCTTGACTGAGCTTGTACAGTTCTCTCTGGAGAGAAGGAGGAAGAGAGGTGACCAGATCGAGGTGTACAAGGTAATGAGAGGCATGGATAGAGTCGATAGCCAGAGACTTTTCCCCAGGGCAGGATTGACTGCCACGAGGGGTCATAGTTTTAAGGTGTTAGGAGGAAGGTATAGAGGAGACATCAGAGGGTGGTTCTTCACCCAGAGAGTTGTGAGCGCATGGAATATTTTGCCAGTGGTAGTCGTGGAAGTGGAGTCATTAGTGAAATTTAAGCGACTGTTGGACATGCACATGGACAGCAGTGAATTGAGGGGAATGTAGGTTAGGTTATTTTATTTTTGGATTTGGATTATTCCACGGCACAACATCGTGGGCTGAAGGGCCTGTACTGTGCTGTACTTTTCTATGTTCTAAGTTCTACGTTCTATGTTCTAAGTCCCCAGATATTAATAAGGAGGATTTTGCATGTTTGTTAAGTTTGAGTCTGACATTGTCATTTCCAGTGCTTAGCTTGATGCTGTATGGCCTGTTTAGGTTAATTCTCTTCTCAATTTGATAGAGCCATGTGGCTCACTAGGGCAATACAGAGTATTAAATTGCTATGGGCGTGGAGTCAAATATAAGCCAGACCAGGTACGGACAGAAATGTCCTTCACTGAAAGGACGTTATGAACCAGATGGGTTTTTACAATTCCATTGTTCTTTTAAATTAATGCCAATAATTCCAGATAATTTCAAATAGTCTCTGTCATTTGGCTGTTGTGGTACATTATTTCACTTACTACGTAACCTTCTATCTGAAACTATTTCAGTGATAGTCTTAAAATGATATCCCATTATGGACTTGCAACCATGTATGAACAACTTTTCATGACCTATCAGACCAAAGTTACTAATTTTGGAGACCTCAGTTAGACCCCTCTTATCATCCCTGTTCCAATGAATTAGAATCCTTTCCTCAAGCCTATCTCCATAAAATCACAGTAAGTATTTGCAATACATCTGCATAATCCTTTCCACAGTACAGTTCACAGATGCCCACACAGCACTGCAACTGGGGCTTAATCTTGTACAAATCAATATCATTACATTGTGTTTCTACTCTGTGTTACCCATGTGGAAAAACCAGAATCCCATTGACATTTTCTTTTAATAGTATTTTCTATCTGTAACTAGATCTTTTTGAATTCTTGATATAATTTAGTTTAATCAGTACAAATTCTCAGTTTGATTTCTGTGTAAATGTTTGCACAGGATTTTAGTCAATATGAAAGGCTAAATTTAAATGTTGTTATATTTTCTCATAGATACCAGGCTATGTACAGCTACAACCCGAGAAATGAAGACGAGCTGGAGCTGAAAGAAGGAGACATTGTTGATGTAATGGAGAAGTGTGATGATGGCTGGTTTGTTGGTATGTGTGTTCTAAAGTATTCTGCTATCAGAGTAGGGATGAACTAGGAGATCTTGTTCATTTCTGAATCCAAAACTCATGGAAGGAAACTAGTATTAATTGGGATTTTAAAAAAAGGCGCAGGTAAACATTTCCAGGCGCAGGAGAAAAAGTAACTGCTGAAGCCAGGTCAAAAAAAGAAAATCTAGAAAGAGCGGCTCACAATAATTTGGCAAATTCCAAGTTATCAAAACAGGCAAATAGCTTAAGAGTAAAAAACAAGAAACAGTTGGCAAACTCTAATAAAGGACATGTGGTAAATTAATCAATCTTGACTATGCCCCCAAAGAAAATGCAGGAGCACATGATTAAAAGGCACAGGGGCCAGAGGTGTGGGTTAGTGCTCTGTAGCTATATTCCTTTTCAGTGAGGTTCCCCGATGAATATTGTGGAGTAACCCCATCAGGATACTTTTTTACTTTTAAGAGTAAACTTCCAAATGTGTTATCAGCAGCTTGTCTGTGGACCCTGGGGAAAGTGTGGGGAAGCCAACTAAGCATCTGCTGGAACATTATTTTCTTTTAATTACTAACACGATAAAAACCTGTGAAATTTACTGTGAACTTTAATGTAGCATTGTGACTTCCCACATAAACCTGCAATCGTGCACCCAACACAGATTTTAACAATGTGGCTTTCATTCACTGCTCATCCCTATTCTTCTGTAAGCTAATATATAGGTTTACTTCTAGAAATGTAATGCATTATTTTAAGGGGGAAATTGTCTCATTTTTTTCTTATAATTCCTTTTATTACCACTTACTTACTTTATAATTTGCATGCTGGTAGCAAGAGCAAGTTTGACTACTGATTTTCTACATATTTGATCCCTTCTGTCCAAAAGGAATTTTTCCACCAGGCTACTGGGAATCAAAATATAGACAGTAATTGGAACTGTCAACAATGAGTAGACATTTAATGTCCATCATTTGGGCTGGACATGCTAATATAGGCATATTGTCAGATGATCAAAAGCTCCAGTTTCCTTCCCTTGATTGCTAATACTATCTCTTCCTCCTCAGTGGGATGGGTATGCTCCTGTTATTATATATAAATATTGAAAGGCCATAACATGACTTTTATCATTATGCAGAGGACGGGAATCCAAGCTGCAATTATTTTTGCAGAGTTATAGGGAGTAGATGTAGAGATGGCATGTTTGTATAACTTATATCAGCTTGGTTATAAAGGAAATAAAACCATCAGGCAGTGCATAAAAATTACTATTGAAATTCAGCCCTATTGTTTCCCCTCCCAAAACTGGTGACTATACAAATGGTGTTTTAAGGTGGAGATGGCTACAGACTATATAACTTGCTATGTATTAATTTGTGATGCACTGGGACATATAATAGATGAATCCTTAATGGTGACTTGTGGAACATAGAACAGTACAGCACAGTACAGCACTTCAGCCCACGATGTTCTGCCGACCTAATATCCTACTAAGATCAATCTACCCTACATACCCCACATTTTACTATCCTCCATGTGCCTATCCAAGAGTCGCTTGAAAGTCTTTAAAGTATCTGACCCCACTACCACTGCTGGCAGCGCATTCCACACGCCCGCCATTCTGTGTGTATAGAACCTACCTCTGACATCTCTCCTATACCTTCCTCCAATCATCTTAAAATTAAGCCCCCTCGTGATAGTCATTTCTCCCCTGTGTAAAAGTCTCTGACTATCCACTCTATCTATGCGTCTCATCATCTTGTCAACCTCTATCAAGTCACCTCTCATCCTTCTTCACTTAAATGAAAAAAGCCCTAGCTCCCGCAACCTTTCCTTATAAAATTTCAGCACTAATTTTTAATGATACCTTTGAGGTTGTCTAACAGGTTGTATACCCACAGAATAAGCAAAGATTCAAGGATTTTTCTTGGTTCATTTTGTTTTGAAGTCTTTTGGATCTGCATAATTTTTGTTTAAGTTTGTAATAGCTAGTAAGTTCTAAATCACTTGAACTTGTAGATTTGTGTGCACTGTATTTTGGATTGGCTTGACCAAAGTTTGCTGGTTGAGTCTTAACTCTCCTTTTAGAGAAATGAAATAATCGTATAATGAACAAAAACAAAGTTGCTGGAAAAGCTCAGCAGGTCTGGCAGCATTTGTGAAGGAAAAAACAGAGTTAACGTTTTGGGTTCAGTGACCCTTCCTCAGAACTGAGGACCTGAAACATTAACGCTGTTTTTTCCCTTCACAGATGCTGCCAGACCTGCTGAGCTTTTCCAGCAACTTCTGTAAATCAGGAACAATCATAATTTATCAGATTCTAATAGAGAAGGGAAAGTGCAATCTTACACACTGTACCAGCCAGGAAAATTATACATTATAAACTATAAGTTACTCCTAATGGGGATGATAAACTGACCTGTAGATATTTTAAACTATCCGCTAAGCATTAATTGAGCCATCTTCCTTGAACTGACATGGGGCTGAGACACCAATGCAGAGCTAGTTCAGTTAATTTAATCCAGAGTCCTGATGAGCCCCTTTATGTTTTGTGATACATGCAAACAAAGCAAAATTAAACACTGCTTATTAATATGTGAAATGGAGTTCAGAAGGCGATGACAACAACTGCATTTGCCCCAAGTTTGAGAGCAAATATTACTATCAAATAATTTGCCAAACATCAAGACACTTTCCTAGGAACAATCACATTGCTACCAGCTTCAGAAGAAAGGACAAAATTCCTAGACTTACTGCTACTTTACAAAACTTTTGGGAAAAGGATCTACAGCCTGGAGAAGAAGTAAAAGAGGCTGCTATTCGAGAGAATGTAACATGGGAATATATCTCCAAGGACGAGTCAAATTGCCAGAAGGAGCTGACTGCGGAATAAAACTTCAGCTGCACCTGAAATCAAAACATCATCTATCCTGGAGTCCCATGTATCTGGTAAGTTTACCTTATAGTCTCTCCTTCCATGCAATCTCGCTGTAAAGTAAAAATAATGAACAAAAGTACATTTAACATAATGCAGAATGCCAAGAAAGCTTTAACATCCCCAGTATGCATGTAAGTGGTCCTGTGTACAGTGGTCCATTTTTGCACTTCACCTGCTTTCATAAGTTTCTTCCAAATGGCATCTGCACTTCTCTGTCTGCAGTTCCATTCCATATGTTCAGATAACTAAGGTTTTCTATCTTGTCCCTATTTTGTCTTCTCAGATAGTCAGCCGATCTTCACCTTTAATCCATTCAATGGAAATGGCATGGCAAAGACACAAAGTACCCAGAAATTCACTGAGAAAAAGCTGCTATCCTCAGCGACTCAGGAAACTAATGCACATAGAGAGGGGAATGCACAGTCTGTTGTGGACAAACATGAAAACCAATCACACGTCAGCATATCTCCTGAAGGAATGTCCTGGGCGTACCCAGAATGTTTGGGTGGACCTGAACTGAAAGATGAGACAACGAGTCGGAGAGAAGAGGAGGAAAGCAGCCAAGACTCTGGCTCAGCATCCGAACCTCCAGCTGCATCTCCGTCAGCATCTCAGGATCTTAATGCAGTCCAGAGTTCCCCTTCAATTCCCTCAGAATTACAGAGCCCTAGCAGGTCTTCCTTAGAATCTGAGCATTTTGATGCATGTCCCTCACCAACACAAAACTCAGTAAATGAAGCAGATCAGCCAGAGCAGGTCACCAGCTGCAAGTCACCAGACAGGATAGATTGTGAACAGCAAGTGGAAATCGACAACTTCCTCAACCCGTCGGCTGATTTCCTGGAACAGATTATGGACGATGTTCCTACTTGTGTGAAGGCTACCATGACAAATGAGAATACCCATCAACAACATGAGGCAGATACCCATCTCCTAGCACTCTCCACGACATTTGGAATGCTCATGGATGAGGGAATGCATTTGCTCAGGAAGACCATGGACAATGTCCATTCCAGTGTGCTGTCCGGCAACAAGCAGATGCACACGGACATGATTCATCTTCATCATATTATCCACATGGGCTGGGTGCAGTTAGCCGATCAAATGAGCTCTCTGATCAAAGTGCTTACCACACTCATACATAACCAGCAATCCTCTTCCACCTTGTTGCATAATGTAGCACTTCAGCGTACCATAGCAATATCTGAAGGCCATTTTCCAGACTACCTCAGGTGTGAAACCACTTCAAAGATAGCGAAAGAAACAGTGCCCACAACACGTTACATTCCAGAGGAATCTTTAATCAATGCTTCTTCAGAAAACCCAGCTGCCAATTCTTCTAATTCTGAAATGTATAAATGAAATGGAATATGTTAGCATCTTCCTGAAATACACATTCTGTGCAATGATGAGGTGCCAATATTGTTTTTGAATAGTTCTTTTACTTAGAAGGTTTAAAGATAAAAAGAGACTTCATGATGTAGCACTTTTCATGGCCACCAATGTCTCAAAACACTTTAGAAATACTTTGTGAAGTGATAGTCACTCTGTAATGTAGGAAATATCGCAGCGAAGTTGCATTCAGCAAACTCCTCTGAATAGCAAATTAATGATGAGCACTTGATCCTTTTCTGTGATACTGACTGAAGTATATATATTGCTCAGGCTTCCAGTCATGAGCCTCCTTTTCTCTTTCAAAAAGATAGCCATGGAATCTTTACATCCAGCCAAGCATACAGGTGGTACCTCAGTTTAACATCTCATTTAGAAGATAGCACCTCAGACTGTGCAGTGCTCTCTAAGTACTGCGTCTGTGTGTCAGTCTTTATTTCTATTCTTAAGTCTTGACTGGGACTTCGACCCAGAACCCTGTGGCCCAAAGTCAAGAACGTTAACAACTGAGTCACAGCTGAGACAGAAGTAGAGTATAAAAGTTGATTTTATACTGAATTATATTCAGTTATTCTGACAGTATCACAGAGTTTAATAAGCAAAATACTTGAAGCAAATAGAGTCAGTTCCAATCATGTGGCTTCCTTTTTTAGAGTTGCAATTTTCTACTTAAGATGCTCTAGCTGTCACAGTAAATACATTTATTCTTTCTAGTGCTTCCTCTATTGACTTTTTCTTCTATACTATATTCATCCATAAATCTGTATGTACAGTGAGCCATTCAACATGGTGGCAGCCCACCTTCAGGATGAATCTCTACCTATCTATAAATATTTGGGCTGATTTTTGGTTCCCAGCCAAAACGACAGCAAAGTGAAGCTGTATGCTTGTTGGTGTTGGCAGCATGATGACTGTGCCTGGTCCAATTGCCAGTCTAGTTGACATGCCACTCCCTGACTTCCTACCACAAGGACTGGTGAAGTTGGCAGGAAGTTGCTGTATGATCCTTAGAATTGTGTGACATAGGCACTTCTAGGAGTTTTGAGAGCAAATTAAGTGTGTCAGAGGGTGGGTGTGTGATCCGGGGCTTTTGATAGACAGGACAGTTTAGTTAGTGCTTTAAAATTCTTGGGAAGTGAGTATCACTGGCAGTGCCAAGATTTCCAATCCATTCTTGATAGATTCGTGATTACCAATTTAGTAAAGATTATTGAGAATGTGTGGAAATGTAAAGTGGAAGTTAAAATCAAATCAGCCATGATCTTATTGAAAAGTGGAGCAGGCTTGAGGGGCCAAATGGCCTACTCTCATTCATATATTTGTATTCCTAATTATCCTTGAAAAGCTCCTGGTGAGTTGCCATCTTGAACCACTACATTCCATGTAGGTTTGTTACTCCAGCTGTGATTTAAGGAAGTCCAGGATTTTGACCCAGTGGCAGTGAAGGAGCAGCAATATATTTCCAAGTCAGGATAGTATGCGGCTTGGAGGGAAACTTGCAGATGGTGGTGTGCCATTCATCTGCAGCCCTCGTCCTTCTAGGTAGTAAAGGCCTCAGGTTTTTTTTTTCCATTGCACCTGGGCATTGCTGACTGGGCTAGCCTTTATTGCTCAACCCTAATTGCCCTTGAAGGCGGTGGTAAGCCATCTTTGTCAACAACTGCAGCTGATGGAGGGGTGGGCACATCGACAGTGCTGTGAGAGAGGAGGTTCCAGGTATTTAGCCCATTGACAGCAGAGGTATAGCAATATAGTTCCAAGACAGGATGGTGTGTGGCTTGAAGAGGAATTTGATTTAGGAGAAACCTTAGTGAATTTGCGAATGGATCATATACTGTTGCCTGAATGCATAGATAGCAGGGGGAATAAATATTAATGGCAGGGATAGGGAACCACACGAGCAAACTGATGTCCCCAGGCTGTCTAGATTCTTGAGTGCAATTAAAGGTGCACTCATCCAGGCAAGTGGAGCACACTCTGTCTGATGTTTGACCTGTGTCTGGTAAATAGTAGACCAGATTTTGGGAATCAGTAGGTGAGTTACAAGCCACAGAATTCTCAGCTACTAACTTGCTTTTCTACCACAGCTTTTAAATTGGCTAGTCCAGGTCATTTTTTTGCTTAACAGTAAGCCTCAGCATATTGCTAATTCAGGAATCAGCTTTAGCAATGCTGTTGAATATCAGGGAAGGATGGTTCAGTTCTCTGTGGTTGGAGATGGTCATTGCCTCGTATTAATATAATTTACCATTTGCCAGCCTGAGCAGAAACATTGTCTGGGTCTTCCTGCATGTTGGCTCACATTGGCCCACTGGTTTAGCACACTTTATCTTTGGGGTTCATTTTGTCATGCATGTGTAAAGAGACCGTTCCACATGCACATGCACCATTATTACAACATTGTAAATGTATCCATTCAGTAAATACACTTTCTGAAAAATAATGCTGCTATAATATGTGAAGTAAAATCTTTCTACTTAAAGCACTGGCCAAAAATTTTCTTTGTTGTGCATTGATGCTTGGCACTCCTTGTACAGCAATGCATTAAGGCCAACTGTTTTTCTGACTGCACAGTGTTAAGTGTAAGGCCTGATTTGAAAGAGGATTTAAAGAAGTGTAGTAATGGCTGAGTGGAGTTAGATGGATCATCCTCTTTATTATCCCACCCCAAAATTTCCTTATTACGTTTACAGGTATTTTTATCCACAGGTAGGAATGTTTTACCATGAAATTATAATTGTGCCCTGAAATACAAAAGAAATTAGTTAAGTAACCTGTCACAGACATTGAGAGAGATATCACCCATTTGGTACTAATTTTGCTGAAAGATAGATAATCACCCCTCCACACCTGCAAGCTGAGCCTGATTTCAATTTCTGATTATAATTTAAAATATGATTAATGAGCACATAAATATCCTGAGGAAAATCTAATCAGGCATTGCTTGTCATGAATCTATTCAATTAAAAATTTGGTTTTAAAAAAATTATCAATAAGATGGAACACTAGGGAAGATGAGTCAATGAAGACTAAGAGGCTGGAATATAATGAAGTTTGCTTTTTCTCTTTAATCGCAGGAACATCTCGACGATCCAAGTTCTTTGGTACCTTTCCAGGAAACTATGTGAAGCGACTATAAAATTTTATACATAATTGTGTACACTTTGCTTTGAGTTTAGCACAATAACTTTCTGCAGCTCTCATTAAAAGAAGTTTCAGTCTGTAGACACTCAAAGCCACCTTTGTGACAGTTGTGTGATTGACTACAGCTAACTTCAGAAGCATCATTTAACATCATCTTCAGTCAAGGAATAAGGACATTTTGAAACATGCAACCTGGAGGTTGTTCTATGTTCCTCTCAGGATGTTTCGAAAACAACTGTTTTTTTTTAAGGTGCACTTACTTGATAAATCCTTTATACCCCTATATAAGCAAATGTAGTGAATGCTTGTTTATTCTTCCTGATACAGGAGCTTACAGTGGTCTGTCACTAACATTTATTATTGATGATTTTGTCACAGAGTAGAGAAAACACGTAACATATTCAACAAGTATTACATAAGTAACTCATACAGCTATGATAATCGCCATTTTGCAAACTAGAGGTGAGGCCCTGTAGTCTGCTCTATTTTTCTTCCAGTTAATTTGCTCAGTTTTGTTTGCGGCTGAATGATGAGATGCAGAAACAATAATGCCACATTTTGTACAGGTTGTTTGAAAATTGTTGCAGGTGTGTTTCTCACTTCCACACAGATCTTTTAATAATGATGGCTTAGAATATATGGTAAAAATAAGGTTTCTTGATAGAATATTGAGTTGATCAAGCATGAGACCATTCTTTTGAGATAAGCTATATTCAGATTCCGAAATCCAAATTGGCATATTTAATACATTAGGTGACTCCTTGGGCTCAGCACTTACTAAGGAATGCAGATGTTCAAATGCCATATAAGATTGCAGTTTGAAACTGGATTCGGGTTGCAGTTACAGCAGCATGAGGCAATTTGTTTTGTCACTGTGCTCCAATCCTACTGAAGAAGTTTTTAAAAGGGGTGACAGTGCAAATCTTAAAATCCACTTCTCTGATATCAGTTGTATTATTTAACATAATTAACATTATTAACATGGAAATGACTTTGTCATGTTTACATGTACTTTTAAAGCTCCTAAAATAATTCCCCGTTCACAATTTGTTTATGTGATTGAAAAACTGAATAGCTTCCTTCTGATAACATACAATTTCCATTCTAGCAATTTAGGACATGTTTTAGAAACTACTCAACATTTGTCCAAATGAATGGTTCTTTTTATTTAAGAATTTGAGCAATGTGGTCTCTGAAATCAAACATTAAACTAAACTGCCATAGTTGGGTATGAACACACACAGTTGGAAGGGAGAAAGAATTGTTTGCGCTGCAGCACCTTAGTTCAAAACAAGCGTGTGTAATTGTCCTTTTAATTTCTTCCATAAATGCTTGAGTTTACTACAGTGTATGTTGTCCACACAGTTTGTACATATATATTGTCAGCTTTATTTTGTACAGATGTTTTAGTTGTTGCATTTTTTAAAAAAAATCACTACTTTTCAGAAACTTTTATAAGTCTCTGTCATTCCCTTACCCCTTTTTACTAACGGCCTCTCCCATTGCCCTGGTTGCAAGCACATTTAGATGGTGCAAGTGTGTACGATAGTATTTTATTGCAGAATTTTGCAAATTGTATTTCAACAAATATAGTGTTACCAGCAAAAAAAAACTAACTGTACATATATCTTTATAGTTATTAACAGGAAATGAGAATAAAGGGTCTGAATAGATTCACCAATACTCTTTTACAGTATATCTTTATTACACCAAAACTCCAGCCTAAGAGTTGTATAATCTTGAAGCTTCAAATTTTGAATCTGTTGAACTGCATGCAGCACAGCTGTGAAATCAACAACTTTACTGTTGTTTTATGATGAAAATGACCATATTTGTTGCCTGTAAAATGAGAACTCTTTATATTCTCTGTAACTGATTTTAAAAGACTTCTTTTCGTAAATTAACATCAGATGATTCATTTTGATGCCGTACAATTCTTATGGAGAAAAGAACTCACTTTTTCTGTGTTTTTTGTGAATTTCAATCCCTAATAAATTTTGCCTGAATTGAATTTCTCCCTCCTCTGTATTTGTTTAAAATTACCTTGACAGGATACTGAATCATGGAAAATGTGATTTCATGAGTGTGAAAGTGTCAGGCCACAAATGTCCATGCAGATGTTGGATTTGTATACATGTACAGAAGAAGTTAAAATGTTTCAATCTGCATGAAATAGCATGGAGTGCAGAATTCCCTCAAATAAACTGTCTGATATCTTAGCATTTTCATTGCTTAAATGCCATTAGCATAGATATTGTGAAAAGAAGAAAACATTATAATTCATGACCTAACTTCATCCCAGAGTGTTTGCAATGAGTAAATTATGTAGTTATTATTTTACTGCAGGAAAAATGTGACAAATTGAGCCAAGCAAGCTCCCAAAACAAAAGAACTAAGTTAAGAGAGAGGATAATCCGTCTTTAGAAATCTTTATTATGGGTTACATATTCACTGGCTTACAAAAGAAACGTCCTTTGCCTCTTTTTGAAATAGTGCGTGCATATTCAGAACAGGCATAGATAACCATACCCTTCAAGCCTCCTGTACCGTTCAATAAGATTATAGCTAATCTGATTCCTCCACGTTCCCTAATGACATTTCGTGCCTTGCTTATCAAAAATCTATCCACCTCTTCCTTAAAATTATTCAAAGATTCTGCCTCCAAAGAGAGGTCCAAAGACTCACAGCCCTCAGAGAGATTAATTATTCTCATTTCTGTCCTAAACGGGTGACCACTTATTTTTAAACAGCGCCTCTTAGTTCTAGATTTTCCAACAAGAGGAAGCATCCATTCCACACCCACCCCTTCAGGTCCCCTCCAGATCTTCAATCAATTCAGCGCTTATTCTTCTAAACTTCAGTGGGCATAAGTCTAGACTGGAGTCAATGGGAATCAGGAAAATTCTTCACTAAATGGAGTCAACTATGGCACAATGGAAGATGGCTGGAGTTGTTGGAGGTCAGCCATCTCAGCTCCAGGACATCTCTGCAGGAGTTCCTCAGGGTAGTGTCCTTGGCCCAACCATCTTTAGCTGCTTCATCAATGAACTTCTGTCCATCACTATGTCAGAAATGAGGATGTTTTCCAATGATTGCACAATATTCAGCACTATTTGCAACTCCCTAGATACTATTGCGGCCTAAATACAACAAGATCAGGACACTATTCAGGTTTGGTCTGAAATTTGCAAGTAATATTCGCACCACACAAATGCCAGGTTATGACCATCACCAATCAGAGAAAATTTATTACCCCATAGTATTCAATGGCATCGCCATTACTGAATCCTGTAGCCTCAACACTCTGGTAGTTACTATTGACCAGACCTAGACTTGCCATTTAAATACTGTGCCTACAAGAGTAGGTTTGGAGAAAAGAACTTATCTCCTTTTGTGAATTCCAATCCCGAATTAATTTTGGCCGCATTGAGTTTCTGCCTATTCTGTATTTGTTCAGTTTAAAATGACCTTGGAAGGATATTGAAGCACTTTAAATTTCAGAAAGTGTTAAGGTCCTAGGGCACAAACAACTCCTCAGTTAGTAGATTTGCATATACCTACAGGAGAATTTAAAATGTTTCAAGCAGCATAAAATAACATGGACTGTTGAACTCCCTAAAATAAACTGTAACACTGCCTGAAAGCTTAGCATTTCAAAGGTTGAATGTCACAGGCCTGGGTATCATCAAAAGAAAAAAAATATAATTCATGACCTCACTTTTTCCCAAAGTGTATAGAGCTGGGAATCAAGGAGGCTGGAAAATGGAGAAAGTCTGTGATAAAGTGAAGAATAGGTGACAGTAGATAACCAAAAGGTTTGTGGTGCAGGAGTTTTAATATAACAAGTAAAATATGCCAAGAGGAGGTATGAATGGCAGATTCTTAACAGATAACTTGCGTAAAGGGAACAATTAGAATTGAATCTGCTTCCAACATCCTTTTTGTCACGACATTTCAGAGTGCAATAATGTTTTTCTCTCGTGTCACCTAGTTCTTTGGCCAATTGTCTTAAATGCTTTAGTTGATGCCCCTTCTGTCCCTGGAAACAATTTTTTCTTACACACTGTATCAAATCCATTTTGGAATTTCAAATCTCTTATCCTCTGTCCTGTAACTTTACTCATATAGCAGCACCTTTAAAGCAGTAAAATTTCACAAGTGTATTAAAAAAATTGCTGGAGAAATTGAGCAAGTCTGGCAGCAGATTTAACATTTTGGATCCAATGTGTTGAGGAAGGGTCACCGAATCTAAAACTTTAACCTTTTCTCTTCACAGATGCTCAGCAGGTTTGTCAGTTTCTCCAGCAATTTCTGTTTGTGTCCCACCTTTTCCCCGTACCCTTTGATTCCCTAAGAAATATATCTAAATGCTTCTTGAAAACATGCAATGTTTTGGCCTCAGAGATAGTAGGGACTGCAGATGCTGGAGAATCTGAGATATCAAGGTGTAAACCATCTACAAGGCAGAAATGGAATAATGCCCACTGTGTAAACACACAATGTTCCCAATGAACAGGGAGCCCAGAACCAGTGGTCACAGTCTACAGATATGGGGTGGAGCATTTAGGACAGAGATAAGGAGAAAATGCTTCACCCAGAAAGTGTTGATCCTGTGGAATTCTTCGTCATGAAAAGTGATTGAGGCCAAAACATTGAGATAACAAGGTGTAGAGTTGGACAAACACAGCAGGCCAAGGAGCATTGGAGAAGCAGGAAGGCCAACATCCCGGCCCTAGACCTGGGCGGTCTAGGGCCGGGGTGTCGGCCTTCCTGCTCTTCTGATGTTGCTTGGCCTGCTGTGTTCGTCCAGTTCTACACCTTGATATCTCAGATTCTCCAGCATCTGCAGTCCCTACTATCTCTGAGGCCAAAACATTACATGTTTTCAAGAAGCATTTAGATATATTTCTTAGGGAATCAAAGAGTACGGGGAAAAGGTGGGACATAAACAGAAATTGCTGGAGAAACTGACAAACCTGCTGAGCATCTGTGAAGAGAAAAGGTTAAAATTTTAGATTCGGTGACCCTTCTTCAACACATTGGATCCAAAATGTTAAATCTGCTGCCAGACTTGCTCAATTTCATCAGCAATTTCTTTTTTGGTTTTAGATATCCAGCATCCGCAGTTCTTTGTGTTTTTAGGGAGAAAGTGGGAATAGTACTGAGTTGGGTAATCAGCCTTGGTTATGTTGAATGGTGGAGCAGACTCAAGGGGCTGAATGAGCTCCTCCTGGTTCTATTTACTTCTATAAATGTTGCAGCAAGTAACTCCCTGGTCTGACTCTCAGCTTGTAAACCATCTACAAGGCAGAAATGGAATAATGCCCACTATGGTTAGATCAGTGCAGCTCCTTCCGAATCTA
Source organism: Stegostoma tigrinum (assembly GCF_030684315.1). Lineage (NCBI taxonomy): Eukaryota > Metazoa > Chordata > Chondrichthyes > Orectolobiformes > Stegostomatidae > Stegostoma > Stegostoma tigrinum. The sequence continues at coordinate 112,359,139 of NC_081356.1, forward strand.
TGACTGTACCACCTAGAAGGATTACGGCAGTAGCTATATGTGACACCACCACTTCAAAGTTACCCAGCAAGTCACCCACGCCCTGACTTGGAACTATATCACCATTCTTTTAGTGTTGTTCTGTCAAAATACTGGAACACCCTCCTTAATGCATTGTGTGTCTACTTACAGCAAATGGACTGCAGCTCACCACCATCTTCTGCAGGGCACGTAGAGATGAGCAATAAATGATGGCCCAGCCAAATGATGTCCACAGCCCATAAATGAATATTTAAAGAAAATCTTTCCTCATAAGACATGTAGCTCCAGCAACTTTGTGATGAATTTTCAAAAAAGTTTTAACATGTACAAACAAATCTCAAGAGACTGACTGTGAGATGCCTCTGGGCCCAAGTATTTGTATTCAACCATCCAGTTCACGGCAATGTGCCATTAGTTGCAAAGCTGTGACATTAACATTTCTGATTGGTTTTGGTTCCCAAATGCTCATGAGCACAATCAAGTTAGTTATATAGTATGGGCCATAGAGTGAAATGCAGATTGTGCCAAATGAAGTACACAATCGATAACCATGTAACTGAAAGGATGATAGCTATAGAAAAGTGCCACACCAGGCTTGAAAAGTTAACTCTGAATCTCTTTCCAAAAGTTCTACCAGACTTGCTGTGTTAGTCAGCATTCTCTGTTTTGCTTTGGACTTCCAGCATCCACAGTATTTTACTTTCACTAAAATGTAGCGGCTAAATTTGGATTGTCGGGCCTAAGTTTTTGAATTTCTCCTGTGCAGTAGTTTCTTGGTTGCAGTAAACAATTGAAGCTGCTGAATTTATGCCAAGCCTGTTTTTTTTTTTAACTTCTTGCTTGAGTTCTCAACAGAGAATAGTTAACGTTCAAGCACAGTGGGCCATATCGAGTGGCAACCTTAATTAGCACAAGCATTGGTATAAAGAGCAAGCAGGAAAGTTGGATCAGATTCAATGGGTCCTGTCAAGAAGCATTGATCTTCTGAGCACAGAACATAACAAAATGGAGCTATTTGCTAATATTTTTAGTCATGCTAGAGCTCAGATAGTTACCTTCGATTAAAAACTGCAAGAGAAGCTGTCTGCCAGTTCACCAAAAGAGCATTGTGCCTTCTTCTCTATCTAAGAAGAACTGGAAGAAGATTGTTTGAGGTACATTTTCTGCCGTGAATAATTTAACTAAAATGGTTATCTCTCAAATTGGATCAAGCTGACCAGTAACCTTGAGAGTTAAAACAGAGAATGCTTGTAGACTGAGAATATATCTCTTCAACTCTCTCTGTTTAAAGCCTGGAATATAAAAAAAAATCAATGCATTATAACCGCACAGAGTCATTGAGATATACAGCAGGGAAACAGGCCCCTCTGTCCAATTCATCCATGCCAACCAGATATCCTAAGTTAATCTAGTTCCATTCAACAGTATTTGGCCCGTATCCCTCTAAACCCGTTCTATTCATGTTCTCATCCAAATACCTCTTATAAAGGTCATTTATAAAGATCACAAAAAGCTGAAGCCCCAAAACAGATCCCTGCAGAACACTACTGGTCACTGAGCTCCAAACTGAATACTTTCCACTTACTACCACCCTCTGTCTGCTGTTGGACAGCCAATTCTATATCCAGACAGCCAAAGTTCCCCGAATCACATGCCTCCATACTTTCTGAATGAGCTTGCCATGGGGAACCTTATCAAGTGCCTTGCTAAAATGCATATATACCACATCCACTGCTCTACCTTCATCAATGTGTTTTGTCACATCCTCAAAGAATTCAATAAGGCTTGTGAGGCATGACCTGCTCCTCACAAACCAACGCTGACTATTTCTAATCAGGCTATGCTTTTCCAAATAATCATAAATACTACCTCTCAGAATCCTCTCTAATAATTTTTCCACCACAGAATTAGGACTGACTAGTCTGTAAATCCCAGGATTGTCCCTATTCCCTTTCTTGTATAAGGAAATAGCATTTGCCGCCATCAAGTCATCTGGTACTGCTCCAGTGGACAGTGAGGACAAAAAGATCATTGCCAAAGGGGCAGCAATCTCTTCCCTTGCTTCCCATAGTAACCTTGGGTATATCCCATCTGGCCCCAGGGATCTATCTATCCTCATGTTTTTCAAAATTTCTAGCACATCCTCATTCCTAACATAAACCTGTTTGAGCATATCAGTCTGTTTCACACTGTCCTCACAAACTAAAATGTCCCTCTCACTGGCGAATACCAAGCAAAGTATTCATTAAGGACCTCCCCTATCTCCTCCAACTCCTGGGACAAGTTCCCTCCATTACCCCTGATTGGCCCTACCCTCACTCTGGCCATCTTCTTGTTCCTCACGTGAGTATAGAATGCCTTGGGGTTTTCCTTAATCCTACCCACCAAGGCTTTTTCATGTCCCCTTCTAGCTCTCCTAAGTCCACTCTTCAGTGCCTTCCTGGCTAACTTGTAACTGTGTAGAGCCCTGTCTGATCCTTGCTTCCTCAACTTAAGTAAGCTTCCTTCTTACTCTTGACGAGATGTTCCACATGTCTTGTCATCCCAGATTCTTTCACTTTACCATCCCTTCCTTGCCTCTGTGGGACAAACCTGTCCAGCACTCGTAGCAAGTGATCCGTAAACAACCTCCACATTTCTGTTGTGTATTTCCCTGAGAACATTGGGTCCTAATTTATGCTCCACAGTTCCTGACTCATAGCATGATAATTCCCCCTTCCCCAATTAAATACTTTCCCATATCATCTGCTCCTGTCCCTCTCCATGACTATTGCAAAGGTCAGGGAGTTGTGATCACTATCACCGGTATGGTCTCCCACCGAGAGATCTGACACCTGGCCTGGTCTGTAACCAAGCACTAAATCCATAATGGCCTCCCCACTAGTTGGCCTATCTACGTATTGAGTCAGAAATCTTTCCTGGACACGCCTGACAAAATCTTCTCCATCCAAACTATTTGCACTAAGGAGGTTCCAGTCGATATCAGAGAAGCTGAAGTCACCCATGAAAACCCTATTAATTCCATTCCTTTCCAAAATCTGCCTCCCAGGCTGTTCTACTGCGTGTCCTTGATAAGTATGTACCTGTCAGGCAGGGAGGAAGTGGTCGAGCGAGGGAACCGTGGTTTACAAAAGAAGTTGAATCTCTTGTCAAGAGGGAGAAGGAGGCTCATATAAAGATGAGGCATGAAGGCTCGATTAGGGCACTTGAGAGTTACAAGTGAGCCAGGAAGAGAGAGCTAAGAAGTGCCAGGAGGGGACATGAGAAGTCTTTGTCAGGTAGGAACAAGTAAAACCCTAAAGCTTTCTATAGGTACGTCAGGAATAAAAGAATGACCAGAGTAAGATTTGAGCCACTCGAGGACAGTTGTGGGAAGCTGTGTGTGGAGTCCAAAGAGATAGGAGAGGCGCTAAATGAATATTTTTCATCAGTATTCACACAGGAAAAAGACAATGTTGTCGAGGAGAATACTGATACAGGCTATTAGTCAAGACAGGATTGAGGTTCGTAAGGAGGAGATGTTAACAATTCTGGAAGTGTGAAAATAGATAACTCTCCTCGTCTGGTTGGGATTTATCCTAGAATTCTCTGGGAAGCTAGGGATGAGATTGTAGAGCCTTTGGCTTTGATCTTTATGTTATCATTATCTACAGGAATAGTGCCAGAAGACTGGAGGACAGCAAATGTTGTCCCCTTGTGCAAGAAGGGGAGTAGAGACAACCCGAGTAATTATAGATCAGTGAGCCCTACATCATTTGCGGGTAAAGTGTTGGAAAGGGTTATAAGAGATTGGATTTATAATCATCTAGAAAGGAACAATTTGATGAGGGATAGTCAACATGATTTTGTGAAGGGTAGGTCGTGCCTCACAAAACTTACTCATTGCTTTAGGAAGGTGATCAAACAGGTGGATGAGGGTAAAGTGGCTGATGTGGTGTATATGGATTTCAGTAAAGCGTTCGATAAGGTTCCCCACGGTAGGCTATTGCAGAAAATACGGAGGCATGGGATGGAGGGTGATTTTGCGGTTTAGATCAGAAATTGGCCAGCTTTAAGAAGACAGAGGGCGGTGGCTGATGGAGTTCAGTCACTAATGGTGTACCGCAAGGATCTGTTTTGGGGCCACTATTGTTTGCCATTTTTATAAATGACCTGGATGAGGGAGTAAAAGGATGGGTTAGTAAATTTGTGCATGACACTAAAAGTCGGTAGAGTTGTGAATAGTGCGATAGAAGCTTATCTAACCCAGATAGATAAGCTGCAGAGCTAGGCTGAGAGTTGGCAAATGGAGTTTACTGCGAAAAAGTGTGAGGTGATTCACTTTGGAAAGAGTAACAGGAATACAGAGTACTGGGCTAATGGTATGATTCTTGGTAGTGTGGATGAGCAGAGAGATCTCAGTGTCCACGTACTTCAATCCCTGAAAGTTGCCACCCAGGTTGATAGGGTTGTTAAGAAGGCGTACAGTGTGTTAGGTTTTATTGGTAGAGGAACTGAGTTTCGGAGCCATGAGGTCATGTTGCAGATGTACAAAACTCTGTTGCGGCCGCACTTGGAGTATTGTGTACAGTTCTGGTCACCGCATTATAGGAAGGATGTGGAACCATTGGAAAGGGTGCAGAGGAGATTTACCAGGATGTTGCCAGGTATGGAGGAAAGGTCTTATGAGGAAAGGCTGAGGGGCTTGAGGTTGTATCCTGTTAAAATAAATGTGCACATCCCTCATTAAAGTAGCAGACAGGTGAACTATATATGAATGATTTCTGTTTGCACAAGAAAGATTTTCCAGATTCAACTGTTCCATTGCCAACAACTTATATCACTTTTTAAAATTCATTCATGAGATATGGGCAACGCTGGCTAGGCAGCATTTATTGCCCATCCCTAATTGCCCAGAGGGCAGTAAAGACTCAACTACATTGCTGTAGGTCTGGAGCCACATGGAGGCCAGACCAGGTAATGATGGCAGTTTCCTCCCCGAAAATATATTAGTGAACCAGATGGGTTTTTCCTGACAGTCAACAATGGATTCATGGTCGTCATTAGACTCTCAATTCCAGACTTTTATCGAATTCAAATTCCACCTTCTGCTGTGGTGGGATTCAAACCTGGGTCCCCAGAAGCGTTTCTCCCTGTGACTCCTGAAACACACACTTGCAGCAATGTGCCGGCATCTCCAGGCACTACAATCCAGCCTACCCCAGCTCAGACCCTCCCTCTCCCAGACCTGAAAAGGACCTCTCATGTTTTTTATTCTTCGTAGGACCCACAATCTGAGCTCACAGTTCTACTCAGTTTTATTGGACACTAAAAACCATCAGTACAGTAAACTCACTGGTCCCAAAACGGGTTTCCTCTACCTCCCAAATCCCCAGCCGTACCCAGGACCTTCCCCACAATGTACCCGCCGCCATCTATTACTTCAGACACCCAGGTAATGTTCTGGGGAGATAATAGGAACTGCAGATGCTGGAGAATCCCGGATAACAAGTGTAGAGCTGGATGAACGTAGCAGGCCATGCAGCATCTAAGGAGCACAAAAACTGACGTTTCGGGCCGAGGTCTTTCATCAGAAATGGGGGAGGGGGAAGAGGGTTCTGAAATTAATAGAGAGAGAGAAGGGGAGGTGGCTCGAAGATGGATAGAGGAGAAGATAGGTGGAGAGGAGACAGACATGTTAAAGAGGCAGCGATGGAGCCAATAGAGATGAATGTAGGTGGGGAGGTAGGGAGGGGATAGGTCAGTCCGGGGAGGATGGACAGGTCAAGGGGGCTGGATGAGGTTAGTAGATAGGAAATGGAGGTGCGGCTTGAGGTGGGAGAGGGGATAGGTGAGAGAAAGAACAGGTTAGGGAGGCGGGGACAATCTGGGCTGGTTTTGGGATGCAGTGGAGGGAGGGGAGATTTTGAAGGTGGTGAAATCCACATTGATACCATTGGGCTGCAGGGTTCCCAAGCGGAATATGAGTTGCTGTTCCTGCAATCTTCAGGTGACACCGTTGTGGCGCTGCAGGAGGCCCAGGACAGGCATGTTGTCTGAGGAATGGGAGGGGGAGTTAAAATGGCTCACGACTGGGAGGTGCAGTTGTTTATTGCGAACCGAGTGGAGGTGTTCTGCAAAGCGGTCCCCAAGCCTCCGTTTGGTTTCCCCAATGTAGATGAAGCCACAATGGGTTCAGCAGATACAGTATACCACATTAGCAGATGTGCAGGTGAACATCTGCTTGATTTGAAAAGTCATCTTGGGGTCTGGGATAGGGGTGAGGGAAGAGGTGTGGGGGCAGGTGTAACACTTCCTGCGGTTGCAGGGGCGAGTGCCAGGTGTGGTGGGGTTGGAGGGGAGTATGGAGCGGACAAGGGAGTCACGGAGAGAGTGGTCCCTCCGGAAAGCAGACAAGGGTGAGGAGGGAAAAATATCTTTGGTAGTGGGGTCAGATTGTAGATTGCGGAAGTGTCGGAGGATGATGCATTGGATCTGGAGGTTGGTGGGGTGGTATGTGAGGACAAGGGGGATTCTCTTTTGGTGGTTATTACGGGGATGGGGTGTGAGGGATGAGGTGCGGGAAATGTGGGAGAGATGGTCAAGGGCATTCTCATCTACTGTGGGAGGGGGAATCGTTGAAAAATGAGGTCATCTGAGATGCCCGGGAGTGGAATGCCTCATCCAGGGAGTAGATGCAGTGGAGGCGAAGGAATTGGGAATAGGGGATGGCATTTTTACAGGAAGGTGGGTGGGAAGAGGTGTATTCTAGGTAGCTGTGGGAGTCGGTGAGCTTGAAATGAATATCGGTTTCTAAGTGGTTTCCCAGGATGGAGACAGAGAAGTCCAGGAAGGTGAGGGAGGTGTTAGAGATAACCCAGGTGAACTTGAGGTTGGAGTGGAAGGTGTTGGTGAAGTGGATGAACTGTTTGAGCTCCTCGTGGGAGCATGAGGTGGTGCCGATACAGTCATCAATGTAACGGAGGAAGAGGTGGGGTTTAGGGCCTGTGTAGGTACGGAAGAGGGATTGTTCCATGTAACCTACAAAGAGGCAGGCATAGCTTGGGCCCATGCGGGTACCCATGGCCACCCCCTTTGTCTGGAGGAAGTGGGAGGAATCAAAAGAGAAGTTGTTGACGGTGAGGATGAGTTCGGCGAGGCAGATGACGGTGTCAGTGGAGGGGGGGCGTGGGTGGTGTCATGGATGTAGGTAGCGAGTTCCTGGACCAAGGGAGAGAAAATGGAGTTGAAATAGGTGGAGACAAGTTCAGTGGGTCAGGAGCAGGTGGAGACAATGGGTCAACCAGGTCAGTCAGGTTTGTGGGTTTTGGGAAGGAGATAGAAGCGGGCGGTGCTGGGTTGGGGAATAATGAGGTTGGAGGCTGTTGGTGGGAGGCTGTTGGTGAGGTAATGAGGTTGTGGATGGTTTGGGAGATGATGGTTTGGTTCTTGGGGGTGGTGTCATGAACCTGGGGGCGATAGGAGGAGGTGTCAGAGAGTTGGCGTCCGGTCTCAGTGATGTAGAGGTCAGTGTGCCATACTACAACTGTGCCTCCCTTGTCTGCGGGTTTTATGGTGAGGTTGTGATTGGAGCAGAGGGAGCGGAGGGCTGCATGTTCTGCTGGGGAGAGGTTGGAGTGGGTGAGAGGGGTGGACTGGTTGAGGCAATTGATGTCTCAATGGCAGTTGGAGATGAAGAGGTCGAGGGAGGGTAGGAGGCCTTGGTGTGGTGTCCAGGAGGAGGGGACTGTTTTGGTGGCAGGAGAAGGGGTCAGTGGAGGGAGGGTGAGGCTCAAGGTTAAAGAAGTAAGAGTGGAGGTGGATGCGGCGGAAAAACTGCTCAATGCCCAAACGTGACCGGTATTCGTTGATGTGTAGGTGGCGGGGGACAAAGGTGAGCCCCTTACTGTGGACTGACCATTTGTCCTCAGTGAGGGGGAGGTCCGGGGGGAACGGTGAAGACTCGGCAGGTCTCAGTGTGGCTGTCTCCTCTGCAGCTGCTGGCTTTGGAGCCTGTGGGCCAAGCGATGTCGGCGTCGGTTGCAGGCGGGGTTGTGTCAGCGTCGGCGGTGGGCAGAGTTACGTCGGCGTAGGCGGTGGGCGGAGTTACGTTGGCGGTGGACAGAGTTGCGTCGGCGTCCGTGATGGGCGAAGCAGCGTAGGTGGAGGCAGCAGCAGTGACAGTAGTATCTGTGGTGTTGGTCTCGCAGATGGAGGCGGTGGCTTCAGCAGCGACGGTGTTCGCTGTCCCGGAAGTGGCGTACAGTGGCGGATGTGACGTCATCTGTGGGTTCTCTGAAGGTGGGTCTCAGAAATAAAAAATATAAAATGGATTGGGAGCTGCAAATATTTTCTTTTCATAAAAATTATGCTTAAATGAAAGTGGTATTTGCAGTTAAACAGTCCATGAAGCCTGATTGGTATTCAATTGACTGGTTTGCAGATCAGCTTCACTGAAAGGGTGAGAGTTTGATATAATAGCATCAGAGGAGACATCTCCAATTTAGTCTACATGTTTTCTGTGCTGCATGGACAGTTATTGCTAACAAAATGAGACATGGTTTTGCCATCATGTGAATAACTTTCATCTAGCCCTGGCAGCACAAATTGCATGGCTCAAAATTGGACAACGTATTGCAGTCAAAAGAAGCAAGACAATATCTGTTGTTCTGTACACATTTCAACAGTTTCCTGACAGTTTGATGTGAATCTATATTTTGTGCAAATCAGCATAAAAAAGGGTCAAGGTTTGGAAGTGTTTCAATAGATTCAATAGAGTTGTGAGAGCATGGAATGCGTCGCCAGCAGCAGCTGTGGAAGCAAGGTCATTGGGGTCATTTAAGAGACTGCTGGACATGTATATGGTCACAGAAATTTGAGGGTGCATACATGAGGATCAATGGTTGGCACAACATTGTGGGCTGTAGGGCCTGTTCTGTGCTGTACTGTTCTATGTTCTATGTTCTATTTTTATCACATTCTCAGAATTATAATATCCTCTCCTTCTTCGCACTTTCACCTTCTCATTCCAGTTCAAATCTTTGCTATGCACTCTGTAAACAGTTACATTTCTGCCCATATTTGTCAGTGTTCTAAACACAGCCAATGTTATTATGGAAGAAGTTCTGAAATTGTTCAGAAATCAGATCACAAGCTTATTGTGAATGAGATAAATTAGTGCTTTCTCTTCCATCACCAAAATTGCATATATTACTCATTTTGTTATGTAAACAGTGATTCCATGATTAATGATTTTTAAGACCTCAGCACTGAAATCACTAAAATCTTTCTGCTTCAATGTGATATCTTTGATTAGTAATTTGGAGAATATGGGTGATGGTAGTGGTCCAGGCCAAATAATAGTTTACCACACAACTGGATGGAGATGTACAGTTTTTGCTGGACTTTGCTAGTGTCTCATTATTATGGTTTCACACCCCAAAAGTCAGCCCATGGACAATTTGATCTCTGGAGCGAACTGCATACTCAGTTCACAACAATAACCAACATTTCTATCAGACATTTACCCAGAAACTCCATAGGGGCATTATCAAACCAATGAACTTGATAAAGAGCTAAAATAAAACAAAGAACTGCAGATGTTGACAATCTGAAATAAACCAGAAATTCACCAGATTTGGCAGCATTTACACAGAGAAAGCAGAGTTAATGGTTCAAGTCCTTCTTCAGGCCCTTTTGTGCTTTCTCTCTACAGATGCTGACAGACCTGCTGAATTCCTCCAACAATTATTGTTAAGGTAAGGAACTATCATATGACCAAAACCTTGTTCAAAGGGCTAGATATTGAAGAGTCTTAACAGAACAGAGACAAGCAGAGACGTTTTAAGGAGGCAATTAGATTTGTGGTGGCTAAAAGTGTCACTACTGGTGGTGTAGTATATAAATAGTGATGCACAAGGAGGGCTGCCGATAATTTCAGGACTGTAGGTCACAGAGATGCCAAAACGTGACTCAGAAGAAGAGTCATATTAGGCTCGAAATGTTTGCTTCCCTCTTCACACATGCTGCCAGCTACTGAGTTTCTCCGACATTTTCTGTTCTTATTTTTATTTTCTATTCATTTTTTTTGTGGGATGTGGGTGTCGCTGGCTGGGCCAGCATTTCTTGCCCATCCCTACTTACCCTTGAGAAGGTGGTGGTGAGCTGCCTTCTTGAACCGTTGCAGTCCTCCTGCTATAGGTTGGCCCACAATGCCCTTAGGGAGGGAATTCCAGGATTTTGACCCAGCGACTATGAAGGAACACGTGATATATTTGCAAGTCAGGATGGTGATTGACTTGGGGAGAAGTTAGAGGTAGGGGTTTCCATATATCTGCTGCTCGTGTCCTTCTAGACAGAAGCGGTCATGGGTTTGGAAGCTGCTGCCTGAGGATCTTTAGTGAATTTCTGCAATGCACCCTGTAGATGGTGCATACTGCTGCTACTGAATGTTGGTGGTGGAGGGATGCTTGTGGGTGTAGTGCCAATCAAGCGGCCTTCTTTTTCCTGGATAGTGCCAAGATTCTTGGGTGTTGTTGGGGCAGCACTCATCCAAGCAAGTGGAGAGTATTCCATCATGCCCCTGATTTGTGCCTTGTAGATGGGGGTGGACAGGCTTTGAGGAGTTTGGAGTTGAGTTACTCGCTGCAGTATTCCCAGCTTCTGGCCTGCTCTTGTAACCACTATGTTTATATGAGTTCAGTTGAGTTTCTGGTCAATGGTAATCCCCAGGATGTTGATTGTGGGGGATTCAGTGACGGTAACACTATTGAATGTCAAGGGGCGGTCATTATATTGTTTCTTATTGACAATGGACATAGCCTGGTATTTTTGTGGCACAAATGTCACTTGCCAATTGTCAGCCCAAGCTGAGATATTGTCCAGATCTTGTTGCATGTGAACATGGACTGCTTCAGTATCTGAGGAGTCACAAATGGGGCTGAACATTGTGCAATCATCAGCGAACATCCCCATTCTTAACCTTATGATGGAGGGAAGGTCATTGATGAAGCAGCTGAAGATGATTTGGCCAAGGGCACTATCCTGAAGAATTCCTGCAGAGATGTCCTGGTGTGGAGATGATTGATCTCCAACAACCACAACCATCTTCCTATGTGTTAGAATGACACAAACCACTGGATTGTTTGCCCCCAGTACCCATTGATTCCAGCTTTACTCAGGCTCCTTGATGCTACACTCGGTCGAATGCAGCCTTGATGTCAAGGGCTGTCACTCTCACCTCATCTCTGGAATTCGGTTCTTTTATCCATGTTTGAACAAAGGCTGTAATGAGGCCAGGAGCTGAGTGGCCCTGGCGGAACCCAAACTGGGCGTCACTGCGCAGGTTATTGCTGAGCAGGTGCTGCTTGAGAGTGCTGTTGATGACACCTTTCTTTACTGATGATCGAGAGGAGACTGATGGGGCGGTAATTGGCCGGGCTGGGTTTGTCCTGCTTTTTGTGTACAGGACATAGTTGGGCAATTTTCCACATTTCCAGGTAGATACCAGTGTTGTAGCTGTACTAGAACAGCTTGGCTAAGGGAGCAGCAAGTTCTGGAGCGCAAATCTTCAGTACAATTGCTGATATGTTGTCGGGGTGGTCGCGTTTGCAGTATCCAGTGTCTCTGACCATTTCTTGATATCATGTGGAGTGAATCGAATTAGCTGAAGATTGGTATCTGTAATGCTGGGGACTACAGGAGGAGGCTGAGATGGATCGTCCACTTGGCACTTCTGGCTGAAGATTTCTGAGACTGTTTTAGCCTTATCTTTTGCACTGATGTGTTGGGGTCTACCATTATTGAGGCTGGGGATATTTGTGGAGCTTTCTCCTCTATTGAGTTGTTTAATTGTCCACTGCCATTCACGACTGGATATGGCAGCACTACAGATCTTAGATCTAATCTATTGGTTGTGGGATCGCTTAGCTCTGTCTATCACTTGCTGCTTTCGCTTTTGGCGTGCAATTATGTTTGGTGGCTTCACCAGGTTGACACCTCATCTTCTGGTATGCCTGGTTCTGCTCCTGGCATGCTTCCCTGCACTCTTCATTGAGCCAGGGCTGATCTCCTGGCTTGATAGTAATGGTTGAGTGGGGGATATGCTAGGTCATGAGGTTACAGATTGTGTTGGAGTACAATTCTGCTGCTGTTGATGGTCCACAGCGCCTCATGGACGCCCAGTCTTGAGTTGCTAGATCTGTGTGAAGTCTGTCCCAGTTAACACGGTGATAGTGCCACACAATACAACCTTTCTGCCGAAAGATGAGGCCATGGAGGTATTTAGAACGAAGGATGCTCTAACTGTAGCGCGATGGATGTTAGTAATGGAGAAACCAAGCTCATAACACCTCTCGCATCCTAGATAAAATTGAGAGGTAATAAATTCAGAAGGGAAAGGCAAGTCATTTATTGGTGGTTTTCAACCAAATATAAATCCGTCAATAATTATGATGGCAAATATATCTGATTAAATCTCTGAAGGAGAAGATTTTCAATGTTTCTTCCGAAGCAAAAGAGATTTTCAGACTGTAAGGTGACATCATTTCCTTCTGAAGTGTGGTTGTAATTAAAAGAGCCAACAGCTGACAGTGTTATATGTGCCTGAAAGAAAATCAGCTGTTTTTACAAAGTGGTACCACATGTTGCAGCGGCATGTAATAGCAGATTAAAGATTTAATTCCTAATAGAGGCAAGTTCACAATCTCAGTGCTGGGCTGAGGGAAGATTGGGATGACACAAAAGAAACATTTAGCTACCCTTCTCAGAAGGAGGGAAATTACAGATATTGCATCACCGTTCTTCTATCCCGGGAGTTCTGAAAGCATAATTGTAAAGTGGGTGAGAAAATCAACTTCCTCTTTTGTTTACAACTGATGAGAGCCTGGGCCTCAAACGGTGGCAATAAGATTTGAAAAGAGCCTCAAAATAGTTAAGCCAATTGAAAGTGACTAGGAACAGTGCAACAATACATATAAAAGAAAGAAAAACCTACATTAAGGTCGCACCTTTCATAAAATATCACCTTTCAGCTGTGTGGCAGGTGGGTGAGATGCCCAGTAGCTTGGGATTCAGGTAGATGTGACACCAGATGGATTGGTTGGCAGGTGGTTAGGGTAGAACGTAGGCAAAGTGGCCAGTGGGTGAAGTGGGAGGAGAACAGAGTGACTGGTGAGTGGGGTATTGGGGTAGTTGTGTTTGATGATATAGTCATGGGTCAAAGATAAGAATCTGAAAGGAGTCAGTGTGAGCGATTGAGGTAACCAGGAGTTAGACTAGGTCTTTTCTATCTAAAATTCCAGAGTAATTATCTAGGTCATTGTCACAGAACTGTTTAATGTCTCTGACTCTAGCTCAGAGTCTAACTTCCATGAAGGGGCCCAGGGAGCAAGCAAATTTCCCATCAGCTGTTGAAACTTCCCAGACAATACTCACATAGGTCAGAATGTCAGGACTTCAACAGGGTCCTGCTGGACATCTCTGCCTGTTCAATTTGTTCTTGCAATGTAGATTGAGGGATGAATATTAGCCATGACATCAAGGATACTTTCTCTGTTCCTCTTCAAAAAGCTTTCCCAAAACAGTAATCAGTATTGCACAGCCTTTATTGTTGTGCTCCAACCTTTGTGCAGGCCTAAACCTTGTGAATGCAAGCAACTGAGCTACAACTGACACTTAGACATAGGCTGCATTGATCAAGGCTGGAGAATTAATAATGGAGAGCCAGGAAATGACAGATGCTTTGAAAAATACTTTGCATTAATCCTCATGGTCAAATTACCAAATAATCAAGGGGCTGCAATGAAGGTAGCAAATAAATGCAATAACCACCACTGGAGAAAAATTACTGGGGAAGCTAATGGGGAAAAATGCCGATATGACCCCTGGGCTTGATGGATTGCATCCGAGGATTTTGAAGGAAATAACTGCCGAGGCAATGGATGCAGTGGCAGTCATGCTTGAAAATCTTTACATCTGGGAATGTCCCAGAAGAATGGAAAACTGTCAATGTAACACCCCTACTCAAAAGGTGAGGGAGATAATAAACAGGTAATCGTAGGCAGTTAGCTTAACATATGGTGCCAAGAACGTTAGCATCAATTTTAAAGGATGTAATGGGAGACCAGTTAGAAATTCATGATATAATCAGTCAGCACAGCTCAATGAAGGGTAAATCATTCTCGACAAATCCATTAGAGTTCTTTGAGGAGATAACTGGCAGGATAAACAGAGGAACTGGTAGATGTAATACATTCAGATTTCTGAAAGGCATTTGATAAGGTACCATATGTAAGGCCCCTTAAGTAAGATTCCATGGTGTCAATAGTATTGGCATGGATAGAGGATTGAAGAACTACTAGAAGACAGAGTCTTTGGGATAAAAGGGCTTTTTCAGGATGGTAGCTTGTAACTAGTGGGGTGTCATAGGGACCAGTCCTATTTACAATATAAAATAATGACTTGAATGACAATAAACCATTACCAAGCTTGCAAATAACCCAAAAAGAAAGAGCACAAGAGTCCACAGAGGGATATAGACAGATTAAGTGGGTGTCAAAAATTTAGCAGATGGAATATAAAGTTGGAAATATGAGGTTATGCTCTTTGACAGGAAGAATTATAGAATCCCTACAGTGTGGAAGAAAGGTATTTGGCCCATCAAGTCCATACCAACCCTCTGAAAAGCATCCCATCCAGACCCACCCTTGACCTAGCCCTGTAACCCTGCATTTCCCACTGCTAATCCACCTAGCCTGCACATTTTGGACTATGGGAGGAAAGTGGATCACCCAGAAAAAAAACACAAAGACACAGGGAGAATGTGCAAACTTTACACAGACAGTCGCTCAAGGGTGAAATCAAAACAGGATTCCTGGTGCTGTGAGGTGGCACTGACCCACCATGCCACTCCAAAGAATAGAAGAGTTGAATATTATTTAAATGTGGAAAGACTGCAGAAAGGTACGGCAAAGAGAGATTTGAGAATCCACTTGCATCAATCACATAAAGCTAGCATCCAAATTCTATGGTTAATAGGGAAGGCAAATGGAATGCTGGCCTTTTCATCAAGAGGAATGGAGTATATTAGGAAGGCGAAGTCCAAATGGTATTATTGGCAGACTGTTAATTCAGAGATCCCAGTTATGTTTCAGGCCCCAGGTTTGAATCCTGCCATGATAAAAGGTAGAATTTGAATTCAATGAATTCTATGAATCCATCGTTGATTATTGAAAAGCTTACCTGGCTCACTAACACCCTTAAGGGGAGGAAATTGCCATCCTTACCTGGTCTGGCCTACATATGACTCCAGATCCACAGCAATGTGCCTGGCTCTGAACTGCCCTCTGGGCAATAGGGATGAGCAATAAATGCTGGCCTAACCAGCAATGCTGTAATCCTGCAAATGAATAGAAAAAATTAAGGTGGTCTTGCTCAAATTATACAAAGCAGATCACAGCTGGATGAAAGTGAACGGTTATTTTCGCTTACTAAGGAAAGATATGCTGGAATTAGAGGCAGCCTATAGAAGTTAAAGAAGGTCTTTCATTTGTGGAGGAGTTGAGTAGGTTGAATTTGTACTCATTAAAGTTAATGAGAAAGAGAGACAGCCTTACCAAAGTGTAAGATTCTTAAGGGTCTTGACAGAGAAGATGGAGAAACTTTGTTTTCCCCCATGGGAGTGTTTAAGACCAGAGGGAGTAATCTCAGCATTAGGGTGCACCCATTTATTACAGACACAGACATGATTTACTCTCTCAGAGGGTAATGCATTTGTTGAATTCTGCATAGGATTGTTGAGGCTGGGTTATTGAGTATATTCAGGGCTGAGATAGACATATTTATAATCATTAAGGGAATCAAGGGCTATGGTGAAAAAAACAGGGAAGTTGGGTTGAGAATTATCAGATCAGCCTGAGTGCATCGAATGGCAGAATGGGCTTAAAAAAGCTGAATGGCCTACTTCTGCTCCGATGATTTATTGCCTTACTACCATCGGCCACTGCTGGTTTGACCTGGCTTCTAGTAATATTATCAGCGATAAGAATGCATCAGGGACACTGACACAGGATTTTCCAAGTTTTTCTTCCCCAGACCTTATCTTCATGTCATCAGGAAGATTCCATTCCAATCTATGTAACCTGGCACCCTCCAACACTGGTATCATTCTAGTGAATTTACTTGGTATTCCATCGAAGGCAATAGATCCTTTTGATGTGCAGTGCCCAAAACTGTATACAGTTCTCCAAATGGGATCTAAGTAGGCATAATGCTACTGGGCTATAGGGCTGCTCTCTCTTTATAGACTGATGGTGGTTTAACCTGAGAGTCACCATACCTCAGGCAAGGGGAGAGGTTGAGAAGGAGAACCTTTCATGGTAACCACAGGCAGTGCAGGAATTGAACCCATGCTGATAGTGCCCCTGTGCATCAACTGCAAGCTTCCAGGCAACTGAGCTAACTGACCACCTCCAACTAAAGTTAACATTACGGTAGCATAATTTCTGTTAGTTTGTATTTGAATGAAGTCTGATCATCTGGTAAACATCATAACTTTTTTAACACATAACCAATATTTTGTTATAACATCTGTGTGTTGTCTTCCAAATCTCTCTGGTCCTCTACCATTCCTAGTTTCTCACCATGTGAAACACACTCTGAGGTAAGGAGTGATGAAACCATGGATGGATTTTTAAACGATAGTATTAAAATGAGAATTTTAAAATCAAGTGACACCAAAATACTGCAGATGCTGGAACTCTGAAAGAAACACAGAGAATGATGGCGAAACTCAGCAGGTCTAGCAACATCTGTAGAAAGAGTCAGCGTGAACATTTGCATCTGGTAGGATTGGATCTAAAGAAGTAACACAAGACTTGAAACATTAGCTCTGTTAGCTCTCAATAGATGCTGCCAGACCAACTGAGATGTACACCGTTCTATGTTTTAAAATCGAGACTTTGCTTAACTGAGAATCAGTGTAGTTCACCGAACCAGAAATGAGAGGGGACAGGGCTTGCTTGGAAGTGGGCAACAGAGTTTTGGATGAGAGACAACAAGGTGTGGAGATGGATGAACACAGCAGGCCAAGCAGCATCTTAGGAGCAGGAAAGATGATGTTTCTGGCCTGGACCCTTCATCAGAATTTTTTTTTCTGATGTAGGGTCTAGGCTCCGAACATCAGCTTTTGTGCTCCTAAGATGCTGCTTGGCCTGCTGTGTTCATCCACCTCCACACCTTGGTATCTCGGATTCTTCAGCATCTGCAGTTCCCATTATCTCTGATAGAGTTGTAGATGATTTCAGGTTTACAGATGGTAGATTGTGGAAGCCACATCAGGAGTATGTCGGAATAGTTGAGTCTTGGGTACATCTATGTTCATTCGTCATCAGAACAGGTGAGCTTCCTGTTGGCATTACGAATATGAATTCGTATTACTTGAAGTGTGAATAGCTGAATGTGTCTAACTAGCATCTATTCAATTTGAATCACTTTTAATGTTCTCATCCGTTATTCAAACTGGAGTGGATGTTCAGGGAGTACGCACTCTTTACACATCATTAGGAAGGCAGCTGGGGTAAAGAAATCCGGGAGAGAGAAAAAAACTGTCTAAGCAGCATGAAGTTTCATTGAAAACCCAACTATGGAAGATGCTCAACTGATATCCCCCAGTTTCTCGGCAGCTTTTCATCTCGACCCCAGCCGGAGTGCCCCACCGTTGACTGCTCGCTCCTTCTGTTTGCCAGTCGCTGTGGAAACCCTGCGGAGAGTTGTGTGGTGGGTGGCTGGGGCAAGAGTCAGAAAGGATTTTAACTTGAAACCAAATAAGGGCACACGCCTGGGTGCTGAAGGTTGATGTCAGCGCTGGGGATTGAGTGCCAGCAAGGGAGGGAAGCGCTCAGGCGTTGCTCAGAGCTCCTTCCCGTTGTCCCTCTCCACCGTGCTCCCGGGGGCGGGGGAAACGGTCCCGGGAGCGAATGGGCGGAGAGCCGGGCGGGCCGGGCCGGCGAGACAAGTTTATTTAAAGGAGCTTCTGGCAAAACAGCGTGAGCAGACAGGGAAGGCAAAGGGTCTACACCTCTCTTTAGGAGGAGAGGAGAACATTTTTTTAAAAAAGCTGTAATCTATTTGAGTTGATTGGTAACTAACGCGGATAATAATAAAGGACGAGATGCCACAAAACGTGGTTTTGGCAGGACCAGGTCCGTGGGGCTTTAGACTGACCGGTGGGGCGGATTTTAACCAGGCTCTGACTGTCTCCCGGGTGAGTTACATTTCTGTGCGTGCTCTACACTTGCGGGCTCCCAAAGTTGACTGCATTTGCAGTGCTGTATAGCCGGGGGCGGGCTGCTGTGCCTTATTTTACAATTTCTGCACGGCTATGGTTCCCAACAGTGCCGTGTCTCCATGGTGCAAGATCCGAGCTGAGACCTTGTCACAAGCTGATCTCCCCCCCCCCCCCCTCCCAGCCAGCCCCGCAGGAGCCATCAGTGACGAGGTGGAATAAGCGAGAGTCCAGTAATGTGCCTTCGCCTCTCTTGCTGCACAGTTCCTCGGATACAGTAGAAGCGAAGTTTATTTTAAACGTCAAGGTGTTTCTGTTTTTCAAAACAGTGAATGCTAACGGAGAAACACCTCACTCAGCACCTGATATGGTGTTGCTGAATTTCCTGGGAATCGCCAACGTTGCTTGACATCCCTTACAAGCACAAATGCTGCGGATGGTGGAAATCTGACATAGAGTGCTGTAAATACTCTGCAAAGCACCCGGGAGAGGAAAGGGTTACCACTGCAGCCCTTCTCCAGTTCGGAAGCGTTACTTTCCCGTGTTCCTCTCCACAGTTGCAACTTGATCTGTGGAGCCTTTACAGCATTGAACCTTTACCTTTATCATTAATGCCAGCATTAACCATTTTCATTGTTTATGCCTGACTTGGCGATTTGAGAGAAATTGAATGAATATAGCAGCAGTTTCCCCTAAACATACACCTTTCACTTATGAGGGCTGTTTGTTAGGCATTCACCATTTTTCTGGTGATCGGGAGTAATCTGATGGCACAGGAATTGGCAGGATTAGATTGACCTACCTCTGGGGGTTAAGACATACCTGGACATTGATGCTATAAAACAAAATTCTGAATAAACAGCTGATCTGGCAGCATCTGTGGGGACGCGGGCAGAATTCTGAGTCCGATTCTGCTTCACACTCAAAAGTTCATTCCGCTTCTCTGTCCACGGATGCTGCCAGACCCGCTGAGTTTCTCCAGCATCCGCAGTTCTTTCAGGTCTGCACAATTTTGGAGTAGATGCCAGTGTTGTAGCTGCTCTGGGACAGTCAGCGAAGCTGCAGAGTTTGGATCCAGCTACTCCTTGGATATCAGGTGAACGGAATGGGCTGAAGAACTCTGTTGATTTAGGGGTGGAGCTTCAGGACGAGAACAAAGTGAAACTTCCACGAGACTTTCTAGTGGAATCAATTGAAAATGCTTCAACTTTTCCCTTAGCTTTGACCTGTTCGACTTTACCATCATTAGTGGAGCAATTCATACAGTCTTTTGCACCTCACACACACGCACACACAGACACAAGTTTCTGTGCTCCTGAGATGCTGCTTGGCCTGCTGTGTTCATCCAGCTCCACACTTCCGTTATCTCCGATTCTCCAGCATCTGCAGTTCCCATTATCTCTGTCTACTAGTGTTCCCGACTAGACTTAGCAGAATTGATCTGTTTGGTTGTGGGATCACTTACCACTATGCTGCTTCTGCTGTCTAGCATGCATGTAGTCCTGCATTGGACCTTCATGAAGCTAACAACTCATTCTTTTAGGTGCTGTTCCTGGTGTGCCCTGTGCCTTCCTCATTGAATCTGTTTTGGCTGCCTGGCTTGATGCTAGTAGTAGTATGGGAGATCTGCTGAGCTACAGATTGTGATTATTATGCCTGTTCCATTCTCAGTAGCTCACAAATGTCCAATTTTCAACTACTAGATCTGTTCTGGATCTATTGTATGTCACACAGTGGTGGTGCCACAATGAAATGGATGTCACCCAGTGTACCAAGGCAGATAGTGGTCTCCGCAAGGACTGTAGACTCCGGCCATGAAGTCTGTTTCTACCTTAATATGTGACCAACCCATCAGTGTCTAGTCCACACCCACAACATACAATTTTCCCAGGATTACAGCTCCCTCCCACTTTTGATGACATGGTCCAGATTCCACCCAAACAGCCAAAAAAAAGGAAAGATGGTAGCGGTTATTGAAGTCCACTTATTTCAGCCCCAGGACATCACTATAGGAGTACCTCAGGGCACCAGGCCTGATTATCTTCAGTGGCTTCTTCAAAGACCTTCCTAAGGCTTAAGTAGAGAAGTTTGCTGATGACTGCACAATGTCTAGTGCCATTTGCTGCTCATCAGATACTAGAGCCATCCCAGCTTTTATGCAGTGAGACCTGAACAACATGCAGCTCATTACATTTGTGCTACACAGGTGCCAACCTTCTTTTCCAAGAAAGAATCTCTCCTTGGTAAGCAAGTAGTCAAATTACCTGAGGTGGGCACAAATGTGAATTTGTGATCACAATCAGATCAACCACAATCTTTTTAAATGGTGGGGGTCTGAATTGCCTACTTCTGTGTCTCGTCTATCTGTTATCATCACTGAATATGCCACTGTCAATATCCTGGGAATCACTGCTGATCAGGAACTGAACTGGAGCAGCCATTTGGGTGGCTCGGAGGTTAGCTCTGCTGCCTCACAGCACTAGGGACCCATGCTCAGTTTCAGTCTTGGGTGACATTGTGTGGAGTTTGCACATTTTTCCTGTGTCTGCAGGGGTTTCCTCCCAACATCCAAAGATGTGTAGATTAGGCAGATTTGTTGTGTTAAATTGCCCATAGTGTCCCAGGATGTGCAGATTAGGTAGGTAGTCATGGTAAAAATGGGGTGGACCTGCTGGGATGCTCTTCATAGGGTCAGTGCAGAATCAATGGGCTGAATGGCCTCTCTCTGCACTGCATGATTCTATGTAACTTGTTTCCATCAGTTGCCTTCATAGAAACTTTCAAGGCAATCTTTTGTAATAATAGTCAGACAATGGAACAAAAATGTATAGTTTTATTTGGCATAATACCATATTGCAGTTGGTTTTCCTTCATTTGTGAAGGTTGTCATTGTTATGTCTTGGATGAAAAGAATGTGCTGGTAATAAGCTCCAGTACTCCATACATCATACCAAAAATGTAAATGTTTTAAAGAATCATCAAGATAGTCAATTTCTCACTCTTTGGTGCTGCTATCCAGAATAGGAGAAATGATCACTTTTTGTTTTGTAATGAAGCCAAACATAATTCATTCATTATAAGCAAGATGTATTCTTTAAACAAGTGACAAAAATGATTAACAATGAAAGTAGTATTCCGAATGAAACTGTGTCTCCTTCATCACAAACATACACGGACAAGTCAGGACTATCGAGCTTTGTAAGATGGTATGAGTTTGAAAAAACTCAGCAAAAAAGAACAACACCCTTGTGGGGCAAGTGTACGAATTCAGAGACAGAAGGGGTTCAGTTGCCACAGCTCCTTTGATTCCCTTCTGACAGACCAAACTGCTAGCAGTCTCAGAAGGATGCAAGACAGGCTTTTAGATTGGAAACTATTAGGAAGTCTAATTTTTGAAACTTCATCAGATTTCACAAATTACTTCATTGAGAACTTGTTCAGATAGTTTTACCTTGCCTCTTCCTGGTTGAGAGAGATAGCAATCTCTGCTTTCCCTGCAAGTTACTCCAACCGCCCAAATCTAGGCCCAAGAAAACCCACAAACTTCAGACACTGCTGCTCAACAATGAACAGCACACAAACAAGTTGAGTTGTGCAACAATTAAGGGCTGGAAAATATGCTTCTTATCTCTCTTCAGGGCTTTTCTGGGCTCTTTTCCCCAAATTGCTTGCTTTTAGAGTAAACAGCAGATAATCTAAGTACTCTTTGACCTTTTGACTTTGCATTTTGAAGAAATCAAATGATAAAAGCTCGTCAAACCAGAAATGTTTAAACAGTTCTGTTTTCTAGTTTCTCCTAGTGCATAACTATGTATATACTCCTAACACTTCCATTTTTGCGTGTGAAGTTTTTCGTTCTGAATTCTAATGTTGTTCTGGAACCTGACTACAGATGTAGAACACTCTCCACAGTGCAGTAAAAGTGATTTGTCTGATTTTGTCAGGACTGAAAATGTTAATAGGGAGAAAATTTGGTCCTCATGGCTGTTCCTTATGTCTGGATGAAGAGCTGGTTGTCAACGGTGAAGACATTAGGGTTGAGGATGAAGCGGATGAGTTTTAGGGTGGCATCTGGAAATTGGCAGTTTGTGGTATTGAGTACTAAGGCTCTTGCGGCAGTGCTGTCATTGGGGGGGGGGGGGGTGCTGGTTGCTGGTGTAGAGTGGCAAAACACCCATTGTAGCAAGGACTGCTTCTGGCTCAACTGGTCTGTGGGTGCTCAGTTTCTGTAATAAATCTGTAGTGTTGTGACAGAAGCTGGTGGTTCCTTGCATGATGGGTTTCAAAATGCCTCAACATAGCTGGAGAGGTTCTCACACAGGGTCCCATTGCCCGATACAATGGGATGTCCAGGTGTGCTGGCTTTGTGTTTCTTTGGAAGGCAGTAGAAGTTCCCTACGTGGGAAGTGTGCTGGATGAGAGTGTGTAGGGTACTCTGAAAGACTGGATCAAAAGTCTTCACCAGTCTGCTCAGTTGATGTGTGTGTTCCTTGGCCAAATTGGCAGGTAGCTGTCTGTGGTGTTCTTTGTTGTCCAGTTGTCGGTATACTTCCTTGCAGTAGTCCGTTCTATTCTATATGACAATGGTTCTTCTTTTGTCTGCTTTTGTTGTGATTGGTCTTGAGAACATGGATTTAACAGCATCTTAGATTTGTTTAGTACATCCTCATCAGCGCTGTGACCCTTTGATCTTTTACTTATAAATTCTGTGTCTGGTACCACCTCTCTCACTAATACCCGAAGAAGGAGTGAGGCACCGAAAGCTTGTGTTTTCAAATAAACCTGTTGGACTATAACCTGGTGTCGAGTGATTTCTGACATTGTCCACTCCAGCCCAAAACTGGCACCTGCAATTCATGGCTTTAACTCAGTGAGAG
Organism: Stegostoma tigrinum; assembly: GCF_030684315.1. Classification (NCBI taxonomy): domain Eukaryota; kingdom Metazoa; phylum Chordata; class Chondrichthyes; order Orectolobiformes; family Stegostomatidae; genus Stegostoma; species Stegostoma tigrinum. The sequence goes on from NC_081356.1 coordinate 112,382,299, forward strand.
TGCCCAAGTTTAAGTTTTGGATACATAACTGCCATCAGGATTTTATCATCAATCCAATGTACAACGTACGTGCTACATCTGAGCAGGGCACTGATGATGAGTTCTTTGAGGGCAGAGATCTGATTACTATGTCAACTTCCACAACATGCTGCCTAAGTTATCATGTTTGGACCAGTCTTGAAGCTTGTCTATGGCTACTCCATTTAAGGTTGATGGGAAGTTAAGCATACCTATACATGTTCAGTCCAGCAGTCTTTGCTGACTGTCCTGTATGTCCATCAATGCTGAGAACAGGTCAGTAGTCACATGTGCATGGAATATACACTGTTTTCAGAGCTTTATAGAGGTTCCTTAAGTTGTGCTGATCAGCATTGACTTAAAGCTCTCTGGTTTGAGAAGTCTGTTTGTGGAGTCCACTTTGTACCTTCTGTCCTTCTGTGGCAAGTTACTTTTTGCTTTGCTGGGGTGATTTTCGTAGCAGTTGGGTGTTTCCCTGCCGTGTTGTATTCACTGTATTTTTCTCCTGCGGCAGTTCTTTAGCTTGATCAGTGGTTCAATTGAAACAATCTCTGTGGGTGTATTTTCCTGCGTTCTTGGGGCATTATTTACAGCTTCCAGAACTGTTAATTTGAAGGTGGGCATCTTCAACAACATCATGGATAATATAAAGGCATCAAAGGCATAATATAAATGTAAATAATTGCCCTGTATAGATAGTAGGGTTCTGAGGAAGGGTCACCAGATTCAAAATGTTAACTCTGATTCTTTTCTTCACAGATGCTGAGCTTTACCAGCAATTTCTGTTGTTGATGTTGAAGTTTCAGGTTATCATGCAGTAATCACAAAAACTTAAAAAGACTGTACGAATATATCATCTTTGAAGATTTTACTTTTCCAAGGAAGCAATGTGTTTAATTTCCTGACTGGCAGTTGACAGCTCTTAGATGGTTGTAAAAGATTCTATAATGCAATTTCAAAGAAGAGCAGGGAAGCTTTCCCTGTGTTCTCACCAATAATTATTACTTAGTCTGCATCAACGAAAAAAATACCATTGACTATGATATGTTTGGAATCTCCTGACATTTTGAAAGGCATAATATAAATGTAAATAATTGCCCAATATAGATAGTCGGGTTCTGAGGAAGGGTCACCAGACCCAAAATGTTAACTCTGATTTTTTTCTTCACAGATGCTGAGCTTTACCAACAATTTCTGTTGTGTTGTGTGCGTGTGTGTAAATAATTCCTCTGCTTGGTTTAACATTTCACCTGCTTAGGATAAATGTAATTCATTTGTAATATTCTCCCTTTAATTTCCTTGCCATTCTCATACGCCTCACATTTCTCACCTCACACTGCCTAATGTGATGGGGTTGTTGCCTGTTGTAGGTTATGCAAAAGGACTGATTTAATGAATCAATTTTGATGATGTCCATTAGCCTGATATACTTTGATAACCATTTATATGAGCTTTCAATTCATAACACGTGTTTCAAATAGTAACTTGAAAATGTATCTCCATGTCTGACCACATAATTATAGCACACATTAATCAGTGTTTCTGTCACTTCTACAAATAGCTGTGGCTCTTGGATGTTATTCAGCAATCACTGAAGAGTCAGGCTGATGATAAAGTCTGTGGGCAATACTCATGTCTATTTGTTCTCAGGATGAGACACCCAATGTTCTGATGCAACAGGGTAGCTTTTTAGGTCACTTCAGAATGAACCACTTTGGGTGTCACATGGAACAGGTTGGGAAAAGACAGCATGTTTCTTCACCAAACAACATTTTATTTGATATGTTCACATACAGACTTTTTTTCCTGATTTGAAAGGACAGTTGGAAGCATAAGAAGGTTGATCGTCCACCTATTTGAAACTTGACACAAACATTAATTCCACAATGTGTTTGAAGTGGGACTTACACCCAGAGCTTCAGATTCACAAGCAATAGCACACACACTGATCATCTCCAAAATGACATTCAGTAAACTAGTTACAAATTTGACCGCAGACAGCTCTGACAGCTTTCTGGTCACTTCTTGCAGCAATATCAGCATTTTTTCAGATCTTTTATACATAATAACTCATTTAATTGCGATAGTGGGATTTTGAAATTATCACAGAATCAGAATCTCTGAATTATTATGGTGCAGTAGGAGGCTATTCAGTCCATTGAAACTAGACCAGCTCTTCAGCTCAGCAAAATTACCTCATGCCAATTACCTGGCTTTCCCCATATCCTTGCACACTATTGCTATTCAAATAGCTATCTAATGCCCATTAAAGTAGCTCAATTGAACCTACCTCCTCCACATTTCTAGGACATGCATTCCATACTCACTGTGTGAAAAAGGTTGTTTTCACATAACTTTTGCTTCTTTTGCGTATCACTTTAAATCTATGCTCTCTCATTCTTGTACTTTTCTGAATGTGAACACCTTCTTCATATTTGCTCTATCCAGCCAATTCGCAATTTCGAAAACTTCTTTCAGATCTTCTCTCCAAGGAGAACAATGCTAACTTCTTCAAACTAACTGAAGTTTCTCGTTCCTGGAACCATTCTTGTATATCACTTCTGCACTTCCTCCAACACCTCCACATCTTTCCTGTAATGTGGTGCCCACAACTGCGCACAATGCTCCAGGTGAGATCCAACAAGTGCCTTGTGTGAGTTCAACATCACCTCCCTGCTTTTGGACTCTTTGTCTTAATAACTGAAGTTGAGAACACTATGTACTTTATTAAATGCACTCTGCAGGTTTTCTGCCACCTTCAATGATCTGTGCATATATACACCCAGGTCCCTCTGCTCCTGCACCCTGTTTAGAATTGTACCTGCTATTTCATCTTGTCTTTCAATGTCCTTCTGAACAAAGTGCACTGCAAACTGTCCTCCATCCTGAAAAGTATCAATTTACCACTATTCTCTGTTTTGTATTATTCAGCCAATTTTGTAAGTACATAGCTACTGTCCCTTTTATAACATGACCTATAATTTTCCTGACAGGTCTATTGTGTGGCACTTTAATAACTGCCTTTCGGAAATCTATTTATATCACAACAACGGCATCACCCTCTTTGACCCTTTCTGTTACTGCTTCACAAAATTCCAACGAGATAATTGAATGCAATTTCCTCTTTGAAAATCCATGCTGACTTTTCCTAATCAATGCACCTTTTCCCACGTGACTCCTATTTTTGTATTGAATAAGTGTTTCTAGTAGTTTCCCCACCAGTGACTAATTTGCCATTGTTGGGATTATCCTTACAACTTTTCTTGAACAAGGCCATAATGTTTTCAATTCACCAGTTTTTTTGGCACTTCCTCTGAGTCCAGGGAAAATTGTTAGGTTTTTGTCTGTGCCCCTACAATTTCTGTCCTCATTACCATCAAAATCCCTGCATGTATCTCATCCAATCCCAGCCCTTTGTCAACCTTAAGTGCAAAATTTTCTGAATTATTAATCCAAGCTTTTGAAATATTCATCACGAAACATAACCACTATACCACCAGACCCCTTGGTCACTCAACATGGAAGCAAAGAAGTTTCATGGTCTATGACTTGTTCAGCCCAGCTTACTCATTATTGTACCTCATGTAGTCATCAGATTTTAGAAAAATGAGAGGTAACCTTAATAAACATACAAGTTTCTTGGGGGACTTGATAGGCTAGAAGCTGAAACGTTGTTTCTCTTTGTGGGAGAGTTTAGGACCAGAGGGCATAATCTCAGAATAAGCGTTTTCCCATTTAAGACAGAGATAAAGAGAAATTTCTTCTCTGAGGGTGGTGAATCTATGGAATTCTTTACTGCAGAGGGCCGTCATGGCTGAGATAGACTTTTAGTCACAAAGGGGTCAGGGGTTATGGGGAAAAGGCAGAAAAGTGGAGTTGAGGACTTTCAGACCCAGTATTGAATAGCTACAGACTTGATGGGCTGAATACTCTGCATCTGCTCTCAGATTTTATGATCTTAAGGACCCTGTCTCCACTGCTTTCTAATGTTTCAATCCCAATTCAAATGAATGGGGATACTCCAACTGAGGATATATAAATTGTGTTCCAAGGATGGTGAAGGGATCAGTGGTTGTACTTGATGTCAATAATTTAAAATAAATGGTGCTTCAAAGAATAGCCAGAAAAAGCTTTCTGACTGAGGCTTGTATTGCTGAATAATCAAGCTCTTATGACCATATCAGTGGCCTGACACCAGTGTGCCAGATATGCCCCAATTCTGTGTCCATGTTTTGCAGCTGCATCAGCTACCTGGGATTCCTTCATAGTTGATTCTAATCTCTCTGCGAGATTGAGTAGGCTGAATCACACAGCCTCTTGGGGGCAGTAAGCAAAGCCCACATCAGAGCAGAATTGACACTGCTTGTCGTGTGTTTGCCTCCATCTTGGATATGCAGTTCTCCACAGTGAACTGCAGTGGAGCTGTTGATCATCAAGATGGGAGGTCACATGGAATCAAGGAGTTCCCAGTCTGGCATTCTTGACAGGAAATTAAAACTGCTGTAACCTTGTTTCACTACCCTCCTTAGAGACAAGTACCCAAATATTTTGCCATCCATTTCCTCCATTGACTTTTGGATCTATAAAAGTTATCTCCGACCCCACCACCCAAGACATTTTTCCATCCCCTCCCCTGTCTGCTTTCCGGAGAGACCACTCTCTCCGTGACTCCCTTGTTCGCTCCACACTGCCCTCCAACCCCACCACACCCGGCACCTTCCCCTGCAACCGCAGGAAATGCTACACTTGTCCCCACACCTCCTCCCTCACCCCCATCCCAGGCCCCAAGATGACATTCCACATTAAGCAGAGATTCACCTGCACATCTGCCAATGTGGTATACTGCATCCACTGTACCCGGTGCGGCTTCCTCTACATTGGGGAAACCAAGCGGAGGCTTGGGGACCGCTTTGCAGAACACCTCCGCTCAGTTCGCAACAAACAACTGCACCTCCCAGTCGCAAACCATTTCCACTCCCCCTCCCATTCTCTTGATGACATGTCCATCATGGGCCTCCTGCACTGCCACAATGATGCCACCCGAAGGTTGCAGGAACAGCAACTCATATTCCGCCTGGGAACCCTGCAGCCATATGGTATCAATGTGGACTTCACCAGTTTCAAAATCTCCCCTTCCCCTACTGCATCCCTAAACCAGCCCAGTGCATCCCCTCCCCCCACTGCACCACACAACCAGCCCAGCTCTTCCCCCCCACCCACTGCATCCCAAAACCAGTCCAACCTGTCTCTGCCTCCCTAACCGGTTCTTCCTCTCACCCATCCCTTCCTCCCACCCCAAGCCGCACCCCCAGCTACCTACTAACCTCATCCCACCTCCTTGACCTGTCCGTCTTCCCTGGACTGACCTATCCCCTCCCTACCTCCCCACCTACACCCTCTCCACCTATCTTCTTTACTCTCCATCTTCGGTCCGCCTCCCCCTCTCTCCCTATTTATTCCAGTTCCCTCCCCCCATCCCCCTCTCTGATGAAGGGTCTAGGCCCGAAACGTCAGCTTTTGTGCTCCTGAGATGCTGCTTGGCCTGCTGTGTTCATCCAGCCTCACATTTTATTATCTCCAATTGTTGTTTTAACAGAAAAACAAATGCTGTATCCTTTATGTCAGTTTCCGTTCATTCTCATAGAATCACAGAATTGTTCCAGTGCAGAATGGGACCATTAGGCCCATACTGTCTGCACAGCTGTCTATGCTATGTTCACTTGGTGCCAATTGCCTGCCTTTTGCCCGTAACATGTTGTTTCTGTTTAAATAATCATCCAGTGCCTCTGACCCCACTACACCTCCAGGAAGTTCATTCCATAACTTAATTACTTGCAACGGGAAAAAGTTGTTTGTCACTGGCTTTCTTTGCAAAACACTTTGTGTGGAATCCTCCCAGCCCTTGAACAATGTTGGTAGAATTTTGCGAGATGGCCAATGAGTAGCTTCCCGTCATCAAGAGTAAAAAAAAATCGCATTTTCGAAATAAGTGTTGAGCAGCAAGACGAGATTCTCACCAATGAGTAGTGAGATGCCTATTGCTTCCTCATTACTATGTCAATTCACCGCATTGATACGCCATTTCCCATTCTCCTACTCTCCAGATAGAAACTAGTCAGTGACAATTCCAAATGTGAAAGTCCAGACCTCCATCCCTCCATCAGCCACCAACATCTCAGGCACACCCCAAGAGTAATAAGTAATTAAAGGCAAAAATCCATGAAACAATGTGCCTTTCTGAAACTTTTTCCTGTAGTCCTTTCAGATATTTTTAAGCCCTATATTTTAAACCTCAACTACAATCTCAGGGAGAGACATTTCAGATGCACATGTCCAATAGGGGAAAATCCAAACAGTTCTAAAAGTCGATAGGACAAAGGAATGCATGAGAGATAATGGGAACTGCAGATGCTGGAGAATCCAAGATAATAAAGTGTGAAGCTGGATGAACACAGCAGGCCAAGCAGCATCTCAGGAGCACAAAAGCTGACGTTTTGGGCCTAGAAGGGTCTAGGCCCAAGACGCCAGCTTTTGTGCTCCTAGGATGCTGCTTGGCCTGCTGTGTTCATCCAGCTTCACACTTTATGGAATGCATGGTCTTTTTTTAAGATCTCCTTTACTTGGTGGTGGGAGGGTGGAACAATACACAATATGGGGTATAGCTTAGCCTTGTGCCATTGAATAACACCATTGAACTCAAAGGAAATGATGTTGTTGCAAACTGGAAATTCACAGGACATGACCACAATCCACCATGGATACACACGACATTAAAAAATAGGTAAACTTGGCAGTGAAAGGAAGTTTGTGGAGGTCTGACATCCATGCTGAAAATGCATCTTTCAGCACTCACTTTGAACCAAGAAGAATAGGACTGCTTCCCCTTCAGGGAAACCACTTTCAGCTTTCCCAAAACCAATTGCCTTTCACACTGTCCCTGTAAAAATGACCATTTCTCTAATAAGATTGTGTTATTATCTTGTTTAACAACTTGCTAATTGAATCCAGAAAAGGATGGTGTGCAAGTTGTGGAATGCAATTTTGGCTCATCCACTATTGAGAAGCTGCTCCTATTTTCCATTGAAAGAGGAAATTTCACCACCTCTGTTGATGCCTTGGAAACCAAAACATTGGAGGGATAATAAGATAAACCATACAAAGATCAAAGTTATTCGTCAGAGGAATAGCTTGGAAAAACATGTGAAATATTTATGTGAACTTTGGATTATTCATTCTGTTTAGAGACTATCTTAGAACTATGGTATTTTCCACCAGCCACATTAAACAAAATCCTGTTGTATAATCCATTGAACCTCTGTTGGCAATCCAGTCAAATTACAGCCAGAAACACATTCTGAAACATGCACTAATCTATTGCAATTGACAAACAAATTGAGACACCCAAGCACCAGGATAAACTAAAACAAAATGTTATAGCCTTATATATTATTGCCATTTGGAGGTTGGCAAGCAATTTAAGAAAATTTGAGACTTATATTTTCATTATGATAACAATATTTAAATTAGGACGTGCTTAAGCCTAATAAATGCTTACAATTCTAACATACTTACTTTTGTGTTTTAACTCTGCAGTTGTCTTCCTGGAAGGATTACTTTAAAATTACAATTCTCAATCTGTCTTTTTCCCTTGAGATTCACATCTTTATTAGTCCAATATAAATGCTACAATTTGTGGCAGATTACACAAACTTTGAGCTTGAATTATTCCTCCTATTTAGGACCCTGACCGATTAGAAGAGGAGAGGTAACGGGAACTGCAGATGCTGGAGAATCCGAGATAACAAAGTGTGGGGCTGGATGAACACAGCAGGCCAAGCACAATCTTAGGAACACAAAAGCTGACATTTCGGACCTAGACCCTTCATCAGAAAAGGGGGATGGGGAGAGGATTCTGAAATAGATAGGGAGAGAGGGGGAGGCAGACTGAAGATGGATAGAGGAGAAGATAGGTGGAGAAGAGAGTATGGTGGGGGGAAGTTGGGAGGGGATAGGTCAGTCCAGGGAGGACAGACAGGTCAAGGGGGTGGGATGAGGTTAGTAGGTGGGAAATGGAGGTGTGGCTTGAGGTGGGAGGAGGGGATAGGTGAAAGGAAGAACGGGTTAGGCAGGCGGGGACGAGCTGGGCTGGTTTTGGGATGCAGTGGGGGGAGGGGAAATTTTGAAGCTGGTGAAATCCACATTGATACCATTGGGCTGCAGGGTTCCCACGCGGAATATGAGTTGCTGTTCCTTCAACCTACTGGTGGCATCATTGTGGCACTGCAGGAAGCCCAGGATGGACATGTCATCTAAGGAATGGGAGGGGGAGTGACTGGGAGATGCAGTTGTTTACTGCGAACCGAGCATGAAGAACCGTTGGCAATCTGCCCCAATCTGATGCTGTTCTGGCAAAGCATGCTGGGAGTTGATGGAACTCAACAACACTGGGTTCAACTCATTCTGTCAAATGATACCTCTGCTGAAGGTCCAGCCCAGGGAGACTTGATGCTTGAAATTGCAGGGAGGGAGGAGACTGTAGTGATCGTCAGAAGCCTGAGAGACTTCTAGCTCCAGAAGTGATGTATTGTACCAGAGGGTAATAAAAAAGAATTGTTACATCTTCACCCAGTATCTTGCTACCCTCCACTTTCAAGCATCAAATCTGAGCTGCACTCAGACCATTCCTCCAGGAAACTGTCTCAAATAGTCACACATTTATCCATTTGACAGGAGCACAAGATGGGTCAGTTACATCTGCTGGAGTAATGCCTTTCAGGTGATTATCCTTTTTTTTTGTGCTGCCTAAGCAAGTGATGAGCCCAGACTCACAAGACTCCAACACCATCTCTATCTTATGTTGACATTCTGCTGATCACAGTTCACTGAGTAATCTTTTAAACATTTCAGCAATATTTCAATCCAATGGTCTTGAAATCACTTGTCTAGAAACATTTGCAGCAGTCTGATAGGGCTGCAATAACATATTTTGAAAATACTGTCCACTTTGTTTTGCATGAGGAGCTACAGAGTTAGCCCAACCACAGAAATCATGGGGAAATGGTGCTGCTGACATTTAGAGGAAGGCATTTAACTGTGAAATAAGATCCTAATTGAGAATTCAAAGCTATCCATCCACTCCCCATCACCAGATCAATCTAAATGGATGGCATCACTAATGACAATGGCCTGTGAAATTCACTGACCTTTGAACATAGCTTTTTAACTCCTCCGTATGTGTTACATTATTCAGAAATAACAGTCAGTTTTAAAATGTATCATAAAGTTGAATATGCCACAAATGACACTGTGATACTAATACACACATTTGTACTGGGAAATTCCAAGTGGTATAAGACGCAAAAAATATAGTACTGTTTGTAGTATTCTGTTCGTAGTATGGAATTGTAAATTGGAGTTTACCCGACCCCTCCAGGAAAGGCTGGGCAGTGGGAGGTGGTAGAGTAGATGGTAAGATGGTGACAGAAGGCAATGGGCGGTGTTTTCCATCGTTTTCCTGCCTTGATGCCAGTCATGGGGAAGGTGGAAAGCAGGTCTGCCACTCAGAAGACAATTGATCTGACTAGGTTGCCAATTAGGAGATTCATGTCTCCAAAGTAGGTGGGGGCGTTGGACCCTATTGAGAAGCTATTCATATTTTCCATCAAAAGCCGAATTTCATCACCCATGTTGATAACCTGAAAACCATCACAAATGGAGGGACTAAAAGTGACCAAGATGTTCACTGTAGCTGCTTTTCCATGGAGATCAAGGTGAGGGGAGGGAATACCTCTGTTTTGAGTATTCTTTGGATCATACAGGAGCCTCTTTGCACCATCTACCTTCACCAATCATCTCTGTCACCCCCCCAACCCCACTTGACTAGTTGTGAGGACACATATCTGTAGTTGCTCCCTCTTCCTCCAGATTCAGGCCAGCAACTGTTTTGACTGACATTGGTATTCCTGGCCCTGTTAGCAGCTATCAGCTCCTTGAGGGAAGACGGTCATTCCTAATAAGTACATCTACCTGAGAGGCAGTCACTTTAACTATCTGCCATCAATAAGCTGTGTCTCTCGGCCCTACTGAGCACCAAAACCTGGATTGGACCTGTCAGCAGGACCCTAACCAGCATTGAATAAATTTTAAAAAAAGCATTGTAAGAGAAAGAAATTAAAAATCTTTCACGCAGATGAGGCAGGCCCAATTCCTCACCGAGCCACTAGACCTCTGCCTGAGCAGCTGATTCTTAAAATGAAAAAGTATTCATATATTCAGGATACAGTGTACATACCTTACTGATATACCCCATCAGATATACTATCCCACCCTTTGAAACCCGAGAAAAACAAATTCCTATTCAGATCAATAAATTTAACAGCAGACATTTAGGCACAGCTGTGTGTCGCTTTGGCTGCATAATGGTCATTGATAGAATGTGTCAGAACTTATCTTAAAAGATCAATGAGCATATCACGATAACAAATGGTGAGAGAGCAGGAATCTAAAAGGGAATGAAAGGTGAGCATACTATCCTGTAGAACACAGTGTGATTAGTTAATTACCCTGAGAAACTGGGTTTAACTGCGAGTCCAGCTAAGCCTTCTAATCTATGTCAGAAAATGGAAAAATGCAGAACATCTTGCAAACATGAAGGTTCAGTGATGGAGATGATCAAATGATAAAGATGTGGGACAGAGCTGAGTGCTTGCTCTGGTTTCAGATATTCTCAATTTTCAACTATACACTTGAAAAAAATCAAGTTTTGCTCCAATTTAAGCAGAAGTGCTCTTTTACAGAAAATAGAATCCTGCATTCAGAACCAATCAAATAGGAGCAGGATAACAAAGTGTGAAGCTGGGTGAACACAGCAGGCCAAGCAGCATCTCAGGAGCACAAAAGCTGACGTTTCGGGCTGAGGGCCCGAATCGTCAGCTTTTGTGCTCCTGAGATGCTGCTTGGCCTGCTGTGTTCACCCAGCTTCACACTTTGTTATCTTGGATTCTCCAGCATCTGCAGTTCCCATTATCACTGATACAAATAGGAGCAGGAACCAGGCACATAGCACACCCCCCTCCCCCGAGGTTGCCCTGCCCTTCAGTAAGATCATAGCAGATCTGATTCCAGCACAATCCTGCCTACCCTAGTAACATTTCACCCCTTTTACTTATCAAGATTTATCCACATTTGCCTTAAAGTTTCCTTCTGAAAAAATATTCCGAAGAATCATGACGCTCTGAGAGAGAAAAAAACATTTTTCTTATCTCTGTATTAATTGGGTGACCTCTTATTTTTAAACAATCAACCATAATCTAGATTCCTCAAGAGGAAACATCCTTTCCATACACAGCACATCAGGATCCTGAGGGATCTTTCATATTCCAATCAAGTTGCCTTTTTGTTCCTTAAACATCCAGTGAAAACAAACCTAGCTTTCACAACCATTCATTGAAGGACAACTTACCCAATCCAAGCACTGGTTGATTAAACTCTTTGAGTTTCTATGAACCACCTAAAGTATAGAACATGCGGCTAGTTAATAAGATAAGAGCCTGTTGTAATTGGGGCAGGTGGATTAGCATAGATAAAGGATTGGGTATATAATGGAAGACAGGAGTTGGGATAAAAGGGAAAGCAGAGGCAGCATTTCAGTCCAGTGACCCTTCTTCAGGCCATTCTCTGCTTTCTGTCCACAGATGCTGCCAGACCTGCTGAGTTTCTCCAACTACTTCTGTTTTTGTTTCATGCACCTGCAGTTCATTTTATTTTTTTGTTTAAAGGTATACTGACTTTGGAAGTGGTATGCAAAATGTTCACAAAGTTGTTCCCAGGTATTGAGGACTTTTCCATGACAAGTGGTAGTGTAGTTTGGGCATTACAGTTTATAAGATTGAGAGGTGACCTTATTGAAGCATATGAGCTTCTGAGGGGACTTGACTGGGTAGGTTATGCTTGTTGGAGAATCTAGGATTGACGCCGTAATCCCAGAGTAGGAGGTACACATGAAAGACAGAGATGAGGGCGCTTTCTTTGTCAGATGGTAGTGAATCTGTGGAATTCTTTAGTGCAGAGAGTTGTTGAGGCTGGGTCACTTAAGTCAAGTCTGACAGACAGATTTTTTGAAAGTAAGGGAACAAGAATTATGGGGGAAAGTCAGAAAGTATTGAGGAGTTTCTGATTAGTCATCTTATTGAATGGAAGAGCTGACCTAATGGGCTGAATGGCCTACTTCTGCCTCTACATCTTATGGTCTTACGATCCTACAGTTATGATCTTACCCTTCCTTGAATGAGGAGACAAATACTGAACATAGTACTCCAGATGTGGTCTCACTCAGGCCCTTTTGAATTAAAGCAACTTGTAGTTCTTCAATATCGGGATGATGGGCTTCACTGACTGGGTCAGAACTGTCAATCTCAAGTGAAGGCAGTGATGACCTGCTGCCTTGAACCACTGCATGTATTTGATGTAATTACACCCACAAAGGTGTTACAGAGGGATTCCCTAGACTTTGCTCCTGTAACAGTGAAGGAATGGTAACATATTTCCGAGTCAGGATGTTGAGTGACTTGGAGGGGATCTTGCAGGTGGTGATGTTTCCTTGTATCTGCTGCCCTTGTCCTTCTGGAAAACACCGGTTGTGGGTTCTTTTAAAGGAGGCTTTGCAAATTTTTACTGTTTATCTTGTAGATGGCACATACTGCTGCTATTGAGTGTCAATGGTGGAGAGACCGAATGTTGTGGATGTCATAACAAATAAGCAGTTGCTTTATCCTGAATGGTATCAGACATCTTTAGTGTTGTTGGAGATGCACTCATCCAAGTGGAGAGTATTCCACCATATTCTGACTTGCAGATTTTGGACCGACTTTGGGAGTCAAGTGGTAATTTACTTGCTCCTTGAGCATCCAGTAAAACCAACAACTGAAAGTGGAAAAACTGCCCAGTTAATGACCAGTTTGTATTTATTGAGAAATCATCAAGAAAAATTACTTAATTCTATGACTGGTCAATAACAAAGCATTTCTAGTTCTGTTTACAACAAAATAATCAGTGAATCATGATTTGAAGGAGTTTTATACAGCCACGATGACAACTGAACTTTAAAACATTATCAATTTATCATTTCTTAATTATAAAAAGAGTTTTCTTCTGTACTTTATGATTGCCCTTTGACCTTACAATCTTATGGAAACCATTCAATCAGTGGTGGTAATGATATTACAAACACGCTACGTGCAACTTTTAGTTCTGTGGATCAGGAAATTCGATGCGGAAAACCATAGCAATTACATGCACCTGTCACCAGAACAGATGTCCTCTGGAAATCAGTTAACAGGGCTGTCAAAAGTGCCCAGAACCAAAACTTAGGAAGATACTGTGGCAGTTAATTAAGACCTGTCTATTTTCAGAAGGTCAGATCATTGAGGTACACCGTAAGTAGCTTGATCGAATTACATATTTATATGGTGTGAAAGCACTGATTGATTGGGACAGTGCAGCGTACTCTACTAATTCAGGAAATTTGGGTATAGCTGACATATGCGTTCAGGCTTCCCCACAGGCAAATTGCCAAAGTGTATCAACCTGTCACACCCAATGGTGAATTCAGGAGAACTTGTTAACCAATAGCAAGGACTGGAAAATTGGCAGCTGTCTCCACCATGTAGGCATTTCGATGTTAGGCTGGAGAGACAACTGGGCCAGCAAGCATGTGCAATGATCACTTCTGTTTTACTTGTGAAAATTTGGTCTGTACTTGTGCAATTTAAGGTTTAAACAAGTGTCTTTAAGAAGGAGAAATAGGTGGAGAGAATTATGCAGCATAAGGCACAACCATTTCTTAAATTTCATTCATGGGAAATAGATTCATAGAGTCACACAGTGCAGCAAAGGCCCTTCAGCCCATCGAGTCTGCACCGACATAACTGCCACTAAAAGTGTGCCGATCCCAATTTCCTGTACTTGTCCAATATCCATGAATATTATGATATTTGAAGTGCTCATCCAAATGATTTTTAAAGGTTGTAAGATTTTTGGCCTCCACTACCTTCCCAGGCAGTGCATTCCAGTTTCCCACCACCTGCCGAGTGAAAAAGTTTTCTTTTCAAATCCCCTCTGAATCTCCCACCCTTACCTCAAAACTATGCCCTCTTGTGACTGACCCCTCAAATAGCTGCTCTCTATTCAGTGTGTCCACACCCCTCATAATCTTGTACACCTCAATCATGTCCCCCCTCAGTCTTTTCTGCCCTAAAGTAAACAATCCAAGCCGATCTAGTCTCTCCTTATAGCTTAATTTCTTCATCCCAGGCAACATTCTAGTGAACAAAAACAAAGTTGCTGGAAAACCCCAGCAGGTCTGACTGCATCAGTGAAGGGAAAAACAGAGTTAATGTTTCAGGTCCGGTGACCCTTCCTCAGAACTATGTCTAGCTCTGAGGAAGGGTCACCAGACCTGAAACTTTAACTCTGTTTTTTCATTCACTGCTGTCAGACCTGCTGAGCTTTTCCAGCAACTTTGTTTTTGTTCCTGATTTACAGCATCTGCAGTTCTTTCGGTTTTTATTAAATACTCTGGTGTACCTTCTCTGTACCCCTCCAGTGCTTTTACGTCCTTCCTGTAGTGAGCTGACCAGGACTGCACACAATACTCCAGTTGTGGCCTGAACAGCTCTATGCGCAACTCCAACATTTACCTCCTTGCTCTTATACGCCATGCCATGAATGAACGAAACAAGGATGTCAATGGCTCAGCCATTCCTTATTGCCCAGAGAGAAGAGAAGATTCGCCCACAATGCTGTGAGTCTAGAGTCATATGTAGATCAGATAAAAATGGCAGCATTCCTTCACTAGGAATGACCCAGATGGAATTTCACAACAATGGTTATGATTGGGTCAACTTTTTGTTCCAGATTTGAATTGAATTCAGACTTCAGCACCTGGAAGTATTCAATCTCATGTCTCTAGAACATTAGCTTTGGGGTTCTGGAAGTCGCTGCCGCGCCGCTGCCTCCTCATGGAGAGACGAGGAATATCGAATGCTCATGAGAGACTGGGATTGGAGGACCGCAGGGATTTAAGATGGTTGTACATTGAAGAATGTTTCAAAGATAGGAAGGGGAAAGGCAATGCAGGGATTCAAACCTAAAGATACAAATTTTAAATCAAGGCATTAATGGAATGGGAGTCATTTGAGGTGTAATGGATGAATGGGAATTGCTGCAACTCAGGAAAAAGGCCGGAAACATGTAGATGTGTTCAAATTTGCAGAAGGATTTCGAGAAGATTAAATTAATGTTCTCATAAAGACAGCTTATATTATGCCTCGGAGCATTTCTGGTTAAAATATTTTAAATTTTGTTTATGTCCTTTATGGGATGTGGGGGTCACCGATGAGGCCAGCATTTGTTTCCCATCCCTAATTGCCTTAAATTTGAAGGTTGCTGGGCTATTTCAGATGGCTGATCACATCATTCCGGGCTTTGAGTCACACGGAAATCAGACCAGATAAGGATGGTATATTTCCTTCCCTAAAGGAAACTACTGAATTTGATGGGCTTTTAACAACTAACTGTAGCTTCATGGTCAGCATTATTGAGGCTAAGTTCTACATAGAAAAGTGTTAATTGAATGCAAGCTCTACAACCTGCCAAAGTGGGATTTGAAACCATGTTGAGCATTTACCTGGGCCTCTGGAGTATAAGCCTAACGATATTATCACTGCATCAATTACTCCTTTCAATATGTTTAAATATTGCAGCCACATGGAACTAACGGCATTGGATTCCATGGAGTTAAATACCCCAAACAGCTATTTTACGTCCGGATAACTTTGATCTTACGTCTTGCTGAGGCTGACCATTCAGATGTTTAAAGATTAGCATGACATCAGCTTAAAAGCTGATTTTTACAGCCAGCCATGATCAAAGTGAATGGTACAACAGGCTTAAGGAGGCACATGGCACACTCCTGCTGCTACTTCATCCATTTTTATGTAATATTGTTTTGATTGTGGTCAATTTACACAAAGGGTGGTTTGTGTATGGAATGAACTTCCTGAGGAAGTGGTGGATGTGGGTACAATTACAAAGTTTAAAAGACGTTTGGATAGGCACATTAAAAGGAAAGGTTTGGAGGGAATTGGGCCAGGAACAAGCAGGTGGGACTAGTTTAGTTTGGGATTATGTTCTGCATGGACTGGTTTGACCGAAAGGTCTGTTTCCAAGCTGAATGACTCTTGACTCTAAGACCTTTAAGCACTGACTTTATTTACAATGGCAGAAGTAGCCAATATGGTCTCAGAACTTAATATTTAATGAAACTATGGATTATGCATCACTTAGAGAAAGAAGAGCTAGTGGCAAGCGGAACAGAGTCTCCTAGGATTTAAATTTTTAAAATTAAAATTAGTTTTATTGTCACATAGGAATACAGGAGAAGAATAAAAAATGTACAAAGTTGCTATTCACTGGCACCCTCTTGATTACAAAACCATAATTTAGAAAACCAGCAAAACAACGATTTTTTTTGAATCAACAGCAGAAATAAAAGAAAAAGACATCCAAAAGGGAAGAAAAATGTCCACATCTTAAAGAAAGGAAAATGTCTACATCTTTAAGTCCTTGGTATGGAGTCTTGGGCAGCCTGCGAGTCTCGAACCGATTACTGGGAGAAGCCATGTTCCTGCTGCTGCTGCCACCACCACCTCAGATCACCAGACTGAGCTTTCCATCGCTGTCACTGCCTCAGATTGACTGGACGAGACTTTCCACCGCCGCCTCTACAAATCCACACACGGCCCACTATCACTGACGTGCCAATGCTGCCAGTTTGCCAGGCAGCGCTCTATAGAAAAGGAAGACGAAGGATAGAAAGAGCAAAAGTAAAAGGAAGAGAAAGGAAAGAGAGCAGCCAGGAGCAGGCGAGCCCTGAGCTTAGCCCTGCTATTCCGCCGCCATCTTGGTTTGAGGTTTGGACAGCCAACCATAATTCAACCTTTAATTAAATCTTGTGCGTCTGATTTTGAACAACTGAGCACACAAGACTATATATCTCTTTGGAATCTGTGTTCTGCCATCTGTTTCAAATGTGCAGCTTAGCCGATATTTTCCTGACAAGCTGACCAGTATTTAATGATGAAACATGGATGAGTTTAACCTTGCTTCTTGACCTCGTAGTTTGGGACAAGATAAACAGCTGCTTCTCGAATAAGAGGTGTCTTTTTTCATAGGAGAAGCTTTTGAGTTGATATCATGCTAACCTTTAAACATTCTGAAGTGTCAACCCCAGTTAGAAATGTCAGAAGAGGTATCAGATAGTATAACAATGAGATCAGCTTGTAAGAAGAACTCCATACTTCTTTAGAATATGACACAGTAATTTAAGATTACACTGATGCTTTTACAGCAATACCTTCCAGCTATATGTCAAGAATGAATTGTACTCGAAGAAAACACATTATTTTCACAGACACTTCTCCCTTTCTCATCAGTTTTCACCGTGTCGTTTTGCTCCATTCCATAACATTGATTTAGTAATCAGTTTTAGGGGACTCTGGACAATATTTGCCCATCAGCAATGTGGAAAAGGATCATCTGATCATTATCACATTATTCTATCTGGCACCTCGCTGTCTGCAAATTCTTAAGTTTCTGGTTATAACAGTGAATCCACTTTTGAAATTGACTTAATTGACTTCAAAAGGTAGCTTGATGCTGTGAATGATCCCAAGTAAATGCACACCTTCATAGATTTTTCCTTTTCTTACTCTTTTTCTTTTCTGTATACCTGTCCTATTTTCACTTTACGGGGCATCAAGTACTTGGTGTGATTTCTTCAAATTTCTACCACAGTCTTGCAGCTTCCAGATTAAACTTTCAAAATGGAATGACAATGTGGCATTTCGCTAGACTTCAGCATTCAGCTGAATAGCATTCAGATGTTTGCAGGCAATTTACAGAAAGCAGGAAATATATCTGCTTTGTAGCACACTTGTGCCATGCACAAGCAATGATTACTAAAGCTTTTGGAGAAAACATAGGTTCCATTTGGTTGATGCTAAGTGTCTGTATCAAATGAGCAGCATGACATGGAGAGAGAGAAGGAGATTGAACTGATTGTCAGAAGAGTTCTAAAACGCTTCTGCAAAGGAAGAGGTGATGTTAGGTCATAGCTACTGCTCACTAATGGTGACTTCTCACTTAGCTCATATTGCGAGTTAAAGTGAACCAAAATTACCCTGTACAGCTCTCCCATTATAAACTGTGCTATGCCCAGCCAAATTACCACATACAACAATCTTAATAGCAAGCAGTATGATCACCAATGTATATATTCAAAATAGGATTCAGGCCTTAGGCACAGGAATGGGCCGTTTGGCACTTAGAGCCTGCATAGAAGAATGCATGATGGCATGCCAGGAACAACGCCAGGCATACCTAAAAAGGAGGTGGCACGCTGGTGAAGTTACCAACCAGGAGTAATTGCATGTGAAACAGCATAAGCAGTAAGTAATGGACAGAACTGGCTGATTCAACAAATGATTGACCAGATCTAAGGTCAAATATGAGTCAGAAATAGGAAGTACATGGCTTTCCTGGATGATCAGCCTTGCTATCTTCACTATTTGCCAGTTGGCCCATCTGTGGCCTCCTGTAATGCTTCTGCCTCACCACCCTCCACCTCACCAGTGAGTTGTCACTTCCTAGATAACAAGGTGTGGAGCTGGATGAACACAGCAGGCCAGGCAGCATCTTAGGATCAGGAAAGCTGACGTTTCGGGCCTTGACCCTTCATCAGTTGCCACTTCCTGCTGGGTTCAGCGAAACAACTGACTAGTGGCAGTCAGTAAAATCTCCCGAGCTACACACTGCCAAAGTCAGGACCATTTGTCATTTACATTGACCACCTCTCATCACCACTATCTGCCAGATTCCTGTCCAAGTTAAAATCAGGAAAGCACACATGCACACACACACACACACACACACACACACACACACACACACGCGCATACACACATGGACACACTTCTGATGAGGGAGGGGCAAATTAGTAGCTTCTTTCTGTCAGTGACGCAATATAACTAAACTACAAAAATCAGTCCATATCTGTGCTTTTCCTGTACCGTTAAGTGTCCAGGCATCCATTAGCCTTCCTGCCCAGGACTTAATCGACCACAAAAGAGAAGGCATTGGAGTCTCCATCATGCACCCTGTTTTGAATGCCTCTACATCTGAACCTGCCAATGAGGATAGACAGATTTCCACCCATTCTTTACAATCCCTACAAGGGTTAAAATGAGATTGTGTAAATCTTGATCAGGAGCACATAACAAGATTCTGACATCAGTAAGGAAGCAGATGCCAGTCTAGAAAGGTCATGTGAACAGAAAGGTCTTAGACACACACTAGAGAGCTATGTTTGATGACCTACTATAAATAGATGTAAATAAAGGATTGTTACATTACATAAAGAGTTGAAAAATCTTACTTAGTAACAAGGAACAAGCAGTCTTAAAGACAGTGAATGTGCAGACACCTCCATATCAGTGATACTCAAAACAAACTGTGACAAATTGAATTCCTTAGCCACCAATTCTATCCCTTTGTCCTCAAATTGTTTTCAATGTGGGTGATATATTTGGCCAAGATGAAATTCTCATCAGGTATCCATGCTATCACTTAGTTCCACGCCTATATTATTGCTAGCCTCATTCCTGCCTCAAATCATCTTCTGCTGAAACTCTCCTCCACATTTTCACGGCCTTTTGCCTTAACTATTATAATGTAAATATTGCCAGCCTGCAACATTCTGTAAACTTGAGCTGATCTAAAACAGTTCCTTATTCTCGTGAAATAACACGGCGTGAAGCTGGATAAACACAGTGGGCCAAGCAGCATCAGAGGAGTAGGAAAACTTGACGTGTCGGGTCGGGACCCTTCTTCAGAAATTCTGATTTCTGAAGAAGGGTCCCGACCCGAAATGTCAGCTTTCCTGCTCTTCTGATGCTGGGCTTGCTGTGTTCATGCAGCTTCACACCGTGTTATCTCAGATTCTCCAGCATCGGCAGTTCCTACTATCCCTTATTCTCATGAAGTTTGTTTAATTACTGTTCCTGTGCTCACTGACTTAGAAATATTCCAAGGTTGAGCAATTCCTCAATTCTAAAATTCTCACACTTGTTTTCAAATTCTTCCATAGTGTCACCTCTCCCTATCTATGTTACTTCCTCTAAGACTCGTAATCTTCCAAGTTATTTGCACACCTTTAATTTTAGCCTCTTAAACATTGCTGGTTTTAACTCATCAATGACCATGCCTTCAACATCCAAGACTTTAAAGCAAGGGAATTTCTTCCTTAACCTTCTATACCATGAAACCTCTCTCCCCTCCTTTAAGGTGCTCCTTATACCTACATCTTTCATACAATTTCTAGTCACCTTCCCAAATATCTCCTGACGCATCCAGATTTAAAGTTTCACTTTGTTCCTGTGACACATCTTTTTAAAGATACTGCCCAAATAAAACTTGTTTTATTTGTTGTTAGAGGTCCCAGGTCATGTTGAAATAAAATACATTCACTCTTAAACCCATCCCAATTTAATTAACTGGGGTTCCATGAAAGGTATGGTTTATATTTTATAGAACAGAAAGAAGCACTGTCTCAAAGCTCTTTGGAAACACCTTTTATAGAAAGTTTTACGACATTTCATGGGGAGATGATATTAGAAATATTTTAATTCACAGGCAGATTCTTTTACGAGCTCCGAACTGACAGTGATTAAATGTTTCTGGTTTTCATTTTGACTCACTAAGATTTGAAAGTGGCAAGCTCATTTTAAATAAATTCCCTGAACTAAAACATTGGTTTAAATTTCTGTATGAATCTGTGCTATTTTAAGTTATGAACTTCAAAATGGTGCATAATTGGCTAAGGGAGCAGGGGGGGTGGTTATAATGGAGCTAGCTAGCTGGCTGGCTGGCACAAATTCCTGTTTTGCTGAATAACCTTTCCAAAAGTCTAAGTATACACAAGAAGCAAGCTACGAAAGCCTCATTGCAATGAAGTTTCTCATGCCATTGACATGAATAAGCAGCAGTATTATCGGTTTCAGTGCACTAGTCTCTATTGCAAATACATCCATATAATGTTTCAGCAGACTGAGTCACTTGCTTTCTTTAAATAAAAAGTGAAGAGATGGCTCCTTTTCTCAGAGTCATGACACACTTTGGTACAGTTTGCCAGGCTGGAATGGATGATAATGTAATAAACTATAAAAGGCTATTAGTCCCGAAATGATGAGAATATTTTCCATACATGGTAACTATTAGTACCTTAAGCTTTTTTCAAAAGAAAACCAGGATACCTTGCTAGTTAATATGGACTGTGGAACAATCAGATCAGATAGGGTTCAGGTTGGCAATTCACCCGAACCATGTAGCTGCTCTAAATCCAATCAGTTGGAACCGATCAATCAAACTTTACTTTCTCTCATTTGTCACACACCAATCTACAAAAATCAGAAGTCACGTGACACCAGATTATAGTCCAACAGGTTTATTTGAAATCACAAGCTTTCAAAGTGCTGCTCCTTCTTCAAGTGAACAAAGGTGCAGCGCTCCAAAAGCTAATGATTTAAAGTAAAACTATTGGACTATAACCTGGTGTCATGTGACTTCTGACTTGGTCCACCCCAGTACAACACCAGCACCTCCATATCCCAAACCTGAAACACAAGTGAAAAAGGATCTGTTGCTTCTAAGAGCCAAAGAATTCTCTAATTTCCAAATTAAATACTTACAACAAAAAAGCATTTGTAATGACTTTTTGAAAAAGGAACCTTTACAATTTCCTTGAGAATTTTCTGGGAATAGTCTTGTGTAAAAGGTTAATATTTCTTTCAGGCCAGTTGAAGCCATTTTCTTTTTTAGATAAAGTAATAGCCCAATGTGTGAAGACATTAATTGGTGTTACTCCTACAAGCTGGACATTAAACAAAGTTAGAGTACTATTTTCTTCAAAAAAAGCAAATTTAGAATTTTGGGATCAAAATATACCAAAAATGTGAAAATTCAGGTGAAGGAACATTTAATGGAGACATTCAAAGATAAATCTCTTGGCTTTATCACTCCCTTTAACAATTTTAAATTGCATTTCTCTTGTATTGTTGTGAATACCTAACTGGTATTAATCAGGTTGCAGTGGTGGAGTAGCAGCACTGTGTTCGAGCTCCTGATCGGGGCTAGTCCACCTCCGCCTGCTTTCTTTTCTGTCTTCTTTTGCTCTTTTCTCATTCTTTTTCTCTTTTAAGTCCTTTTACGACCTTTTTAACGTGGCAGAAGCGGGCCTGGTCGTATGGATCATGTGGTAGCAGCAGCAACAGGACAGAGTAAGCCCCGCAGCACGGCGGAGAGAGTGAGCCCAGCGATTCAAGATGGTAGTGCCAGCATGGTAGGCCTGTCCACTCGAGGCCGGTTTCATCCTTTTTCTCCGTTCACTCCTTTTTGTGGTTTTCTCTCATCTTCTTCATTTTCCTGACATCATGTGGAGGTTGGAGCGGTGTCAGCGGTGACTGGAACGAGGACTCCTAAGTTCATAGACCCGATGCGTGGACTCCTGGGATTGGCAGTGAGGTGTTGGCTGCAGTGATGAAGGACTGGGCATTTTTGACAGCAGTAGGCCCGGAGCAGAGACCTTGTAAAAACCCTGGAGCCATATTGGAGACACTGGCCAGTGCTGATGAACTCGATTCAAGCACTTTCTTTTCCCTCTTTTGCACCTCCAAATGGCACCGGGTTGTGGTGACAGAACAATTTTCACTGTATCTCCCTCAATATATGTGACAAAAAGTCATTCATTTACTCATTTATTCATATGTTATGGAACATAATAGTTAGTTTTTGCGATTAAAGCTTTAATTATAGACAAATGGAAGCATTTGCTAGGCAAATTGAGTACATGCAAATTTTTCAAACTTGGAGCTAATACTTAGAGTTAGAAGCTAACTTATGTTTACGTTCAAGACCAAAGTTAAACATTGTACATGGATGATCCATTCCTGTATTGTGGCAGCATTATATCCGTAGAAACATCTAAAAGCTAGCTACTCTGGGATACGGAATTTTATAACTTACTAAGAAATTAATCATATCAGTTACAGAATCAGAGAGTTATGTTGAAGGTAAAATAATTGATTGCGTTTCTGTTTGAGAACATTGCAAAGCATTCAATAGAGTTAGGTTGCGGGTGTTAGAAGATTTTTTTGCTTAATTTAGCGAGATATGTGTTCGCTGACAGAATCAACAGTAATAACCAGTCAGCTTGGAACTAGCAAAGAGGAAATATCAGTAAGGATCTAGGGTCTGCTCACAGAAGGCAGTGGTCATTTTGCTTTGATGTAGTTTTCATCTCACTAGGTTGAGTGAGCCAACAGAAGTTGTTTGTTCATTAGGCCTGCATTTTAAGCAGAGAAAATACATAATTTGAATTTCATGAATAAAGCAG
This sequence comes from Stegostoma tigrinum, assembly GCF_030684315.1. Classification (NCBI taxonomy): domain Eukaryota; kingdom Metazoa; phylum Chordata; class Chondrichthyes; order Orectolobiformes; family Stegostomatidae; genus Stegostoma; species Stegostoma tigrinum. Next base: position 112,405,823 of record NC_081356.1, read on the forward strand.
CTATATTTGCTCATTTGAAGCTTGAAAAGTAAATAAAATGGTTCTCATAGTGAAATCCATTTGGACAGTTTGAAAACTTGGCATTTATGGGGTGTCAGTGTAATTGAAGTTGAAGAACCTTGAAGATCTTAAGACAAACAAACCGACAATGATCCTCACAGTGAAAATATGCAGTTAGCCTGGATAATACAGTGAAATCTAAGTTTGAATTGAGAAATCATGAGTTTTGAAAAGAATTTGAAGAATTATTTGGCCAAAAGCTAATGGAAGAGTAACTGAACTACTAAGAAGAAATCAAAATAACTTCGGTAGGGTCCTGTGGTATACCTTTGTGTTGCTTCCAAGAAAAGTGAATGAATCTTCTCAATTCTTCTATTGTACAGGAACTCTTAGAACATAGAACATAGAACAGTACAGGCCCTTTGGCCCATGATGCTATGCCGACCATTATGTTACTAAGATCAATCTACCCTGCATACCCTACATTTTACTATCCTCCATGTGCCTATCCAAGAGTCGCTTAAAAGTCTCTAAAGTATCTGACTCCACTACAACTGCCGGCAGCACATTCCACATGCCCACCACTCTCTGTGTAAAGAACTTACCTCTGACATCTCCCCTATACTTTCCTCCAATCATCTTAAAATTATGACCCTTCGTAATAGTCATTTCCACCCTGCGAAAAAATCTCTGACTATCCATTCTATCTATGCCTCTCATCATCTTGTACGCCTCTATCAAGACAGCTCTCAACCTTCTTCGCTTCCATGACAAAAACTCTAGCTCCTGCAACTTTTCCTCATAAGACCTGCCCTCCAGTCCAGGCAGCATCCTGGTAAATCTCCTCTGCACCGTCTCTAAAGCTTCCACATCTTTCCCGTAATGAGGTGACCAGAACTGAACACAATATTCCAAATGTGATCTACCCAGGGTTTTATCAAGCTGCAGCATAACCTCACGGCCCTTAAACTCAATCCCCCTGCTAATGAAAGCCAACGCGCCATACACTTTCTTTACAACCCTATTAACTTGGGTAGCAACTTTGAGGGATCTATGGATGTGGAGCCCAAGATCCCTCTGTTCCTCCACACTGCCAGGAATCCTGCCATTAACCCTGCATTCTCCATTCAAATTCAACTTTCCAAAATGAATCATTTCACACTTCTCTGGATTGAATTCCATCTGCCACTTCTTTGCCCAGCTTGGAGGGAAGTAAAACATAGAACTTGAGTTTATATCATTAGTAATCATACACTATAGTATTAAGTAAATGGTGCATGCTGTGTTTCATTCTCGTACAAAAAAGTGTGCTTTTTGAATAAAAATGTGACATTTAGTGGAATCATTCTGTTGGTTGATTGCTGGACATTTAGAATTCTCTTTGAGTGCCATGGTACCTTTAAGAGAAGGATACTTCTATATACTGTAATAAACAGAGTACATACAAAATAGATAAACCTATTAGGTTTGGTTTTGACAGGTCTGTGCTCTTTTGTACTTTCAGTCTAACTTGTTGGGCTTTATTTTGTGAGAGAGGCATGTTGGCTCCCCCCACTACAGTAGATATTTGGTCATTTGAAGGCTGCCCCACAATGGTGAGATGGTAGGAATGGCCTATAAGATAAATGTGGAAATTCAACCTATAGGTCTGGCAGCTGAGTAATCCCAGCAGTGCCAGAAGGAAATTATGGCCGCTACTGGGACTATACAAGAAGCCCTAGGAAGATCTGACATGGATGTCAGAATGAGGTAAGCTGGGGATTTCTGGCAGGGAGAAATCAGGGGACGCTACAGAAAGGAGTTTAAGGGTTTGAACTTTGGACGTCTTTGGGAATCCACAAAATTGGGGGGATTGTTGAAATACCTCAACTTGCACAATGCATCCCCTGGAGGATATACTACTCAATTTTCCTGCCCTTTTACCTCAGATGCTTGAAGGAAATGAGCAGGCCAATTTCGCTATTGCTGTCTTTTGTTTTAATCATTCATGGGAAGTGGACGTCAATAGCTGGGCCAGAATTTATCACCAGCCCTAATTGTATCCTAATTGTATCTGAGAGGGTATTTAAGAGTCAACCACATCACTGTAAGTCTGGAGTCACATGCAGGTCAGACCCATTGAGAATGGTAGATTTCCTTTCCTAAAGGATATTAGTGAACCAGATGGGATTTGACAAAAATCTACAATGGCTGCTTTTGGGTTTTCATCTATGTAGTGAATGTAATGAAGTCAGCCAGATGGACCTCATAGACTATGAGTTCCCTGATTGGGGCTGTTAGTTTGGTCCAATCAGGGACCCCTGGCTGACAACGCTGTCAGAGGTTCAGTTCACTCTGAAAATGGCTCTGAGAAAGTTGGATCAGTGTCAAGGACTCTCCACATGTAAATAAAGGGTGACTTGGTGATGGGATACCAGCCTCTGTAGAGTTAGCTTTTCCTCTCTGATTCAAGTTTCACGATTGCAGGATTTGAACCCATGTTCTGAGAGCATTATCCTGGGTATTTGGATTCCAAATTCAGAGACAACATCCACTGCACTACTGCTTCCCCACTCCCCCACATAGCAGTGTCAGGATAATTCTCCATAATGGTTCTTAATTGGCCCTCAGACAGATATTCAGATCTGTTTCTGGACCGTCATTTTTCTGAAAGAAGTCCTGACTTTTTGTTTAATCAAAGTTAGCCTTTGCTCACTTTCGTGGTTCACATGTAGATTTCACCTTCCCTCCGTGGATCCCATCATCTCCTGAGTTTCTTCAGGGTCAAACCTCAGCTTAACATCTTCAGCTCCTTTATCAATGATCTACCCTCCGTCATAAATTCAGGAGTCGAGGTGTTGATGGTTGTTCAATATTCAGCATCATACATAACTCCTCAGATGAGGAAGACTGCCTGCATGCAGCAAAACCTGGATAGCTTCAGGTCAGAGAGAAGCTAAACATCTTTTCCTGACATGTAGTGACTTTGACGCTGCTGACTCCCTCCGATGTCAGTATTCTAGAGTTTACCATTGAGCAGAAATTGAACGCGACAAGCCATATAAATACGATATCGACAAGAGTAGGTCAGAGGCTGGGAGTTTGAGGGCAAATAACTCATCTTCCAACTCCCCAATATCTTCCACCATCTTCAGGACACAAGCCATGAGTGTGACGGAATAATCTCCAGTTGCCTGGATGAGTGCAGCTCCATTATTCAAGAAACTTAACATGATCCAGAGCAGTGCAGTTTGTTCAATTAGCACCTCAATCAGCATCTTCATTATTCACTCCCACCCTCACTACTACACAATGAGGACCATGTGCTAAACATACTATGACGACTCATTGACGCTTCTCAGACAGTACATTCCAAAACCCACAACCACTACCATTTAGAAAGACAATGGCAACAGATATATGGAAAACTTCCAGCTGCAAGTTTTCCACCAAGACTACGGATGGGAAGTAAATGTTGGCCTTACCGTGGAAGAAAGGAAACACATCTCCTCCCAAAAAAGTCATGTCATTTTCTTCTGTATATATTCACAGCTGTTCAATTAATTGGTAATTATTTCCATAAATCCCTTCGGATTAAAAAGATGACTATCACCAGAGATCTCTTCTTTCATTAATTCCCAGTTTTAATTAAAGTGTCCTGGCATTTAAAGGTTTTACCAATCTCTTTGTTCAAGTATTCTTAATTTACTTCAGAGTCATGAAAAGTTCAAATAAGGGGGTGACTGCATACTCAGCCCCCTACTATATTCCTTTCACTCTCACAACTGTGCGTCCAAATTCCAACCCAACTCTAGTTGCAACCTTTCAGATGACACCACCACTGTAGGTCAGATCTAAAACAATGATGAAACAGAATACAGGAATGTGATTGAGTGCTGAGAGGCATGGTGTAAAGACAGCAATTTCTCCATCAACATCAGTGAAACAAAGGAGCCAAGTCACTGACTTCAGGAAGTTGAGTGGAGGACATGCCCCTGTCTGCATTAATGATGCTGAGGTAGAAATGTGGAGAACATCAAATTCCTGGGAGTGACGGTCACCAACAATCTGCCCTGGTCCACCCACATTGACACCATGGTCAAGAAAGCACAACAGCTTCTGTACTTCCTCAGGAGGCAAACATGACATTGTCCACAAGATAGACATCTTTGGCTGTATAACAATGGCCAAGGATGTTCGGACCTCTCATGGAACAGGAGCTGTGTTGATGGTATTTTGGTAGCATGTTCTTGAGGTTGGCCTGGTTAAAGTCATAAGTTGTAATGAACAAGGCATCGGGTTACTCCATCTCAAGATGTTTGAGGCCTTGTATACTGCAACCAGGGCATTCGTTATCTCCACATAGAGTGGGATATAGGCCACTGTCAGGGCAGTGGAGATAAACTTATGTGGCAGGTAATGAAGACGGCACTTTACTGCAAGATATTCTAAGTTCAGGGAGCACTAACCCACCAGGTTTGCCATGCCTGAGCATTAGGAGATGTTGTTAAGGAGGTAGACCCCATTGCCCCTTGCCTTGCCTAAGGATACTGAGTGATCTACTCAGTGAACTGAGAAACCCTCAGGTTGTAAGGCACAGTGAGATGTTGCAGAGTTGGTTAGAGTACTTGTGAATAGGAAGGCAAGGATATTAGAATTTGGAGTTTGCCAACTGTTGGTATTTGTAAAATGGTGGTGTTTGTAAAATGCTATGGGGATAGCATTGCATGGCTCCTTTGAAAGATGATGTGCTCTTTCTATGCTTAGAGATTCGAAAAAGATGTCTGTGGGTTTGCAGTTGCACAGAGCACCTGAATTGAAACATTATATCAAAAGATCTACTGTTATCAGGCAAAGCAGTATTTTTACCAAGACAACAGGTTTTTGAATTTATCCAATTAATTTAAACCAGGCCCTTAGCTAAGAAAAAGCAATTAATTTTATATTTGATGGTCTTGACAACATAGGACCAATCCAATTATTAGAAATTGATGTATCAGCAAGGGCATAAAAGATGAGGGCATTTGGAAAACAAGGAGAGAGCCAACTCTCTCTGCCAAGAGGACCACTCTCAGCTCCAAAAGAATCACTGGCTCACACAGAATTCTCTAAGCTTTAGGGTAAGCTCCATCTAAATTAAAGATACCTATGGTACAAATAGTTAATGTTCCTGACAAAAGAATTTGACGGAGAAGGTGCTCCTGACAGAAGAATTTGTTGCAGAAGACACGGAACATTCTGGAAGACATAACCTGGCTGTAATTTCAAGAGACTAAACTATTTTTTTTAGTTTTGGTTTATACAAGTGGGACTTAAATTTATTAGAACAGCATACCATTAGAATCTTGTTTTATTGGGAAATAGTTAGTAGTTAGAACAGATTTATTCGGTTTGTTAATGGTTTAGTTAATTTGTTCACTATTAGATAAATAAGTTGTTACTTGTTGCTTGTAAAGTTTGTGTCAGGGGTTTATTTTATTTAACCACTCCTTTATAACAGATTGGTGGCTGTTTTAACAGATTATAGGGTGAGACTCATCTTCCTGGGTGTTTATGTTTTGGTTATCGGAGTTGGGGAGGTGACTTCAGCTTTATAATGCAGGTGTAGCAGGAGTGAGCCAAGTCTCTGTAAAACAAAACAAACAATAATTTCACAAATCCCTTTGGAAGATTATTCTAGCTTTAAGATAATCCATTTTGTTCTCAATGGCTTGGACGTTTGCCATGAGTATGGTGGGGAGGAGGGACTTGAAACCCCAAAGTTTCAGTCTCACCTGAAGTCCAGCATGTCTCTCACATTTCTCAGGTCGGTAGTTGCTCCTAGTCAATCCTCTAGTCAATTGGTGAGGGACTTCGGCTCTCCAAGTACTAAGTGTCAGCTCCTGATGGAGTCCTGGGCACCAATCGTGGCCTTGAGCATTCTGGGGGAGGTGGGGTCATATCTGGTGGCCTGTTCGGTTGGGTCATTGTGGGGTCGGGTCTTGTTCCTGCGCTGGTCAGGCCTCAGTTCCAGGTTTCCACAAAGTCAGGGAGTTCAGGCCTGCAAGAGGCAGGAAGGCCTCTGGGCTTGCAGTTCCAGCACCAGCAAGATAGGAAGGCACATCCGATGGGGTCCTGGGCGCTAGTCTCACTCACAAGCACTGCGGGGGACGTTGGTCTTGCAGCCAGTCTGGTTGGGCCTCTACAATGTTGAATCAGTGTGGGGTCAGGTCTTGTTCCCATCTCAGTCTGGTTGGGCCTCAGTTCTGGGTTTCCATGAGGTATTCAGGCTTGCGGGAAGCTAGTAGGTCCTTAGTTCCCCTGACCTAGTGATTCAGCATCGGTAGTCGAGCCTTGCCGGTTCTCGAATCTTTAAACTTGAAAGTAGATTTAAGAGAACATTGTTAATAATTCTGATAGACTTAGAATTGAGGTTTAGAAGAGCAGAACAATTATAAGATATGTAAGATAAGAACATAGAACATAGAACATAGAACAGTACAGCACAGAACAGGCCCTTCAGCCCACAATGTTGTGCCGACCATTGATCCTCATGTATGCACCCTCAAATTTCTGTGACCATATACATGTCCAGCAGTCTCTTAAATGACCCCAATGACCTTGCTTCCACAACTGCTGCTGGCAACGCATTCCATGCTCTCACAACTCTCTGCGTAAAGAACCTGCCTCTGACATCCCCTCTATACTTTCCACCAACCAGCTTAAAACTATGACCCCTCGTGCTAGCCATTTCTGCCCTGGGAAATAGTCTCTGGCCATCAACTCTATCTATGCCTCTCATTATCTTGTATACCTCAATTAGGTCCCCTCTCCTCCTCCTTTTCTCCAATGAAAAGAGACAGAGCTCAGTCAACCTCTCTTCGTAAGATAAGCCCTCCAGTCCAGGCAGCATCCTGGTAAACCTCCTCTGAACCCTCTCCAAAGCATCCACATCTTTCCTATAATAGGGCGCCCAGAACTGGACGCAGTATTCCAAGTGCGGTCTAACCAAAGTTTTATAGAGCTGCAACAAGATCTCACGACTCTTAAACTCAATCCCCCTGTTAATGGAAGCCAAAACACCATATGCTTTCTTAACAACCCTGTCCACTTGGGTGGCCATTTTAAGGGATCTATGTATCTGCACACCAAGATCCCTCTGTTCCTCCACGCTGCCAAGAATCCTATCGTTAATCCTGTACTCAGCTTTCAAATTCGACCTTCCAAAATGCATCACCTCGCATTTATTCAGGTTGAACTCCATCTGCCACCTCTCAGCCCATCTCTGCATCCTGTCAATGTCCCGCTGCAGCCTACAACAGCCCTCTACACTGTCAACGACACCTCCGACCTTTGTGTCGTCTGCAAACTTGCTGACCCATCCTTCAATTCCCTCGTCCAAGTCATTAATAAAAATTACAAACAGTAGAGGCCCAAGGACAGAGCCCTGTGGAACTCCACTCACCACTGACTTCCAGGCAGAATATTTTCCTTCTACTACCACTCGCTGTCTTCTGTTGGCCAGCCAATTCTGTATCCAAGCAGCTAAGTTCCCCTGTATCCCATTCCTCCTGACCTTCTGAATGAGCCTACCATGGGGAACCTTATCAAATGCCTTACTGAAGTCCATATACACCACATCCACAGCTCGACCCTCGTCAACCTTTCTAGTCACATCCTCAAAAAACTCGATAAGGTTTGTAAGGCATGACCTACCCCTCACAAAGCCGTGTTGACTGTATTTGATCAAGCCATGCTCTTCCAGATGGTCATAAATCTTATCCCTCAGAATCCTTTCTAACACCTTGCAGACGACAGACGTGAGACTTACCGGTCTATAATTGCTGGGGATTTCCCTATTTCCTTTCTTGAAGAGAGGAATTACATTTGCCTCTCTCCAGTCCTCAGGTACGACTCCAGTGGAGAGCGAGGATGCAAAGATCTTTGCAAGTGGCGAAGCAATTGCATTTCTCGCTTCCCAAAGCAGCCGAGGACAAATCTGATCCGGGCCTGGCGACTTGTCAATCTTAATGTTTGACAAAATTTTCAGCACATCAGCTTCCTCTATCTCTATCCATTCCAGCATGCACACCTGCTCTTCAAAGGTTTCATTCACTACAAAGTTGGTTTCTTTCGTAAAGACAGAAGCAAAAAACTCATTTAGGGCTTCCCCTACCTCCTCAGGCTCCACACACAAGTTCCCTATGCTATCCCTGATCTGCCCTACTCTTTCTTTGACCATTCTCTTATTCCTCACGTAAGTGTAAAATGCCTTTGTGTTTTCCCGGATTCCTTCTGCCAAGCCTTTCTCGTGCCCCCTCCTGGCTCTCCTCAGACCATTTTTGAGCTGTTAAGACCTGTTCGCAAAATGTTGCCACGCTTAGTACCATCTTGAAACATAATTTTAAAAATTCATACAAAAGTAAACCCCGAAAACTTTATTCATCAATTCCTCTATCTTTCTTGATCAACTGTGGGGGCATTAACAGATTGCCTGTGATTTGTGACCAGAAATATATATAGCTATGGATGAAATCTATCCAATCCTTCGCCTAACTAGAGTTAACCAAAAGCAAGTGACATTCTTGGTATGACAGAGGCAGTAGTAGGGTTTGTGAGATCGGGGTAGGATGCAATCTTAGGGATGGCTACTGTAGACTTCAGTCTTGTTTTTTGTTCTTTCAGTAAATCTTCAAATTACTCAGTGCTGACATGGAATGTTTAGTTACTCATGCCAAACTAATTTTAGGTTAGCAAAGAACATGATATCATTGTTTTAATCTATGTGCAGCTTGTGATGGAGCTCTTTTAGTTGTTTTGAAACTGGCTTGGTATCTAAAATCCTTACATTTTTCCATTGCCTTTTTCAAATTCCTTTCTGCTTCCTCTGATAAAGATTTCAGGCTCTTAAGAAGTAGTGTCTGGTTTTCTCTCTCAAATCACAATACAACAAAACTTCAAACCTGCACATCTATCTGTTTCTATAAAACATTTTTTTTCAGTTGGAGGTGGGTGGGGGGTGATAATATTAATATGTTTCCTTTTAGTTGCTGTTTCAGAATTCTGGTATTATTTGAGTTTCATTGCCTTGTTTCAGAAACTGTTCTTTATCTAATAGTTGAGTTTCCTGTTCAGTGAGACTCCTTCATGTAAGTATATTACTCAGCATCTTGTTAAAATCTGGGCTCATAAATCAAGTTCTCAAAAACTCAGTTGGAAGTGAACTAGTATAAGCTGATGGTTTTGAATTTTTAAGGTTTTGGAGTAGATCTGTAGCTCGGGTAGTGGATGTTGTGGTTGGTTGGCTCACCGAGCTGGTTTGTTGTTCTGCTGACGTTTCATTACCCTGCTGGGTAACAGCATCAGTGCAGCCTCCGACGAAATGCTGTTGTGTTTTGAGCTCTGGAGCCCATTGAGCTGGATCACCCCACTTCCGGTTTTCCTTCACAATGGCGTGTATATGGGGTAGAGTTCTATGTGTTTCTTGATGGCTTTCCTAGTGGAGTATCAAGCTTCTAGGAACTCCTGTGCCTGCCTCTGCTTTGCTTGTCCCAGGATCTTGGAGAACCCTTTGCCTGATTATGTTTTATGTCTAATATATTAGTGATTTGGTTTACTTAAAGTAACTACATCTGTGCCCTGCACTTCCCTGGAAAAACGTAAGACAACTGACTTTTAAAGAGATGCTCATCCCATTGTTGGTACTTTGCACTTTCCTGCTCTGTAATCAATGGGAATACTGACAACTTTGTCCCTCTATTTAGTTGGTATCAACTCTTGTACAATTAGTTTTACAATCATGATCTATATTGTTCACTAATACTAAGCACAACTCTGATGTGATTTAAATCTCTAGGTAACACCAGGAAGCAAGGCCTCACTAGCTAATCTCTCCCCTGGTGATGTCATTCTGGCCATTGATGGAATAAGTACAGATGCTATGACACATGTTGATGCTCAGAATAGGATCAAGGCTGCCTCCAGCCAGTTAAGCCTCAAGATTGACCGGTGAGTATGGCTGTAGTGCAATTTTATGTCATCAATAAATTAAAGCAGATTTACAAGGAAAATTGATTCCTTGTGACAAAGCTGTTCTAGAGTGTTGCATGTGTTGCAAATGATTGGGCAGCACAATAAAAAAAACCTGCTCATTTTAATTATCATTCAGAGGTACTCTTTTTAACGCTAACCGAACGCTTCTTCTGGCAGAAGTATTATAGTTACTTTCTATCCCAATATCTTTTGCTTTTGCTGATCTGTGCATTTTCAATGAATAATTTGCGTGCAATAACAATGAAAAGCAAAAATGCAGTAGTTGAGGTTTTGTCTGCTTGTATCCCAGGCCTGAAACTAAGCTTTGGTCTCCTCAAGTCACTGAAGATGGCAAAGCAAATCCCTTCAAGATTAATTTAGAGGCTGAGCCACAGGTAAATAGTATGAGAAAAGCTCAAATGTTCCAATTGCTTAGCTGTCTATTATTATTATTGGGGTTGTGGGAAGAAAGCTATATTAAATTGAACATTCATTAACTTGCCTTCTTAATATTTAATTCTATCACTGCATGGTTAACTCATACTCTTTCTAAAAGCTATATTTATCCTAAAGAGGATTACATGATAAATGTAATGGGACTGAGAGTATATATTTCTTTAGGTGCGATAAGTTATTTGTTAGCTATTAACTTGGGAGGATGTCATACTCATTAAACAAGGATGAATGGACTAAGCAGACTAGCTATTTACATAAACAGAAATTGCTGAAAAAACACAGCAGGTCTGGCACCATCTGTGGGCAGAAAACAGAGTCAATGTTTCGGGTCCAGTGACCTTTCTTCAGATTAGCCATTAATATCAGATACTAGAAGCAAAGCTTTAACACTGTTCCAGAAGCATGACTGATGAATGATTGTACGAATTTTTGTTTTACATGTAGGAAGATTGGAACAGGAGTAGCTTCTTAGGACTAGTCCACCATTTAATCTATGCTTTACTCTGGAGATCTGCCTTTGCTCTATAAAATAATAATTTATTGGAAAACAAAAGCTATAGACCTTAGCTAGAAAATTAACTGTTGATGTAACCTCAATTTTCAGTAGCAGAATTTCAAATTTGACTACCCTTTGTATGTAGAAATGTTTCTTAAATTCACTCCTGAATAGTCTAGATTTCATATTAAGACCATCTAGTGCGAGACTCCTTAACCTGTGGAAATAGTTTCTCTCTAATTTATCTATTCCCATTAATATCTTGATAAATTCAATAAAATATTTCTTTAACTTTATAAAGCTCAGAGAATAAAATCTTTTAATTTGTATTATCTCTCTTCTTATAATACAACCTTGAAATTCAGACAACATTCTGACAAAACACTCCCTCCAAGGCCAATATATCCTTCCTTAGGATTAATACCTAGAACTGTTTGCAGTATTTAAGGTGTAGTCTAGACTTTGAATAGCTGAAGCATGACTTTTACCATCTAATATTTTATCCCTCTATCTCTAAAAACCAGCATTTCATTTGCTTTTTAAAAAATATTATTTGCTCTTCATGACATTTTAATTGTTTACAGACATGAATACCCAACCCTGACACTTACTCACTCCCCAGACCTCCACCTCAAACACCACCACCGCCTCAAGTCCCTTTGAACTTCCACTGTTTCTGTATGATTTTTACCGGACATTAGGAGACCATTGGAATCATCTTGTCTGCATGGGATTTCTGAGCAATTCACAGTGCCATTCTTCCATCTTCACCCCTTAGCTTCCTTCTCAAATGTCAGTCTAATTTCCTTTCGAATGTTTCATTTCAACCTGCCTCCACCACACTCTCAGATAGCGTACCCCAGAGATTAACTGTGTACCACAGGAGAAAGTTTTCTTTTCTCATATCCCGTTTGTTTCTTTTAACAGTTACTTTAAAGCTGTGCCCTCACAATTTTGATTTTTCTCACTGTCTACTCTGCCCAGAACCTCTCATGATTTTGAATATCTGTTGCATGTCCTCTCAGCTTTCCTTACTCTAAGGAAAGTAGTCATAACTTCTTTGCAGTTCCTCAAACTAGAACCATTCTGATTAATCTTTACTCCACTCTCTTCAGTACCTCACATTCTTTATAAACTGGAATGCCTAGTAGATACAATACACCAGCCGAAGACAAGCTACTATTTTAGACAGATTCAACGTACCTCCTTACTCTTCTACTCAATGCTCGTATTAATGAAGCCTTTAATACTGTTTGCTTTCTTACCTACACTCGCAACCTGTCCCACTATCTTTATAACTTATGAATGTGTAAATCCAGCTCATTTTGCTACTGCACCCATTTTAATGTTGTGTCCTTTAGTTTATATTGCCTTTTCATGCTCGTCCTACCAAAATTAATAACTTCACATTTCTTTGTACTGAGATTCATCTGCTACTCATCTATCCATTCCACCACTTTTCTATGTCCTCTTGAAGTTCCACACTACTTTACTCACTGTTGAAATGCATCCAGATTTTATATCATTGACTTGTTTGCTATACACCAAGATCTAGGTTGTTGCTATCAAGATCAGGAGGATCCATTGCACTCGTCAGTTCACATCATTGTGCATCCGTTTTGACTACCTCAGATTAACTGAAAATTTTCAATGAGTTCTGTTACCCTAAGCTTAATTATAAACTCTAATGATTTTCCAACAACAGATATTAAGCAAACCGGAGTATAATTCATTAATTTCCCTCCCTTTTGTTTGGTAAGTAGCACATGTACAACTTTGCAATTTAAATGAATAGTTTCTACATCAACATTAAGTTTGGAATATTATAATATTCCAATGTATATACAATGTTCTCGGCCAAGTGCCTTTAAGTCCCAGGATTGGGAACCATCTGTTCCTGACTAATTGTCATTCTTTATTGCCATTATTTTCTTCATCAAAGTTACTTCAGTTATTCATTTTGGTGATCCCCTGCTGCTGATTCAAAGTCACTTTTCTTGGGATCATCAATGTGCGGGCCTCTTTCTCTACTGTACTCGTCTACTGTAAATCTGTTACAATGTAATTATTTAGCCTGTTGAATGTTTTCGTTCAAATTATCATCATTATCAGTTTTTCTTCTATTTCCAATGTAAATGTAACATGTTTAGAACATAGAACATAGAACAGTACAGCATAGGACAGGCCGTTTGGCCCATGATGTTGTGTCGAACTTCTACCCTAATCCTTAGGGGTCTATCTAGCCTCTACCCCTACCTTATGCTATCGTCCATATGTCAATATAATAGCTGCATGAATGCTTCTAATGAGGCTGACTCCACTACCCTCTCCGGCAATGCATTCCACACCCCTACCACTCGCTGAGTAACGAAACTACTTCTGATGTCTCCCCTATATTTACCTCCACTCACTTTAAAACTATGTCCCCTCGTAATAGCTAACTCCACCCTAGGAAAGAGTCTCTGGCTGTCCACTTTGTCTATACTTCTGATCATTTTGTACACCTCTATCAAGTCACCTCTCATCTTTCATCGTTCTAAAGAGAAAAGCCCTAGCTCTCTCAACCATTCCTTGTATGACCTTCCCTCCATTCCAGGCAACATCCTGGTAAATCTCCTCTGCACCTTTTCCAATGCTTCCATGTCTTTCCTGTAATGAGGCGATGAATATATATGTGTATAATATGTATAAGTTTTGATCATGCTTTCTTTTCATAATGTTTAAAACGTTATTTATTTGTTTTGTCATCCTTTGTTGTTCTTTCCCAGTAGTCAGAATCTGTGCTTTTTTATTGAATTTTTAGTATGTCTTTTCTTGATTTGTCTTATATTGCCTCTTACCTCTTTAGCAGACCATGACTATTTTTTTTGGTTAAGACTGTGAAGGAATAAACTGACTCCGTGTCACATTAAATTCATTTTCTAACATCTCCCACTGGTCATGAATCATTTTGCCAATTATCAATTTGTCCAGTTTCCTATGTATATTATGTCTTGTCCCATTGAAGGCTTCGGGATGTAGCAGTTGTTTTGTGTTTCTCTCTTGCAAATATTACTCTGATCGTATTAGATAAATATTTGTGCATGCACAGGCCATTAATGACATTTGACTCACTACTTTTATTCTTTATTCTTTCATGGGATGTGGGTGGCAGCCGTGAACTGAATGACTTTTTAGACCATTTCATAGAACTGTTAAGAGTCAACCACGTTGCTGTGATTCTGGAGTCATGCGTAAGCTATTCTGAGTAAGGGTGGCAGATTTCCTTCTCAAAAGGGACGTTAGTGAATCAAGTACTTTTTGCAACAATCGGTTACAGTTTCATGGCCGCCATTACTGAGATTAGCTTTACATTCCAGATTAATTCATTGAATTTAAATTCCATTTAAATGTCTTGCTTAAATCTCATCCTTGGCCTTTGGATTACTAGGCCAGTGACATTACTTATATGCCACCATTTCCCTGCCATTTCCCTATAATTAGACAATTAGACATAGGAACAGATGTAGTCCATTCAGCCCATCAAGTCTTCTAATTATTCAATGAGACCACGACTGATCTGATAATCCTCGATATCACTTTCCTGCCTTATCCCTCTCTCCCTTGATTCCCTTACTGATTAAAAATCTGTTTATTTCAAACTTTGATATATTTAATAACCCATCCTTGACAGCTGTCTGTTGTAAAGAACTTTACAGATTCTGTACAGAATAACTTATTTCTCGTCACTTTGAGAATTTACCTCTGGTTCTAGATTGTTTCTGCTTGTGAGCCAATGTCTCCTTATGTATCCTGTTAAACTAAAAATCATGTTTGTTTCTACTCTCATTCTTTTAAACTCCAATGATACAGGGCCAACCTACTTAGCATCTCCTCATTAAAAAAATGCATCCATACCCAAGACATGAAGCTTCTCTGGACTGCCTCCAATGCCTGCATATTGTTCCTCATGTAAGGTGACCAAAACTGTTCAGTTATCTAGATGGGATAGGATTAGTGCCTTGTATAGTTTTAGCAAGACATCCCTGTTTATCTACTCAATTTCCTTTTAAATAAATAACAAAATACCATTTACCTTGCTGATGAATTGCTAAACCTGGATGCTATTTTTTTAAATTCATGCATGAGGGCCTCCAAATACCATGTGTTATTGCTTTCAGTAGTATTTATCCAATTAAATGATATTTAGCTCCTCTACTCTTCTGGCCAAAGTGCATAATCTCACATTTTCCCACATTATATTTCATCTGCCTTGTTTTTGTCCACTCTCTTAGTCAGTCTATACCCTCAGCAGACATGTTGTATCATTCTCTTCACTTGCCTTCCCACGTATTTTTCTATCATCTACAAACTTGGTTGCAGTATATTTACTTATGTCATACAATTGTTAGCTGAGCAGTGATCCCTGTGGCACTCCACTCGTTATAGGCTGCCATCCTGAAGATTCACCCTTCATCCTAACTCTGTTTTCTGTTAGTTATCCAATCCTCTATCTATGCTAATCTAATAATCTCAATACCCAGGGTTTATACCTTATATGCACTCCCATATGAAAATCAAAATATATTATGTCTATTGATCCCCATTTACCTATCCTATTTATTACTTCCTCAAATAATCCTAATGTAGTTATCAGGCATGATTTTCTCTTCATGAATCCATCCTGATTCTGCTCGATCATCTTATATATTTCTAAATGTTCTGTAATTCCATCCTTCATAATGGACGCTAATATTTTCTTGATGAAAGATGTTAAGCTACCTTGCATGTGTTCTGGTTGAATTGATAACATTTTGGATCTGTGATATATTGCTGCCGAAAACTATACAGGACACACAATTAAAATCTCCCATTAAAAGTATCCTATGTTTGTTTCATGCATGTCTAATCACAGCATTAATGTAACCTACTGTTTCACAACTGTTATCAGAGGATTTTGGACAACTCACACTCAAGTCGAAATTCTTGCTCTATTTCTTAATTCTATCCATAAAGTCTCTTAAGCCTGCTTACCTCTTGTTATGTCCTGTCTCACAACTGAAATGATTTATTCTATTCTGAGTAACGATATGTCTCCCCATCTGTTATTTTCCTTATCTTCCCATAAACCTCATAAGCTGATATGTTTTGTTCCTGGACTGAACATCCTGCAGCCAACACTAGGTGATGGCTACCATGTCGTACACTCAAGTCAAATTTACATCTACAATTCTTTGAATTAGTTCCTTACAAAGGTATCATTGCTATCGGCCTAACAGACCATGCAGCTGCTCTTTCATAAGAGAGAGATGATGGTCACCACACCTCAGGCAAGATGAAAGATTGAGAAGGAAAGTCAGCCTCAGCGAATGGTAATCTCAGCCACTGCAGGAATTGAAGCCACACTGTTGGCTGCATTCTAAATAGCAAACCACCATCCTGCTGACAGAGCTATAACAATGGCTTATGTTGATCATATACCTCAATCTTTCCTTATGGTTGTTGGGATAACAAGGTGTAGAGCTGGATGAACACAGCAGGCCAAGCAGCATCAGAGGAGCAGGAAAGCTGATGTTTTGGGCCAAGACCCTTCTTCAGAAATGGCTCTTCTTTGATGCTGCTTGGCCTGCTGTGTTCGTCTAGCTCTACACCTTGTTATCTCGGATTCTCCAGCATCTGCAGTTCCTGCTATCTCTTTGCAGTTCTTGATATCTTTGGAGAAGTTGAAGCTTTTTGTCTTGTACTCACCAGAGCTGGGATGATGAAACAGACTTGAACAAAGAGACATTGTCTTATACAGCTCTTTATTTTCAGTTTGTTCCTTGTGTCCTAGCTCTGATGAGTAAAAGATGAAAAGCTTCAACCTCTTTAAATCATTTTTAAGTCCTGTACTGACAAGCATTTATTTAGTTTAAAGTCCATGTGACTCCCCAAGTTTAACTTTCTAACGGGACCCTGGTCATAGTCCTTTTCAGATGGAGTCTGTTGCATGTGTAACTTACCTTTATGAGACATCACCTTTAAGAATCCCATTTGTTGTATCTATGCAAAAATTAGCTACTCTGCTGTGATGTATATTTTATAACCAATAATGTGTTGTACTGAGAAGATGTTGCCCTGTTTAAAAGCAATAAGCCACAGAGGTAATAAATCTCCAATGAGCAATTATCATTAAAATGTCATGGTAGGGGTGGCATTGTTACTTTAAGCTTCAAGCCAGCCAACCATATGAAGAATTCATAAAATGTTGAAGGAAAATCTTGTTCAGAGCAGTGAATATAGCTTTTATGGAACACTCCTTTAGGAAATGAATCAGGTGGACCTCTCCAGAGGAAAAGATTGTTTAAGCCAAAGGCAGCAGTCAGCACAGACTTAATACAAAGGTTGACAGCTGAAGAACTACAACATCCCCAGAAGAAATGAACCAAGTTAGAAGAGTCAAATTAAATTTCTGTATTCAACACTGGAATGTATGTTATTTAGACAGAGGTCTACAGAATCCATGGACCACTTTGTGAGCAGATACAGAGAAAAGGGCTTATTATGTAATTTCTTTTCAGATGGGAAGCTGGTAAACAGTATGATTGAGTGTTTCCCCTTGGAAACTTTCCTGAAAGATTTACTGGACAATCTGAAAGATTATAGTGTCTAAGAACTACAAATGGACAGATGTAAGTACAAAACAATCCTTGCAGGTGAACAGAGCTTACAGGTCCTAAGTACAACCCAGTGGCACAGTGGTTAGCACTGCAGCCTCATAGTGCCAGGGACACAGGTTCGATTCCAGCCTCGGGTGACTGTGCGGAGTTTGTACATTCTCCCTGTATCTATGCAGGATTCCTCCGGGTGCTCTGGTTTCCTCCCGCAGTCCAAAGATGTGCAGGCTAGGTGGATTGGCCATCTAAATTGCCCATAGTGTTCAGGGGTGTGAGTTATAGGAGGATGGGTCTGGATGGGATGCTCGAAGGGTCGATCTGGACTTGTTGGGCCAAAGGGCCTGTTTCCACACTGTAGGAATTCTATGATTATAAGCTCAGTGCTTGATACAATCAATAGAACACATAAATGTAGCAAGACATGTAGAATGTATGGCCTTCTGCATAAACAAAGGAAATGCCCAGCTTTGGCAGCAAAGCCCATTGGCAGATGCAGTCCACTACAATAAAGACTGATGCAGCTACAAAGAGCCAGGCATCAATCCAAACAGACCATGCCCAAAGAGTATCTTACTTCCAAGCTGCAATACAGACCATCAGGTATCCAGATAGAGGGCTGTGCATAAAATGATAAACAAATCAGAGTCTGATGATGTACATAAAAAGTCATTGAGTAGTGAGCATAAATCAATCTCATGGAAAATATCAAAGCCATCTAACTGTCCAAAGAACTTGCAAAATGTTAAGTTATGTGTCCTCACAAAGATGGTAACTTATAAGCTTGACACAGGGTTAAGCATATTACCCCAGTGAATTCTAAAAGACATGTACCCTCCGACTCCAGCCGTGGAAAATCATGATGAAGTCTAGGAATGTATCATTTACAGCGTACAATAGTTCACCAGCTTGATGAGCTTGATCAGAAGTGCTGGAGTGCAGATACAGTCAGTGTTCTACATTGTGGACACTGCTGGGTTGACCAGCCAGCAAGGCCTCACAATCTGTAGAATCAGTCAGATGTCAGAGACACAACAGAAGTCACAGCAGACTATTCAGGAAACAATTGCAGGACTGAATAAAAAGGAGGCAAACATATCGCTTTCTTCTGAATTTCTACAAAATTGGTGGAGTTGCACAATGTTTACAACAAGGAGCTGTACATCACTCATGAGACAGTCCTTCCAGAAAATACTAGTAATGGTGTGCCAGTGAAATGACTCAAGCTGGATATAGAAGAAATGAAACCACTTTGGAAACAACATGTGGAAGAAGTCCAGGCTTCAAAGAAAACAAAAAAAAACAATATGGCTAAAGAGGCTAGATGGTTAGAAATAATTATAAAGGAGCAAAATACACTGGGCCAACAGAAGACCAGAACCCAGACAGGAATCACTTGTATAAACCTACAAGCTTCGGAATAAGCTGGATGCTTTGAAGGGACAATGCAACAAATTCCAAGCAGATTTGAACCGCATGAAACAGCAAAAGGAATGAGATCTGTCATTGGTGAATCTGGTGCAAACTTTGGAAGCATTGTCATCAAGATAAGCAGATTCGGGAATAGCAACTACAATCCTTTTTGACAACACAAAAAGGAACGACAAACTATATCAATGATGACAATGGAAGTCAGCAGTGCCTCCCGCCAAAATTCCCATCATTGATCTGGGGTGCTCTAGGAAACTATTCACTAGTTATTGAGTGATAGACTCACTTGCTATTGGAAATAATTAAACTTTCTTTTGGAAAGGAGAGGGTGATGTTACACATGTACTTCCCCTTAATAGACTGCACCTAAAAGAATTCAGTGTACTGTGTGTATACAGTGTTGTGACTCCATCCATCAGTTAGTCTGACTGGGTTTCAAGGTGCACACACAAAATTCAATTGCTCAGCTGAAATGTCTGTTTTAGGTCTGATAATGTGCTTTACTGTCTTAAAGAGATAACCCACACTAATTCATGAGGGTTTGAACACCAGGCAATTATCATTGCCACAATGGAGTCCTGGTTTGGTATTGTTTCTTCTTGTCCCAGTGGAAGTGCCAGTGTTCCAAGAAACTGAGCCTCTCTTTCACATATCACTCTTTTATACAAACTTTTACACCCTTAATCTACTTATCTCAGACTTTTTTTTTGCCTTGGATAATAATCAATAAATTGTAATGATTGGGATCTATCTGGATTATCTTATTTACCTTTGAGATCCAGGCCCACACAGAATATCTTGTCCATTTTTGCCAACATTATTGGTCCCAACATAGATCACAATGATTAGATCATTGTTCCTCTTTCTTTCAATACCCTTTCAAATTGGTTAAAGATGTCTCTCACTCTGATAACATACCACGTGAGATTCTCATTCCTGATTACAAAGGATGTTATCTGTCTCTTTAATTTTTGATAGACCTAATGCTACCACATGATCTCATTGAATGCCAGAGCACACCTGATGGGCTGAAGGGCCTACTTCTACTTTTATAACTTATGGCCTTATGCTTCATGAAACCAAGGTTATGTTTATCAGAGAGCAGTGATGCTCAGGTACCCAAATGATACAGACACTTGAACAGCCAACAACATGCACCTCAAAACTCTGGAGATATACCACCAGCAGTTCCTCCTGCAGATTCCACAAAGACGGCCCAATAGCAGCATTCTCTCTTAAGCTGACTGACCCAGCATTAAGGTGCTAATAACTCAAAACCAACTCTGCTGGATGGACGATGTCAACCATATGCCGGAGAGGAGAATCCTGAAACAATTACTTTATTTGAAACCGGGTCACAACAGAGGACTCCCAGGAGTACAAAGGAAATACTTTACGGACATTCTTAAAGGATTTCTGAACAGGTTAAACATCCCTGACATGGAGTTCCCTGCCTACTGAGCGACAAAAGTGGATAAACTTCATTCCGGAAGTCACTGAACACAGTGATAGTAATGTACAAGGTGAAATTAAGGTGTCAGTGGGGCACACAAACCTCCAAACACCACAGTTACTAACCTGTCCTACAAGTGGGATCCATCTGTAGAGTATTCATTACATTTATCAGCTACCTCTTAACCCTTCAAAATGGAGCAGAAGCGACTCACCCTCTATCCTAAGGGACTGTCTAAGAAGAAGAAGGACACTGCTCCCTTCTCATTCCACTATACATTGGAGTCCAAGCTACCGTAATCGATGTTCTGATTGTCCTTCTGACAACCTTTACCCATATCCACAGAGGTCATCAACTTGTTCAGCAGCTCTTTGAAACTGAGGATGACATTTTTCCACTCCACATTTGTGACCTAATCAGCCCAATGCTGGTCTCACACACCCTATCTCAGATGGAGCAGGTAGTGTTTGAAGAGGTGGGTGGGTGTAATGCTTGGGTTTTCCCATTTGCTTTCTGGTGTTTGCTTTTGGCCTCCACCAGGACCTGTTAGAGACACTGTGGATGGGTTAGCATGGTCACAGATATTTCTTATCAACTTTGGGAAAAGTTCGGCAAGAGATTCCCACTGGTTCATGGGGATATTACAATTTTTCAGGCAATTTCTGAGGACATTCTTGAAGCATTTCCTGTGCCTTCTGATAACCATTTGCTGTGATGACAATTGTAATAGAAAGCTTATTTTGGAAGTTTTGTATTGGGCATGCAAACAATGTGGCCCACCCAGTATAGCTAATTGGCAATAACTGGTGACTTGATGATAGGGCTGTTGGCCTGAGAGATATTGGATCATCTATCCTGCCAGTGGGTTTGCAGGATTTCATAGGAGCATCATTGGTGATATTTCTCTAGACATTGAAGATGTTTGCTCTACATTGCCCATATCTCTTGATGTGTGCAAAAAGGCAGGTAGCAATACCCCCTGCAGACTAGGAGTTTGAGGTTAAGTCATCAGGCATGTGTTCCTCAGGTGGCTAAAAGCTACATCGTAGCACTGAAGGAAATGTTGGATTTCATTGTCAAAAAACTTACAATAAATAAAGGTAGATACAAATAATTTAGACCAAGATGTAACACAGAAGTTTGTCATGTAGCTAGATTATAGGATACAGATATTCGTTATCAGTAACACCCCTTCTTCAATGAGATTCCTAATTGATTCACATTGTCCAATGGTTCTCTGTGGATCTTGATAGTGAGTGAATTGGGTTGGACAATGAGGGCAAGATGGTAGAGGACCTTTATCTTTTGGATGTCTACTCACAGCCCATCCTTTTGTACACCTCCGTGAGTGTGTTAACAGTGGTTTGGATCTTGGTTTCTGAGTGTGTGCACATACAATCACTAGCTGTGTACTATATTTCGGTAACAGTTTGGCACTGTCTTAGTTCTGAACCTGAAGTGGTGCAGATTAAACAGTTTCCCTCTCAGCCTATGGGAAAGCTCTTTCTAGCCAGAATCTTCATTGATATGGGGTGTGCTGTAGCCACCAAGAAAAGCATTGGTGTGAAGACACAGTCTTACATGACTCGAGTCTGCATATATATTGGGCATGTGGTGGATCCATTGGTGAGGTTCAAAACTTCATGTTGCATAGTCCTGGTGGAACAAGGTCTATATCCAATGGCCGATATAGCTGAAACAATCGGAGACTAGGCCCTGCTGCATGGATAAGTAACAAGTACATTGTAGCTGTTAGGAAATAAAGATATAAAAAACTGATCCTATCTTTCTCACCTGTGTTCCCTTTACTCTGCATACAGTCAGTCACATTGATCCCATTCTGAATCTACACCTCTCTGTGATATGACTAAAGTTTGGAGCAACTATCCAGAGAGTGTTACACTCACTTCCTTATAAGAACATAAGAAAGTGCAGCAGGAATACACTATTTTCTCCCTTAATCTTATTCCACCATTCAGTCTGATCAAGGCTGAATTTCTAATTTAAATCCATTTTCTCATCCATTCGCAAGCCAGTTCAATGACTCAAATCTGCAAGATTTGGGACAGACATCTACTGTAGATGTGTTCACTCGGGACAACCTCACAGACAAGAGTCCGATCCCATCGTAAACATCCCTCCTATATTTTAGTCTAAGCTACTTGTATCTACCTTTTTTGTCGTAAGTCTTTTCTTCCCCACACGTTAACTTGTACTAAAAGGAAAATCTGCAGATGCTGGTGATCAGAAATGAAAGCAGCTGGAAAAACTCAACAGATTGGATGGCACGGTGACTCAGTAGTTAGCCCTGCTGTCTCACAGTGTAAGGGACCTGGGATCAATTCCACCCTTAGGTGACTCTCTCTATGTAGTGTTTGTACGTTTTCCCTATGTCTATGTAGGTTTCCTCCCACAGTGCAAAGATTTGCTGGTTAGGTAGATTGGCCATGCTAAATTGCTTTCAGTGTGCAGGCTAGGTGCGTTAGCCAAGGAAAATGTGCGGTTAGATGGATGGGGCTGTAGGACGCTGTTTGGAAGGTTAGTGTGGACTCAGTGACCTGTTTCCATAGTGTAGTGATTCTAAGAATTTGGTAGCATTGTTCTGAAGAAGTTATGTTGGACTCAAGTTATTAATTCTGTTTCGCACTCCACAGAGACTGTCAGACCTTCTGAGTTTCTCTAGCACTTCCTGCTTTAATTCCAAGTGTTTTCATTTATTAGACCATTATCTAAACTTTTTGGAAATGAATTTAATATTTCTCTCTGATTTCATTTGAAGAGGATAACATGCACCAGTACTTACCCATCAACTGTTATCCCTCTTTCACTGACACTTTACTGTGTTTTCACCTCTTACTCTGACATCCATGCTCCCTTAGAGCGTAATAACCAACAGCAGGAGCAGGCCATTCAGCCTCTCAAGCCGGCTTGCCCATTCAGTATGATCATGGTTAATCTTGTGCCTCACATCTACTTTCTCCTGCCTCGCTCCATATCCCTTGATTCACTCAAGTTCAAAAATCAACTGATCTAATCCTAAAATCTGTTCAACTTTGGAGCATTAACAATGCTATCATGTAGATACTTTTAAAGATACACAACTCTGAGTGAAGAAGTCTTTCTGCATCTCAGTCCTAAACATGAACATTCGAATCAGGAGCAAAAATATGCCATTCGGTCCCTTGTTCCACCATTCAATAAGATTACAATTGACCTATTTGTGCTTCCAGTGCCACATTCGCATCTACTTCTGATATCATTTGATGGCATTTCCCTACAAAAACCAATCTCCACCTTACAAATAGTCAGTGAACCTGTTTCCACCGCCCTCTGAGGCACAGTTCCAATCTAACACAACCATCCAAGAAGACAAAGTTGTCCTCGTCGCTGTCCTCAAATGATGATCCTGAATTTTTAAAAAAAGTGCCTCCTAGTTCTGGACTCATCCAGAGAGGAAACATCCTTTCCACATCCATCCTATCAAAACCAACCATTTACAATCTTGTGACCTTCAGTCAATTCATCCCTCACTCTTTTAAACTGCGGTGAAAACAAGGCCGGATTTGTCCAACTTTTCTCAGAAGAAAACCCGCTCATTCCGGATATCAGCCTAGAAAAACCTCCTCTGAATTGCCTCCAATGCATTTAAATCCTTGCTCAAGGGCGGAGACTGAGATTGAACACAATATTTGAGATGTGCCTGATCAATGCCCTGAATAACTGAGGTATAACATCTTCACTTTTCTGTTCAATTCCACTTGTGGTTAGCAATAATATTCTGTTAGACTTCTTGATTACCTGCTAAATGTTTGTGACCAATACAATAGAACATCAAGATCCCTCTGCACCTTGCAGTTCTGTGGTTATTCTCCATTTAAGTAATACTCTGCTTTTTATTCTTCCTACCAAAGTAAACAACTTTATTAAACTAAAACAGCAACATATTCTGAAAATGTGAAACAAAAACAGACATTGCTAGTAAAACTCAGCAGGTCTGGCAGCATCCATGGAGAGGAGGCAGAATCAAGGTTTTGCGTGCAGTGGCCCTTCTTCAGAACTAGAACTTCTTTTGCATTTTCTGTCCTGCCCAAGTGCACCACCTTACATTTACCTGGAGTGAGCTTCTACTCCTTTGCCACTGCTTGATCCATCTATATCCGTCTGTAATCTAAGGCTATCCTCCTCACTATTCACTACTCTAACAATTTTCACACCATCCATTCAAAAGAGATTCACTTGGCTGATTCCCGGCATGAAAGATTGATTTTCAAGAATGGGTAAACAGGTTAGAGCTTTTATTCATTGGAGTTGAGAAGAATGAGGTGATCTTACTGAAGTATACGAGATTCTGAGGGGTCTTGACAGAGCAGATATTGAGAAGATATTTTCCATTAGTAAGGGATTTTCGATCTAGGAGACCAAACAGAATGTGAGGACATGCATTGAAAATGAGATGCAAAGGAATTTCTTCCGTCAGAGAATTCTTTGTTCCATAGAATTCTGGAAGCTGGATCATTGAAAGAATTTAAAGAGGAGGTATAGGTTTTTGAAATACTGAGGAGCTGAAGGCTATGAGGAGCTGGCACAAATAAGGACTAGAGTTCTGGGGCAGGTCAGCCATGCTTTTATGGAATGGTGGGGCAGTTTAAGGGGCTAAATGGCCTCTCCAGATCTTGTTTCTTGTGTCCAAATTATTCCTTCTAATATCATGAAAACACCAGCTTACATACTGTACACATCAATCTGTACTGTAAAACTACCTTGAGATGTGAAGAGCCAAGGAGTTTTGTTTTCCCCTACAGTTAGTCTGTAACGCTGATAATTGGATAGAGACTTATTTTCAGGGCTGTCGGGGGAAAAGTGTTGAGAAGGTGACTGGACCTTACAGTCAGCAATTACAGCAGATCAAAACTTCACGTGCTCTTGCAACATTCCTCAGTACACTATTTTAACAGGAGTATTGTGTGTTTTAAAATAATGAATCGCTGGTTAAGTAAGAGAGATGGGAGTATCATATGAATGCATTAAGTGTTTGTTTGCTGCTGTCAGTAATTACTGAGCTTATAAGCAGGTGCAAGTGCAAGAGCTGGAAGAACTATCTGTCTACTTGTTGCTTTGTTTCGTGCTTACAAAAATATTACTAACAAGTATCAATGTTAAAATGTCAATCAACATGAAAGAAATAACTGTTTGTTTTGCAGTTTAAAAATCTTGCTTTGAAGTCTTGAATTAGCTTAAACAGCATTGCAGCAAGTTGGAAAAAGCCCATATGCATTTGCTGACATCAGTTGATTTAACTTGATTACTGAACAATAAGGTGGGATGAAAAATGAACTTTAAAACCAGCAATAAGCATTCCCTTCTGCAACATTATAATCTTTATATAGGCTAGAAGTTGCTGCTGTTGTGTTGTTTGAGGATTAACTGTGGATCAAAGAACAAAGAACAAAGAAAATTACAGCGCAGGAACAGGCCCTTTGGCCCTCCAAGCCTGCGCCGATCAAGACCCTCTGTCTAACCTGTCATCTATTTTCTAACGGTCTGTATCCCTTTCCTCCCTGCCCTTCCATGCACCTGTCCAGATATATCTTAAAAGACACTATTATGTCTGCGTCTGCCACCTCCGCTGGCAACGCGTTCCAGGCACCCACCACCCTCTGCGTAAAAAACTTTCCACACATATCTCCCTTAAACCTTCCTCCTCTCACTTTGAACTCATAACCCCCCTAGTAATTGAGTCCCCCACTCTGGGAAAAAGCTTCTTGCTATCCACCCTGTCTATACCCCTCATGATTTTGTAGACCTCAATCAGGCCCACCCCCCGCCAATCTCCGTCTTTCTAATGAAAGTAATCCTAATCTACTCAACCTTTCTTCATAGCTAGTGCTCTCCATATCAGGCAACATCCTAGTGAACCTCCTCTGCACCCATTCCAAAGCGTCCACATCCTTTTGGTAATGTGGCGACCAGAACCATACACAGTACTCCAAATGAAGCTGAACCAACGTCTTATACAACTGTAACATGACCTGCCCACTCTTGTACTCAATACCCCGTCCGATGAAGGAAAGCATGCCGTATGCCTTCTTGACCACCCTATTGATCTGCATTGCCACCTTCAGGGAACAATGGGGTCCTTATAACATTTTGATAGAATTTGCTCATTCTGGTTTGCAAACGCTGTTTTTTTTCAGTTTGCACGCGGTGGGATTAGTCTCCCAAATAGCTAGCCAATCAAAGGAAAGGGAGCAACACTAGTCTGCTACATCAGTTGGGA
Source organism: Stegostoma tigrinum (assembly GCF_030684315.1). Taxonomy (NCBI): domain Eukaryota; kingdom Metazoa; phylum Chordata; class Chondrichthyes; order Orectolobiformes; family Stegostomatidae; genus Stegostoma; species Stegostoma tigrinum. Next base: position 112,432,558 of record NC_081356.1, read on the forward strand.
ACTCTAATTAATGGATATTGAAGCATCTAACATTGCAATTTTGAAGGAAAAAAAGCTAATTAATCATAAACCTGCCTTGTACTATGTCTGCCAATTTCAGCACTTTGGAAAGCAAGATGTTCCAAGCCCTTTTAAAGAGAATTTAAGCAAACACATAATTTAGAACAACCAGAAATTCCTGATTGCCAAGCTAGAGTGATAGAACCAAACACAGATACCAGTGAGCTGGCATAATCTTAGATGGAACAGAATTAACCAAGAAGAACTTTGTAATATGCAGCCCAGAGCTTTAGAAAAACAAGTTTACAAAAGTCACAATATAGAGCATTGGCTGACCTAAAGCGATACAAACTCTTTATCAGGTAATAAGCCCGTGTCCAATTACAAAGACACTTTGAAAATTTTTTTTGATGGTTGAAGTTAAACGGATGAGCTCTAGGAGACTGGAATAACTTATGAGTAATGAGCACTGATTCATTAACTTACTAATGTCATGGGATCAATGGGCCAAATGGCCTCTTTCCTCTCTGTAGAGATTCTACGATTCTAAGAGTAACTAACACTAATCCCAGTGATCTTCCAGCTATCTCCTGCAAACAATTCACTTGTTTTTTGAACTGTCATGGGGAGTTCATAGTTACCTCATGCCACATGTCAATCCTTTTCTATCACAGGCAACCTGGAATCTATTTCCTTTATGATATTTAAGATCCACAAATGTATCTAAGAGGTAAGATGACAAAATGTATTTTAAGCTGAAGGATATCTGTCACCCACAGCCTAATTCCCCTAATGTCAGAGATTTGCTTAGGTGTTTTCGTTTTAAGGATGCCTGCGATCGATTTGTTTATAAATTTGCATCCTGCAAATCTCACCTCCAGTTCCCTCAGGAGTGCAACCTCTCCTGTGACCATACACGGTCGCTTCTCCCAGGTTTGCCTTTGACTTTGGGTGCCGGTTTGGGGCGTTTCTCGTTCCGTAGAACCGGGTGCCTGTGCCTCTCGTGTTGACCAAGGCCTGACTGTGTTGAAAACCGTTGGTCACACGCGCTGCATGCAAAGTCTCCAGTTGGGGGTTGTATCTTTCCTTTGCATTTAGGATAGTGGCAGGCTATTGAATGGTATTCCCCTGCCTTCTCGCAGCGAGAACTTCTTGTCCGGATGTTCTTTACACCGTGCACTTTAGTCATATGGATCTTGAATAGGCTCACCATGGGGAAGAGGGTGTCGCAGTCCTTGCAAAACAACCCATCGACGGGATAGTGGCTAGGCCCGAAACGTCAGCTTTTGTGCTCCTGAGATGCTGCTGGGCCTGCTGTGTTCATCCAGCCTCACATTTTATTATCTTTGATTCTCCAACATCTGCAGTTCCCATTATCTCTCTCTACTCCCAATATCTCTTCATTCCCTGACAGACTCCTCAAGCCCTGCTGGGACTCTCTTTAGATGGCCATACAGCACATTTCTAATACCAACAGATTTCTCATATATTATCCAGCAGATATTGCACTATTATCTCACTAACAAATCATAACAAAAAGGTAGGCTAGTTGACACGTACCGGAGCGAGAGCACAAGTGTCAAGACAGGGCTCTGTCAGCAAATACACGGGCATCAGTTGCAATCCAATTATAAATAAACTAATTGCGATGCACTTTAAGTGCATTTTCTGAGATTGACTCCAGAGGTATTATATCCACCTGACTTGAACGCAGTTATCAGCCAAAGGTGAAGCATGTCTGTGACTCACTCCCCATGCCAGGAGCCCATGGCATTCAACATGCAGTTGGCAAGTAGTTGCCTTTTCTGACTAAGTGAGGCCAACTAAAGCATCAAGGTCAGAATTGGGACCCGAACATTCAAACATCTATTTTAAACTATGGGTATTTTGAATAGCATCCCATTACACAAAAGAATCCCGGTAGTTTTCAGTGAGTTTCCCACATCCTCTGTTCCAACTCTGCCTCCCCTATTGGTCAGCTGGTAGCTAGCATTGAAAAGTAAATCAAGTAGAATGTCCCTGACCCTAGAAAATCCAGACATCAATTCCAAAATCTCAACAGGTAGCTCCCCTCATATGCCAATAGGAGACCGTAAGATCATAAGCGCATAAGAAATATCAGCAGCAGTAGGCTGTTTGGCCCCTCAAGCCTGCTTGAGGATCATGGCTAATTCACCATTCTTCATACCCACTTGCCTGTGTTTTCCCCATTAGCCTTGATTCCCTGACTGATCATGAATCTATCTAGCTCAGCTTTAAATATACAAAATATCTCCGCTCCCTCAGATCTGAGGCAAGGAATTCCAAAGACACTCAACCCTCTGAGAGAAGTAATTCTTCCTCATCTCAGTCTTAAATTGGCACCGCTTTGTTCTGAGATTATGCCCTCCGGCCCTAGATTCTCCCTTGAGGAGAAACACCCTCTCAGCATTTAATGTATCAAGCCCCTGAAGAATCCATCATAGATTTTTGAAGCAAGTACCTTGTTACTCCTTCAGAATAATGCAGCACCAGAAAATCAAGGTTGGTTTTTGATGGTAGCAGAAGAGGCATCAGGAAAAATGGGCTAGATTTCTCCTTCCAGGCTGAGATCAAAGGTCAGGACTGTTTCTGAGTACTGAACCCATCCCTGGGTAGAAGCAGTGAGTCATTGTGGTTTTCTCAGGGGCGCCTGGTTTATTGGTTTGAGGCCAATGTTTGCCCTCCAATGAAGGATGGCAGGTAGATTCATAAAGCTGGAAAGCTAATCAGAGGCTCACAATTGAGGAAGGACCAGTAGGTTGCAATAAAAGGTGAGTTGAAGAGTGGGCTTTGAGATGGAAGCACACCCACTCCAACATTTTCGTAGTTTTCCCAATTGTGGGGGATAGGGGATGGAACCCCTCTGCTGGGCATCCCATAATTTGTGCTTCCAAACATGTCTCTCAGTCTGCTGTAGGGCTGGCCCTACGACCTGTAGAAACCAGGAGGGTGACTGGAAAATCCCAGGTGGCCTTCTTTATTTGATCTCAACTGGCTCTTACTGAGCGTGATTGAGCACCCGCTGTACACAAACACATAACTCTGCCACCTGCTGATTGCACCTTTATGAAAAGGGCAGAGAGGGACCTCAGAAACTGTCACCAAACAGCAGAGAACATAGAACATTACAGCGCAGTACAGGCTCTTCGGCCCTCAATTTAAAACTATGTCCCCTCGTGCTTGCCATCACCAGCCAAGGAAAAAGGCTCTCACTGTCCACCCTATCTAATCCTCTGATCATCTTGTATGTCTCTATTAGGTCACCTCTTAACCTTCTTCTCTCTAACAAAAACAGCCTCAAGTCCCTCAGCCTTTCCTCATAAGACCTTGCCTCCATACTAGGCAACATCCTGGTAAATCTGCTCTGCACCCTTTCCAATGCTTCCACATCCTTCCTGTAATGTGACAACCAGAACTGTACGCTATACTCCAAGTGCAGCCGCACCAGAGTTTTGTACAGCTGTAACATGACCTCATAGCTCCAAAACTCAATTCCTCTACCAATAAAAAAAACACACTGCATGACTTCTTAACAACCCTATCAACCTGGGTGGCAACTTTCAGGGATCTAGGCACATGGACACCGAAAGCTCTCTGCTCATCTGCTCTACCAAGAATCTTACCATTAGCCCTGTACTTTGCCTTCCGGCTACTCCTACCAAAGTGCATCACCTCACACTTGTCTGCATTAAACTCCATTTTCCACCTCTCAGCCCAGCTCTGCAGCTTATCTATGTCTCTCTGCAACCTACAGCATCCTTCATCACTATCCACAACTCCACCGACCTTAGTGTCATCTGCAAATTTACTAACCCAGCCTTCTGTGCCCTCATCCAGGTCATTTATAAAAATGACAAACAGCATGGCCCCACAACAGATCCTTGCAGTACACCACTAGTGACTGAACACCAGGATGAACATTTTCCATCAACCATCACCCTCTGTCTTCTTATAGCTAACCAATTTCTGATCCAAACTGCTAAATCACCCTCCATCCCATGCCTCAGTATTTTCTGCAATAGCCTACCATGGGGAACCTTATTGAACACTTTATTGAAATCCATATACACCACATCAACTGCTTTACCCTCATCGACCTGTTTGTTCACCTTCTCAAAGAACTCAATAAGGTTTAAGGCACGATCTACAGTTCACAAAACCTTGTTGACTATCCCTCATCAAATTATTCCTTTCTAGATGATTATGAATCCTTTCTCTTATAACACTTTCCAACACTTTACCCACAACTGAAGTAAGGCTCACTGGTCTATAATTACCAGGGTTGTCTCTACTCCCCTTCTTAAACAAGGGGACAACATTTGTTGTCCTCAGTCTTCTGGCGCTATTCCTGTAGATAATGATGACATAAAGATCAAAGCCAAAGGCCCTGCAATCTCCTCCCTAGCTTCCCAGAGAATCCTAGGATAAGTCCCATACAGCCCAGGGGACTTGTCTATTTTCACACTTTCCAAAATAGCTAACACCTCTTCCGTATGAGCCTCAATCCCATCTAGTTTAATAGCCTGTATCTCAGTATTCTCCTCGACAACATTGTCTTTTTCCTGTGTGAATACTGATGAAAAATATTCATTTAGTGCCTCTCCTGTCTCTTTGGACTCCACGCACAACTTCCCACTATTGTCCTTGACTGGCTCTAATCTTACTCTAGTCATTCTTTTATTCCTGACAAACCTATAGAAAGCTTTAGGGTTTTCCTTGATCCTACCTGCCGAAGACTTCTCATGTCCCCTCCTGGCTCTTCTTAGCTCTCTCTTCCTGGCTAACTTGTAACTCTCAAGCACTCTAACTGAGCCTTCATGCCTCATCTTTACGTAAGCCTCCTTCTTCCTCTTGACAAGAGATTCGACTACTTTAGTAAACCATGGTTCCCTCGCTTGACCACTTCCTCCCTGCCTGACAGGTACATACAACAGTAGCTGTTCCTTGAACAAGCTTCACATTTCAATTGTGCGCAGAGCATGTTAGCTCCTGCCTCAGCTTCGAGGTCCAGCAGTGCTGTACAACCAGCTGGCTCCTTCTGACTCTTTTCTGGCTCTCTTTTGTAGAATCATAGAGTTAAACAGCATGGAAACAGACCCTTTGGTTTGACTAGTCCACGCTGACCATAATCCCTAACTAGTCCCACCTGCTTGCGCTTGGCCCACATCCCTCCAAAAATTTCTTATTCGTGTACTTATCCAGATGTCTTTTAAATGTTGTAACTGTAACCACATCCACCACTTCCTCTGGAAGTCCATTCCAAACCCAAACCACTCTGTGTAAAATAGTTGTTCCTCATGTTCTTTTTAATCTTTCTCCTCTCACCTCAAAAAATATGCCCCCTAGTCTTGAAATCCCCCACACTACTACAGCATCCTACACTCCAGTGAAAAAAATCCCAGCCTGTCCAGCCTCTCCTTATAACTCTGACACTCGATATCCATATTTCTTTGATAAATTTGGTAAGCCCTCACGTTCTGGAATTACCTACCCCAAATTTTTTGTAACACGACTTCTCTGTCACCTCTTACAAACCTTCCCAAAGGCTAATTTTGCAATGAATATCTCTCCTCAATACACGTCATTTCCTTTATTCCGTTGCTGTCTTTGCCTAGTGTGGCATTATGGGCTCGTTCTTATGCCAAAAACACATACAGCATGGAGATTTTGTGCTGAATTGAATTGAAGGTATTGTATTGTATTGAATTGAATTAGCATCATTGTCACATGTACCCGCATGAGTACAGCAAAATGTTTACAAGGCACCGCTTGGGGCACCAACTTGTGTACAAAGGTACCCAGGTACAGAATCGTAAGTACAATGCAGAAAAACAAGGAAAACACAGTTAAAAAGTTGGACTTTACAGTCCTTAGTAAAAAAAAACTCAGTTAACAATCCAACACCACAGATCTTTAGTGGTCGGCTGTATTGGTTTCACACTCCACACAAAGGCTTGACCTCCCCCGCTTCGGGCTTGACCTCATCGCCTCTCCTGTCCTGAGCTGCCTACCCCCACTGTCGCCACCTTGCAGCTTGTTCCTGTTTCTACCGGCTGCCCTGGGCTGCCTGATTCCGTTCTCATCACAAGCTGCCCCGGATTGCCTGCTTCCGCTGTCACGGCTGTGTTGATAGGCTCACAGTTTCTAAACATAAGAATTCCATCGAGATTTAGAAAAAAAATTAAACTTACACACAGGAGCAACAAACAGATTTTTATGTGATTGATTTTGATGGAATTGATCAGTGGGCAATACATCTTTTGATGCCTGCATAACTTTAAAGAAACATGTCTCTGATGTTGAACAAGGCATTCTGAGCTGTTTGAAGAGTTGCAATAGTAATTATACAGCTCCTTGGCTGGTAGTCACAGCTAATCTAATTCATACAATCTAGTGTCAAAGGTGGTTGGAAAATAGTGGGAATCCCCTGTAAAAGCTGCTCCAATTTAGAAATAAGTGAAATGCAGCAGATGCTGGAAAACTGCAAGAAAAGCAGAAAATACTCAGTAGGTTAGATTGCATTTGTAGAGGGAGAAATTTGAGTTTCAGTTTGTAATGGACCTTCAGAAAAATATCAGGTCCAATTTGGTTCTGCCAATAACATCTATAATGCCTCCATTTGCAACAGTGATAGCTTCGTCTGGAAAATATTGAGATAACTTACCCCTCACTATTTGACTTTTGCTTTTCAACTGTGTTCAAATCCAAATTCCACACCACTGGGGAGGTACGTCTAGAGTTTCGGTGCACACTAAGATTAGCACTCAAGCAGCGCTAGGGACATTGCTGGAGCTCAAGCTTGATACATTTTTCCAACAAGGAATGCATGTAGAATAATGAATAGCCTTCTGGATCTTCCTCTACATTGGGGAAACCAAGCGGAGGCTTGGAGACCGCTTTGCAGAACACCTCCGCTCAGCTCGCAACAAACAACTGCACTTCCCAGTCGCAAACCATTTCCACTCCCCCTCCCATTCTCTTGATGACATGTCCATCATGGGCCTCCTGCACTGCCACAATGATGCCACCTGAAGGTTGCAGGAACAGCAGCTCATATTCCGCCTGGGAACCCTGCAGCCTAATGGTATCAATGTGGACTTCACCAGTTTCAAAATCTCCCCTTCCCCTACTGCATCCCTAAACCAGCCCAGTTCGTCCCCTCCCCCCACTGCACCACACAACCAGCCCAGCTCTTCCCCCCCACCCACTGCATCCCAAAACCAGTCCAACCTGTCTCTGCCTCCCTAACCGGTTCTACCTCTCACCCATCCCTTCCTCCCACCCCAAGCCGCACCCCCATCTACCTACTAACCTCATCCCACCTCCTTGACCTGTCCGTCTTCCCTGGACTGACCTATCCCCTCCCTACCTCCCCACCTATACTCTCCTCTCCACCTATCTTCTTTACTCTCCATCTTCGGTCCGCCTCCCCCTCTCTCCCTATTTATTCCAGTTCCCTCTTCCCATCCCCCTCTCTGATGAAGGGTCTAGGCCCGAAATGTCAGCTTTTGTGCTCCTGAGATGTTGCTTGGCCTGCTGTGTTCATCCAGCCTCACATTTTATTATCTTAGCCTTCTGGATTTATCTTTTAAAGGTTTGAAACCAAAAGTGCTGGAAATGCTGCAGGATGACACAATGACTCAGTGGAACCTTGTTTCAATTCCACCCTCCAGTGACTGTATGTGTGGAGTTTATATGTTCTACACATGTCTGTGAGGGTTTCCTCCCAGAGTCCAATGGTTTTGAATACGTCAATCACATCTCTCAGCTTTCTCATCTCTAAGGAGAATGGTCCCAGCTTTTCTAATCTTTCTTCATAAATGAAAATTCCTCATCTCTGGAAACATTCTCATAAACCTCTTCTGTTCTTTCTCCAATGCATTCACATCCTTCCTAACATGCAGCCTAGAATAGAACTCAACAACCTGCTGCTCTATAGCCCTATTAATAAAATCTAAATACTTTATTAACTGCTCTGTCAATCTGTCCTGCCATCTTTAATGATACTTACACATATTCACCCAAACACTTTATTCCTGCATCTGCTTTAGAATTGCACCCTTTATTTTGAGTCTCCGTGTTCTTCCCCCACTAAAATATATCATCTCACACTTCTCCTCGTTGGACTTTATCTGCCACCTATCTGCCCATCCCACCAACCTGCTTATGTTCTCCTGAAGGTCTACATTACCATCCACCAACTGTGGCTTCACTAAGACTCTATGTAATTGCAGCAAGACAACCTTACTGCTATACTCAAATCGTCTTGTAATAAAGGCTCACATGCCATTTGACTTCTTTATTGCTTACTGTATCTGAATGCTATCCTTCAGTGACTTATGAACCTGTAAGTCCATTTGTAAATTTGCACAGCCTTTCATTGTTTAAGAAATATTCAGTACTTCTGTTTTTTCCTAGCAGATAAAAATACAAAATTCTCCTATTGCATGAGCAATCCTCGGTGTTGGTCATGTTGTTTTATGAAGCTATCAGCACTATTGCTCACTATATTGCTTAGGAAAGGGGTCTATAGTGTCCACTTTATTTGGTTTACTCAAGTAAAACTATTTGCTAGTCTAATGAGAAATGGCTCTTGTAAAATACAGTTAAATGTATAATGGAAACAATGTCCAAGTTACACTGATATGATAGGCATTGTTACAGAGACTAAAAGGAGATCCTAAATAGATGGTCTCACTCTGTCGAGATCCTGGCCTACTCTATCCACTAATCCTGGTGATATTATCATAATGGGCTGTAATGAAGGCACTCATCAGTATAAATGTGCCCTTAACCTTATGGGAAAAGATCTTGTTGTCAATCTCTTAAATTTCCAGAAATTGTGCGTTTATGAAGTAAATTAAAGTTAATTATGCCATAAAGTTAAGGCTAGTATTTAATGATGTGGGGACTCTTTTAATACCAGTAACAATGTTATTTATATTCCTAGCATGTCACTTAATCTTCCTGGCATAGACAGAAAACAAGTGAAACCTTGGATTCACCTTCCCATAAGGAGGGAATTTTTCCAAGGTGATTACCATTCTTAACTTTTACTTTTGTCTTATTTTCCCTTGATGTGTTTCTTCACTCTTCCAATAAAATCTTTATTTTGCTCTCCTTATTTGTCCTTCTGTGTCCAATTTGTCTATAATTCAACCACAGTCTTCAGTTTTCTATCATTTTTTATCCTACTCTATGACAACCCTAATGAATTAAAGAGATAGATAGTTTGTTTTCCGAGTTCCGACATACTCAATTGACTTTGCCTTATCAGTTTGCCCTTCTGGCTATTTGCAGCGCAAAAGATTTTCAAGCTGAAGGATGAGGAAGAATCTGCTGATCAAACTGGCAGAGACAATGCCTGAGACTGCAGAGATCATGATTTGCTATTGTAAATGTTCTTCCTCCCACATTGTCATAAAATTTCTGTTTTTCTTTTTGAATTCTCAGCCTTAAGATCGGTCCTTGGCAAGCCCTGAACTGACCCTCTATCTCAATGCCACACTCCTGTTCTCACCCTGTACCTTTTAACACCATTAGCTTGTAGAAATCCATCAACTTCTTTCTTAAGTGTGTTCAGTGACTTGATTTCCACAGCCTTCTGTGATAGGGAATTCCATGGGTTTGCCAACCTCTGCTTGAAGAGGTTTCTCATCATTCTCAATCTGAAATAGCCGACCAGGTATCCTGAAACTGTGATCCCTTTATCTTAGATAGAGGGAACAGATGGAGTGCTTCCGGTCTGTACAGGTCTGTCAGAATTTTGTACATTTCAATGAGACGTCTTCTCATTCTTCTAAGTTCCAGTGATACCAGGTCCAATTTTGTTTTGTGTTTGAGTTTATATCATGTTTTTGTGAGGAAGCCCAAGAGGACTAATTGTGAGAACCTTAAACCATTCTGTTGGAGGTCTGACTAACAATGGGAAATTTAAATGAGAATTCAACCCATCCAGAATTATCAATCAGACAATTTAGGCGCACCAAAAACTTAAAGCAATGACTCTGAACATTTTATAAACCATTGATAGAATCCTGCAAAAGCTCATCACCAAAACAGTGCTCCAGTTCCTGAAGATCATGGATGTATTTTTAAATCAAATCTATGGTTCAGTGTCACTAGACAATAATGTCTTCTGTCTCTCGAGCCGAAGAAAGTTGGCCATATTTGTTACAGGATTACTGGCAGCTACAGGTAATAAAGTAACAACATCTCATGAGGACACAAATAGGCATAGAATGTGAAAGATTACCCGATGCATTAAACCAACAATCTATCCTGATTTATACCTGCCCCAATTGCATAATTCATTCATCTCCTGAGGGAACCTCTTCCTATGAGAAGTAGAGAATTATGGCAAAGTTAAAAAGAGAGATTACATTTGCATTTCAATGAATGCAAGAGCATTCACATGAAGCATCACAGTGTGAGTCTGGTATCAGTAACTGCCCTGTCTCTGGATTGAAATGTAGTTATCCCTTACTCTTTGGAATCTCACTGATCTTCGTATCCAGAGACAAATCAAGCTGGAACTTCATGCTTACAATAAACTGGTCTCAGCATCAGCAAACACAATCTTCTTTACTCTGCAATTTAGCTGTGCTTTAACTGATCAGTCTTGTCTCTAATGCCTGTAAGGCTCTTGAATCAAATTAATTTGTATAGACCTAATTTGGAACAGACCATTTCCTGAGGGATAGAGAGCCACAGCACAAACAATTCACAATTCATCACTGAACGCCCTTTCACTCTGAGGCTATGAAGGAGGTAGATGCAGGAAGTAGAGATGTTTACACTGCCTCAGTAGTAATTATCTCTTTTGAACCTACAGAAGAGGTGCATGATTGGAACTGAGTGAAGGTATTTAGGTGCCTGATTAACTCAATTACCTAGATGGCTAATGTGTGGATCAGATTCATACCAACAGCACATGGTTTTATCCCCATTCATTTAGGGACCTGAAGTCTGTCTCTTAACCTTGCACTGCCAATGCTCCCCCACCTTCCCCTATAAAGATCACAGTATCTTTCTATAATTTGGTAAATAATTGTCTCCAAGCAGAGGACTGAAGAAGAAAGGTGGCTTACAATGTAACAGGCCTGACCTTCCCTAGTTTTGTCCTGTAACCTTCTAGTTTACTGGTCCCAGTTTCCTCACAGTACCTGTTGCAATTTATCTTCGTACAGGCTAGCAGGACTCATAGTTCATTTTGTTGAGAACTAAGAGTAAAATGACTGAAAATCTGAACAGTGTCATCCACTATCTGCAGCTTATTGCTTTCACATCCTTTGGATTTTAATGGGAAATCATTAAGGGAGAATTTCACCGCTGTATTGAGGGAGGACACCTAGCAGGCCTCATCAGCAAGGCCTTATGGGTAAAAGCTCCAGAATAAGAAGGATGAATCACTCTGATGGGGGTGTATTACAGGCCTCCTAATCACCAGTGGTGATAGAGGAACAGAGGTTTGGACAGATTATTGGAAAAATGTAAACACCACAGGGTTATTGTAGTCGGTGATTTTAACTTTTCCTATATTCACTGCAACACATTTAGTGCCAGGGACTTGGATGAGGGAGAATTTGTTAGGTCTATCCAGGATGGTTTTTTGAAAGAGTATGTAAATAATCCAAATAAGGAAAGGGCCATGCTAGACCTTATGTTGGAGAGTAAGCCCAGCCAGGTGATCAGAGTTTCAGTGTGGGAGCATTTCAGAAACAGTGACCATAATTCTGTAACTTACTTATGGCTAAGGACCTTGGGTGAAGATACTAAGTTAGGGGAAAGCTAACTACCACAATATTTGGAAGGAACGGAGGAATGTAGGCTGGGACCGTTATTAAAGGGTAAATCCAAATCTTGCATGTGAGAATCTTAGAAATGCCAGTTGATTAGAGTTCAGGACCAGCATGTTCCTGTGAAAATGAAGGATAAGGATGGTAAGATTCAGGAACCTTGGGTGACAAGAGAAATTGAGAGCTTAGCCAAAAAGCAAAAGGAACCAAATGTAAAGTTTAAGAAACTGAAAACAGACAGAACCCCCAAGAATACAAAGATAGCAGGAAAGAACTCCAACTATGAATTAGGAAGGCAAAAAGGAGCTTGGAATGTCTTTAGCAAGCAGGAATAAGGAAAATCTAACTGTGTTTTATACATGTATAAGGAGTAGCAGGGTAGCTAGAGAAAGGGTAATCTCACTCAAGAACGAAGAAGGGAATTTATTCATGGAGTCAGCGGAAGTGGAGTACCGCAAGGGTCAGTGTTGGATCCACTGCTGTTTGTCATTTTTATAAGGGCGTAGAAGGATGGGTTAGAAAATTTGCAGACGACACTAAGGTCGGTGGATTTGTGGATAGCGACGAAGGATGCTGTAGGTTGCAGAGAGACATAGATAAGCTGCAGAGCTGGGCTGAGAGTGGCAAATGGAGTTTAATGCAGACAAGTGTGAGGTGATGCACTTTGGTAGGAGTAACCGGAAGGCAAAGTAGTGGGCTAATGGTAAGATTCTTAGTAGTGTAGATGAGCAGAGAGATCTCGGTGTCCATGTACACAGATCCTTGAAAGTTGCCACCCAGGTTGACAGGGCTGTTAAGAAAGCATAGTGTTTTACCTTTTATTAATAGAAGGATTGAGTTCCGGAACCAAGAGGTTATGCTGCAGCTGTACAAAACTTTGGTGCGGCCGCACTTGGAGTATTGTGTACGGTTCTGATCACTGCATTATAAGAAGGATGTGGAAGCTTTGGAAAGGGTGCAGAGGAGATTTACCAGGATGTTGCTTGGTATGGAGGGAAGGTCTTACGAGGAAAGGCTGAGGGACTTGAGGCTGTTTTCATTAGAGAGAAGAGGGTTGAGAGGTGACTTAATTGAAACATATAAAATAATCAGAGGGTTAGATAGGGTGGATAGGGAGAGCCTTTTTCCTAGGATGGTGACAGCGAGCACGAGGGGGCATAGCTTTAAATTGAGGGGTGAAAGATATAGGACAGATGTCAGAGGTAGTTTCTTTACTCAGAGAGTAGGAAAGGAATGGAACGCTTTGCCTGCAACGGTAGTAGATTTGCCAACTTTAGGTACATTTAAGTCGTCATTGGATAAGCATATGGACATACATGGAATAGTGTAGGTTAGATGGGCTTGAGATCATTATGACAGGTCCGGCACAACATCGAGGGCCAAAGGGCCTGTACTGTGCTGTAATGTTCTATGTTCTATGTTCTATCTAAGTGGTGGGATGCTTTATGAATGCTTTGCATCAGTGGTCACAAGACAGACGGACATCATGAATGGTGAGTCTGGAGAGAGGTATTTTCTAGCATACGTCAAAATAATAATGGAGGAGGTGTTGGGTATTTTGAAAAGCATTAATGTGGACAAGTCCCTAGGACCAGATGGGATCTGTCCTGGAATACTGAGGGAGGCAAGGGAGGAAATTGTTGAGGCCTTCTATGAAATATCTGTACCTTTCTTAATCACAGGAGATGTTTCAGAGGACTGGAGAACAGCCAACATTGTTCCTTCGTTTAAGGGCAACAGAGATAATCTGGGAAATTACATGCTGGTGAGCCTTACTCCAACGATAGGGAAATTAATGGAAAAGATTCTCAGGGTTAAGATTTACTCACATTTGGAAAAATATGGACTTATCAGCAATAGGGAGCATGGCTTTGTGTGGGGGAAGTCATGTCTCACAAAGTTGATTGTGCTTTTAAGGAAGTGACAAAGATGATTGATGAGGGCAGGGCAGTAGATGTTGTCTATGTGGACTTTAGCAAGGCCTTTGACAAGGTTCCTTATGGCAGGGTGCCACAAAGTCGAAGTCACATAAGATCCATGGTGAGCTGATACGGTGGATACAGAACTGGCTTGGTTGTAGAAGACAGAGAGAATTGGTAGAAGGGTATCTTTCTGACTGGAGATCTGTGACCAGTGGTGTTCTGCAGGGATCACTGCTGGGATCCCTGTTGCTTGTAATATATAAATAATTTGGATGAGAATGTATGTATCTTGGCCTGCTGTGTTCATCCGGCTTCACACTTTATTTTCTTGGATGAGAATGTAGTTGACCCTGATTAGTAAAGTTGTGGATGACACAAAGATTGGGGGAGCTGGGGATAGTGAGGAGTATCAGAGGATACAGCAGGATATAGATAGACTGGAGACCTAGATGGAGAAATGGCAGATGGAATTTAATCCAGACAAATGTGCAGTGATGCATTTTGGAAGCTCTAATGCAGGAGGGAGGTATGCAGTAAATAGCAGAGCCCTTAGTAGTATCAACATGGGATGTTGGCATGCAGATCCACATTTTCCTGAAAGTGGCAACACAAGTGGATAAGGTGGTCAAGAAGGCATATGGCATTCTTGCCTTCATTAGTTGCGGCATAGAGTATAAATATTAGCAAGTCATGTTGCAGCTATGCAGAACTTTAGTTCAGACACATTTGGAATATTTTGTACAGTTCTGGTTGCCACACTACCAGAAGGACATGGAGACTTTGGAGACAGTGCGGAAATGGCTTACCAGGAACATATCTGGTTGGAGGGTATTAGCTGTGAAGAGATATTAGACAAACTTGGCTTGTTTTCATTTGAATGTGACAGGATGAGGGGCAACCTGACAGAAGTTTACAAAATTATAAGAGATACAGCTAGAATGGACAGTCCAAGTCTTTTCCCAGGGCAGAAATGTCAGGGTTTTTTTTTCCCCCTTTATTTTTAATGGGATGAGGGCATTGCTGACCAGGCAGCTTTTACTACCCATCACTAATTGCCCAGAGGGTAGTTCAGAGTCAACCACGTTGCTGTGGGTCTGGAGTCACATGTAGACCAGTTTCTTTCCTTAAATGATGTTAGTGAACCAGATGGGTTTTATCAATAATTGATTCATAGTCATCATAAGATTTTTAATTCCAGATATTTTATTGAACTCAAGTTCTACTTTCTGCCATCGTGGGATTTGAACCGGAGTCCCCAGAACCTTACCTGGGTCTCTGAATTAGTAGTCCAATGATAATGCCACTAGGCCATCACCTCCCCTTGGGTATTGGGGGGGGCATAAACTTAAAGTAAAATGGGATGTTTAAAGGAGATGTGAGCAGCAAGTCTTTTACACAGAGGTGCCTGGAATACACTGCCAGAGGAGATGACGGAGACAGAAACAATAGCATTGTTTACTAGGCATCTTGACAGATATATGAATAGGCAGGATATTGAGGGATACAGACTGCATAGAGCCAAAATGTTTTCAATTTAGATAGACATCATGCATTAGCACAGTCTTGGTGGGCTGAAGGGCCTATTCCTGTGCTGTACTGTTCTTTGTTCTTTTATCATTAGTTGTATTAACTTACTCCCTGATACTTCAATTATAGACTTCCCTGGCAATGCTTGTCAATCCTCAAATTTAATGAATAATTTTAATGAGCCGATGTTTCTCTTAAAATTGACCAGGAAATGAGTAGCGTTGAGCAAGCGTCTGGAAGTAGGGTGCTGTGCTGTCTTCTCAAATTGGTAAAGTACAACCAATGAGAATTCCCACTGTTCAGCTTGAGTCTGTAACCAGTTCTGGTCAAAAAGGCATCCAAGCGCTGGGACTGGATCAGAGGCCCACAGCCTGTTCCCTAATTACAGAAAAACTTCACATTATCAACTTTTAAAGCAGCCCTTTTTTAACATTACAGCACTTATATACACTGTGAAGGGAAAACTGAAGGATCTTTTGGCTCATTATTTAATGAAATGGTCAATACCATCTTTACTGAACAAGCAATTACGAATTAATCAAATTGCAAATTCATGAAAGTAAACACATGCAGTGGGCATTCCACAGTCGGGCTGTATATTCAAAGGATATAGAAACAATTGCTGATGAGTAAAGTTGTTTCTATCATTTCCTCAATATCCTACCTCAATGCCTTAAATAAAGAATAATATCACTAACAGCAATTATCTTGTTTTGAATTAGGTTTATTTTCGGCATAGATCAGAATTACCACATGTAAGTTATTCTTAATGTGAGCTACTTGTCATGGTATCCTTACCAAGCTGTTGTGGTTTGGAAACAGATATGGTTACACTACCTCAAAACCAGAAACCTTGGAACCAAAACCTAAAGAACTGAGGACACAGTAAATCAGAAACAGAAACAGAAATTGCTGGAAAAGCTCAGAGTTGATGTATTGGGTCGAGTTCTAAGGAAGGGTTGCTCGAAACGGAATGTTAATTCAGATTTCTCACCACAGATGCTGCCAGACCTGATGAGCTTTTCCAGCAATTTCTGATCTCAAACCTTGGAGCCAAGGTTGATTTTAGTTCAGGTGGCTTGGGCTGTTGGGAGTAGAGGTCAAACCAGGTCAGATGGGTCAAGGGTGGTTTTGAAAGTGTTGGAAAGTGTGTAGAACATAAAATGTAAAGCCATGGACTAGTTTAGGCCTATTCAGGGCTGAGCTGAATTGTCCAGGTAAGTTATTTTGTTGAAGTATTTTACTTAATTAAATTGATGCATGGAAAACTCTAAAAATGTCTGGCTTTTGGACAACTGTGCTTTTTTTGGACAGCCAGATTTAAAGTTCTTCTCTTGTTGCACCATTGAAAGTTGAACATTTTTGAGGAGAATGAAGGTGATCCAATGCATGATGAGGCTGCTGGTGCTTTTTAGCTTCAGCATGAATTTTAGCCTTGAGTATTTTTGTGCCCTTTTGTATGCAGGAATTCAAATCTATTGGAGAGTCCCATAACAGAAAGGCCCAGCCATTTCTTGCTGCAGGAAACATTGATGACAAAAGACAGGTAGTGAGTGCCACCTATAATTCTCCAATTGGCCTATATTCTGCTGGCAACATACAAGATGCCATCCAGGGACAACTATGTGGCCTGACCATTGACCCACAGGAGAAGTAAGTATAGGGTTTGAATTCTGCCAAGTCTCTGTCTTTGACTGGTCTGTCTTTGTTCTGTCCAGCTCTTGCTATTTGTACCTTCTGTGTATAACAATGTGCATTCTCCAATAAGCATGTGTTTTGTGGATTAAACCATTTCAGAAACAATGAAGCAGTTTCATACAAAGAATGACAGTGGTGAAATAAAAAAAACAATAAATTACTACATTAAATAATTTGTTTGACGAAATCAAGCAATTCAATGGTAAAGGTTTTTATGGTTAGATCCACATTTTGACATGCAAAGAGCTAATATTTAAGCAACAGGTAGATTTGAGTTTGAAATGAATAAAATGAGTAAATATCCTATTTTTGTGATGAATAATAACATTATCATAGAACATTATGGAAACCTTGGAACAATCTCTCTTATTTGGATGCTTAGAAGTTAGATATGATTTTGTCCAATCATTACAAAGCAAGATTTCATTTCGGGTATCTGTGTTATCTTTAATCATTTTTCCATTACAGGAACTAGGCTACTTTGAACACAAGTTCAATGCCAGGCCCAAACCTTTCTCAGTAGTTTCCACACAAAGCAGGTTTTATGCTTTATCTTTGATGGACTGCATGTGTTCCTGGCTTGATTTTTCTTTCTGATAAATGCAAGGGAAGTGCACATGGTTCAATATGCAAACATCCTTTAAAAATACACCCATTTAATTAAGACAGTTTGACAATATTGCATGAATATGGAGTTTCAAATTTTGAAATTTACATCATCGAGTAGAACATATATAACAAAGTGCTTTTTCCAATGATATTCAAGTGGTATTGGTATAATTTTAATGTTATTCATATACGTGCCCATTTATTACTTTTTTGCGCTGCATGTTTTCCATGATGCTTAATAACAACATGTAAAAATTGATTCGCAGAGTGTTTGACGTTTTCAAAGGAAAATGTGCTTTAATCCCTTGATCTTCTCACATTCAAAATAAAGTGCATGCTTGAATTGTCTCTTACGTATTCATCTGCATTGGGAACATTGTGTTGATTTATTATTGCTTATAAGTTCCATGACAGCATGTTGTACAAAGCTTGGTTAATGCTTGAACCTGTGCTATTGCATGTCAAATAGTTTATGTTTTGTTTGACACCCTGCCTAAAGATGAAAAAGCTCAAAGTAAAACACAGACCTTTGGAAATCTGAAGTACAGATAAAATACAAAGGAAATGCACAGCGGATGGATTGATACATAAAATATGAAGATGGGACAACAAATCCATGCTGAGTTTCATCTGAACTTTTAAATTGCCTTGCATTTTCTGATGCTGATCTATCTGCAATGCATTTAGTGCATTTGACACAAGACTAATTTTAATTCATTACGTAGCATGACTACACTGAGACTATATAAATAGAAAGGGTAACAAATAAGTCTCTTTTTTTGGAGCAGTATAATTATCATCATGGTAGCTGAGCTATTTATTTTCATGTATTGTAAATAATGTTTGACATTAATCCAATTGCAACTGACTTGTGTATAAGTGACCTTGCATTAGCACTGGATCCATTTTCTGGAGAATATCCTAAAAACAAAGGTGCTGGAGTTAATAGTATCCCTCAGGACTTTTTCTCACCCATGCTGGATTTCATAAAGACAAAGTGAGAATTCTATGAGATATGTGCCATTAACTGTATTTGAACACTATTATTTCAGTAATGATGATTCAAGATTTTATCCTAATGTTTCTCTCATACCAAATCTTAACAATGAAAAGTATGAATACATTATTAACGTAAATTTTTAAAGTTATATTCTTGGTCATATGATATCTACTATCGAGGAACAAAACAAATCCTTCTTGGTACCCCAAAATGGACTAATTAAATATATATAAATATATAGTCATTAACTTGATGCACTCATACATTTCCTAAACTAAAAGTTACATTCATAAACCTGTTTCCTACTATTTAATTATTCAGTGCATTCATAAGCATGTATGATTACTGTTGCACATGACAAAACTTCATCCCTGCTGCAGACTGTTGCATTAACACAGTACATCCACAAACTGACCATAGCAACAACTTGAAGTTATATATCTTTAACACTTAAAATGAATATATACAATTTACTGAGGCATATTCAGACAAATGTGCATAGTGAGACAAAAGAGAAGGTTATGAGAAAGGCGACGTAATTTCAACATAAAGTTCACTTTTAAGTAGGAAAGACAGAAACTTTTAGTTACAAATTTCAGAGCAAAAGAACTGTATGAACTTATTATGCTACTGTATAATCACAGGAAAACACACTAAATCTACTCCAATATTGTCATAATAATACAATACTATCCTGACACTAGTATTAGTATAATGCTAACACTACAGAGGTCCATGCAGTGCAATGGATTCCAGAACTGTAAGTCAGTTCATCCACACATTGATCAGAATGTGCAGAGCCTCTGGATGGATGTGCACCTTAGAAGGAACATTAAATAGAAAGGAAGCTCTGTGTTCTTCAGAACTTGCCTAGCCAAGCTATTCCACTACATCTATAAGTCTGGCATCCACCCAACAATGTGGAAAATTGCCCAGATGTGTCCGGTCCACAAAAAGCTGAACAAATCCAGCCCAGCCAATTACTGCCCCATCAGTCTACTGTCAATCATCAGTAAAGTGTTGAAAAGTGTCATCAACAATGTTATCAAATAGCACCTGCTCAGTTATAACCTGCTCAGTGACACCCAGGTTGGGTTGCACGAGGGCTATTCAGCTCCTGACCTCATTACAGCCTTGGTTAAAACATGGACAAAAGAGCTGAATTCCAGAACTTAGGTGAGGGTGACAGCCCTTGAAATTAAAGCTTTCGTTTGACTTGATGTGGCATCAAGGAGCCCTAGCTAAACTGCAGTCAATGGGAATCAGAGGGGAAAATCTTCACTGGTTGATGTCATACTTAGTAAAAGAGGATGGTTGTAGTTGTTGGAAGTCAGTCATCTCAGCTCCATGACATTTCTGCAGGAGCTCCACAGGGTAGTGTCCTTGGCCCAACCATCTTCAGCTGCTTCTTTAATGACCTTCCCTCAGAAGGTTATGAGTGGAGACGTTCACCAATGATTGCACCTCATTCATGACTTCTCAGATACTGAAGCAGTGCATGTCAAAATGCTCAAGATCTGGACAGTATGCATTTTTGGGCTGACAAGCGGTGTTAGAATTAGATTTAGGTTCATTGTCACCTGCACTGAAGTACAGGAATACATGAGCACAGTGAAAAGTGCACAAACTTTCCACACTTGCACCAACATAGGTGAAAAAATAACCTAGGTATAAAACCTTATATATAAATCAGAAAAAAAGGATAAAAGTTCAGCATTACAGTCCTCCTAAAGCAGAGAGTCCACGCTGGGCTTTACCTCCAGGTCAGGAATCCGCACTGGGATTCCTTAAGGCCCAGAGTCCCTCAAATCCATGCTGGCTCAACTCTCCACCACTAATGCCATTCTGAAATGGAGTTAAGGAAAGAGAAAAAGAAAGAAGAAAAAGGAAAGAAAAACTCACGAGAAGAGGAAAAAGAAGGAAAGAAACTATTGGAGAGGATGAGCTCCAGCTTAAGATCCCTACTCTGTCGCAATTTTAATCTCAACTAAGTAACATTTGTGCCACAAAAGTGACAGGTAATGGCCATCTACAGCAAGAAAGAATCTAACCATAGCTCCTTGAGTTTTAATGGCATTGCAATCAACAACTCCCCTCTCGGCAACGTCCTGTAGGTTACCATTGACCAGAAATTCAACTGCACTGATCAAATAAGTGCAGTGGCTAGGAACCTTGCAGCAAACAATTCACCTCCTGACTCCCCAAAACCTATCTGCCATCTTCAAGGCACAGTTCAGGAGTGTGAAGGAATGCTCCCTACTTATCTGGATGAGTCCAGCTCTGGCAACACTCAAGAAGATTGACACTATTCAGGACAAAGCAAGCCATTTGACTGGTACCACACCCACAAAAATCCATTCACTCCACCATTGATGTTCAATAGCAGTATACCACCTACAATTTGCACTACAGAAAT
The DNA here is from genome assembly GCF_030684315.1 of Stegostoma tigrinum. Taxonomy (NCBI): domain Eukaryota; kingdom Metazoa; phylum Chordata; class Chondrichthyes; order Orectolobiformes; family Stegostomatidae; genus Stegostoma; species Stegostoma tigrinum. Next base: position 112,453,549 of record NC_081356.1, read on the forward strand.
TTGCCAATACTTCTTAGACAGCACTTTCCATACCCACAATCAGTACCATTTGATAGAATAAGGGAAGTTACATGGTAAAACCATCATCTACAAGTTCCCCTCCAAGCCACTTAACATCTTAACATGCTGTTCCTACTGTGTCGCTGAATCAAAATCCTAGAAATTCCTCCCTTACAAGTCTATCTAAACCAAATGAACTGCAACAGTTCAAAAACGCACAATAAAAACCAAAAGAACTGTGGATGCTGTAAAGCAGAAACGAAACAGAAGTTGCTGGAACAGCTCAGCCTGTCTGGCAGCATCTGTGAAGAAAAAGTCAGAGTTAACATTTCGTATCCAGAGTTCTAAGGAAGGGTCACTCAACCCAAAATGTTAACTCTTATTTTTTCCTGTACAGATGCTGCCAGACCTGCTGAACTTTTCCAGGAATTTCTGTTTTGTTTCCTGATTTACAGTATTCACAGTTCTTTCATTTTTTTTATTACTGTTAACTCATTAACTTACTATTGTGCCAATTGCACATAGGCTCATTAATGTACAAATATTTGTTAAATATTGACTTGAAATAATTAAGGAAGAAACATTTTTTAAAGTCTTTCACTTTACAAGCTATCAAAAATGCATAGTGACTCAGATTTCCTTGTACATTGAATCAACATATTTTACCCATGAAAAGGATAAATAGCAATTGCTTAAGTCACTACAATAGAAACCTTGGAAAAAATGTATATTTTTCTATAATCTGCACATCTTATGATGTTATAAAGTGAAATCCACGTAGGGCAGCGGTATGGTTTGCACTGAATCCTTAAGCTGCTACACTGAAATGTACTTATTAAAAAATGGACAATTACATTGCATACAATCTTATCTTAAACACTGAAGAAATATTATTGGACTCTTAATAATATTTGGACATTTGATGCTGCTGTTTCGGAGTTCTTAATTGTCTGAAATTGTCACAGTTGTAGAGGTGGGCAACTGCACAATCTAACAAAAGCATAATCTTTAAAGCTCCAATATTTCATTTAGAATGTTCTCAATTCATTGGCGTCAAAACTAATCATTTCACTTTGTGAGAGGAGTTTAGAACTGGCTGGATGTTATTGGGTTGTCTTCATCAGGTGTATTTCATTTCATTTAATGATTTGTTTAGTTAAAATTACTCATCAATTATGAATGATAAGGGATTCTGCAAGTCGCATTTCTCTGATACCACAATATGTAACTTTACGAGATCATTGCAATTCTGCAGTTTTCTGCTACATATTGAAGTAATGCATAAGATCAGATGTAGGAGCAAATGTTGGTCATTTGGTCCATCAAGTTTGTTCCACCATTCAATGATATCATAGCTGATGTGATAATCCTCTACTTCATTTTCTTGCTTTATCGCCATAACCCTTGATTTCCGTACTGATTAAAAATCTATCTCACAGTCCTCCATGGTAACGAATTTGAGAGATTGACTACTGTTTGAGAGAAGAAATTCTTCCTCTTCTCTATCTTAAATTAGTGCCCCTTACTCTAACACAATGCCGTCTTGCCCTAGACTCTCACAAGGGAAAACAACCTCTCCACCTAGACCCTGAGTGTTAGCCCAAGCCACTCATACTTGCCTCATAAGAAAATCTTTCCAAACCCAGAATCAAACCCGTGAACTTCTCTGGACCGCCTTCAATGCCAATGTATCTTACATTAGATAAAGAGGTCAAGACAGTTCACAGTATTCACAATGTGTTCTGACTAGTTCTTTGTATAGTTTTAGCAAGACTTCCATTTTTATGCTCCAAGCCACTTGAAATAAAGGCTGACAGTCCATTTGCCATTCTTATTACTTGCTTTTGCAATTCTTGCAAGAAGACACGTAAATTCCTCTCTGCTGCAGCTTACTGCAATCTTTTTCCAATTAAGTAATATTCAGCTCTTTCATTTTTCCTCCTAAAATATGTAACCTCACATGTTTCCAAATTACATTCCATCTGGCAAGAGTTAGTCCATTCACTTAACCTGTCTGTATCTCTTTGACCCCCACATTCACTTCCATCATCTAAGTCAAGGATGTTTATTTTAAATAATTGGCCCTGCACTGATGCCTGTGGCATAGCACTTGTAAAAGATTTCCATCCTGATAATGTTCCCCTTACCACAAGCCTCTGTCTCCTATATTTAGTCAAGCCTCGAAACATGCTAATATACTAACCTCTGCTATTATTAAGAAATGTAATGTAATGTGTGACACCTTACAAAGCCTTCTGGAATTCTAAATATATCATATTTACTGGTTCCTCTTTATCTATCCTGCTTGGTCTCTCCTCAAAGAACTCTGACTCACAGAGGTTTTTTGTGTGGAAGGATGGAGAATTTTAACTCCAGGAAAGGTAGTTTTGAGTCCATTAAGTGAAAGATAAAATATTAAGATTTTGAATCCTGCCCTGACCCACCTCCAAACTGCCCAATTTTGATTTTACCAGCTATAGACAGAACTGGACAGGAAACCAGGGTGGGGTGCCATACTTTATAATGAGGCAGTGTCCCTCATTTTTACTCATAGTTTGAAAGGTAACCTTGGCCTTGGGAAGTCTGGCAGCTAAATGAAGATGAGGGACTGCTGGATCAGGAGGTAAGTGACTTTCCTTTCGGATCCAGCCAAACCCTAGAGTTCAGACAAGCCAACATCTAACACTGTTCCAATCTTCCTCCAATAAATTTGCAATTCCACTACCTGATCCTGAAGTGGTGTCAGATTTTCTCCTTCCAAGTGTTGATCCCAACCACCCCAGACCTCCCAGTTCCTATCTATTTCTCAGGCTCCTGGTCTTCCCTTTTTGCAGGAATTCCCCCTCTACCTCCAGCTCCTGGTTGGCAGGGACAATTTAGGCCAAGTGTCAATTCCAGATCTGTTTCCATGGATCTGGCCACACTTGGCCACCATCTTGTACCTAGCTGGGGCAAGGGACTACCCTGTCTGCTGTAGCCTCCGCAGCGCTGCTTCCTGCCAAACAGAAAGTTAAGCTCTACGAATGCAGCTAATTTGAGTCAGAAAATCCATCGGGGCCTTCACATATACGCTGAAACTGTGGAGTTGGATCAGATTTCCTACTTCTGGAGAATCAAGGAGGTTAACAAGCTCTTCCCCCTTAGCTATGCAAAACATTCACACATGTATCTGTGTATATTAAAGCAGGAACATCAGATTACTTTGCATATTTTATGTGACAAGTTTGAAGGTCAACGTGTGGTTTTAAATTTAGATTTATGGCAAGAAGGTTGGACAATTCTGGTCCTTCAGTGTTCAATTATTGCAGGTAGAAAACCTAAAGAACAGTTTTACTTCCTTATTTTGCTTCAGCAATCCAAATGATGAGACAGGTCTTTGGGGTTCGACTTCTGGGGTTGGAAGAAAGGTGCATGTTTATACAGGAGAAGACAGATTTTCTTCATAGCAGCACAAATTTGAGACATATAAAATCAGAGATGGGTGTGTAGAGCAAGGGTTCATCGCATCATAAACTGCAGTCCAGTGAAGTATCATGTCCCATGGGACTGTTGTTCTAGGAGTCTGCAATGCCATTAGGGATTTCTTTTCCAGATCAGAGTAATAACTGATACTTGCTCAGCAATTCTCTTCCCTAGCAAAATGGAATTTCAGTGCATGCGAAAGCAGATTTAAAATGTAAACATTTTACCTTATATAACCATTTACTGCTGCCCAGTTTATACTACACAACAAAAAATAATTAATTGGATTTTGAGATAGTGATGACAACATTCCCTATTGTTATGTAGCAAAGCTGAAACCCTGCAGTTGTTGACAGTGATTCTACACTCCTCCATAGATGTCCTCTTCACATCTCACTGGACTGCATACCTAACATCATTAAGGAACTGGCAAAATAGACTGTTAGTGTTTCTGTAAAAACTCTATTTTAAATGTAATTTTTCGTATTTTTAAAATAATATTTTGGATTCTATTTTAATCCAAACTGTGTAATTTAAATTCTGAATTACATACAATATGAAATGCCAACCGTACAATGTTTTAAACTTCCTGGTTTGTTGACAATATTGTAATATGATCAAGACATACTATCCTGCTTCTGATATCACTGATGCTGGGCAGCTGTAGGTCACCTTGACTTGGTACATATTTAAATTGTAATTGGGGAAGGAGAAATCCATTCTGCAGGGATCATTGGACCTTTCGAGACAACTTTATTCAAGATTATTTCACCGTTAACCACAAAATCCAGCACAGTATTTGCACTAATGGCACCCAAGTATCTAAGTAGTGGGAATGTAGAAAGTGATGTTTTTTCCCCTATCAGTTCTAATTTATCTGTTAAAAGTTTAAATTTTGATGTAGTTTGCGAGTTTGATAAGCAATATTATCTGCTCTGGAGTGTTGGAGTTATGCTGAAGAGAATTGGAGTCTAACCTGATACAGAGGAAAGGAAGGTGAGGATCATTGGCTGAATTTGGGAATTGGTGGTTTAATTAGAACCTGACTGGAAGAAATTCAGAGATAATGGGAACTGCAGATGCTGGAGAATTCCAAGATAACAAAGTGTGAAGCTGGATGAACACAGCAGGCCAAGCAGCATCTTAGGAGCACAAAAGCTGACGTTTCAGGCCTAGACCCTTCATCAGAAAAGGGGGATGGGGAGAGGGTTCTGAAATAAATAGGGAGAGAGGGGGAGGCGGACCGAAGATGGGTAGAGGAGAAGATAGGTGGAGAGGAGACAGACAAGTTAAAGGGTTAGGGATGGAACCTGTAGAGGTGAGTATAGGTGGGGAGGTTGGGAGGGGATAGGTCAGTCCAGGGAGGATGGACAGGTCGCAGGGGCAGGATTAGGTTAGTAGGCAGGAAATGGAGGTGCGGCTTGAGGTGGGAGAAGGGGATAGGTGAGAGGAAGAACAGGTTAGGGAGGTGGGAACGAACTGGGTTTTGGGATGCAGTGGACGGAGGGGAGATATTGAAGCTGGTGAAATCTACATTGATACCATTCGGCTGCAGGGTTCCCAAGTGGAATATGAGCTGCTGTTCTTGCAACCTTTGGATGGCATCATTGTGGCAATGCAGGAGGCCCAGGATAGACCTCTTGTCTAAGGAATGTGAGGCGGAGTTGAAATGATTCACGACTGGGAGGTGCAGTTATTTACTGCGAACCGAGTGTAGGTGTACTGCGAAGCGGTCCCCAAGCTTCCGCTTAGTTTCCCCGATATAGAGGAAGCCACAATGGATACAGCAGATGCAGTATACCACGTTGGCAGATGTGCGGGTGAACATCTGCTTGATGTGGAAAGTCTTCTTGGGGCCTGGGATGGGGGTGGGGGAGTAGGCGTTGGAGCAAGTGTAGCACTTCCTGCGGTTGCAGGGGAAAGTGCTGGTGGGGTTGGATAGGAGTGTGGAGCGGACAAGGGAGTCCCGGAGACCTATGCCTGCCTCTTTGTAGGTTACGTGGAACAATCCCTCCTAGGACAAGCCAAACAGAGACGTGCACGAGAATTCCTAGAAGCATGGCATTCCAACCGGAACTCCATCAACAAACACATTGATTTGGAGCCAATCTACCATCCTCTGAGAAAAAGAACAGGAAATGACATCACCAACCCAAGGAAACCTAACCAGATAAATAGAAAGCGGGACATAACACCAGCGCTTCGGCAGAGGCTCACTGATGATGTTACCTAGAATGGTGACGAAACGTCTGAAAACTAACCTTCCAGCTCAGCGAGCAAACTCACATCCAGAACCTCAACCTGAGCTACAAATCTTCTCAAAACTCGCTGACAATCCCTCTTCCATACCTAACCTGACCCTAAGCCCCACCTCTTCCTCCGTCACATTGATGACTGTATCAGCGCCACCTCGTGCGCCCAAGAGGAGCTCGAACAGTTCATCCAATTCACCAACACCTTCCACCCCAACCTCAAGTTCACCTGGACCATCTCCAACACATCCCTCACCTTCCTGGGCCTGTCTGTCTCCATCTCAGGTAACCACCTAAAAGCCACACTTTGGTATCTCGGGTTCTCCAGCATCTGCAGTTCCCATTATCTCTTAGGTATTCTCAGTTTGTCTTTCCCACGCAATTGTATTCTGAAGGCAATGCTGCTGCAAAACTATTGAGTGAGGTTACTGCTAATGATATGACAAGTTGCTTCACTTCTGGAAGGTAATTGAAGTTATCTGTGAAATGTACAATTTGGAAGCTCCTTTTCTCTTCCATAACTGCCATTAAAAGACCCTACTGGGATTTTATGAAGGTAACAGGAGTGTCAGCTGCCAGATTTTGTGTATCCCCATCTTCAAATCTAATGTTGGGGAGCAGTAATCCAGCCCTGTGCCAATGTTATATTGCTGAAGATGCCAGATAATTTCTTGTTCATCATAGGTTTCCAGGTAATTTCCATTTTCCACAATTTAAGCTGGAATCATGTATTAACATTTGGGGCGCCACGGTGGCTCAGTGGTTAGCACTGCAGCCTCACAGCGCCAGGGACCCGGGTTCGATTCCAACCTCAGGTGACTGTCTGTGTGGAGTTTGCACATTCTCCCTGTGTCTGCGTGGGTTTCCTCCGGGTGCTCCGGTTTCCTCCCACAGTCTAAAGATGTGCAGGCTAGGTGGATTGGCCATGCTAAATTGCCCATAGTGTTCAGGGGTGTGTGGGTTATAGGGGGATGGGTCTGGGTGGGATGCTCCAAGGGGTGGTGTGGACTTGTTGGGCCGAAGGGCCTGTTTCCACACTGTAGGGAATCTAATCTAAAAAAAAATTCCTTTTCCAAGCAATCTTCCACACCTGGAAAGCAAGATGGTTAATTAATGCAGTTATTATACCCTGTACTAAAAGTTCTCAGTCAGTGCATAGAAAATCACATACTTTACACAAGGACCAGTTCTTTGTTTTTCTCCCTATTATACAGAATCATTCATTCAGGTTCTGCTTCCTGGTCTCTTGCACAAGCAAATTCTCACAATTAAAATCTTAATTTCGTTACACTGCTTTACCTCCCCAACTCTTCGCTAGCAGTTTGGGCTGCTAACAATGCCTTTGTCACTCATTTAATAACAGTAAAACATAGTTAATATCAATCAGTTGAGTCAAGAAATTTCAAAAGTAAAATTCTGAGGGTTATTTCAAGTTTTTACACTGTTGCATAGCTCACTAATGAGATAATGGTGAGTCTTTATAACATCCAACTAAGAACTCAGTTGGAGACAATTGGGATCCACGCTATAGAAATTACATTGAGACTTAAAGTAAGATGTTGCCTGGTATGAAGCAACACAATATAAAGAGGATAATGCAGAACATGGGTGCCATAATATAAAATTATTTAAACTTTATAAAGAATGACACAGCTTATAGCAGATTGATTTTAATAGTTGAGGAACAAAGAATAAGAGGCAGTAGGGAGAAGATTAAATGTAAGGTTTACAAACAAGAGAGGGAAACATGTCTTCACAGGTGGAAGCATCTGGATGCAGAAATCACTGCAGCCTTAAAGGTTGAGGCAGGTATTATGCCATGATTCAGGTTATTTGGATGGCTGGGTAAAAGGAATAAGTGTTGAATGAATAAGGGAGTAATTGTGTTTAGAACAATTTGCTATGTGGAGGTTAAAACCTGATGTGAATTGGTTGGGCTTGTTGTAGCCAATGAGCCGTGAAGATTTATTAGCATGTTCTAAAATGCTGCACAATGAATACACTCTGTAAGGTGCAATGTTCCACAGTCAAAGAAGAATGTCTTTTTCTCCTCTCCAGCAAAATCCGTCATACAAAGCAAATGTTTCAGAAATGGGTACAACTCACTGAAGTCTCCATCCAAAGAATATAGTTAGTAATATCAGCCAATCTTATAGGGTACTACGAAAAATATTCTTGTAGATTTGATAGTCTTCTGTTCCTTTTCTAGGTAGTTTCATAGCTTAGCAATGTTGAGAGAATGAATGACAACTTGATCATACTTGGAAAGCATTTAGTACAATTAAAAGCAGTGGGATAGAGTATGTGTTTGGAAGGGGCAGTTGATCCAGCACCACTGATAGAGTGCTTTTGTTCAGGCATCATAAGATTAGCCAAGCTGCAGTTTCCCCTTAGCTCATTGATTCAGTTATAACTGTGCATTATTCTCTTCGTATGTGTTTCAAATGGCAGACCCAGTCCTTTTGTGCTTCAAACACCACGTTTTTGTCATTATGTCTATAGGAACAGTACTCTCAAGCACATCTTATGTTAATAAATAATATCAAAGAGTCCAAAGAGCATGGAGGCAGGCAATTCGGCCCATCACAACCCTGCAAGAACATCCCATCCAGACTGACACCTTCCCCCCGCCCCACAACTCTGTCTCTATAGCCCTACATTTTCCATGGCTAACCCACGTAGCCAGCACATCTTTGGACTGTGGGGGTAGGGATGGGTAACCAGAGTGCACAAAGGAAACTCATGCAGATGGAGGGAGAATATGCAAACTTCACACAATCACTCAAGACAGGAATCAAACCTGGGTCCCTGGTGCTGTGAGGCAGCAGTGCTAACCGCTGAGCCACCGTCCTCCCCTAATATGTGTTTACTATATCACCGATACACTACAAACAGCAAATAGTGTGCAAGAAATTGAATGTGACCCTTGTGAGTGATTGAGCTAACTTTATAATGGTAAGATGAGTTGTAATTGGCGAGGACTTTAATTGTCGTAAAGTGATATTGCAAATGCTTGTCATCAAAATGTGAAGCCCATCTCAAGATGCAAAGAGAACTGTTTCAGTGTGAGCCTTATCTCCAACAAGAAAGAATATTAAAGCAAAATACAGTAGGTGCTGGATATCTGAAAATAATCCCAAAAAATCTTAGAAATGCCCAGCAGATCTAGCAGCTTCTGAGGCAGAGAAACAAAGTTAACAATTGAGGTCTGTGGTCTTTCGTCATAGCTGAGAGAAGTTATAAATATAATATGTTTTGAGAACTTGGAAGGAGGAGTAATGGGAAGAACAACAAATATGAAGGCCGGTGACAGGGTGTGGGGGGGGGGGGGGGCGCGCAGGAGAGAAGAAATGTCAAAGCTTTTAAAGTCAAATGTAAAAGGCAGTGGGAAAACTGAAAATAGAAAGGGTGTGATTTGAAGGAGGTATGGCTAGCAGGATCATTAATACTGCCTGTCCAAAAACAAATGAAGTGATGGAGAAACAAAATTCAAACAAAGAGCAAAGAAAATCAAAACAAGATAGGGCAGAGGTCATGGTCTGAAATTGTTGAACTCAGTGTTGAATAGAGAAGGCTACAACTTGCCTAGTCAAAAGATGAAATGCTGTTTCTCAAAAAATTGCAGCGCTAAATGAGTGAGCTCAAGTGAAGAAAACTTTTGTAAAATAGTCATCATAGTCAATTCAAGTCACGTTAAAAATGTCTAAACAAAAAGTGGGGCCAAAGTTAAGTTTTCAGACTATAAACCCACAGAATTCCAAAGAGGACCTAGGCCAGATTAATTGACTAGGAAAAGATCAACAATCAAGGAACAGGTAATCTTTGGAAGATAACAAAGGGTGGAGCTGGATGAACACAGCAAGCCAAGATTGAGATGGATAACATGAAGTTTAAACACCGTTTAGTTACTGAAAAAAAGAGGTAATGGTACATCCTGAGGACTGAACCTGAACACAAATTAACTAAACGCCATGAACCCTCGTGCTGTCATCACAAATTTGACTCATTACCTGTGCACCAGGCCAGCACCATCCTTGAAGCTCAGTCATGCACCCGGTCAAGTATAGGCAATCCAGAGATGCCCCTCACCATGGACTCAGCTTGTTCTGTTCTGAAATTCCACGGACTAAAGATTAATTAAATAACAAATTCCATGATAAATATATATGAAGACGTACAAAGTAAAAACTCTGAAAAGTAAGTAAATGTACAGAACACGAAGTTTGAAAGAATAGAATGATTGGAGGTTGGAACGAGACAAAAAGATTAGGAATATTGAAGGAGGATTATGTTTGATGTTTGGTGTCTTACTCTATTAATCTTAGCAACTACCGCATTGTCAGCTCTGTTGTATCTGTTCTGACGTTCCCCTCTGGCCTTTCAGGCGGATGAAATTGGGCTTCAGTCTTAGCCCAAACCTGGCAATAGTTAATCAATTGACTGTTGGAAGCACCACACTCTGTATCCAACTGCTTTTGATGGAAATAATTTTAGCAGCAAGGTGTTAAATTGACAATCCATTTTTGCCACAGGCTCATTTCACCCCATTAGTTTGTCATCATGTACATATGTTACCAATTTGCATTAACTTGCTAAAAACAATTCTTCATTCGACCATTAAGATTTGTAAAGTGTAAAAATAATTTCCTTATTTATCTAGCTTTACTGTAGTCACAGCACCAGTTTCATACTGAGTGATGCTTTGGAAATTGTAAACACCTAGGATGTGAAGATTAAGAGTAGGAAGTTAATACGTTCCCCGAGGCACATTTGATTGTAATTGGTGCATTTAATTGAGTGGGAATGGGGATTTTTAAAAATTCTGCCTCAAGTAAGTCTAGGATAGGAAGTGTCATGAACATTGTTCCTGTCCTACCACTAACCAAAGCCCTTAATTGGACAGTCACCACCCACTTTACAGCCTCATTGGGCTGGCATTGATATTCAAGTGGCAACAGAAGAGGGACTTGCCATGTGAAAAACTCAAAATGAAAACTCTGCCAGGGTTGATTGTGCATTTCCAGAGAGACCCCTCGTTCAAACTCATTCAGTACCTCTGATGGTGTGGCAGGTTTAGGGACTAGGATTTCAGTTACTGGGGCTCATGATCTCTTGGAAGGTTTGGCACAGCCCTTTCTGAAAGACATGACACAGGGCTCTCGCTGGCTCACTAGTAGTCAGAAAGATGTCATTTTGCTCCATCTAGTACCATCCTAAGAAACTGCCAGGTATTATTAGAGTCTAGAATATTACCTGCATTATTTTGAGATTGGAGGTTATTGCAAAAGAAATTCTATCTGTTTACTGTAACCTACCATGTTTGCACAGAGTTGAGCCAGCACCAGGAGTTGAAAACTCAGCAGTCTACAAGATGCTACATGACAACCAGGAGGAAAAGAATGAGCCGAGACAATCTGGGTCTTTCCGTGCAATCCAGGATTACCTGGAGGCAGAAGAAAGTGGTGAGGGTGACTGGCTTTCAGTCTTTACTACTGCGAAGCAAAATAAACTAGCTGGACACTAGTTAGGTCCAATTGTGAAAAGTCATTGCGTGACATTGTACATGTTTATTCGCAAGATTTAGGAACCTGTTCCAGTGTTGGTATTGAAGTGTGAAGCTGGATGAACACAGCAGGCCAAGCAGCATCTCAGGAGCACAAAAGCTGACGTTTTGGGCCTAGACCCTTCATCGATGAAGGGTCTAGGCCCGAAATGTCAGCTTTTGTGCTCCTGAGATGCTGCTGGGCCTGCTGTGTTCATCCAGCTCCACACTTTGTTATCTTGGATTCTCCAGCATCCGCAGTTCCCGTTATCCCAGTGTTGGTATTGATTTACTTGTGACATCAGTGATTTAAAGGATGCTCAGGTTGAAGAGGAGAATCAGTGCCATAAAGTGTGGAAAGGGCCATTCCTGTGTATTTGTGATGAAACTAGAAGGGATGGTGGCAGTAACTCAAGGCATGGGCAACAAAGGACATACAATAAATGCCAGCCAACTGGTGATGCCCATGTCCCACGAGGGATTAAAAAAAAGTCAAAGATATATTACAACCCATCACTTTGTTTGCATACCAACAAAAGCCCCAGACTGATTAGACAATGATATTTGCACTATTTCCTGCTGTTAATTTTGTATAGCTGATGCAGATAGCTCAACACTGACTATTCAGATTCAAAATCATTTTTTACCATCATTTATCTTTCTGTAAAATGTCCAAGGCACTCGCCCTGTGGTGACTCGAAGTGTGAAGGCTCCGGTGACAAAAGTCGGTGCTTCCACAGGAAGTGTTCAGAAGCTGCCACTGTGTGACAAGTGTGGAAATGGAATAGTGTAAGTTTAAAAATGAGGGAATGATTGCAATATCCGCCGTCCTGATGAATCCTATCAGAAAGTAGGTCCTGAGGTTTCTGACTTCTTCACATGACTATTTCTGACTAATGCAGAAATTCAGAGTCAGATAAAATATCTTCAGCTGTTAAAATCGTAGCTGAGGACCAGGGTAGGGGCAGGGAGGCTAATGATTAGAAGTGGGGTAATGTGTATCCATTCTGCCTCATCTTAATTTAAGCCCCTGTAAAATCATAATTTAATAATATTCCTTCTCCTAACAATCTGGCTTTACTGCATTTCGAACAAGGTCACCAGGGTGCAGTGAATTAGCTTAATGCCCTTTCCACTCTGAAGTCTCATGCCAATCCAATCCAAGCCTGATAGGACAACTGTCAGTCTTACATGGAATTTCCTTACCAGGCTTGACATTTGGATGTTGGTTTACATTTCTGGAGAGAGGCTCAATTAAATGTTAACATTTGTGGATCCTGACACACTCACACATGCACATTGTTAGAATCCCTACAGTGTGGAAACAGGCCCTTTGGCCCAACAAGCCTACACCAACCCTCAGAACATCCCACCCAGACCCATCCCCCTAATCTAGGCATTCCTGAATGCTATGGGCAATTTAGCACAGCCAATCCACCTAACCTGCACATCTTTGGACTGTGGGAGGAAACCAGAGTACCTGGAGGAAACCCACGCAGAAACAGAGAGAATGTGCAACATCCACACAGACACTTGCCTCAGGGTGGAATCGAACCCAGGCCCCTTGGGCTGTGAGGCAGCAGGGCTAACCACTGAGCCACGGTGACACTTTATTGTCAACTAACCTGAAGAAAGACACTAATTTTTCAGTTCCTTGAATTGGATTATTATAAAGTAGTCATGTGATGGTGCAGATTTCTACACTATAAAGTACTGTGCACTAAACAAAACAATAATCGTAAAACAGACTAACCTCTACCTAACAAGTGATGCTTAACTTCCTATGGTTTAACATACAGATTTGGGGGTCAGGGGTTTGGATTTTCCCCTGTCTGCTCTGTGTGACTAAATCATAAATCTACTCAGTAAAAGAAACTGCAATTTTGTTACGCATTCTGCAAATGACCCATCCTCCCCCGTGACTGGAGCTTCTAAAACAAACTCTGCATTGATTTGCTTCTGAGGTGCTGTTCCAGAATCGTCCACAGGTTTAAAAAAATCCAGCAATGGTCCACCTTTTGCAAAAGGGCAACAGAAATTGTTTTGTGAACTGATCCTGAGACATAAATAAAACATGAGTACTCTGGTTCGTTCCCCTTCTCTCCAGTGAAGACAGTGTACTGAAATGCTGGTCAGTGGTTGAGAGGAGTGGTATGGGGGAGGCTTTAGGGATGAAAATCTGACATGATGGGGTCTAGGCTTGCTCCTGGAGCAGCAGTTATCACTTAAACCAATTCCTGGTTGAACATTAAGGTGTCTGTTGTAGGTATGACTGGGTTCTTCCGGAAATTTGACCCTGCTTTGCTTCCGAGATGCTCTATGAATCCAATGTTTGCAAAGACCAGGCATGAGATTCATTCTGAGTTTCTTAGGTCCCTTCCCGTACGAATCCCTGTGCGAGTAATGAAGATGTTCTTCCTTTTTCTAAGCCAGGTGCCCACTATTGGAAGGCAGGGTGTTACCCCTTGGTCTTCATCAGAACAAACGTCTCTGCTGAACAGGGTTGTATTTCACAGGGTTTGGGGAGGGGAAATCATAGAAATCCCCTTTAAAGTTGGAAAAGATAAACTTCAAAAGAAAATTTCAGTACATATTTGAATGTATCTAGTCCTCAAAATCCTACCCTCTTTTCCTTATTGCAATATTCAATAAACTCTTAAAAGGATAACCGGCTACCACAGTCTTGCTCATATTCCAACTTCAGTGACCAAGTCCTTCGACCCTGATTTTTTTTTGAGTAGACATTTTCACTCAAGCATCCTGAGTGACTGAATGCCACCAGACTTGACTGTACATGAGCCACGCTTCCTGAGTCAGTTGAACATAGGAGACCGTGACCCAATTTTAGGTTTAGTATCCAATTCACCCCTGAAAATAGTCGCATTGGTGTTTCATTGCTCCCTGTAACGCTTGCATTGATTTCATTTTGAAATCCACATTCCACATGCCTGCACTCTAACGGAATTGTTGTAAAATAACTTTCACACACAGTGGTACAGTAGTGAAGGCCCGTGACAAGTATCGACACCCGGAATGCTTTGTTTGTTCCGACTGTGGCGTGAACCTCAAGCAGAAAGGTTACTTTTTCATAGAGGGACAACTGTACTGTGAAGCCCACGCAAGAGCAAGAACAAAACCACCAGAGGGATATGATGCTGTCTCCGCTTATCAGAACATGAAGGTTTAATTTTCCTGGGGAGATCTGAAAGAAAATAACAGATCGGATCCATTCATATGAGAAGCCTATCTTGTTACTATTACGCTGCATCTAAAAATGTGGTTAATCTTTAAGTACAAGCAGTGTCCCATTGCAAGATATATTTAGAGAATGCAACTCATTCAGTTATCCATGTTAGCAGACTGCTATGTGTAAACCTTGCAGAAAGCCACATAGCTCTATGCATTGCTGCAATGATGCAACTAATTATTTAAACAGCATTGTTTGTTTTAATCACATCTGTAAGAGCAGTAAAATCAATACATTGTTAAAACACATTGTACCATGACTGCTAATGTAACATCTTAGTAAGCAGGCCTTTCGGCCTTTGAAATATACATTAAACAAATCTTGTGGCAGATATGCATCATATTTTAATGGTAATTATGAAACCCTTGGGTCATATTTTCACTGGCTTAGCCCACATGAAGTGATTCAGTCAGAGAGGTGTGGCAAACCTACAATTCAGGATTATTTCCAAGGCTGTGAATCTCTAATATCACTGACAGCTCCCCCACCCGGAAGCATTGCCCTGTGTTGATTGTCAGTCTGCTTACTATTGATGTTCTTTGTGCTTGTTTAGTTATATCTGGGCGTGTATTTGAAGCAAAGGAAACATAGAAAATAGTGAAGCAGTAGGCCATTCATCTCTTCAAACCTATAGCACGCAATTTCAGAATCCTACACCCCGTTTCTCTCCATATCCCTTGATCCCTTTCACTGCAAAGGCCACATCCAGCTCCCTCTTGAATGTATCTAACAAACTGGCCCCAACAGCTTTCTGTGGTAGTGAATTCCACAGATTCACAACTCTCGGAGTGAAGAAATTCTTCCTCATCTTGGTCAGAATGGCTTATCCCTTATTCTTATATTGTGACGCCTTGTTCTGGACTTCCCCAACATTGGGAAATTATTCCTGCAGAAACCTGTCCAGTCCTGTCAAGATTTTATATGTTTCTATGAGAGCTCTGTAAGCAATCTGTAGCAAGAGCTGGAAGCTAGAATGATAAGCATATCATCCATATTTTAAAGTCACTGTAAATAAAATCTGCTACACTTCAGATATAGAGTGATCTCTACATTGGTCTAAGAGCAGATTGATAGCTGAGTGTCCTATCAGGTTAAAGAGCTATTCATGACACCATTGACATGGGGAGATGGGTGGAGTCAGTTGGGGGAAGGGAGGACAGTTTGGGAGATAGTTTACAGGAGGAGATTAACGGGTCTATCGGATGGTGGGTGGGATGAAAGCAACAAAAAGGCATTTGATTGGACCAACTGATGATCTGGGTGGTGATGGGGAAGGGAGGGAGGAAACAGGATCTGTGTAAATTCAAAGTACTATAGATACTGGAAACCTGAAATGAAATGCAAAACATAAACTCTGTTTCTCTCTCCAAATATGACACCGGAGTTGCTGAGTTTCTCCAGCAATTTCTGTTTCTATTTCAAGTATTTGGGGTCTGGTGCAGTAGTGGGGAAGTTGGAGGCTAAGGTGGTCGTGGGAGCTGATTGGGGAGACTCCTCAGCCAGGGATCTGAGTCAGAAAGCCCCTGCCAACTGATTCCTCACCTCCATGAAGCTGCCGGGTTCCCCGATCAGTCAGGAAAATCTGACTGAGAACCATGAAATTTGAAAAGCCGCGCAACAGTCTTATTATGAAACTCAATGCACCAATTCAGATTCATGGAGCAGGTAACCTCCTCTTGACCTCTGTCCTCAGTTCAAGCTGCCTGTAGTTGTGCTATTTCAAATGCACATTAGGCGTTTCTATCTGTCGCATTGGCTAGGATTTAACCTTCACCAAAGTTAAGAATTTGCCAGATGTTATTCTATTACTTTAATTATCAATAACAACTATTAATTCATGCGTAAAAGATGGTTGAGAAACACCCTCCTGTCTCAGATGAGATGTCGCCTGTTTGGAAAGTGTCAGTGTAATCACTGAGCTTACTCATCGAGCTGATATTGGAAGAACTAGGCACAGGCAATTCAGTCTTCACTGTGCACAAATTTCTTCGCAAATTCTGCTACCTTATCACAAAGCTAGACATGAAATGGTTAAGCCTCAGGGAGACACTACTTTAAGCATTGTACGCAGTGCTCTTTTGCATCCGCTGAATTTAATGACCACAGCATTAGCTTGAACCAGTGGCCGCAAGAACAGAGGTGTCGCCACCAGCACCACAACCATTTCCTGAAATTCTGATCCAATTATTTGTCCATCATGCAGCCAGTTCATTTTCCTGGCAATGGGGCTTCCAGCCCAGAGATGGGATTCTGCCTCTGCCAGCCACAGCCAATCCAAGGACCAGAAGTTCCTCTAGCTCAGCAGCGGTGGGCATTGTTAGTTCTGAAGCCAGTCCTGAACAGCAGAGGTTCGGGAGGCCTTGAACTGGCAGTAATTGTGTGGGGATCGCCAGCACCAGTCAGCTTATCAGGGGAATTAGGGGGTCCTTATTGAGGACAGGAAGGAATATGTTTCTGTGCCCTCAATGCCAGAAGTCCCTACATATGCCACATGGTGCCTGAGCAGAGGCCCATAACTTTTGCCCCCATCCCCACACACCAAATCCACACAATGCCTGCCAGCTCTTGTTTTGCAGCCTCTCAATGGGACATAGGTGCATGCCCCATTCCCATCACATTTGTAAAACATTATACGAGGTTCAACAGTGTATGAAAATGAAGTAGTGCAATACACCACTGTTGCAAGGGGGCCAGTGAACTCCATTTCTTGGACAGCCAGAGTGAATCAGATCAGTAGCACATTCCGCCTGGCATGGGTTTCCACCTTGGCATACATGTGATGGAGCATGGATTGGGCATGCATTTGATGGAGAATCATAGAATCCCTACAGTGCAGAAAGAGGCCACTCACCTAGTGAGTCCATACTGACCCTCCAAAGAGCTTCCCACCCAAACAACCCCCCATAATCCCTGTAACCCTGTTTTTCTGATGGCTGACCCACCTAACTTGACAATCCCTGGATGCTGTGGGTAATTTAGCATGGCCTACCATCCTAACATCTTTAGACTGTGGGAGTAAGTGGGAGGGAATAAGAGCATTTAGCAGAAACCCATTCAGACACAGGGAAAACGTGTAATCTCCAGACAGACAGTCGCCCAAGGCTGGAATTGAGCTTGGATCGCTGGCACTATGAAGCAGCAGTGCTAATCACTATGTCATTGTGCTGTCCTGAAGATCTGAAGAAGATGTGGTCATCTCTCAGCCCTCTTTATCCAAGAAATGGAGAACCAGCTGATATCCTGGTATGGAAACCCATATACCTCTGGTATCATCATTGTAAAACTTCACTGTTCTCAATATCCTTAATGTCTTGGCTGATCAGAGCTGTACACAGTCATTAGCCCATGTTAGGATTAACATAACTTATTCACTTTTCAATTCTATCCCTTTTTAATAAAGTCAGGTGCTCAGGTTGTTTTCTTTCGAGCCTTGGTAATCTGTGATATACTTTTAAAATAAGGGGATGCCACATCAGACTGGGATAAGAAGTAATTTTTTTCACTCTAACAGCAGTGAACCTTTAGAATCCTCTATTTCAGAGGGCTGTGGAAGCTGTCTTTGAGTATATTTAAGGCAAGGTTGATAATTCTTTGCTGCCAATCAATGGTATAAAGGGTTATGGGATGGTATGGATAAAGGGCACTGAAGTGTTCTCCAAAACAGGATAGGTTGGGAAGGATTAGACAATTAGCAATGGTGCTGAGCTGACAGTCATCCTGTTCAATGGCAGGGTAATTTCAATGGACTGAATGGCCTACTGCTGCCCCTATTTCTCATGTTCTTATATTCAAATAGCCATGAGCATTTTGGATGGTGGAGCAGGCTCGATGTGTTGAATGGCCGACTCCAGTGCCATTATTCCTATATTCCTATGATTTGTAATGTGATTCGCGGAAACTTTACACTGAAAGCAAACCAAAGAAGTAGGAACTATGGAGATTTCCAGGTTTCATTTACCACGGGCTGTTTCAAAAAGAGAGTTAGCTACCCCAGGTGTCATTCGACCCGTGTCTTATTTCATTGGCTTCCAATAATGACACTCAGGCTTAGCTCCTCCTCCAACTTCTCCAACATTCCAGGCAGCCTCCCCAACCCCCACGCAGCCCCCTACCCCCACCCCCATCCCAATAGCCCGTCTTTTGTAATTGGTTCTCCTTGGGCTATGGAATCTTGTTTAAAAGTACATTCTAAACTGGCACAGGACGCAATGTTCAATTTCAGAACAAAAGGTAGGTTCTCAGCTAATTTCTCCAAAGAAATCTAACTGCTACTATTCTGAGTGACTTCTGAGCTGGTGGTCAAGGAAGTCACAGAAAATATAACATGACCCTCTGTCCTTGAGGAGTTACACAAGGAATATGATGGTCAAGTAGAGCCACCTCCCTCAAGAAATGTAGACAACAAGAATATAAGGGAGGGCAACAATATTACCACTACGTTAGAATCATAGATAATGCATAAACTGATCCTTATTAGAATTAGAAATGGAAAAGAATATGATTCAAGCTTTATTTCACCTTATATCAGAGTGCTCACATCAAACTAGCATAGATTAGCAATTGAGTTGTTGTCAAAAGCAAAACCATTGTAATCTCAGAGAATTTTAAAAACTTAATTCAGGACATGATGACATTATCGGCTGGGCCAGCAATTGTTGCCCATTCCTAATTACCCCTGAGAAGGTAATGGCCAGTGGCCTTCTTGAACCACTGAAGTCTATATTCATTTGAGTAGGCTCACAGTGCTGTTAGGGAGAGAGTTTCATGATTTTGACCCAGCAACACTGAAGGAACATGATACTTGGGAAGACCTGTGCTCCAGAACTTGCCGCTCCCCTAACCCAGCTCTTCCAGTACAGCTACAACACTAGTATTTATCCGACAATGTGGAAAATTTTTACCCAGGTAAGTCCTATTCACAAAAAGCAGGACAAATCCAAACCAGTTACTGCCCCCATCATCAAACTGAGTGAATGTGTCATCATTAGTGCTATCACGTGGCATGTTATAAAGTGAAGATTGACACCCTCTGTGAAATTAAAACCAAAATATCCAAAGAGCACCTCCCCCCATAATCTGTAAAAGGAGTGTGAAAAGTGGTGTGACCTGCCTTTCAGCAACTTCTAGTGGTTAAATGAAATAAATCCCTGACACTCACTTTAAAACCAACAAGTAACAATTTATTTATCCAACTCTAACAGTGGACAAATTAACCAAAGTATTAACAAACTGAATAAATCCCTTCTAGCTACTAACTTTTCCCAAATAAAGCAAGGTTCTGATGGTATACTGTTTCAATAAATTCAAGTCCCACATATATAAAAAAAAATTTAGTCTCTCGAAATTATAGCCAGGTTACGTCTTTCCAGAATGTTCTGTGCCTCCTCTATTGATCCTTCTCTCAGGACTACTAAAACGTTGTGCCATAGGTAACATTTTTATTTAGATAGTGCTTTTTCGAAGATGTAGAGAGGGCTGTGAGAGCCAGTGATTCTCTTTTGAAAGCTGTTAGCTCTGGTGGATGACAGTTAGCTCTGTGGCTCTGTTCACCTGCCTCCTTCTTTTATACCATTGATAACATATTACTCTTTCTAACAATAGGATTGGTCCTAAGTGGTGAAAACCATGAGATTTAAAATGTAATTTTCGGTATCTAAGCGCCTGGTTCAAATTAATCATTAATCAAATTAGGGGAGGTGATTGCCTCGTGGTATTTTCTCTGGGCTGTTAATCCAAAGACCCGGATAACATTATGGGGACCAAGGTTCAAATCCCACCATGGCAGATGGTGGAATTTGAATTCAACAAAAATATCTGGAGTTAAGAATGCAATGATGAGTATGAATCCATTGCCGATTGTTGGAAAAACCCATATGGTTCACTAATGTCCTTTAGGGTGGGAAACTGCCTTTCTTGCCTCATCTGGCCTACATGTGACTCCAGGCCCAAAACAATGTGGTTGACTCTGAACTGCCCTCTGAGCAATTAGGGATGGGCAATAAATGCTTCCTGGTCAGTGATGCCCTCATGCCATGAATCAATAAACAAAAAATTCAGTTACATTCAAAAGCCTGTTGTCTTGGTAAAAACTGCTGCTTGACTCGCCTTTTGATCTAAATTTTTCAATTGGAGTGCTCTCTGTGTACCTTCAAACTTTCAAGCTATTGCTCATAGATATCCATTTTAAATCTCTTAGCACAGAAAAAGCACATCGTCTTTTAAAGGGACCACACAATGCTTCCTGGCTAACATTTTACAAGCACAAATTTCTAACGTACTGCCTCTCAATCCACAAGTACTCTCCCCAACTTCACAAAACCTCCCTCTTAGGAAAGAAAATGAACCATCACTATGAAAAGATGGTTTCAATCTTTTTCTTTTAAAATCTTAACTCCATTATATTACTCGACTCATAGCTCACTAATCTAGAGTTACGCATTTTATACTAATTCTATATATAAAACATTGAACATTACCGCTTCTACCTTATGCAAACATTTTCCTTCTAAAGTTGCGATGAAGCATCACAATAATATTTTCACAACCTGCAACTTGTACATTCTGTAAATAAATGCTTGTAACATGAGACTCCAATGAAATAATCTGGCAGTATTGTCCTTAAATCTTTCCAAAATATCAAAGGACTGTGATTGGTATACCCAATCATCTCTGATGCATTGTTTACAATGTAAACATTAAAATGTTGCAAGGCTATTACCAAACCCAGTAATGCTTTTCCAACATTTGAATATTTTTCTGGTGGATATTGAGTCTTTTTGAAAAAGGACAGATTAGCCTTTCAATTCCATAATCATCCTGCCGTAACAACACAGCTCCAGCCCCCACAACACTTGCGTTAATGGTGACTTTGAAGGGTTTCAAAAAAATTTGATGTGGTTAAAACTGGTGCAGTGGTTAATACAGCCTTTAAATTCTCAAATGCCTTATGGCATTGTTCTGTCCGCTGAAATTTTGTTCATTTTTAACTAATATGTCAATGGTGGAACTATGCTACAGCCTGTTTCCACATGAGAGGGGTTCTATGATTCTATGATAAATTTTGGTACCTGTAGAATCTGCTCAATCCTGAAAATAATAGCACTTTATTCTTTGAGGATCGTCTTGGAAATCCCTTAATGGTCTTCATCTTTGTGTCCAGCTGTGTCAACCAACTGTACCCAATGATGTGCCCTAAGAATGTCACTTCTGCCTTCGCAAATTCTGTTATTGCCAAGTTTGTGAGCAACTTTGCCTTTCATAATCTCTCAAAGAGCTCTGGCAAATGCGCCATGTGATCTGTCCACAAATGGCTGAAGATCACTAAGTCACAGACGTAGATGGCACAATTAGTCAGCCTGGCAACAGCTCTTGTTCATAAGCTGTTTAAAAGTGGCTGTTGCATTGTCCAAAGAGCATTACTTTTAACTGATATAGCCCGAACTTGTCTGACAAAGGTACTTGCCAGTAAATGCAAAGTTAGTCCAGCTTTGTGATCTAAGTGGCTTATCCTACTTTTTCCACATAATCCTCCAGCCTTGGAATTGGGTATGAGTCAGATCTGGTCACAGTGTTGACCTTCTGATAATCTGTGCGGAATTATTGAGTACTATCAGGTTTGGGAACAACACAATCAGTGAACTCCACTTGCTTTGACTCATCTCTGTGATGTCTTCTTGGAGCATCGCATCCACTTCCTTCTGAACTTTTGCTGCTTTGAGAGGATTAAGACTGAAGGGTGTTGTTTTATCAGATCAGTAGTGGAGTTTGCATGCTCTCCCTATGTCTGTGTGAGTTTCTCTGTGCACCCTGGTTGCCTCCCACAATCCAAAGGTGTGCAGGCCAGGCGGTTTAGTCATGGTAGCAAGATGAGTCTGGGTGGGATGCTCTTTGGAGGGTTGGTGTAGACTTGATGGGCTGAATGGCCTGCCTACTCACTGCAGGGATTCTATCAAAGAGTCCTCACAAAGGAACCAATGGGTATCAAGGGCAAACTCTCCATGATTGGAGCCATACCTTGCACACAGGAAGATGGTTATGATTGTTGGATGCCAGTTATCTCAGCCATGATATCTCTATAGGAGTTCCTCAGGGTAGTGTCCTAGGCCCAATTATCTTCAGCTGCCTAATCAAAACCATTCCCTCCATCATAAGGTCAGAAATGGGATGTTCATTGATTATTGCACAATGTTCATGACTCCTCAGATACTGAAGCAGTTTGTGTTCAAATGTAACAAGATCTGGAGCTATCCGGGCTAGGGCTGGCAAAAGGCAAGTAATGTTTATGTCTTGCAAGCGCTAGGCAAAGGTCATCTTCAAAAAGGCAAAATCTAATCATTGCCCTTTGACATCTAATGGTTTCACTATCATTGAATCCCCTACAATCAATATCCTGGGGGCATACATCGACCAGAAACTCAACTTGACTTATCATATAAATACAATGACTACAAGAGCAGGTCAGAGGCTAGGAATACTGCAAGGAATGTCACCTCCTGACTCTATCTACAAGGTACAAGTCAGGGGTGTAATGGAGTATGCCCCACTTGCCTGGATGTGAGCAGCTCAAGAAGCTTGGCACCTTCCAGGACAAAGCAGCCCACTTGATTGGCACCATATCCACAGTGTCAATTCTCTCCACCACCTACACACATGCACTGCAGAAATCCACCAAAAATCCTTGGACAGCACTTTGCAAATGCAGGACTCTTTGCATCTAGAAGAACAAGGGCCCCGGATACATAGGACCACCACCACCTGCAAGTTCCCCTCCAAACCACTCACCAACCTGATTTAGAAATGTATTGATGTTCCTTCACTGTTGCTAGGTCCAAATCTGGAATTCTCTCCCTGAGGGAATTGTGGGTCAACCCACATCACATGGACTGCAGTGTTCAAGAAGGCAGCTCAGCACCACCTTCCTCATGGGCAACTAGGGATGGGCAACAAATGCTGACCCAGCCAGTGTGCCCAAATTTCAAAAGTGAATAAAATAAAATTTCTAGGTCAAGGTGATGAGTGGTTTGGAGAGGAAATTGAAGTGTGTATTGTTCCCATGTATCTGCTGTCCTTGGCCTTATAGAGGGTAGTAATCATGGGCTTGAAAGTTGTGGTCTAAGGAGTTTTGCTGAATTCCGACAGTGAGCCTTGCTGTTAGTACACAGTACATTGCAGCAGGAGTTAGACAAGTGTTCTCAGTTTAACCAATTCAGCTCCTTCATCAGTGACCTTCATTAGTCAGTGGTATGAGGCCGCTTGTGTAACCATTCATCTTCACTGATAACTTCTCTAACAATGAAACAGCTCTTTAAGTCTAACCAGAATCTTGACAGCATTCAGGCTTGAGCCGACAAGTGACTGATAATAATGGCTGTACATAAATGCCAGGTAAATGGAGCAAGAGAAAACCCTCCTCATACGGCAATGACCTTGTAATGTTCTCCACCTCAAGAAGACTTCACCTTGGCATAAGATTAATATGTTAACACCAGCACCAAATGTCACACATGCAATCTGCGCCAAACCTTTGTGTAGAGAATGTGGATTGGTAATTTTAACGGACACATAAAAGACGTTTCCTCAAGTTGTCAGGTATCTATTTGGGCTTTCTACAATGCTTCTGCCTTTGTGACAGATTTCCCACTAGTTATTTGTGAAGTGCATGCTCCTTAGTCTGCTCTGTATCAATGGCATAATAATCTAGCGAGTTTTGAGAAGATTTGTAGCTCAGGTTGAGGTTCTGGATGTGAGTTTGCTCACTGAGCTGGAAGGTTACTTTTCAGACGTTTCGTCACCATTCTAGGTAACATCCCAGTGAGCCTCCGACGAAGCGCTGGTATTATGTCCCGCTTTCTATTTATCTGGTTAGGTTTCCTTGGGTTGGTGATGTCATTTCCTGTTCTTTTTCTCAGGGGATGGTAGATTGGCTCCAAATCAATGTGTTTGTTGATGGAGTTCCGGTTGGAATGCCATGCTTCTAGGAATTCTCGTGCATGTCTCTGTTTGGCTTGTCCTAGGATGGATGTGTTGTCCCAATCAAAGTGCTGTCCTTCCTTATCTGCATGTAAGGATACAAGTGATAGTGGGTCATGTCGTTTTGAGGCTAGTTGATGTTCATGTATCCTGGTGGCTAGCTTTCTGTCAGTTTGTCCAATGTAGTGTTTGTTACAGTTCTTGCAAGGTATTTTGTAGATGACGTTCGTTTTATTTGTTGTCTGTATAGGGCCTTTTAAGTTCATTAGCTGCTGTTTTAGTGAATTGGTGGGTTTGTGGGCTACCCTGATGCCAAGGGGTCCGAGTAGTCTGGCAGTCATTTCGGAAATGTGTTTGATGTAGGGGAGAGTGGTTATGGTTTCAGAGCCCGTTTTGTCTGTTTGTTTGGGTTTGTTGCTGAGGAATCGGCGGACTGTGTTCATAGGGTACCCATTCTTTTTGAATACGCTGTATAGGTGCTTTTCCTCTGCTCTGCGTAGTTCCTCTGTGCTGCAGTGTGTGGTGGCTCGTTGGAATAGTTTTTTATTTCTTTTTTGTGTTTGCCGCTGCCTGATGTCTATGGCTTGTTGTACTGTGTCTGTCCATTCATGGTCTGTCGCATTAGTAAGAAAAGTTTTTTGGCGCGAAATTTCCCGGTTGTATTTACGGAGTCTGTTGTGTCCAACACCCACAAACGAAGCTGCATTAGAACATTATTCCAATGAGCCACCACACACTGCAGCACAAAGGAACTACGCAGAGCAGAGGAAAAGCACCTATACAGCGTATTCAAAAAGAATGGGTACCCTATGAACACAGTCCGCCAATTTCTCAGCAACAAACCCAAACAAACAGACAAAACGGGCTCAGAAACCATAAACACTCTCCCCTACATCAAAGACATTTCTGAAATGACTGCCAGACTACTCAGACCCCTTGGCATCAGGGTAGCCCACAAACCCGCCAACACACTAAAACAGCAGCTAATGAACTTAAAAGGCCCTATACAAACAACAAATAAAACGAACGTCATCTACAAAATACCTTGCAAGAACTGTGACAAACACTACATTGGACAAACTGGCAGAAAGCTAGCCACCAGGATACATGAACATCAACTAGCCTCAAAACGACATGACCCACTATCACTAGTATCCTTACATACAGATAAGGAAGGACAGCACTTTGATTGGGACAACACATCCATCCTAGGACAAGCCAAACAGAGACATGCACGAGAATTCCTAGAAGCATGGCATTCCAACCGGAACTCCATCAACAAACACATTGACTTGGAGCCAATCTACCATCCCCTGAGAAAAAGAACAGGAAATGACATCACCAATGCAGGAAATGACATCACCAACCCAAGGAAACCTAAACAGATAAATAGAAAGCAGGGCATAACACCAGCGCTTCACCGGAGGCTCACTGATGATGTTACCTGGAATGGTGACGGATTGTCTGGGAACGAACCTTCTAGCTCAGTGAACCAGCTTACATCTGGAACAAAATAAAGACCCACTCTTGTGGACCGAGAAGAAGAGAGTGTGACTGTGTTGGAGGTGAAAGGAAGACGTCGGGTTGGCTGTGCACCCTGGCGACCAGTGGATCTTAATGCTGGCTTCAGCCTAACGCTGGTTCAGGGGAGCAGCCAACCCGCAACGATGGCCGCGGCAAGTGCTCGTGCCCCAGGTCAGGGGGTCCGGAACACCATCCGCGTTTCCGTGAAGAAGGTGGATGAAGGTGCACCTGTGGATCGCACCTTCTTCGTGAAGAGGATCCTATTGGACAGTTGTGGGCTCACTGCTGTGGACATTTACTGCCTGCAGGATTTCCCTGGAGGAGGTTTTTACGATGTGACCTTCAGGAGAGCCAAGCTTTGCGAGCGCTTCCTGGAGGTTTTCAAGGAGAAAGGAGGTGAGGGCCCCCTCTCTCTATATTGACCGCTGTCCTGCTGTTTGTGATGCCGGTGCAGAGGAGCCGTATGGTGACTGTACACATGTACAACCCGCATGTGCCAGCAGCAGATGTCCTGACTTTCCTTGCAAGGTACGTGAAGGTGGAAGGGGACCTAACTGACATCATGGACCCCTTCGGGATCTGGACAAGTAAGAGGCAGGTCAGGGTGACAGGAGGAGGCGACAGGTGACCCAGGGGAGTGGACGACGGTCCGAAGGTGAGGAAGAAGGCGTGCTGGAGGGCCCCAGCTCCGCAACCATCAGGCGGGAACAGGCAGCTACAGGGGGGCTATAAGAGCTCCTCTGACAAGGGGGATTCGGAGGACGCCCCTGGAGGGCCCCTTGGAACCTGCAGGCGGGAAGCAGGGAACAACGTGCCCCAACCTGACCCGGAGCCGGACTCTCCTGCCTCCATACCCCCCAACAGGGGGTTGCCACCCGGAAGGCAGCACGGATGGTTTCCTGAGCCCGGAGAGCGTCCAGCAGTTCGCCTGGGCAATGGGCATGAAGGGACAGATGTAGGGGCTGGACCTTGGACTTGGGGAGGGTACTGCGGTCACTGCCCACAATGGGGGTACGAGTTGCGAGCATTAATGTGCGCAGCGTCAAGTCCACCGCAAGATGTGTGTCCACGTTGGCCTACCTGACCACCGTCAAGGCAGACTTCCTGTTTCTGCAGGATTGCGGAATACCGCACCTCAGCAGGTACGGGAAATGGTCGGGCACCTGGACCTGTGGGCCTTCGATCTGGTCGGGGGGTAACGACTGTTGCTCCTCGGGCCTGGCTATTCTGCTGCGGGGGCGCAACTTCACCATCTCTCAAGTTCAAGAGGTGGTGGGGGGATGCCTCTTAGTGGCTGATGTCACCTACAGGAACGCTCCCCGAGACTGATCAACGTGTACGCACCAGCGGTATGGAGTGAGCGGTTGGCCGTCCTGCAGTGTCTTCCACCCCTGCTGGCTACGTCCAGGCTGGTCATCCTAGGCAGAGACTTCAAATGCATCATCGATGCAGATGGAAGATCCGGCGTGGGGACAGCGGGTGGGGGGAGTCAACTGGATGTCACATACAGATTCCTGATGGGCACGGTGAAGGACGCCAAGCTGCTCGACATCTTCAGCAGACGGAGCGCAGCGGATATACACCTGGTCTCGGCCAGACGGGTCAATCCACTCAAGGATAGACTTCCTGTTTGTGTCACAGGTGTTCTCAATCAAGTCCACCAGGGTCGAGCCGGTGTTCTTCTCAGACCACTGCCTCCTGCTGGCCGACTGTGACTTACAGGATGACCAGCAGGCCGGCAAGGGCTCAACATGACTCTGTTCACCCCAGAGAACGTCGAGGAGCTTAAAAGGGAATACGCCGGTTGAAGAACTATGAAACCCTTCTTTGAGTCTCTGGGCGACTGGTGGGAGACAGTGAAGGAGAACATCAAGAGGTTCTTTGTCCTCAAGGGTGTTCGGAAGGCGAGAGAGAGGCGGGGAAAGCTGTCGCGACTCCAGAAAAGGATGCAGAACCTGCTCCTTCTGCAGTTGATGGGGGTTGATGTCATGGAGGACCTCCGCGAGGTGAAGGGCCAGCAAGCCTCGCTCTTCGCTGCGGAGGCCTCCAGGATAATCTACCGGTCCAGGGTCCGCTCCACGGAGCAGGACGAGACGTGCTCGCGTTTCTTCTTTCAGAAGGTGCACAAAGAGAGCTCTGTGTTTCGCCGGCTGAAGAAGGATGATGGCTCGGTGATGTTGTCTCGCCCCGACATTTTGAGGATCAGCCGATCCTTCTATGCCGGACTGTACGACACGAAGCCCACGGACAGCACGGCCTCCGAGTCATTCCTGTTGTCTATCATGGAGGTCTTAGACGACGGCACGAGGGAGTGGCTGGACTGGCCGATATCCCTGGACGAGCTGACCAGAGCCCTCAAGTCCTTTGAGAGGAATAAGACTCCCAGGAGCGACGGTTTACCCGTCAAGCTGTATTCGGCTCTGTGGAACCTGGTCGGCCAGGACCTGGTGAAGGTGTACGATAGTGCGCTTCGGGCAGGAGAAATGTGCAAGTCCATGAGGAAGGGTATCATCACCCTCATTTCCAAGAGGAATGGGGAGAGGGAAGAAATTAAGAATTGGCGTCCCGTTTCACTATTGAACGTGGACTACAAAATCCTGGCCAACCGGGTCAGGTCTGTCCTGGAGTCAGTGATTCACCCTGACCAAACCTGTGCTGTGCCGGGCAGGAAGATCGCTGAGAGCCTCGCGCTCATCAGGGATACGATCGCCTACGTGCAGGACAGGCCGGTGGACACCTGCCTCGTCAGCCTGGACCAGGAGAAGGCCTTCGACAGTGTCTCTCATGCTTACATGAGGGACGTCCTCTCCAAATTGGGGTTCGGGGAGGGCATCCGCAATTGGATCCAGCTGCTCTACACCAACATCGTTAGCGCAGTCTCGATCAATGGGTGGGAATCGGACAGTTTTCCCATCAGATCTGGAGTCAGGCAGGGCTGCCCGCTCTCTCCTGCCTTGTTCGTGTGCTGTGTGGAGCCCTTCGCTGCATCCATCAGGAAGGACGTGAACCTGAAGGGCGTGACTATCCCAGGCAGCGGAGGCCTTCAGGTCAAGACTGCCCTGTACATGGATGATGTCGCCGTCTTCTGCACCAATCGTCGGTCATGGGGACGTGGAAGCTCAACACGACTCTGTTGACCCCAGAGAACGTCGAGGAGCTTAAAAGAGAATACGCCTGTTGGAGAACCGTGAAACCCCTCTTTGAGTCTCTGGGTGACTGGTGGGAGACAGTGAAGGAGAACATCAGGAGGTTCTTTGTCCTCAAGGGTGTTTGGAAGGCGAGAGAGAGGTGGGGAAAGCTGTCACGACTCCAGAAAAGGATGCAGCACCTGCTCCTTCTGCAGTCGATGGGGGTCGATGGGTGAGTAGGCTGTTGGACATCTGCGGCCAGTTTGAACTGGCCTCGGGTGCCAAAGTCAATAGGGGTAAGAGTGAGGTCATGTTCTTCGGGAACTGAGACGACCGCTCCTTCATCCCCTTCATCGTCAGGACAGACTATCTGAAGGTGCTGGGTGTTTGGTTCGGTGGAGCTGGAGCGTGCACTAAGACTTGGGAGGAGCGTATCACCAAACTGAAGCAGAAGCTGGGCAGGTGGACGCTCCAGTCCCTCTCCATCGCGGGTAAGAACCTGGTTGTCAGGTGCGAGGGGCTTTCGGTACTGTTGTATGTGGCGCAGGCGTGGCCTATTCCCTGGACCTGTGCCGCTGCGGTCACCCGGACCATCTTCCACTTCACTTGGGGGTGGAGGATGGACTGGATCCGCAGGGACACCATGTACAAAGACCTGGAAAATGGGGGAAAGGGCGTACCGAACGCCACCCTCACCCTGACGGCTACCTTTGTGTGTGGCTGCATCAAGCTGTGCGTAGATCCTCAGTACGCAAACGCCAAGTGTCACTACTTACTGAGGTTCTACCTGTCGCCGGTGTTGCGAAGGATGGGCCTGGCCTCGTTGCCGCGGAACGCTCCGAGTAGTTGGACCGTCCCGTACCACCTGTCCTTCATGGAGAAATGTTTGAATGGAAACACCTTTGACCACAAGGCCGTCAGGCAGTGGTCAGCACGTAGTATCTTCGAGACCCTTCGGGAAAAGGAGAGGGTGGATCCCGTCGTGTGGTTCCCCACGCAGACTGCCAAAGTCGTTTGGCAAAATGCCTCATCGCCAGAACTTTCAAACAAGCACAAGGACATTGCTTGGCTGGCGGTGAGAGGGGCTCTGCCAGTGAGATCCTTTATGCATGCCCGGAATCTCTGTGCCACCGCATGCTGCCCTCGAGTTGGCTGCGGGGGGGGATGAGACTGTCGATCACCTCCTTCTGGAGTGTGCCTATGCGCAGGAGGTCTGGAGGGGGATGCAATGGTTTTTGTCGAGGTTCGTCCCGAGCAGCTCCGTGACGCGGGACTCCGTGCTCTACGGGCTGTTTCCCGGGACGCACGCTGAGACCAACATCAACTGCGCCTGGAGGACCATCAACGCGGTCCAAGACGCTCTTTGGTCTGCCCGCAACTTGCTGGTCTGCCAGCTGAGAGAACTGACCCCGACCGAGTGTTGCAGACTGGCGCACTCCAAGGTCCAGGACTACGTGCTGAGGGACGCGCTAAAGCTTGGGGCAGCCGCCGCCAAGGCGCGGTGGGGAAAGACCACGGTATGAAACCCCTCGTCCAGAATAGAAAAAAGGGCCCTATCTGGTAACTGGGCCCAGCTGGCGCCTTCCCCAACTGGTCAGGGGGCCAACGGGGACTGTGCGGGGCGATGACTGCCAGGGTATTTTCTTTGCTTTGTTTTTTTTCTTTGTTTTGTTTTTTCCTTTAGTTGGTGTACGTACCCCCGGGTAACCCGGAGCGGCTTGCATGACTGGGTAGGTGTATAAATTTTTTTTTGTACATTCTATGAAAAGTATATTTTTTCAAATAAAAAAAAGGTGACGAAACGTCTGAAAACTAACCTTCCAGCTCAGCGAGCAAACTCACATCCAGATCCTTGCACATCATCAAGATGTTCACTTGCACGAGAAGACAGGAAAATTGATGGATTTTCCACCAATAGCAGGTTTTATTTGACGGGAACTGAGGCTTTGGACAATCTTAAACTGAAGGAAATTCTGCCACATCCACGATTTGATTGCTCTCCATTTACAAGGCATGTTGCCATCTAGTGGATTAAATGCTATTCAGCAAATTGGTGTAAAGCGAATGAATTATTTGATCTGTGGAAAGAACAAAAAAAAATGGATCTGAGAAACAAATGCTAGTTAAGGTGCTGAAAATGAAGCTCAATAACTGAGCAGCATAATACTTAGTGGCCAGTTCTTGCTGCTATTTTACTATTTTCTGTATCATGTATTTAGTTTTGAGAATTGGGGCAAGTGGATGAACTTAAAAAATATTTTCAATGTTTTCACAACTGGAAAGTAGGGTTGGGTTTGGGATGTAGGATTTGTGGTTTAAGATTAAAGGATGATCCAGATAAGAAAAATAAACTATTAGTATATACTAGGAAATGATAAATAAGTTGAATGGATTCTCCAGTCCACCTGAACAAAAGCTGAACAAGTGGTGAAATTGATGATTCCAGCAGAGAAACCCACCATAAAGGAAGATAGTACTAGTTGCAGAAAGTCAATCATATCATCCATACAACATCTCTGCAGGAGATCCTCAGGGAAATGTACTAGACTGAGCAACCATAAGCTGTAATTGCACAATGTTATCACTGCAAGCACTTGCTTACCCCTCTCCCTGCTGCAATTTTATGTGTAATAGTGAATTGCCAGGCAACCTGATCACTGAAAATCCTGTTATTGCTCCCATTGTTTCTCCCAATAGCTGGAGACCAATGCCAAGTTATGAAGCCCTATAACTTCCACTGTTCAGGTTGATAATGGGAAAGGCAGTGATGTTTTCTTTGTAAGAACATAAAGAATACGAGGCCATTCAGTTCCTTAAGCTTTTCCCACCATTCTATAAAATCTTGGCTCCCACTCCCCAACATACCTCTGTGCCCAGCTCCAGTCAGCTCTGTGTACGGACTGCAGTCCCAGCAGTGGCACCTCCAGTTCTGAGGAAGGGTCACTGGACCTGAAACGTTAACTCTGCTTTCTCCTCCACAGATGCTGCCAGACCTGCTGAGCTTTTCCAGCAACTTCTGTTTTTGTTCCTCCTGATAGTGACACTGCTTGCACCAGAAAACCACTGACCATTTGTCTGGTTGATTGTTCTTAGAGGAGGGGCTTCTTCCCACGAATAGGGAGGAGGTTTTAGCTTGTCACTTAGAGGTCCACCTACTGCTAAATGGCTGATGAACAAGCCAGCAGAACGATGATGATGCCAAGCGTACATCACCCACGGCCTATTTCCCCAATAGTATATCGATATCCATTTATAACTTGGCTGATTCTTCTCCAACAATGCTGACTGATAACATGTTTCTGATCTCTTTACATTGCAGAAAGACCTACAGAAGTAATGGAAAAACAGTTTTATCCAGAGACAGCTTTAAAAGTAAGTTAGAAATCAGACAGTGGCATCCTGGCATAGAAGGACGCCATTCAACCCATCAAGTCCAGCAGCATCTTAGGAGCACAAAAGCTGACGTTTCCGGCCTAGACCCTTCATCAGAAAAGGGATGGATGAAATAAATAGCTGTGTTCATCCAGCTCCACACTTTGTTATCTTGGATTCTCCAGCATCTGCAGTTTCCATTATATCTCTCTAACCCATCAAGTCCATGCTGTTTTTCTGCAGAGCAATCCAACAAGTCCCATTCATTCACACTACCCTTGGAGCCCTGAAGGTTTATTTCCCTTATGTGCCTATCTAATTTCTTTTTGAAATCATTCATTGCCTCTGCATCTCCCAACACTTTTGTGACATCCAGGTTTTTACCCCTCTGTGTATCAGTAAAAGATTTCCCTCACATTTCCCATCTTTCTCTCACCCAAAACCTTAGTTCTGTCCCTCCCTTCAGATTTCATTCTCAATCTCTCTGTTTTACCTCTTTAATGCACATCAGCAAATAATTATTTTCCAAAGAGAAACTATATTCTAATATAGTATGCAACAATACAACCTTCTTTCCAATGCCTTCCCTTTCTCCAATTTTCGGTGCTAAACATAGGATCTGAACAGCGGCTAAATGAACTCTGGCTTTTAAGGAAGCAATCAACATTAACAGCAACCAGCTTTCAAATAAGAGAAATGAAAGGTGTTTTCCATCATGAAATTTAAATATCTCCAGGTACATGGAAGGAAAATGTCACTAAAACTTGTGAATGCTGATCCATCTCATCTTGCACTTCAAAACGGAGATCCAGCTCAACCATAATATTCATTCCTAAGTATGACTGGTTTTTAAATTTATTTTAACTTTTGGGTTTCATCAAACAAAGGTACAAGAGTAACCAGGGACTTGACTGCAGAAAGATCAGCCAAACCAGGTGAAGAAGGTTTTAGAAAGAACAGCATAAACAACCGGCTAGACTTAACTGAGCATGATTTAGTAGAATTAGTTAGGACATAGATAAGAATGTGATGTAGTTCTGCTGTACCACTGCCAAAACTCTAAAGGATTATAAAGAAATGCACAGAGTTACAGCAGAAAAACAGACCATTGAGGCTAATCACGATACTGGTATTTATGCATCCGCATGAGTTACCTTCAAACCCATTATATATAATTCTATTAAAGCAGGAAAATTTACATGGTCTGGGGGAAAGCATCATTGATTGTGTGTGTGTGTGTGTGTGTGTGTGTGTGTGTGTGTGTGTGTGTGTGTGTGTCTAATTTAACTCGATCTGACTCCAATATTACAAATATGCTGTTTTATTGTGATAATGATAACTTTAGGTGATGCAGCAGAATCTTGTATCATTTGACGCCCTCCGCCAGCAGACTTTGCAGAAAGCCAACTTGGTAAGCAATTTCCACTCTTACAATTCATTGACAAAATAATCAGCTTCACTTTCGTAAGACTAAAACATTTGAAAATCTTAGACCTGGACTCATGCTTTCTTCACTGGGAATGAAGACGTTGGATACTTCCTGGTTCTGCAAACCTGACCTGTGAACAAGAAGTCTGGAACTCTGGGCTTTTATTGCTGAGTAGCAGGCTGGGAAACCCTGGAATGATTGCATAGGCTGCTGGGTGTGTAGGCATGCTGCCCCCATCCCACCATGATCCTTCATAACTAACATGTCAACTATGTCTCACTTTAATGTAAGACCTTTTATGGCCCTTATATCTACTTAGTGCCCAGTCATATCAACATATGCCCCTCCTACTCATCAACTTTCATCATTCCTCATCTATGCTAACTTAACTAGTATCAATCATGAGCAGACATCAGGAGCCATGCTTATTTAAAATAAAGATATGTCTATTGATGGTGTCACTGATAAAAACTCTCAGTGATTGAAATAAATCTTCAATACTTTGGAATTCCTTCGTCTATTCACTTATGTAAACAAACATTTCACCTTAGTAAGACAAAGCTTTATTTTCCATAGGAGCATGGAACTATTAATTATACTGCTCACTCAACAGGCACCCTACGATGAAAATGATAGGCTGGAAAATCAGTCATGTAGCATTTTATATTATGTATGATATATTATGTAGGTTAGAAACAGGAAAGGAGAGGTCACCCTGATGGGAGTTTTCTATAGGCCTCCGAATAGTTCCAGATACGTAGAGGAAAGCATAGCAAAGATGATTCTCGATAGGAATGAGAGAGACAGGGTAGTTGTCATGGGGGACTTCAACTTTCCAAATATTGACTGGGAACACTATAGTTTGAGTACTATAGATGGGTCAGTTTTTGTCCAGTGTGTGCAGGAGGGCTTCCTGACACAGTATGTAGATAGGCCAACAAGGGGAGAAGCCACATTAGATTTGGTACTGGGTAATGAGCCCGGCCAGGTGTTAGATTTAGTAGTAGGTGAGCACTTTGGTGATAGCGATCACAATTCTGTTATGTTTACTTTAGTGATTGAAAGGGATAGGTGTATGCCACTGGGAAAGAGTTATAGCTGGGGGAAAGGCAATTACGATGAGATTAGACAAGATTTAGGGAGCATAGGATGGGGAAGGAAACTGCAGGGGATGGGCACCTATTCAAGGAAAAGCTCCTGTGTGTCCTACATAAGTATGTGCTTGTCAGGCAGGAAGAAAGCAGTAGAGTGCGGGAGCCGTGGTTTACGAAGGAGGTGGAATCTCTGGTCAAGAGGAAGAAGAATGCTTATGTTAGGATGAGATGAGAAGGCTCAGTTAGGGTACTTGAGGGCTACGAGATAGCCAGGAAAGACCTAATGAGAGAGCTCATAAGAGCCAGGAGGAGACATGAGAAGTTGTTGGCGGAAAGGATCAGGGTAAACCCTAAGGCTCTCTATAGGTATTTAAGGAATAAAAGAATGACGAGAGTAAGATTAGGGCCAATCAAGGATATTAGTGGGAAGTTGTGTGTGGAGTCAGAGGAGATATGGGAAGCACTAAATGAATATTTTTTGACAGTATTCACTCTAGAAAATGACAATATTGTCGAGGAGAATACTGAGATACAGGCTACTAGACTAGGTGGGATTGAGGTTCACAAGGAAGAGGTATTAGAAATCCTACAGAGTATGAAAATAGATAAATCCCCT
Organism: Stegostoma tigrinum; assembly: GCF_030684315.1. NCBI lineage: Eukaryota > Metazoa > Chordata > Chondrichthyes > Orectolobiformes > Stegostomatidae > Stegostoma > Stegostoma tigrinum. Next base: position 112,489,184 of record NC_081356.1, read on the forward strand.
AGGCTGGATGGGATTTATCCTAGGATCCTCTGGGAAGCCAGGGAGGAGATTGCCGAGCCTCTGGCATTGATCTTTAACTCATCATTGTCTACAGGAATAGTGCCAGACAACTGGAGGATAGCAAATGTGGTTCCCCTGTTCAAGAGGGGCAGTAGAGGCAACTCTAGTAATTACAGACCAGTGAGCCTTACCTCAGTTGTTGGTAAAGTGTTGGAAAAGGTTGTAAGAGACCGGATTTATAATCATTTAGAAAAGAATAAATTGATTAGGGATAGTCAGCACGGTTTTGTGAAGGGTAGGTCGTGCCTCACAAACCTTATTGAGTTCTTTGAGAAGGTGACCAAACATGTAGATGAGAATAAATCGGTTGATGTGGTGTATATGGATTTCAGCAAGGCGTTCGATAATGTTCCCCACAATAGGCTATTGTACAAAATGCGGAGGAATGGAATTGTGGGAGATATAGCAGTTTGGATCAGAAATTGCCTTACTGAAAGAAGACAGAGGGTGGTAGTTGGTGGGAAATGCTCATCCTGGAGACCAGTTACTAGTGGTGTACCACAAGGGTCGGTGCTGGGTCCACTGCTCTTTGTCATTTTTATAAATGACCTGGATGAGGGTGTAGAAGGATGGGTTAGTAAATTTGCAGACGACACTAAGATCGGTGGAATTGTGGATAGTGACGAAGGATGCTGTAGGTTGCAGAGAGACATAGATAAGCTGCAGAGCTTTGCTGAGAGGTGGCAAATGGAGTTTAATGCAGACAAGTGTGAGATGATGCACTTTGGTAGGAGTAACCAGAAGGCAAAGTACTGGGCTAATGGTAAGATTCTTAATAGTGTAGATGAGCAGAGAGATCTCGGTGTCCATGTACACAGATCCTTAAAAGTTGCCACCCAGGTTGACAGGGCTGTTAAGAAGGCATACAGTGTTTTAGCTTTAATTAATAGAGGGATCGAGTTCCAGAAACAAGAGGTTATGCTGCAGCTGTATAAAACTCTGGTGCGGCCACACTTGGAATATTGCGTACAGTTCTGATCACTGCATTATAAGAAGGATGTGGAAGCTTTGGAAAGGGTGCAGAGGAGATTTACTAGGATGTTGCCTGGTATGGAGGGAAGGTCTTACGATGAAAGGCTGAGGGACTTGAGGCTGTTTTCTTTAGAGAGAAGAAGGTTGAGAGGAGACTTAATTGAAACATATAAAATAATCAGAGGGTTAGATAGGGTGGATAGGGAGAGCCTTTATCCTAGGATGGTGACAGCGAGCACGAGGGGGCGTAGCTTTAAATTGAGGGGTGAAAGATATAGGACAGATGTCAGATGTAGTTTCTTTACTCAGAGAGTAGTAAGGGAATGGAATGCTTTGCCTGCAACGGTAGTAGATTCGGCAACTTTAAGTACATTTAATTCATCATTGGACAAGCATATGGACGTACATGGAATAGTGTCGGTTAGATGGGCTTCAGATCGGTATGACAGGTCGGCATAACATCGAGGGCCGAAGGGCCTGTACTGTGCTGTAATGTTCTATGTTCTATAAAGTCCATGATGGCAATTGTCAGGCTTATGTCAACAGCCACACTGTAATACCTAGCACTGATTTTTTTTAAAATTCCACATGCATTTTATAAAGGCATTAAGCCTAACAAAGTTGATTCCCTTGCTGACTTTGAAAGCTCATTGGCAACTTTGTCAATTAATTGATAGTTTGAAATTTCTTTCACAGGTTGATCGTTCTTTGTCAACATTGATAGTTCTTTGACAGCTTGATGCTCTTTCCAAAGGACACTTGACCTTTCCCAAAAGAATTGCTTCCCACTGACAAACAATATCTTACTTCCAACAAAGGGCAGCTTATCTCCTTTGAAAGGTCTCTCAGGACCCGTTCCAGAGAGGTAGCTTACCATTCTAGAGGAATAAATTGCATAACCAAGAAAATACACAATCAATAGACCTGCAATGAACTATTCTGGTTTGTGTAGGTTACGTTCCATATGAGAGGGATGCCAAAACAAGACTTGAGTGGAGAAACATAGAACATAGAACATGCACGCTTATTGTTTAAAAATTGTTTAAATCTGCTTCTGTGAACTGTACCTGCCTCTTCATGGTGGCATATATTTCAGTCACAGTGTAGATTTGCAATGCACCTGATAAATAGTCGTGTTTCATGTTATACAATAACATGATTCAAAGCAGTTGAAACTTTTGGCATTTAACAATGCAAAGGTGCTAATGGTTTATTAACTTCTGTCTCCCAAATAGGAATAAGTTTTATCCTGCTGAGCTTTTAAAAATGCTTAAATAATTTCTCTTTTCCTTTCTCTCTGTATTTTGAGTTGTTTCAATCCCTGGCATTTAAACAAAACCTACAACCACGACTACATCTTCTAACCTTCCAACCAAACAAAGTTAACAATTCAGACATCCCAACAGGCACCACTACTCTCCTGACTGCAGGGTCATTCAATTTAACTTGTGACAGTTCCAAAACATCACAGCAGTGGGGGATGGGGGTGTGAAGTAAGGCAGGAATGTGATGGATTTTATGCAGTTGAAAGTAGGGAGGGATATGGGTGCTGGAGCGATTAAATGACAGAGATGTCATGGAGCAAAAATCAAAGGGAATGATAATGGTTGTGGTAAAGAAACAGAGTATCTGTCTAGAGCAGAGATAGTGGGAACTGCAGATGCTGGAGAATCCAAAATAACAAAGTGTGGAGCTGGATGAACACAGCAGGCCAAGCAGCATCAGAGGAGCAAGATGCTGCTTGGCCTGCTGTGTTCATTTGTCTGGAGCAAGTGTGAATGGCAGATAATCAACAGTTTGGCATGAAAGCAAGGTGGTGAATTAAAATGGCAAGCAACCAGAAGCTGGGGATCATGTTTGTAGATTGATTGCTCACCATTTTAAATCACCACCTCTCTGCTGTGGTCACATTTTTGTCGTCAGTTTGCAGCAGTTTGCACTGTAGAGCTTTCTGGACTTAATGTTGAGTTTAAAGTTTCAGACTATGGGCTCTGTCTCTTATTTTGATCCTTTCTGTCATGTGCTAGTCTGAATTTCATTTACAGGTTTTACTTTTCTTTCAGATGGGAATATATTCATCTGCCTTTCACATCCACTCTGGATAAAATGGACCCTTTTTTTAATCTCTATGATCCTATTTATAATCTTTTTTAGCTTTGATTGTTTTTTGATTACAAATAAAATTAAGTACAATTCTTGTGAAAACTTGTTTGCAGGTAAGTGAGTGGTTTATTTTCCCATCAGTTATTTTAACTCCCGAAAGCTCAATGACAACTTGCACTTATTTCATGCTTTTAACACAGTGAAATATCCTCAGAAAACAATGAGACAAAAATTGTTACAAGCCAAAGAGGAGTGATTGTGATAGGTGACAAAACAATCAGTCAAAGATGTAGGTTTTGTGTAATCTGTTTAAAGGAGATGGAGTTAGCGTTGCCTTAGCCATAGATTAGGTAAAAGAAAAGTTGCCATTGTCCTACTGGATCATATGACTGCTCTCTTGTTAGACAGATGGAGAGAAATCTGGTGATGGTTTAACCTGAGGGTCACTGTGCTTCAGACAAGGGGTGAGGTGGGAAGGAAGGAGCAACATGAGCCAGTGTGGGAAATGAACTCTGCATTGCAAACCAGCGTTCCAGCCAACTGACCCAATGAACAATTCCCCATTCCCCACAACTGAACTAACAAATGGGTCAGGTACATCTCTGATTTGGAATGGTAGAAAAAGGTTAGAGTGTCTACCAGCTACTCAGCAGGGACTTCAAACAACTCACAAAATGTAGCTGCATTCGGCATTCATTCTATGGAGCTGATTACTGAAATGTTGTGATATCGCTGAATCATCTCAGATTTACAAACATGAACATTCAACGATTATAAAAAGATACTGTGCATGAAGACATACTTTCATCACAGAGCAATCTGATAAGTATTTAACAGCGACTGCAGATGGAGAATGATCAGGTACGTTACCTGTAGATTTATGTAATATTACAAAAAGATTCTTGATTAACATAATGTATATGAAACCTAATATTAGGGAAGGAGACTTCACAATATCATAGAGGTACTGAGGCAGCACATTCCTGTATATTAGCCTCCATCGGTTGTTACCTGTAAGGTGCAAAAGAGCAGAAGGTGAGATTTCTCATTTGGGATTTGTGGGATTAGAGAACAACATCTGAGGATCCTAAGAAAGTTGGTCTGTAAATTTATTCACATTCAAGAGGTGATTTCTATACTGTCTGAGGAATAGAATTTGCTGAACATCAGAGAAGTCAACGCTGTAGCTGGGTAGAGGTAAAATGAGCACATCATATTTGAAGATAATAGAATGTGAGGCTGGATGAACACAGCAGGCCAAGCAGCATCTCAGGAGCACAAAAGCTGACGTTTCGGGCCTGGACCCTTCATCAAAGGGGTCTCTGATTGCTCTGATGAAGGGTCTAGGCCCGAAACGTCAGCTTTTGTGCTCCTGAGATGCTGCTTGGCCTGCTGTGTCCATCCAGCCTCACATTTTATTATCTTGGAATTCTCCAGCATCTGCAGTTCCCATTATCTCTGATACTATTTTAACATCATATTTGAAGTTACGATTAAGTAGAGAGACCACAGGAGAAAGAAGCCAGAATTTAAGGACATTAAACATTCTCCATTTTTATAATTTAGTTGTAAGAAAAGGGGACAGTTTGGTCTCAAACATAGATTACTGAGTGTTTACTATAATCAAACCATACAAAGTATTAAGTGACATTGATATAGTTAATCTAGAACATAATATCAAAGACTTCAGGCCAAAGCAAAACCTGATGAAAAACTTGTTTAGGTTAGGTGGCAGGAGGAATTTGTTTGCTAAAGCAGGGTCATGGATTAGCAATTTTTTGCTCATTCAAGAGTCAGGTGTGACAAAATGGCTCATCAAGGCCATATTTCTTCTGATGTACGAACTAGAATAGTGCTTTCATCTGTAAATGTTATGTCCATGGAGTTTAAAAAAAATTCATACATTAACTGCTTTATTCTTCAGGTTCAGTCCGAAATAAATGAGATATTCAACAGAAGAGAATTGGATGCAAGCAGCCATCAGTTCAGGCCATTTCAGCAGTCTCCCATCTGTAATCATGAAGATGCTCAGCTGTTAAAGGTGCAGTGATACACAAAATTTCAATAACAATTTCTTTAGTAATTGGACAGAATTCTGTTAAATTTGTAACTCTGCGCAATGGCCTTCTGTAATTGATAATCTCTTCCTCTAAGACAATCACTGACCGTGCCACACATAGCTCAACTGTTTTCCTCATTTCATCTTCAAATTCTAAGACAATCGATAATAATTGGGCAATACCTCCATGTGAAACTTTCACCCTTTAGTATCTTACCTAAAATAGCTATTAATAACGTGTTACTCCAATGAGGGATACTTCTCTGAAGGCCATCACAGTTCAATTAAGTCTTTGAGAAAAGTAAAATGCTCCTGATGCTGGAATTCTGTAATAAAAATACAAAATGCTGCAAATTTTCAGCAGGTCAAGCAGCATCTGTAGAGAGAGAAAAACAGAGCTAACAAGTCACATTTTCCCATCATGAGGCATGACTGATTCCTCCAGGACTGCCTTGTCTCTTTGGGAGTGGCAGGTTCCCCATCTTCTTGTCACCATGCCTTCGGCCATGAGGGTCAATGGATGGAGTGCATATTCAGAGGGCCCTAAGGATGCTGGGCCTGGGTCTCCATAACAGTGCCCAGCCTGTCCATGGCGGAAGTCAGAAGATTGCATGCTTGAAGCATTTGGGCCCTCATAGTGTCACTGCAGCCTCTGGTCAATGACGGCCATTGTGTCCAAGAAGTCATACTTTTGGCTGCTTCTGTTCCTCCCTGTGCAATCGGAAAAAGTCCTTGATTGCTGACTCCACAAGACCTTCTGTCCTACCTGGGGCAGAGCAGGGGCCTGGTCTTTGGCAGTTCTCCACGTGCCAGCAGACTGGGATCTGTCTTCCTCAGCCAACTGTGGACATGAAACAGGGAGGTACACATCAATTTTGTTTTAGCGTAGGAATTGCCTTGTGCTGGAGCAGTCTATTCTCTGCAGTGACTTTAAATACTGTGCATTTTGTCCTTTTTTTATGAAGACAGAGGTAATGCACAGTCTGCTCAAGGTCAACAGAGTTAATAGCTTGTGAGGTCTTGTGTTCTTTTTTAAAGTTGGAAGAATAGAAGCAGCATGAATGGGTGGTTTCAAGGTCCCACAAAACCAGGAATTTTAGATTTAGCTGAGATAATAGGAAATGCAGATGCTGGAGAATCCAAGATAACAAAGTGTGGAGCTGGATGAACACAGCAGGCCAAGCAGCATCTCAGGAGCACAGAAGCTGATGTTTTAGGCCTAGGCTCTTCATCAAAAATGGGGAGGGGGAGAGCATTCTGAAATAAATAGGGAGAGAGGGGGAGGCGGACCGAAGATAGATAGAGGAGAAGCTAGGTGTAGAGGAGACAGACAAGTTAAAGAGACGGGGATGGAGCCAGTAGAGGTAAATGTAGGTGGAGAGGGAGGGAGGGGATAGGTCAGTCCGGGGAGGATGGACAAGTCAAGGGGTCGGGATTAGGTTAGTAGGGAGGAGTTGGGGGTGGCGCTTGAGGTGGGAGGAGGGGATAGATGAGAGAAAGAACAGGTTAGTGAGGCAGGGACAAGCCGGGCTGGTTTTGGGATGCAGTGGGAGGAGGGGAGGCTTTGAAGCTTGTGAAATCCACATTGATACCATTGGGCTGCAGGGTTCCCAAGTGGAATATGAGTTGCTGTTCCTGCAATCTTCGGGTGGCATCGTTGTAGTACTGCAGGAGGCCCAGAATGGTCATGTCATTGAAGGAATGGCAGGGGGAGTTGAAATGGCTTGCGACTGGGAGGTGCAGTTGTTTATTGCAAACCGAGCGTAGGTGTTCTGCAAAGCGGTCCCCAAGCCTCCGTTTGGTTTCCCCGCTGTAGTGAAGGCCAAAACGGGAGCAGCGGATGCAGTATACCACATTGGCAGATGTGCAGGTGAACATATGCTTGATGTGGAAAGTCTTCTTGGGGCATGGGATGTGGGTGAGGGAGGAGGTGTGAGGACGAATTTGGCGGGTGAGGGTGTCAGTGGAGGGGGACTAGTCAGGCCTGCGGGACAGGAAGAAGCGGACAGCTTTTAGGCCATCTGCATGGGGAATAAGGTGTATAGGGACTGGATGGCCATGGTGAAAATGAGGTGTTGGGGACCGGGGAATTGGAAGTTCTGGAGGAGGTGGAGGGCATCGGTGGTATCATGAATATAGGTAGGGAGTTCCTGGGCCAAGGGGGAGAAAATAGAGTCCAGATAGGTGGAGATGAGTTCGGTGGGGCAGGAGCAGGCAGAGACAATGGGTCGACGAGGGCACGCGAGTTTGTTGATTTTGGGAGGGAGACAGAAGTGGGCAGTGCGGGATTGGGGAACGATGAGGTTGGAGGCTGTGGGTGGGAGGTCACGTGAAGTGATGAGGTTGTGGATGGTTTGAGAGATGATGGTTTGGTGCTCGGAGGTGGGGTCATGATCCAGCTGGTGGTAGGGGGAGGCGTCGGAGAGTTGGTGCCTGGCCTCAACGATATAGAGTTCAGTGCACCATACTACAACTGTGCCTCCCTCGTCCGCGGGTTTTATGGTGAGGTTGGGATTGAAGTGGAGGGAGTAGAGGGCTGCACATTCTGTGGGGAAGAAGTTGGAGTGGGTGAGAGGAGTGGAGAGTTTGAAGCGTTTGGTGTCTCGACGGCAGTTGGAGATGAAGAGGTTGAGGACAGGTAGGAGGCCTTGGGGTGGTGTCCAGGAGGAAGGGTTGTTTTTTTGGGTCGGGAGAAGGGCTCAGTAGAGGGAGGGTTAGGCTCCTGGTTAAAGAAATAAGAGTGGAGGCGGAGGAGGCAAAAAAACTGCTCGATGTCCAAACGTGACTGGTATTTGTTGATGTGTGAGTAGAGGAGGACAAAGGTGAGCCCCTTGCAGAGGACTGACCATTCATCCTCAGTACATTGGAAGCCTGGGGGGATGGTGAAGACTCGGCAGGGCTCAGTGTTGCTGTCTCCTCTGCAGCTGCTGGCTGTGGAGGCTGTGGGCAGAGCGATGTTGGCATCGGCTGTGGGTGGGGTTGCATCAGTGCTGGTGGACGGAGTAGCAGTGGTGTTATCAGCATCAGTGGTGGGCTGGGTTGCATCGACACCTTTTGATTTTTGTTGAAAAAAGACACATTTAGTCCGAGCAGGCAGTTCCTTGAACAATCAGAGTCAGCCTGGCAGGTTTAAAAGTTAAACAAAGCATGGTAGTTAACTGTCAATTATTATTAGTTGGTGCATTGCCCATGACAATGCCTCTACAATCAACGCTCATGCAATTTAAATGCTGTTTTACTGCTTGCTTTGATATTCTTGTGAATTGTACCAATGAGTTCTAGAAGAAAGGTTTTGACAAGCCTTTTCTCAGCAATACGTAATGTTCTATACTAGCAACAGGTTACCTGATTCTTATTTTCTAAAAACAACGATGTAGTTTAATAATAGGAAGGCGATTTTTCCATAATTTTCTGATCTTATTTCAAAATTAATGTTGCTGTGCATATCCTCAGTGATTTTGCTTTTGGTATATTTTAGGGCTGGAACAGTCTAGGAATTTCTCCTCAAGATTCCAATATAGAGTCTTGTACATCTGCTGATAAGACTGATCTGATGGATGAACCTCATGTCAATAAGATGAATGAAGGCTTAATTCAAAATGACAGCTCACTTCTCCGCTCTTCAGAAGGTAGTTTGGTGTCTCTGATGCCAGTAAGCTTACTTAAAGAACGCCCATTAGAAAACAAAACCCTTCAGCATACGAGCAATCAAATTGAATATAAAACATCTTTTCCAGTTTGTGGTTTAGGTTTCCCATGCCATCCTGCAGCACTGTCGTCCAAATTAAACTTAAACTCCTCTCCTACTAAAAAAGCTGTAAGTAGCCACAACAGAAGTGAGGTGCATTTGCTGCAATATAATGATGAAAGTCGGACAATATTAGAGAAAATTTGCATTGCCGGTGAACAGATGAGGCTGCAACCGGAAAGATCACAGAATTGGGAGCTGATTCTTGATTGTGAAATTAAGCGCCTTCAAAATGTTGCTTGGCTTACAGGTAAAGTAACTGCTGAAAGGTCGACCCAAACCCCTCAAGAAATATCTGTTTGCCTTAGAAGTTTAAATCTGGAAATCAAAGTAGACAATAAAGAGAAGACCTTAGAACTAGAAACTCTTGTGACTAGGTTACAGAATGCTATGGCAGGTTTCAATGTAGATCTTCACAGGCAACTGGACAAAGAAAGTGATTTCAAAGGCCCACACCATTGGAACCACTGTACCAAAACTGGAAACAACTCAGTGATTTATGACAACCTAAAGGAAGAAGGAACAAATGAATATATTTTTCATCAGGAAAAACCTGACAGTATTTCAAGTCATGAGTCAACTTTAGAAAGGGCCAACAATGTTTGTCATATGGCGAAACAAAAGGGGTACTCTAATAGGATGGTAGAGGATGAGTTTAGTGCTCCTGCAGATGGATATGCCTCCTGGCTTCCCTTATCAGAATATCGCAATCGTATATTAAATGGATTGAAGTTAAAGGATGAGAAATCAGATGTTCAGTCAGCAGCTGGCAAACTCACAGCAACTTTTGATTCTGTCCTGCAGGAAAATGCAGAATGTAAATGCTTAATTTCTAAGTTGGAAGAAGAAAAAAGAACACTTCAGGCTCAATTTAATGAAATGGAGGTGAAAAGGAAGATTTGCATTGAAGAGTTCAACTCATTACTTTGGAGGCATGAGGATCTCCAGAAACAAAACCAAGAACTTGAAGCAGAAAGACAGCAACTAATCATCGAAAAGGAAAGCTTTATAAGATTGGTAGATAAGATGATGGAGGAAAAAGAAGATTTACTCTCTGTCATTGGAGCAAAAGAAACAGTTCTGCAGTTAGAGAAGACAAAGGAAGCGGTGCAGGCTGTCAATACAAATGCATTGCAGTTTGAGAATCTGCAAATGAATCAAAGTATAAATGAATTACAGAAAGAGATAACGTTCTTGAGAAATGAGCTGGAAAAGGCTAGTTGTGAAATGCAATGTACGAAAGCAAAGTATGCAGTCATGAGGTCAAAAAATCTGATGCTTTTCCAACTTGTCAAGGAAGTGAAGAACAAGAATTACAAGCTGGAAAAGTCTTTGCAAAATTCTGTTACTGCAAGCAAGTGCCCAAAGAAAGATGTCGACGTAAAAATAGAGGAGTCAACTATGAAGGAGGGATCCCTGAATGAGATAGATCAAGAGTATCATGGGAAGAACTTGGCTGAAAGTTGCTCAAGTGATCTGGTCAAGAAGTGTGCAATGATGTCAAAGGTTGTGGAGATACTTACTGAGGAGAATCAGGTTCTCAACCAGGATCTTGAGAAATACATAAAAGCCAATTTAAAGCTAGAGTGCATTGTGAGAATGCTGAATGAAGAGTGGCAGCTGTGGGGAAAACATGCATGGAGCACAGAGCAAGAAATGAATTTCCTGCATCCGGAAATGAGGAAAGTGCATGCATCTTATCTAAGCGATATTAACAATGCTATTCAGTTTTCTCACCAAAGAAAGGAAGATGAGATGCCAGATAATCAGCTCAATCTTTCAGACATATCCTTAAATGTAACAGATCTTTCAATTAGTGATGGTTCCGAGATGGCATTCTGCAGCAGTCCGAAAGGTACGACATTTGCTAAATCATTAAAGTTTATCAGCATTTTCTTAATTTTATCCACGTAGAATAAAAAGGCAGATTTATAGACAGTGATTTTATACTGATTGCAGAGTGTGCTTAATGCCTACAACAGTCCAGTATGCCACAGATTCATATTAGTCATCCTTACACTTTTAAAGAAAATTAGACAATAATTGAAAATTGACAATTAACTAAATTTAGATGCTACATAGTGGACAGTGTTTGGTGCCATTTGACTTGAGTGAATTAAAGAGAAATGATTTTATTCTAGCAACTTTGTTCTTGCTCTTTGATCTTAAGCTACTTAAAGAATAACTTGGAACAAACAACATTGGTAGAACTACAATGAAGTTTCTGCACAGTCAGTATGAGGATCTAGTGGCTAAATTAGAAAGCAGAAAAACAAAGGTTATAACCTTTGGAGTATTAACTGAACTGAGTGCAAAATGGCACAGTGTACTTAAAATTAGAGAGAGGATCACATGTCTCAAAGTCTGGTGAGGTACAAGTGGGTTTCCATCAGTGGGTCACTGGCACCCGTGCGGGGGAAAATGGGTGCTGTAACATTGGACAAGACATTACATTTGACAAGCAATGTATTTGCATGGATGGAGGATTGGTTGACTAGTAGAAAGCAAGGAATATGGGGTAAATGTGTGTTTTTCTGGTTGTCGGTCAGTGCATAGTGATGTACCTCAGGGATCAGTGTAGAGACTGCAATTATTTACAATTTACAGAGATAATTTGGAGTTGGGGTCTAAATGTGGTGTGTCAAAGTTTGCAGATGACACCAAGATGAGTGGTAGAGCAAAGTGTGCAGAAGACACTGAAAGTCCGCAGAGGGATATAGATAGTCTAAGTGGGTGGGCAAAGGCCTGGCAGATGGAGTACAATGTTGATAAGTGTGAGGTCATCCATTTTGGTAGGAATAACAGGAAACTGGACTATGGTTTAAAAGGTAAAAAATTGTAGCACTCTGCTATGCAGAGGGAGTTGGGTGTCCTTGTGCATGAATCGCTAAAAGTAGGATTGCAGGTGCAGCAGGTAATTAAAAAGGCGAATGGAATTTTGTCTGTCATTGCTAGAGGGATGGAATTAAGTGATGTAAGCTTGGTGGATTTGGTAATAGTGTTAATCAAGGATGGCATTTGTGCAATAGTTAGAATGTTTCAGAGAATCGTGGTGCAGAATCAGTTTGGATAGAGAGGACATATAGGGAAAAAATCATTAGTGGAATGGTTTACAGGCTCCCTGTGAGTTGCCATAATGTGGGACAAAATATATAAGAAGAAATATTAGACATATTGTAGAAACCTTGATGAGCAGTTCATTGAATTTATAAGTTCCTAGAGAAGCATATTTTCAAACTGACCAGATAGTGGATGATGAGAGATAATGGGAACTGCAGATGCTGGAGAATCCAAGACAACAAAATGTGAGGCTGGATGAACAAAGCAGGCCAAGCAGCATCTCAGGAGCACCTGAGATGCTGCTTGGCCTGCTGTGTTCATCCAGCCTCACATTTTGTTGTCTCAGATAGTGGATGATATTAGTTTTGGTATTGCATAACGTGACTGGATTCATTAATGACCACAGGGTCAAGTGCATCTTGGTAGCAGCAACCACAATATGTTTAAATTTTGTGCCTAGTTTGAAAACGAGAAGTAAGGGTCTAAGGCTAGTATTTTAAACCTAAATAAAGGCAACTATATGGAAATGTAGCTGACCTAACTAATGTGAACGGGCATACTAAAGCTGGGAATAGCTCAACAGAGACACACAGTGGCAGACAGCTAAGGGGATATTTCAAAACTCTCAAAATAAATATGCTCCTCACAATAAAGCAAATTTCCGAAGGGAGAATGCATCATCTGTGATTGATGAAAAAAACGGTTAGGGGAAATATCAAACTTGAGGAAAAGCACAAAACTGCACAAAGATAACTGATCAGGATATGAAGAATAGCAGAGAACATAATAACAGAAAGCAAAGGATTATGCAGAATTTGAAAAGGAGAAGGGAAACTGAGTGTTGGTCCTTCAGAGAGTAGAAATGAGGAGTTAATAATCAATAATAAGGAAATGGAAGATGAAATGCAGAGTTATTTTCTGAATCACAGAATTCCAGAATTGTTATGGCGCAGAGTGAGGCACATGGTCGATTGTACATGTCCTGGTTCTATTCCCTAGTGGCAATCTCCTGCCTTTTCCTTGTATCCCTGCATACCTTTTCTATCTAAAAAAATTATCCAATATATATTAACTACTCACTAAGTGAAAAAGATTTTTCATGCATTACCCTGTCTTCATTTGCACAACACTTTATGCCTCCATTTTTATTTCTCTTCTATAAGAGGGAACAGCTTCTCTATACCTACTCCATCCAGCCCCTCATGATTTTGGAAACCTCTATCAAATCTCCTTTCCATGTCCTCTCCAAGTAGAACAGTGTTAACCTTCTTCAATCTCTCTTCTTAACTGAAGTTTCTCATTCCTGCAACCATAGCTGTAAAACACTTCTGCCCTCTTCCCAATGCATTCACATCTTTCCTATAACATGGCATCCACAATGGTACACAACATTCCTGCTGAGGCCTCACAAAAGTCTTGTACAAGTCCATTGTCATCTCCTTGCTTTTGTAATCAATGCCTCCATTAATAAAACTGAGAACTATGCTCTGTATTAACTGCATTTTCCATCTGTCCTACTGCATTAAGTGATTTGTGTACCTATTAATCTAAGTTCCTCTGCTCCTGCACCCTCTTTAGAATTGCACTCCTTATTTTCTATTGTTTTTCAATACACTTACAACCAAAATACATTATGTCACACTTCTCTGCATTGAACCCCATCTGCCATCTATCTACCTAATTCACCAAGTTGTCAGCATTCTTTTGGAGTTCCAAACTGTCCTCCTCACAGTATACACAGTTAATTTTTTCCAAGTTTAGTGTAATCTACAAACTTTGCAATCACGCCCCACACATCTAAATCTAGATCATTAATAATCAGATTGTTAATTGATCATTAATCTAGGCCCTAAATACTGACCAAAAACTTATACCTCTGAAACTCCACTACAAATCTTCTTCCAGCTTGAAAAGGATCCATTAACCATTACTTTCTGTTCCTTAACACTCAGTAAATTTTGTTTCTAAATTTTACATTTTGCTTCACTTCAGCATGGATGATGTAGAAAAGAAATTCCAGTAAATCAGAAGGCAAGAGGGGAAGAGAATAGAATTTCATCCAAAGATCTTAGAAATGGCTGCGAATGAAGTAATAGATGGGTTGGTGTTAATTTTCTAAAATTAGCTACATTCAGTAAACGTCCCAAATGAAAAGACACAAATATAGCCTCTCTATTCAAAAGGGGAGGGCAGCAGAAAGTAGGAAACATCTGTCATGGGAAGGCGTTTTAATAAATCATTAAAGGGATTGTAGCTGTGCCTTTAGAAAAAGCATGGACCAATCAGGAAAGTCAGCATGGTTTTGTCAAAGGCAAATCATGATGAAACAATTTATTGGAGATCTTTGAAGGAGTAAAAAATGCTGGGAATAAAGGGCAGCTTGTAGATACACTGTACTATTTTTATGCTTCCAGAAGACATTTGATAAGAGAAATGTCAAAGGTTATTCTGGAAAATAAAAGCTTAGGATGTCAGGGAAACATACTGATATAGATAGAAGACTAGCTGGCAGGTAGAACACAGACACTATGCGTTAATAGCTCATTGTGCGAATGTGATTTTAATCTTCTTGCCAAAGTGAGCAACTTCAGATTTTTCCACATTATACTCCATCTGCCATATTTTGCCCACTCATTTAAACAAATTATAATGATCTGCATCCTTATGACCTCTACACAACATCACTTCCTACCTATCTATATGTCTTTCACAAATTTAACTACCAGAACTTCACTTCCCTAATCTAAGTCATTAACGTAAATTATGTAAAAGTCTGAGGCAAAGCACAGTTGCCTACAAGACTCCACATGTCACATCCTGCCAAATAAAATAAAAGACATAGTCGTTGTTTTCTGCCAATCAGCCAAACTACCAACCACACCAGTATGTTATGCTCTATACCATGAGCTCTTAGTTGTGCAAAAAACATTTGTGTGCTTTCCTGTGAAATAGCCTACTCCTGTGATCGTTCATATGTTTCAATTTTAAACTCTCATGGCAAACGTTGTATTTAATACCTTCCTGTCAAATATTCAAACCTTCAGTGGACAGGCATCTCCAATTCTGAATCATGTCAGATCCATCCTGCTCTTAACAACTGAGCTGTGCGATGGTAATCCTCTGAAAACATAGCCAGTCAATAGAAAGAGTCCACAGTCATGAAAGCTAGTAAATTTGAAAAACACAGAAGAGGTTAAAAAGTAACATGTACATTGATAGCTAGTAATTTGTTTGTCATCTGTGAACCATTCAGATTTTGATAACTATATCATCAAAATCCCTAAAATAAATTATAATCCATTGATCCCTTTCAATCTAAAAGTGGACCTGGATATTTTAGGGGATTTTCAGCACTACATTTAATTATTTCTTCTGTCTATTATTCTGCAGTTCAAAGCAATATTGATGAGACTGGACGAGAATTTAAGGAACTGCATGAAGAGCAAAAATACAGAAACACAATCCAGCAAGATGGGACAATCTCACCACACAGCACAGCGGCCACAGAATGGTTAGAGAACTGAGTTTCAAAACATTAGCTTATCATCACTGCAGGATGACACAAACTTCTTAAGATGCACAGAGACCAATAGAAACTAACAACGATAGACATGGGTCAGTAAAAATATACATAAACAAAGAATTGCTTAGGCTTTCCACATGGCCAAGGAATGTATGTGGGTGATAACTAGGCTGCTATTTGATCACTGGAAACTTGACAGAACTAAATTAACAGAAAAGACTAGTTTTGAATTCACTGCAATTTGTTTCCAGCCTAGACTGAAATTATGCTTGAAGCCTTTGGAATGCTGTGGAAGTCCTTTAGAGTTGACAGAATGTAAATAGGGATGGACAAGTTTTAGTTCCAAGATCAGATTGGAGAAGTTGGTTTAGAGCAAAGTATATTCAAGGGATGTTTAATAAAGGTGTAAAAGATTATGTCAGGCTTAGATATAGGATCAAGTGACATGAATTTAAGGCTTCAGGCAGGAAATACAGGGGCATGTTCAGGAAGAATTGTTTTACACAGTAAATGGTAAGTATCTGGAACTCATTGTACACGTGGTGATGGAAACAGAATTCATCAATGTTTATAAAAGGAAATTAGATAAGAACTTGAAGGAAATATATTTGCAAAGGTACAGGAATCAAATTGGAGAGCGGGACTGACAGGATTGCTCTACGAGGAGCTGGCACTGACTTGATGGGCTAAACTTGATACACAGTACACAACTTTACATTTATGACTCCACTTATTTATATCAGGCTAGTTGTCCAATTTTAACTTGGCTAAATCGAGCACCAGCAAAGCAGGAATCACTAGAGAATTGGGCCAGGAGCTTAAAATGGCCATTGCAATAGCTGTAGCTACTTTGAAATGGCAATTGCTAGATGTCTGGATCACCCACTGTGAACCTTACAATATCTAGCTGGTGTGCCATGAAATACCCTGATTATCATTTCAGATAGATTTGAGCAATGATTCTAGCCATGGAGCACAAGAGGATCCAAAATGTTACATTCTTAAATTTATTTTTGCGGACCCAATAGCATAGCAGTAACTTCACTGAGCCTACAGCAGCCACTAAGGTCACTACCTTGAGTCCATGATGCGGCACCGCTAAGTTGTCATTACACCCTCATTTACCTTGCCAGGCAGTCCTTGGTCTAATCAAAAGCTGAAAGCATCAGAAAAGCCTGCAGGTCCAAGAATATCCACGGAGAGTGAATAAAGTCAATGCTTCAGGTTAGTGATCTTCAACATGAGGCCATAGACCTGAAACATTAATTCTTGCTTCTCTCCCCAGATGCTGCTAGGCCTGATGAGAGTTTTGAGCATTCCTTGTTCTTGATGCAGATTTTCATCATCTACAGTCTTCTGCTCTTTGGACAGCTTTTAGGTTTCCAGCCATTGTGTTCACCCAAATTTAGAATATTACATGGAGCACCCATTAGCCACTTACAATCATTGGCATAAGTTATAATGCCCTTCCTGTACAAATAAGTGAATTGATGCCTTATTTAGAACAGCCATGTGGAAATTAAATTAAATGCTGCTGGAGCAGGCAGGTGGGATTAGTTTAGTTTGGAATTATGATCGGCATGGACTGGTTGAACCATGCTGTATGACTCTAAGACTCAATGACTAATGTGAATAATTATTCATATTTAGGAACATTATGATTAAAAATAAATTGTATATCAGTTTTATAAGTATCATCACATGGGTTGAAAGTTCAATGGCAAATAATCAGATAGTTTTCTTATGGTATATTCTTTAACTTTAGGAAAACATGGAACACTGTAGGTGGATCAGGGGATGCATCACAAATAATGAAAGATCCAAACTTACCTTTACTCTGTACCAAGCAGCATTATCATGGATTCAATGGGAAAAGCGCTTCCCCCCATTTAGAAAAGGAAAGTAATTGGAGGTCCCAGAATTTGGAGTGTGGTTTCGATGCGACACTGAAGGTAATTTGTTAATTCCTAGTGGTTGTGAGAGAACTGGATGATTATCCTTACTTTTTTGTACTGGGTTTAATCTTGGGAAACAGAGTTTTAGATCTGAAATGCTTCAACTCAATGCTGAATGCAGAAGACTGTAAGGTGCTGTTCCTGAAGCTACTGTTGAGCTTCACTGGAACAGTTCCTCAGGCCACGAACAGAGATGTCCGGGCGAGAGGTAACTGATTAATTAACATGACAGACCATTAGAAGCTCAAGATCATTCTTATAGACAGAACGAATGTGCTCCATAAAGCAGTCATTAAATCTATATTTGGTCTCCCCAGTGTAGATGAGGCCACATTGTGAGCATCGAAAACAGTAATCTAAAATGAAAGAAATCCAATTGAAGTGCTGCTTCACCTGGACGGAATATATAAGGGCAGATATTACAGCTCCTGTGTTTTCGTGAAAGAGAGCCATGAGAAGGGGTTGGTCTGATTAAGATGTGGATCAGGGTGTACAATATGCAAAGGGATGGGCAGGAGAAATGGTGGCATCACACTGGAAGTGGCAGACGTGACAAGATGTGTTCTGTTGAACACGGAGGCTGGTGCAATGGAAAATGAAGGCAAGGGGATCTCTATCATGGTGCTGGGGAGAGTGACTCAGAATGTCACCATTTTAATGCACTCCGTATTTTTCACAGCATAGGTTTATTTTTATTACTGAATGAATAATTTACTTCAATATAACTCTTCTCTGTACCTTGAAAACATGTTTTGTTGTTATTTCAGTCCATTGATTTTTTTTGTCAAAGTTTAGAAACATTTTGGTTTCAGTATCAGGAGTTAATCAAAGAGCTTTAGGCTTTTTGCTTTACACAGCATTGTTTCAAGAAGGTAGTTTACCGTCAACTTCTCTGGGGCAACTAGTGACAGTAATAAATGCTGACCCTCACAATGGCACCAATATCCCATGAACAAGTAAACTATTGCATAGGCCTACATTGGATACATAGCATAGAAATGGCTCATTTGGCCAACCAATTCTATGCTGGTGTTTAATCCTTCTTCTGCCTTTCCTCATCTAAATTCAATATTGTAACTCTCAGTTCTCTTATTTCTCATTTTCTAATCTAGCCTCTCCTTAAATCCATTTACACTTTTGCTTCAACTGCTTTATGTGGTATGAAGTGTCACTATATTTCTTCTATACTTATATTTTGCTCTTTCCACATCAGTTTCATTCAACAGCATTTCCAACTGCTTTCAGAAGAGCTGACAAGCAATGTTATGAAATGACAAGCTGTGTGGCCAATTCAATTTTCACAATTATTTCTAAAAATTCCGAGGTATTCAAGTTCTCAGCAGCATTTCCAATTGCCCTCGGAAATTTTAGTCCCATGTGGCATCTAAATGTCCTGAAATCTCTACGATGCACTGTTACTTTCAAAGTGAGGTTGGGAAAGGAGTGGTAATGGGAATCTTTTTTGCTTAAATTCCTTGAGAAGCTTGTTATTTGGTCTAAGGGCAACAGGGGGTAATTTTAAAATCAAAGTTGCCAAACCCAAGCAATTTGCCACACCTTAGTGACAATGCCAGTGTCAGTTTAGAGAAAGGGAGTTTTGAGGTTTTAATTGGGAAAACATTTTGCTACCAGGGATTTTTGGGTGATAGCAGGCACTGTATATTAACATTGGCTGTTTGGTCACTTCTCTACACAGTGAGTCCAATAGCCCTTCAATGACCTGCACTCATTCAAGTGAAAGACAGGCCTAACTATGGCTGCCATATGCCTCAGATGTCATGTGCTATAGGCAGTCCTTACCATCCAGTGTGGTCAATGCCATCGACTGTGAAACAAGCTCACCACAAACCCAATTATACCATGCACAGTTAAAGGTAGCATCATGTGAGCAAAGTGGATGTTTGGGGATGCAGAAATTTCCTGTGTTAATTTTGATTAATAAAATTCAATTTGCACAACTGCAATAACTTTATTTCTCTTTTTTTTTGTTTTAAGTGAAAAATCACTTTTAAAGAGCCTCATTTCAGCTTTGATGCTTTCTCTTAATTGCTTCTCATCAAGCCCTCTAAATAGCATTGGCTCCTGACTAGGATAGGATTCCAGCTATATTTTGTACAGCTAACATCATCTTACTGAAGTATTAGAGCTGCACTGAAATTTATAAACATAAACCTATCACTGGAGTTACTTCACATATATTGATCCTTAACTGTAATCTGTTGGGTTAAATTGTGAGGTCGTCATAGTACCACAAGGAGCTCTCAGTAATTTGTTATAAAGCTCAGAATGTGTTAGTCATTAGAGGGTCATAAGGTGATGTCCCTCCCTATACTTGGGCGAGAAGGTCTGGGTACAAGTCTTAACTATCCTGGAGCTGTGTTGTTAATATGTCTGAGCAGAGTGATTCACATAACTGCACTAGTACAGAGGAACAAAGTTTATAAGTAAATTATTTTGGAAATATACATCTTCTATGACTGAAATAAATCCACTTATTCCATTTTAGTTTTCCAGTATCTTCACATTCTTGCAATAACTCGTTCACAATAATCTTGGCAGCGGCTGTTATTTGTTGAAAGGTATTTGTTTGCATTTATAGTAATCTTACATCACAAAAATAGATTACATTACATTGGAAATCCCTTAGATCCTGTACTGTTACTTGAAAAGGGTGCCAGCTGCTGGGTGTTAAGGAAAGTGAATATGCCAAAGTTGTTTCAATAATACCATTAAATGCCCTTGTGTTTTGTTTCATAATTATTTTTTGCTATTGCATTATAGACTCCAGATTTTCAAAGCTAAACCAAGAATAAGGGAGAAGTTCTGATCAGTCTGTGCACAAATTCCTGAAGAACAGAAACGTATGTTGACTATGGGCCAACTGAACACAATAATGGCATCTTGTGCAATATTCTTTTTTTTTAAATACTGCATGTAGCCCTGTACTTTATTTGTTGCAGAAATAAATCCCAGAAGTCTCATTTATTGAATGTTGAATGTGCAAGCAGAAGCAAGGTGTACTTGTCGAAAAACATATTTTGAAAATTTAACATTCAGCACTATTACAATAAACATTTTATATTTCAAACATGAGAAATGAAATAAATTGCTTTAGAAATTATGCTACATTTCAGAACATGAGTGCTTGCCAGTTTTTAAGGAACCTTTCTAAACAAAAGGAAATCTTCAACATACCAAAGAAATGGATATAAATAGTTAGAAAGGACAATTCCAGGTATCATGTATACTTGCATAAAAGACATGTTTTTGAGACATGTTTTAGTGTGGAAATGTAGATCAGGTCAGATATATGTAATATCCCTGAGGGTTTGAAATCCATACCATCTCTACCTGGACTTCAAGAAGGCCTTTGATAAGGTGCCACACAGGAGGCTGCTGAGTAAGATAAGAGCCCACGGTGTTAGAGGCAAGGTGCTAGCATGGAAAAAAGATTGGCAGTCTGGCAGAAAGCATGACGAGTAGGGATAAAGGGGTCTTTCTCAGGATGGCAGCCGGTGATGAGTGGTGTTCCACAAGGGTCAGTGCTGGAACCCACAACTCTTAACTTTGTACATTAATGGTCTAGATGCAGGCATTCTGGCTAAGTTTGCAGATGATACAAAGATAGGTGGAGGGACAGGCAGTATTGAGGAGGTGGTGAGGCTGCAGAAGGATTTCGACAGGTTAGGAGAGTGGTCAAAGAAATGGCAGATGGAGTACAACGTGGGAAAGTGTTAGGTCAAGCACTTTGGTAAGAATAGAGGTATGGACTATTTTCTAAGTGGGGAGAAAATTCAGAAGTCTAAAGTGCAAAGAGACTTGGGAGTTCTAGCCCAGGATTCTCTCAAGGTAAACATGCAGGTTGAGACAGTAGCCAGGAAGGCAAATGCAATGTTGGCTTTTGTTTTGAGAGGACTTGAATATAAAAGCAAGAATGTACTGCTGAGGCTTTATAAGGTTCTGGTCAGGCCACACTTGGAGTATTGTGTGCGGTTTTGGGCCCCATATCTCAGGAAAGATGTACTGGCCCTGCAGCAGGTTCAGAGGAGGTTCAAGAGAATGATCCCAGGAATGGAAAGCTTAACATATGAGAACGTTTGAGGACTCATAGACTATACTCATTGGAGTTTAGAAGGATGAGGGGGAATCTAATTGAAACTTTCAAAATACTGAGTAGCCTGGACAGAGTGGGTGTTGGGAAGCTGCTTCCATTGGTAGGAGAGACTAGGGCCCAAGGGCACAGGCTTAGAGTAAAGGGAAGACCTTTTAGAATGGAGATAAGGAGAAACTTCTTCAGCCAGAGAGTGGTGAATCTATGGAATTCACTGCCACAGAAGGCTGCAGAGACCAGGTCACTGAGTACATTTAAGACTGAGATAGATAGATTCTTGATTATCAAGGGGATCCAGGGTTACAGGGAGAAAGCAGGAGAATGGGGTTGAGGAATTTATCAGCCATGATTGAATGGCGGAGCAGACTTGATGGGTCAAATGGTCTAATTTCTGCTCCTATGTCTTATGGGCTTACCAGTTCTGGAGAGCCGACAGGGCAGTCTCATTAGTTGTTGGCCTTGGTACTGAATTCAACAGGGCAGTTAAGAGTTGTAGAGACATACAGCATGGAAACAAACACTTTGGTTCAAATAGTCCCTGCTGGCCATGGTCCCAAACTAAACTGGTTCCAACTGTCTGCATTTTGCCTAAATCCTTACAAACCTTTCCTATTCAAGTGATTATCCAAATGGCTTTTAAATGGTGAAACTATACCTGCATCCATCACTTCCTCTGGCAGTTTGTTCCACACACTAACCACTCACTGTGTAGAAAAGTTGCCCTTCATAACCTTTCTAAATCTTTCTCCTCTCACCTAAAAAAATGTTCCCTAGTTTTGAATTCTCCCACCTTAGGCAGATGACATTTTCTCATTCACCTTGTCAATGCCCCTCATGGTTTTATAAATCTCTATACGGTCATCCCTCAGCCTCCAGTGAAAAAAGTTACAGCCTATCCAGTCTTATTTTTGTATCTCAAACCCTCCATTCCTGGCAATATCTGGCAAACTTTTTTTCTGAACCCTCTTCAGCTCAATAATATCCTTGCTATTACAGGGTGACCAGAACCACGCACAGTACTCCAGAAGAGGCCTCATCAACATACTGTACTACATCAACATGACATCCAACTCCTATACTCAAAAGTCTAGGCAATGAAGGCAAGTAAATGCCTTCTTAACCACCCTGTCTGCCTGTGACGCAAATTTCAAAGAATTATGTATCCTGAACCCTTAGGTCATTCTGTTCTACAACACTACCGTTACTTAAGCCATTTGCTTCTGATTGTTTAAATGAGGAAACAGCAATTGTGAAACAATCACGAGAAGGTTGCTGACAGTGAGCTTTCTAGATGACTGTCGACCATTTTCAGGATGGGGTCCCTCTAACCACCAGGTTCTTCCTCCATACTGAAACTTCTGTAGCTAATAAACCACGAACCCCTCCCCCAATATGAATGAAGCAAAAGGTCATGGGTTAACTGATACATTTGATATATGGGGATTGTCTTTTGTAGGAGATTCACTATTCATTGAGTACAATATACAGTACAATAACATATTTTATGGTTAGGAATAACAGTGTACATAGAGACATTTAGTGTACATATAGTGTGACTAACAAAATTGTATTTGAATTCTTTGTTGGATTTACAATGCTACTAAACTTACTGCCAATAGTAATTTTTTCCTCCAGTTATAAAATTCAATTGCAATCTCACTTTTGACCCTGTATTTGTAATGATATTTTTAATTTCTGTTTTATGACAATAGGCACTCTCACTGCAGTAGTTAACTGATACTTCAGACAGACACTGAATAATCATCTCATTCTCCTAAATACTGCTGATCCAGACTCAAAGTTATAACCACTACAGGATTTTCTTTTTTTTTAAACTGTAAATATTGTCAACTTTCTTGGTTTTCCATTTCCCAATTAAAAGAAAAACACAAGCAATCATTTTCAGGATAACAAGGTGTCAAGCTGGATGAACACAGCAGGCCAAGAAGTATCTATCATTTTCAATTTGCTTTTGGATGTAGTTTGACATTGAGGATATGATGCTCAAAATAGTTAGAAAGTAAAATGTGACAATTTCTATAAAAGGTTCCGAATCTACAATAAATGGACAATGTATGCTGGCCCAGCCAGCTGTGCCCACATCCCAAGACACAGCTTTTTTTAAAGAAAACGTCAGCTTTATTCTCCAATTATAACTTGAAATTTCCTTTCTACTACAATGTAGTAGTGAGGAAGAATATTGGCTTGGAAATCATGATGTGAAATTCGTATGGCTAGAGATAAGAAGCACCCAAAGGCAGAAAACGTTGCTCAGGGTTATCCATAAGATCATTAGATGTAAGTACAGAAGGTGGTCATTTGGCCCATCGAATCTGCTCTGCCATTCAGTCATGATTTTTTTCAACCCCGTTCTCCTGCCTATCCTCTGTAGCCCTGGACTCCCTTACCAATCAAGAACCTATCTATCTCGTCTTAAATACACTCAATGACTTGGCTCGGCTGCATTCCGTGGCAATGAGTTCCACAGATTCACCACCTTCTGACTGAAGAAATTCCTCCTCATCTCAATTCTAAAGTGTGGTCCCTTCACTCGGAGGCTGTACCCTTGGGTCATGGTCTATCCTATTAGTGAAAACATCTTCTCCACATTCCTATAGATTGGACGGTAGCAAATGTAATCCCACTATTTAATAAGGCAAAGAGAGAAAAAGAGATTTACAGATCGGTTAGCCTAACATCAGTATTTGGGAAAATTCTGGAGTCAATTATCAAGCAGGTGTTCACAGAACATTTGGAGAGAATTGATGAGATTGAACAAGCCGGAATAGATTTAAGAAAGGCAAATCAAGCTTGATAAATTTACTAGAGTTTTTGAGAATGTAACTAGTGGAATAGAAAATCTGTGGATGTGGTGCATTTGGATTTTCAGACTTTTGATAAGGTCCCACTTAAGAAGTTAGTGGGCAAAAATAATGCAAGATTGTGAATAATGTACTGGTATGGATTGATTTTTATTTGACGGACAGGCAACTGAGAGTGGGAATTATTGGTATTATTCTGAATGGCAGGCAGTGACTACTAGAGTATAGCAAGAATCAGCGCTTGGGCTATTCACAATATATACACATGATCTGGATGAGGGAACCAAATGCAAAATTTGCAAATTTGCTAATGTCACAAAACTGGGTGGAATGCAAAATGTGAGGAGGCGACTTAGACACGTTGAGTGAGTGGGCAAATACAGTGCAATCTGGTTAAATGTCACCACATATGCACTTTGGTGTAAAAACAAAAATGCAGAGTATCATTTAAATGCTCTAAAAAAAATCTGAATTTTTCACACACCAGTCAATGAATACATCAATTCCCTGATTGGGCAGACTAGAATCGGGGTCACAGTCTCAGATATATGGGGTCAGCCAGTTAGAACAGAAAGCAGGAAGGATTTCTGCACTTAAACAGCAGTGAGCCTCTGGAATTGCTTATCACAGGAGGCTGTGAAGGCCAAGTCACTGAATGTGTTCAAGAAAGGGTAGGTAAATTTTTAGATTTTAAAGTTGTCAAAGGGTACACAGAACATAGAACATTACAGCACGGTACAGGCCCTTCGGCCCTCGATGTTGTGCCGACCTGTCATACCGATCTCAAGCCCATCTAACCTACACTATTCCATGCACGTCCATATGCTTGTCCAATGACGACTTAAATGTGCCTAAAGTTGCCGAATCTACTACCATTGCAGGCAAAGCGTTCCATTCCCTTACTACTCTCTGAGTAAAGAAACTACATCTGACATCTGTCCTATATCTTTCACCCCTCAATTTAAAGCTGTGCCTCCTCGTGCTCGCCGTCACCATCCTAGGATAAAGGCTCTCCCTATCCACCCTACCTAATCCTCTGATTATTTTATATGTTTCAATTAAGTCACCTCTCAACCTTCTTCTCTCTAATGAAAACAGCCTCAAGTCCCTCAGCCTTTCCTCGTAAGACCTTCCCTCCATACCAGGCAACATCCTAGTAAATCTCCTCTGCACCCTTTCCAAAGCTTCCACATCCTTCTTATAATGCAGTGACCAGAACTGTACACAACACTCCAAGTGCGGCCGCACCAGTGTTTTGTACAGCTTCACCATAACCTCTTGGTTCCAGAACTCAATCCCTCTATTAATAAAAGCTAAAACACTGTATGCCTTCTTAACAGCCCTGTCAACATACGGTGAGAAAGTGTGAATACGTCACTGAGACAGAGGATCACTATGGACGTACTGAATGGCAGAGTAAACTTGAGCAGCCAAATGGTCTATTCCAGCTCCTGGTTCCAAAAATTCCTCCATTTTGTCTGTGCAAACAGTGATGCTTTCATTAACAGATTTTCCTTCTGGAAACCAATTGTCACCTCATTATCCACTGCTATTTCCTTTAAGTGCAATGACATCAGCATACCTAGATACTTCCTTTATTTTAATGTGTCAGTGGCATAAATAAACTTTTACCCACCCACCCTCAGAGTATGCAAGGTAATATCTGCTTGTCAGCTGATAATGTCACAGTAATGTCATAATTTCAGTTTAATTACTTGTTTCCACATATTAGCCTACACTGAGGGCTGTCTGGTATGGGTCATTTTCTCTGAAAGTCTCATGCAATCAATGCTTAATCCTCTGGGCTCTGTTGTTGGCCATTCAAGGGCAAGCTTGTCTAATGGGCGGTTAGCCACTTCAGTCAATGGTTTGTGTGTCCCCTCCTGCAGTTTCCCTAATTGCCTTTAACTGAGCAACTTGCTAGTTTAATTCAAAGGTAGTTAAAAGTCAGCCACGTCGCTCTGAATCTTCTCTCAAATAGATCAGACTAAATTAAGGTCATTGGTGAACCAGATGGAATGTGTGATGTGATCTGAACTCTTGTTTCTAGATCATGGGTTTATACAGCTGGATTTCTAACTCAGCAACACAATCACCCTATTGTTTCTGCTCCCTAACTCACTTCCACACCATTAGGTATTCCGCCTTAATATGAGCAGCAGAGAATAACAATGGGGTACAAGGTGTGAAGCTGGATGAACAAAGCAGGCCAAGAGCATCAGAGCAGCAGGAAAGCTGACGTTTCAGGCCTAGACCTATCTCAGAGAATAACAATGGCACTGATTTATGTTCTTATCTGAATGAACAGAGGAAGTACAAAGATGTTCAAAGAAAGGTTGTTTAGTTATAGTAGTACAGTATTTACAAAGGAAAAATAATAATTCCACCAAACTGGCTCATAATGAGAAATTTCCATCCTCCATTTTGTTACAAATGGATTAATGAAATAGGACAGGAATTTTCTGTAGAGTACTTTCAGCATTCACTTGACTTGCAAGGTGGCTTTACAATAGCTGAGAACTTCTACATTGCAAACTGTGTATCCTTTCATCAGTAAGCCATTACACGATTGACAGTCTTGTAGTTCATGTTGTTCACCACCCTGCAGAGAAAATGAATTAGAAATATTTGTACTGTAAAGGTTCATACAAATAATATTTCTAGACAATACTTTTTTAAAGCAGAGTCCTGAGAAAATAGCCATCTTGTTCTGATGAACCACTTTGATTAGATTTAACCCTAAGTTTGGTAATCCTCAATTGAACCTAATCACCAAACTTCATGCTTTATCCTGTACACTTCTTTTCAATCCATTTTGAGAGATGCAGAAGAACAGCCGTTCTCTCCTATACATTTTCAACCTGTGCATATGTGTACTTCTCTGTCTGTAGTTCATTGAGGTTTATAGTAGAGACAGGTCATTTCACCCATCAGTTGGTTCTGTAAACCTGAATGGATCGTTCATGCAAACAAGTGAACATGGACTACTAGTGAGACACAGCATCTCAAACCCACTCTGCTACTCAGTAAGATCTGATAACTCCACATTCCTGCTCTCTCCAAAATCTTTCTTGGGGATAGACACTCTCTTCTTTATCAAGAATCTAATTACCTTTCCCTTCAAAAGATACAATGACTTTGTTTTCACTGGCATGTATGGAAGAAAGCTCCAAAAGATTTATGACTTACTATGAGGAATAAAATCTCATTAATTCTGACTTCAGTAAGTGGCCCCTAATTTTGAAACAGCTGGGTAGGTTCCAAAGTACTAATACTTACAGCAGATACAGCAAGGTAAAATTCACTCAAAGCAATGTCTTTATTAAAATATAAAGATTTTCTAGGTGGATAAATAGTGCAATGACCTCTTAAAAAATAGAAAATGCACACCACTGATCCTCAATCTGAGGTGAAGTTGGTGAAGATTTTCTCGAATAGAGGTGAAGGGAGTGACGAGGTGGATATTGAACCTAATGTAGCAGTAGGTTAAAAAGGGTGTTATTTCTGATTGACTCACCTTCTTTGTTTGAATTTTGTCAAGCTCCCAGTCAAGAGCAATAGCAGTGTCAATCACTCTGCCAAGACAATATTTCTTCCTATGTTTTTGTCATTGGCAGTCACCTTTATTATCAGTTTAATGGGAATCCCTTCAGCTTTGGTGTAGATGGAGCTTCTTAGTTCTTTCCTTCTTCGTCTTCCTTATACTATCAGCTAAGCGAAGTTCCCTATACAGAGTTCTGTCGACTGAGATTGAAGCAATTCCCAGGATGATATGGTTATGGTCTTATAGTCAGGTCTTCAAATTCCTCCCCTCCAACCTGATTTTCCAACTCAGCAACCATGAGTACCTCAGCCTCATCATTGGGAGCCCTGAGAAATCATTCATAGCCCCAGGCTAAACTGCTTCCCAATATGCACTGATAGTTAAATCTCACACCCTGTGTGAAACCTCAATAATGCCTCTCACTGCAATGATGACTAAATCCTTCCAACAATCACAGACAGTGATTGGAAGATTTATTTTATTGCAGTTGGGAATGTGGCTGAAATACCTTCAGGTGTCAAAAGCTTTGAAGGTTGCAATGGTTGGGTCCATTGGCTGTATAAGGGAGGTCATACTTGGGTGTAAAAAGAAACCTTCAACTCTGGAGGCTGTGAGGCGGTGGGGGGGGGGGGGTGGTGGTTGGGTGTTGAGACTACAGATAAGAAACTAACCAGATCAGAAACAGTGATGGTCTGAATTTCGTGGAATCCAACGATATATCTCCCTCCGGTCTGAAAAATAACAATTCAGCACCACTTTCTGTTTCCTGTCACCCTGGAACCTTTGCCTCTATGCCATCATTGCATTTTATGTCATGGTCTCTAGCTTTATGGCACTTTATCAAACTTCTTCTTGACATCATTAACATCACATCAACATGATTACTCCCAAGAATCTTCCCTATTTCTTTGTCAAGAAACTCAATCATGTCAGTGAAACAAAAATAAAAACAGGAAAAGCTGGAAATAGAAATGGGGGCATTGCTGGACAGTGAGGCATAGTTAAGGGGCTGAATTTAATCACGATGCTGGACAGCTGTAGCCAATACACCTTCAATTGTTTCCTGGACACAAGGTCTTCCATGTGATTATCCTGATTGCATGGCAGCTCTTCAGTCTCAGAGGAGCCAGAGGATGGAGTATTGATTATTGGGATTGCAGTTGGCCCAGGATGAAGAGGAGCCATGAAGGCCTCAGAGTGCAGCTAAGTTGGATGCCTCTGTAGAGAGCAGTCAGGTAGAGCCCAGCAAGAGGTGGTTGTTTTATAGGGCAAGAGATTGGGGGTAGGGGATCATCCTAGCTGCTAGCAGAGCCCACCACAGGCATGTGCCCAAGCAGGAGCTCAACTCCAGGCTGCAGTAAGGCCACTATGAGAGGCCGGACAGCCTGCCATATGGTGTGACCCAACTCTACTGCTGGTACGCTACCATAAGTGGCCACTTACAGGCCCCAAATGGTCCAGGGCAACACCAGATTTGATTAGGTAAACCAGAACAGTTCTTGAATCCGTACTTTTATGTTTCTGGGCAGGGAGCATGGCATTAAATTCCCCTCACAGTTCAATGTTTGTGACCTTTCTTGATCGGAATTTTGGTGGAAGTTCTTGGACCTGCCTGGAGCTTTTAGAAAAGTGACCAGGGAGCTTAATTGTTTGAGAGGTAAAACTTCAATTTTCAGACAGAGTTAAATTAAGTTCTCTGAACCTTTTAGGTGCGTCTGGTTTCCTGACACATTGTGTTCATTAGCATGTCATAAATACTCATTAATAGCTAACAGAGTTATGTTCATGGGTGCAATACTGTTGGCTAAAACTGGGAAACGTGTGTGCTCACAGACACTATGACATACATGAGGCATGAACCATAAATTTTCCCCTCCATTCCAGTGAGTACAAACACTTTTAAGTTACTTGGGTCCTTTACAGCCATTTCATCTCTTTGCTTAAGCATGAACAGCAGGAAGGTTGATCACTCTCCATGCTGATCAGCCAATGAGCAGTCTGGCTTGTTGTTGCAAAACACTGGCAATGTTAGGGGTGGGGCCTGACTGGATTGCTGGAGCAAGGCAGCCACTCTGCTTGATGCTAGATAACCTGAGTGCAGATCAAGCAATCAAGGCACAATTCAAAAGAGGATTCCACTCAGTCAGCCTTCTATTTTGGTTGCTTCTTTGTTCCATTCAAGCCTTTGGTATCAAAGTTTTGGTGACGAGCTAACAAATCTTAGGTCAGTAACTTGAAGATGAGTGCACTGCTGAGTGTTGTATCTCCTTTTATGTTTACAGTGTGAGCACTGGCAGGTGTATGGTGCCAGTTGTGGTGGCTGCAATGGAGTGGCAGACATTGATTGCACATGAGGCATCCAATGAGAGATGCCATGCACTGGACTTCTTGTGTGTTGGCCCTCTGCAGTGCCAACCTGCAATACTGGTCCATATTCTTAGGGGGAACGGGATCATTTAACCTCTTCTGACCTGGATTTACATTGCCTTGAGGCACTCATGGTGCTGACCTCTATCTAGGTTGTCTCCATCAGTCAAGATGGCCTCTTGCTACCATCACAAAAAAAACACAATCCCCATTTTTCATGTGATAATGGCAACTGCAGATGCTAGAGAATCCAAGATAATAAAATGTGAGGCTGGATGAACACAGCAGGCCCAGCAGCATCTCAGGAGCACAAAAGCTGACAGTTCGGGCCTAGACCCTTCATCAGAGAGGGGGATGGGGTGAGGATTCTGGAATAAATAGGGAGAGAGGGGGAGGTGGACCGAAGATGGAGAGTAAAGAAGATAGGTGGAGAGAGTATAGGTAGGGAGGGGATAGGTCAGTCCAGGGAAGATGGACAGGTCAAGGAGGTGGGATGAGGTTAGTAGGTAGGAGATGGAGGTGCGGCTTGGGGTGGGAGGAAGGGATGGGTGAGAGGAAGAACAGGTTAGGGAAGCAGAGACAGGTTGGACTGGTTTTGGGATGCAGTGGGTGGAAGGGAAGAGCTGGGCTGGTTGTGTGGTGCAGTGGGGGGAGGGGACTAACTGGGCTGGTTTTGGGATGCGGTGGGGGAAGGGGAGATTTTGAAACTAGTGAAGTCCACATTGATACCATTGGGCTGCAGGGTTCCCAAGCGGTATAGGAGTTGCTGTTCCTGCAACCTTCAGGTGGCATCATTGTGGCACTGCAGGAGGCCCATGATGGACATGTCATCTAAAGAATGGGAGGGGGAGTGGAAATGGTTAGCGACTGGGAGGTGCAGTTGTTTATTGCGAACCGAGCGGAGGTGTTCTGCAAAGCGGTCCCCAAGCCTCCGCTTGGTTTCCCCAATGTAGAAGGAGCCACACCGGGTACAGTCGATGCAGTATACCACATTGGCAGATGTGCAATGTGGAATGTGGAATGACATCTTGGGGCCTGGGATAGGGGTGAGAGAGGAGGTGTGGGGGCAAGTGTAGCATTTCCTGCTGTTGCAGGGGAAGGTGCCGGGTGTGGTGGGGTTGGAGGGCAGTGTGGAGCGAACAAGGGAGTCACGGAGAGCGTGGTCTCTCCGGAAAGCAGACAGGGGTGGGGCAGGAGGCTTCTCCAAAGACTGGTGCTGTTCATCACCAGGTCTCTGGAATCTCCAGGTCTTCAATCACCCTTCCCCTTCAATTATCTCCCCACAAATTCGCTCCTTCCATCTCTGATACCCTTAGTCTCCCTACCCTTTCAATTATCTCCCCACAAATTTGCTCCTCTCATCTCTGATACCCTCCTCCCACGTCCTGACTTTCTGCTGCTGAACTCTGTTACAAAAGCATGCACACGCTTCAATATGATACCTGCGAATGACATTACATGTACATTCTATGTGATGGTGTAGTGTCTGGACTGGTCAGCATGCATATCCCTGGATTAGCACAAATGCATATTCCCCATAGCTGTTGGTGTCATCAAACACTGCCTCAATGAAATTGTTCAAAATGGTGATTGCTGTTTTGCGTACATCTCATTATTTATATAACATTTGCACATTTGACTAACAATTTAGCTAATTAAATGCCATTGCTTACTTGTTGATATTTGTTGCAAGCACACTTTTAACTGGCCTGCTCTTAAGTCCAGCGTTGGGTCTGAAAACTAAATGACTACCAGGTTTTTGGGTTTCTTTCACATCCTTCATTAAGGTACTGAAATGAGCTGGATAAACATCGAATGCACCTGCCTTCATGCCGCCAAGCTAAAACAAACAAGTTATTAAAATTGGAATTGTGAATTGAAGTTTTGCATATGGTGTTGAAATTGTCAATAAAACCCATGGGCTGAATCTTATATTCTTTTGGTTGGATTTTGCTGTGCAGCTCGAACAGATTTTCACAGCGAGGCCTGACAAGGTCTCTTGCTATATCTCACCAGACTCATCTGATTAACTACCTACCCTACCTCTATGTTACCCCTGTTGTCTCATCTAGCCTCATGTTACCATTTGCTATTTCTGAACAATTCACCATTCACCGGATATCCATCAAAAGGCCACATTTAAAAAGTCACTGAGGCCCACCCTTGGAGCAACTTAACCAGACAAGCCCAGTTGAAGCATGCCCAAACTCCTGACAGATGCCTGTCCATAATCCTGGCCATATCAGCCCAAATCCCAGGCTGGCTGCTCTGGAACCACAGGACTGATGGTTATCCACTTCCTGGTCTACAGAGGCATAGCGCCCCTGACAGACAGCATCCTGACCCTGACCAGTCATCTGGACTGCTGTCAGATGATGTCCTTGACTTACTGTGATGAAAAAGAATCACTGGTTATAGTCAAACAGGGTTATTAGAAAACATAAGCTTTTGGAGCCTGAAGAAGGAGCGAGGCTTCAAAAGCTTGTGTTTCAAAATAAACCCATTGGAATATAAACTGTGATTTCTGTCCTTAATGAAGTGGCTAATAAGCAAAAATCCCTCTTTATGGGCAACTCTCCACCACCAAGGTAGAATCTCGCCTTCATGCTTCAAATTAAATAAAGGTTGCAGCAAATTACTCCCAACAGCAAGGTAAGCCTTGCTGGATTTCTGATATTATTTTGCCACCACTCTCACAGATGGGGAGGTGATGGCCTCGTGGTATGCTTGCTGGACTGTTACCCAGAAACACCCTGGGGACCAGGGTTCAAACCACAGCAGATTGTGGAATTTTGAATTCAATAAATATCTGGAATTAAGGTCATGCATCTGTTCAATTCATTTTTAATCCTAATTGTCATGATACAGTTGCATAAATTGGCCACTAGTTGGCAATGTTAAGTTGTTTCTATAGTCACATTGTTTCAGTGATAGCAGATGCTGGAGAAGCTGAGATAACAAGGTGTCGAGCTGGATGAACACAGCAGGACAAACAGCATCCGAGGACCAGGAAGGCTGACATTTCGGGCCTAGACCCTTCTTCAGAATACTTCTGAAGAAGGGTCTAGGCCCGAAATGTCAGCCTTCCCGCTCCCCTGATGCTGCTTGGCCTACTGTGTTCATCCAGCTCGACACCTTGTTATCTCTATCGTCACATTATCAACTTTGCACTATGTTTATTTCCAATTGACATACCATTCAATTGAGTTTTCAGGTTGATTGTTTGTTTTAACATGTTCAATATTGATCTCTTGTGTAACTACTAAAGTCATATCCTGCTGCATCACATGCTGACTTAATGTAGAATTACTTGAATTCTCAAAACCTGCTGTTTTAATTTATAAACTGATTTTCTTGTTAAATTCTGTTTGAATTTAGTCATGCCTTGACCGATTGAGGATCGAACTGTTCAGTTTAAAATTTAAACAAAGCCTAGCAATTAACTGTAGTCATCAGCTAACTTAGGCATCCTTCAAGCCTGAGCCTTAAACAAATTTGTATCAGCCTGAATTAATTCTGGTTCACCTGGAATATGAAGATAATACCCCCAACCCTGGCTTCCTTCCTGCACTAACCCACAGGTTCTTTTCTCTGTCTCTTTAAACCCATCTCGCCTGCCTTCTAAAAGCTCCATCTTGAACAGATGTGAAGGGTCCATTTATTGCTTTGTCCGTGAGATCAAAACCAGTCATTCAACTATCTCTGCCATGTTTTCCCCTTTTCTCTCCCACCCAATAAACTGCCCCTCAATGTTGTCCACCAAAGACCTGAACCCATAGGTTTCCCTAATTTCCCCGTTATCCCTTCTCATACCATTTCCAAGATCATTTTACCATTAAGACCCACCTCCTGCCCTTTCATGCCATTCCCACTCAAGAACCAAACTAACCAAACACCCTTCCTGATCCCCATGCTGGCTGGTTCTCTCTCATTAGGATTTGTCCTCATCTTTGTCATTCCCTCCACTTCAAAAAGCCCAGCTTGAGTTCCTGCAGACAACATCTCATCTCTAATCTCTAACATTCTTTTTTCTCTCTCCAAAGTTCTTGAGCATCTGCATTGCTGCCTCTTCACACAGTGCTCCTCCAAGTATATTTCTGTGCCTATGACAGCTCAATGACACTAACCAAAGTAGGGAAAACAAATACATACCGATTTTCCGGGAGAGGAAGGTTTAAAAGGTATTTCTATCTTTTTCACTGGGGGCGCCTCCTTTATTGGAGGCAAAATTTTTTCACTCCTGTAGGGGTTACCATCAAAGTATTCCTTAGGGTAAAGGTTCAATCGAAATGGTCCTCCAAGGAGTTGTTCTTTCTGTAAAGGTACCACAGTGACGTTAGTTTATAGAAATGGAACCAAAGAACTAAAGACTTAATATTCAGCTCAAACATGAGCATGAGCATGAGTATGTTGGGGTAAGTAAAATACAATAAAAGCAGATGAAGAACTTAAAGATAAAATGTAGATTTTACCGTACATTGTTGGAACATAACTTTGAATCTAGAAATCAATGAGCTTCGAATGAGGCAGGATTGAAGATAATTTCATGACTAAAGATCATTCCCAGAGCAGGAATCAGCAACAATGAGGCAGTGACAGAGTTTAGGAAAGGGAGGAGGGAGTTAGTAACAGGCAGAGGCTGACTGAAGTTTCAGTGAAAGATTGGGACTCAAGGCAGGTGTCAGGATCTCCAAAGGTGAGTGCCAACTTGTACAAGTGCTACAATGCATATGCAGAAGGAAGGTGGTAGGTTTCAAGGCTGAGGAAACTCTCACACCATAACATTTCAAACCAGACAAGGAGATAGTTCCTTAAGTTACTGAAGTGATAAGAAAAAATCTACCTTCAATTACAGTGTTAAGGCTATGTTCTTCCCTGGAGCTGTAACAATTTTGAACAAAAGAATTGTAAACTTTTTCAAGAGAATAAGCTTTATTAAAAGCTGAAAAACTCAAAATAACATTTTGAAGAAAACAGTTTTGTCAACCACGTTTTCATAATTAAATTATGGAACAGAATACAGCTACTGAGCCACAGGATTGGCTATAATGGAGGCAATGTAGTAGCAAACTGTGCTGTGTGCACTATCAAGCCTCCTGCTCATGGGTCAGTGATGCTCTGGTAAAGGGGTCCAGGGTCAGATTTGATTATCATCGTAGCACCAGGGCAAGAATAGAGGGGAGGGGAGGTTTGGTGTTCCCAGTCAGGCTCTGAACTATTTAGGGATTCAGGAACTGTGGTGGAAGTTTGTGATTAGGTACATAAGGCTAGTGCTGGGGATCAGGAGTAGTGGCAGGAGAAGGAAGTGGGTTAAATATGGGATTGAGAGAAACACGCTACTCTCCTTCAGAATCATGTTCAAGTAAATAAATACAAAAGAAACTTAACCTTGCAGGTGATCCAAAATTCTGGTTTTCCTTGTGACATGACTCAGGGCAAACTCTCAAATGAGACATTCAGCTCTAGTCAAATATACAAAGTAATAAACACCTGCCTCAGGTGTTGAAAAAAAATGCCTCTTATTCACTTTTCCAAATCGAATAGTTGGCTAATTTTTAGCCAGGAATGTTCATGTTTTCCCTGCCTCTCTTATCAGGGTTTTATAGACCAGTTAATGCCCAAAAAGGGAAGCTGCAGAGTGTAGTTTATAAGACCATGAAAAGACCAGTACGAAGTAATTAAGACTATCAACTAAAGGCATTAATTGATGTCAATGAATTTACAAATGTTATCAAGTTATTATGAAATATAAGGCCTGTGAAACTTCCTCCTCTGCTGACACCCAAGAACAGGGCAGCACGGTGGCTCAGTGGTTAGCACTGCTGCCTCACTGTGCCAGGGACCCGGGTTTGATTTCACCCTCAGGCAACAGTCAGTGTGGAATTTACATGTTTTCCCTAGACATGTGTGGATTTCTTCCAGGTGCTCTGGTTTCCTCCCACAGCCCAAAGATGTGCAGGTTAGGTGGATCGGCCATGCCAAATTGCCCACAGTGACAAGGGATATGTAGGTGAGGTGCGTTAACCATGGGAAATGTAGGGCTATAGGGAAAAGGTAGGGAGGGTAGGGCTCGGTGGGATGCTCTTTGGAGAGTTGGTGTGGAACTGTTGGGCTGAATGGCCTGTTTCCACACTGTTGAGATTCTATACAAAAAAAAGCAATAAAAAGTTAGGGCACACATGATAATGAATAGAGTTGAATGGAAGAATGTACTGGTAAATGTAGAAATGTGTCAGCAAAGCAGAACTTAAAAAAGCTAAATTTTTAATTGGCTTTTTTATTGGCATGCATGTGGCAAAATCAAAAGGATCAGAGGTAGTAACGCACAGTTGAGAATTATCAGCGGATTTTTGGCACCAACAAAAAATATTTTGCTGTATAAAATGTCATTTTTGATGTTAAAGTTTTAAAAATATTTTAAATAACAGCAGACAAAAAACATTATTCCTAAAGCTTTTTTTGAGTTAAACAAGTGTTCCATTAGTTTTTCTGTGATAACCTGGCCGCAATTTGCTGCAATGACACAGTGTCCTCACACAGTTTGAGAAGTCTGGGTCAGCCTGACTCTGTCAGCAAGCGTTACTATTTTTGGTGCCACGTCCCCTGCACCCTGTCTCCAGGGGCTGCTGTCAAATTGGACAGTCTGTAACACTTCAGGTCCGGCAGCACCACTGGGAACAGTGGCCACTGCTGTGCCTACAGCCAGTCCCAAGCCAGCACTGGAATGCTGGAGAAGCTACTGGATGCAGTGAATTCACCAGGGACAGTTCAACAAGCCTCGCTGAGGAAAGACGGTGTGTTATCAAGTCGGGTTTGTAATTTCAGGTCAACACAGTCACGGTTCAAAGAGGTCTTTTAATCAACCTGATCAGACAAGTAGTGACACCCCTCTGGAGCAGGTGGGCCTTGAACCTAGCCTGCTGACCCAGAGGTAGAGAATTACCACCACGTCACAAGAACCCAGCATGAGAACTTTATATCAAGTCAGAATAACCACTAAGTTAGTCATCATAAGGACATTGGCAAAAATGAAATGAACCAATTTACTTTGTAATGAAGTTACTACAGATATTTGAAGTCTGACAATAAGAACATGCTGGAAGTACACAGCACTCTGGTAGCATTCATGGAAACAAAAAAAAGTTAATATTTTTAGCTGAGTATGGCTTTCTCGTTTGTGCAGCAGGCTGCAGAGTTAGAGAAACTAGGAAAATGGAATAGAGTCTTCTAGGTTGTGAGGTAGGGTAGTTGATGTACCTGTGGGAGTTAGTGGACATATCATAAAAATCAGTGAAATGCCTACCTTCAGAAGTAGAAACAAAGGAGTCAAGGAAGGGAAATGTTGATGACAGGCCATGTGAAGGTGAAGGGCAGATATTGGGAACAAATTTGATGATGTGTTCCAGGTCTGGATGATGGCAGGAGACTAAATTAATAGTTATTAATGTACTGGAGAAAGAGGTAGGGGGTGTGAGTAGGATTGGAATGAGTAATGTTTCCACATATCACACAAAAAAAAAGCTTACTATGGCCTTATCTGAAGAGTCATATTGATTTTGCAACTTTACTCTGTTCCTCTACCACACAGAGATCAAAACCTGCTTAAAGTATCTTTCTATTTTACTTTTGTGGGTCATGGGAACCATTGGCAAGGCCAACATTTGTTGCCCATTCCTAACTGACCTCCATGGCTTGCTCAGTTATTTAAGAGGGCAATTAAAAGTTGACCACATTGCTGCAGAACTGTCACACATAGGCCAGACTATATAAAATAAGGGGATTTCCTTCCTTAAACAACATCAGTGAGCCAGATGGGGTTTTGTGTTAATTGGTAGTATCTCCATTGTCACTAACTATTTTTCTGGCACATTTTGTTTTTGTTAAGTGGTAAGGGCGAGGAATGCCCTGCCTGCCAATGTAGTTAACTCAGCCACATTAGGGGCATTTAAACAATCCTTGGATAAGCTTATGGATGATGAGATAGCATAGAGGGATGGGCTTAGATTAGTTCACAGGTCGGCACAACATCGAGGGCCAAAGGGCCTGTTCTGCACTGTATTGTTATATGTTCTATGTTCTATTAACTTGGGACAGATATCTGAAAGTTCAAATACATCAGTTTATCTTTGGGACACCCCTAAAGACACAGAAAATTCATAAATAGCACTGCTGTGATAATCATATTGTCCAACTTGCACAAACAGGTTTAAAAACTCAATTAACTTTCTGTTGTATAGCAAGAATCCCTGGCGGAGAACATGTTTAGTGTAGGCGCATAGCTTCTAGGCTGGAAATAAAGCCAAAGTATGGAATTTCATTTTTATCTTTGTATAGCCTCTGAAGGGACAGCTACCTTCGAATGCATAATATCACCCATTCTATTCTATCTTAAAACTAATCACAAAAGGCATGTTATAGTTTTGAGGTATTCAATGTGACGTTTTCTAAATCTCACACAATTCTGTGCAAAGCCAAGCATTAAATACTGTATTGTACACCAAAATTAAGCACTAAATCAAATCGCTATGTAGGTTTTGTATAACTTATTGAAGTTTTGCTTCGTAATAACACCAATAACAGGTGTGTTATAGATTTTGGCCTAATCAAGTGTTTATAATTTGTGACTCACAGCAAAGATGTATCACAATGAGGAAGAAGGGAAGGAGATAAACCATCTACGTTTAACCAAAGAAGTTAAGCATAGTATCAAATTGAAAGAAAAAATATTCATCATGACAAAAATCCATGATAAATCAGAGGATTGAGAAATTTTTGAAAGCAACAATAGAAAATAACAAGGCAGAAAATAATTTATGAAGATAAATTAGCAAATAATTCAAAAGTAGACAGTAGGAGTGTTTAAAATATATAAAGTTCAAGAATAAACAGTAAGAGATTTTTTTAAAATATGTATAAAAATGGAGAGGACAAAGTGTACATAGGCCCTTTACAGAATGGGGCTGGAGGGAGAATAATGAGGAAACAGCAAATGGCAGACGAGTTGAATGATTATTTTACTTCATAGCACTCATACTGATAGCATTCCAAAAATACTAAATAATCAAGGCACTAAAGTAGGTGGGAAACCAATGAATGATCATCACTAGACAAAGGAAAACTAATGGGGCCAAAGGCCATTGTGCCCCCTAATTCTGATGAGTTTCATTTTTGGAATTGAAAGGAAGCAGCTCCAGAAGTACTAGATGCATTGATAGCAATCTTCTGGAACCTCTTTGATTCTGGAAAAGTCCCAGAGGGTTTGGAAACTGCCAACACAACACTTTTATTTAGAAAAGGAGGGATACAAAGAAAATTGGTTAACTAAAGCTCAGTTAATGTTAGACAGCATTTAAAAGTACAGAATATAATCAAGCAGAGTGAACACAATGTCTTGAGCCTGATAAATTTGTTAGAGTTCTTTGAGGAAGTAACATGTAGCATAAATAAACAGGAACCAGTAGCTGGAATATATATTGGATTTTGAGAAGCGCTGATAAAGTAGTCCACATAAAGTTGGGTAATAAGAGACTAGAGTGTTGGGGAGGCGGTACGTTAGCATAGACAGAAGATTGGACAGCTAATAATATACAAACAGTTGGGATAAAGGGGCCTTTTTTTCAGTATGACAACCTGTAACAAATGGATTGCTATAGGCATCAGCGCTGGACCACAATTAGTTGTAATATAGATTACTGAATTAGATAAGGGAAATGAATGTATTACCACCATATTTGTGGATGATATAAAAATAAGTGAGAAGATGAGCAATAAAGATGACATAAACAATCCAGAGGGATATAGACAGGTTAAGTATGTGAGCAAAAAAAGTTGGCAGATGGAATATAAAGTGGGAAAATGTGAGGTTGCATGCTTTGGCAGGAAGAATAAAGGTGCTGAATTACATTTAAATAAGAAGAGACTGCAAAAAGCTGCACAGACGGATCTGAAAGTCCCCGTGTATGAATCATAAAAACCAAACGTACAAGTAACAGGGAATGCAAATCGACTGTAGGTCTTTATTTAAAAGAGAATGGAGTTAAAACTAGAGATTTCTTGCTAAAACTATACATCACACTAGTCAGACAACAACTGGAATACTGTGAATAGGTTGGCCCCCTAATGTAAGGAAAAATTGCTGGCATTGGAGGCAGTCCACAGAAGGCTGCCAGGTGATTAGGAATATGGAGAGATTTTCTTACACGGAGGAGCTGAGTAGATTGTGTTCATACTTATTGATGTATAGAGTCATGGAGTCGTAGAGCATGGAAACAGACCTTCAGTCAAACTCATCCATGCCGACCATGTTTCTCAAACTAAACTAGTCCAATTTGCTTGTGTTGGCCCACATCCCTCTAAACCATTCTCATTCCTGTCCAAATGAACTTTAAATGTAACTATACCTGCCTCTACCACTTTTTCTGGTGATGCATCTGTGTGAAAAAGTTGCCTTTCAGGTCCTTTTAAAAATCTTCTCCCTCTCACTTTAAACATATGCCCTCCAGTTTTGAACTCCCTACCCTGCCTTTGCTATTCACCTTACCTATGCCTCTTATGATTTTATAAACCTCTACAAGGTCACCTTGCAACCTCTTATATTCCAGTAAAAAAAGTCCC
The DNA here is from genome assembly GCF_030684315.1 of Stegostoma tigrinum. Lineage (NCBI taxonomy): Eukaryota > Metazoa > Chordata > Chondrichthyes > Orectolobiformes > Stegostomatidae > Stegostoma > Stegostoma tigrinum. The sequence goes on from NC_081356.1 coordinate 112,530,122, forward strand.
AGCATATCCAACCTCTTCTCATAGCTCAAACTCTCCAGTTCTGCTAACATCCTGGTAAATCTTTTCTGCACCCTTTCCAATTTAACAATATCCTTCCTATAGCACAGTGACCAGAATTGTATGTAGTACTCCAAATGTGATCTCACCAACATCCTCTACAACCGTTACCTGACGTCCCACCCCTACTCAATGCTCTGGCCAATGAAGGCAAGAATGCCAAACGCCTTCACCACCCTGTCTACCTATGATACCACTTTCAAGAAACTACATACCTAGACCTCCAGGTCTCTCTGACAATGGTCTCAGGGCCCTACCATTAACTGTGTAACTCTGCTTTGTCTTACCAAAATGCAACATCTTGCATTTGTCTAAATTAAATTTCATCTGCCACTCCTTAGCCCATTGGTCCAACTGATCAAGACCTGTTGTACGCTTAGATAACCTTCTCCACTGTCCACTATACCATCAATTTCATTGTCATCTACAAACTTACTAGCCATGCTTTCTATATGTTCATCCAAATTGTTCGTATAAATGACAAACAACATTGGACTCAGCGCCATTCCTTGTGGAACACTACTAGTCACAGGCCTCTGACCTGAATAACAAGCCTCTAACACCACCCTCCATCTTCTACCATTAGGCCAATTTTGTATCCATTTGGCTAGCTCTTCCTGGATCCGATGTGATCTAACTTTACTAAGCAGTCTACCATTCAGAACTTTATTGAAGCCCTTGACATCCATGTAGACAATATCTACCACCCTGCCCTTATCTATCTCAAAAAACTCAATCAAATTGATGACACATGATTTCCCATGCACAAAGTCATACTGCCTATCCTTACTCAGTCCTTGCCTTTCTAAATGCATGTAAATCGAATCTCTCAGAATCCCCACCAACAGCCTACCCACCACTGATGTCAGACACACCCATCCACTGTTCACTGGCTTTTCCTTGCAGTCTTTCTTAAATAAAGGCGCAATGTTAGACACCATCCATAAAAGAATGAGCTGGAATCTTGTCAAAACTTAGAAGATTCTTATGGGTTTGAAAAAATAGATGCAGAGAAGTTTTTTTCCCCAATGTGCAAGAGTCTCACACCAGACAGCTTAATCATAGTGTGAGGGGTTGCTCATCTAACACAAAGATGAGGAAGATTTTCATGTCTCAAAGGGTAGAGAATCTGCGGATTTTTTTGCCACAGGGGAATGTAAAGGCTGAGTTATTAAGTATGCTCACTACTGAGCTAGATGGATTTTTAATGAGTAAGGGAACAAACAGGTTTGGACTTTAGTCAGGAAAGTGGAATTGGAGATTATCAGATCAGTCACAATTTCTGTGAATGTCAGAGCAGACTCAATGGGTCAAATGCCCTGATTCTGCATTTGTGGCAGTGGAATGTTCATTTCTGAAGCTGGGTGAATGGTTCCAGAGGTGAGAAGGACCTCCACAGCAGTCTGGGAAGGTATGTTTTGAATGATTATGCTCCTTTAAGCTTCTTTCATACACACATGGCTGAAACAACACATTTCAGTGGCAGGTGGGCAGAATGTTCAGTCCCCCAGCTGTTAAACAGTTCGCAAGATAAGGGAGATTCTCTTTCCAAAGGATGGGAATAGCAGCCCACCCTGATGGTCCAAGGCAGTCAGGATATAGGTTGCCACGGCTGTCAGTTTTCATGGCACCCAGAGGATACAATGACACAAGGGAATGAATCCCTTGTGCACTGCCAGCTTGGGTGCCATGGCCTGCTTAGTGCTTCATGCCCTTTTGAGTGCGGGTTAGCATTGTAAGGCATTGCCACTGCACAAGAATGTCACGTGTAAGAATGGCTACCAGACACATCCATAACATTCTCCAACTGCAATCACTGTCATTTTATTGCACTTATCCATGTTGTACTATTCCCATTATTGTGCTCTTGCCTCTCTCTCAGCTGCCACGGTAGTGGACTCGCCAACTTTAAGGGCATTTAAATGGTCATTAGATAAACATGTGGATGATAATGGAATAGAACATTACAGCACAGTACAGGACCTTCGGTCCTCAATGTTGTGCCGACCTGTCATACCGATCTAATCTTCACTATTCCATGTACGTCCATATGCTTGTCCAATGATGAATTAACTGTACTCAAAGTTGCCGAATCTACTACCATTGCAGGCAAAGCGTTCCATTCCCTTATTACTCTGAGTAAAGAAACTGACATCTGTCCTATATCTTTCACCTCTCAATTTAAAGCTATGCCCCCTCGTGCTCGCCGTCACCATCCTAGGAAAAAGGCTCTCCCTATCCACCCTATCTAACCCTCTGATTATTTTATATGTTTCAATTAAGTTACCACTCAACCTTCTTCTCTCTAATGAAAACAGCCTCAAGTCCCTCAGCCTTTCCTCGTAAGACCTTCCCTCCATACCAGGCAACATCCTAGTAAATCTCCTCTGCACCCTTTCCAAAGCTTCCACATTCTTCTTATAATGCGGTGACCAGAACTGTACACAATTCTCCAAGTGCGGCCGCACTAGAGTTTTGTACAGCTGCAGCATAACTTATGGTTCTGGAACTCGATCCCTCTATTAATAAAAGCTAAAACACTGTATGCCTTCTTAACAGCCCTGTCAACCTGGGTGGCAACTTTCAAGGATCTGTGTACATGGACACCGAGATCTCTCTGCTCATCTACACTATCAAGAATCTTACCATTAGCCCAGTACTTTGCCTTCCGGTTACTTCTACCAAAGTGCATCACCTCACACTTGTCTGCATTGAACTCCATTTGCCACCTCTCAGCCCAGCTCTGCAACTTATCTATGTCTCTCTGCAACCTACAGCATCCTTCGTCACAGTCCACAATTCCACCGACCTTAATGTCATCTGCAAATTTACTAACCCATCCTTCTACGCCCTCATCCAGGTCATTTATAAAAATGACAAACAGCAGTGGACCCAACACCAACCCTTGCGGTACACCACTAGTAACTGGTCTCCAGGATGAGCATTTCCCATCAACTACCACCCTCTGTCTTCTTTCAGCAAACCAATTTCTGATCCAAACTGCTATATCTCCCACAATCCCATTCCTCCGCATTTTGTACAATAGCCTATTGTGGGGAACCTTATCGAACGCCTTGCTGAAATCCATATACACCACATCAACTGGTTTACTCTCATCTACCTGTTTGGTCACCTTCTCAAAGAACACAATAAGATTTGTGAGCCATGACCGACCCTTCACAAAACCGTGCTGACTATCCCTAATCAATTTATTCTTTTCTAGATGATTATAAATCCTATCCCTTATCACCTTTTCCAACACTTTACCAACAACTGAGGTAAGGCTCACTGGTCAATAATTACCAGGGTTGTCTCTACACCCCTTCTTGAACAGGGGAACCACATTTGCTATCCTCCAGTCGTCTGGCACTATTCCTGTAGACAATGATGAGTTAAAGTTCAATGCCAAAGGCTCGGCAATCTCTTCCCTGGCTTCCCAGAGGATCCTAGGATAAATTCCATCCGACCCAGGGGACTTATCTATCTTCACACTCTGTAGGATTTCTAATACCTCTTCCTTGTGAACCTCAATGTTCTAAGTTCTATGCCAGGGGTCACACTTCAAACAGAAAATAAGTCACAGCACTTGGCAACTCACACACCCATCACTCTCAGGTCTTTTATCAAAACTCAGTGAACTTACACGTTACATAGGCTTACATACACCAGAGGCCTGCCAGGGACAAGAACAGCACTACAAATGCTGGTGTCAGGAAGAGCTGCCTCACATGAAAATCCAAAACATACATAAAGCTTTATTCATGTCCATCATTGCCAGCCCTTTCACCACACCTAGTTATCTTTCATTCAGAATTTTCTCACACGTTACTTCCTCCATCCCATGTTCTTCCTGCTGGTGTTGCACACGGACACAGCTCTTGGGAATCACATCTCTATCTGCTGACAAATTGCTCTTAATGCCTCTACTCTCCTGCGGAAGAGAATTTGCATAACCAGCATGCGTGCATGTGCACATGGGAGGCGGATGTGTCCACAGCACTTCAAAAGCAGGCTGTTGAACTGGCAGGAATGTCAGGGGACTGCTCATGTGTGGAAGGGGAGGCTGGGTATCTAACTCCATCCAAGAAGTTACTTCCAGATACCCACTGAGGACTAAAGTCTGAATGAAACTTTGGATTGAGATGGCGTCTCACAACGCTAACAGATTTTTATACATATCCCCGTTACCTCCACAATCCACTCACAATCCAAGGCCTGGTCAAAAAGAGCCCCCAGCTCTGGGACTCTCATCAGAGCAAAGATGTTCTCCTCAGTGAGTTCTGTATCTAGAGTAGGCTTGGGATCTGACACTTAAAGGTCTACTAGAGAACAGGTCCCTGCTGAGGTCAGTATAAACGATAAGCTTCTGGGTCAGGCCATTAAGGAGCTGACAGAGAAGCAGAAGTAAGTGAGAGGTAAACAGGGGAACATCAGACAGAGGTGCTGGAGATGATGTGGAGCCTGGAGTGAAGGACAGAGGAGTCTGTTCAATATCTGTTTCATGTTGTCACCACGCACGCAAATGGTCTCCATGGAGTGGGTGGCCATTGCCACAGAAAGCCAGGTCCAGCAGAACAGTCAGTATCTGCTAGACATATGCAGAGTCCTTCACTGTGTGAGCCATTGTTCCACCCACTCACTCTCCCTCCCCAACATACCTGATGACCCCATTGTGTTCCCCACATTTGATATGCAAGTCCCACTCTTATTTGTGTCCCTTGATCCATTACTGTGACTCTTCCCTCTTCATCTCAGTTTTCTTGGACCATTTTTTATTTTTTTAAACTATTCCAGAATATTTTTTAAATGGGTTTAATTGGCACTCAAGAAGGCAAATGCATTAATATTTGAGAGGGCTAGAATACAAGAGCAGGGATGCACTGCTGAGGCTGTGTAAGGTTCTGGTCAGACCACATTTGGAATATCATGAGCAGTTTGGGGCCTGTACCCAAGGAAGGAAGGATGTGCTGGCCTTACAGATGGTCCAGAGGAGGTTCACAAGAATGATCCTGGGAGCAAAGGGTTTGTCATACGAGGAGGGGTTGAGGACTCTGGGTCTGTAATCGATGAAGTTTAACAGGATGAGGGGGCGGTCTCGCTGAAACTTGCAGAATACTGAGAAGCCTGGATAGAGTGGACATGGCGATGATACTTCCACTAGAAGGACAGACAAGGACCCAAGGATACAGCCTCAGAGGGAAGAAATGGCCACTTAGAACTGAGATGAGGAGCAATTTCTTCAGCCAGAGGGTGACAAATCTCTGGGACTCATTGCTGCAGAAGGCTGTGGACAACAAGTCATTGAGTGTATTTAAGACAGAGATGTATAGGTTCTTGATTGGTAAGGGGATCATGGGTACTGGGGAAGAAGGCAGGTGGCTGGGGCTCAGAAACGTATCAGTCTTGATCGAACAGCAGACCTGATGGGCTGAATGGCCTAATTCTGCTCCTACATCTTATTGTCTTATGGGTTTTATTTTGTGACCTTACCATGGGTCTCGAGCCCACCAAAATGGACATCCATGGTGACTGTGGTGCTTAGCCACATGTTCTTTGTGCAGAGTCAATGCCAAAATCTAAATGTGGAAAAAAGCCCCAGTCTGCGGAGCTCTGATGGAAAGACAGCACTGCCAGAACTTGAGTTCCAAGGATTTGGCACTTGTGAAGGCTAGGGCACTTAAATCTCAAGCTTTGATGGGGTGGATGTTCTTCAAATGTCCCTGGCTATTCAATTTTCAGTCATTTAGGTGAAATAGATTTGACGGAGAAAGTCACTAAACTAATTTTTTTGTATATAATACACTTAATTGGTATATTGTATAAAAACAACATGCAAGAATTAGAGTTAACATTTCGGATCCTCAGATCCTTCTGAGAAAGGATCACTCAATCTGAAATGTTGATTCTGATTTCTCTCCACAGATGCTGCCAGATCTGCTGTGCTTTTCCAGCAATTTCTGTCTTTGTTTCTGATTTTCAGCATCTGCAGGTCTTTCAGTTTTTACACAAGAATTAATCTATGGCTTCAAAATGAAATTGTATGTCAACATGCTTCTTTGAAATGCAGTATTTTCATTACTGTTGCACTTGGCCCTACCTTTGTGTCTTTCACTACATAAGCATCTGGAGAGTGTTCATATGGTGTGCCTATGGTAACGTTATTATACCTGTGAAAATATTTCAAAACATTACAGCCTGTTCCAGTTAACTATACCTATGTTCAGTTATTTCATGACATTCTAAAACCTGTTTTCATGGGCCAAACATTTAGGCTACGATAGAGGTGGGCACAGAGGCAAGAAGGCATGGAATTTCACACCTATAGCCCCAGCTTCCTTCCATCACCACTGCCATTCCATTTTCCGGTTGAGATAGGGGTATAGCAACACTTTCAATCTGCAAGTGAAGGACAGACAATTCCACTAATTAAGGTCTGTTAAGCTGTACTGTTGAAGGCCAACTACAATCTTCCAAATGAGTTGCGGGTTCCCAGAGGAGGAGGAGAGCTGGAGAGCTCCCTGAAGGTAATTGACTTGGAGCCTTTGGAGGTTTTCCCTGCCTGCTTGTGTTCAACTGCAGCCCGAGGTCTCTCTGTGGAAGCCTGCCTTGAGACCAGACTGATAATTTTATTTCCTCTTTCAAATTTCATAAGGTTGGAGAGATAGGTATAACTATCTCGGGACACCCTGTGTCTCATTTAATCTGCACGAGCAGTCAGGCATTGCTTTTGATTTGGTAGCCTCCAATAGATCCTCTAGCTTTGAGCCAGCCCAATGTGTTGTCCTCTGACCAGTTTGTTGAGAATTACAGATGGAAGACTGTTGCTTACATGTAGCTGGGTTTTGAACTCCTGTTGAAAATGGTAGTAGCATCATTAAGTCCATGGTCTCCTTATGGTAAAGTAAGCACTACAAAGTTCATGTCTGTATCTTTTTAACAACAAATATAGTTTATATAGTGCCTTTAACAAACTGAATCAACCCTTCACTGGATGATTTGAAGCAAAATATGACACTAAACATAAGGAGGTATTAAGTCACACACCCAAAGGTTCGGTCAAAGAGACATGTTTCACAGAGTGCCTTAAAGGAGATAAGTGGTTTAAGGAAGTAAAGTGTTGTAGGGAGGTCATTTGAGAGCAAGAGACCTAGCCAACTTAAGTCATGGTCACCAGAGGTATAATTGAGATGCTCAAAAATCAGAAATAGAGGAATGCAGACATCACAGATAATTGTGCGTTGGAGGAAATTGCAAAGCTAGGCAGAGGCGAGAACACGGATCATTTTAGCCTGGAGAATTCTCCACTACAGAAGGCTATAGAGGCCAGGGTACTAAATATATTCAAAAAATGAGGTAAATACATTTTTAGACATTAAATGCACCAAGAGGTAAGAAGAGAAAGTAGGAATTTAGCATTGTGCTAGAGGATAAGTTACAACCATATTAAATGGTGGGCCAGGGTGCTCCTGCTCCTACTTTCTATGTTTCTATGAAAACAAAGGGTGAGAGTTATGAAAACCAAGACAACTCTGGGCTGAAAACCAAAGTAGGGCAGCAAAGTCGTGGATGGCTTCCAGCTTACAGAGGGTAGAATGTGAGAAACCAGTGGGGAGTCGAACAGCAACAAAAGCATGACGCAGACTTTCAGCAGCAGATTGAAGGCAGATGTAGGATGTGAGGCAGGATTAAAATAGGATGATGTTACAGTGGAGAAAATAGGCAGTCTTCGGGATGTCAGACAGCTTGCCCTCAAAATATCGTAGCAGTACATTTGACCCTTGTCTCCCTGACAGAATGAGGGTAACAGGGTTACAATTCCTGATTACTATTTCATGACTTCTACTGTGTACTGCAGCTGGGTTGGCACTGCACAGGATAACCTAACCACTCCCCTTCGCTTTCCACAGCCAAATAGCCTCCCCCGGTACTGTATCACAACATGGATCAGTTTTTGGTGGAGAGGAGACAAGCGAGGTGGGGAAGAAGGAAGACCAATTTTGTAAATAAAGAATTTGCTAAACGCTTTTGATTTGTGGCATAATAATTAGCTTTGGAATTTTTATAAAAGGGATCCATGTGTCACATCTCAATCACCATGAGGCATTAACTTACCCATAAACAAAAACAGAAGTCGCTGAAATAGCTCAGCAGCATCTGTGAAGAAAAATTAGAGTTAATGTTCAACTCTGATTGTTCTTCACAGATGCTCCCAGACCTGCTGGGCTGTTCCAGCAACTGAGATAACAAAGTGTGACGCTGGACGAACACAGCAGACCAAGCAGCATCCTAGGAGCACAAAAGCTGACGTTTCAGGCCTAGACCCTTCATCAGACAGCCACTCTGATGAAGGGTCTAGGCCCGAAACATCAGTTTTCCTGCTCCTAGAATGCTGCTTGGCCTGCTGTGTTCATCCAGCTTCACACTTTGTTATCTCGGATTCTCCAACCTCTGCAGTTCCCATTATCTCTGTTCCAGCAACTTCTGCTTTTGTTCCTGATTTACAGCTTCCGCAGTTCTTTCAGTTTTTATTAACTTACCCATAGCCAGTTCCTTTTTTTCCAGGATTGGTGTAAAAATTTTTATTTTCCGGAACGAATGGTGGCTTTGGCTTCGCTACTCCACTGAAGGCTTTGAAAGAACCACCGATCGTTCCATAGTAACTTCCCAAACCAGACCTATAAATATAGAAGGCAATACTGGGTTAAAAAAAACAGCTTGCAATGTGGCCAAAAGTATCGGTGATCCTGAGGACTGGGACTGTTTCAGAAACCAACAAAGCATTGGCAAAAAATAAAGGAAATAACAGAAAGGGTGTACACTAACCAGAAGAATGAAAATAGAGGAGGGAATGAAAAAACACAATTTTAACAGGGGGCAATTCTATCAGCCACTGGGAAACTGCTGGAATTTATTATTACACAAAAACTAATGATACATTTAGAAATATATCGTGTTATCAGATAAACTTAACAGGGTCTTACAAAAGGGAAATGGTGCTTGACAAATATGTTTTTTTGAGGACATAATCAAATATGAAATGTTTGGATTTCCAAAAAAAATTCAATAAGATTCCATACAAAAGATAAGGGGTCAGAGAGTTGGGTAACAGTTGGGGGAAAATATGAGAAGAGTGAAGAACTCGATACTGGACAGGAATGAGAGAATAGGAAGATTTGTTGTGTATCTTCACAGAGGTTTATTTTCATTAAGGGAAACAGCAGAAAGTTATTAGAAGGATAATTACCAATTTCTTTGAGCTGTGTCATCAAATCTCCTTCCATGCCCAACCAGTCATGAAGTAGGACCTGAACTTGTAGCTGCTGCTTCAAGGCATGGCATTATCTATTGAATTACAATAAAGTAGGGATAAATGGGCCATTTTCAAGTTGCCAGCTGTTCAGTGGAGAATAGTAATGGGCAGTGTTCAGGCCTCAGGGTTAAAATCTATAATAATGGCTTTACATTAAGTCAGAAAGTAACGTACACACATTTGACAACTTGCACAACAGGTGGCAGGTGAAGTATAGTGGACAGTTTGTGAGCTTATTACAGTCATTAGAACAGAGGAAAAAAATATTTTCCAGAGACTCATACAAGAAAACTGTATGTTAGCATGCAGATAGAGCAAGTAATTAGAAAGTCAAACGCCATACTGACCTTTACCGCAAGGGGACACGGGGGAAAAATTAAGAAAATCTTACTACAACTAATTAGGTCTTTGGTGAGATCAGCGCTGGAGTACTCTGTGTAGACTTTATATTCAAGCAAAGATGTATTTGCTTTGGAGGTGGTACTGAGAGTGTTTGCTAAATTGGCCCCTGGAATGAAAGGCTGAGTACATTGGGCAGAGTCTATGGTAAGAGTTGCCGCTTTTATCCTTCACATTGACCAGTAATACTTGCCATCCTGAAAAGCTGGCCTCACACCTTCTGCAGGGGTCTCCATCACTAGCTGAGGCTCCAGGGCAGCCTCCTGTAATCCCAGCAACAGCCATCTGGCCTTCTGGAATTGATGAGCTTTCAGCCCTCTGCTTGGCTGGCTTCTAATGGGATAAAATCTTCTTTTGAAAGGTCCAAGAATCCCTAAACTGCTGGATTGCATTTTAATTCCATCAAGGTTTCTAGAAATGACCAGTAAACTAATGTCACTTTTTTTCTCTGCAGAATATATTTGTGGAGAAATTCGATTACCTCGCACTCCCAGCCTAATGGGTTAAGTGGGATGGACAATGCCAGATGAACACTTTGGGGCTTCTGGAGAAGCGGATATGTCCTGAAACTTGTCTGCCTTTGATCAACCACTGCAACCCTTTTCAGGATCATTGAACAGACTACTCACAGCATCACAGAATCATAGGATCCCTAAAGTGTAGAAAAAGGCTACTCAACCCATCAAGTCCACACTGACCCTTTGAAGAGCATCCCATCCAGGCCCTGCTCCCCATCCCCTGTATCCCTACAATCTCGTGTTTGCTACAGCTAGTCCATTTGCCTACACATCCCTGGCCACTATAGGGCAATATCGCATGGACAATCACAAAACCTGCACATGTTTGAACTGTGGGAGGAAACCAGATCACCTGGTGGAAACCCATGCAGACATGGGGAGAACATACAAACTCCACACAGACAGTCACCCAAGGCTGGAATCAAATTCAGGTTCCTGGTGCTGTGAGGCAGTAGTGCTAACCACTAAGCCACTACATTGCCCACTATATCATACTTGACGCCAAGTACAACACTGCAGAGTGTGCACAACACTAACCCTGAGCGTGGCTGACCAAAACAACTCTGGCATCCTGCCAACAGCATAGAACGCTGGTTTCAAAGCTGAAATAAGGCTTTGAGCAGAAGTACCTTCTGTGTTATTGAAGTCCACTTGGAAATGAAATTAGGTAGGCCTTGGACATGCAACATGCAGTCAGATTTTGAGCAAACATCCTTTTCACAGACTAATGCCCAGACTTTAAGCATCTACAGAGCAATGAAAATCATCCCAATGGTGTCAGCAACAAGCATCTTCTCATGTCACACCCTGTGTAGCTAGTTAAGAATTAAATATCCTTCACTGTGGCCAACAAGAAATTAGGCCACAGTCGAAACTTCAGAAAAACTCGAAATAAACGTCCCTTTCCTTTGGACACCCCTGTGTACAGTGTTTCTTGCTGAGTTAGCTAATTTGAACCTGTTTCCAACAACATTGACAAGCAACTCTTTACTGTGACTCACCAGCTAATGAAACACAAGATAACCACACAATGGAGCAAGGAATAGTAGGTGGGTTTGCTGACAACATTAGAAAAGGGAAGTTGAGATGAGGTGCGTGTGAAGCTAAACATTGACATGGACCAGATGAATTTTATGGTCAGTTTGTAATGATACGAAAAGTAACATTTTGATCACTGGGAACTTACCACTTCTTCGGAGTCTGACTCGGAAAGAAAACTCCATCGAGGTTCTTTCGAGCTGCCTTCAATTTCGCTTGTCTTCTTAATTTAACCCTATCAGAATAGGCTTCCTTTTCGAAAATGCGCATAAATTCACGATCAAAGTATCCTGCTTGATTGGCTGCCTTCTTTTTTGAGCCTTCCACCAACAATTGTTTGCCTTTGTAAGCCTCCTCATTGAAAGGTTCTTAAAGCAGACAAAAGAAAGCAGCACATTCATTCTATTTACCATTAAGGAAAAAATAATATCAAGTGAAATTAGCATGTCCTTGCAACACCTTAAAAGCACTTGATGCAACAAATGGTGTTACGTAGAAAAAGATAGAACAGCATCTTAAAAACAGTAATGCACATCTTGAATATGTTGATTGATTAATTGTCACTTGTACCCAAATACAGTGAAAAGCTTTGTTTGCAAGCAGTACAGGCAGATCATAGCAAGCTAAGGATGTTCAGGTCAAAAAGACTTAGAGGCATACAGGTTGTATTGCAGGTTACATTATTTGAGGCTACAGTACATTTAAACATCTGATAATGGCAGGAAATAAGCTGTTCCTTTAACTGCTCATGCGTGTATTCAGGTTTCTGTAGCTTCTGCCTGACAGAAGCAGTAGGAGATCATTACCAGGGTATGATGGGTCTTTGATGATGTTGGCCGCCTTTCCACAGCAGCGAGCTACATAAATAGAGTCCATGGATGGAAGGTTGGCTTTCATGATGGTCTGGACTGTGCACACCACCTTCTGTACTTTCTTCCAGTCCTAGGCAAAGCAGTTGCCATACCAGGCCATTATGCACCCGGACAGTACACCTTCAATGGTGCATCTGTAAATGGTTGGTGAAGGACCTTATGGACATGCCAAATTTCTTGAGCCACCTGAGGAAGAAGAGGCGTTGTTGTGCCTTCTTGGCTGTCTCATTTATGTGGGAAGTCTAGGACAGGTTTTTGGCTATCGTCACTCCAAGGAAAATGACACTCCAGCCTCTCAACCTAAGTTCTGTTGATATAGGTGGGGGCATATCCTCCTCCTTTCTTTCCGAAGTTGATGATCAGTTTTTCGTTCTGCTGATGTTGAGATGCAGACAGTTTTCATTGCACCACATCACCAAGCCTTCTATCTCCCTTTTGTATTCTGTCTCGTTGGTGTTAGATATCAGTCCCACTATTGAGGTGTCGTCAGAGAACTTGTCGATGGTATTCATTCAGAATTTAACATAGCCTTAGGTGTACAGGGAGTACAGTAGGGGGCTGAGGACACATCCCTGGGGGATCTCCAGTATTGTGTGTTAATGCGGAGGAGGTGCAGTTACTTATCTTCACAGATTGAGGCCTGTGGGTCAGGAAGCCGAGGATCCAGTTGCAGGGGGTGGAGACGAGATCAAGGTCATGGAGTTTTGAGATCAGTCTGGAGGGGATAATGGTGTTGAAGGCGGAGCTGCAGTTGACAAGCAGCAATCTGTCTTTGTTGTCCAGATGTTCCAGGGATGAGTACAGCGATAGCGATATGACATCCTCTGCGGACCTGTTATGTCAGAAGGCAAATTGTCGGGAATCGAGGCAGGTTAGGATACTGGAGGTGACTAGCCTCTGATTATCGAAGTCAGAGCTATTGGGCAGTAGTCATTAAGGCACACTGCATGTGTTTTCTTGCGTACAGGGGTCATGGTGGTCTTCCTGAAGCAGGTGGGGTCTTTGGCCTGTGGGAGGGAGAGGTTGAAGATGTCAATGGGTACCTCCGCCAGTTGGTCCACACAGGATCTGAGTGCTTAGCTGGAAACACCATCCAGGTCCATCACTGAAGAAAATGAACAGATGCCATTTGTCGCCTGCCAGTCAGAAGAGTGATTAGGTTTGCACTGCTTAAAAACACACCTGGATTCTTCTCGCTGATGATTTATGCCGTGTTTTTATTTCTCTCCGTGTCCTGCAACGTCAGAACGGTGCACAATCTTAAACAGAGCACAATGGTGCAAAGGGTATTCTGAACATGCTGTTGCTATAGGATTTCTATGCTTTCTGACACCCAGTGTATTCTGTCAAAGGCCTTATTCACACAAATATTCACTACTCCAGCGACAAACATGGCTGGATAATGTCATCAACGGGAGAGGAAAACTCCAAGTAAATCAAACTTAAAGTGATGTGTTCCAGATTAAGGAGCTAAAATTTAGAAAGTTTCTGCGGAGCAGGATTTCAACCAATCAGTCCTAGTCTGGAGAAGATGAGAATCAAGAGGAAGCAGGATAGGAAGGAAGGAAATGGGTCCAGCAGTGTAGGCATAAATTTGCAGACAGATCACAGTACAGCCCAATGCTTATCCTCTTTGTTCATGGATGTATCATTCAAAGAGAATCTACATGAGGTGTGGTTGAGGAGCGATTATCCAGTGTGCCACTCTAAAGTACTGTACAACAGAAAATCAGAGCAAATGCTGGAAATTCAAATTGCAAAAATAGCAAATACCATGCAACTCAGGCATCCCCTGCAGAGAAGGAAACAGAGTTTCCCCACCTGCACACAGCATTTAGAATAGTGGAAAAGGGTATTTAATTGGGAGGGAGACCAAAAGGCTGATTCCCAGGGTTGGGTTGAAATCCTTGGTATTAAATCCTTGGAACCTTTCAGGCAGGTTAACCTGTTGGGAATCTCTTTTGTATTTGTTGGCACCCACGAATATTCGTTTAACAGCACGGCCACTGGTACTATATTCACCAGCACAATCTTGTGAGGCAAAGGTTTCTTCCCATCCGGATATACATGACACATGTGCCAAGGGAGACTTCTTCCTGGAAACTTTGGTGAGTAGCTTCCTCAGTAGTTACCCAAGTGAGTCTGCCATAACGGCTGACACCCAGCAAACCCGAATGAGGCAGGCATGAGACACACAAAACATAAAGGGTGTGACACAAAAGGGAGCTCAAGAGAAAAACAGTTCAACAGACAGGTACCTACTAACCTCATCCTGCCCCCTTGACCTCTCCGTTATCCCCCGACTGACCTATCCCCTCCCTAACTCCCCACCCATACTCTCCTCTCCACCTATCTTCTCCTCTATCCGAAACGTCAGCTTTTGTGCTCCTAAGATGCTGCTTGGCCTGCTGTGTTCATCCAGCTCCACACTTCGTTATCTCGGATTCTCCAGCATCTGCAGTTCCCATTATCTCTGGTCCCAACTTAATGTGGGAGATACAGCAAGAATAAGCCCTTAAGTGTTTTATTGTTAGCAATGCCAGAAGTATCTTGGAAAAATGATGTAGATAACTGGGAGTCAGCAGGGAGAGTCAAGGGACCATGAAGTGTGGAGTTCCATGCTGAGAGTGGGGAACACAATAGGAAGTGCTGGTGAGCTAGAAGGATCAGGATGGTTGAATAAGGAGCGATTCCACGCTAAGTTTGGGTATGGGGAGCTGGATGGGTATGGGTTCTGGGTGAAGCTCAGGAAGGCCCTTGGATATAATTAATATGGAAAATAGAAGCATGACAGGGGAGTAATTGCAGAGGAAAGAACACCACCTACAGCAATGGGGGTTGGAGTAGTGTGTAGGTTACAGGGGAAGAATTCAGCAAGAAGGAATCAAAATAAAAATTTACTTGCACCTTTTTTTTAAACTTGGCTGATAGAGAGTCCCTCGTTAACATACACAGTAGAAACGAAGGGGTCTGAGTGTTGCTTACACAAGCACCTGCTCAGCTTAAACACCCAAACATACGTCTGACGACAGAAACCAAACAAAAAACAGTTCAGGTCTAAACACTACTGCAGCATAAAGCTTAATCAGCTCTTGACACTCATAACACTGAACTCCCAATCAGATGCCATAATGTACTGAAGTCTAAATTAAAGGACAATTCACACCAATCAACATTAGTGGTGGTGGTGATGGGTGTTCTATTCACTATCACAGGAAGAGGTGAATGTGAAAGAATGCTCATCATCAGAAACTCATGGATCAGGGGTCCAAGGTTTTAGCTGTAGAGTGCTTGAAGAGGGGAACCAGGGTCTTCCACACCATCAAGCAGTGCACTGCAAAAGGGTGCACCAAAGTTGTTGTAGTTGCCCTCAGATGAGTGAAACTCACTGGGGACCACTGACAGATGAAACTTTAACCTCCCTTGGCTTGAAATGATGACCCCTCGCAGAGAGGAGGGAGGCAAGTTACGGAGTGTCCTGAGATGGCAATCCCTGGCTGTTGATCTTCCTCCTGGTAACAAAGTATAATTGCCCCTTCCTTATTCCTTTGAGGAGATGGCGCACTTGGAATTCGGTCAGGGCACCTTGGCTCCCTCTCTGTTCACCATTTTTGGCTCGAGTGATGGACTGAAGATCCCTGCGAGTACTGACTGAACTGCTTCACCAGGTCATCCATGACGGCCACCACGCATCCATATGCTGGAGTCATGAAATCAGACAGAACTTGGATAGATTCCTCAGCTCTTCCCTCCAGTCTGTGGATGATCTCAAGTACATCTCCCAACATATCCTCTGCTTGACTCTGCATTTTCATCAGTTCATTGCTGACTAGTCTCGAGGCTCAGCGTGTGCACTGGGCTCAGCAGGGGCCTGTTCTCCAGCAGACCTCCAAGAGTCAGCGACCTAACTTAACCTCCTGCCGGTCCATATAAGCACTGTGTTCACCAGAATGTAAATGTCCCTGCACCTACTTCTGACGGATGATCCACTGAAGTAAACAGCTCTGCACTACTGGAAGGTGCATCCTTTAAGGGTGCTGATGTTTCCTCCTCAGACATCCTTGCTGGAAATTAGCCTGGAACATTTTTTCTCCTGTTTTGGGACTGGGATCTGAAGGTTGCATAGAAAAGAATAAAATTTATTAATGTGGCAAGTTGCCACCCTTCCTCAAGATGCTTTAAACACGTTGCTGTTTAGTGTGTGCAACTGGGAGCTGCAGAGTGGAGCGTTCTCACCAGCTAGATGTACCTATCCAATCTTCCCTTCACTTCAGGGTGGATGGGAGCAAGCAACAGAGTTGATGTTAAGATAACAAAGTGTGGAGCTGGATGAACACAGCAGGCCAAGCAGCATTTTAGGAGCACAAAAGCTGACGTTTCGGGCCTAGATCCTATGCTCTTTGGTCGCAGGCAGTGATGTGCTGTCCCGCTAAGTTCTAAATAGGATGCCTGGTTGTGGAGCCTTGGGAGCCCCAGTGACCTTCAGAAATTCCTGCACACAAGGATTTGACATTTTACTCATTTGTATACATGCAATAAGCTGACAGGGACATGGCCAAATGAGTCAACTGGGCGTGGGCAATGATGTTTCCTTCCCTAAACGACATTAGTGAATCAGACAGGTTTTCCCCACTAACGATTGACAACAAGTTTCATGGTCAGCATTCGACTTTTATCTAATTCAAATTCCACCATCTGCTGTGTTGGGATTCAAACCCAGGTCTCCAAAACATGCTATGAGTCTCCAGATTACAAATCTAGCAATAATACCACTTGGCTATCACCGACTCCCAGGTTAACAATACTAGCAAACTTAAAAACATATCACAAATTAAAAGAGGCCATTCAGCCCACTCAAGTCTAATCTGCATTTGATAAATCATAGCTCATCTGATTGCAGCTGCAAATCTACATTCCTGTCAACCCTAAAACCTTTGGGTCCCTTGTCAATTAACAGTCTGTCCAGCACAGACGTAAAAATATTGAATTATCACTTTGAGGGAAACAGAAATTCCACAGACCAACAATGAACAGTGAGAAAAATATTATCTTCATCTTTGTCTCAAATGAAAGACCTCTTGTTTTTCAACCATGTCCCTCGGTTTGAATCTCTCACATTCAAGACACATGCATAATAGGCCCAATGACTGAAGGAATGGGACCAAAGCTGGCACCAACTCAGCACAGTCAGAGTCAGTGCTAAACCTCCACTGTTTTTGCTCATCATTTGCCCAAAATATGCAGAAAACACACAGAAATTCGGCATTATTAAGTGAAAGGTTGCTGTGATAAATTGTGTCACATTTTTCTTAAAAGTTCATCTGCGAGTGCCGTCCGCGTTACTAAAACTGTGTTCAGGCTGTTGTTAAAAGGGTATGAACAAAACACCTAATTCCAATAAAAGAGTGATCAGAGATAATGGGAACTGCAGATGCTGGAGAATCCGAAAGAACAAAGTGTGAAGCTGGATGAACACAGCAAGCCAAGCAGCATCTCAGGAGCAGAAAAGCTGACGTTTTGGGCCTAGACCCTCCTAAGATGCTGCTTGGCCTGCTGTGTTCATCCAGCCCCACACTTTGTTATCCTAGTTCCAATAAAATTTGACTTCTCACTTCTGAATCGTGACACCTTATCACTCTTAGTTAGAAATACAAGCTTACTTGGCATTCCATCGACATACGGATCTTGAACCGAGATATAGCTCATCTCCTGAAACAGGCCGATCCTTTCCATGTCTGTTTTTCCCGAGTCCCCAGGCATGATTTCGTTTGGGTGTAAAAATCGAGACGGTCACCGATAGTTACTGCAAGTCACTGGGGAAAAGTCTAGGAGTCACTCAAAGCGGCAAATCCTAAAGCAGGATTAATTAAGACGCCCAAAAATTGTTGGTGGTCTTTATTAATGTCTGTTCTACGCTTCAGAAATGTATTGGTTATTTTCTTTTCTCTTGGCCTTTCAAAAGGCTTTATAACTTTCTAAGTGCCTTGAAATGAAAACTAGCTTCACGCGCCTCACCTCCCCCGCACTTGGCTACTGTTTATAGAACCTTGTCACCTTGGAGATGTATAACCAATTTCATAACAGCCGCGTCTCAGGGGGGTTGTATACAAAACTAGACACGATATTCTCACATAATGTTCCGGTTTTTACACGGTGTAGTTATTTAAAATGAAGTGCCTGACTATATGTAAGTTAACTGTAATATTACTATTAAGAGAGATGCATCTATCCCACATTAATACATGGTAACATATCTTCCCTCCCCCTCCCCTAACCTTTTGGTTGCATCCAGAGGGCTCCCGTTACAATCGCAACACCAAATAAGGGAGTAGGTTACCCCTTTCATCTTGTGTGGATGTTGTACCCAAATCATTCCCAAGTCAGTTACGAGGGAGACAGGTAGAAAAGGAGTTTTGGTATGACAGGAACTGCGGATGCAGTTTCTGAAACAAAACCAGAAATTGCTGGAGAATCTCAGCAGGTGTGGCAGTATCTGCGGAAAGGGGAGTTAATGTTTCGAGTCCAGAGAACAGCAGGCAATGATGATGTAGGATCCGCAGCAGATTTGCACGAGACCCGAGATCAATTCAAGGGCAACCTGCTTGAATTGTCCATGAGTCCCCCAGAAAGGGGAGTAGGCCTACAGCACAAGTGATTCTAGTATTTTACCTCTCCCTGCCAGTGTAGTCTCCAATTGGTTGGTATAACCATCAGGTACTGCAGAGAGCCAGCCCCAGAAAAGGGAGTGCCCAGAAACAGGGCTGACTGGTAGACTGAGAGAGATGGGAATTGGCTTGAGGTCAGTTGAGGAGGTGGTGGTGGTGGGAGGAGGGGTGATGGTAGATAACAGGGAGAAATGGAGGAGAGGACTGGAGATTGAGTGAGCAGAATCTGGAAGGTAGGGGTGAGAGAGTGATGTTAAATTGGGACTCTGAGAAGATTGAGTCAGGGCGATGGAAAATGGGATCAAGAGTTGAAGCGAAAGAGTGGCAGGCTAATTGTGATCAAAAGGAGGATGGTACAGGGTGAGAGACTGGGAAATGGGAATTGGGATTAATGCCTATTGGGGAAGCAGGGCATTGGGGCAAGCTTGGAACATTTTTGGGCAGACAGAGAGAAACTATTAGAGGGGATCAGGAGACTAGCACTTTGGTGCTTGGAGTGAACTAATGAATTTATTGTCTTGGCTTCTAGCACCCTATGACCAACATGTTCTAGGACACTCTGTGTGGGGGAAAAAAAAGTTCTACCTTATGTTCTCTTTGTTTTTTTTTCACCCAATCTATGTCCCCTAATTCTTGTAGCACCACCTAATGGGAACAGTTTTTCCTTATCCACTTTACATAAACTTGTCACAATATTGAACATCTAATTATATGTCTCCTCAATCTTCCTTGCTTGAAACAGATGAATCCCAAATTTTGCAACCTAGCCTGTAATTTAAACCTCCCACCCCAGCACCATTCCAATAAATCTCCTCTATAAGCTATCAAGGACTAAAATGTGGCGATCGGAATTGGATGCAGTACTTTTGTTGGGGGCTAACCACAACTTTATAAAAGTTCTTTTTAAATTCCCTGCTTCTGTACTCAATGTCCTTTTCATGAAGCCTAAGATTCCAGAGTGTAGTCACTGTTGTAGTGAACAGCAGTCAAATGACAAAACAGTAAAATCATATAAATGGCAATTAAATAAGGAGCAGATGATGTTATTAATCATTCTGATTGAGTGACAAGCATTGACCAGTACACTGGGAAAAATCAAATTTACCTTGTTTAGTTTCAACCAGGAAGTCTTGTGGTGAAGTGGTAGCACCCCTGCCTCTGAGTGAGAAGCTTTAAGTCCAGGTCCCACCTCAGGACTTAATAGCCAAAGAAAGTGCATTCATAATGTGGCCATTCAGGCTGAATATCAAATTGTAAACCTATCCAAAATATGACAATAGCAGGTGGTAAGAGGAAAAGAAATTCCTGATCAACAACGTGAGTGAAAGAAACCCACTCCTATTTGTCGAAAGTGAAAGTGTTTAGAATCCTACCGTACAGAAAAGGCCCTTCAGAACATAGTCTGAATTGTCAAAAATACAGTAAATCTACATGTCCCACTTTCCAATAGGACACCCATAGTGATATGTACGTAGTTCGGGGCGCATTCTGCCCCTTTGAGAGCAGGTCAGGTGACTCAGAGGGGAAGCTTTGGGTCAGTCTCGTCTGACTGTTCAGCTGTAAGGGCATGTGATAAATTGTTCCTGAGCTACAGCGGGTTTTTTTTATTATTTATAAAATGACTTACACATAATAACTGGCGACAAGTCTGAGTCAAGGCCTAAGAACTGTGCTACCATCCTTTGCAGAAGGAAGGGAGGAGATCACACGTCCCCAGGCCTTGGAAACGGCATGAGATTGTGGAAGTAGCACGAGAGACTTACTTGGAAACAGACCAAAATGTCAAGGGAACTGGTCGACAGGGGACACGCACTATAGCAAATAGCTGAAAAGGGGAGTACTCACACAGGAGCTTACTGAAATCATCATGGAGAGCATTCACTGAGGGTCCTCAGGTTACTGGCTACCTAGACTCAAGTGCCGGGAAAAATTCATGCTGGTGGGAAAACAAAATGGCAGCCCCATTTGGAACAATGGGATCATTTGACAGAGAGACAGAAAGTTAGATTCTGTGCAGCAAACATTCTAATACTTACTTCAAGGCAAACATAGTGACTGAAGACATAAGTGTACATAAGGTCTCCTTGAGCACAATTGGGAGTAAGATCTTCATGATTCTAGGGAATGTGGTGCAAACAGAGAAACCAAGGGGGAAAACAGAACAAGAACTATATGTCACTTCACATCAAACTCACTGATGAATGCGGTACATTTCCATTTTAATGAATAAGTACAACAGGAAGGAGAGCCCATTACCCAGTTTCCTTAAAGAGGTTAGCGGGACATTGTGAATTCGGATGGTTCCTCCAGGATGCATCCAGGGATCGTTTGGCTTGTGGTCTCTGGCATGAAGCCATTGAACAGAAGCTACTAACAAAGAGAGACCTCGCTTTCAAGGCAGCTTTTGGAATCAGTACCTTGATGGAGAAGGCAGTCAGTGAAGCATGTCCAAAGTAGTGGAAGTTCAGCAGACCGCGATACCAATCGCAGAATGCCACTGAAGTGGCAAGTTTGACCGTAAGGAGTCGAGAAGCCAAGTGCTAAAAACGTAAGGAAATGGGCTATGTTGCCCAAGATTGCTGTTTACATCCCAAATAAGAGGAGAGTTGAAAAGAAACAACCCTGAGGACAAGGCATGAGGGACATGTCACCAGCCACAGTCAGCAGAGCTTCAGTTAAACATCCTGTCAGCACATGGTAAAGCTGATCACCTCTAAGTTCCTCCCAAATTAGGGAGGAAGACAGTTAAAATGAAAGTAGATAGAAGTGCAGCAATGTCTTTGATTCCCAAATCAGTCTATGAAGAGAGGTTAAGGGCACTACCATTGCTGCCTCTCAGAGTTACTCTACGGGCCTACATGGAGCAAGTGGTGCCCGTGAAGGGCTATGGACTGGTGAAGGGACCAGTGTGGTCTATACATGGTAAACGACAAATGGCCCGTGTTATTCAGATGCTCCTCATTACAAAACTTAAAGTTGAGTTAGGGACTGTGTTAACAGGCTGGTAGATTCAAACAAATCTTGGGCAGGTACAAAGATGTCTTCAAAGGTATCCAAGGGGAAATGAAAGAAGTTGAAATTAAAATAATGCTGAAGTCAGAGGCTCGCCTTAGGAATCTGAAGGCACATCTGGTACTGTGTGCCATTCAGTCTAAAGTGTAGGCAGAACGGGAACGGCTGCTTAATTTGGGAGCATTGGCTATGAATCTGGGAGCAAAATCTTCCATAAGGATATTCGTCCCATTCTGGTTCAGATGGATATCATGTCTCTCACAGAGGTCCCACCTTCCTTGTGATCCAGGAATCTAAAACTCTTCTTCCTGCACCATCTCTTGAGCCTCACATTCATCTGCTCTATTCTCTGATTTCTGTTCTCGCTGCACTGACAAAAATCCTGAGAATGGAATTGAGGTCCTGCTTTTTAATCTATTGTCTAGCACACTGAACTCTTGATGTAATTCTTCACACTTAATTATACATATATCATTAGTGCTAATGTGTACTATGAACTCTGTCTTATCATCCTCACACTTCAGGGTGCCCTGCAGCCACTCAGTGACATCCTGTCCCTTGTGCCAGGGAGTCAACACACCATCTTGGAATCACATCTGTGGCCGCAGAAATGCTTGCATGTGCTCTAACTAATGAATCCCTTTTTGCCAACACTCCTGCTTTCTTCTTCCTCCCTTCCTGTACCAAAAGGGCACTTGTGGTGGCTCCATCTGCACTCACACGAGGAACCAGCACCCTCCACCTTCTAAAGTGGAAAACCAAATTGTGACTGGGCTTCTGCACAACTTGTCTGTTCCCCTTTGGCTGCCTGGTGGTCACCCATTCTTTTCTTTCCTCCAATCCTTTCAGCTATGGTGTGACCACCTTTCTAAATGTGTCACCGATGTAATGCTTAGCCTCATAGATGTACCAAAGTGTCTCCAGACAAAATACAGAGCTCAAGTCTCTGCTGTTGGGAGCACTTACTGCACATGTGGTTATCTTGGATGGCAGTAGGGTCCATGACTTCCCACATATGATAGGTCCCATATTCCATTCATTTAACTTCAACTGCCCCAATTTAAACTCAAACTTATTTAGTTTTACCAGCAATTTTTTTTCTAATTATTTAGTCTAAAAAATAGTCTCCTTACCTTTTGTATCTTTTTATTGTTCTTGTCTCTAATGCTGTTTATTTTCAGTTAATTTTCAGTTTATCTTTTTACACTTTTCATATAATGTTATTTAGTGTTAATCCCTAAAGTAGACAGTACCTTACTAGTCAGTCAGCTTGCTGCTTTCCTGTGAAATCACTCTATATCTTTTTATTTCTCCAATTTACCTTTAATCTGAAAGTGACCTATAATACATATTTGAATTAACACCTATTACTAACTAATTAATGTACAGTCTTCCTGTGATGTCACACTTTAGTTTATGCTGGGCTCCTGAACATGGGCCTCAATTTATTTGTTTAAAAAGACCTTAGCAACTATGAACAAAAACAAATCAAAAGTCACCTCTTTCCCTCTGCACCAAATTCCTACTCTGCTTGGAATTCCCAGAAATACACAATCAGGCTGTGGCACATTCTGAGATAACAAGGTGTGGAGCTGGATGAACACAGCAGGCCAAGCGGCAGAGGAGCAGGAAGGCTGACGTTTCAGACCCAGGCCCTTAATCAGAATGGGGGAGGGGAAGGAGGCTCTGAAATAAACAGGGAGAGAGGGGAAAGCGGATTGAAGATGAATAGAGGGGAAGATAGGTGGAGAGGAGACAGACAAGTCAAAGAGGTAGGGGGTGGAGCCAGTAAAGGTGAATGTATCAGAGATAATGGGAACTGCAGATGCTGGAGAATCCAAGATAACAAAGTGTGAAGCTGGATGAACACAGCAGGCCAAGCAGCATCGCAGGAGCACAAAAGCTGACGTTTCGGGCATGTAGGTGGGGAGGTAGGGAGGAGATAGGTCTATCCAGGGAGGACGGACAGGTCAAGGGGGCGGGACAGCCTCCACAGCAGCAGCTGCGGAGGAGACAGCAACACTGAGCCCTGCTGAGTCTTCACCATCCCCCCAGACCTCCCATTTACTGAGGACGAAAGGTCAGTCCTCAGTAAAGAGCTCATCTTTGTCCTCCTCTACCCACACATCAACAAATACTGGTCACGTTTGGACATTGAGCAGTTTTTCCACTGCCTCCGCCACCACGCTTACTTTTTCAACTGTGAGCATAACCCCCCCTCTACTGACCCCTTCTCCCGCCACCAACACAAGCCCTTCTCCTGGACACGACCCCAAGGCCTCCTACCCTCCCTCGACCTCTTCATCTCCAACTGCTGTCGAGACATCAATTGCCTCAACTTCTCCACCCCTCTCACTCAATCCAGTCTCTCCCCCAGAGACCGTGCAGCCCTCTGCTCTCTCCACTCCAATCCTAACCTCACCATGGAACCCACAGACAAGGGAGGCACAGTAGTAGTATGGCGCACTGACCTCTAAATCGCTGAGGCCAGGCGCCAACTCTCCAACACCACCTCCTCACTCCCCCTGGATCATGACACCACCCCTGAGCACCAAACCATCATCTCCCAAACCATCCACAACCTCATCACCTCAGGTGATCTCCCACCCACAGCCTCCAACCTCATTGTTCCCCAACCCCACACCGCCCGCTTCTATCTCCTTCCCAAAATCCACAAACCTGCCTGCCCTGGTCGACCCATTGTCTCCGCCTGCTCCTGCCCCACTGAACTTACCTCCACCTGTATCAACTCCATTTTCTCCCTCTTAGTCCAGGAACTCCCTACCTACTTTCATGACACCACCTACGCCTTCCACCTCCTCCAGAACTTCCAATTCCCTGGGCCCCACCACCTCATCTTCACCATGGACGTCCAGCCCCTATACACCTGCATTCTGCATGCAGATGGCCTCAAGGCCCTCCGCTTCTGCCTGTCCCGCAGGCCCTACCAGTCCCCCTCCACTGACACCCTCATCCGCCTAGCCGAATTCATCCTCACCCTCAACAACTTCTCTTTTGATTCCTCCCACTTCCTATTGACAATGGGGGTGGCCATGGGCACCCGCATGGGCCCCAGCTATCCCTGCCTCTTTGTAGGTTATGTGGAACAGTCCCTCTTCCGCACCTACACAGGCCCCAAACCCCACCTCTTTCTCCGTTACATTGATGACTGTATCGGCGCTGCCTCTTGCTCCCAAGAGGAGCTCAAACAGTTCATCCACTTCACCAACGTTTTCCACCCCAACAGTAAGTTCACCTGGACCATCTCTAACACCTCTGTCACCTTTCTGGACCTCTCTGTCTCCATCTCAGGCAACCACCTAGAAACCGATATCCATTTCAAGCCCACCAACTCCCACAGCTGCCTAGAATACACCTCCTCCCACCCACCTTCCTGCAAAAATTCCATCCCCTATTCCCAATTTCTTCGCCTCCGCTGCATCTGCGCCCAGGATGAGGCATTCCACTCCCATTCATCTCAGATGTCCTCGTTTTTCAAGGACCGCAACTTTCCCCCCGCAGTGGTTGAGAAGGTTCTCGAACATGTCTCCCGCAACTCAGCCCTCACACTCTGTCCATGCAATAACCGCCAAAAGAGAATCCCCCTCATCCTCACATACCACCCCACCAACCTCCGGATACAATGCATCATCCTCCGACACTTCCGCCATCTGCAATCCGACCCCACCACCAAAGACATTTTTCCCTCCCCACCCTTGTCTGCCTCCCGGAGAGACCACTCTCTCCACGACTCCCTTGTTCGGTCCACACTCCCCTCCAACCCCACCACACCTGGCACTTTCCCCTGCAACCTCAGGAAGTGCTACACTTGCCCCCACACCTCCTCCCTCACCCCCATCCCAGGCCCCAAGAATACTTTCCACATCAAGCAGGTGTTCACCTGCACATCTGCTTGATGTGGTATGCTGCATCCGCTGTACCCGTTGTGGCCTCCTCTACATAGGGGAAACCAAGTGGAGGCTTGGGGACCGCTTTGCAGAACACCTACATTCAGTTCGCAGTAAACAACTGCACCTCCCAGTCACGAACCATTTCAACTCCCGCTCCCATTCCTTAGACGACATGTCCATCCTGGGCCTCCTGCAGTGCCACAATGATGCCACCTGAAGGTTGCAGCAACAGCAACTCATATTCCGCTTGGGAATCCTGCAGCCTAATGGTATCAATGTGGATTTCACAAGCTTCAAAATCTTCCCCCCCCCCCCCCACTGCATCCCAAAACCAGCCCAGCTCGTCCCCGCCTCCCTAACCTGTTCTTCCTCTCACCTATCCCCTCCTCCCAGCTCAAACCACACCTCCATTTCCTACCTACTAACCTCATCCCGCTCCCTTGACCTGTCAGTGCTCCCTGGACTGACCTATCTCCTCCCTGCCTCCCCACCTATACTCACCTTTACTGGCTCCATCCCCACCTCGTTGACCTATCTGTCTCCTCTCCACCTATCTTCTCCTCTGTCCATCTTCGATCCGCCTCCCCCTCCCCAATTTTTGATGAAGGGTCTAGGCCCAAAACATGACTTCCTGCTCCTGTGATGCTGCTTGGCCTGCTGTGTTCATCCAGTTCTACACCTAGTTATCTCGGATTCTCCAGCATCTGCAGTTCCTGTTATCTCTGTGCCACACTCTGGATGTGATCACTTCCAATAGTTCATGTGAAACTTACTTTTGCCACATCAACTTGGACTTCTTCAGTGAACAGAAGGAGATCATTTTGGAAAGCTTATATGGCTCAGATTGGTGGCAATAGCATGATATTTGATCTCCTGCAAGACCTGCATCCTTGACCAACCTGTGATACTGGGGGTTGGACCTTTCTTCAGGCACAGAATTCAAGAAGTCTCAGCCACAGTACTGACACTTGCACAAGCCCTCACATCTTCCACTAAGATAGGTAGGAAACTATGTGGTGAAGGGGACATAAGGAGATTACAAATGAATATAAATAGGCCAAGTGAGTGTGCAATTTTTTTGGCAGATTAAGTATGACATGAGAAATGTGTAATTCTTCACTTTGGTAAGAAAAATGAAGATAAACACATTATCTAGAGATACAGCCAGATCTGGATGCCCCAGTGTATTAATTACAAAGGTTAACATACACATACAGCAGCTAATTAGGAAAGCAAAAAATGCTATCATTTATTGTTATGGTGATTGAACACAAAAGGAGGTTACGTTTCAGTAATAGAGGATTTTGGTGAGTCACCTGACAGTTTACAGTAATGGGTCTGCTTATTTATGGAAAGATGTAAATGTGTTACGTGCAGTTCAGGATAGGTTTACTAGACTAATACCTGGAATGGGTGGCTATCTTATGAGGTAAGGTTAGACAGGCTTGACGTGCAATTCTGGAGGTTTAGAAGAATAAGAGATGAGTTGATTGGAACATAAAATATCTTGAGGAATCTCAACAATGTGGATGTGGAAAGAATGCTTCCTCTTGTGGGAGAACCTAGAACTAAGGGGTCACTATTTAAACATGAGGTGCTGCACATTTAAGGCAGGGATAAGGAGAACATTTTTCTCACAGACAGTTGTGTCTTTAAAACTCTCTTTCTCAAAAGTCTGTGGAATCAGGAACATTAAATATTTTTACAGCAGAGATACTGCGTTCTTGATAAGCAAGGAAGTGAAAGGTTATGGGAGGTATCTGGAATTGTGGAGTAATTAGGTGATGATCATGATCTTATTGAATGGCAGACGGAGCAAGCTCAATGGACCAAGTGACCTATTCCTGCTCTTAATTTCTACGGCATTATATAAAACGGCAGATTAATCCTCTGGATCTTCACTTTCATTCATAGTAAACATCAAAACTTAAAACTAATCCTGTAGGACACCTTTGAAGTCTGCAGCCTTGGCAACAACTTTCTGCCAATAGGAGTTCAAATATTAATCCACTCTAACTAAAATGGTCATAGGACCAGCACTCTCACATAAAAGTATGAATCAGATGGTTGATGTTCACTGGCTATATGTGCAGAGGTTCTCTGATCCAGATACTGAAGGATGAGTCTGGCGACTGGTCTGTGAACTGTTCTAAGATAACCAGGTCTTCAGCATCTGCAGTTCCTAATATCTGTGAACTGTTCATTCCGGTGACGTTTGTTCTCAGTCGTCCAGAGGCTTGACCATTTCCTCTTTGCAGCAAAGTAATACTATTTCTTGAATGATTCCAGCACACTAGGACTTTTGCATCCAACATTTTCTGAAACTCCACTGGTGTTAACATCACTCCAAATTTTGGATTTGAGCCTAATCCATTGAGAAACTGCCACTGCATAATTTCTACATTTCCATAAGCAGAGCATTTCGAAGCCGACTTGTGTGTTGCTCCTCAAGAAACAGGCGATATTCTCAGCTACGGGAAGGGGCTAATCAAACAACGCACGAGAGTCTGCCGCTGATTGTGTTGGAGAAAACATCGGCAAGGGAGGCGAGAAATAAACTGCACTACGGCGTAAAACAAAACGTTTAACACTAATTCTTGCTACCCAGCCCGCATTTGAAAAAAAAGAATCAAAATCATTTGTTGGACCAGTTGTTGAAAGCTCTCTCTGATCTCCACGACCGACCCCATCCTGGGTCTGCGCTTATTGCTCCAGAATTAGATTGGGGTCAGGTTTCTCATTGGTTAGGACTCACCCTCCTTATTGTTGCCCCTCATAAAGATGTTTGCCTTGGTAACTGTGAATGGTTGCCGTGGTGACTGAGGTTGCGTCCTCTGTACTCGGCCAGTTGGAGCACAGAGAATCGGGAGGCTTTTTTTGTGCTGGGGGCGGCCTCTGGATCGTGAACGGTAACAAAAAACAACAATGGTGAGTCTCAGTGCTCGTCCATCAACCCATCACAGCTAGTGTGCAGGTCAGAAAGGCGCAGCAGAACAACCCTGACTGTGGAAATGCCCAGACCAATTCATGTGCCTTAATCATTTAGCTCTTGGCCTGTAGGGAACTCGAAGTTGGGCAGTGAAAGTTGTCACAACTGGAGTCTACACTCTGTACAATTAGAATGGCAAGTGGCAACATGCAGCAGAGAGCATTTACTTTCTTGTTGCAATCTGGCGTTATTTAAGGACTGTCTGCACAAGGATGACTGGAGAACAATGTTTCAGATCTGGTGATCCTTCCTCAGAACTGGACCAAAAACGTCAACTCTTGCTTTTTGCTTCACAGATGCTGCCAGACCTGCTGAGCTTTTCCAGGAACTTCTGTTTTTGTTCCTGATTTACAGCATCCGCGGTTCTTTAGTTTTTTTTTCAAGGATGACTCAAGTCTGGCTTTAATGGGACAGGCTTACTTCGGTCCCAGAACTACTCATGTTCTATCCCAGAATGCTGTAAGCAAAGCCCAATGCCAAACATGCAATGATACATTGAGAGAAAGAACATTGAACGCATAGTTTAGCGCTGTCTGTACAGCTTAGCACATGTGAAGTCATGTGATCACATCAAGCACATGAAAAACATACAGATTGGAGTAAGCCATTCAGCTCTTCAAGTCTTCTCAATCATTTAATTAAATCATGCCTGATCTCTGTGCTAATTCCATGTGATGTGATTTGATTTGATCTATTATTGTCACATATACCGAGATACAATGAAAAGTATTGTTTTGCGTGCTAACCAGACAAATCATAAATACATCAGGGTAATACACCAGACTGGAGAGTATAGTGTTACAGCTACAGAGAAGGTGCAGAGAGAGATCAATTCTATACAAGCAGGGAAGAAGCTATTCTCACACCTGTTAGTTTGTGTTTTCAAACTTTTATATCATCTGCCCGAAGGAAGAGGTTGAAGAGAGTATAAATGGGGTGGAAGGGGTCTTTGATTACACCAGCTGCCTTCCTGAGGCAGCAGGAAGTGTAGGCAGTGTCAATGGAAGGAAGGCTATTTCTCGTAATGGTCTGGGCTGCAGGCTGCAATTTCTGTAATTTCTTGTGATCTTTGGCAGAGCAGTTGCTATATCAAGCTGTGAAGCATCCAAACAGGATGCTTTCTGTGGTGAATCTGTAAAAATTGGTAAGAGTCATTTTGGACATGCAGAATTTCCTTAGCCTTCTGAGGAAGTAGAGGCATTGGTGTGCTTTCTTGACTGTAGCATAGATGTGGATGGACCAGGACAGATCGTTGACGAAATTCTCTCTGAGGAACTTGATGCTCTTGACAATTTCCACCTCAGCACCATTGATACAGGTGTGGGTGTGTCCTCCATGCCAGTTCCTGAAGCCAATGACCAGCTCCTTCGTTTTGCTGACGTTGAGGGAGCACTAAGCTGTCTATATCCTTCCTGTGCTCTCTCATTGTTGTTTGAGATCTGACCCACTATGATGGTGTCATCAGCAAATTTGTAAATGGAATTAGAGCTGAATTTGGCCAACTAGCCGTGAGTATATGAGGAATATAGTAAGAGGCTGTGCATACAGCCTTGCAGGGCATCTGTGTTGAGGATTATTGTGGAGGAGATATTGTCACCTATCCTTACTGATTTCAATCTGTGGGTCAGGAAGTTGAGAATCTAGTTGCAGAAGAGGGAGCAGAGTCCTAGATCTCAGAGTTTGGAGATGAGTTTGTTTTCATGAATTATAATGTTGAAGGCAGAGCTAAAGTTAATATACAGGAATCTGATGTGGGTGTCCTTGTTGTCTAGATGTTCCAGGATGAGTGCAGAGCCAGGGAGATAGTGCTTGCTGTGGAACTATTGTGATGGTACGTGAATTGTAGCAGATCAGGGCAAACTGGGAGACTGGAGTTAATGTGTGCCATTACAAAACACTTCTTAATGATAGATGTCAGAGTCACTGGGTGGTAATCATTAAGACACATTGCTTAACTTTTCTTTGGCACTGGGATAATCCCAGTCTTGAAACAGATTGGAATCTCACATCATAGTAAAGAGAGATTAAAGATGTTTCAAATATTCCTACTAGCTGGCCTGTACATTCTGAATGCACACCCAGAGACTCCATTTGGGTCAGTCACTTCCCTTGGGTTTACTCTCAAGAAGGCCTGTCTGATGTATGTGACAGTGACTGTAGGTACAGGTGTGCCTGAGGCTGGTAACTTCATTTCACTGATCATCTGTTCAAAACAAGCATAGAATGCACATAGCTCATTGGGGAGGGATGCACTGTTGTCAGCAATTCTACTTGACTTCGTTTTGTAGCCTGTTTTGTTGTGTAAACCTGGCCGCAGTCAAATTATGGTTAGTCTGGTATCGGTTCTTGGTGTCCCTGATGGTTTTGTGAGCATCTATATAGTTCAGGTTCACCCAACTTGAATGCCTTAGACCTGGATTTCAGTAGAGAGTGGATATTCTGGTTCACTTATGGTTTCCTGTTGGGGAATATTCCGATTAACTCCTTTGGCACACATTCCTCTACACACTTAGTGACGACATCTGTGGTGACAGTGGAATGCTCAGTTAGGTTAGCTGCTGACTTCTTGAATATGGACCTCAGCAGTGAAGAAATTGACATACTCACCACCTTCTGAAAGAAGAAATTCCTTCTCGTCTCTATCTGAAATGGACAGCCCCTCAATCTGAGATCAAGGCCCTGGTCCTGGACTCTTCCATAATGGGAAACAACCTCTCTGCACTAACTCTGCCAAGAAACTCAAGAATCCTAAATATTTCAGTAAGGTTGCCTTTCGTTTTTCTACACTCCAATGAGTACAAACCCAACCTACTCTACCTCACTTCATAAAACAATCCCTCCATACCAGAATCAACATAGTGAATTATGTCTAGACAAGCTCCAGTTCCAGCTTAGGTAAGGACCAAAACTGTTCACAGTATTTTAGTTATGACCTAGCTAGAACCTTGTACAGTTTAACCAAGACTTCCCTATTTCTCTACTCTATTCCCTTTGAAACAGACCAATATTCCATTTCCCTTATACCCTTTATCTGCTGCACATTTTTTATAGAATCCCCACAGAGTGGAAACAGGCCATTCGACCCAACAAATCCACACAAACCCTCTGAAGAGCATACCATCCAGAGCCATTTCCCTACTCTACCCCGTAACACTGCATTTCCCATAGTTAATGCACGGAACCTACACATCCCTGAACACTATGGGCAATTTCCCATGACTAGCCTACCTAACTTGCACATTTTTAGACTGTGGGAGGAAACTGGAACGCCTGGCATAAACCCACACAGGCAGCCACCCAAGTCTGAAATTAAACCCTGGTCCCTGGCACTGTGAGGCCGCAGTGCTAACCACTGAGCCACCATGCTGTCCCAGGGATGCATAGGATCCCCAAATTCCTCTGCTACAACTTTCTGTGATCATACTTTATTTATATAATATTCAGCTCACATTTTTCCACATTATATACCATTTGCAAAGTTTTTCTTCCCAGTCTCTTGACCTGTCTGTATGCCTTTATAAACTCACTGTATCATCATCACCACTCGTCTTCCCACCTATTTTTGTGTGGTCCTCAAAATTAGCGACAATATATTCACTTTTGTCATTTAAGACATGAATATATATTGTAAATCGCGTAGCCCTGCACTAAATTGTTGCCAGCTGAAAATGCCCATTGGCTGTTAATTTGCAAAGTAACCTGATATGCAGTATGCTATCAAACACCTTTTGGAAATCCAAATATACTGCATTGATCATTTCCCCCTCTATCTATCCTGCCAGTTACCTCTTCAAAGAATTCTAATATATTTGCCACACATGATATTCCCTTCATGATGCCATGTTGACTCTGCTTGATTATAGTACATATTTTGAAATGCACCACTATTGCGTCTGTTTTAATTGACACTAACATTTTCCTGATGACAGATGTCAAATGAACTGGCCTTTAATTACCTGTTTTTGTCTCCCGCCCTAAGGATATTATTGGCAGTTTTTCAATCTTACTACAAACATAGCCAGTATCTCCACAGCTGTTTCCTTTAATATACTAGGATGCATTCCATCAGGTCCAGGGAATCTGACCGCCTTCAGCCCAACTAATTTCGTTGGTACTTTTATCTACAATAATTGTTAATTATTGTATTTTTCCTCAATCATTTTTGCCTCTTAATCATTTTGCATCTTTAGATTGCAATCCATCACTACTCTGTGTATTGACCCTATTTGCTGTTTTTTTTAAATACTTGTACACTCTGTCTCTTCCTACAAAATTTAAACTGTGACTTTCAGTTTAATGTAATTGCAAACTACAAACTAAATTAGGTATATACCAGACAAAAAAAAAGACTTTCTTGCCCGACAGTACATGCACTCAGTCCAATGTTAAACTGAGTTTACTAGCTGGATTTATGTGCTCTTAACACAAATGTTCTAACTGATTCTTAAGGGGATACAAGCCTGTTCTATGCATTTATGTCTTTTAATTTTTTTTAAAAATCCTCATGAAGATGCTACATACGAGGAACTCTCTGACCACCAGCTATTATTCACATGGAATTTCAGACAATCAATGACCTTGCAAGAGTGGGAAAAAAAGGACAGTTGTAATTGCAGTCATACTCCCTTGGTTGAGTAACCTTTCAAACCATCAATGATTTTTATTCATCATTTATGGGGTGTAGATTCCACTGACTGGGCCAACTTATCCCTACCCATGATCATAACAGTTTCCTTTGACTTAACTATAACTCTAACCAGAGAGGAGTTTTTTCTCTAATTCCCATTTACTCCAATTTTGCTAGGGTTTATTGATAACTCCAATCAATGGGAAGTTTTTCTCCTGATTCCAATTTACTTCAAAGATAAAGAAAATTTGAACAAGGAGAATTTTGCCCCAAGGTGGCTTAAGATACAAGTGACAACTGTGTTCATTCAGGTGTCCACAACTGTGGGACATTTACAGTCAGAGTTGTAAAGTCATATAGCACAGAAACCAACTCTTCAGCCCAACTTCTTCATGCTGACCAAGTTTCCAAACTAAACTAGTCCTGTTTTGCCTGAACCTAGCCCATTGTTCTTTGTTCTTTGTTCTATATCCCTCTAAACCTTTCCTTTTCATGTACCTGACCAAATGTATTTAAAATGGTGTAACTGTATCTGCAATTACCATTTTCTCTGGCAGTTCATTCCATATGAACCAAGCTCTGTGTGAAAATGTTGCCGTTTGGTTCCCCTCAGTGGGCAGCATAGTGGCTGACTGGTTAGCACTGCTGCCTCACAGTGCCAGGAATCCAGGTCTGATTCCAGGCTTGGGAGAATGTACAGTTGCACGCTTAAATTCTCCCCATATCAGCATGGGTTCCAAATGAATGTTTCCAATTCTGGATGAAACCAGAAAGCGGCACTGACAACATCAGTATATTGAAGAAAGGGCTGTGGATGGGAGCCTGAATAAGACTGGAACGAGGAATGTTCCACTTACCCGACAAAGGGGTATGCATAGCTGGGATCCTTGTGTCTACCCATAGCCACACTTTTGACTTGGTGAAAGTAGGATGAGGTAAAGGATAAGTTGTTCAAAGTGAGAACGAGCTCAGCCAGGCAAAGGAGGGTGATGGCAGATGGACACTGTGCAGGCCTCTTTTTAAGAACAAAGCAGAAAGCCTTCAGACCATCCTGATGGGAAATAGGTTTGGTGAATAGGAGGCAGTTAGAACTAGAAAATTGATATCAAGTTGTCAGTTGCATCACCCATATCGGCAGGTTTGACAACTGGGTTGGTGTTAGACCTGATGGAATGGACTGCAGCAAGTTCAAGAGAAGGTAGGTCAGAGTGGGTGAGGGAAGCAGAGAAATTAATGCGGCCAATTTCACATCAGCAGTTTTCAATGAAAAGGTAAATACAGGTAAAAGACGAGAGGGAGTAATCCAGGGGGTTGGCAATAGATGCTCACATCTCACGAATGAGGAGAAAAAATGATGTGTAGCATGCTCAGCAAATTTAATACATTATTTAGACAAAGGATTATTTCATTTCAATCAATTGTTTCAGGTGCCAATTGATAGTGAAGATTTGTTGTATCGAATAAAGGGAGGAGTTCAACTGGAAGGAGTTGTCAACAAAAGTGATGGTGAGAAAATTTTGTTAAATACTTTATTTTCAGTTAAATTAATCTATTTTACATATTGTGTAAATATTTTCTATTGTGAAAAAATGGAATTGTTATTGGCTGTTGTGTAATGACTTTTTTTGCACTAAAATTCTATAAGATGTTTCTTACCTTTAACTTAGACTATTCAATGTTTGAAAGAAATTGACTGTCTTGGACCTATCTATTTTTCCAACATATTTAGCTCACATACTGTATATAAAAATAAGTTTCCCTTTGAAATGACATTTGCAACATGGGCTATTTCCAATTCAGCAATCTTATCATTCAGAGGACAAAACACTTTCTCCAACCTCTCCAAGTGTGGTTGCAGCCATTTTATTTCTATTGCACACTTGCTATTTATATCACGATGAAATGAAACAGCAGGGCTCTTCACATAGCGAGCCTCAGGTTTAGCCTCTTACTGTCGGTGTACACATTCCCTTCTTGGGAGCTCTCCACATTAACTCCATTGGCTTTGAATTTTCCCATGTCGTCTAACTGTTCATCTCACCATTTTACTCCCTCAGCCTGAGGCACTTTGGG
Source organism: Stegostoma tigrinum (assembly GCF_030684315.1). Taxonomy (NCBI): domain Eukaryota; kingdom Metazoa; phylum Chordata; class Chondrichthyes; order Orectolobiformes; family Stegostomatidae; genus Stegostoma; species Stegostoma tigrinum. The sequence goes on from NC_081356.1 coordinate 112,565,593, forward strand.
TCAACATGCCAGATACAGTCCTGTGCCTTCATCAAAGCCAGTGTCAACTGTCAATTACTTTTCCTCCTGCATTACTTTTTTCACTTCCTTGCTCTATTATCGCTCTCTCTCTCTCTGCCACCACCTTATTTTTTCCCCCTCCCACCCTTTATTTATTCCCTCTGCATCTCAACATTTAATTTAGTTTAATCCCCACATTTGAGTTCTCCAGTTTGTGTACTGCAGCATAATATCACCTTGACATTTAGTGGATGGATCTCTAGGACTGACCATGTCCCACATCCTTGACTGACTTGGACAGACAGCCCCAACTAATGACTGACCAGACCCCTGATTGATCTCTGTGCAGTTCCCAGTCTGACTTCCCACGACTGCCTGCACTGGACAAACAGGGCTGACCATAGCCCTGTTCCCATATAAGAGAGGTATGGACCCGTGACCCTGATAGCCCTAAGTGCCAGTCTGACTGTACCCAAGCTGCTGACCTGGTATGGGAGACTACCTTTACTGTGCCAAGAACCCAAGCTGAACGGTGTGAGCCTTGATTTGACTGAGGACAGTTCGCCTTAGAATTCATTCTGTTTATCTGAAGGTCTAACTATTGCCTACCCAAAGGCCTTCCTGGTTGGATACCTCAGCTGATGACTGATCAGACCCCTTACTGATCTCCATGAAGCTCTCTGACTGATATAGCATGAAACCTCTGACAGATCGCACCACACCTGCAGGACTGACAGTGGTTCACTCCCTGGACCATAGTGAGACAGATCTGGACCTGACTGTCCTAAGCAGATGAGTGACAGTGCTGAAGCACACGGACTGTACACAATACCCTTAACTGACTCTAACTTGATGCCTTGAATGATGACAGGCACCCTTGTCTTGACTGAGGACTACTTTGATTTATCACCTAGTTGACGCAATTGCAACATGTTTGGTGTACCATAAGAATAACAGTCCACAATATATTAATGTGGATAGTGAATTGGCCAATGGGCAGGAAACAGTAAGAGGGAATAGGAGTTCTTTTTCAGGTTGTCAATCTGTAACCGGTGGGGTTTCACAGGGATCAGCGCTGAGACTGTAGCTGTTACAATATATATTAATGACTTGGAGGAAGAAAGTGAAAGCACTGTATCCAACAGATCCAAGAACAGCTTCTTCCCCACTGTTATGAGACTTTTGAACAGACCTCTCAAATGTGAACGTTGATCTGTCTTTTTGCATATTCTCTGCAGCCGTAATGCTGTGTGCTGTGAGAGATAGCGGGAACTGCAGATGCTGGAGGATTCGAGATAACAAAGTGTGGAGCTGGATGAACACAGCAGGCCAAGCAGCATCTTAGGAGCACAAAAGTTGACGTTTCGGGCCTAGACCCTTTTCTGATGAAGAGTCTAGGCCTGAAACGTCAGCTTTTGTGCTCCTAAGATGCTGCTTGGCCTGCTGTGTTCATCCAGCTCCTCACTTTGTCATGCTGCGTGCTGTGCTCTGTTCTACTATCCTGATGCGTTTTGGCCTTTATTTAATTCATCTGTGGGATGTGGGTGTCACTGGCTGGTCAGCATTTCTTACCCATCCCTAGTTGCTCTTGCAAAAGTGGTGGTGAACTGCAGTCTTGAATAACTTCAGTTCACCTGCTGTGGGTTGACCCACAGTGCTATTAGGGAGGGAATTCCAGGATATTGATTCAGCGACACTGAAGTAATGGTATTACATTGGCATGGAGGGGAACTTGGAGGTGGTGGTGTTCCCATGCATCTGCTGCCTTTGCCCTTCCAGATGGGAGTAATTTTGGAAGGTGAAAGGTGTCATTTGGAAGGTTTGTATGGTACAATCTGCCTTTAGAGCATGCAAAACAACACTCTTCACTGTCACAAACAAAAACAGAAGTTGTTGGAAATGTTCAGCAGGTCTTCCTCAGGAAGGGTCACTGGACCCAAAATGTTAACTCTGATATTTTTCTTCATAGATGCTGCCAAACCTGCTGAACTTTTCCAGCAACTTCTGTTTTTGTTCCTGATTTACAGCAGCTGCAGTTCATTCATTTTTTAACACTTTTCACTGTACCTCAGTACATGTGGCAACAACAAATCAAACTGAAATTTGCATGTGAGACTAAAATAAGTGGAAAAGCAGCTTGTTGAGAGGGATACAAACAGTTTACGGAGAGATATCGATAGGTTACGTAAGTTGTCAAGATGTAGACAAATAGGGGATGTATTGAGGTGAAGTTGTTTGTTTTAGAAGGGAGAACAAAAGAATAGAGTATTATTTAAAAAGAAAAATATCTACATTGCCTACTTCTGCTCTTAATTCTGATGTTTCCAAGTTTCTTGATTGGCTCGTGGTGGATTTCTCAACCCTGACAGTGTAACACTGGGTGTGGGGAGTTTTATGGAGGTCATAGTATCCCTCTCACTGGCTGGACAGTCACCTCCAATTGGGCAGTGAGAGGTCACCGGTGTGCTTCTTATGGGATCAGACCGTGAGGTCAAGAAGCCCCATCAAAAAACACACAAAACACAGAAAGCTAGCACAAGGATATAGCAGATAATCAGGAAACCTGATGGAATATTGACCTTGCTTTTAAAGGGGTTGGAGCATAAGAGTAGGGAAGTCTTACTGCAACTGTAAAAGGTGCTGGTGAGACCACATCTAGAGCACTGTGAGCAGTTTTGGTTCCCTTATCTAAGGAAAAGTATCATTTCACTGGAAGCAGTTCAGTGAATGCTCTTTAGGAAGATCCCTGGTGTAGAGGGATTGTCTTAAGCACAAAGACTAAACAGATTGGGACGCTACTCACTGGAGTTTAGAAGAATGAGAGGTGATCTTATTGAAGCATATAACTTCCAAAGAGGCTTGAAAGGGTAAATGCTGCAAGGATGTTTCCCCTCAAGGGAGTCTAAGGGGCACCAATTTAAGACTGAGATGAGGGGGGAATTTCTTCGCTCAGAAGGTTGTGAGGCTTTGTTACTCCTTGTCACAGAGTTGTTGGGGAAAAATTCCCTGTCTATATTTAAGGCTGAGTTAGATTCTTGATCAGTAGGGGAATCAAGGATTACTGGGGAAACATGGGAAAGGGGACATGAGGAATGCTGGATCAACTGTGATCCCGTTGAGTGGTGGAGCTGGTTTGAGGCGCCAAACAGCCTATTCCTGTTCCGATTTCTTATGGTCTTTGTGTCTCATGATAAGCGAATGGCCCGTAGCTCAGGTGTGAAATACCACATAGTGGTCATTCGACAAGAAACCTTAGCTTATCATTGCTGGCAGGGACGACAGGCTGCCTGACTTTGTATTTGCACTAAAAAGCAAGTAAATACCGAGTTCTAAGCATTTAAGCTCTGACTGAGGGGGCAAAGCAAGATGGGGCAAAGCAAGGTAAGGCAAAGCATGAATGCTCTGAGCCTACAGCAAGGTGCAAAGTAAGTGCACTGCACTGTAAGTGATCAAATGAGGAGCCCTCAGGTGCAGAGACAAAATAAACTGCAGATGCTGGAATCTCATGGAGACAAACAGGAGACTGGAAGTACACAGTAAGTCAGGAGGAAAGGAGAAGTCGATGTTTTGGTGTTACCCCTCTGGTGCATGCTGGTTGAATCCATGAAATGCATGCCTTTTCCTGCACAGTGTGTCCTGGCTGCAGCATTGTTATTAAGGATGCCAGTGCACTACAGAGGTCTACATGAAAGTGCAGAACTGTCTCGTAGGTTGGTCAGAGATGTGCCACGAGGGTGTAATGAGGCTGGTACATGTCGGATGCCATGGTCCTTGGAGTGGAGGTGCATGTTGTCACAGCCCGTTGAGCATTCCCTGAGATGTTGTTTCTGCAAGTTTAAAATGGAGGCGCAGAGGAGCAATCAGTGAGTTGGAGATGTCAGGCACTGCTCGGACTTTCATGTTGGGAATTGTCACCCTGTAGTTTCTATCTGCCAGGTTGGATAATCGGAAACTGAAATAAGAGACGCGAGTAGACAATAGCGAATTGCTTGTGCAAAGCCTCTCACTATTCTGCATTCATTTTGAAAATTGAATTTTTTGCACTTGACCTTGAGAAACTCTGTACTTACTATCTCGTACAATTTTCCTGACTTCCTTGGTCTGGCCCATGTTGTTCAGTGCATGGGAACATTTTGCTTCTGGTTTCTATTCACTATGTAATAAGAGCTCCTGGTGAAATGACTAGCCTACATTTTAAATCGAACTGCGAGCATTTTTGAAAAAATAGGACAAAATACATATCTTTTCATTCGCTGTTTGTTCCTTTATATCCTTCTAAACTATCTGTTCTTTGCTATTTCTTAAACCAGAAAATTTTTAATGATAGAAATCTAATACAACAGGCTATGTCAAGAAACTCTTACAGCTGTTTCTGCTTAATTTATTGTTATTACTTTTGTTAATGCTGAGTACACAAAAACATCTTTCCATTTTTCATATTGTGCTCAGTGTTTTTTTTCTCTACAAGGCATCCACAGAAATCCCTCTTCTTGAAGCTAAAAAATACATTAGCGTACTTCTCACACTACTGTACTAGTGTTATGGTGAGATTCCCTAAGCACCCAGTATGAATACTTACTTTCTGGATATCCTTTAATTCTAAACTTCTAAACCTTTCCTTTCAGGTTAACATCTACATGGTAGATTTTGAATGTAATTAGAAATCTTTTGTGTAATGTTTGCTTGTTACATTGTACCACAGCAGGAGAGCACTTACTCTGATGCGTAGATAATTTTTCAAAAAGGTGAACTTGCCACTTAGCTTTACATTTAAGAATGAAAGTTTATGATTCACAGAAGTATAATTGGAAACATAGCTCTAAGCATGTAAACGTTAAACTTGGTGTCAATAGTATTTATAACATTCTTTACTTTCTCTTCATTGAATTCAGAAGAAGGAATTAAAGCAGGCTTTAAGGAAGCCATGAATGAGCTGATTTCTAAGGTAAATTCAAAGGCTTTCATCCTAAGCGGTGGCCCAGTATATACGTGGCCCAAAACCCATGCCAGCACACCACAATCAGAACTACAAGATGACACGCCAAGCAAAGTCATCTTAAAACATATTGCGTAAGTAGCAGAATGAAATCTGTTAAGTTCCTTCATACTAGATCGGGGCATTTTACTGGTGCCAGAACAGCTGTTACTAGAAAATCAATAAAGTTTAAGGTGAGGAAATTCAATATTCATATGGGAACTCAATGTGAACGTCTAACCTTTCAAATATTGATTTCCTCCTTACTAATTTGTATTGTGTCTGGAGAAACTTTGCGTTCAAGATCCAAAGTGATATATCAGCAAAATGACGTGCAGGTATTTACGGATATACTATAAGCTAGAAACAGGAACAATTTAATCTGATGAACTCGAGATACCATGCAGCATCAAATAAAAGCAAAATACTATCGATGCTGGAGATCTGAAGTAAAAGCAGGAAATACTGGAGAAACTCAGCAGGTCTGGCCCCATTATTGGAGAGAGAAACAGAGTTAATGTTTCTAATGTATATATAACTTCTTCAGTTCTGAAGCAGTCATATAGGACTCAAAACGTTAACATTATTTCTCTCTCCACAGGTGCTACCAGACTAGCTGAGTTTTTCCAGGCACTTTCTGTCTTTGTAATCACACAAAATATTTTTTATTGTGATTTGCTTCTGGAATATTAGCATCAATATGGTAGATATGACTGGTAACTCATTAAATCACGAGCCACCGAATGTGGCAAAGCAGTGTGCTGGGCTTCTTTTTTTTGCTGCTTCATCATCATGGCCTTGCATGGCCTTTTCAAAGCATTATTATTTTTTGACATTTAAGTTTTCATTGATATCCAAAGCAAACTATGAGTGCAATTTTCACCAAATGTTTCTGCCGGAAACGAGAACAAATGAAAAGTAGAAATTTGTTTGTATTAACATCATGAATATTTTAAAAAGTGCCCTTTTCATCACATTTTATCTACAGTGGTTACTGTTTCCATGGTTGCTTGAGACATCTTTTTGCTCATCTTTATCCATTTCAAATAGTTAGTGCCACTACAACACCGCGCATTTATATTGCCAAAATTCAACAAATAGTTAACATGATGTAATTACATCTGACTAGTAGTCAGGTAAACAAAAGGCCTATCACTTACAGCAGAATAGCCAACAGTTTTTATTGCATTTTCAGAAATCAAAGCAGCTTTGAAGATCGTTATATATAAAACAGAGCAACTTTGTCTGTAATATTGTAGCAAACAGCCTCTGCACTGAAATGGGCAGTAATGTCAGAAATCTGTGTCTGGGCAGGCCAATAATTGGTGAGATAACCAGCATGTCTTATTTGTCTCATTGAAACAAACAAATGCTATAATGTCTGATAAAATTCCACCATGACAAAACGGATGGCTGGTAGGTGAAGTTAGTCAGCTGAGATTAATACCATCATGGAAGGGATGTAAACATTGTGGAGAGGCCAGTATTTATTGCCCAGTGTGCAGTTAAGAGTCAACCACATTGTATGAGTTGAGAGTGACATGTTGTCCAGACCAAGTAAACATGACGTATTTCCTTCCCCGAAGGACATTAGTGAATATAAAATAGGTTTTTATGACAATCGACAGTAGCTACATGGTCACCATTGGGATGGGTTTTTATTCCAGATTTCAGTAATTAACCCTTTCAAACCCATATACTTCCTTGTACCAGGATAACAAAGTGTGGAGCTGGATGAACACAGCAGGCAAAGCAGCATCTCAGGAGCACAAAAGCTGACGATTCGGGCCTAGACCCTTCATCAGAAAATGGGGAGGGGGAGAGGGTTCTGAAATAAATAGGGAGAGGGAGGAGGCGGATGGAAGATGGATAGAGGAGAAGATAGGTGGAGAGGGGACAGACAAGTTAAAGAGGCAGGGATGGAGCCAGTAGAGGTGAGTGTAGGTGGGGAGGTGGGAAGGTGATAGGTCAGTCTGGGGAGGACTGACAGGTCAAGGGGGCAGGATGAGGTTAGTAGGTAGGAAATGGGGGTGCGGCTTGAGGTGGGAGGAAGGGATAGGTGAGAGCAAGAACAGGTTAGGGAGGCGGGGAAGAGCCTGGCTGATTTTGGGATGCAGTTGGGGGAGGGAAGATTTTGAAGCTGGTGAAATCCACATTGATACCATTGGGTTGCAGGGTTCCCAAGTGGAATATGAGGTGCTGTTCCTGCAACCTTCGGTTGGCGTCATTGTGGCACTGCAGGAGGCCCAGGATGGACATGTCGTCTAAGGAATGGGAGGGGGAGTTGAAATGGTTCGCGACTGGGAAGTGCAGTTGTTTATTGTGAACCGAGTGTAGGTGTTCTGCAAAACGGTCCCCAAGCCTCCGCTTGGTTTCCCGATGTGGAGGAGGCCACAACGGGAGCAGCGGATGTAGTATGCCATGTTGGAAGATGTGCAGGTGAACATCTGCATGATGTGGAAAGTCGTCTTGGGGTCTGGGATGGGGGTGAGGGGGGAGGTATGGGGCAAGTGTAGCACTTCCTGCAGTTGCAGGGGAAAGTGCCGGGTGTGGTGGGGTTGGAGGGGAGTGTGGAGCGGACAAGGGAGTCGCGGAGAGAGTGGTCCCTCTGGAAAGCAGGCAAGGGTGGGGAGGGAAAAATGCCTTTGGTGGTGGGGTCGGATTGCAGATGGCAGAAGTGTCAGAGGATGATGCGTTGGATCCGGAGGTTGGTGGGATGGTATGTGAAGACGAGGGGGATTCTCTTTTGGCGGCTATTGCGAGGGTGGGGTGAGGGATGAGGTGTGGGAAATGTGGGCGACACGGTTGATGGCGTTCTCAAACACTGCAGGGGGCAAGTTGCGGTCCTTGAAGAACGTGGACATCTAAGATATATGGAAGTGGAATGCCTCATCCTGGGAGCAGATGCGGCGGAGGCAAAGGAATTGGGAATTGGGGATGGAATTTTTGCAGGAAGGTGGGTGGGAGGAGGTGTATTCTAGTTAGCTGTGGGAGTTGGTGGGCTTGAAATGGATGTCGGTTTCTAGGTGGTTGCCTGAGACGGAGACAGAGAGGTCCAGGAAGGTGAGGGATGTATTGGAGATGGTCCAGGTGAACTTGAGGTTGGGATGGAAGATGTTGGTGAAGTGGATGAACTGTTCGAGCTCCTCGTGGGAGCACGAGGCGGTGCTGATACAGTCATCAATGTAACGGAGGAAGAAATGGGGTTTAGGGCCAGTGCAGGTACAGAAGAGGGATTGTTCCACATAACCTACGAAGAGTCAGGCATAGCGTGGGCCCATGCAGGTACTCATTGCCACCACCTTTGTCTGTAGGAAGTGGGAGCAATCCAAAGAGAAGTTGTTGAGGGTGAGGATGAGTTCAGCTAGGCGGATAAGGGTGTCGGTGGAAAGGGACTGGTCGGGCCTTCTCCTCCTAGTCCAGGAACTCCCTACCTATGTCCGTGACATCACCCATGCCCTCCACCTCCGCCAGAACTTCCAATTCCCCGGTCCCCCACACCGATGCAAGTTTGATGGTGGCAGGCCAGACAGATCAGTGGGAACATCTTTCCCAGCCTCAACCACTTTAAACCTGTCGACAGATTTTCCATCCAACCACCAAGTGAGACACTGAAGTAGCTAATCCCAGCAGTGTTGGTGAATAGCTTATGTCAATCCATTTGAATAAAAAGGAATCTGTTTACGTAGTGCTTTTTAATATGATCAGAATACCCCTTTTTACATATTAATAGGGTATGGGGACCATTAGCTAGCTCGCATTCCTTGTCCCTAATTGCCTTTGAGAACGTGATATGTAGTATACAAGTTTGAAAGGATTACTATGTGGATCAACGTGAGTAGCACTTCCCACTGTGATAATGTAAAAGGTACTATGAGAGAGAGAGAAGCACCATGTTTCACCAGAGTTAGTCAAACATCTAGAAAGCTGCATGGGACTCCTTAATATGTAATCAATTATTTGTTTAAACTTAGTGGAGGCATGATTAATTTCCTTGAGCTAGACTAACCAAATATACACCGTGGCAGTGAGCTGCCTTCTTGACCCTGGAGTCCATTTGGTGGAGTTGCTGTGAGCAAAGGAGTGCCAGCGTTTTGACTAGGTGACAATAAAGGAACACTGATGTAGTTCCAAATCAGGATGGTTAGGGTTAGGTGCAGCTTGAGGGGGAGCCTGCAGGTGGGAATGTTGTCATGCATTTGATGCTCCTGTCTTTCTAGGTTGGAGATGTCAAGGGTCTTGAAGTCAAAGGAGCCTGGGTGAGCTGTTACAATGCATTTTGTAAATGGTACACACTGCTGTCACTCTGTGTTGGTAGTGAAAAGAGTGGGTATTTAATGCATTGAAATTGACAGACAATGAAGACCTTTTGAAATACAGTCATGTAGTTACTGTTGTAATGTAGAAATGGAGCCACATACAAATCTGATTTTGACTGATATTTGTTCGATGCTGCACTTTAAAGTTCAGATAAGGCGTCCTATTTTCTTTGAACTTGTTTAACTATATGCCAAGAATTAAGTAGAATTTCCTATATTTTTTATGAATTCAGTCTCTTTGTACAAAGTTTAATCATAAAGAAAATTCACTAGTGTAGGAAAATTGAATCTGCCCATGCAGTCTTCTTCCTGTTGTGATAGAGTGTGTTGCTCCATTTAACTGTGTCTAATTGTTCTTTCTGGTGGAGTGGACAAGAATGAAAGAAATCTAGATCTTCATATGTTTCTAGTCCCATTTACTCAGGTAGAAATGAAGCTCAATTAATTCTGGTCACCATGTTCAGTAACTAATCCATGCCAATATTGTTGCAGATAACAAAATATGAACCATCAGGTTCTATTTGTGCCCTGTCTTATCACAGTTTCCAATTTTTATTTCAGGGTTGAGGTCAGTGAGATGCTTAAAAAGGCTTCCAAAAAGAAATCATTAAAGATCATACCTCTGGTAGGCATGTAGATTTCATAATTTTTGATTTTAAAGATTTCTTGCTTTTGCAAGAATTTTTGATGAAGCTGCATCTGTAATGATTTTACGGTAGCCAGCTAGATTATTTTTATAGTATACAAAGGGATGATCTGTCACAGCTTATATGGCAACGGAGAACCTTCAAAGCCATAACCGTGGGTTGCAACATTAACTGCACAGATTAGTGCACACAGTACATTGTCAGTTTCATTTTGTGAAAAAAATTGGACTGGCAGAAGGTTATGCAACCCTTATTCCTTGCTTAAAATTGTCACAACCTGAGCTTGTGGCTTTTTCATGAATAGATGAGGTAGACCATGTCTTGTCTACAAAATCCATAAAAGAGAAAGGGCATTTTCAGCATCTGCATGGATGAACAGAAATATTGCTTTCTCAGTGCACAAGGGTAGGATTTTCTGGCCAGAAGTGTGCGCTCCACCGTATTGGTGGAGGAGATCATTATGGAAGTGGGCATACACACCAACAACATTCTAAATTCCAAATGGTGATGTAAATTAAAGTAAAGTAGTTCCATTTTTGATCAGCTGAGTAATTCAGTCAGTGCCTGCTGACCTTGTGCCCAATGACAGTAAATTTTCCCTGACTTTACAATCTTACAACATTGTAATGCTTCTAACCTAATGTTTTTAATTTTCAGAAAGTAATAAACCTGAATGTTCACTTCGAGTTGGCAACTCCTGATCATGTTGAAAATGTCATTATCCAGCACAATAAGATGTCACGTATCTACTTCAAGCTGACTCTCCCTATTGATGTTGCAGTATTTGCGAGTCCTGCAGACCCATGGGGAAAGTACGGATTACCTTAAGTATTGAATGATTTATGAATTCATTTATTATGTTAACAATGTATTCCATGTTCAACAATACTTTGGTAAAACAATTCCAAATGTTAGCCTTCTATGATATCTTAATCTATAAAATTGCTGACCAAATCTCATTGATTTTAAAAACCAAAAGAACTGTGGATGATGTAAATCAGGAACAAAAACAGAAGTCGGTGGAAAAGCTCAGCAGGTCTGGCAGCATCTGTGAAGGAAAAAACAGAGATAATGTTTCAGGTCCGGTGACCCTTCCTCAGAACATTGATTTTAGTCTGAGGCATTCAGTGAGTGCTTTGTGCAGATGTATTGTCTCCTCTGAAGGATCAAGATCTACATTTACTTATCCTCCCTAGCAAAGAACTACTTTTATAAACAAATTTTCATCTGCTCTTATTGATATCAACTAACTCCTTTTAAAGCAATGTTTATCCAGCTTTTCAACATTAAGGGTGAATAGTGACACTCTTTTGAACACCCCCAGCCAATATTTGCGTACATGTAGACATTTCTTCCCTGAACCATTATAGAGATAAACATGTGAATTATGATCTGGAGTAGCCCATCCAACACCTCAGGCATACTCTGCAATTTGATAAGACCATAGCTGGTCTGACTGTGGCCTCAGCTGCATTTCACTGCTTACCCAAAAAATTTTGACTCCCTTATTCTGCCCATCTCTGAATTCAATTATCCTGCCTCCACCTCTCTTTGCGATAGGGAATTCCACAGACTTATGACCCTCAGACCCTCAAATTCTCTTCAGCACCATCTTAAATGGGCGATACCTTAGTACCTTACTTTTAAACTATGATCCCAGTTTGAGTCATGCCACAAGGGAAAATATCCCTTCTGTACCCACTGTGTCAAGTCTCCTGGAGTTCTCATGTGTTTCAATAAAATGACCTAAATTTCACTGGTGCAAAAATAGAAGAGGAAAGTGGCTTAACTGTGGCTTACAAAAGAAAATAAGGATTGTATTGATGCAAAGAGGGGACATACAAATTTTCAGATAAAGAGTAAGCCTGAAGATTGGAAGTATTTTAGAATTCAGCAGGAGAGAACAAAAAGTTTAATCAAGAGGGAGAAAATAAAGTATGACAGTAAAATTTCTGTGATCGTAAAAATAGTCGAAAATTATATAAAAGATTACGTACAAATTTTAAAGAAAAAGATTAGTAAAGGCAAATGTGGATCCCTTATAGTCAGAAGACAGGAAAATTATAATGGAGAACAATGAATTGGCTGAAGAACACATACTTTGGCTCTGACTTCATAAAAGAGAGCACAGATAATCTTCCAGAAAAGTTTGGCAACAAAAGGTCTAGTGAGAAGTCATAAGTAAAGAAATCAATATTAGTAAGAAAATGGGAAAGTTTATGGGATTAAATAAAAACCGAAGCAACTATGATGCTGTAAATAAGGAACAAAAACAAATTGCTGGAGAAGTTCCAGAGATAGTAGGAACTGCAGATGCTGGAGAATCTGACATAACAAGATGTAGAGCTGGATGAACACAGCAGGCCAAGCAGCATCAGAGGAGCAGGAAAGCTGACGCTTTGGGCCTAGACCCTTTTTTAGAAAAAGGGTTTTCTGAAGAAGGGTCTCGGCCCAAAATGTCAGCTTTCCTGCTCCTCTGATGCTGCTTGGCCTACTGTGTTCATCCAGTTCTACATCTTGTTAACTAGAAGTTCATTGTCTTTTTTGCAGGCAGAATGTAGGTGTTCTGCGAAGCGGTCACCCAGTGTATGCTTTGTTTCCCCAGTGTAGAGTAAACCACATTGTGAACAGTGAATGCAGTAAACTACATTGTGTGAAGTGCAGGTAAAGTGCTGCTTCACCTGGAAGGTGTGTTTGGGCCCCTTGGGTACTGAGGAGGAAGGAAATAAATGGGCAGGTGTTGCACATTCTGCAGTTGCAGTGGAAGGTGCGGTGGGGCTGTGGGAGATTTTTGAGAGTGAAGGAAAAGTGGACCAGAGATAATGGGAACTGCAGATGCTGGAGATTCCAAGATAATAAAATGTGAGGCTGGATGAACACAGCAGGCCAAGCAGCATCTCAGGAGCACAAAAGCTGACGTTTCGGGCCTAGACCCTTCATCAGAATGCTGATGAAGGGTCTAGGCCCGAAACGTCAGCTTTTGTGCTCCTGAGATGCTGCTTGGCCTGCTGTGTTCATCCAGCCTCACATTTTATTATCTTGAAAAGTGGACCAGTGTGTCTGAGAGGAACAGTCCCTGCAGAAGGCTGACAAGGTAGGGGAGGGGAGTGCGTGTCTAGTGTTGGCATCTCGCTGGACATGGTGGAAGTGGCAGCTAATGATTCTCTGATACGGATGCTGATAGGTGGTAGGTCAGGACAATGGGAATCCTATTGTTGTTGGGGGAGGGGAGAGAGTGGGTGAGGACCGAAGCACGGGAGATGGGTCTGACCTGGCTGAGAGCCCTGCCGACAGCAGTGCTGGGAATCCTCAGTTGAGGTAGAAGTTTTGGAGATTTTGGAGACTCTCTTGTTGAAATTTTTATCATCGGAACAGATGCGACAGAGACAGAGGAACTGGGAGAATACAATAAAATCTTTACAGGAAGCAAAATGTGAATATGTATAGTCAAGGTAACTGTGGGAGTTGGTGGGTTTATAGTGGATGTTGGTGGCCTGCCTATCCCCAGAAATGGAAAGAGAGACGTTGAGGAAGGAAAGAGATGCAGAGATGGAACAGGTGAAAGTGAGGACGGTGTGGAAGTTGGAAGCAAAATCAATAAACATTTCCAATTCTGGATGAGAGATGTAAACAGCGCTGATGATATCATCAATATACTGAAGAAAAAAGTAGCCCTGAAATATTGTGGCCATCCTGCAAAATTCAATAAGTTCTGGAGCAGTTCTGATATGTTGGAGGGGGGCAAATGTAACCCCGCTATTTAAAAAAAGGAGGGAGAGAAGAAAACAGAGTTATAGACCGGGTAGCCTAACATCAGCAGTGTGGTAAATGCTGGAGTCTATTGTCATAGACAATGCAGAAACGGATCATTTGATAAGCATTAACAGGATTAGACAAAGCCACCTTGTGTTCATGTCAGGCACATTATGATTACTAATTCTATGGGAGTTTTTTTCGAGGTGTATGTTTTGGAATAGATAAAGAAGAACCAGTGGATGCAATGCATTTGGATTTTCAGAAGCCTTTTGAGAAGGTCCCTATTTAGAAGTTAGTGCACAAAAATAAAGCACATGGGATAGTTGGCAATATATTGGCATGGATCAAGAATTAGCGGACAGAAAACTGAGAGTGGAAATTACTTGGACATTTTTCAAATGACAGACAACGGACAGTGAGAAACCGTCATAATATTTCGGAAGTATTTACATGTGCATTTGCAGTGCCAAGGCATCAAGGCAATAGGCCAAGTATTGGAAAATGGGATTAGAATAGTTAAGTGATTGTTTTTGACCAGTGTGGATATGATGAGTTGAAGATCGGAGGTTCTGTAGATCTCCACGACATGACGTGTGCGATGTGGCTAAATGTGAAGTTATGCATTTTGGTGTGAAAAGCAAAAACTATTCTTTAAATAGTTGTTATGATGAGAAATGTAGATGTAAAAAGAGATCTGGGTGTCCTTACACAGTATTCAATGAACATGGGCAGGCATATGCAGCAAACAATTAGGAAGGTAAATGGTATATTGGCCTTCATTACAAGAGGATTTGACTTCAGAAGTAGGGACATCTTACTGCAGTTAGCTGAGACCACACCTGGAGTGTTGCATGCAGTTTTGGTCTCCCTTCATAAGAAAGAGTTCATCTGCCATAGGAGTGCAGTGAAGGTTCACTAGGTTGATACTGGGAATGGCAGGAGTGTTCCATGAGAACAGATTGTTTTAACTGTGCCTTTATTCACCAGAGTTTAAAGGATGAGAGGGGCTGTACCTAAAACATGGAATTCTCTACGAGAAAAGGCTGTGAGGCCAAGTCATTGAATTCGTTCAAGGAGAAGATCGGTGCATTTTTAAATTTTAAGGGCATCAAAGGATATGGGGAGAAAGTGAGAATATGGCATTGAGATTGAGGATCAGCCATGATCATGTTGAATGGTGAACATACAGCCAAGTGACAGACTCCTCCTTCTAGTTTCCATGTTTCTGCACAGTCTCAACTTGTCCAAATGTCCCTCGTAAGATAATCCAACAGTAATAAAATGATTTCCTGATATATATGATTGATCTAGGTCTTGGTGTGCAGATTGCAATGTCAATGTTTGTCAATAACCCAACATTGTAATTTGTGAGGAAGGTGTAGAACTTCAAAAGGGCACTGAAAGTTGGTGGAGCAGGTTGATAGGTAGCAGATAAAGTTCAATGTGAGGTGATACACTTTGGCACGAAGAAGATGAAGAGACGGTATAAAATAAAGGTTACTATTTTAAAGGACTCACAGAAGCAAATGAATTTGAGAGTATGCGCACACACATAATTAAAAGTCGCAGGATAAGTAGAACGAGCTGTTAATTAAGTGTACACTATTCAAGGATTCATTAATAAGGCATGGGAGGCGACAATGATCTTATCCAGGACACTGGTCAGACCTCAGCTGGAGTATTGTATAAATTCCAGGTGCCACACTAAGGGAAGGATGTGACAGTATTGGAGAGACTAAGGTTATATGGATGGCACCAGATACGATATACATGAGTTATTAGAAAAGATTGGAGAATGTGAAACGGGTTTCTTTGGAGAAGAGGAAACATAGAGGGAGCTGGACAAACAGAGCCAATGTTTCAAGTCCAGTGACCCTTCTTTAAAACTGGACTCAAAACATAACTGTTTTCTCTCCATGAATGCTGCCAGACCTGTTGAATTTCTCCAACAACTTCTGTTTTTATTTCAGAGATTCACCATTTGCAGTTTTTTGCTTAATTACATAGAATTCTTTCCTGGTTTTTACATTCTTTCCATCAAACATGAGACTAACCTTCAATGAATTGAAAAGACTAAGGAGAGAAATTCTGAGAGAAACTGATGTGGATAGGTTCAAAATTATTTGAAATTTATAGATGTTTAGGAAGGAAAACAATGACTGAAGTGAAAATTGGGCTTTCGCAGAGTAAGTGTGGGAAATTAATAATGGAAAATGGCTGATGATTTGAACAGATATATTGCAGAATATGCAAATAAGATCCCAGAAATAATTGTAAATTGGAAGTTGAAAGAAACATGAGAACATAGGAAGAGAAGTCATCCTGTCAAGAAAGGAAGGGAAGAGCTTTAAACAATTAAAATACTGAGGAAATTATTAGATCAGTTTAGGATACCTGATCAGAATGGATGAGTTGGACCAAACAGCCTGTTTCCGTTCTGTATAACTCTGTGACTTTGAGACAGGAAACTGGAGGTGATGCCACAATCAAATCCATGATCTCAATTAGTGGCAACGCATACTCAAGGGGCTGAAAGACCTGCTGTGCTCCTAATTCCTATGTTTGTATGTATTCCTTCATCAATTTGGTGAAACTTTGCTGAACTGAAGTTAAACCATTTGGTATGTAATCACTGGGCTTATCCTTAAAACTTTTATTGAGCCATAGATGTGTACAGTACTGAAACAAAACCCTTCAGTCCAACTTGGTCAATGACGACCAGAATCCTGAATTAATCTCGTACCATTTTTCAGCCTTTGGTTCGTATCCCTCTAAATCCTTCTCATTCATACACCCATCCAGATGCCTTTTAAATGTTGTAATTGTACCAGCCTCCAGCTCTTCTTCTAGCAGCTCATTCCATACACACACCACCCTCTGTGAAACAGTTGCTCCTTAGGTCCCTTTGAAATCTTGCCCCTCTCACCCTAAATGTACACCTTCTAGTTTTGGATTCACCCATGCTAGGAAAAAGGCTTTGACTATTCACCTATCTATGCCCCTCATGATTTTATACACTTCTATAAGGTCATCCCCCAGCTTCCGCTGCTCTAGGAAAAATAGCCTCAGCCTATTCAGCCTTTCCCTACAGCTCAAACTTTCCAACATCCTTGTAAATCTTTTCTGAACCCGTTCAAGTTACACAATATCTTCCCTACAGCAGGGAGACCAGAATTGCATGTAGTATTCCAAAAATAGCCTAATCAATGTTCCATACTGCCACAACATGACCTCTGAACACATACACTGATCCACAGGGGCAACCGCTGAAACTAGATTAGAAAGATTTAGACAATGCCCTTGCAATTTCTACTCTCACTTTCTTCAAAATCTTTGGGTGCATCTTATCCAATTGCAATGTCTTGTTAACTTTAGTTATCTTGTCAACATTTTTGGAAATTGTTAATTAGTGTGCCAATCAAGCAGGCTGCTTTGCTCTGTATAACGCTGAGCTTCTTGATTGTCATTGGAGCTGCACTCGTCCAGGAAAGTGAAGAGTATTCCATCACATTCCTTCTAAGTGATGGACAAGGTCTTGAGGAGTTATTAAGTGAGTTATGCACTACAGAACTCCCTACCTTTGACCTGCTGTTATAGCCATGGCAATAATGTGACTGGTTGAGTTCAGTTTCTCATCAATTGTAAGCCCCCCCAGGATACTAACA
Source organism: Stegostoma tigrinum (assembly GCF_030684315.1). Taxonomy (NCBI): domain Eukaryota; kingdom Metazoa; phylum Chordata; class Chondrichthyes; order Orectolobiformes; family Stegostomatidae; genus Stegostoma; species Stegostoma tigrinum. Next base: position 112,582,955 of record NC_081356.1, read on the forward strand.
TGGGGAATTCAGACATGGTAATGCCATTAAGTGTCAAGGAGCTATGGTTAGAATCCCTTTTGTTGGAGATGACCATTTACCAGATGAGTTGCCACTCATCAGCTGAAGTCTGACTTTGTCCAAGTCCTACTATATTTAAACACAGACTATTTCAGCCCTATATCTGAGGAATCACAAATGATGTTGAACATCCTCATATTATTAGAGCCAAATAGAACCAAACTGAGCTAAAGTGAGCAGGGTAATTTTGAATAAGTACTGCTTGATAGCATTGTCAGTGTCACAAATTAAAAGAATGAATTAGAATCATATTTTATTGTAACTATACTCAAGTACAGCAAAAAACATACACCATTGCCATTCTATGGCACATCTTGAGTAGAGGTACAAAATGTTAGGTATAAGAGGAGAAAATAAAAAAATAAAGTTAAAAGTTGAAAATTACAGTCCTTCTCAAGTACTCAGCCATGGGCCTGGGTCCAAGCACTTCCAACTTGACACAGACCATCACCAGCACAAAACAACATGGAGGAAACCATTCAAACCCATAAGCTGCTCCACCATTAAGATTATGACTGGTTTAATTTTAACCACAAATCTGCATTTCCACTTAACTCCACTAACCTTTCATACCCTTACTTAAGGATCTATTCACTTGTATCTTAAAAATATTCAAGGACTCTGCTTCACCATCTTTTCAGGAAGAAAGTTCCAAAAACCAATGTCCCTATGGGAGAAACAATATCACCTCAACTCTGCTTTCAATGGGCAATCTTTTATCTTTAAAAAGTGACCCCTAGTTTTAGATACTCCAATATGAATTTTCCTCTCCATATCAGCTAATCAAGATCCTGTGATCTTATATGATTCAAATCAAGTCATCTCTTGCTCTAAACACCAGTAGATACCAGTCCAGTCTATCCACCCTTTCCTCATAAGACAATATACCTATTCCTGGTGTTAGTCTAGCAAACACTCTGGCCTATAATGCAACATTTTCTTCATTTTTCATAAATGATGAAATCAATACCATACACAATATCACCCACCACCATCTCCTCCTATGTCTCCTGAGGTACAATGCATTCATTTGGAATAGATGCCTCTTACACCAAAACTCATCCCAACAGCCCAAGAATGAGAAATCATCCCAGGCCTTCAGTCATGCATTTATGCTGCCTGGCTCACCAGCCCATATCTCTGGGCAACATTCAGAGTTTACTATCTTTTGAGGTTTGATTTTTTTTGTTTCTTCCACAACTTCTCTAAATATGACCATTACACCCCAGTTCCTGCCCTTGCTATGTTATTGCTACTAATGTGTACCACAGCCCACTTCTGCCTGAAGAATATTTGAGGCAAAAATGAAATAACAAAGTAACTGCACAGAGGCCCAAAAAACTCATCACCAAGCCACCCTTCATTTGCTACTTCAAAGTACACAGGCTTATAACCAACCAACTCAATATCTATCCTCAACTGAAGGGATGCTAATCTCCTGATTTATATTGCTCAGTCAGGGCTTTCCTGATTGGGCTTGTTAACCTGGGCCAATCAAGGATTTTGTAGTGAACAGGGTTCACATGATCCCAATCACTACATCCCTCCACTCCCCACTTCCCCAAGGATACAGGCCAGGTCTTGCACTTGTAGCTTCGCTTGCAACATTTTCGTCCCAGGTTCACTTCCTTTGACTTGGACGCAGACATGGGCGGCATGTACCAAAACATGGCCCATCTCTTGCATCTGGACCATCTCAGGAGAGTTTCCTCCTCTTCTTCCAGCAGTAACATTATTAAGGCTTCATCTGTTTCAGAATCTGTGGGGGAATGACCTGTGGTTTCTGACAGGCCTCCTGGCTGTTTCGAGGGGCCAGGTATGTTTTGCTCCTGCGCTGTTTGCAAGGTAACAACTTTCAGGTGATCACATGTTTTTTCAGGACTGTCTCATCTACCCAAACATAACAAGTCACAGGACCTGACCTCACGTCATTTTTGCCTTGTAAACAGGTCCATTTCCATAGTTCTGGCGCCAGACTTCATCCCCTGAATTAAATTGTCTCTATTGTTTAGAGGAAATACCTAGTCAGCATAGGAGTTCCTGCTGCTGTTTCACCATCCCCAAGATATGGGAATATCAGGTTTAACCTGGTGCATAGCCTTCTCCCCATCAGCATCTCTGCTGGAGCTATCCCTGTTGTTGTGTGTGGGATGGTCGTATAAACGGACAGGAACTGGGACAGTTTGGTCTCGAGTGATGCTGTAGGCTGCTTCTTTAAGCCTGCCTTCAGTGTTTGGACTGCTTTCCGCAAGGGCATTGGGCAGTGGGCAGTATGGAGCTGTCCTTATGTCTGAATGCCACTGGGTTTTAGGAAATATTGAATTCCCTACTGGCAAATAACATCCCATTGTCCGTGACCACACTTCCAGAAGTCCATGTATCACGAATGATGCTCGCAGCTTCTTAGTTGTCATCCCTGAGTTTGCCGTGTTAACTTTATGAACATCCAACCACTTTGAGCAAGTGTCCACAATGACCAGGAACACTGAGCCCATGAAAGGACTGGCATAGTCGACGTGTAACTGAGTCCAGTGTTTATCCAGCCATTCCCACAAATGTCAGGGTGCTGCTAGTGGCAGTTTTTGTCCTTGGTGGCACTCTGGGCACTGCTTCAACAATGCAGCGATGTTGGCATCTAACCCTGGTCACCAGACACAGCCTATTGCCAACATCTTCATCTTGGAAACCCCAGATGCCCCTGGTGGAGTTTGGCCAGTATCTGGCGGTGACCTTTACTGGGGACAATTACCTTTGGTCCCCACAGTAATATCCCACCCTCTACAGTGATCTGGTCTTGCCAGGTTCAAAAAAGTTTTAATCCTGTTGTGATGGCCCTTCTGTTCCCCCCATTACCAGCTGTTTCATTTTCACTAGGACAGGATGTTTTTGTGTCCACAGTCAGATATTGTCCACGGTGACTGGAAGAGTGTCGAGAAAGTTTAAAAACAAAATGGACTCTTCCAGGGGAGGCACCACCAGTGGAGTATCTGCCAGTGCGAGGCAGCTCAGGGCCTCTACATTAGCCACCTGGCTTCCTGGACAATGTTCTAACTAGTAATTGTACGCACTGAGAATAAGGGCCCAATGGTGAGTTCTGCTGGAAGCTATGGGTGGCTCGGCACTGCCTTGCCTTCCTTCAGTAACCCCAGCAGGGGCTTGTCACCTGTTTCTGTGACAAATTCCCGTCAGTGAAGGTACTGGTGGAACCTCTTCACATCAGAGATGGACACTGAACCTTCCTTCTCTAGCTGGGTGTACTTTTTAAAACTTTATAGGTTTAGCATCTCTCACTTTTAACTTATCACGTGAAGAAGTATTTTATGCCAGGGAATGTAATCATTTTCTTGACCGGAATCAGCCTTGACTTGTATACCTTGAAGGATCTTCAACAAATAACATGGGAATTACTGGGGCTAGTAAACATTCTTTGGGTATGATATATTACTATTATTTTGGGAATGAGAAATTTGTCAACACTTGTCATTCTTATGTTTGTGCTTTATTAAACAAATCCCAATGGAAGTTGGCTCCCTCACCTGTCCAACTGAGATTGGGGAATACCATGTGAGTGTAGGCAATCACAGAGCCACTCACAGGGCATGTCCTGAGCAGAGGGACCCTAGGACAGTCCAGAGCAGAACTCCACAAGGAATCCCAGCCCCACCCAAGTGACTAAACAGTTCTGGATCAACAAGCCATTGTAGTTGCTGCTGGTAAATGAGCTTGAAACAGCCAAGGAGTCCTAAAGGCCTGACTTGAGTAAGAAAAAAATGAGTAAGTCTCCGATTCTCTAACAGCTGAATAAAACTGATAGCATCTCAAGATTAGAGGAAGTTTGGGGTGTAATATTCCTTAAATAACTCTGTTAGGAAGGGTATTGGAGAGGGATGACAAAGAGGAGTCTTAAGTTTTGTGTTCAGCAGCATAATTGATCTTTATCCAGAGCTCTTTAACCCACATGCAGGAAAGAACAGATGCCACTCTGAATCTGGCTTTCTCTGGGGACCAGTTGCTCTCCTATCACGACTCAGAGCAGAAATGTCGATGACATATTGATTTCCCAAGCTGAATACAGCATGTTTATACATTTCACTGTAGAATAATTACATGCAACATTGATGTCATTTTCCTTCTCCCCTAATCTGTACATCCAATACTGTGAGACCCCTGATCAAAGATGGACACCTCTATTGAGAGCCAAGAACTCCCCATGATCTCATGATGTTTACTAGACATTGTTACCATCTGGTCTTGGGATCTTACAATGTAGCCCATTAATTTATATTCCAATGTTAACAGTTATATTCTTTTTCAGATATTTCCCAGACTGCTTATCTCTAAGGAACATTCAAACTCTATTATTCCTGTCTATCCTTATCAAATTCTACCACTCATATTTTCTACTGTCCTAATCACAGGATACTCACAAAGATGCTAAACACTACCCCTCTATCTTCCAGTTGCACTATAACTCATTCTCTGACATGCTTCTTTTAAGGTGAAATTTACTGACCTCCTCTAAATATTTCTACGCTCACTGTCTTACCGAATAAGACAACATCTATTCCATCATTAAGACTGAAACTAAATCACTGTCACAGTTACCTGAACTTGCCTGAACTTCTAGGGTTTTACAAGACATAATTTTGTCCCCCTTTTAATTTACCAGTTTTCTCTGTTATTGTGGGATCATATTCTTTCTTTTAATTTTTGCTAAACTGCAAATTTCAGCCTATCTGTTCCCAAGCACCTCTTATCAGACTGTCTCTTACAAACACCTGCAGCCATGGTTTGTAATGAGTATTAATTTGCAAGATTCTTTGTTCAAAATAGACCCCGTTTCTTTGGATTTACCTCCTACGCAAAGCCACTATTGTGCTAACTTGTGATCTCACTCTCATACTAAACCAGCCAAACTATTCTGCTATTGCAGCTAAAAATCTCTACCATATTTATGCCAAGGGGCAGCCATATTGCGCTACCTCCTATCAAGGGCTGCCCAGCAAAGGAATTAACTAGGTTGATTCCTAGGATTGAAGGGTTGACTTATCAAGAATAGTTAAACAGGCCTGATCTTTATTTGTAAGAGTTTAGAAGAAGAAGGGTGATCTTATTGAAGCGTACAAGATCCTGAAGGGACTTGACAGAGTAGGTGTTGGGAAGATATTCGCCACTGGTGTGGGAAACTTGAACTAGGGGACATTGTTACAGAATAAGGGGGCACTCATTTCAAACTGAGATGTGAAGGAATTTCTTCTCAGGGGCTAGTGAGTATCTGGAATTATCTACCCTAGAGAGTTGTGAAGGCCAGATCACCAGAAGTAATTAAAGAGGATGTGGATAGATTATTGAAGTATTTACAAGCAGATGTCTGTAATGATGTTGGCACAAAAGGGGGTTTTGAGGCTTGGAGCAGATCAGCCATGATCTTTTTGAATGGTGGAGCATCTCTGAGGGGCCAGATGGCCCATTCCTGCTCCTATTTCCTGTGTTTTTGGGCTGTCACTGGCCAACGGATGCCAATTGGTAGAGACTGTACGCCAAAATGTCACTCCCAGACTGTGTACCAACTCAAGAGTGGTACACACTCCAAATACACACATTTATTATCATTTCCTGCTATTCTGGAGGGCTACCCATGTACCATCCTGACCTCTCACTGTTTGTGGACTCATCACTTGTGGAACATACAATCCAAGAAATTCACCAGCTCACTAATATCTTTAGGGGAAGGAAATCTGCCATCCACACCTGGCCCGGCGTATGTGACTGCAACATGGTTGACTCACAACTGCCTTCTGAAATAGTCCAGCAATCCATTCAGTTCAAGGGTGGCTAGGGTTGGGCGATAAATTCCGGCCAGGCAGCAACATCCAAGTCCCATGAGCAAATATAAAAAGAAACTCCCGTCCTCTTTGATGCTCTGCATTGACGACAGCTGGAAATCCTCAGCTTAAGGTCAAGTACATGGAAACATTTTCTGCATATGTTGTTCCCAAGTCACATGAGTGTTCTGAAATTCCCACATGGTGTGTGAATCGCAGCTGGTGGCTTCTAGATTGCACCCTGTAATGTGATGGTTCCTGTATTATTTCTTTATTCCAACCAAATAAATTCAGTCTAAATGAGTTCAGTCAAATGTAGCCGATACTATATTGGTTATGTTAAATGCAGGCACTCATCCAATGCGATAGCATTTCCTCCCAAACCTAGCCAGCCTTAAACCCCTATAGAGCATACAGTTGGCTACTTACAGTTTTATGTGCTTACAGGTCTGAAGTATTGTCGTCCGTGTCAGGTATGAAAAGTGATACAGAAAAAGCTTTGCACATCTGTCATGCCAGGTGGCCAATTGAAACAAAGTACCAAGCAGTTATGATGTATGAGGCTATCATTTGATATGTTCATGATAGCCACAAGAACCACCTTTCAAAATAAACCAATTAGATGGCTTTTGGGTGGCAGTCTACATTCAGTGGATGCTTGATTAAGATCCATCAGAGCCTCACACATAAACCATTGCGCTCTGCCCCAAATATAAAAATCAGTAACTGACTGCACCAACACTTCATGCAGTGCCATATTGCACAGCTGAGTTAGGTATGAAGATGGCAAGATTTCAGTTTTGTTTTCTCTTTGAGTGAATCACAGAATTATGGTATAGAAGGAGACCATTTGGCCCATCATGATTGCACCAGCTGTACTAGCTAGTCAGCTCTATTATCTACTGCAAATCTCCAGCCTTGTCCCCATTTCCCTGTGCACCATTACCATCCCTCTTGAATGCCTCAACTGAACCTGCATCCTGCAGATTTCTGGGCAGTTCATTCCATACCTTAGCAACTTATTGTGTGAAAAAGATTTTTCTCACCTCATCCTTGCTTTTTTATAGCCGCTATTTTATGTTGTCTTTCAGTATTCTTCTAACCAAAGTGCATCACCTAACATTTCTCTGTGTTGAACATCATCTGCTACCTATCTGCCCACTCCACAACTCCCTTTGGAGTTCCACACTGCTCTTCTTCCACTTTACAATTCTTTCAACTTTAGTATCATCTAGAAACTTGGAAATTGCCCCAGTTACCTTAAGATCTAGATCAACAATATATAATAGGAAGAGCAAGGGCCCCAATTGCGACCCCTGGGAACACCACAACAAACATTTCCTCTAAATTGAATATCCATTGACCATCACCCTGTTTTCTGCCACTCAACCAACTTTGTATCCATTTTGCCACTGTCTCTTTTATACCATGACCTACAACTTTCCTCTCAAGTCTGGTGTGAGGCACTGCATCTGATCACAATCCATTTATACCACCTCGTAAACATTACTCTCATTAAACTTTTCCGTTACCTCTTCATAAAACTTCCAACAAGTTAGTTAAAAATGATTTCCCAGTTAGAAATCCTTAGTAACTCTTCTTAATCAAACACCTTTTACCATGTTATTACTGACTGTATCCTTCATAATTGTTTCCAAAGTTTCCAACTATCAGCGTTAAAGTCTTTGGGATTTCCCTTTACGTTAGGTGCTAATTTTTCTCATGGTTTCTCTGCATTTCTTATTTGCTTTTTCATGTCCCTCTGAACGTTTGGTATTTCCTTTGACTCTCATTTGCATCTTCAGCTACACACCTGTCAGAGGCACACCTTTTTGTTCTAATGTTAATTTCCACCTCTTTGGTATTCTGGGGAACGCTACATTTTTAAAAATTTCGTACCTTTTGCATTAGAAGGAATATACCTCAACTGTACCCTAAACATAATCTTGAAGGTCGCCCATTGTTTAGTTACTGATCTTCCCACCAATCTCTTATTCCAATCAATCAGTTGTGACATTGGGAAATGGGCTGATTTGTGATTTGCATCTCCAAGATGAAAGTCCAGGAATCATTGGTACCTTGCCCTACCCTATTTAGATGCACATTTTGGAGATGAGTTCCACGTCTCCTAATTTTTTTTAAAAAAGGCATAAAAATCCAGAAAACAAAGAAATGCCAGAAATCTCAAATAAAAACTAGTTCTCTCTCAATTTTTCAGTTAAAACTTGGATCAGATTTCCAGATTTAATTATGTTTCTGCACCCAATATTTAGCAGCAGGCTTGAATTGTGAAATTTGAATTGGAGAAATTTGACAGAAACAGGAGGGAAAATATACCATCATTTCCATGTTTACACAGTGTACACAAGATATTTAACTTGAATGATTCAGTCATTATTCGGAGAGAAAGCTGCAGCTTGCAGAGAGGCTACATTACTTCAGAACATAATTTTTTTTCTGAGTGAAATTAGGTTTCTTGCTGTACTATGCTCTATATCAAATTATGTTCTTTAGGATATGTCTTTAATGGTGACTATACATGATGGTTTTGACAGGATACAGGACCAGTTTGTGGATGCCGTTACTGCACAGCTAACTGCGATGGACAAATGTATTCAGCGATATACAAATGGAAAGACAGTCCCAATGCCACAACCATTCCACTTTGAATTGCCGGAGAAAACTACTCTGACGACAGTAATATACCCTGCTGGAGTCAGTGATGACATTCTGGAAACACAACGAAAAGTATGGTTGGAATCCAGGTCACTTTTTACATTTTTACAGCCTGTCTATGAATTGCTAAATGGTTAAAGGAGTAATTTCTTTTGACAATTTTCGATTGATGCTCAGATTTGCTAAATGGCACAACCAGTTCTTATTTTAAAATTTTCCAAAATGTGCTTCTATTGGTTCTCAACAGAAAATGGTTTTTTGACATAACATTTCCTCAGAAAATAAATTCCATGGTACCCTAAACACAATATACACTCAATATTAAATAAAATTCTTGAATGCAATGAGATGCTTCTTTCTTGAGCAACCATAAATTACTTTCCAAATTGTTTCCTTCTCATCTTGCCTCTCTTACACTTTATTATAGCCTAATGACCCACATTATCCACAATACATTTAGAGGAAAAACCACTGTACTTACTGTACTTACATTAACACACATAAAACATAGAACTGTACAGCACACAAATAGGCTCTTCAGACCACAATGTTGTGCTGAACATGATGCCGAATGAAACCAACCCCTTCTGCCTGTCATTGGTCCATATACCTCCATTCCTTGTATATTCATATGTTTATCTAAAAGCCCCTTAAATGCCCCTATTGTATCAGCTCCACCATCACCCCTGACAGTGTGTAACAGACTCTTATCACTTTGTGTAAAACAACTTGCCCCTTATGAATCCTTTGACCTTTTCCCCCTCGAACCTTAAATGTATGCTGCCTAGTATTAGGTATTTCATCTCTGGGGAGAAAGGTTCTGACTATCAACCCTATCTGTACATTTCATAATTTAATAGATTTCTATCAAGTCTCCCCTCAGCCTCTGCTGCTCCGGAGAAAACAACATGAGTTTTTCTAGCATCTCCTTATAGTCCATGCCCTCTAATCCAAGCAGCATCCTGGTAAACCTCTTCTGCACCCTCTTCAAAGCCTCCACATCCTTGCTGTAATGCAGCGACCAGAATTGAACACAATACTCTGAATGTGCCCTAACCAAAGTCTTATAAAGCTGCGATGTGACATCTTGACTTTCAAACTCAGTTCTCCGACCAATAAAGGCAAGCATGCCATGTACCTTCCTTTACCACCCTATCACTTGCGTGGCTACTTTCAGGGAGATATCAGTTCGTTAGCAACGGTCATCAGCTTATTAGCCTGGCATCAACTGAGAGTATTATCCTACTTCAAGGAAAAAGCATAGTATGTTGCCTATTGATTGAGGTTTGGAATAAAGCCACCCTTCACTTTGGCAGCATTTTTATATCTTTGCCAAGCCAGGCAGGTCCACAATACTTTTGATAACTGACCAGTATTATATGTTGAATATTCCATGTTTTACAAAAGTTAAATTTTAAGGGCATGTTCCATAAACTTGATTTAAAGGATTGAGGGGCAACCTGATTGAAGTGCTTAAGTTGTTAAAAATATTTGTTAAGATTGATGCAGGGAAATTTGTCCGAATCAAGAGCAAGGAATTTTCAGGAACTTGGATAATTCTGTAACCTGGAAGGGCAGCAAGTAAATTCAAAACGCACTTGATTTGAAAATCTTTGTTTTAAAGGAACTAGTGTAAGAGAAAAGTAGTCTTCCTGTAATTGTATCGATCCTGTGAAACCACATCTGGAATGTTTTGGACTCCCTATCTTAATAAGGCCATATTTGTCTTGAGATGAGTTCCAAAGGATCACCAGACCAATCCATGGGACAATGGCGCTATCCTTTTAGGATAGATTGGGTAATATATTCTCTTGAATTTAGAGAAATTGAAAGCTTATAATTGAAGCACATCTCAAATTCTTAAGGACATTAACAGGGTAGATGCTGGAGAGATATATCCTCATGCTAGGATGTAGTCTAGAACTTAGGATCATAGTCTCAGAGGCAGGCTAAGACTGAGGTGCTGTGAAAGTCCTTCTGTCAGAAATCTGTCAAACTTCATAGTTCCTTACCACACAAGTCTATGGATGCATAAATGTTCAACATTTTCAAGATAAGAGTTGAAAGATTTTAGGATATGCAAATAATGTAGGAAGTTGAAACAGAAGTAGAAGATCAGTCATGATCATATGACATGTTTTCAAAAACTGAGAAGAGACCAGATTCCTGCCCTTATTTATTTTCTTATATTGCGGTAAACTTAATATTAGAGTAAACTATTCAGGAATGAAATTAGAAAACAATTTTTATTTTAACACAAAGGGTTTCAAAACCTGGAATTGTTTCTCCAAATGACTGTGGATGTTGGGACAATAGAATTTTTGAAAAAGATCAATTACTTTTAGTTGAATGTATTAAGGCATATAAGAAAATGCATGTAAATTGATCTGGGACACAGATCAGTCTTAATCAAATTGAATGGTGTAGGGGGCTAAATGACCTACTCCTGTTCCTAAAGGAGAGGGTGTGGTCTGTCTTGGCTCCAGATAACCCTGCATTTAAGGCAATACTGGCAGTAAATCTTCTATTTTGCCATTGTATGGATTAAACTCCAGTTATGATTATTCAATGGTTTGATGGCCTCTAAAGTCTTGGCACTGCCTATCCTGCCATGGGACATTGGTAAATATGATGTGTCCTTTTACTTCTATGGAAACTTCTTCTGTAAAATGTTACGCAAATTTCTTTATCCTAACTCAGAATAAGCAATGTGAAAGCCTCCAAAGTTGGAACATTACAATGGAAGTCTTCCTCCTCTCCATACTTTAATTTACAGTTATTTGGTTCAAACTTCAGTGCATTGCAAAGCACCAGACCTGTCTGCCATTCATGGTATCCCTTGCTATATGCATTATTGATTGCAGTCCATTGTGGATATTTGGATGTGATGGGACATTCTCATAAAGCAACAGAATAGTGTGGAACTGCAGCCTGTACGTTTCCTACAGGAATTTATTATGCGGTCCCATCTCTGGTGACATTCTTAACCAGTATAGCACCAGTTGTAATAGTTGCCAGATATATGATTATTATTAGTTAGGTTACATAAGGACAACCAAGTTATTGCAGAAATTAGAATCTTGTGGATTTTTCTTTGTAGTTTTAAGTTAGCGCTGTTTCTGTAGTTTGTAAAAATAACTTACCTAAGGATCTTATGAAATCAGCAATTCAAACATTGTGCATTTTTTGATGTGTGCAGGAGCTGCATGCTGAACTTGGCCTAGAGAATAAACCCTTCTTCCGCCGCCCTATGGCTTTTTGTTTTCCGTATGATGAGATGAAAATGAAGTACTTGAGAAATGTGCATAAGTACCTTCCATCTCCTGACCCTAATGAGTTCAAGGTACACATCTAAGTATACAGTACTACAGATTGTTTAAGTAAAGCAAAATAGCCACAAAAATGAAAACAAACCATTTCCACACCCGGCACCTTCCCCTGCAACCGCAGGAAATGCTACACTTTCCCCCGCACCTCCTCCCTCACCCCTATCCCAGGCCTCAAGATGACTTTCCATATCAAGCAGAGGTTCACCTGCACATCTGCCAATGTGGCATACTCTATCCATTGTACCCAGTGTGGCTTCCTCTACATTGGGGAAACCAAGCGGAGGCTTGAGGACCGCTTTGCAGAACACCTCCGCTCGGTTCGCAATAAACAACTGCACCTCCCAGTCGCAAACCATTTCAACTCCCCCTCCCATTCTTTAGATGACATGTCCATCATGGGCCTCCTGCAGTGCCACAATGATGCCACCCGAAGGTTGCAGGAACAGCAACTCATATTCCACTTGGGAACCCTGCAGCCCAATGGTATCAATGTGGACTTCACCAGCTTCAAAATCTCCCCTTCCCCCACCGCATCCGAAAACCAGCCCAGTTCGTCCCCTCCACCCACTGCACCACACAACCAGCCCAGCTCTTCCCCTCCACGTACTGCATCCCAAAACCAGTCCAACCTGTCTCTGCTTCCCTAACCTGTTCTTCCTCTCACCCATCCCTTCCTCCACCCCAAGCCGCACCTCCATCTCCTACCTACTAACCTCATTCCACCTCCTTGACCTGTCCATCTTCCCTGGACTGACCTATCCCCTCCCTACCTCCCCACCTATACTCTCCTCTCCACCTATCTTCTTTTCTCTCCATCTTCAGTCCGTCTCCCCCTCTCTCCCTATTTATTCCAGACCACTCACCCCATCCCCCTCTCTGATGAAGGGTCTAGGCCCGAAACGTCAGCTTTTGTGCTCCTGAGATGCTGTTGGGCCTGCTGTATTCATCCAGCCTCATATTTTATTATCCTGGATTCTCCAGCATCTGCAGTTCCCATTATCACAAAAATAAATCTTGTCATTTCAAATATTTTATTATTTTAGAATACATGTATTATTGTAAGGGGGGGGGGGGAATATATATTTTGCCTCACTTACGTACTGTTTTTAACATATAAACATTATGTTTTATTCACTTCGGAACAGATTTCTGTAGTGCACGGTTCCTATTTCTATTACCACTGCTTGCAGGACAATGAAAATGACGCTGACTGGGGTGCATCGTACCGTTGTTTGCAAGTTATCATCTCCTGGTTTAACTGTCAGGGTTACTTCCACAATCCTGTACCCACAGTTGCAGAAATACATGATGTATGAAAATTGTTTTAAACTAATATTAATACTGTTTATGCTTGTGTGGTCTCATTTATGCAAATTTTTAAAAATGCAATTTTCGGTTCTAACAAAAGTTTAGTTCAGTTGTATTGCAATATAGTGGTCACAAATTTGAGAAGTTCATTTTGAGAAAATTTAATCCCTAGAGTATCGGACTAAATCAATTTCGTAACCAGATTTGCTGGATATTTTAATTACATTTGATAAGAGAGCTTTCAGTGAGTAAAGTGAATGCCAGATGTACTGTCACGTACAGTCAGGAAGAATTTAGATCTTGACCCCTTCAGTCACTTTAAGTATCTGAACACAGCAAAGGCTACCAAACCAACTCCAACTTATTATAAATACAGGCAGAATTATTTTAGGATGAGAATATGAGCTGCGATTTTAAGAGATGTTTAATTAACAATAATATTTCTGGACTAGAGATCACACAGCCTAGGATAATGCTCTGGGAACATAGGCTCAAATCCCATCATGTCCACTGTTGTTGTTTAATTTAAATTAATAAATTTGGAATATAAAATTAGTTTCTGTAATGGTGATCATGAAGGACATCAACAATGTTGTAAAACGAAAACTGGTTCACTAATGTGATTTAAGGATAGAAATCTGCCATTCTTGCCTAGTCTGGTCCATATTTTGTTACTTTCAATTCTGAAGGGGTGAATATTCCTATCTTTTATTTTTACAAGAGAATTTGAATTTTAGAAGTATGTGCTTTGACCTTGGCAAGTCAGGTGGTGTCTACGGCCACTTTAAAACACAGCATCCTGCACATTTAAATGTGTCTTCTTTCCAATTAAAGTCCTGGATAATAAATTGGTTTGTAGAATTGAAGTTTAATTTTCCATATTTTGAAATATCATGACAGTATGATTCCAAACCCACAGGGATGCAATTGATACTTAACCACTTAAATATGGCATAGCAAGCCACTCCATTCCAGAGAAATTAGAGATGGGTAAATAGTTCTGGCCTTGCTAGCATTTCACATATCCAATTTTTTTTTAAAAAAGGGAAAAATATTCAATTGGTGATAGGGATTGGAAGGCAGGTTTCACGTGAGGCGTAATTATGCCATTGGGAGTTTCGGGCTGTGGGAAGAGTCAAAAAACCTGGGGCTCAGGTCAGAGGGAGACAGAGAGAGAAGATGAAGGTAATAAAACTAGTAATCAGAAAGAAGGTGATAGTGAACCAGTGTCCGCAGTTGGGACCTCAGGTGAGCAAGAGGACCTGGTTAATATTGATTAGGAGAGTTAGAGACTTTGGGCAGTTTATTCAAGGATAAGAATCCATAGATAAACAAATGAGGTGAATGGGTTTTTTGAGCAGAATGAAAAGCAAAGAAAGATCCTGGGATGAGAAGATCAGGCTTAGGGTGTTGTGGAGAGGCATAGAGTAGAATGGGTTGACAGTGGGATCACCATCTTTGACAGAGCCAGAAGTACCAGCAGCAATATTCTGAGCTTAACAGTGGAACTGAGAGGTCAGAAGGCAGATCAACATGGAACAAAGCATGGGATGTTGCTGTGAGTAAACAGTTGTATTCACTGATGTACAAATGGGGAGCATTTTGAACATTGAAAGTTCTCAATATGCTCAGGAACCCTACTAACCCTAACCCTATCGCAGCCCTAACCCTAACCCTAACCCTAACATCACTACTTCCAATACATGGAAGACTTGCAAGAGAGTTGAGTATAGTTGGAAGGAGCTATCAAGAGAAAAGAAAAGTGATCAAAACCTAATCCTATCAATTCTTCACTAACCTCCAGTAGAACCACTGTAGAACAGGCAAGAATTGCAAGGGCATGCTCCATCTTGCTTTACACGAACTTTGTGCTGTAGTCTTAGTTGCATGATCTCTCATTATATAATTGAACAAATACTTATTTAATGTGATTATGAAGGATGCCTGGAAGCAGAAAGAGTAGTGCATAACACTGGTAAAGCAGTCTAGGTAAAGGGCCTCACTCCAGATATTTTGCAGAAATTGCTTCAGTTTTTACATAAAATAAGGAATTGCTACTTTATAAGTTATTTTTATTTTGCATTTTCAGGTATTGACAAAAGTTGATGAAGGATTTGTTAATCTTGTGGAAGGAAAAGACTGGATTCCACTTGAACAGCTGGTGGCAATATTAAATGTTTTTAGTATATCAGCTATCACCAAGGATATCCGGTATGAAAAGCGTGCAAGCAAAATGCTAATTAAAGTTATATTTTGGTCTACCTTTTGGTGTAAACCAGGCTATAAATGGTTAGGCACAGCCGAAGCTTGTTATATGTGTATAGTTATATGAGGAGATATGAACAAAGTTGTTGAAAACTACAGAGAAAAGCTTTGCACTCCACTTTATGTACCATTTCATTTTAGCTTGGGTTATTACAAAATAATTAATATTTCAGCACCAAAGATGACAAGTTGAGAATTTGCGTCTGTGCTCACCCTTTAACTAGAATTGCCTTCTTCAATCCAATTTCTCTGATTGTTTCATATTGATGACTTTATTCTCCTTTTATGAATACTTGTCTGTTTACAGCCTTTGATTATAACTGCCCTTGCAGTTAAGTATTCCATGTTGTAATAAATATTCTACATTAAATTTTATTCAAGCTTTTCTTTTAATCTTACAGAGATAATCCTCCACCCCTGTCATCTCTTGTAAAGTATTGTTTTTAGGAATGATCATTTATTATTTACTCTCTCAAAATGTTTCCATGATCCTGGTAGGATGAACAACAATTCTGGATTTTTTGGCAACATCCCTAATTTGGCATTTTGCCCCACATCCCGAGTTAGGCATTCTAGAAACTCATTTTGCCGCAGATCTCATCTGTCACCCAAAGTTTTAAACTTGTGTGTGCGTTGGCTGTGGCAGGTTGATAGTATGTATGGGGGATGTCCAGTTTTGGTGGTTTGCAGGGGGGCTGTGACCCGAGCTGGAAGCATCAGAATGGCTGCAGGCTAATAATCCCCCTCACCCACTCCACTCTAGAACGTGGTAATCCCCACACCCCCTCGCCCGCCTCACTCCCACCAAACGGTCTCACCAGAAGCTTCCATAATGAAGTCTTTCTTAGCTTTTTAGCCAGAGTTGTTCACCCTTGATCGAAGACAAGGCCTGCCATTGCCCAGTTAGGTGTCCAACTGGTACTTAATTAGAAGTTTGTCTCAAATTCCAACACAAAAGGACAGCAAGGCGTCTCAGTGGTTAGCACTGCAGCCTCACAGCGCCAGGGACCCGGGTTCGACTCCAGCCTCGGGTGACTGTCTATGTGGAGTTTGCACATTCTACCCGTGTCTGCGTGGGTTCCCTCTGGGTGCTCCCATTTCCTCCCACAGTCTAAAGATGTGCAGACTAGGTGGATTGGCCATGCTAAATTGCCCATAGTGTTCAGGGGTGTGTGGGTTATAGGGGGATTGGTCTGGGTGGGATGCTTCAAGGAGCAGTGTGGACTTGTTGGGCCAAAGGGTCTGTTTCCACACTGCAGGGAATCTAACCAAAAGACAAATTTATAGATTATCACTTGCTTGAACATCTTGTTTAATTTTTACGTAGAGTATTCCACATGTATGGGTCAGGAGGCTCCCTCTTTATGAGACTTACAAATGTTCTGTTTCAGAACCAGAGCTAAAGATATGTCCATGGCACAAATTACAGGCCTACGCTGCCTTCTGTTTGACGGTTTAGGGAGTTTTCTTCATAAGGAGGAGAGACTGTTATTTCTATAATTAAAACTAATAAGTAGAGGAATTCAATTCAACAATACCAAACTATTTGTCATGAAAATGCATAATGTAAATATTAACCTCTCCATTAAAAAAGAGAGTGGATTAAGGATATAAAAATATTTAAATTGGATACCAGTCCTTAACTGCTCCACATCTGCCTGTTAGAAGTTAGTGTAACGTGCTGTGCAAGTGTCCCGCTGTCATTTGAAATATTTAAATCGGCTCAAAGCCCAATTGTAGAAAGCTCCAACACAAAGACACTTGGAGGATTTTTGTACAGGAAAACACAGAAATCCAGCAGACAGGTGTAGGAGGTAAAAAGAAGGCTCATGGAATGTTGGTCCTTATTTCAAGCGGGGGTGGAGTGTAAGAGTAGGGAGGTCTTACTGCAACTGGACAAAGTGCTGATGAGATCATACTGTGAGCAGTTCTGGTCCCCTTATTTAAGGAAACATATGATGATATCTGAAATGGAGGCAATGTCTTATGACTGAAGGCTGAATAGTTTGGGACTCTATCCACTGGAGTTTAGAAGAATGAGAGATAGTATTATTGAAGCATGTAGGATTCTTAAGGGGCTTAGAAGGGTAAATGCCAGGATGCTGTTTGCCCTCATGGGAGAATCTAGAACCAGAAAGTCAAGTCTTAGAATAAAGGGGTGGATAGGATGCAGCCGTTCCCCTTAGTTGAAGTGTTAGTAACGCATGGGTACAGTTTTAGGGTGAAAGACAGGAGGCTTGGAGGGGATTTGAGGAAAAAAAGCATTACATTTGCTGAAGAGAAGGTACAGGTGAATTTTTGAGGATGTTGTCAGGATTGGTAAAGTGCAGATATGAGGAAATATTGGATAGACTAGTGTTGTTATCCTTGGAATAGAGGAGCCTTAGGGTAGATTTGATTGAGGTGTACGAAATTGTGAGGGGCCTGGATGCAGTAGGTAAGAAGGGCCTATTTAGCTCAGTGGAGAGGTTAGGGGCCAGGGGAATAGATGTTAAACATTTGGTAGAAAAGGCAAACATTTCTCTTTTGCCTGGTGTAGATGGCTGATAGTGTAGCAGGGGCAGAAACCCTCTACTTATTTGAAAGATGTTTCGATCTGCACTGGAGTTTTGTAACCTGCAGGGATATGGAACAAATGCTGGCGAGTGGGGTTAGGATGAGTGTGTCGTTTCTCAGCCAGTGCAGACACTTTCGGCCACGTGACCTTTTCTGTGCTAGAAACCTTTGATCATTCTATTCCACAATAGGTGTTCTGTACTTGTTCCCAGAAACAGATCTGTGACTTTCTCCTTCCCAATTTCTCCTCTCTTTCCTAAAAATAATTTCCTTTTGATAAACTTTACTAAATGTTTTCATTTTTACAGACAAGATGTTGATGAACCAATCGATCTTAGTCTTCATTTCAAAGAACAAGGAACTCCTGTGGTGCTTTGTAAGTTTATGATTTTGTTACTTTCTCTTTCTTAACTTTTGAAATAACATTAAATTCTGCATAAAAAGTGGTTAATTAATCCTGAAATTTTGAGATAACTGTTTTATCGTGTTCTACAAAATTAAACGTATTTGAAATGGCTGTAGAAGTATAAGTAGCAGTTACTGTGGAGAAGCAATGTATACAGTGATCTTGACTGCCTCAAAACTAGGAGAAAAAGATCTATTTAGCAGTTTTCCTATCAAGAACTTAAAAGACCAGTGTTTTGAATAAAATTTAAAGGAACAATCTTACAACTAATTTTGGTACTTGCATTCAAATTTTATTTGTTGCCAAACACAGGATCTGTGTTGATCTCATGATGAATATACGTTGCTCTTAAACTGGAGGGGTACCAATATCCTTACAGCAAGGTTTGATAGTGCCACTCAGAAGGATTTAAACCAGTGTGGCAGGGGTGTTGGGAACTGGAGCAGCAGGTCAGTAAGTATAAAGATGGAGGGAAGAGCTTGAGATTAAGGTAAGTATAGCCAAGAGGAAGAGCACGCAGGGAGAGGTTGCTGAGCTCAGTGGAACTGGAGGCTTGAACTGTATTTGCTTCAATGCAAGAAGTATAACAGGTACAACAGTTGAACTTAAGAGCCTGGATTAATGCTTGCAGTTATGATATTGTTGCTATCGCAGAGACATGGTTGAAAGAGGAACAGGATTAGCAGCTTAATGTTTCAGGATATCGATGTTTTAGACAACACAGAGGAGGAAGTAAAAGAGATGGAGTAGTTGCATTACTGGTTCGTAAGCATATCACAGTGTGTTGACAGATGACACCCTGGACGGATCTTGTAGCGAGGCATTATGGGTAGAGCTCAGGAATAGGAAGGGTGCAATCACAATGCTGCGATTGTACTACTGACCTCCCAGCTGCCAGTGAGAGATAGAGGAAGAGATACATAGTAGCTTCTGGAAAGATGTGAAAATAACAGGGTTGTTGTGGTGGGTGATTTTAAGTTCGCCCATATTGACTGGGATCCCTTAGTTCTGGGGGCTTGGATGGGGACCAGTTTGTTAGGTGTGCCCAGGAGGGTTCTTTGAAACTGTACGCTAATAGTCCAATGAGGGAAAGAGTCATATTGGACCTGGTATTGGGAAATGAGCCCAGCCAATGATCAAAGTTTTAGAGGGGGAGCATTTTGGGAATAGTGACCATAATTACATCAGTTTTCAGACAGTTATGGGTAAGGATAAGAGTTGACCTCACATGAAGGCGTTAAAATGGAGAAAGGCCAATTATAACGGAAATAAGCAAGAATTGGAGAATGTAGATTGAGAGTGGTTATTTTAAGATAAATCCAGATATGATATGTGGGAATCTTTTGTTGACCATTTGATTAGAATTCAGGATAGGCATATTCCTGTGAAAATGAACAACAGGAAAGGCAGGATTCAGGAACTTTGGATGACAGGGGAAATTATCAGCTTAGTCACAAAAAAGGCATACTTAAGATCTTGGCCATTAAAAACAGATGAAATCCTGAAAAAAAATGGATAAAATGGGAAGGTACTCAATCAGGGAGCTAGGAGGGCTAAAAGAGACCATGAAATATCCTTGGCTAGCAAGGTTAAGGCGGATCCCACTACATTTTACACATATATTAGGAACAAGAGGGTAGCTAGGCAAGAGTAGGCACACTCAAGAATAAAGGATGGAGATTATGTGTGGAGCCAGAGGAAATGGGTGAGATGCTATTTTACAAACAGAGGGAGATGAAGGATGTTGAGGTTTGGGAAAGGTATGTGAATACTCTTGGGTAGGTCATCATAATGAAGGAGGAAGTGTTGAGTGTCTTGAAGTACATTAAGGTAGACAAGTCCCCAGGGTCTATCCAAGGATACTATGAGAAAATAGTTAGGCCTTAACAGATGTCTTTGAACCATGTTTGCCCTCAAGCAAGAACTGGAGAATAACTAACATTGTTTCTTTGTTTAAGACGGGAAACAGAGGTGATCCAGGTAATTATAGGCCAGTGAGCCTGACATCAATGGTGGAAAGTCTGTTGGAGAAGATACTGGGAGACAGGAATTATTCTGATTTAGAAGTGAATGGATCTGTTAGTGATAGGCAGCATGAGTTTGTGTGGGGAAGATCATGTTTCATCAACTTGATTGCGTTTTTTTGAGGAGCTGACAAGAATGATTATGAGGGAATGGCAGCAGATGTGGACTTTAGTAAGGCATTTGATAAAGTACCTCATGGCAGACTGGTATAAAAGGTAGAATCTCATTGGATCCAGGGTCTGCTGGCTAGATGGATACAGAACTGGCCTGGTTATTGAAGATAGACGGTAGTGGTGGAAGGATGCTTTTCGAAATGGAGATCAGTAACTAGTAGTGTTCTATAGGGATCAGTGCTGGGACCTTTGTTTGTAATATTTCAGACTGTTTGGAGGAACATGTAGGTCGTCTGATTAATGAGTTTGCAGATGACACCAAAGTTGGCAGGCTTGCAGATTGTGAGGAGGATTGTCAAAGGATACAGCAGGAAATAGATAGATTGCAGATTTGGGCAATGGAAGATGGAGTTTAATCCAGACAAATGCAAGGTGATGCATTTTGGAACATCAAATTCAGGCGCAAGTCATGCAATAAATGGTAGAACCCTTAAGAGCATTAACATACAGAGGGATCTGGATGTACAGGTCCACAGATCCCTGAAAATGGTAACACGGGGGATAAGGTGGTCAAGGGGCATACAGCACACTTCCCTTCATTGGCTGGGGGATCAAATATAAAAGTTGGAATATTACAGTTGAACAAAACTTTAGTCACATCATAATCGGAATAATTGCATACAGTTCTGGTCACCCCATTACCAGAAGGACGTGGATGCTTTGGAGAGGGTACAAAGAATGTTTACCAGGATATTGCCTTGTCTGAAGGGTTTTAGGTATGAGGAGAAGTTTGATAAACTCAGATTGTTTTTACTGGAGACTGAGGTGTGACCTCATTGAGATCTACAAAATTATGAGAGGTATAGATAGAGTGGATAATCAGAGGGTTTTGGTTTTCCCAGGGTAGAAACATCAACTACAAAAGGACAAAGGATCAAGGTGAGAGTGGGAAAGTTTAGGAGAGAAGTGCAGGGAAATCTTTTCACCCAGAAGGTGGTGGGTGCCTGGAACACACAGCCTATGAAGGTGATAGAAGCAGGCATGGAAGCAACTTTTAAGATGTATCTTGATAGACATATGAAGAGAGGGATAGAAACCTCACATGGACCCATTAGTAGCAGGTCTAAATAAGAAACAGAAATTGGCACAGGCTTGGTGAACCGAAGGGCCTTTTCCTGTGCTGTTTAGTTCTTTGCTATGATTACATTTATTGCTATTTATTAAATCCTGACTTCTTACTAATTTTGATGTTGTTACCAAATAAAACAGCCGCTGAACTTTTTGCGTGTGTTTTGCTGGGGATGGCAGTAAATGAAGAGATGAACATCAAAAAAATCCTTGTCCTAGACACAATGTACACAGGAAGTGATGACTTGGCTACTGTAATTGAAAAGGTAATCACCAAAGTAGTTTTGCAAATCATATATGAATTTATAGAGTTTTCCGATGAAATTAAATTAGTTTTTTTTATTTGTCTGTGAGAGATGGGCTTAGCTCCAGGACATCTTAAAAGGTAAGTGTGAAGCATTTTCCCCAGCCTTCAGCCAGAAATGCCGAGTTGATGATCCATCTCAGGCCCCTTCATTCTTCACCAGCATTACAGATGCCTGTCTTACAGTTAATTTGATTCATCCCATGTGATATCAAGAAACAGATCAGAAGCACTGGTACCTGGAAAGGCTGTGAACCCTGATAACATTCTGTGTTGGAGGCTTGTACCCCTAGCCAAGCAGTTCAAGTACAGTTACAGCACCGGCATCTACCCAACAATGTGAAAAATTGCCCTGCTTGTCCTCTTCACAAAAAAGAAGGATACATCCAACCTGGCCATCAGTGTACACTCAATTCACAGAAAGGTGATGGAAGGTGTAATCAACAGTGCTTTCAAGGAGCATGTACTTAGCAATAACCTGCTCCGTGACTCGCAGTAGGCTTCATCAGGGCCATTCAGCTCCTGACCTCATTACAGCCTTGGTTCGAACATAGACAAAAGAGCTTAATTCTAGAGGTAAGGTGAGAATGACAGCCCTTGACATCAAGGCTGCATTTCATTGAATATGACATCAATGAGCCCTGGCAGAACTGGAGTCAATACTAGTAGGGAGAAAATGCGTCACTGCTTGCCAACATACCTGGCACAAAGGACAATGGTAGAGGTTGTCGGAGGTCAATTATCACAGCTCCAGCACATCAAGGCTGGAGATTCTCAGGGTAGTGTCTTTGGCCCAATCATTTTCAGCTGCTCCATCAACAACCTTCCTGCCACCATTCAGAGCCGGAGTCATACAGTTATACAGCATGGAAACAGACCCTTCAATCTAGCTAGCCCAGACTGACCATGTTCTCAAACCAAACTAGTGCCACTTGCCTACATTTTGCCCATATCCCTCAAAATCTTTCTTATTCACATTCCTGTCCAAACGTCTTTAAAATGTTGTAACTATACCTGCATCTACCACTTCCTCTGGCAGTTCATTCCGCATGAAAACCCATGGTAACATCAGTATCTGTGTTGATGTGAGACATGTGAATGATGTGCTGATGAGAGCATGTCACCAAATTCCCACTGTGCAGAAAGCCTTTTTTTCAAAAAGAATGATATTTTCCATATGAGATTTAAGTGGGGATGCCACCAACTGGAGTTTCATCCTGATTCAGGGAAGAAGAAGTCTTTTGTCATTCATTTGGATTTTACCAAGACAAGAAATTGTTATTTGGCATCAGTGCTGCATCAGATGTTTACCAACTCAAAACCTATAAGGTTATACGAGAGATGCTAAGAATAGCAGAGATCTCAGAGGATATCATTATTGTATGACTGAGGTTGGAGGAGTGCACTGTCTGTCTAGTCCCACTACTCCCTAGGCCACAACTTAAATTCAAAATGCTTTTCAAGTCACCAAATACCTCATCTTTATCAGCTTTAACATGAAAAGATCCACCAAGTTTCTTAATAAACTCAGTGATGGGTTTATTGACAGGACTTAAGCAATATAGATGCAATAGCTGGTTAACATACACAGTTAATAACATATAAGTATAAATTCCTATTTCTATAAATATCCCCAAAAGACAGACACAAACACACATACAGACACTCTTCAAGATAGGACCTGTAGCCAATGGGTTTTTCTCTTACACAAACGGATAAAAGATAAGATGTTCTAGGGACTGTTGCTGTGATGTTCTGGTGTGTGTGTTTGTCATAATCATACACAGTTGTTTCTGAAGATCTGCAACACATCTTGCACAGGAAGTACAATCCTGAGATGCTCCTTCAATCACTGCTTGAAAAGAATAAATAGGTTTCCCTGAAATCAATAAGAAGATTTTCTTCACAGTAATGAAAGACATTAGCCAGGCTAGCTGCTTTACTCCAAGTCAGGCTTGTTCTTAGCAAGCTTCCCTGCAACTGAACTAGATAAAACAAGGACCTCTCCAAGATAGTCACTGTTTGAAAGCAGCTCCAGCAGAATCTACAACAAAGCAAGCAGTTCTCACCAATTGTCACGCGATTTGTTAAATAAAACGATATTTACAGTGAACTTTTAATGACATTTTGTCAAAGAACCTTTTCCAGGTATATCCAGAAAATTTAAAAAGAATTTTTTTCCATAATTTTTCAAAATGTATGTCATCTGAGCAATATTAAATATGAACAGCATTTATAACTTTATTCATGGAAACAACATAGAGGAACATGGTGAGTAGCTGGGACTCGTATTGGCCAGAATGCAGTTGGTAAGATTTATTATAAATGCGACCAAGTATTTGCTGGATGCAACAGAGCTAATGAGTATAAACCCATGAGCATATTGTCAATCCAACCAAAGATAGAAACAAGGGAAACAGGAATCACAAATTCTGAGGGATTTATGAGTTATTATGCAAATTTTGAGGGATTTATGAGTTATTATGCAAATTCTGAGGGATTTATGAGTTATTATGCAAATTTTGAGAGATTTATGAGTTATTATGCAAAGATACATCCCAAAATATTGCAAACCTAATCCATTGCACAAGTTAACCAGAAAACATGAATGGTTCAGACGGTGAGAAACAAAGCGTTCAGAGTTTTATCGGACAAGTGGCGAATCCCTGGGATACTATGATTCACATGCACCAACAAATGTCATAACAGGTATTAATACAGTAAGATTAGAGGCAGTGTTAACATATATGCACGCTGTTAACCCCATCATCATTGCTGATGTGAAATGATAAAATGGAGGGAAAGCAGTATTGATTAAGGAGAAGGTTGCAGCACAGGAGAAATAGGATGCTTCAGAACACTCTTAAGTCAGAGAATGTGGCTGAGAGTGATGTGTGGAACAATCAGGAAGTACAGCATCTTGATGTTGGGGGAAAACTCCACTTAGCTTGCATATCCCTGGACACCGCAAGTTTGGCTAATACACTTAATCTGCTCATCTTTGTACTCTGGGAGGAAACACAAGCCATCACAGGGAGAATGCATAAACTCCACTCAGGCAGTCACCCAAGGCTGGAATTGAACTAGGGTCCCTGGTGATTTGAGGCAGCAGTGCTAACCACTGTGGCACCATGTAACCCACAAGCACTTGCTATCTTTTAGACCAACTCATGGTATTTTTTAGATATTTTCTATTCAACGCTTTCAGACATGTTAGTACACATTTCTGGAGAAGGTGGGACTTGATCCTGGGCCACCTGGCTCACTCTGTAGGATCATCTTCTGTGCTTGGTGAGATTCTCACTAGGCAACAGTGAGTTGCCAATTGAAGTTGATTATTTATTTGTTAAACAACTGGCAGACAGCCCAAAACACAAAAGAACAAGAACAGACTTTGCTGGAGAAACTCATCACATTTAGAAGCATCTGTGGAGGAAAAGCAGAGTCTGTGTTTTGTGTTCAGTGACCCTTCTTCAAAACTGATTATACTGTGAAAAGGTGGTTAAATATTGAAGATGGGGATTGGGAAGGAGGTGTGGCAAAGCAGTAAATGACAGGTGAAGATGGAGCCCGCAGAGACAAAACAGAACCTGCCTTGACAAAGGGATTGATAATGCTGAGCCAGGGAGAAAGATAAGTTGATAATAGAAACCATCAGTACGTGAACACTACCCTCCAACCCCACCACACCCGGCACCTTCCCCTGCAACCGCAGGAAGTGCTACACTTGCCCCCACACCTCCTCCCTCACCCCCATCCCAGGTCCCAAGATGACCTTCCACATTAAGCAGAGGTTCACCTGCACATCTGCCAATGTGGTATACTGCATCCACTGTACCCAGTGTGGCTTCCTTTACATTGGGGAAACCAAGCGGAGGCTTGGGGACCGCTTTGCAGAACACCTCCGCTCAGTTCGCAACAAACATCTGCACCTCCCAGTCGCAAACCATTTCCACTCCCCCTCCCATTCTTTAGATGACATGTCCATCATGGGCCTCCTGCAGTGCCACAATGATGCCACCCGAAGGTTGCAGGAACAGCAACTCATATTCCGCTTGGGAACCCTGCAGCCTAATGGTATCAATGTGGACTTCACCAGCTTCAAAATCTCCCCTTCCCCCACCGCATCCCAAAACCAGCCCAGTTCGTCCCCTCCCCCCACTGCACCACACAACCAGCCCAGCTCTTCCCCCCCCCACCCACTGCATCCCAAAACCAGTCCAACCTGTCTCTGCCTCCCTAACCTGTTCTTCCTCTCACCCATCCCTTCCTCCCACCCCCATCTACCTACTAACCTCATCCCACCTCCTTGACCTGTCCGTCTTCCCTGGACTGACCTATCCCCTCCCTACCTCCCCACCTATACTCTCCTCTCCACCTATTTTCTTTTCTCCATCTTCGGTCCGCCTCCCCCTCTCTCCCTATTTATTCCAGTTCCCTCTCCCCATCCCCCTCTCTGATGAAGGGTCTAGGCCTGAAACGTCAGCTTTTGTGCTCCTGAGATGCTGCTTGGCCTGCTGTGTTCATCCAGCCTCACATTTTATTATCTTGGAATTCTCCAGCATCTGCAGTTCCCATTATCCCCAGTACGTGAACATGAGTTGACTGTGATGAAAGCAGCCCATGTGAAGACAGACCAGGGGTGTAGGGTGGCTAAGGACATTGGAAGAGGGTGTTGTGACGTTAAAATTATTGAACTCGATGTTGAGTCTTGAAGGCTACAGCATCCCCAAGTGGAAAATGAGATGCTGCTCTTCCAGCTTGCGCTTAGCTTCACTGCAGCACTGCATCAGGCCAGAGAAATGTAGGCTAGGGGATGCAGTGATGTGTTGAGGTGACAGACAACTGGAAACTTAGGGTCATTTTTGCAGACAGAACATAGGTGTTGTGCAAAGCGATCGCCTATTCTGCATTTAGACTCCCCAGTGTAGAGGGGACCACACTGTGAGCAGCCCAAATCAACTCAATAATATTCAGACTCCCATGTTACCAAACTCGACAAACACGCTCAACTTTGGAAAACTCTACAAGGAAACTAGAGCAAACGCCACTTGGACTCAGCTCACCATTTGCTGCGTGGTGGAGACCAGTCACCTCAGGGTGAGCACTGTGGTCAGTAGTCATAAATATCCGATGTTCATGGACATTGGGCATCCCACATAATCCAGCCCCTTCCTATCTTAATGGAAAATCTCCAATCCATTTACCAGGCACTTCTGTCCTTCAACACTGCACCCTGGCTGCACTGGTAAATACCATTGTTATGCCTCTGTAAGAATACGGCACTCATCACACACCCACCTCATGGACGGAACAAGCTGCATCTCCAGCCTTTTTACTTGCTCTCAAAATACACAGTCAGTTTGAGCCTACCTGGATGCTCAAAGCATTTTCTTCATGCCTTATATGCTTTGACCCCTCAGCCAAAGATACCAAGCTTATATTACTGCTGACTTGGTATGCCAGATAGTGCAGAAGGTAGGCAGTGCAGGGGGTGTGTTAGGTTACTGGTGTCAGGGATAGTGGTAGGAGAGAGTAAATGGGAGGATGTTGTAAGCAATAATGAGAGTGATAGAGCATAAGCCCTGGTGGGAGTTAGGCACAGTGGCAAGGTGAGTGTGAGCAAAGAGAAGGTAGTGGCACTTACCTTGGTGGAGTGGCGAAGGGCATTGACCTTCTCCCGAAATGGCTAGGGATTCCTGCAGACAGCTGCAAGTGAGTTAGCCCAAGTGGCAATCTCGGAGTGGACTGGCATAGTCAGGACAGAGTACCAGTTTCCCCCTGCTTGCTGTCACTGGGGCAAAAGGCAGTTCCAGACAAACAGTGCTCGTCAAGTTTCCTTGAAAGATGGCACAGGCGCAAGGAATGCTGGTGAATTACAGGATATTTCCTGAATGGTGAGATGCTCCAGGAACAGCGTGTAATAAGATGGGGAGAAATTTGGATGTGAGAGATGCTGTAGGAGGAAGATAGATAATTAGTGAGTTAATGATTAATTAATAGTTAACTAATTAATTGGTAAAATATAGTGAGAGAACTCATTTGGCCTCTCAATGAGTAACTCTCTGAAAAAACTCAGTCCAGGGTGATGAATTGTTCTGTGGTTTGTAACAACTCATGGTACACTCAGGGCAATGACAGCCAGGGCAATTAAAAGAGAATCAGACAAAGATCCAGAACTGGATGTCATAACAGAGAATCCAAGCTGGAAATTGGGACAAGTAACCATTGAAGGTGTAGATTGCCCTATGATATTGACAATGCAGTTAGAAAGTGTGTTCTGCAGCAGCCAGACCAGTGACGCTAACTAGTGGGGGTCATTGAGAATGGTTGGTACTAAACAGAACATACAGATTAAAGTATTGTGGCCAGGGATGGAGAAAGAAGTGGACCAGATTTGTTGAAGCACATCGTGAATGTTAGTAGTCAGCAGTCCCAATCTAGCAGAACCAGCACACTGTTACCAGTTGGACCACAGAAGGATGTAGTAGTCGACTTCTTCAGCCAATTTTCACCAGGAAAGTCCATAATAGTGGTGATTGACAATTATAGCTAATGCTATAAGAATGTTGTGATGAAATCTACAACGGCACAGATAAGGATATCTCTACTGATTCAAAATCAGCCAATCCCTCTGTATTCAAACTATGAGCCACAATTCATTTCACAGACCAATGCAGATTACACACAAGAGGGCTACAGAGTTAGGGCTAGACAATGGGGCCAGCTGAATAGCTTTTTCAGGAGCTGGCACAGACATGATGGGTTGAATGGCCTCCTCCGGTACTGTAAAATAAACCATCACAGAGTAACACCGAATTGGACATAGACAATGGTGATTTTCAATGATAAAATCAGGAATGTGATGGAAAACTCTCCACTTGCCTGGATGAACATGGCCAAAAACTACACTACTTAAATAAGATACTGTTGAGTGCATTGTTTCTCTTAATTCTTTCATTGGTTGTCAATGGCACAGGTAAGGGCAGTCTTTGTCATCCATCCCTAATTGCTGTTGGACAGAGTGCCTTTCTAAGCCATTACAGAAGGCAATTAAGAGTCAACCACCCATCACCCAAGACATTTTTCCATCCCCACCCTTGTCTGCTTTCCGGAGAGACCACTCTCTCCGTGACTCCCTTGTTCACTCCACACTGCCCTCCAACCCCACCACACCCGGCACCTTCCCCTGCAACCGCAGGAAATGCTACACTTGCCCCCACACGTCCTCCCTCACCCCTATCCCAGGCCCCAAGATGACTTTCCATATTAAGCAGAGGTTCACCTGCACATCTGCCAATGTGGTATACTGCATCCACTGTATCCGGTGCGGCTTCCTCTACATTGGGGAAACCAAGCGGAGGCTTGGGGACCGCTTTGCAGAACACCTCCGCTCGGTTCGCAATAAACAACTGCACTTCCCAGTCGCAAACCATTTCCACTCCCCCTCCCATTCTTTAGATGACATGTCCATCATGGGCCTCCTGCAGTGCCACAATGATGCCACCCGAAGGGTGCAGGAACAGCAACTCATATTCCACTTGGGAACCTGCAGCCCAATGGTATCAATGTGGACATCACCAGCTTCAAAATCTCCCCTTCCCCCACCGCATCCCAAAACCAGCACAGTTCGTCCTCTCCCCCCACTACACCACACAACCAGCCCAGCCCTGCCCCTCCACCCACTGCATCCCAAAACCAGTCCAACCTGTCTCTGCCTCCCTAACCTGTTCTTCCTCTCACCCATCCCTTCCTCCCACCCCAAGCCGCACCTCCATCTCCTACCTACTAACCTCATCCCACCTCCTTGACCTGTCCATCTTCCCTGGACTGACCTATCCCCTCCCTACCTCCCCACCTATACTCTTCTCTCCACCTATTTTCTTTTCTCTCCATCTTCAGTCCGCCTCCCCCTCTCTCCCTATTTATTCCAGAACCCTCACCCCATCCCCCTCTCTGATGAAGAGTCTGGGCCTGAAATGTCAGCTTTTGTGCTCCTGAGATGCTGCTGGGCCTGCTGTGTTCATCCAGCCTCACATTTTATTGTCAACCACATTGCTGTTGGTCTGGAGTCACATGTAGACCAAACCAGATGAAGGTGGCAGATTTCCTTCCCTGAAGGACATCAGTGAACCAGATGGCCACCATTACTGAGCTTAATTTTATAATTTTAGAACTATTTATTAAATTTAAATTCCACCACCTGCTATTTTGGGATTTGAAACCATAACCCCCAGAATATTAGCATGTTCCAACAAATTATTTGTCCAAAGGTGGCATCAACACTATGTCACTGCCTTGCTCATGTTGAACATGGGAACACCTGACCTGGAGCTGAAAAGTTGGAAAGCACATGCTCAGAAGTCAGCCATCATTGTTGATTAAATGGTGCAAGATCTGCAGCTAAATCTGTGACTTTGAGTGTTGTGTCTTCAGCCTGAGACTTGACTTTGGTCTTGTAGTAGGCTGAACCAGCTGAACATTGTAAAACCTCTACAGCACAGTGAATTACTTGTCCTGGAAACCTTTTTCCTTGAAGTCAAGTAGATTTGGTCAGTGCTTTGAGAACCAGTGCAGACATGATGGGACCAATAGCATCCTTCTCCACAGTAATAGTTCTGTGATTCTAATGTGTTTTACTTATCACATGCCCGTTCTTATGGAGATTTTCAGAACTTAGGTGTTTTTATGATTGCATGATACTGGATCCATTTGCTTAACATTCCTCTGCAGTATTGTCATCTTGTATATGGTAATGAAAGCCTTTATCATCGTTCTCAGGTCTGATTGTAATTTATGACTTCATTCCATATAATCCTGAGATGAAGGGCTTATCTTAGGAAGAAAGGTTGAATAGGTTGAAGTTCTCTTGGGGCTTATGGTTTCAAATCCCAACATAGCAGGTGGTTGAATTTAAATTTAATAATTCATTGGAGTTTCGATGGATGATTTGTGATTTTATTGAAACATATAAGATCCTGAGGGGACTTATTAGGTTGGATACTTTGGGGATACTTTCACTTGTGGGGCAGGGGGGACCTAGAACTAGGGAAACAGTTTAAAACTCTCCTTAAGATGAAGTGAATTTTTTTTTGTTCTCACAGAATTATTAATAAGCAGAATTCTCACCCCCAGAAAGTAGTGGAAGCTGTGTCAATCAATTTATTCAAGACTGAGGTAGAGATTTTTGTTAGAAAAGAGAATTAAGCATTATGAGGAGCATACAGGTAAGAGGAATTGAGACCACACCCATCTCAGCAAAGATCTTATTGAGTGATCTGAAATGACCTACTCCTGCTCATGCATCCTACATTCGTAACCAACTCATGTATATTCTTGCAGAATTGCTAAGGTTGTTCAAAAATGGCCAGATTTGGCCATTGTAGACCTTAGCCAAGTTTTTATTCATCCTTTTGAGAGCAAAATGTTTCTTTGATTGCAACATTTCAAGTATGGTGGACCTTTGGGGAATTAGAAAAAAAAGGTAGACATTAAATAATCATACAGAAGACAATCAAGAAGCAACCTCACTGTTATAGCAGTTTCCCCATCCCACTTCAAACCCTGGTTCATGCCTCAATCCTGTGCGGACCAAGTGGCGGAGGTGTTCACTGGCATCTTCAACCCTTCCCTCCTACAAGCTGTAGCCCTACCTGCTTCAAGAAGATCACCATCATCCCCATTCCTAAGAAAACATATGCAATATATCTTATTGACTACCACCCAGTGGCTTTGACCTCCATAATCATGAAGTGCTTCAAGAGGCTGATCATGGCCCACATCAACTCCAGTCTCCCAGCCACCTTGATCCCCTACAGTTTGTTTACTGACATAACACGTCAACAAAGGATGCCGTAACCCTAGCCCTGCCCTCATCCCTGGAATATCTGGACATCAAAGACATCTACATCAGACTCCTGCTCATTGACTACATCTCCATGTTCAACACCATTATCCCCTCCAGACTGATCTCAAAACTGCGTGCTCTTGATCTCAGCTCCGCCCTCTGCAACTGGATCCTCAGCTTTCTGACCCATAAGCCGCAATCAGTGAAGATGGGTAACTGTACCTCCTCCACAATAATACTTAACACTGGAGACCCCCAAGAATGTAATCTCAGCCCCCTACTGTACTCCCTGTACACATTAGACTGCATTGCCAAATTCCAAACAAACACCATCTACAAGTCGACTGACAATACCACAATAATGGGATGGAAGTTTAGCAAGTCAAACTACAGAAGGGAGATAGAGGAACAAAAACAAAATTGCTGGGAAAGCAGAGATGGCCTGGAACCATCTGTGAAGGAAAAAACAGAGTTAACGATTCATATCTGATGACCCTTCCTCAGAATGGCCAAATGCTGCCAAACCTGCTGAGCTTTTCCAGCAACTTTGTTTTTGTTGCTGATTTACAGCACCCACCGTTCTTTCGGTTTTTATTAAGGGAGATAGAGGTCTTGGTGACGTGGTGCAGAGAAACTAAAGAACTGATCATCGACTTCAGAAAAAAATGAGGAGAGTGTGGCCCCTACATCAATGGAACTGTGGTTGAGAATATCACGTTCCTTGGAGTGAGATGAGTGAGATAACCGACAACCTGTCCTGGACTTCCCACATAGATGCGACAGTGAAGAAGGCATAACAATGGCTCTTCTTCCAGGAAATTTGGGATGTCCATAACGTCCCTCACCAACTTCTACAGATGCACCAATGAAAGCATATTGTTCCAGAGCACAGTGGCCTGGTACAGCAACTGCTCTGCCCAGGACTGTAAGAAACTACAGAAGGTATAGCCCATACCATCATGGAAGCCAACCGTCCATCCATGGACTCTATTTACATGGCCTGCTGCCGCAGAAAGGCTGCCAACAGAATCAAAGACCCATTGCATGCTGGTAATGACCTCCTACAACTTCTTCCATCAGGCAGAAGACATAGAAGCCTGAACATACACACCAGCAGGTTCAGGAGCAGCTTCTTCCTGGCCGTTATTAGGCTGATGAATGAACTCCCTAGCCTCAAATAATGCTGATCTTGCTAATGCTGATCTTGCCTAGTGCACACCCTGTGTAATGTAACCTGTATGCCTCTGTCTAATTATTTTTGATCTGCACATCCTTTGCTTAGCACCGCTCATAAACAAAGCTTTTCACTGTAATTTGGTAGATGTGACAATAAATCAATCAATCAATCAGTCACTGTCCTGGCTCCACACTAGGTTAAACATAGCTCATCTTTAACACGTAGTTCATCTTCAGCATAAATAGGAATAATCTAGTACTGGCATAAGCACTTATTCTAAGGGCCATTTTATCTTTTATATTTCAGGCTGTCGATTGGAAAGATGAAGAATTCTTGTCGGGATTGGAGGTTTATGGCTTATCCCTTCCTCAGAGACCAGAGGGTGTTTAAAGTCACCACTACCCGAGTTCATGCATGGGGAAACTGTGGCTGGAATGGAACTTAATTTTCAGATGTGCAGGACTCTTACAATCTTTTGGAACTTCGAACCACAATAAGAACTTGAGGGTCGAGTACATGTGCTTCACAATTACTGCAATAAAAACAGCAGCTGAATATATCTTTACTATTTTATTGCCTCATGTACAAGATAGTTAAACTGTAAAGGTTAGAGGTGCTCATTGGAAAGAACTTGATTGGCTTTCATTCTGCTTCCTTTAATAATTACTATCAATCGGTAGAGTTAGGAACTAGGGTATGGCTGATCAGGTAGGCTGCCAGCCATAGCATAGAACATATGAGGCCTTATTGGGAAAACCTCAGGGAAGAAATCAGAGTGACAGAAGGAGGACAGTGGCCTCAGAGGAGAGATTAGTGCCTGGTGCTGGGGGGAACGGGGATCAAAGGTGAGAGGGAAGACGTTTAGAGGCTTTGGGATAGTGACTGAAGGCAAACTGAGGTGGGA
The DNA here is from genome assembly GCF_030684315.1 of Stegostoma tigrinum. Classification (NCBI taxonomy): domain Eukaryota; kingdom Metazoa; phylum Chordata; class Chondrichthyes; order Orectolobiformes; family Stegostomatidae; genus Stegostoma; species Stegostoma tigrinum. Next base: position 112,616,878 of record NC_081356.1, read on the forward strand.
ATGAGGAGAAAATGTTCAAAAATCTGGTCGGATTGCTTGGTGGACCGAGTGGTAAGATCAGTGGTAAACACAGATGCCCATGCACTGGATTTCCTCTGTCTGTTTCATGGATGTAGATTTAAAGGCACTCAGCCCCTAGATCTTTAGCCAGCCTCTATTGGATGTGGCTCCTGGGTTCCCCCAGTGCTTGGGAGACTAGACTGCCTTGAGCTGAAATTCAAAAGTTGAATGGAGCACAAAAGCTCATACCTCTATATTTAACGTGCCTCTTTGGGATGGGATGACCACCTGTCTACCTTTCAAAGAGTTAAAGTCAAAAGTGAGTGGGCTGAAACCAAGTTTGAGTTGGAACTCTGATTTTTCTTTAACCCATGCTAGGCCAAACCTGTCCATTGTTTGGGTTAAAGTTCCCCTCTCTACATCCCAGATGATATTTTTGTGATAGTTGGCAACTTGGGTTTAACAAATCCTGATTAGTACAACTCTCAAACATTAAAACTGCACCCAAATATATTTCTCCATAGTGCCAGCCTCAGCAAAGCTATAAAATGCGGTAGGTCACACAGGCAATTACTTCCAGCATCTTTTTATTGTATCATGGAATGTAGGTGTCAGTGATAAGGCCAGCACTTGGTGCCCATCCTTAATTGCCCTTGAACTGAGTGACTTGCTAGCCCCTTTCAGAAGGAAGACTCAACCACTTTACTATGGGTCTGGGATCACAAGTAGCCTATATCAGATAAGGGTAGAAGATATTCCTTCCCTACCAGACGTTAGTAAATCAGTTGTGTATGTAACAATAAACAATTATATTTCATCATTATCATTGCTGATATTAGCTTTCATATCTAGATTTATTGATTGAATTCAAATTCCACAAGCTGCCATGTTAGGATTTGGACTCATGGTTCCAGACCACATACCTTAGTCTTTGTATTACATTAGCACTACATCACCATCTCTTTGCATCCGAGAATGACATCCTCTGCTTAGCAACGCACTGGCAGACATGCTGTGTCTTTTGCAGTAGCACAAAGAGAGATCTGATAATGACATTCTCTCATAACCTGCTCACATCCCTTGATAAAATTCAAAAATGTGGGCAAAGTGACCATTTGTTGTCCATCGCAATTGCTTTTGAGAAGGTGCTGTTAAGCCCTGCCTCTTGAACTGCTGCAACCTATCAAAAGTAAAGGAATAATGTGATAATTCCATGTAAGGACACGATGTGGATGAGATGCTTTGAACTGGGTGACTTTGAGCTCTTTGTCCGTTATTGGATCTGCATACCACCAGGTTAGTGGAAATCATTCAATCACACTCCTGACTTGTAGATGGTGTACAAATGTTGAAGAGTTGAGAGGTGAGTTACTTACATTAAATTTCAGAATCTTGGAACTGCTTTTGTATTTATGAGTAATCCAGTTACATTTCTGGTCAAAGGAAGGTAATAGTTTGGGAGTTAGCAGTGATACAATGGCTACAAATTAGAGACATTTGGATTTGCTTTTGTTGGAGATGAACATTTTCTGATATTTATGGGGCATGAATGTTATTTGCCAACTATGAGGGCAAAACTGAATATTCCCCAGGTCTTGCTGCAATGCAGGGACATACTGCTGTAAAATTGGAGGAGTTCTGAATGGTACTGAGCCATTAGCAGCACTCTAAGCACTTGTGTGTCCCAATGGCTACAATAACAACCAAGTTAAGATAATCAATCAGTTTCATAAGTGGGGTGGGAATCCAATGAAGAGTCTCACTTTCACTCAGAGTAGACCTGTGGATGTAACAGAAATGAGTGATACAATACCAAATATTATGTTAAAACATTAATTTTATTAAATCATTAATAAGCAATTATAAAAAGGAAAATAAAGTAGGGAAAGACAAACAACTTCATAAGGAAGAAGGTAGGAGAGAGATTATTATCTTTGTGGTTCTATATTTTAAATTAGACCCAGGCTACTCATACTTCCTAAGTCAAACATCTTCATAACTCTGTCTTTGTGATTGGTATCTATATGGACCACAACAACTGAAACTCTGCCTCACAGGGCAAGCTCCTTCCAGCCAACAGCAGATATCCTGAAGCTAGACAAAAACATTACCTGCTAGACTCTTCCGACTATCGAGAGCTGGGCCTGTACCTAATTGTAATGCCTCCTACTACAAGTACCTTCCTATAAGTCCCTCCGCTATTCATAGAGTCACAGACATATACAACACGGAAACAGACCAACTCATCCATGCTGACAGATATACTAAATTAATCTCGTCCCATTTTCCAGCATTTGGCCCATATCCCTCTAAACCTTTCCTATTCATATACCCATCCAGATGCCTTTTCAAAGTTGTAAATGTACCTGCCTCCACCACCTCCTCTGGCAGCTTATTCTATATATGCACCTCCGTCTGCATGAAAAAGTTGCTCTTTGGGCCCCTTTTAAATCTTTCCTCTTTCAACTTAATTCTATGCCCTGTCGTTTTAGACTCCCCGCCCCTGGGGAAAAGACCTTGGCATTTTACCCCATCCATTCCCGTAATGGTTTTACAAACTTCTATAAGATTGCTCTTCAGCCTCCAAAGCTTCAGGGAAAATAGCCCCAGCCTATTCAGCGTCTCCCTATAGCTCAAACCCTCCAGCCCTGACAACATCCTTATAAATCTTTTTGAATGCTTTCAAGTTTTAATTCTGATATGAATTAATTGCACTGAGTCATATTAGCCAAAGACTGACATCTGAAAGCTGAAGAACACAGGACAAGACAGAGATGGATCATCCACAACGTACTTATGTCTGTTGATGGCTGCAAATGTTTTTGAAGTTGTCATTTTTACTGATGTCCCAGGCTCCCCCAACTTTGAGGATGGGAAGCCTGATCCTCAATCTATTAAGTTATGATTGACTATGGAAGGATTGGAGCTTTGACATGATCCAGTAGCCTATCACATGTTGCTTCCACCACCTAGAATATATGTGGTCCTGCATTATAACTTCATTGTATTGGCAACTTGTTTTGACATCTGATACTGCTCTAGGCATGCTCTCCTGTACTCTGCATTGAATCAGGGCTGAATGCCTGGAATAATGACAATGTTGTAATGAAGGCTATGGCAGTCTAAAAGATTACAGATTGTGATTCTGCTGATGCTAATGGCTTTTAGAAACTCATGGATGCCCAGTTTTGAAGTGCTAGATTTGTTCTGAATCTAAACTATTTAAACTGGTGACAACATAGGAAGTAGAAGCAGGAGACGATCATACAGTTTGTCAAGGCTGTTCTATCATTCAACATAATTTTAGTCAATATTAGGCTTCAACTCGCTTTTCCTGGTCTGCACCGCATATGCCTTGATTCATTGAGACATTAATGGTCTGTATCTCAGCCTTTCATGTATTCATGAGGGCACATCCACTGCCCTTGAGGATAGAGAAGCCCAAAAATTCCCAATCTCTTGAGTGAAGAAATTTCTCCTCACCTCAGCCATAAATGATTGGCCCCTTATCCTGAAACTGTGCCCCGTTTTCCTAGATTCCACAGCGTAGGGAACCATTGTTTTAGTAAATGACTTGTTAAGGCCTTTCATAACCTTGAATATGCCTCAACAGCATTCAACAGACCAGACCCGAAACGTTAACCCTGCTTTCTCCTTCAAAGATGCTGCCAGACCTGCTGAGCTTTTCCAGCAACTTTGTTTTTGTTCCTGATTTAAAGCATCCACAGTTCTTTTGGTTTTTACAATGGATGGGACCCTGCCTGAATGGCTGAAAAACATCTCCTTTGCTCAGTCCTGCTTTCTCCATTCTTCAATGGCCAACGTTGTAGGACAGGGGGAAGAAAACAATACACTGTGTTGTGAATCTTTCCTTGAAACACAGCAGCATTGATATTCATGGCCTGCCATAGCTCAAAATGACACAAATGCACATCAAGTATTTTGCATTAACTCCATTTGCCTTTATTACAAGGTAGATTGGCGGCAGAGAAAGAAAAGGAAATAAATTCAGCACTCTGACACTAGTACCTCATGGGATGCCCTGCCTTTTGTGATCAAAAATTTGTGAGTCATCCAGTTCAGTTACATGATAATCCAGTGTTTATTTCATCTCTAGTTTTCTTTGAATTAATTGGCTCTCTAGACAACTTCAGATGGCAATTAAACGTTAGCCACATTGTTGTGAATCCGGAGTCACAGGTAAAATGTAATAGCTGAGAACATCAGCACCCATTTCCTAAAGATCATTAGTGAACCAGATATTATTCATGTCAGCAACAATGACCATCATCAGACTAGCTTTTAATTTCAGATTTTTATTGAATTCAAATTTCACTCTCTGCTATGGCGTCCCTAGATCCTTAACCATTGATCTCTGGATTACTAGTTCAGAGACATGACCATTTTGTCATCACCTCCCCCTAAGTAACTCAATTGCCCTCTGAAATAGCCACTCTGCATGCTGCTCAATTCAAGGCAATGAGGCATGGGCAAGAAGTGACGTCCACATCTTATGAAAAAGTAAAAATTCATCATAAAATTTGGATACATTACTCTCTGTTTCTTCATTTAATGTATTATTGCGGCCCAGTACTGACCATTGTAGCACTCTACTAGTCACAGCCTGCCAAATTGGAAGTGCACTAATTTATCTTTGCCCTTTGCTTCTTGTCTATTGGTCAATTCTCCGTCCATGTTCATATGTGGCCCAAATCCATTGGACCTTACCTTGTGTATTAATCTCCCCATGACTGATATACGCGATTATTACCTGTATTCATTTGCTCAATAGCGTTGGGTTAGATTTCTGATTGGTCAGGACTCCCCCTATTAATATCACCCCTCGCAAACATATGGTAACTGAATTATTTCAGAGATAGTTGGAACTGCAGATGCTGGAGACTCTGAGATAACAAGTTGCAGAGCTGGATGAACACAGCAGGCCAAGCAGCATCAGAGGGGCAGGAAAGCTGATGTTTCGGGCCTAGGCCCTTCATCAGAAAATTGTTAGTTGGAGTCAGAAGTAGTCATTTACACCCTGTAACTGAATTATTGCCGTGGTAACCAGGAAATAACTTATTCCTAACCAACTGCAACAGAGAGAATCAAAAGGCCTTTTGCACAGAAGGCAACTCCTCAATTTTGTATGGGAGAAAAAGAAAGGTGAGTCTCAGAGTTCTTAGAAAACAGTAGGGATGCTGTGGAGATCACAGTCCCAGAACAATAATGCTGATCTTGGAACTGCCAATTCTAATTAATGTATCCTTATGATTGAACTCCTTTAGTCTTGATGATGAAAGAAATATAGGCAATGAATAGTGTCAAGACTAGAAGCACACTTTTCTGTCTAGAAGTATTAGATGTGCACATTTATCATTTTGCCCTGGAATAGTGAATAGGCATGCTGCACACAGCAATAAAGTTTTCATGACCCTCCAGAAGGCTCAATTTTTGTTTTAAAGGTACAAGCCAAGTGTGTTAAACCAAGATTGTACAATTGTTTTTGAATCCCAGACTACTTATGAGCAATGCCACAAGATACTATCTAGTCACTCATAGTCTATACGATGATCGACTAGACTTTCTGATCTCTGGAACGTCAGAGATAGGACTTATGTTGAAAGATAGGCATCAAATCCTGCATAAGCCCTGACTGAGAGATGAACGCAGCAATTACCCTGGGAGGGTAGTTCCGATGTGTTGAATCACTGTTGCCTTGATCTTCGATAAATGTTTCCAACCCTGAGCTCAGGAGGGAAACTTGGGCCAGAAACATGGGAATTAACAGCATAATTACCCAGAAAATATTGTGGATTGATACCTGGTCTAACCTCAGCAGTTTTTCAGCTTAATTCAACTGAGCACCCCAACAGGATCCCTGATTACCTCCGTAATCACACAAACAACTCACCTGATTACCCCAATACCTGTCAACAACTCTGAACAGCTGATCACCTGACCAATTCAGTAATCGGACAGACTAACCCAACTACCCACTATCCCCTGACAAGCCTCAACCACCCAACTACATATACCTGCCTTCCAACTGTCCCCAACAATCCCAACTACTTCTGACTCCAACTAACTAATTAATGCTTCAAGTAGGGAACTATGCCCCATATCACCAGGGTACCACCACAGAACCAACCATGTCATCTTTTAATCATTTTAAACACATCAGTTAGCTCACATCTTAATCATTTATGCACAAAATAAAACTATTCTATTCCATGCAATATGTCCTTATCATTTAACGGTTCTAGTGCTAGAGCTGTTACAAGTGTAGACAATTAAAACTCTGAGAAACATGAGCAAGAAAGAAGGTTGAATTCATCTTCCTTTGTTTATTTGGGAAAAATATACAACGTATCTATTAAAGTATCATGAAGAGATACTCCTCAACATCAAGATATTTTTAAAACTGCTCACGCACGGGATGTGGGCATCGCTAGATGGCCTGCATTTATTGCTAATTGAGGAGGTTTTGCCCTTGAGAAGGTGTTGATGAGCTGCCTTGCTGCAGTCCGTTTGTTGTAGACAGATCCACAATGCTGTTAGGAAGAGGATTCCAGGTTTTTGACCCAGCAATAGTGAAGGAACAGAGATATATTTCCAAGTCAGGATGGTGAACAGCTCAGACAGCAACTTGCAGGTGGTGATGCTCCCATGTATCTTGTTGTCCTTGTCCTTACGGATGGCAGCAGTCATGGGTTTGGAAGGTGTTGTCAAAGAAACCTTGATCAATTCTTGCAGTGCACCTTGTAGATATAACACACTGATGCTACTGAGTGTTGGTCATGGGGGAGAGTGTGTTTGTGGATTTAGTGCAAGTCCAGATATTGCCTAGACCCTGCTGTGTTTGGACATGGACTGCTTCACCATCTGACTGTGCAATCATCAGCAAACATCACCACTTCTGACATGATAATGGAGAGAAGTCTACTGTTGAAGCAGCTGAAGAAGGTTGGGACCAGGCCTGACAAATTCCTGCATTGACATCCTAGAGCTGAGATGACTGATCTCAACAATCACTTCCATTTTCCTTTGTCCCCAGGTATGAATGTAGCCAGCGAAGATTATTCCTCCTGATTCCCATTGATTCTAGCTTTGTTAGAGCTCCTTGGTGTTGCAGTTATTCAAAATGTTTGAATCAAGGTTGTTATGAGGTCAGGAGATGAGTGGCCCTGGGTGATTGCAAACTGAGCATCACCAAGCATGGCTATTGCTAAGCAAGTGCTGCTTGACACCAATGACTCCTTCCGTCACTTTGCTGATGATTGAGAGTAGACAGGCAGGACAATAATTGGCCAGGTCAGATTTGCCTTGCTTTTTGTATAGAGTACATACCTAGGCAATTTTCAACATTTTCGGGTAAATGACAGAGTTGTGACTGTACTGGAATGGGTTAGCTAGGAGTGCAACAGATTCTGGAGCACAAATCCTCATTACTAATGCTAGAATATTGTCAGTGCCTGTAGACTTTATAGTAAATAGGACCGTCAGGCGTTTTTTGCTATCATGTCAAACTAATCAAATTGGCTAAAGACTTGCACCCATGATGCTGGGAGCCTCTGGACGAGACTAAAATGGATCATTCACTTGGCATTTTTGATTGAAGATTGCTGTTATTACTGTCTTTGCAGTGACATGCTGGGTTCCCCAGTCATTGAGGAAGAGGATACTTGTGGAGTCTTTTCTTCCAAGGGGCTGTTTAATTGTCCACAACCATTCACGACTGACAGTACTGCAGAGTGTAGAGCGGATCTCTTGGTTGTGGAATTGTTTGCTGCTTATGCTGTTTGGTGTACAAATGGTCCCATGCTGCAACATCACCAGGTTGACAACTCACATTTTTTTTCACTTTGCTTGGTAATGCTCCTGGCATACCCTTTTGCACTATTTCAGTGAACTAGGGACAATGTCCCTGGTGGATGATGATGGTAGAGTGAGGGATATGCCAGGCTATGAAGTTGTGGACTGTGATTGAATACAATTCTGTTGCTGCTGACGACCTACAGTGCTTTGTGGATGCCCAGAAATCTGCCCCAATACCTGATTGGCTGGCATGCTGGAAGTAAACTTTTATTTGATGTAAAGGATTCAGATTTACAAGCCTGGTACTCATTCCAAATTCAAATCATACTTTCTGAACAGAAAATTTGACAGTAGTCCTCAATATCATGGTTTTTTCTTTCCTTTTTAAATTTTCATGGAATGTGGGTATCACTGGCTGGGTCAGCATTTAGTGCCCATTCCTAATTGCCCCAGAGAAGGCAAGGGTGAGCTGTTTTCTTGAATCACTGCAGTAATTGGGGTATTGAGAAGCCACAGTGCTGTTAGGAAGAAAGTTTCAGAATATTGAAGCAGTGACAGTGAAGGAAAATTAAAACTGTTCCAGTTTGGGAGGGCGTGTGACTCGGGAGTGGAATTTCCTTCTGGTGCCAAACCATGCATCAGCTGATCAAGCAGCATCTCAGGAGCACAAATGCTGATGTTTCAGGCCTAGACCCTTCATCAGGCTTTTCTGATGAAGGGTCTAGACCCAAAACGTCAGCTTTTGTGCTCCTAAGATGCTGCTTGTCCTGCTGTGTTCATCCAGCTCCACACTTTGTTATATCAGATTCTCCAGCATCTGCAGTTCCCATTATCTCTGATCTCATACATCAGCTGCCCTTGCCTTCCTAGGCAGTAGAAATTGCAATTTTGGAAGGTGGTAGAGTTCCTGCAGTACCTCTTGAAGATGGTTGCCATTGTGTGTCGGTGGCGAATGAAGTGAATGTTGAAGGTTATGGTAAAGGTGCCAATCAAGTGTAAAGAGTGATACCAAAGTTGAGATATTAATTCTACTTTGATCTCCATGAGATGCTGTGTTTCTCGAGAGTTTTGTTTTCATTTCTCATTTATGTAGAGATTTATGAGTTGTGGAATTCACAATAGATTTGAACCAATCAATGGCTTTGTAGTAAATTGGTTCCAGAAGGAGCTCTTTCCAAGACAACTTATCAAAACTGAGCTGATCTTCTCTGCTTTACATTGTGTTTTAATCTCCTAGTTGCTTAAAAGAACATTATTGCAGACATGTGGGAATACCACCATCTGAAAATTTCCTTCCAAGCCACACACACCTACCCTGATTTGGAACTATATTGCTGTCCCTGCTATATTATCGTACCAAAATCGTTGAAATCCTTTTCCAACATTAGGCAAACTGCAGTGGTTCAAGAAAGCACCTCACCAATAGTTTCTCAAGAATAATTAGGGATGGGCAATAAATGCTGGTCTTGCCAGTGGTTCTGACATTCCATGGACGAATTGACAAAATAAATTTGTGATGCTGACATCCCATGAATTAGTAAGAAAGAAATGTGTGTAAGGTGCACAGTCAGATTCAATGCATTATTTAGACAGATTAATTAGACAATTTCTGACCAGCTTTCTCATTGATATAAACACACCTCTTGAAACAAGACCTGCTGTTTCAGAGATATAGACATGACCAATGTCCCATAAAAGTCCTCAGAAGCTGAATTAATTTATGTCGATCTATTCATTTCACCTGCCACTGAAACTGAAGACTCCTTGTTTCGATTGAACGTAGCAGTTTCACTGGAAGGAATTATCAAATTGCATGAGTAAATTACATGTTCAACCTATTCTTAACATTTAAGTTGATCTGTTTTACACTTTCAAATGAGTTTTTTATATGAATAGTTGGAATCTTTCATACCTTTTAAGCAATGATGTTATTACACACCTCTGGTGTAGGTGGGACTTGATCCAAACTTCCTGCCTCAGAGGGGTAGGGACACTGTCACTGCACCACAGGAGCCTCTAATTATGCAACAATCTTGATTGTTTGACAAGGCTCTGGATCAGGGCTATTAAACCTAGTTGTGAGGAAGGGCCACCACCCAAAATGTTAACTCTGATTTCTCTCCTAGATGTTGCCAGACCTGCTAAGCTTTTCCAGCAATTTCTGTTTTTGTTTCTATTAGGCACATGTCAGTTGAGGTCTCAATTCATTATTAATACATGCTGATTTATGATTGCAATCAAAAACCAAGGATGAGAAGCATTCATTTGATCCATAAATTTGTCTCTTTCATATTTCAATGTGGCCAGACTTGTCACCAATAGCCTACTAAATTGTTTTAGCAGCAACTATGGGAAACATGAAACGCTTCCGTCAGAAACTCTGAAGAGAGTAGATCACAACTGGGGAGGACACATCTCAGAGATAATGGGAACTGCAGATGCTGGAGAATCCAAGATAACAAAGTGTGAAGCTGGATGAACACAGCAGGCCAAGCAGCATCTTAGGAGCACAAAAGCTGACGTTTCGGGCCTAGACCCTTCATCCAGCTCCACACTTTGTTATCTAGGACACATCTCTGAGTCCTTTTTACAAATTTGATCTTAATGATTGAATGCTCAGCTATTGACAGTGTGTGGCAAGTAAAAAAGAAATGAAAATAGATGAACCCACTTGGCATCAGCTAAAGCACTCAAAATGAAAAACACAGTCCTCTCATCTCTGACAGCCATGACAAGCTTCCTGGCTTTGCGTCTGAGCTGGAAGGCAAGCCAAGACAGAAGTAATATGAACCTGGTATCTCTGGCTGAGGGTCAAAGTGCAAAAAGACAAAGCAGAGATGCTGTGAGCCTCCAGGTAATCTCACTGAGCACTGTGACAGTGAATAGAGCCCACTTATACAACCTGGTCCAATCCATGAACTGGATATGTGTCACAAAGTGCATAGACCCTTATTGCAGCATTATAATGATACTGGTTAGTTCAACGTGAGGTGAAGAATTGAAGTGCAGAAGAATCCTGCAAGTGGATCTGAGATGTACCATGATGGTTCTTAAAGGTTTTCACATAATAGGCGCCTGTGTGGGTCTAAATGGGATGTGTGCGACTCGAACCCTTGGAGTGTGCCGTGATATTTTGGCGACTAGTGTCCAACATGGATGTCTATCAGAGCGGTCAGCAAGCTGAATTCACTAGATACCTGCTTGGATCCCCATGTCGGGTTTTCTCAATGTCTAGAGTAAAATAATTGCAGATGCTGAAAATCTGAAACAGAAACAGAAATTGCTGAAGAAACCCACCAGGTCTGGCAACATCTGTGGAGAAAAAACAGAGATAACATTTTGAGTCCAGTGACACCTGTTCAGAGCTGAGTTTCTTCAGCAATTTCTGTTTTTGTTTCTTAACATTGGCACGTTTGATAAGATAGGAAATCAGAAATATTAATGAGAAAAGTTGAAGCAGTATCAAGGCATTTAACATACAATAAGCCCCCTTTACTTGGCAACTATGAGGGACTTTGTTAAATACTTTCAAAGGCCGCATCCTACCCTCATTAATCATCTTCATCGCTTCCTCAAAAACTCATGGAAATTTGTGAGACAAAACCTCCTGTGCATAAAGCCGCGCTGACCATCCTTAATAAGTCCATTATTTTCAAAATATAAGTAAGCCCTGTGCCTAAGAATCTTCTCCAATAATATCTCTATCACTGAGGCCAGGCTCACTAGTTTATAATTTTCTAGATTATCCCTGTAACCCTTCTTAAATAACGGATCAACATTAGCTATTCTCGAGTCTTCTGGGACCTCATCTAAAGAGGATATAAAGATCTCTGTGTAGGTTCCAGAAATCTCCTGGCATTGACTTAGGTACTGGAAAAGGCGAGGACAGAAGCAGCCCACTCGACCCTATAACATCCTCCTCACTAACATCTGGGAACTAGTGACAAAATTGGGAGAGCTATCTCACAGACTAGTCAAGCAACAGCCTGACATAGTCATACTCACAAAATCATATTTTCCGGATAACGTCCCAGACACCAGCATCACCATCCCTGGATATGTCCTGTCCCACCAGCAGGATAGACCCAGCAGAGGAGGTGACACAATGGTATACAGTTGGGAGGGTGTTGCTCTGGGAGTCCTCAACATTGACTCTGAGCCCCATGAAGTCTCTTAGCTTCAGGTTAAACATGGGTGAGGAAACCTCCTGCTGATTACCATGTACTGTCCTCCAGCAGCTCATGAATCAGTTCTCCTCCAATTTGAACAACACTTAGAGGGAGCGCTGAGGATGGCAAAGGCACAAAACATTCTCTGGTGGGGGATTTCAATGTCCACCACCAAGTGTGGCTTGAAAGTAGTACTACAGATTGAGCTGGTCGGGTACTAAAGGACATAACTGCTGGACGGGGTCTGCGGCAGGTGGTGAGTGAACCAACAAGAGGGGAAAACATACTTGGCATCAACTTTCACAATCTGCCAGCTGCAGATGCATCTGTCCAAGATGGTATCATTAAGAGATGAAGTCCCGCCTTCACATTTAGAATAACCTCTATCGTGTTGTGTGGCACTATCACCGTGCTAAATGGGACAGACTCCACACAGATCCAGCAATTCAAGACTGGGCATCCGTGAGATGCTGCAGCCTCTAGCAACCTGGCTCAGAGTGTTGAGGAGTCTGACAGGGTAACGTACCCACCATTGTTCACCTGTCAGCTCTTAATGAGCTGGTGAGTTATCTCACTAGTGATGGCATCTTAGCTGCCACCTGACATGCTTCGCTCCACACACTTTAAAGAAAGAGAAGGTGTTCCTCATTGTTTCAATACCAAGGCCCTATCAAGTCCCGTCATAATCTTGAATGTTTCACTGACATCTTTTTTCATTCTTTCAAGCTCTTACAACCAAACTGAGTAACGTCACACTTCACACTTTCCTGTATTACACTCCATTTGTCAATCTGTTACTTGTTCACTTATCCTGACTGAATTTCACTAAAATAACAAGGTGTGGAACTGGAGGAACGCAGCAGGTCAGGCTGCATCAGAGGAGCAGGAAAGCAGATGTTTCAGGTCGGGACCCTTCTTCAGAAATTTCCAACCGAAGCGTCAGCTTTCCTGCTCCTCTGATGCTGCCTAGCCTGCTTTGTTCCTCCAGCTCCACACCTTGTTATCTCAGAGTCCAGCATAGGCAGTTCCTACTATCTCTAAGTGAATTTCTCTAAAGCTGTTTTGTGTCCTCCCCGCATTCTATCATGAGCAAACTTAGTTACATTACTCAACATGTCTGGCAGCTTCTGTGGAAACAGAAATTGAGTTACTTTTCAAATCCAGTGTGGCTCTCCTTTAAAACTAAAATGGTCTGGTAAATAAATAGCGGCTATTTAAGCTGTGGAGAGGGAGTGGATAATAAGTCCCATTAGCACTGCCTTTGTTTTTTGCTCTGGGCACTCTCACTGTCTATTCACCTTGCTCCTTCTCCTTCATCTATAGCACATCATCCACCATTTTCCTTTTGGATATGTAGTGATTTGGACTGGGTGGACCTCGTTGACTATGAGGCCTTTGATTAGCGTTGTTACCCTGGGGCAATCAGGAAGGCCTAGGCAGACTAATATACCAAGGATTTAAAATCTCCTTAATGGAGGACCGTGCACTAGTAAATAAAAGGTGACAAGACCCAACCTCTGTGCAGTTAGCTGAGGTTATGAAGAAGAGTCATATCAGATTCAAAACATTAACTTTGTATCCCTCTCCACAGGGGCTGTCAGACCTGATAAGTTTCTCCAGGATTTCATTTCAAATTTCCAGCATCTGCATTATCCAAGCCTAAGGCATCAGTACAGATTGTGAATAGCTGCTGAGTAACTCATGACAGTCCATTAGTTATTGCCTTCCAACTTGAAAACACCCCTTTTATTCCCACTCTCCATAAATTCTCTATCCATGATAATATATCACCCCAATTTTTGAGCCGTCATCTTGTGTATTAACCTCTCTATAACTGATTTTGTGCCATCAAACCCTGACTACATTGTTGCCTGTGATCCAAAATTGGGTCAGGTTTCTGATTGGTCAGAACTGACCCCATTGTTGTCACCTCTCACAAAGATGCCCACTTTGGTAACCCAGTGGCTGCCATGGTTACCAAGGAAGTGGCTCATGCTCCTGGCCAACTGGAGCAGAGAGAATTGAAAGGATTTTGTGTGAGGGTGGCTTCCAGATTGTGAACGGTAATAGAAATGGTGAGTGTTAGCACTTGTAGAACTACACAGCAGAGCTAGTGTACAGATCAGAAAGGCCCAGCAGGAGAACCCTGACTTTACATAGCCTAGACTAATTAATGAGCCTTTATAATTTACCCTTGGAGATGGTACAAAAATGGGCAATGAAAATTGTCAAAACTGGAGTCAAATTTTGCAGTATAGAAGTTTCCAAAGTGCATAATTATTTGTTAATTTGTCTTGGAGTGGTAAAGTCACAAAATATTGTGCAGGGGTGTCCTCAGAAAATATTTAAGGCTTTGATCTGTACAGCGATTGCTCAAATCTGCCTATAAAGGGACAGGCCAAATATGGCTGAAAATGGTAATATCACTGAGACAGAGAAAATATAACAACAGTTGATGTGATGTTGCTGACTTGAGCATCGAGACATTGTTTAATCACATGTATGCAGCTAAGTACAGTTGGAGTCATGTAGTCATTGGAATATGAACAGGAGCAAATCATTCAGTCTTTCAAGCTTGCTCTCCTAAGGAAGTAGGTACATGTACTTTATCTGTATTAGATGCAGTGAGAAGAAAAGTCCTCTAATCATATTAAACACATTAATCAATGGAATAAAAACCTAGTTTATATAATATAGTCTCATATTTTAACCCTCAAGATGATACAAAAATGATTAATGACAACAATGGTAAGTACAACCAAGGAAGACCTCTTCCTGTTTTCTTATTCATTTGGGAAAAGATACAGCTCACCTATTCAGCATTGTGAAGTCAAATCCTGAAGCCATTCCTTTCACATAGCCCACTTGATGGCTGATATGGCAGAGTAAGGGCTTGGGAGGGTTTAGGTTTACAAACCCATAATCACTCATCCCAAACAGAAAATCTGACACCAATCCTGAAATAGATGTTGAGGTTTTGGGTTACTTTACTCATCGCTAGGCTACACTACTGTTGCTCTCAGAAGTGAATTTCACATTCATTACAATTCAGGATGCATTTTCTTTTAGCAAACTTTAATTAAATGATGATGTCAATGAATTATAACAGAGAAAGCTTACTCTGTCATGACAGCAAACTCCTGGAGCTGCTGTAAACCTGAAATAAAACAGGAAATGATAGAAGAACTCAGCAAGCCTGGTAACATTTTTGCAGAGAAAAACAGTCAATGCTTCAAATCTTAGAGTCATGCAGCCTGAAAACAGACCTTTTGTCCAACTTTCCGAAATAAATTTCTGAAACTAAACTACTCCCGTTTGTCTGCCTTTGGCCCATATCCCTCTAAACCCTTCCTATTCATGTCCATATATATTTTAAATTGTAACTGTACCTGCATTTACCACTTCCTCTGGCAGTTCATTCGACATACATAACACCCTCTGTGAAGAAAATAGAGAACTAGGGGTTCAGGTACATAGTTCATGGCAAGTTGTGTCACAGATATACAGAATGGTAGAGAAGGCATTTGGCATGTTTGCTTTTGTTGCTCAGGCCTTTGAGTATAGGAGTTGGGCTGTCATACTGCAGTAGTACAGCACGTTGCTGAGGCCACTTTTGGAGTGTCATGTACAGTTCTTGTCAGCCTGCTATAGGAAAGATATAATTAAATTGGAGAGGATTCAGAAAAGATTTTCCAGATTAAAACCCAAAAGAACTACAGATGCTGTTCATTGAGGACTGCTGACATGATCTTGGTCACCTCACCTTTTCTGTCTGCCTCACCCAATCCAATCTATCTCCCTCCTAACTGACTGCACATAGTGTGCTTAGATCCAACCCTGACTTTGTTATTGAGCTTGCCGATAAGGATGGTGCTGTTGTAGTCTGGCATAATGGCCACTACATTGCAGAGGCAGAGCGGCCAGCTTTCAGATACCTCCTCGTATCTTCCCCGGACCATGATCCCACCATGGGGCATCAGGCCACTGTATCAACCACGGTCACTGACACCATTTCGTCTTGTGATCTGCCCCCTGCCACTGCCTCCAAGCTGATAGAGCACCTAGCCCTGCACACCTCACCTCTACCTCCTTCCCAAAATCCACAAGCAGACCCATTGTTTCTGCCTGCTCCTGCCACACAGAACTCATCCCTTCCTACCCTGACTCGGTCTTTGCACCCCTAGTCCAGTCCCTGCCCATTTACATCCATGATTCCTCTGATGCTTTGCATCAGTTTCGGAATCACCAGTTTGCAGGGCCCAGCCACCTCCTCTTTATGGTGAATGTGCAATCCCTTCACATGTCCATTCCCCACCAGGATGGCCTCAGGGCTCTCCACTTCTTGGTGGAGCAAAAGGGGCCTGAACCGTCCCCACCCCATCACCCTCCTCTGCCTGGCCAAACTCATCCTCCCCCTCAACAACTTTTGTTTTAACTTGTCTCATTTTCTTCAGGTCAGAGGGGTTGCCATGGGTACCAGCATGGGCCCCAGTTATGCCTGTCTCTTCGTGGGGTACATGGAATATTCCTTGTTCCAGTCTTATTCTGGCCCCCATCCACAGTTTTTTCTCTGGTATATTGATGATATCACTGGTGTTGCTTCCTTACCATCTGGAATTGGAAATCTTTATTAATTTAGTTTCCAGTTTCTTCCCCATTCTCACGTTCACCTGGTCTATCTCTGACTCTTCCCTTCCCTTCCTTGGAATCTTTGTTGCCATTTCTGGGTATAGACTGGCTACTAATATCCACTTTAAACCCACTGACTCCCACAGCTACCTGGACACACATTCTCGCACCCTGCTTCCTGTAAAAACTCCATCCCATTCTCCCAGTTCCTCCATCTCCATCGCATATGTTCTAATGAGGCCAATTTTGACAATGGAGCCTCTAAAATGTTCAACTTTCTCAACCAGGGATTCTCCAGCACTAGTGTTGGCTGGACCCTCAACAGGGTCTGATCGTCTTCAGCACTTCTGTCCCCACCCCCTCTCTTCCATCCCACAACAGTGAAAGGGTGCCCCTTGTCCTTACCTATTATCCCACCAGCATTTACACCCAGAAGATCCTTAGCTCCCATTTCCGCCAGCTCCAGCAAGATGCCACCACCAGACACATATTCGCCTCCCTTCCTTTGTCCACCTTCCGCAGGGACCATTCCATCTGAGACATCCTGGTCCACTCTTTGTTGGCTCCCAGCAGCACCACCCCCCTCCCCCCAGCCCCCGGCACTTTCCCCTGCAACCACAGAAGGTGTAACACCTCCCCATCTACTGCCTCCCTTAGCACTTTACCTGCACTTCACACAATCCAGTCAACTGCATTCGCTGCTCACAATGTGGTTTCCTCTAATTTGGAAAAACAAAGTGTTTACTGGGTGACCACTTCACAGAACATCTACCTTCTGCTCGCAAAAAAGACCCTGATCTTCTAGTTCCCTGCCACTTTAACATACCACCCTGTTCCTTGCCTCAGGTTTGTTGCAGTGTTCCAGTGAAACACAGTGAAAGCTGGAAGAACAACATCTCATTTTTCACTTGGGAGCTCTACATCCGTTCGGACTCAATATCAAGTCCTATAAATTTTAGGGCCTGAATTCTCCCATGTCCTAGCTCCCAATCCAACACACTAAGTCTTGTTATCATATAATCTGACATTATACACTACCTATTGATAGCCACTAACAGCCTCCTTTAACAGCTGTTCACTCTACTACCCAGATTGATATCCACTCCTTTGTCAGTCCAACTGTTCTTCTGTCTGTTGGGGCTCCACCCCCACCTATCGTTTAGTCTTACCCCTACTCTCACCTGGTCTTCTGCATGTAAACCAACATTTTCCTGGTTACTATCAGTTCTGAGGAAGGGTAACTGGACCCAAAACATTAACTCTGATTTCTCTCTGCAGATGTTGCGAGACCTGCTGAGCTTTTCCAGCAACTTCTATTTTTGCTTTAGATTTACCAGATTACTGCCTGGACCGGAGGGTTTGAGATATAAGGAGGACCTGGGCAGGCTGGGATTTTCTTCACTGGAGCGTAGGAGGTTGAGTGGTGAATTTATAGAGTTTTATAAAATCATGAGTAGCATAGATAAGGCGAATAACAAGGGCATCTCCTTACAGAGGGGCAGTTATAACTAACAGGCATAATTTTAAGGTGAGAGGAAAATATTTTAAAAGGGACTGTGCATTTTCATCAGATGTAGTTGCAATATTTCTATTTTGTACCTCCTCTGCCCATGGGCCAAATCAAGTCACAAGTTTTGAAAAGGTCGTCTTTACATAGACTTCTATGGCAGGAACTGTTTGGCCACCAGGTGTTATTCACATTGGGTTTGAACTGACCTAGGGCCTTGCATAAAGCAGAACATGTTGATATTGCAGCAAGAGTTCTTCACAAGACTTTCATTATGGGGTGTAGCCCATTTCAAAGAACTGTGCATGCAGTCTTTTAATGTTGGGATGCTGAACCTCACCGATCAGGAACTGAGCATATCTGAGCAAAAGACAGAAGGCTACATGCATTCAGTATTAACCAGACGTTCTGAGTGGATGATCTATCTTGGCATTCTCAGAGGTCACTGGCATCGTGGATGCCAGTCTTCAGTTCAGTTCACTGCCATGATATCAAGAAACTGCTAAACATATTGGAAGCTGCAAAGACTTTGGACACTGTCAACCTTCTAGCACTGGTATTGAAGACCTGAGTTCGAAAACTAATTGTTACCCGTGCCATGATGGTCCAGTACAGTTGCAATTCTGGCATCAACCAAATAATGTGGAACATTGCCCAGGCAGGTCCTGTCTTCAAAAAGCAGGACAAATGCAACCCAGCCAATTACTGTCCCATCATGCCACCACTTCCCACCCCCCAACCTCAATCATCAGGGAAGTGATGAAAATGTTGGAAGATGTCATTGACAGTGCTATCACATGGCACTTACACAACAATAACCTGCTACCAATATTCAGTATAATAAAGTGTGAAGTTGCATAAACACAGCAGGCCAAGCAGCATCTCAGGAGCACAAAAGCTGACGTTTTGGGCCTAGACCCTTCATCAGAGAGGAGGGTGGGGTGAGGGTTCTGGACTAAATAGGGAGAGAGGGGGAGGCGGACCGAAGATGGAGAGAAAAGAAGATAGGTGGAGAGAAGAGTATAGGTGGGGAGGTAGGGAGGGGATAGGTCAGTCCAGGGAAGACGGACAGGTCAAGGAGGTGGGATGAGGTTAGTAGGTAGGAAATGGAGGTGCGGCTTGGGGTGGGAGGAAGGGATGGGTGAGAGGAAGAACGGTTTAGGGAGGCAGAGACAGGCTGGGCTGGTTTTGGGATGCAGTGGGGGGAGGGGAAGAGCTGGGCTGGTTGTGTGATGCAGTGGGGGGAGGAGACAAACTGGGCTGGTTTTGGGATGCAGTGGGGGAAGGGGAGATTTTGAAACTGGTGAAGTCCACATTGATACCATTGGGCTGCAGGGTTCCCAAGCGGAATATGAGTTGCTGTTCCTGCAACCTGTGGGTGGCATCATTGTGGCACTGCAGGAGGCCCATGATGGACATGTCATCTAAAGAATGGGAGGGGGAGTTGAAATGGTTCATGACTGGGAGGTGCAGTTGTTTATTGCGAACCGAGCGGAGGTGTTCTGCAAAGCGGTCCCCAAGCCTCCGCTTGGTTTCCCCAATGTAGAGGAAGCCACACCGGGTGCAATGGATGCAGTATACCACATTGGCAGATGTGCAGGTGAACCTCTGCTTAATATGGAAAGTCATCTTGGGGCCTGGGATGGGGGTGAGGGAGGAGGTGTGGGGGCAAGTGTAGCACTTCCTGCGGTTGCAGGGGAAGGTGCCGGGTGTGGTGGGGTTGGAGGGCAGTGTGGAGCGAACAAGGGAGTCACGGAGAGAGTGGTCTCTCCGGAAAGCAGACAGGGGTGGGGATGGAAAAATGTCTTGGGTGGTGGGGTCGGATTGTAGATGGCGGAAGTGTCTGAGGATGATGCGTTGTATCCGGAGGTTGGTGGGGTGGTGTGTGAGAACGAGGGGGATACTTTTTGGGTGGTTGTGGTGGAGGTGGGGTGTGAGGGATGTGTTGCGGGAAATGCGGGAGACGCGGTCAAAGGTGTTCTCAACCACTGCGGGGGGAAAGTTGCGGTCCTTGAAGAACTTGGACATCTGGGATATGCGGGAGTGGAATGCCTCATCGTGGGAGCAGATGCGGCGGAGGCGGAGGAATTGGGAATAGGGTATGGAATTTTTGCAGGAGGGTGGGTGGGAGGAGGTGTATTCTAGGTAGCTGTGGGAGCCGGTGGGCTTGAAATGGACATCAGTTACAAGCTGGTTGCCTGAGATGGAGACTGAGATGTCCAGGAAGGACCAATATTCAGTTCTGTTTTCACCAGGGCCACTTGGCTGAATGAAACCCATAAGAACCGCAGATGCTGTAAATCGGGAACAAAAACTGAAGTTGGAAAGGTTCAGCAGGTCAGGCAGCGTCAGTGAAGAAAAAAATCAGAGTTAAAATTTCCGGACTCGAAATGTTAACTCTGATATTTTTCTCACAGTCGCTGCGAGACCTGCTGAGCATTTCCAGCAACTTCTGCTTTTGTTGCACTTGGTTTCTGATCTCATTACAGCCTTGATCCAAACTTGTACAAGGGAGTGGAATTCCATAGGTGAGCTGAAATGACTGCCCTTGATATTAAGGCAGCATTTGACAAAGGTGGCATTAAGAAGCTAAGTGAGAATGTTCCCTCAAGATTGCACATTGCTCAGCATCATTCACAACTGCTCAGAAACTGAGATAATGGGAACTACAGATGTTGGAGAATCCAAGATAACAAAGTGTGGAGCTGGATGAACACAGCAGGCCAAACAGCATCTCAGGAGCACAAAAGCTGACGTTTCGGGCCTAGACCCTTCATCAGAAAAGCTTTTCTGATGAAGGGTCTAGGTCCGAAACGTCAGCTTTTGTGCTCCTGAGATGCTGCTTGGCCTGCTGTGTTCATCCAGCTCCACACTTTGTTATCTTTGCTCAGAAACTGAAGCAGTTTGTATCAATATGCTGAAAAACCTGGACAACATTCAGACATGGTCTGGAAAGTGGAAATAACATCTGCACCACAAAAGTTTCAGACAATTATCATCTCCTACAAAAGATGGTCTACCTCCCTCCGCAGTCAACGGAATTATCATTATTAAATGTTTATTATCAATATCCTAAGAGTTATCATTGAAAAACAGAAACTGATCTAAAGCAGCCATGCAGTGGCTTCAGGTTCACAGGCTGGGATTTCTGTAGTAAATAACTCACCTCCTAACTCCGCAGGGCCTATCTACCATCTACAAGGTACAAGTCAGGAGTGTGATGCAATACTGGCCACTTACCTGTGTGAACATGAATTGAGCAACACTCAAGAAGATCAACACTATCCAAGACCAAGAAAACTGCTCAACCAGTATCCATGCACCAAGTTAAACATTCCGCCTCCTTCAACGCACAATGGAAGCAGTGAATTCGAAATACGAGATAGCAAGTTGTCCAGCTGGATGAACATGGCAGGACAAGCAGGATCAGAGGAGCAGGAAAGTTGATATTTCGGGTCTAGACCCTTCTTCAGAAATGGGGGAAGGGAAGGGGATTTTGAAATAAATAGGTAGAAAGGGGGAGGTGGATGGAAGATGGATAAGGGAGCAGAGAGGTGGAGAGGAGACAGACAGGTTAAAGAGGCGGAGATGGAGCCAGTAAAGGAGAGTAAAAGTGAGCAATTAGGGACGGCACAGGTCGGTCCGGGGGGGACGGACAGGTCAAGAGAACGGGATGAGGCTGGTAGGTAGAAGATGGCAGTACAGCTTAAGGTAGGAGGAGGGGATGGGTGAGAGGAAGGACAGGTTAGGGAAGCGGGGACGAGCTGGGTTGGTTTTGGGATGCGGTAGGGGGAGGGAAGATTTTGAAGCTTGTGAAGTCCACATTGATACCATTGGACTGCAGGGCTCCCAAGCGGAATATGAGTTGCTGTTCCTGCAACCTTCGGTTGGCTTCGTTGTGGCGCTGCGGGAGGCCCAGGATGGACATGTCGAATAAGGAGTGGGAGGGGGAGTGGAAATGGTTTGCGACTGGAAGGTGTAGTCATTTGTCATGAACTGAACATAGGTGTTCCACAAAGCAGCCCCCAAGCCTCTGCTTGGTTTCCCAATGTGGAGGAGACCACATCAGGAACAGTGAATACAGTACACCACATTAACAGATATGCAGGTGAAGACCTGTTTGATGTGGAAGATCATCTTGGGGCCTGGGATGGGGTTGAGGGAGGACGTGTAGGGGCAGGTGTGGCACTTCCTGCAGGTGCAGGGAAAAGTGCCGGGTGAGGCGGGGCTGGAGGGCTGTGTGGAGTGGACAAGGGAGTCACGGAGAGAGAGTATTCCCTCTGGAAAGCAGATTAGGGTGGGGAGGGAAAAATATCTTTGGCAGTTGGGGTAGATTGCGGATGGCAGAAGTGCTTGAGGATGATGCATTGGATCCAGAGGTTGGTGAGGTGGTACGTGAGGACGAGGGAATTCTGTTTTGGTTGTTATTACGGGGACGGGGTGTGAGGGATGAGTTGCAGGAAATGTGGGAGACACGGTTGAGGACGTTTACAACCACTGTGGAGGGCAAGTTGCGGTCCTTGAAAAACGAGGATATCGTCCGGGACTGGAATGCTTCATCTTGGGAATAGATGCAGCGGAGGCGAAGGATTTGGGAATAGGGGATGGCATTTTTGCAGTAATGTGAGTGAGAATAGATGTATGCTAGGTAGCTGTGGGAGTCAGTAGGTTTGACATGGATATCGGTTTCCAGGTGGTTGCCAGAGATGGAAACAAAGAGGCTCAGGCAGGAGAGAGAGGCATCGGAGATGGTGCAGGTGAACGTAAGGTTGAAGTGGAAGGTGTTAGTGAAGTGGATGAACTGTTCGAGCTCTTCATGGGAGCACGAGGTGGCACCAATACAGTCATCAATATAACAGAGAAAGAGGTGGGGTATAGGGCCAGTGTAGCTTCGGAAGAGGGATTGTTCCACGCAACCTGCAAAGAGGCAGGCATAACTTGGGCCAGTGTGGGCACCCATGGCCACCCCCTTTGTGTGTAGGAAGTGGGAGGAATTGAGTTGGGAGGAGTTTGGCTAGGCAGATGAGGGTGTCAGTAGAGGGGGGCTTGTTGGGCCTGCAGGACAGGAAGAAGTGGAGGGCGTTTAGGTCATCTGCATGGGGAATGCAGGTGTATAGGGACTGGACGTCTATGGTAAAGATGAGGTGTTGGAGACCGGGGAATTGGAAGTTCTGGAGGAAGTGGATGGTGTGGATGGTGCCACGGACTTAGGTAGGGAGTTCCTGGACAAAGGGGGAGAAAATGGTGTCGAGATAAGTGGAGATACATTCAGTTGGGCTGGAGCAGCCGGAGACAATGGGTCAACCAGGGCAGTCAGGTTTGTAAATATAAGATGCATTGCAGTGATCCACCAACACTCGGACAAAAGCGCATTCCAATTCTGTGACCTGTACCACCTAGAAGGATCGGGGCAGTGGGTTTATGGGACAACACCAGCAAATGCCAGTTCCCCTGCAAGCCACACACCATCCTGATTTGGAACAACATCGTCAATACTTCAGTGTTATGACATCAACATCACAGAACATCCTCCTTTGTAGTCCTGTGGGTGTACCTGCACCAGATGAACAGCAACTGTTTAAGACAGCCATTCAACACCACCTTCTCGAGGAAATTAGGAATGGGTACAAATGTTGATTCTATGATTGATACTCAGTTCCCATCAAAGAATGAAAAAAAGGGGCAAACAATAGATGTCACATCTCAAGAATGAGTGGGGAAAAAACAGAGCAAGATGCACAGCAGTTAAAATAGATTACTCAGAAAGACAGCTTACTTTATTTCAATCAATTTGTTTCAGTTACCACTTGACACTGAGGATTTGTTGTTTCGAATAAAAGGGGGAGTTCAGTTGGAAGGAGTCATTAATAAAACAGATGGTGAGTAAATTATTTCCGGGGTACATTTTTGATATTTATGTTGACCAGGTACATTACCAACATTTTATCTATCAATTTATAATTAGAATCAATATTACTGCTTCAGTAATAATGACTTGTGTGTTAAAGCCCTATAAGAGAAGTTTACTATTTTACCTTAGCCTTTTTGATGTTCTGGGGAAATCCTGTGTCTTCAGGTTAGCTATGTTTCAATGCATTTAGCTTACATGTTGTGTGTTAAAAAATAGTTGCCCTTTGTGAAATGTCATTTGTAACATGAGTCCTTTCTAACTGAGAGACATATCAGCAATCTCTTTGTTCAATGATAATCATATGAAAATTCTACTGCTATTATTTGCAAATAGTTTCCATTCATTTTTAATTAACCTGAATGGACAAATTATGACACATTTAGATGAAACTTGAACACGCACCCCCATGGAACTTTCCTCTCCTCCCCTTCGCTCATTCCTTCTCCTAACCCAACCTCCTATTGTGTATTTACCATCCCTCCTGACCTCCCTTTCTCTGATGCTAAAGGTTCTGTCCTCAGCAAGGGTCTCAGTTTTATCCCTCTGTGTTCCCACCTTACTGAATTTCAGGCATGACATGATATTGAACTCTACTTCCCTCAACTCCGTGCCCATATCTTTGGACAAGAATCCTCTACCCATCCCACAGATCCCTTCACCCGCCTCCAACACTCCCTCCACCTGGACCCCTTCCTCTGCCCTTTTACCTGCACTCAACTTGTTTATCAAGAACTGCCCCAATGTGACATTGTTCACCTCATTTCTGCTCCGCCTTGTCCATTCCAACCTATCTCCCTCTGAACTGACTGCACTCTATGCTCTCTGATCCAATCCTGACTTTGTAATCAAGCTTGCTGACAAATGTGATAATGGGAACTGCAGATGCTGGAGAATCCAAGATAACGAAATGCGAGGCTGGATGAACACAGCAGGCCCAGCAGCATCTCAGGAGCACAAAAGCTGACGTTTTGGGCCTAGACCCTTCATCTGATGAAGGGTCTAGGCCCAAAACGTCAGCTTTTGTGCTCCTGAGATGCTGCTGGGCCTGCTGTGTTCATCCAGCCTTGCATTTCGTTATCTTGCTGACAAAGGTGGTGCTATTGCTATTTAGCATACCAGCCTCTTCATTGCAGAGGCTGAGCGCTAGCTCTCGGATATATCCTCCTATCTTCCCCAGACCATGACCCAACCATTGAACACCAGGCTATTGTATTCACAAGGGTCACTAATCTCATTTTGTGTGTTGATGTCCCCATCCTCCACTGCCTCCAAACTCATAGACCCTAACCCTGCACAACCCACTGTTCTGTCGCTCTCTGGGCTCTATCTCCATCCATTGTTTACCCCTCCCCCTTCCCTCTATCCAACCTTCATCATATGTATCAAGCTTTGCCTGGTTGCAATCAATTCTGAAGAAGTGTCGCTGGATCCAAAACGTTAATCTGTTTTCTCTCCACAGATGCTGCAAGGCCTGCTGAGTTTCTCCAGCAAGCTCTGTTAATGATGATGAACACAGACCTTTCCTGACTATCACCGAGTCACAAGACCCCTCAAATAGTTTTAGTTGCACCTAATTGCCTTATTGTCCTGAATTTTTATTGACAAAGCTCTGGATCAGTGCCATTGGAGACAGGTCAGGGCAGCTTGGGAATTCATCAGCCTCCTAGTTCACAAAAGAATAAGAAAGCTGCAAAGACAAGAAATACCTATTTGATCCATCAAGGTCATCCCTAAAGTATTTCAACTCACCTAGATTTGCTGCAAACAACACAATGAACTCTTCAACAGAAAATACTGAATACATACATCGTGTCAATCAGCAGTTTGCTCTCGAGAGTTGAGATCATAATATAGGTTAGGACCCTTCTTCAGAGGTCTTTTAACACTTTTCAGTTTGTCTATTGGTGGCTCTGCTATTGAGGGTGTAGCAGTACACATAAGATCTGTAAGATGTCCCCTTGATCTGAAAATATCATTGGATTTCAACTCTACTATCAATGGTTAAGTCTCTTTCATTTTAGATATTAGTTACAATAAGCAGGAAGACAGCACATACATCTGTGTTCGCAAAGAAAACAGCTCAACTTAGTCCACCAGCCCGAGGCAGGTACTTCAATTTGCTCCATTTCATGACCAATTCTCATCCTTATATATTCTCACATAAACTGGTCACTTCTCATTTCATAGACAACTCAGTGTGAAGCTGAAGGATCACAGCAGACCAGGAAGCATCAGAGGAGCAGGAAAGTTGTAGAAGGGTCCCAACCTGAAACTTCAACTTTCCTTCGCTCCTCTGATGCTGCCTGACCTGCTGTGTGCCTCCAGCCCCACACTGTTATCGCTGACTCCAGCATCTGCAGTTCTTACTATCTCTGACTTCTGATTTCATCATTTTTGCCTGATTTGGGCCAATATGCAGGCCAGTGCATCATTATAAATGACAATTCAAGATCTACTTAAGAAAGCCCAAAAAAATCAGGAATATTCTTCCAGCAAAATCAGAACAGTTCAGAAATTGAGCAGGAGCAATGATCATCAAACCCATTTATGCAAGAACACTGGTAGAAACAGTGCTTAGTTAGTGGTTGGTTAATGGTGCTTAACTAAACAAACAGATAGAAATAATGTCCCGAACATTTACAGGGGCCACACAGGGGAACCTGGGGGAAACCAACTGGCAATGCAAACACTAAGAAACACTCACATGTACCATCAACAAGAAGTAGGCAGGTGGTTTAATAATCAAAGGGTTGCTGAAAACTGTCTGGAGAGGTTAGCAGGCAAATGTTGAACTGTTCATCCTGATCCACAAGAAATTCTATTTAAAAAAAAACTCTTAAAGCTCCCACCTCCACTTTGCTACTGAGCTCTGGGAAGGCAAGCCTTCAACAGTTAAATTGATACCAGGCTCCAATTTGCATTATAGGAGTTTTATTCAAAATATGATAATGAATAGACCTGCCTCACTATGACAGAATACCTGAAGTACATGAAGCTTGCTGCAGTAGCAATGGACATGAGGACTTTGCTGTTGTAGTGGTAATGTCCCTATCTCTGAACCAATTTCGAGACTGAGCCCTAAATGCATGAAGTTACCAAGCAGCTTCTGGAGTTTCTTCTTGAGCCCCAACTACACAGCACCAGTGATCTTCATCTGCTTTCTCAACAGCACAGCTAAAAGCAGCATTTTTCCTGCACAGAGCCCTTTCTGCTGTTCCCGTTTCTGTCCGTCTCTGATAACTGACTGTTTTCAGTAACCCTTCAACTGTTCTCCGTGTCAGTTCTACAGAAAACCTCACAAGGCCAGCTCTTTTTATGAGGAAATAACTGACATATGCACCAATAACAACCACCAATTTCCCAGAATATTACAATTTACACTGTTTTTTGCTGGCTTCTAATGTTCAATCAGATATAAAAGAAATGTATATTGTCATGTGTGACTGATTGATATTTTGGAGTATAGTGTTTTTTTAACAACTGTTCAAGCAATGTTTGCTTGCTCTGACAGATTTAACAAATGTTTCAAAGACTTCCAAATGCTATTTTTGAACTTTATTTCTATAACTTCTAACTATAATGGATACTGAGTGAGTACGTTTGTGGTAGTATAAGGAGTAAGTGTAAGGATGTTTGAGATGGGGGAAACAGGGTGCAAATCATGAGGGTGGGGCATGACTGACACTGGTGTCTAGAATTGGGCCAATATTCCTACAGGAGGAGGTAGGCCTTTTCACTGGGCAGTCCCAGAACCAGCCTGCCTCTGGCAAAAGATGACCCCAGCCTATACCTGGCTCCACACCCTCCATGTGAAAATCCAACCAGATCTGCATTGCTAGGTAGCAAATAGATGTTCAAAGCCAAACAATGTACCAATAGATTCCCACATGGAGATTCCTACATGTATATTTTAAAAATTGCAATTGAAAGCTGGTCGAATGATTGTCAGTTGTCATAAGAATTCATATGGTTCACAGATGTCCTTTTAGGGAATGGAATCTGTTCTCCTTACCTGACATGCCCTAAATGTGATCAAAGACCCATAGCAATGTGGTTGACTTTTAAGTTCCTTCTAAAGCAAGCCACGAAGTTCAAGGGCAAGTACAGATGAAAAATGTGTACTGACCAAGCTAGCAAAGCCCTGAACAATTTTTTTTTAGAAATGACTTAGATGAAGAAACAGAGAGTAATGTATCTGACTTTTTTGAGATCACAAAGTTCGGTCAAAAGGCAAGCTGTGGGGAAAGACACAAAAAGATATAGCAGGTTGAGTGTTTGTGGGCAACAAGATGGCAGCTGGTACATAGTAAAGGTAAGTACAAAGTTATTCACTGTGATTAAAGGAATAGAAAGACTGAATATTTTTAAAAGACGTGAAACATGTGTATGTCAATGTTCGAAGAGACTTAAGTGTGTTTGTGTGATCAACACAGAAAGTTAGTATGAAAGTAAATCAACCAATTTGGAAGGCACGCAGCATGTGCTCTTTGTAAGATGATTGGAGTCCATAAGGACATAAGAAATAGGAGCAAGACGAGGCCATTCAGCCCCTTAAGCCTTAATCAACAAGATCATGGCTGATCTACTCCAGTCCTCAACTCGTCTTTGAAGCCAGCTCAGCATAGCCTTCAACTCCCCGATATTTCACAAAACTAACAACCTCCTCTGTGATTATCTACGTGTGGAACCACAAGAGATGGGGCAGGCCCTAAAATGTCAGTTTTTACGGTGGAGAAAGCAATGGAGGCTAATGAACTCGGGAAAATAAATGTTGGTGTCTTGAAAACAGTCCACATTACAGAAGAGGAAGTGCTAAAGGTCTTAAAAAACATAAAGGTGGATAAATCTCTGGGACCTGAGCAAATGTATCTGACGACATTGTGAGAAGTTAGGGAGAGATTGCAGGGTCCCAAACAGAGATATTTGTATCATCTATAGCCACAGATGAGGTGCTGGAGGACTGCAAGAAGCTAGTGTTGTCCCTTTATTGAAGAAAGGCTATAAGGAGAAGCCTGGGAGCTATAAACCTGTGACATCACTGGTGGCTAAGTATGTTGGAGGGAATTCTGAGAGACAGGATCATCTCCAACACCATTCACGACCTCATCACCTCAGGGGACCTCCCACCCACAGCCTCCATCCTCATTGTTCCCCAACCCCGCACGGTCCGATTCTATCTCCTTCCCAAAATCCACAAACCTGCCTGCCCTAGTCGACCCATCGTCTCAGCCTGCTCCTGCCCCACCGAACTCATCTCCACCTATCTGGACTCCATTTTCTCCCCTTTGGTCCAGGAACTCCCCACCTACGTCCGTGACACCACCCACGCCCTCCACCTCCTCCAGGACTTCCAATTCCCTGGCCCCCAACACCTCATATTCGCCATGGACGTCCAGTCCCTATACACCTGCATTCCGCATGCAGATGGCCTCAAGGCCCTCCGCTTCTTCCTGTCCGGCAGGCCCGACCAGTCCCCCTCCACCGACACTCTCATCCGCCTAGCTGAACTCGTCCTCACCCTCAACAACTTCTCTTTTGACTCTTCCCACTTCCTACAGACTAAGGGGGTGGCCATGGGCACCCGCATGGGCCCCAGCTATGCCTGCCTCTTTGTAGGTTACGTGGAACAGTCCCTCTTCCGCACCTACACAGACCCCAAACCCCACCTCATCCTCCGGTACATTGATGACTGTACCGGCGCCGCCTCTTGCTCCCCAGAGGAGCTCGAACAGTTCATCCACTTCACCAACACCTTCCACCCCAACCTTCAGTTCACCTGGGCCATCTCCAGCACATCCCTCACCTTCCTGGACCTCTCAGTCTCCATCTCAGGCAACCAGCTTGTAACTGATGTCCATTTCAAGCCCACCAACTCCCACAGCTACCTAGAATACACCTCCTCCCACCCACCCTCCTGCAAAAATTCCATCCCCTATTCCCAATTCCTCCGCCTCCGCCGCATCTGCTCCCACGATAAGACATTCCACTCCCGCACATCCCAGATGTCCAAGTTCTTTAAGGACCGCAACTTTCCACCCACAGTGATCGAGAACGCCCTTGACCGCGTCTCCCGTATTTCCCGCAACACATCCCTCACACCCCGCCCCCGCCACAACTGCCCTAAGAGGATCCCCCTCGTTCTCACACACCACCCTACCAACCTCTGGATACAACGCATCATCCTCCGACACTTTCGCCATTTACAATCCGACCCCACCACCCAAGACATTTTTCCATCCCCACCCCTGTCTGCTTTCCGGAGAGACCACTCTCTCCGTGACTCCCTTGTTCGCTCCACACTGCCGTCCAACCCCACCACACCCGGCACCTTCCCCTGCAACCGCAGGAAATGCTACACTTGCCCCCACACCTCCTCCCTCACCCCTATCCCAGTCCCCAAGACGACATTCCACATTAAGCAGAGGTTCACCTGCACATCTGCCAATGTGGTATACTGCATCCACTGTACCCGGTGCGGCTTCCTCTACATTGGGGAAACCAAGCGGAGGCTTGGGGACCGCTTTGCAGAACACCTCCGCTCGGTTCGCAACAAACATCTGCACCTCCCAGTCGCAAACCATTTCCACTCCCCCTCCCATTCTCTAAGTGACATGTCCATCATGGGCCTCCTGCACTGCCACAATGATGCCACCCGAAGGTTGCAGGAACAGCAACTCATATTCCGCCTGGGAACCCTGCAGCCATATGGTATCAATGTGGACTTCACCAGTTTCAAAATCTCCCCTTCCCCTACTGCCTCCCTAAACCAGCCCAGTTCGTCCCCTCCCCCCACTGCACCACACAACCAGCCCAGCTCTCCCCCCCCACGCACTGCATCCCAAAACCAGTGCAACCTGTCTCTGCCTCCCTAACCTGTTCTTCCTCTCACCCATCCCTTCCTCCCACCCCAAGCCGCAGCCCCATCCACCTACTAACATCATCCCACCTCCTTGTCCTGTCCGTCTTCCCTGGACTGACCTATCCCCTCCCTACCTCCCCACATATACTCTCTCTACCTATCTTCTTTACTCTCCATCTTCGGTCCGCCTCCCCCTCTCTCCCTATTTATTCCAGTTCCCTCTCCCCATCCCCCTCTCTGATGAAGGGTCCAGGCCCGAAACGTCAGCTTTTGTGCTCCTGATATGCTGCTTGGCCTGCTGTGTTCATCCAGCCTCACATTTTATTATCTCAGGATTTAGGGATTGTCAGCTTTGTGCATGGAAAATCATGTCTCAAAAGCTTGACTGAGTTTTTAAGGACGTAACTAAAAAGATTGATATACGGAAGATTGGTAGATGTTATCTATATAAAGCCTTTGACAAGGTTCCACATGGTAGACTGATGAGTAAAGTTAGATCATCCGGGATTCAGGGAGACCTTGCCAATTCAATGTAAAATTGGCTTAATAGAAGAATCAGAGGATTGTGGTGAAGGGT
The DNA here is from genome assembly GCF_030684315.1 of Stegostoma tigrinum. Lineage (NCBI taxonomy): Eukaryota > Metazoa > Chordata > Chondrichthyes > Orectolobiformes > Stegostomatidae > Stegostoma > Stegostoma tigrinum. The sequence continues at coordinate 112,648,345 of NC_081356.1, forward strand.
TTTTTTTGGACTGGAGGCCTGTGACCAGCTGTTCCATAGGGATTGATGCTTCCTCTTTTATTTGTAATTTATGTCAACGATTTGGATGAGAAGTTAGGAGGCGTGGTTAATAAATTTATGGATGACACCAAAATTGGTGATACAGTCGACAGTGAAGAAGGTTATCTAAGATTACAAAGGAAACTTGGACAATTAGGCCAAAGGGCTAAGGAGTGCCAGATAGAGTTTAATTTGGATAAAAATGAGGTGACGCATTTTGGTACTTCAAATAAGGATAGGACTTGTACAGTTGACAATAGGGCCCTGGGTAATGTTGACAAACAGAGAGACTTCGAGTTTCAAATGCATAGTTCTTTGAAGGTTGCATCACAGGTAGACAGGGTGGTTAAGAAGGTATTTAACACACTTGTTTTCATTGCTTCGATCTTTGAGCTTAGAAGTTCAAACAGCATGTTGAGGTTGTGCAGAGCATTGGTGAGGCCACTTTTGAAGTACCAAGCAAGCATAGTTTGGTCACCCTGCTTTAGGAAGAATATTATCAAACTGGAGAGGGTTCAGGAAAGATTTACCAGGATGGTGCAGGGAGCGAACGGTGTGAGTAATAACAGGCAGGGACACTTTTCAACGGTCTGGAGAAGGTTGGAGGTGACCTTATAGGGGTTTATAAAATCACTAGGGCCTTAAATAATGTGAATAGCAAAGGTCTTAACCCCGGGGTGAGGTAGGTCAAAACTAGGTGCTAACATTTTAAGTTGAGAAGAGAAAGATTTGAAAGGTGTCTTAGGAGCAACTTTTTTCACATAGAACAGAATAGAATAGCCTTTATTGACACGTGCACTTGAATGAGTATAGTGAAAAGTTTGCAGTGTCGCCTCTCAGCGCTATCTTAGGTGCAGGGGGCATAGGTACAGATGGGAATGAACTGCCAGAGGAAATGATAGATGCAGATACAGTAACAACATTTCAAAGACATTTTGATAAGTACATGATTATGAAAGATTTGGAGGGATATGGGCCATATGCAAGCAAGTGGACTGGTTTAATTTGGGAAACTTCGTCAGCATGGACAAATTGGACCGAAGGGTCTGTTTCCGTGCTGTGTGACATTATGATTCTTTAAATACTTGCAGTGATCTAGCCTTCACAAGTCTTGGGGTAGAGCATTCCAGGCATTCACTACCCTCTGGATGAAGAAGTTTCTTCTCTCATTTTTAAATGAGTGTCCCCTTATTCTGTAACTATGTCCTCTAGTTTGAGTCTCTCCCACAAGCAGAAAAATCTTCTCAACGTCTACTTTGTCAAACCCCCTCAGAATTTTGTATGTTTTAATAAAATCATCCTTCATTCTTCTCAACTCTGAGTAAAGGCCTAACTAGTTTACCCATTCTTGATAGATCAGCCTCTTTATCCTAGTATCAGCCTAGTGACTCTGTTTTGAACAACCTCCCATGCTAGTATATCCTTTTACAAATTTGGGAATCAGAGCTGTACACAGTACTCCAGGCACAGTCGCACCAACACCATATACAATTATTACAAGATTTCACTTTTTGTAAACTCTGAACCCCTAGTAATAAAGGCCAAAGATTCTATTTCATTGCTTAATTATTTGCTGCAACTTAATGCTAACTTTTTGAGTTTCATTCACGAAAATATCCAGATCCCTCTGTGCTGCTGTATTTTTTTTGGACTTACTGTGCAGAAAATAAAGATGTCTTGTTCATATTGAACAAGGTTTTTGGTGAGACCTGATCTGAAGGACAGTGTAGAAAATATATACCTGCATTGGAGATACTTCAGTAAATATTCACTAAATTAGTCCAATGGACTATCCTATGATGAGAGGTTGAGCAAACTGGGTAATATTCTCAGAACAAAAATAGAAATTACTGCAGAAACTGAACAGGTCTGACAGAGTCAATAAGAAGCAAGCAGAGTTTCAAGATTCAAAACATTAACTCTGTTTTCTTCCCACAGACGCAGCCAGACCTGTTGAGATTCTCCAGCAATTTCTCTTTCTGTTTCAGATCTCCAGCGTCTGCAGTTCTTTGTTTTATATTCTCTGGAGTTCAGTAGAATGAGAGGTAATGTCATTAAAACATTCAAAATTCTGAAGCTGCTTAATGGGGTAATATTATTGAAAGATTATTTCTGCTGGTCAGGAAACTAAAATACTAAGATACAGTCCTTGGATTTAGAATGAGATAGCAACAAATTACCTCTCAGAAAGGGTAAGTGAATGTTTGGAATTCTGTTCCCCAGAGGATTGTGGACTCTCCATTGTTGAATTAAGACCTGGATAGACAAATTATCAGTTTCTCAGGGATTGAAGAGATACGGGGAGTAAGCTGGAAAGTGGATTGGAAGCCCATGGTCAGCCTGATCTTATTGAATGGCGAAGCAGGCTCAAAGGACCATATGGTCCTGTCCAACTCTTGTTTTCTTTGTTATTGTGTACAGGATATCTGCAGAAGTATCTCTTCTTGAAGATAAAGAACATTGGTGCATTGAAACGTTTGTCCCTGATTTTCCCTGAGACTTCAGAACGAATGCACACTTGCTGCAATATCTTTTAACTCTAAACTTTGAATGTTTTTCATAAGTTGACATCTATAGAATGAATATTTGAATACAGATCATTTGTGTGATGCTTGCTTGATAAGTTTTGCTACAACAGCATAGTTTGGCATGTGTATATATTTCTCAAAAAATTAAATTTGACTTTAACTATGAAGGGATGATTCTTTCTTATAGATAGAAATGTAACGGAGGATTTAGGCTGTTAGCTCCAGTGTTGGCATTGATTGTACTTATACTGTGTCCTTTCTCTTCATTGCATGCAGAAGAAGGAATTAAAGCAGGGTTTACAGAAGCTATTAACAAGTTGATTTCTAAAGTAAATTCACGAGCTTTTGGTCTGAGTGGTCTCGGTAGCTCACTGTATATGTGGCCCAAAACACATACCAGCACTCGTTCTTCAAGACTGCAAGAGGATACACAATGCAAAGCCATCTTGAAATATGTTATGTAAGTAGCAGAAAGGAATCTATTGTATACCCCAGTATTAGATTGGTATATGTCTTCGGTGCCCTTGATACATGTGTTAAATTTTCATTGTGTCACTTCTCTTGAATATTTTGTCTATCAAGTTTTGATTTGGATTTTAAATTTGGATTGTGAAAGGACGGTAGTATTTTCTCCTCTCAGAGGTGGAGAAAAAGATGGCAAGTAAATTGACTTAATTGGGCAAGAGTCTAAAAATTCAAATTCTCTTCGTCAAGAAAATCTCTCCTGGGGAGTGAGTTATGAACCTGTCCATTGTGTGGCAAGCAGCTTATTTCCATGCATTTGCAGCTCACTGCTATTCCAACCTGCCATATTAACATTACACATCCAATTTTCTCCTCCACAATCAAGAAACATGACAGCACAAACACTCAACAACCTGACTAGTTGTCTTGCCAGCGCCCTTTGCAGCTTTTGGAACTGTTTAGCCAGCCATCTGGCTTCTCTTTGTAGTTTTTGATGTATAAGGTGCTTCCACTGTCAATGATCACGCACTCCCTCAATCCTTCATTCACACAATTTGGCATCAGCAAAGCATAAGCCTCAGAACATCATCATGTTTAGTTTTGTCCCAACACAGCCATGTAATTTGGAGTTGAGGGGCAGCTAAGACATGCACATTCATGGCAGGTGAATTTGTGCCGAGAACAGCTAGATAGCCACACTGCTTTGACAGTGCTCTATTATTAATCAACAGGATTTGGGAACAGGATGAGATTCCACCCCCTTCATGTCAAACAAATTTGTGAGCTTGGGAGCCACGTTTTGTAGATTTCCAAAATATTTTGGTAGATTCCATGACCTATATGGTATTTTAGCATTCAGATGCCCCTGTTTCCTTCCAAGTTCCTCAGCATGTAAGGACACAACTGCTGGGTGACAAAATGTACCCATTTGAAACCCATCTCATGATATCTTTAGACAATATATCGATGGACATGGAGCCATGGTCCAATGCTGCTCACATTGCCACCAGGACCATATTTGAGCACACAATAGGCCTTCTGAAGATAAAGTTTCAATCCCTAAACCTCTCCAGTGTATCCCACTCATGTTGTCCCACATTATTGTCGAACGCTGTGCTCTTCACAATTTGATCCAAGAAAGGGGATGGACATTGATGAAATGGGGAACAGGTACACTTTCTGAGGATGAAGATGAGGCTGAGAGTCAGGTTATTAACCAAGAGGATCACCCAGAAGGGTAAGACTGAGCAATATTTCAGACAGGCCGAGTGGCAGGAGGAAATCTTATTGCCAGCCTCTTCCAGGATGACTGAGGTGAGTTCAGACATTGTTTGAGTGTTTTTGTATCCACGTTGCTCTCCTGGCAGGCAGCCCCCAACTAGTGTAAATGATATAAATAACATATTGGCTTGCAATTTGTCACTTCTTGTCTTGAAAAATAAATACTATATTACTTGTGTTAATGTGTGAGTTATATTTTCAGATGCACCAACATTAGCATAACCTGCCCTCCACTACCATCAAGGAAAGGGCAGCAGAGAGACAGTGCACCTACCTTACATGGTGCTAAAGTTTTGTATCTGTTGCCCTTGTCCTTCCAGAAGGAGGTGGTTGTGGGTTTGGAAGGTGCTGCATGAGGATCTTTAGTAAATTTCTGGCAGCACACACTGCTGCTGCTGAGCATTGGTGGTGGGGGGTTGTGGATGTAGTTCCAATCAAATGGGCTTTGTCCTGAATGGTGTCAAACTTCTTAACTGTTGTTGGAGCTGCACTCATCCAGGCAAGTGGGCAGTATTCCATCACACGCCTGACTTATGCCTTGTAGGTTTTGGGGTGACAGGAGGTAAGCTAGTCACCACAATACCCGCAGCATCTGACCTGCTGTTGTAGCCACTGGAGTTATAGGGCGATACCAGTTGAGGCCTGGTCAATGATAACCACCAGGATGTTAACAGCGGAGTATTCAGTGATGGGTACACTATTGAATGTCAAAGGGTGGTTGTTAAATTATCTCTTATCGGAGACGGTCATTGCCTGGCATTTGTGTGCTGTGGATATTACTGTCCACTTATCAGCCCAAGCTTGGATGTTGGCCAGATCTCATTGCACTTGAACATGAGCTGCTACATTATTTGAAGAGTCAAAGATGGTGCTGATCATTGTGTAATGATCAGCAAACATCCTCACTTCTGACCTTATGATGGAGGGAAGGTCATTAATGAAGCAGCTGAAGATGGTTGGGCCTGGGACACTTCCCTGAGGAACTCCTGCAGAGATGCCTTGGAGCTGAGATGACTGACCTCCAACAACCACAACCATCTTCCTATGTGCCATTTATAACTCCGACAAGCAGAAAGTTTGCGCCCCAATTCTCATTAGATTAGATTAGATTCCCTGCAGTGTGGAAACAGGCCCTTCGGCCCAGCAAGTCCACACTGCCCCTTGAAGCATCCCACCCAGACCCATCCCCCTATAACCCACACACCCCTGAACACTATGGACAATTTAGCATGGCCGATCCACCTAGCCTGCACATCTTTAGACTGTGGGAGGAAACCGGAGCACCCGGAGGAAACCCACGCAGACGCAGCGAGAATGTGCAAACTCCACACAGACAGTCACCCGAGGCTGGAATTGAACCTGGGTCCCTGGTGCTGTGAGGCTGCAGTGCTAACCACTGAGCCACTGTGCTGCCCCAGTTTTTCCAGGGCTCCTTAATGCCACACTCAGTCAAATGTGGCTTTCATGTCAAATGCAGCCACTCTTACCTCAGCTTGGGAACTCAGCTTTTTTGTCCATGTTTGAAATAAGGCTTTAATGAGGTCAGGAGCTCAGTGGCCCTGGTGGAACCCAAACTGGGCATCACTGAGCAGGGATAGAACATAGAACATAGAACATAGAACATAGAAAAGTACAGCATAGTACAGGCCCTTCAGCCCACGATGTTGTGCCATGGAATAATCCTAATCTATGAGTTTGAGTTTGATTTGTTGTTGTCACATGTACCATGATTAAATGAAAAAGTATCATTTTGCATGCTGTACAGGCAGATTGTACAATGCAAAGTCATTCAGGGTAGCAGCACAGAGTGCAGAATACAGTGTTATATCCACAGAGAAGGTGCAGAGAGAGAGCGAAAGAGAGAGAGAGAGAGAGAGAATCAGAATTAACACTTGAGAGGCCCATCCAAAAGTCTAATAACAGCAGGGAAGAAGCTTTTCTTGAATTTGTTTGTACATGTATTCAAACTTTTATATTGCCTGCCTGATGGAAGAGGGCAGAAGAGAGGATAACAAGGGTGGTAGGGGTCTTTGATTATGTTGGTTGCTTTCCCAAGAACAGGACATGCCTAGGCAATTTTTCACATTGTTGGGTAAAAGCTAGTGTTGTAACTGTACTGGATGAACTTGGCTGGTAGAGCGGCAGGTTTTGAAGGCTTTCAGTTCTATTGCCAGTATGTTGTCAGGGTGCATTACTATTTCAGTATCCAGCACCGTCAACCATTGCTTGATATCTCACGGAATGAATCCAGATGGCCAGGTTGGATTTGCTCTGCTTTTTGGTTACAGGTCATAACTGGGCAATTTTCCACATTTTTGGGAAGATGCTAATGTGGTAACTGTTGTGGAACAGCCTGGCTATTTTTTGCAGAGTTAACTAGATGCCTGTCACACTATTGAAAGGATAGGATTGCACTGAAGAGGGTGTAGAGGGCATTCACCAGGATGTTGCCCAGGCTGGAGCATTTCAACTTTGAAGATAGACTAGATAGATTGAGACAAATACTTGCTGGAGAAACTCAACAGGTCTGGCAGCATCTGTGGAGAGAAAGTAGAATTAATGTTTTGAGTCCAATTACCCTTCTTCACATAAAGTGGGGTTGTTTTCTGTGGGGCAGCAAAACCTGAGTGGGGAGACAGATAACAAAGTGTGCAGCTGGATGAACACAGCAGGACAACCAGCAAGCAGCATCTTAGGAGCACAAAAGTTGATGTTTCAGGCCTAGACCCTTCAACAGAAAAGGGGGAGGGGGAGAGGGTTCTGAAATAAATAGGGAGAGAGGGGGAGGCGGACCAAAGATGTGTAGAGGAGAAGATAGGTGGAGAGGGGACAGACAAGTTAAAGGGGTGGGATGGACAAGAGAGTTGCAGTGGGAGGGAGATCCCCTGAGGTTTGTCTGGAGGGAGGAGGGTAACTGCTTCAGGCTAAGCATCCCTGGAAGAGGCTTCGCAGTGAAGTTAAAATTGTATCAGTGATAATGGGAACTGCAGATTCTGGAGAATCTGAGATAACAAAATGTGAAGCTGAACGAACACATCAGGCCAATCAGCATCTTAGGAGTACAAAAGCTGACGTTTCGGGTCTTGACCCTTCATCAGAAAAGGGGGAGGGAGGGAGGGTTCTGAAATAATTAGGGAGAGGCGGTTGTAGAACTTGCTAAAAATCTTGTGAATTTGGTTTCTGCATACATTGTTAGATCATAAAGACAAGTCAGTGGAATTATGTTGAAAGAATGCCCAGAAAGCCTGTGCAGACATGATGGGCCGAATGGTCGCCTACAGTACCAGTCAGGTTCTGTGTGACCCTTTATGGAGAAAACTGCCCAAACAACCTACATCCCATCTCATTACCATTGTGGTGTGTGGTGCTCTACCATACTGTGCCTAACAATCATAGAATGCCTACAGGGCAGAAGCAGGCCAGTCAGCCCATCAAATCCACACTGACCCTCCAAAAAACATCCCACCCAGATCCACTCCCCTACCCTATCCCTTTAATGCTGCATTTCCTATGGCTAATCCACCTAGCCTGCACATCCCTCGACGCTATGAGCAATTTAGTATGGCCAATACACCTAATCTGCAGATCCTTGGACTCTGGGAGGAAACCGGAGCCCTGGAGGAAATCCATGTAGACACAGGAAGAATGTTCGTTCTGTGTGAATGGATGAGAGTAAAAGAAACCTGGATCTTTAAAAACATTTCCAGTAATTTTTACACAGATAGAAATGAAGAAATCCATTTTGTTTAATTCATCCTAATCAATATTGGTGTCAGACACTAGAACATGATGAATCAAGTTTATTTGTGTGCTGCCTTATCACAGTTTACATTGTTCTATTCCAGGGCTGAAGTCAGTGAGATACTAAAGAAGGCTGCGAAAAAGAAATTCTTAAAGGTTGTGCCTCTGGTAGGCATATACATTTTATTATTCCTGATTTTAAGGAAGATTTCATTATTTCTGATGTTCAGGATTTTTTGCTCTGGCAAATACTTCTGATGAGGAACATCTATAATGACTTGATGTAACATCGGCTAGCATATCCTAGGAGCGATGTGCTACTGCCATTGAAAAATCCTTGCAGCCAAGTGGTGCCACACAACTTCACTGATTCATTGTCAGTTTCATTTTGTAAAGAGAAAAGCTGGGTTGACTAGAGGTTTCACAAGCTTCATTACTCGTTTCAAATTGGTCTCACATTTTTCTCTTGGATGGGCTAAGCTGTGTTTTGGCGTCCTGTAGGAGAGGGCTTTTTAAAAGTGATAAAAACATTATAACTTTTAGGCCTCACATTTTATTATCTTGGAATTCTCCAGCATCTGCAGTTCCCATTATCTCTGATAACTTTTAGGCTGATTGAACTTCTTTTCTGCAAATCAGATTCTGTCTTATGTACTTTTGTTCTTTCTTTCATTTTTGTCACTGTCTCAATTTTATTCTTCCTTCTGCAAGGCCTACTTTGTAATGCAATATCAAACATTTTGTTTGTAGCAATAAAAAAAAAGCCAGGGTGGGAATTACTTTGTTGAGCTTCAATGCCAAGAACAGTTATTTAATGCGAGGACAGAAATGTAACAGCTCCTGAATGTCTGACCACAAACAATCACTTGTGGTCACCTCTACCTTTGTGAGGGCATGAACATTTCAGCAAACAGTTTCAGTAATCCTTCTCAGCATCTATTGAGATTACTACAACTATTAATTTCTAAGGACTCAAGAGTAGAAATCTATTGATATATGTTCTTTTGCTTGATGTATTAAGTTGGAGACCTCAACATCCAGCTTGCAGTTTGTCATATTCATAGTTCGTAAGGTCATTTTGTAGTTTATCGTTTCTAAGGGCTGTGTTCTGCAGTAACAAATAACAGGAATGAAGAGCCTGAGAGAGCTTGGTATTATTTGATATTAAATATCTTCTAAAAAGTTTAATTTAAAGGGGTAAGTCCTGACAGGAGAGCTCAAAGTCATTGTGTCCTTCTCCTACTCTCTGTGGGAAGCCCGGTACATTTCCAATTCCTGGACCAGCATGTGTATGGGAAGTGTCTCCAGCTGCAGTTTCTGGAAACCTGGATGTTGGAGCTGGACCAGCAGCTGGGAACATTGTAGGACATCTGCGAACCTGAGATAATCAGGAAGAGCGCACATAGAGATATCATTACATCGTAGATTATAAGTGACCACAAGGCAGAGAAAGAAGACTAGAAAGACAATGGGGGAATTCCCTGTGGCCATTTCTCTGAAAAACAGATAAAGCACTCTGGATATAATTGAGTGGAATGGCCTGTCAGGGGAAAACAGCAATGGTCAAATTCATGGCCCCACAATTGCCTGCACAGTGGAGGAGCAAAATGTATGGAAATGCAATAGCCATAGGAGATTCAATTGCAAGGGGAATAAATAGGCCACAAACGAGACTCCAGGATGGTATGTTGTCCCCCTGGTGCTAGGATCAAGTGTGTCTCAGCGTCTCTACATGACGTTTTCAAGAGGAAAGGATGAACAGCCAAAAGTTGTGATATACAGTGGTATCAGTGCTAGAGATTTAAAAAGGAAGAGGTCCTTAAAAACAGAATACAGGGAATTAGGAAGCAAGCCGAAAAGTAGGATCTCAAAGACAGTGCTCTCAAGATTACTTCCAGTATCTCACATTAGGGAGAGTAGAAACAGCAGGATATAACAGATTAGCGCATTGCAAAAGAGATGGTGGAGGGTTAGGGTTTCATATTCGGAAACATTGTCATCATTGATTTACAAACGTGAAATCTCACTAGACAAATCTAATGAATTCTTTGAGGATGTAACTAATAGAGTTGATCAGAGGAGCCAGTAGATGTGCTTTATTTGACTTTCAGAAGGCTTTTGACAAAGTCCACATAAGAGATTAATGCGTAAAATTAAAGTGCATGGAATTGGGGATAGAGTATTGCAATGGTTAGAAAACTGGTTAGCAGACAGGAATCAAAGAGTCAGAAAAAATTGTTTTTTTTCTGAATTGCAGGCAGTGACCAGTGAGGCACGACAGTGATTGGTATTAGGACTCCAGCTATTCACAACGTATGTTAATGATTTAGACGAGGGAACTAAATTTGCAGATGACACAAAACGGGGTAGAAGGGTGAGCTGTGAAGAGGATCCTACGGTGTGATTTAGACAGGCTAAGTTAATGGGCAAATGCATGATGGATGCAGTGTAATGTGGATGAATGCGAGGTTATCCACTTTGGTAGCAAATATAGGAAAGCAGCTTATTATTTGAACAGCTATAAATTGAGAAGGCAGAATATTCAATAACTCTTGCGTATTGTCGTGCACCAGTTGCTGAAAATACGTGCGCAGATGCAGCATGGAGTGAAGAAGGCAAACTGTATGTTGGTCTGTATAATAAAAGGATTCGAGTATAGTAATGAGGATGACTTACTGCAATTATACAGGGCATTGGTGAGGCCACATTTAGAATACTGTGCGCAGTTTAGGTCTCCTTACCTGAGGGAGGATGTTCTTGCCATAGAGGAGTGTAGGTTTACCAAATTGATTCCCGTGATGGCAGGAATGACACACAAGGAGAGATTGCATTGGTTAAGATTGTGTTTACTGGAATTTAGAAGAATGAGGGGGAATCTCATTGAACCCTAGAACGTTCTAATATAACCACACAGGTTACACACAGTAATAATGTTGCTGATGGTGGGGGATTCCAGTGCCAGGAATCATAATTTAAGGGTAAGGGGTAAACTATGTAGGATTGAGGTGAGGAGAAATTTCTCCCCAGAGAGGGCTAAGCCTGTGGAATTCATTAACGCAGGAAGTGGTTGAGGCCAAAACATTGTATACTTACAAAAAGGAGGTAGATATAGCTCTTATGATTAACAGGGTCAAGGGATATGAGGGGATGGCAGGATTTTGGTATTGAGCTTGATGATGATCCATGGTCATGTTGAATGGTGGAGCAGGCTTGAGGGGTTGAAAGCCCACTCCTGCTCCTATTTTCTACGTTACGAGAATACTCTAGTGGTGGGAGAACACACCAACAACATTCTGAGCCTGGGAATCCACTGTTTCACACATTACCTGATGGCCTTGCAATCCATCACTCATCAAATCTTCCAAACCTTACAACCCTCAACAATAGCAGTAATTACAACATAACTGTTTTTAACTTTTCAGAAAGTCATAAACCTACAGATTCGGTTTGAGATGACTAGGCCTGAACACGTCCAAAAGTTTGTTGTCCAGCACAATAAGATGCCAGGTATCCACTTCAAGCTGACACTTCCGATTGACGTGGTAGTATTTGCAAATCCAGAGGAACCATGGGGAAAGTATGTATTCCCCTAAGTACTGAATGATTTCTTATGTCATTTACTGTGTTAACGAACCAATAACAGAATCTGTGAGCAACTGTACTTTGTTCGTCAAGCATTTCTTAGCTTTCTGCCTCTGTATTATAAACGATCTATTTGCTGACGTTACTTGTTTGGTTGTGTTCTGAGGTACTTAGAGTCATAGAGTCACGGAGATGTACAGCATGGAAACATGCTGATCAGGTGTCCTAAATTAATCTAGCTCCATTTGCCAGCATTTATCCTTCCATATCCCTCCAAACCCTTCCTATTCATCCAAATACCCATCCAAATGCCTTTTAAATGTTGTAATTGTACCAGCCTCCACCACTTCTTCTGGCAGCTCATTCCATAGATGCACCACCCTTTTCTTGAAAAGGTTGCCCCATCAGGTCCCTTTCATATCTTTCCCCTCTTATCTTATACTTATGCCATCTAGTTTTGGACCCCCTACCCTGGGGAAAAGACCTTGGCTGTTCACCCTATCCATGCCCTGCATGATTTTATAAACCTCTATAAGGTCACCCCTCAGCCTCTGACACTCCAGGGAAAATAGCCCCAAGTCTATTTAGCCTCTCCCTATAGTTCATACCCTCCAACCCTGGCAACATTTGCCCAAGTGTGGCATCAAGGAGCCCTGGCAAAACTGGAATCATTGGGTATCAACGGCAAACTCTCTGGTGTTTGGAGTCATACCTAATGCATAGGAAGCTGGTCATGATTGTTGAAGGTCAGTCATCTCAACCCCAGGACACCGCTGCAGGAGTTCCTCAGTGTAGTGTCCTCAGCCCAACCATCTTCAGCTGCTTCATCAATGACCTTCTCTCCATCATAAGGTCAGACATGGGGATGTTCACTAATGATTGCACAATGTTCAGCCCCATTCACGACTCCTCAGATACTGAAGCAGTCCATGTTCAAATGCAACAAGATCTGGACAATATCCAGGCTTGGGCTGACAAGTGGCAAATAACATTCACGCCACACAAATGCCAGGCTATGACCATCACCAATAAGAGACAATCTAACTACCAACCCTTGGCATTCAATGGTGTTACCATCACTGAACCCCACACTATCAACATCCTGGGACTTATCATTGACCAAAAACCCAACTATACTTACCACATAAACACAGTGGCTACAGAAGCAGGTCAGAAGCTAGGAATACTGGAGCTAGTAACTCACCTGCTGACTCCTCAATGCCTGTTCACCATCTACAAGGCACAAGTCAGGAATCTGATGAGTACTCCCCACGTGAGTGGATGAGTACAGCCCCAACAACACTCAGGAAGTTTGACACAATCCAAGACAAAGCAGGTCACTTGATTGGCATGACATCCACAAACATCTACTCCCACCACCATCAACGCTCAGTAGCAGCATTGCGTACTATCTAAAGATGCACTGCAGAAATTCACCAAAGATCTTCATATAGCACCTTCCAACCCCACAACCATTCCCATTCTCTAGATTAAACTCCATCTGTCACTCCTCGACCCATTGGCCCACCTGATCAAAGTCCCATTAAACTCTGAGAAAATCTTCTTAGCTGTCCACTAGACCACAAATTTTGGTGTCTTCTGTAAACATACTAACCATACCTCCTACATTCACATCCAAATCATTAAGATAAATGACAAAAACCAGCGGACCCAGCACCGATCCTTGTGGCACACCACTGGTCACAGGCCTCCAGTCCAAAGAGCAATCCAGAAAATTAAGACCTGGGAGTCTCACATCAGGGTTTGGGAAGCTATTGCAGAGAATTCATGGGCATAGGATTTACATACATTTGGAAAAGAATGGCTTATTTAGGGACAGTCAACATGGCTTTATGCAGGGTAGGTCATGTCTTACTTGCTTGATTTAATTTCTTGAGGAGGTAATGAAGGCGATCAAGGGAGGTAGAGCAGTGTCTCAGAGATAATGGGAACTGCAGATGCTGGAGAATCCAAGATAATAAAGTGTGAAGCTGGATGAACACAGCAGGCCCAGCAGCATCTCAGGAGCACAAAAGCTGACGTTTCAAGAAGGGTCTAGACCTGAAATGTCAGCTTTTGTGCTCCTGATATGCTGCTTGGCCTGCTGTGTTCATCCAGCTTCATACTTTATTATCTAGGTAGAGCAGTGTATGTCGTTTACATGGATTTTAATGACGCTTTGATGAGGTCCCTCATAGTAGGTTCACCCAGAAGATTAAGATGCTTGAGATCCACAGTGACTAGCCACGCAGATTCAGAATCGACTTGTTTATAGACAACAAAGGGTAGTGGTCAAAGGGTTTTTCAGGCTAAAGGTCCGTGACTAGTGGTGTTCTACAGGGTTCTGTACTGGGACATCTGTTGTTTATGATACATATATAAATTACTTGGACAAAAATGTAGATGGGTGAGTTAGTAAGTTTGCAGATGATACAAAGATCGTTGGAGTCATGTATTGCATAGAAAGTTGTCAAAGGATACAGCAGGATATAGATCAGTTGCAGAAATAAGCAGATGGAGTTTAATCTGGGTAAGTGTGAGGTCTTGCACTTTGGGAGATCAAATGTTAAGGAAAAGTAAACACTTAATGGCAGGACTCTGAGCAGCATTGATGAATAGAAAGATCTTGGAGTTCAAGTCCATAGTTCCCTAATAATGGTCATGCAAGTAAATAGGGTGGTAAAGAAGGCATATGGCATGGTTGCATTTATAGGTCAGGATGTCTTGTTGCAACTTTATAAAACTTTGTTTAGGACACACTTAGAGTATTGCATTCAATTCTGGTCACGACATTACAGGAAGGATGTGCAGGATTGGCGAGGGTGTGGAAGAGGTTTGCCAGAATGCTGCCAGGATTAGAGGGTATGAGCTATAAGAAGTGGCTAGAAGAACTCAGGTTGTTTTCTCTTGAGTGGCAGAAGCTGAGGGCAGACTTGATAGAAGCCGATAAAATTATGAGATGCATAGATAGGGTTGATGGTCAGAATTTTTCTTCCCAGAGTTGAAATGTCTAATACGAGGCAACATGTATGTAAGGTGAGAGGGGGAAAGTTCAAAGGAGATGTGAGGGCCGGTTTTTTAAACAGAGTGTTCGGAATCTGGAATGTACTGCCAGGTGTAGTGGTGGAGGTAGATGCGATAAGGGCATTTAAGGAACTTTTAGATAAGCACAGAATATACAAGGAATGGATTGATATGGACCAAGAGTAAGCAGAAGGGGTTAGTTTCATGGTCAGCACAACATTGTGGCTGAAGGCCTTTTCCTGAGCTGTACTGTTCTATGTTCTATTTTCTACGTTCCTAATTCCTCAATGCCTGGTACCCTGACCTCCAAGTTAAGATCACCACTTCTCTGGGTTTCCCCTCCTTCAACCCTTCTGTGACAACCCACTGTGCTTACCTCCATGCTAGCTGCAGAATGTCAACTGAACAGTTTATCTCAAATATGGTGATAATGGGATTAATAACCTGCCACTATCTAAGATGAGTCTTCATCCAGAGTGAGGAATG
Organism: Stegostoma tigrinum; assembly: GCF_030684315.1. Taxonomy (NCBI): domain Eukaryota; kingdom Metazoa; phylum Chordata; class Chondrichthyes; order Orectolobiformes; family Stegostomatidae; genus Stegostoma; species Stegostoma tigrinum. The sequence goes on from NC_081356.1 coordinate 112,663,491, forward strand.
GAATTCTCATCTATGACCATTTCCTGCTTTCCTAAGTGTTAAACAGTTTTGGCACATCAATTATCAGGAATGATCCCATTCAAAAACCTAACACTCATTAAATTCTAAACCTACGATAAAACTTGAAGAAAAGGTTGAGCATCTTTCAATATAGCTCAAGTATCTATTTCCCTGTTACATCACTTGAATGGATGGCTGAGTTATTTGATCTGTCTCGATAGTTTTAATGTATTCATCTGTGATGGTTTGTTTACACAGCAGTGTAATGGAATGAGACTGAGTCTCAAATGCAATACATTAATTCAAATAATGGTTTTTGATACAGCTGTCAAGGGGAATGTGTACTTGGTCATACTAACATTATTATAAGTGTTTAACAGGATAAAGACTTTTTGAAATGCCTTTTCAATGGTTATTTTGAAACCTTGATAAGGGGGGGCACGCAAGTGGAGGGTGTATGTGTTGGGGGGGCACGCAAGTGGAGGGTGTATGTGTTGACTGGGCGATACAAGCATTGAGCTATGGTGCTAACTAAGGAGAGAAGGAGATGAGGGGTGAAGAATAGATGAGGGAGTAGATGGTAAATGTTAGGGCACCTTAATTTATTTATAGACCTGGGCTGACATCCTAACAAATGGAAGAGGTTCTTTTAACCTACTGGCCTTAGCATTAACCCACCTAAACCTTGAGCCTGCCTTAGGAAGTGACAGTACTGAATCCAGTCCACTCCTGTTTTCTACCTGAAGCTGCAGGGTTGAGGCTGCCAACAGAGGTGGCATTGTAACATTGGGAAATGACCCAATTCATGTTTCTCATCTCTACGATGAAAATCTTTGCCCCTTGTAACCAGGTCTATTTACTACCCAACCTGCCCTTTACTGGGTGTTCATTTAGAAGATGGATTTCTGACAGAATTTCTTACAAGAAAACACAGGAATCCTGTAAATTTGAGTTAAAAACTGCTTGTCTTAAACATATACTAGTTCTATCAATTATCAATAGGTTTTTAGTATTGATCTGTGTCCCATTGTCAAAGTGATTATATCTAATGGCTTGTCTCCACACAATTTGAGTGCTCAGGTGAATGACTGGATACTTAGCTAATGAGTAGGAGATAGCCCCCATTTATACTACTTAAAGGCAAGGGTTTCTGGTGAGGCTTTGCTGATGGGTTGCTTGAACTTGAGAATATTGGAATATCGAACCTTCAGAGATGGAAATATTTAGATGATTTTGGAAATCTTGCAATTTGGCTTCAGCCACTTTGTTTAAAAAAAGACTCAGTTGTTTCCAGCCAGCAAATTCATAAAGTAATTTTACAATAACTATAGTTTCACAACATATTGTTTACAATATACCATTAACAGTAACTGCAAATTACGGTTTTGACAGTGTACAGGATCAATTTGTGGAAGCAATTATTGCGCAGCTAACTGCGATGGACAAATGTATTCAGCATTATACAAATGGAAAGACTGTCCCAATGCCACAACCATTCCACTTTGAATTGCCAGACAAAGCTACGCTTACAACAGTAATATACCCTGCAGGAATCAGTGATGCTATTTTGGAACCACAACGGAAAGTATGAATGCAGTCCATGTCACTTTTTTTATTTATACAGTCTGTCCATTATTTACTCTATGTTGAACGTAGCAATTTATTTGATGCTCTGTCTTTTTCTAATCAGCACATCCTATCATTTTAGTTATTCTCTAATCAATCTGTTCAGGTGGGAATTAAATCTCCTGGTCCAGCGGTAAGAACAATACCACGGTGTCACACAAGGTCTCATCCCATCATTTTACACTTTCCAAAATGTGCTTATATTGTTTAATAATAGGAAATGTGATTTAGCATGATAATGCCTCAGAAATCAAAACCATGCTCTCAGGGGAGATTAGACCGAGTGGTATTATCACTGGATTGTCAATCCAGAGACACAGGTAATGCTCTGGGGACCTTGGTTCGAATTTCAATCTGAATTCAATTTAAAAACAATTCTGGAATTAATAGTCTGATGACGACCGTGAATCGATTGTCAGGGAAAAACCCATCTGCTTCACTAATGTTGTGGAAGAGTTTGTCTCGGTTCACCATTGCTTCTTATGCACATCACTTTAGATCTATGGCCTCGTGTTCCTTTTATGATCAGAAATCCTAGGGGAGGGGACACCCATGTTTTGGGGACTCAGGTTCAAATCCTGCCATGGCAGAATCTGAATTCAATAAAATCTGGAGCTAAGAATCTAATGCTTCATTGCCATCATCAGGAAAACCCATCTGGTTCAGGGAAGGAAATCGACCTTTGTTACCTGATCTGACTGACATGTGACTCCAGATCCACAGCAATGTGGTTGTCACTTAATTGCCCTCTGAAATGGCCTAGGAAGCCATCCAACTGTATAATCGCTATGACGTTTCGATAATGAAATGAGACCAGATGGACTACCTGTCATCAACTTAGGCACCGGAAATGATAATGACAAAAGCAGAACTGTCGAACCTGCAAAGTTTTCCTTATTAACATTGAGCGGCTCGTGCCAAAATTGGGAGCGCTGTCTCAGAGTCTAGACTGAAATAGTCATACTCAAAGAATCATACCTTACAGACAATGTCCCAGACATCATCATCACCAGCCCTGGATAATTCCTGTCCCACTAGCAGGATTGACCCAGCAGAGGTGGTGGCGCAGTGGTATATGGGAAGAGGGATTTGCCCTGAGAGTCCTCAACATTGACCCAGACCCCCATGAAGCCCCATGGTATGAGGTTAAACATAACAAGGACATCTTCTGTTTATTACCATATACCAGCCTCACCCGGCTGATAAGTCAGCACTACTCCATTTTAAACAACACTTGGAGGAAGAACTGAGGGTAGCAGAATGTTCTCTGGTTGCGAAATTTCAATATCTAGAGTGGCTCAGCAACAGCACTACTGATTAAGCTGGCCAGGCCCTGAGGACAGGCAACCAACAAGAGGGAATACATATTGACCTCATCCTTACCAATGTGCCAGCTGCAGATGCATTTCTCCATGACAGTATTGGTAGAGTGACAATGCACAGCCCTTGAAGAGACAAAGTCCCACCTTCACATTATCATCAAGTCAGGGGATCAACCCTGATCCATGTAAAATGCAGGGCATGCCAGGATCCGCACCAGGCATACCTAAAAATGAGGGGCTCTGCAGTCCTGCCACATTCAGTTGTGAATGGTGGAGAAATTTGACGATCCACTGGAGGAGAAGGTTCCACAAATACCCAATCATCAATGATGGAAGAGCCTAGAACATCAGTGTAAAAGATGAGACTGAAGCATTTACAGCAATCTTCAGACAGAGGTGTCTAGTGAATAATCCATCTCTGCCTCCACCAATGGTTTCCAGCATTGCAGATGCCAGATTTCAACCAACTCGATTCACTCCACATGATATCAAGAAATGAATTAGAAGACTTGTTCCTGCAAAGGTTATGGAACCTGACAGCATCCACCCCAATCTCTAGTTTAACTGGACCATTTCCAACACATTCCTCACCTTCCTGGGCCTATCTGTCTCCATTGCAGGCAACCACCTAGAAAGCAAGGTCTAGGCCCGAAATGTCAGCCTTTGCACTCATAAGATGTTGCTTGGCCTGCTGTGTTCATCCAGCTCCACACTTTGTTACCTCCATTTCAAGCCCACCATCTCCCACAGCTACCTAGAATACACCTCCTCCCACCCATCTTCCTGCAAAAATTCCATTCCCTATCCCCAAATCCTCCGCCTCCGCCGTATCTACTCCCAGGATGAGGGACTCCACTCCCGTACATCCCAGATGTCTTCGTTCTTCAAGAAGCGCAACTCCCCCGCCTCCCTCCCAACCCCAGTGGAGGCTTGGGGACCGCTTTGCAGAACACCTATGCTCGGTTCGCAATAAACAACTGCACCTCCCAGTCGCGAACCATTTCAACTCCCCCTCCCGTTCCTCAGATGACATGTCCATCCTGGGCCTCCTGCAGTGCCACAAGGATGCCACCCAAAAGTCGCAGGAACAGCAACTTATATTCCGCTTGGGAACCCTGCAGCCCAATGGTATCAATGTGGATCTCACAAGCTTCAAAGTCTCCCCTCCCCCCACTGCATCCCAAAACCAGCCCAGCTCATTCCTGCCTCCCTAACTTGTTCTTTCTCTCACCTATCCCCTCCTCCCACCTCAAGCCGCACCTCCATTTCCTACCTACTAACCTCATCCCACCCACTTGACCTGTCCATCCTCCCCGGACTGACCTATCCCCTCCCTACCTCCCCATCTACACTCACCTCCACTGGCTCCATCCCCACCTCTTTAACACGTCTGTCTCTCCACCTATCTTCTCCTCCTTCCATTATTGATCTGCCTCCCCCTCTCTCCCTATTTATTTCAGAACCCTCTCCCTCTCCCCCTTTTCTGATGAAGAGTCTAGGCCCGAAACGTCAGCTTTTGTGCTCCTAAGATGCTGCTTGGCCTGCTGTGTTCATCCAGCTCCACACTTTGTTATCTAGCATTCTATACTGAAGGATTGTGCTTCAGAGCTTGCCACTCTCCTAGCCATGCTGTTCTAGTATAGCTACAAAACTGGCACCTACCTGACAAGGTGAAAATTTGCCTAGGCATGTCCTGTTCTCAAAAAGCAGGATAAATCTAATCCAGTCATTTACCGCCCAATCAGTTTACTCTTGATCATCAGTACAGTAATGGAAGGTGTTATCAATACTTCCATCAAGCAGCACCTGCTCAGTGATGCCCATTTTTCATTCCTTCAGGGCCACTCAGCACCAGACCTCATTACAGGCACATTTCAAACATCAAAAGAAAGATTGCTGAGGTGAGGTGAGAAGGAAAGCCCTTGATATCTAGGCTGTTTTCAACTGAGTGCTGCATCAAGGAGCCCTAACGTAACTGGAACCAAGGGAATCAGAGGAAATATTTCTACAGGCTGGAGTTACACCTGACACACAGGAACACAGTCATGGTTGTTGGAGATCAGTCATCTCAGCTCCGGGACATTTCTGCAGGAGTTCCTCAGGATAGCGGCTTAGGCCCAACCATCTTCAGCTGCTTCATCAATGACGTTCCCTCCATCATGAGGTCAGAAATGTGGATGTTCGCTGATGATTGCACGATGTTAAATGCCATCTATGACTTCTCAGACACTGGAGCAGACCATGTTCAAATGTAACAAGATCTAGACAATACCCAGGCCTGGGCTGATAGCTGACAAGTTAGAGTCATGCCACACAAATTCCAGGCAAAGACCATCTCAATGAGAAATTAATCACCAAATGTTGACATTCAATGGTATTACCATTGCTGAATCCTGTCTCCAATGACCATAACTCACCTGGACTGAACTATGGAAGCAGGTCTGAGGCTAGGAAGACTGTAGCGAGTAACTCACATCCTGACTCCCCAGAGCCTGTCCACTATTGTTATAACGTAAGTCAAAAGTGTGATGGAATATTCCCCAGTTGGCTGAATGGGTGCAGTTCCAACAACACTCAAGGTGAGAGGAAAATTAAAAAAGACACGAGAAACAAATGTTTTACACAGAAGATGTGGAATGAGCTTCCCACAAAGTGGCTGTTGTAGGTAAAATTACAATGTTTAAAAGTCATTTGGACAGATATATGAATAGAAAAGGTTTGGAGGGACATGGGCCAGGAACAGGCAACTGGGGCTAATGTAGTTTGGGATTATGTTCGGCATGGCTTGGTTGTTAGACAGCACATTCCAAACACACAACCACTTCTATCTAGAAGGACAAGTGCAGCAGATGCATAGGAACATCACAATCTGCAGGTTCCCCTCCAGGTCCGTCACCATCCTGACTTGGAAATACATTACCGTACCTTCACCATCGTTGGGTGAAAATTCTGGAATCCCATCCCACACAGTATTACAGCACATGGACTGCAGCTGTTTAAGAAGGCAGCTGACCACCAACATTTCAAGGGCACCTGGAAATGGGCAATAAATGCTGGCCCAGCCAGTGTAACACGGGTGATTAAAAAAAGTTTCTCGCTTTCTAATCCATCAAGCCTGCTCAAAATTTTGAAAACCTCTATCAAATCTCCCCTTACTCTTATCTCCAAGGAGAATGGTCCAATTTCTTCAATCCCTCCATGGAGTTCCTCATCCCTGGAACCATTGTTGTAAATCACTTCCACACTCTCTCCAATGCATTCATATCCCTCGTATAACGTGGCACCCACAACTGTACACAATACTCCAGCTGAGGTCTAACAAGTGTCTTGTACAAGTTCAACATCACCTACTTGCTTTTCTATGCTATTCCCCTATTAATAAATCTGAGCATCCTGTATGCTTTACTTACTGCTTTCTCTACCTGTACTGCAACTTCCAATGATCTGTGCACACATACACCCAAGTCCTTCTGTTCCTGCACCCCTTTTAGAATTGTACCTCTTATTTAAGTATTATTCCTACCAAAATGTGTAATCTATACTTCACTGTACTGAACTCATTGCCCATCTACCTGCCAATCTACCAATTCACTTTTTAATTTATCAGTTTCACAGAGACTGCAGCTCATTGCAAAAGGCCATGCCTGTCCACCATTTTAAATGTATCCTATGCTTTATACTTTACTGATTTCTGTCACGTGTGGATATTTGGGTGTGACAGGACATCTTAGCCAAGAAACAGGATAGCACAGAGCTTCAGTCATTGTATTTTCTACAGGAATTTGTTATGTTCATGCCACTCCAGAAGTTGAAAGTTCTTACCATTTGTAGCGCAGCAGTTTTAGTAGCACAAGATATCTGGCTGTTTTTAACTAGACTATCGTAAGAACAAGAGAATAAAATGTGAGGCTGGATGAACACAGCAGGCCAAGCAGCATCTCAGGAGCACAAAAGCTGACGTTTCGGGCCTAGACCCTTCATCAGAGAGGGGGATGGGGAGAGGGAACTGGAATAAATAGGGAGAGAGGGGGAAGTGGACCGAAGATGGAGAGTAAAGAAGATAGGTGGAGAGAGTACAAGACAGTTGCAATGGGAGAGAGATTCCCTGAGGTTGGTCCGGAGGGAGGAGGGTAACTTCTTTAGGTTAGGCATCCCTGGAAGAGGCTTCGCAGTGAGGTTAAAATAGTATCAGAGATAATGGGAACTGCAGATGCCGGAGAATTCCAAGATAATAAAATGTGAGGCTGGATGAACACAGCAGGCCAAGCAGCATCTCAGGAGCACAAAAGCTGACGTTTCGGGCCTAGACCCTTCATCAGAGAGGGGGATGGGGAGAGGGAACTGGAATAAATAGGGAGAGAGGGGGAAGTGGACCGAAGATGGAGAGTAAAGAAGATAGGTGGAGAGAGTACAAGACAGTTGCAATGGGAGAGAGATTCCCTGAGGTTGGTCCGGAGGGAGGAGGGTAACTTCTTCAGGTTAGGCATCCCTGGGTAAGAATAACCATGTTATTGCAGAATTTAGAACCTTATGGATTTTTGGTTGTAATTCTAGGTTAAAACTGTTTTTATAGTTTGTAAAATAATAATCATTAATTGATGACCTAAGGATCTTACAATTAAAAATAGTACATTTTTCGATGTGTACAGGAGTTGCATGCTGAACTTGGCCTAGAGAATAAACCCTTCCTCCGCCGTCCTATGGCTTATCTTTTTCCAAGCGACGAAGTGAAATCTTTGTATCTGAGAAATATACATAAATACATTCCTGCTCCCAACCCTGATGAGTTCAAGGTATACATCTACATCTGCAATACTGTATATTGTTTAAGTAAAGCAAAATAGACATTAAAAAGAAGAATTTGCCTTTTAAAGCATTTATATTGTATCAGTAGGCTGCAAGTTAAGGAAAAAAAATTGCGATTCAGTTACATGCACTTTCAGCTTCAATGTTTTATGTTTTATTACTTTGGAACAGGTTTCCCTCGTGCACGGATTCTATACCTTTCATCATTGCCTACAAGACCATGAACATGACAGTGATTGGGGTGGACTGTATCGTTGTTTGCAAGTCATCATCTCCTGGTTTAACATTCAGGGGTACATCGACAAGCCTGTGCCTATAGTTACAGAGTTGCAAATTGTAGGATAATTCTTTTAAATTAATATAACTGTTGTTCATATTTGCCTAGGGTAATCTTTGAAAAGCACAATTTGCATTTCTGAAAAAAGAAACTATGAACATACAAACAAGGGAGAAGAGTAGGCTGTTCAGACCCTTTGAACCCATTAAACAAGATCTTGGCTGATCTCAATTTACTTTCAACTCTGCATTCCTGCAATACCTCAATAATTTTTCATTCTCTTGATAATCAAGAATCTATGTACCTCTGCCATAAAATATTTAAAATATACTGCCTTTTTTAGGAAAGGAATTCCTAAGACTCGCAACCCTCTGAAAGAAAAAAAAATTCCCATTGCTCTCTCTTAATCAGCAAGCCTTTAGTTTTAAACTCTGATCACTAGTTACACATTCTCCCATAAGAGGAAACATCCTTCCAGCCTCCACAAGTCAAGTCCTCTCAGAGTCTTACATGTTTCAACTAAGTCACTTCTGACTCATCTAAACCCCAGAGGGCACAGGGCTAGCCTGTCCAGTCTTTCCTCATAAGGCAATCGCCCATTCCAGGTATGAGTCTCATAAACCTTTTCTGAACTGCTTCCAACAAATTAACATCCCCCTGTACAGTGATCATTACCATACATAGTGCTTCAGGATGTGGCCTCACCAATGCCCTGGCTAGGCATAAAAACCATGAACCTCCTTTCAATTGCATTCAATTCCCCTCATGATAAGACAGATTAGCTTTTTTGACTACCTTCTAGACCTGCATACTAACCTTCTGTATTTACGGACTAAGACACCCAGATCTCTCCAAAATGATTCCTTTTTTTATCTTCCTACCAACATGGTCAATTTCACACTTTTTCAGATTGTACTCAATTTGCAAGATCTTTGCCAACTGACTTAACCTATCTGTAACTCCTTGTAGGCTCCTATGCCCCCTTCACAATTCATTTTCATTCCTATTTTTGTATCTCAGCAAATTTAGCTACATTGTATTCAGTTATCTCATCCAAATCATTTATAGAAACTGGAAAGAGTTGAGGCCCTAACACTGACTCCTATGAAACACGGCCTAAGACATTCTGCCAGCCTGAAAAATACATATTTATTCATATTCTGTTTTCTGTTAGCCAATGTGTTACTCCTTACTTTTATTTTATTTTCTGGAATCATCTTTTATGTGGCACCTTATCAAATACCTTCTGGAAATCTAAGTACAATCCTTCCACTGGTTCCTCTTTATTCTTAGCACAAGTTATTTCTTCAAAAAACTCAAATAAATTAGTCAAAAATGACTTTCCTTTGACAAGACCATGTTGGTTCTGCCTGATTATCTCAAACTTATCCAAGTTCCCTGTTATAACATGTTTGATAATAGATTTTCAGAGTTAAATTCCATCTGCCACTGATTTGCCCACACGACCAACCTGTCTACATTTCCTGTAATCCAGGATCTTCTTCCTAAACTTAGCCAGCTGGCTAATCTACATGTCACCCAGAAACTTACTTATTTCCTCCACACTGATTAGATTCTATATGGTAGGCTGCGATGGAAGGTTAGATCACATGGAATCTAGGGAGAACTGGTAAATTGGATACACAATTGGTTTGATGGTAGGAAACAGAGTAATAATGGAAGGATGCTTGTGGGGCTGGAGCCTTGTGCCTAATGGTGTGCCTCAGGGGTCAGTGCTGGGCACGTTGCTGTACGTTATCTATATCAATGACTTGGATGCAAATATACCAGGCATGATTAGTAAGTTTGCAGACTATACTAAAATAGGCGGTATCGTGGACTGTGAGGAAGGTTATCAGAAATTGCAACAGGATCTTGATCAGCAGGGAAAGTGGGCCGAGAAATGGCAAATGGTGTTTAATATAGTTAAGTGTGAGGTGTTGCATTTTGTAAAGTCAAATCAAGGTATGAGCTTCATAGTAAGCGGTAGAGCCTGAAGGAAAGTAGTGGAACAGAGGGACCTCGGAGTTCAGGTGCAAGATTCTCTGAAAGTGGAGTCACAGGTAGAGAGGGCAGTGAAGAAGGCTTTTGGCACACTGGCCTTCATCAGTCAGGGCACTGAGTATAGAATTTGGGAAGCTACGTTGCAGTCATACAGGACATTGGTGAGGTTGCACTTGGATTATTGTGTTTCAGTTTTGATCGCTTTGCTATAGGTAGGATGTTAATAAACTGGAAAGAGTGCAGACGAAATTACAAGGGTGTTGTTAGGACTCAAGTGACTGAGTTATAGGGAGAGATTAGACAAGCTAGGATTTTTTTTCTTTAGAGCATTGGAGACTGAGGGGGGGAGTCTTATAGAAGTGTATACGTTCATGAAAGGCATGGATAGGGTGAATGAACTCAGCCTTCTTCTCATGGTTAGGGAATCAAGGACTAGAGGGCATCAGTTTAAGATAAGAGGGGAAAGAAAACATGGGAGCCTGAGGGACAGCTTTTTTTACACATAGGGTGGTAGGAATACAGAACGTGCAGCCAGTGGAAGTGGTTGAGGTGGGGACACTAACAACACGTTCGGATGAATACTTGGAAAGGTTTAGAAAGATATGGACCAAGTGCAGGGAAACAGGGTCAGCGCAGATGGACTCTTTGCATGGACCAGTCTGGGCCAAAGGGCCTGTCTCCGTGCTGTAGGACTCTGTGACTCTATGGCATTCTCATTTATATAATTCATATATATCACAAGCAATTACGGACTCAGCATGAACCCTATGGTATGCCACCAGACATTGGGCTCGTCACATTTTCTTTTACCACCACATTCTATCTTCTACCACTGAGCCAATTTTAGATTCATCTGTTCGAGTTACCCCAGATCCCATGTATTTTTACCTTCTTTATCAATCTCCCACGTACGTTTTTGTTAAAGGCTTTGTGGAAATCCCTACGAACCCCATCAACTGCACTACCTTCATATATACACGTCTTTGAAAAACTAAATCAAACTGTTTAGGCATTACCTCCCTCTGACAAAGTCATGCTGACTACCCCTGATCAAAGCTTGCCTTCTAACCAAAGAGTCATTATCTCCTTCAGAACCATGGCCACTGTTGTGAGACTCAATGGTCTGTAAGTCCCTGGTTTAACTCTATCACCCTTCTTGCAAAGTGAAGCCACATTAGCTGTCATTCAGTTCTCTCATCGCTCCACTGTAGCCAGAGAGGAATTAAAATTGGATCAGAGCCCCTGCAATTTCCTTCCTCATCTCCCTTAGGAAGCTGGGATGGAACTCATCCAGGCCAGGGCTTTTGTCCACTTCTAAGCCTGCCAAAACTTCCAAAACTTCCGCATTTCCTGTGTTATTCTGCTCAAGGACTTTTCTGCCATCTCCCAAAATTCTGTACCTATATCTTCCTTCTCCCAAGTGAATAACAGAAGTAACATCCTTCAGCTCCACATACAGATTGTCTAATGGATCTTCCTGTTCCTCTGGTTATCCTCTTCTCCTTAATGTACTTACAGAATATCTTGGAATGCTCCCTAATTTTACCTACCTGTGTTTTTTCATGCCCCTCTTTAGTCTTCCAGTTGCTTTCTTAACAATCAATACTTTATACCTATGCTTTCTGCATTCCAAAGAACCTCTTCTGATTTGCTCATTTTATGCCTTTCTTTCCCTTCTTATCCAGTCCTGAGTATTCTTAGACATTTAGGGTTCTCTGAGTTTGTTGCTGCAACATTTTACCCCAACAGTGTTGGGCCTGTACTCTCTCAATTTCCATTTTAATATTTTGCCACCCCCACCACTGTTCTGCTATAGATTTCACACAAGTAGCTGTTCCTGTACTACTCTGGCCTGACTCTGCTTCATTTTAATAAAATGCCTTTCCCCTACTAAAACTCTTTTTGCAGACTGTCTTTTTCTTTTTCCACAAGAAACTTAAAATATACCGCGTTGAGGTTGCTATTGCTAAAATCGACCCCATTGCCACCTCAACTACCTAAATGTCTTCATCCCCCAGAATTCTATGCAACCCTGCACTGTTCATTGTTAGACCTTTGGCATGTTGATGTAAACGTTCTCCTGGATGCATTGCAAGAAATCCATCCTCTCTAAATTATTTATACAATAAATTTCCTAATTAACATCCAGAAAGTTGAAATCCCTTCATATAATTACCTATGATTTGTTGATACATGTCTATGAATTGAATACATATATACTCTTCTATTGCCCATTGACTGTTTGTTTGCCTCTAATACACTTCCTGTAGTGTGACTGACCCTTTTTTTCACTCTAAACTACATCCACAAGTTCTCATTCCAAGGTATTGTCTCTCCTTACTACATCTTAACTAATAATGCAACACCAACTCCTCTATTAAACCGTTCCTGAAGATCTAACACTCCAGAATGTTCGGTTGTCAGGCCTAGCCCTCCCTCAACCATATCTCGGTGATGTCATCCATTCTCTCTCTGCCAACAGCTCCATAGTCTGCAGGCCGACCACCTCATAAACATGCTAACCATATAGCCTTACATCTCTAGCCAAAGCTCAAGTTCCAAGAGTGGGCACTCAAGCTGTTCAAACTGGCAACAACATCCAGGCAGCCACAAGCATCTCAGAGTTCCCACATGATGATACAAAACACCAGCTTGGGCTCCCCTGACATATATTATTAGATTTAAAGAGCTTTACTTTTCAGACAACTGGAAAGAAAGAGCCACACTCTTAGGCAAAAGTAGAAAAGAGTAATTCACACTTACAAATCTGTGTTCTGAGATGCCTTGATGTTGTGTTCACTCAATGTTACAGAACTGTTATGGCTTATTTCCCAGCTCCTTTCTCTGTAGTGGAGCAAGATCCAACACCTACACAGAAAGGTGGGAGAAAGAGCGACAGTAAATGCAAACAAGCAGACAAGCACACCCTCTCCTCACTCATCTAACTCCCCACTGACCAAACTCCAAAGATTCACAGTTAATAAATACAGGATAGATGCACTAAAGTTCCTTCAATTTATACAATGGGTTTGTTTCTACAAAACTGGTTTAGGTCAATCAGCTTGTTAACTGTTAAGTTTATATAGCGGAGGGTGTAGAATTAAGTACAAAATGCACACTTTGTCTCCCCACTGACCAAATTCCAGAGATGTGTGTTATGGACCAGATCAAATTCCTTCAGAACAGTTCAAGGTGTTTTCTTATTTAAACGTAAGTGTAAGGCATTGTTTTCTCAATGTGTTTCAATTGGTCAAACTACTGGGCTTTAAGCAAAACCCACTTTATTCTGCCACGACAATTAAAATAGAGACAACATAAAAGTTCTTAAAAATTTGCTTAACAGTAACACTTTTGAAACACTTAACAAAATAATATGTTATTTAACCAAACCCATTTATTTATCATCCCCATAACTGTTCCAAAATAGCAACATCCTATAAATACTTTTGGTAAAGGCAAATCAAAAGGATAACCCAAAAAACACAAACCCACCAATGAGGAGAGAACACAAGCTTTTGCAGCAGCAGAGAGAACTGTGACTTCTTCCAAAATCCCAGCTGCACCAACTGAGAGCAGAACCTGGAAACCCTGGGTCTGTGTGAGCCTGACTTCACCCACTCATTTGTCTTTTGTTTAGTTATAAAACAAACAAAGCTAGCTACACTGCAGTGTATAGAGCAGACAGTTTGATACCAGTCTTACAAAGTTTGCTTTCAGGAGAAATAAAACAGAACAAATCCCTCTTAAAGACACATTTTGTCACACTTGCACTTGATGTACAGCTGCACTCACTTGCAGAGCTGCATGTAAATTCCCCAATTTTTCCTGACTACCCTGAAGAACTCCTGCCGTAATGTCCTGAAAAGTCTGACCTCGAACTAGCATAGCTATTTTCCTTTGATGCCAGGTATGACTCCAACCAGTGGCAAGTTAACCCCCACCCCTGATTCTCATTAACTCAAGTTCTGCCACAGCTCCTTGAACAAATGCAACCTCAATGTTAAATTGGTGCAGAGTACAGCCAGAATCTAGGGAATTGCAGATCTGCTGAATGGATTTCCTGGTGGTTGGCATACACGTTGAAAAGAGGCAATCAGAAGATTGGACCTTGGATGGTTGAATACATGGAATTGGGTAAGGTGGTGTGAGTGTGGGGTCACCAACTCTTCCAGCCATAGTGTGGCATGGTGGTACAGTGGTTAATATAACTGTCTCGCAGTGCCAGAAGTCAGGGTTCGACTTCAGTCTTGGGTGACTATGTGGAGTTTGTGTGTTTTCCCTGTGTCTGTGTGGATTTCCAAGACCTAAGATGTGCAGGCTAGGTGGGTTAGCCATGGGAAGTGTAGGGTTATAGGAATTGGGTGGGATGCTCTTCAGATGGTCAGTGCAGACCTGATGGGTTGAATGGCCTCTTTCTGCACTGTAGGGATTCTACTCTGTTCTATGTCTGGAAATTTAGTGGGTTCAGGATTGGAGCTGGAGGGCAGGAGGCATTGGAGACCGAAATCTGAGACCTAACTCTCAGTACACAGTGAAATATCACAGTCATTCATAGACAAACGGGGAATAAGGTCATGGAGACTGAGAATCTCAATATGTTCCTGAACTCCATTCCATGGAAAAGTTACAAGAGAGTAGAGTACACCCAGTGGTACTGGAGTCAAGAGGAGCACCCCACCCACTTTCCACAGAAGGTGAATTAATAGGAACATTTCCTATTCATTCTTCAGTCGCCTCCAGTGGAACCACTGTAGAACAAGCAAATCTGCAAAGGACACCACCCAGATGGCCTATCATGCATTTTTGCTTGAGGGTCTTAAACAATTGTCTAATTCTCTTTTGCATATTGAAACTAGTATAGTAATTAATTCAGGAGGTTCATTGGATTCCTGGAACGTAACAAGCACTATAGTAGCAGTGATACTCACTCCGAGAAATTGGTAAAAATGACACCAACTTTTGCATGAAGTAAGGAAAATCCAGTGGGCCCACTGTTTTCCTCAATGTGGCCCATACCCAGGGCCAAGATGAGATATCAGATCAATTAAAATTTATTCACCAATCTACAAACTGGAAAAATCAGATCAGTCGCTTGAGTTGCACATTTAATAGTCTAGATTTTAAATAATTTCCTATGAAATGAATATAATTCGAAGCATTAAAGTGTGATCCACGGTTTCTGCTAATTATGATTATCTATCTTCCAGGAATTGCTCATTTCAAAGCTGTGTTCAATCTGTATTTTCAGATGTTGATGGCTGGTGATAAATTCCTCGACAGCGTGTTAACGAAAGGATGGCTTGAGCCTGAAGGGGTGGACGAACTACTAAAAATGTTTAATATTCCATGTACCACGATGGAAGTTCAGTAAGCAAAACATACAAGTAATATGATCATTATGAATTGTGTTTTGGCCTGATTTCACTGTATGTAAGAATGTAAATGGCTAGAATGAGTTAAGACTCATGCATAATGATATATGTACATATGTATATCTATAACTAGTGCACATTTTGAATGCGATTTGACAAATTTATGGTAAATTGTGAGAAAAGGTTTGTGCTCCACTTTAAGAGCCGAGATATTTTAGCACTTTTGTGAGTGCCAGAATTAGGTGATTGAGGAACATAGAACATAGAACATTGCAGCACAGTACAGGCCCTTCGGCCCTCGATGTTGTGCCGACCTGTCATACCGATCTCAAGCCCATCTAACCTACACTATTCCATGTACATCCATATGCTTGTCCAATGATGACTTAAATGTACCTAAAGTTGGCGAATCTACTACCGTTGCAGGCAAAGCGTCCCATTCCCTTACTACTCTCTGAGTAAAGAAACTACCTCTGACATCTGTCCTATATCTTTCACCCCTCAATTTAAAACTATGCTCCCTCGTGCTCGCCATCACCATCCTAGGAAAAAGGCTCTCCCTATTCCACCCTATCTAACCCACTGATTATTTTATATGTTTCAATTAAGTCACCTCTCAACCTTCTTCTCTCTAATGAAAACAGCCTCAAGTCCTTCAGCCTTTCCTCGTAAGATCTTCCCTCCATACCAGGCAACATCCTAGTAAATCTCCTCTACACCCTTTCCAAAGCTTGCACATCCTTCCTATAATACGGTAACCAGAACTGTACACAATACTCCAAGTGCGGCCGCACCAGAGTTTTGTACAGCTTCACCATAACCTCTAGGTTCCAGAACTCGATCCCTCTACTAATAAAAGCTAAAACACTGTATGCCTTCTTAACAGCCCTGTCAACCTGGGTGGCAACTTTCAAGGATCTGTGTACATGGACACCGAGATCTCTCTGCTCATCTACACTACTAAGAATCTTACCATTAGCCCTGTACTTTGCCTTCCGGTTACTCCTACCAAAGTGCACCACCTCACACTTGTCTGCATTAAACTCCATTTGCCACCTCTCAGCCCAGCTCTGCAGCTTATCTATGTAAGGAAATTAAGTGGAGGAAGAGAATGAGCTGCTGTGATGGCTTTGCATTAACTGAAACATTTTCAGTCTCCAGTGGTTCGTTTTTACTCAGCTATGGAGAAGCTGATTAATAGATGAATAGTCCATTCCACCATTCAGTGAAATCATGGCTTATCTGATAATCATCAATTCCATTTTCCCAACTTTTCCCCAATACCCTTGATTCCCTTACTGATTAAAAATCTGCCCATGAATGTTCTTCACAACCCATCCTCAAAAGCATTCTGTGGTAACGAATTTCACAGATTCTTAACCTTCCTAGAAAGGAAATTTCTCCTGTTCTCAGCCTCAACCTTTTTCTGAGATTATCCTCTCTAGCCAGAGACTGTCCTACCAGGGGAAACAACCTTTCTCCTCCTACCCTGCCAAGTCACCTAAGAATCTTGCATGTTTCACTAAGGATGTCTCTCATTCTTTTATATTCCAGTGAGTACAGGTGCAATCTACTTAACCTTTCCACATCAGATATCCCTCCATAGCTGGGAGTCAGTGCAGTGAACCTTCTCAGGACTGTGTCCAATGTCAGTATAACAAAATGTGAGGCTGGATGAACACAGCAGCCCAAGCAGCATCTCAGGAGCACAAAAGCTGACGTTTCGGCCCTCTGATGAAGGGTCTAGGCCCGTAACGTCAGCTTTTGTGCTCCTGAGATGCTGCTTGGCCTGCTGTGTTCATCCAGCCTCACATTTTGTTATCTTGGAATTCTCCAGCATCTGCAGTTCCCATTATCTCCAATGTCAGTATAGCTTGCATTAACTAAAGGGGCCAAACTGTTCACATTATTCCAGTTGTGGTCTGATGAGTACATTGTATAGCTTTAGCAGAAACTTCCTATGTTCATATTTATTTTTCCTTTGAAATAAAAGCCACAATTTCATTTGCTTTCCCTGTTATTCACTGAACCTGAATGACAGCATTTTGTGAATCATGGACGATGTCACGCAAGTCTCCCCCTCTGTAGCATTCTGAAGTTTTAATGTTTTTTTGAATTCACACAGGAGTTGTGAGTATGCTTGCCGGACCAGAATTTATTGCTCATTACTTGCCCTTGAGAAGGTAGTGCTGAACTGCCTTCTTGCACCACTGCAGTAGATGTGCTATAGGCTGACCCACAATGCCCTTAGGGAGGGAATTTCAGGATTTTGTCCCAACTAAGTAAAGGAACAGCAATATATTTCCAAGCCAGGATGATGAGTGACTTGGATGAAAAATTGCAGATGATGGTATTCCCAGGTATCTTCTGCCATTGTCCTATTAGATGGCAATGTCTTGGGCTTGGAAGATGCAGGCTGAAGATCTTTAGTGAATTTCTTCAGTATTTCTTCTAGATAGTGCACACTGCTACAACAGAGTATCCGGGGTGGTGGGTTGGGGGTGGAGGGGGGGGACGGTTGGTTGTGGAGTGACTGCATGTTTGTGAACACAGTGTCAATCAAGTGGGCTATTTTATTCTGGATGGTTTCAGCTTCATGAGTGTGGTTGGACAGTGATTAAATTGTCCTTATTGGAGATGGTCATTGTCTGGCATTTGTGGTGTGAATGTTACTTGCCATTTGTCAGCCTACGCCTGGATATTGCCCAATTGTGCTGCATTTGGACAGAGACTGCTTCATTACCTGAGGAGTTGTGAATGGTGCTGAACGTTAGTTAACCTGATGGCCTTCATTGTCTGAGTGTACCGATATTAAAGATATTATGATTACCAACAAACAGCAAAACGGCAGAATGAACTCTCTTTAATATCAATATATTCAGTATTTAAGTAGGCTACTCAGCCCATTGATCCCAAACTGACCCTCTGGAAAGTATCCCACACACCTCCACAATCCCTGTAACCCTGCATTTTTCATGGCTAATTGATCTAGCCTGCATGTCTCTGGATACTACAATCCAACTAAACTGCTCACCTGTAGTCTATGGGAGGAAACCAAAGCGCCCGGAGGGAACCAACGCAGGCATGGGGAGAATGTGCAACGTCCACACAGACATTTGCCTGATGGTGGAATCAAACCCAGATCTCTGGTGCTGTGAGGCAGCAGTGCTAACCATTGAGCCACCATGACTCCCTAGAGAGTAGTGAATCTGAGGAGCTCATTGCCACAGAGGGCTGTAGAGGCCAAATCACTGAGTGTCTTTAAGACAGAGATAGATAAGCTCTTGATTAGTAAAGGAACATGGGAGACACAGAAGAATGGAATTGAAAAACACATCAGCTATGATCAGACAATGGAGCAAACTTGATGGGCCGAATGTCCTAATACTGCTCTATGTCTTATGGTCTTACCGTGTAAGGACAGTATATTGACACAGATAGAAGATTGGTAGGCTTACATGAGGCAGAGGTAAATGGGTATTTTTCAGGTTGGCAAAATGTAATGAGTGACATTTCACAACGTTTGATGCTGGGACCTCAAATGTTTACAATCTATATAAATGACTTAGACGATGAGACTGGAGATATATTTATCAAACCTACTGACAACAGAAAGATATAGGAAAGCAATTTGTGAAGAGGACATGATGATGTCAAGAAAATATGTTGATAGGTAAATGAGTAAAGATGTGGCAAATGGAGACCAATGTGGGAAAATATGAAGGTGTAGAGCTGGATGAACACAGCAGACCAAGCAGCATCAAAGGAGCAGGAAGGCTGATGTTTCAGGCCGAGACCACGAAACGTCAGCCTTCCTGCTCCTCTGATGCAGCTTGACCTGCTGTGTTCCTCTAGCTCTACACTTTGTTATCTCAGATTCTCCAGCATCTGTAGTTCCTACTATCTCTGGGAAATTATGAAACTGTCTATTTTGCCATGAAGAAGGAGCAGTTATCTGTTCAGTAAGAGATTGCAGAGTTCTGAGATGCATGAATCACAAAAGATTAGTATATAGGTACAACAAGTAATTAGGAAAGTTAATGGAATAATATCACAAGTGGACTTGAATGTAAAAATAGGGAAGTTATTCTTCAGTTATTGAGGGCACTAGGAAGATCACATATGGAGTACTTTGCATAGAGTTGGTCACCTCATTTAAGGAAGGATATAAATATATCGCAGGCAATTCAGAGAGGGTTTACCAAACTGATATCTGGAAAATGGCAGGTTGTCTTACGAGGAAAGACCAAGCTAGTCACTGCTAGAGTTTAGAAAATTAAGAAGTGACTTGATTGACACAAAAAACTTGACAGGAGTCTTAACAGGGGTCTTGACGTGGAGAGGATATTTGCTCCTATCAGCGAATCTATAACTCGGTGTCTCAGTCGCTGATCACCCTTTTAAAACAGAAGAGAGGTAATCTTTTCTCTCTCACAGGGTATGAAGATTTTTTCTAGAAAAGCAGGTAGAACTAGAAACCTTGAGCATTTTTAAGGCAGAGCTGGATAGATCCTTAATAAGCACCGTGATGAAAGATCCTCAGGAGCAGGCGAGAATGGGGATTTGATGTCGCTGCCAAATCAGCTCTAATACAATTGAATGTCAGAGCAGGGTCAAGTGGCTGAATGGCTTATTCCTGCTCATAAATGCATAAGTAGATTTTTTTTTACAAATTCTAACAAACTACAACTTAAAGGCAACTATTTGAGAATTTGTTCCTGTTGCCAACTCTTCACTGAAAGATGTTTTTTTAAATTCCATTTCTATTCATTGTTTTCCTATTGCTGAGTATCTTCTCCCTTTATGAAAACCAATCTTTGAAGTGGCACGTTATCAAATGCCTTCTGGAAATTTAAACATAATAAATCCACAGGTTCCCCTTTATCCACAACACAAGTTATTTCTTCAAAGAACTCCAGTAAATTAATTAACATGATTTCCCTTTGATGACACCATGATGGCTCTGCCTGATTACCATGCACTTATCCAAGTGCCCTACTCTCGTGCCTTTAATAACAGCATCTAACATGTTCCCTTGGACAGACGTTAATTTGGCTGGTCTGTAGCTTCTTGCTCTCTGGATGCTCCTCTCCACCCCCCCACCACCTGCCCTCCTTTTACAGTAGAAGAGTCATTTGATATTTTCCAATCTAAAAGAAACTATCCCTGATCTTAAAGCTTTGGAAAATTAAAACTAACATATTAACAATCTCACTAGCGCTTCTTTAAAGGTCCTAGGATGAAATGTTTGAATTATTATGTCATCCAGCAAATAAAGGGGGTTTGGAGCTGCTAGCCCAAGAGGAACTTGGTCTACTCCTCTACTGATTATAGCTGGTCTTTCCCTCCTGTTGATTCCCCAAAGCCTCCCAAAAGCCTATGTTCACCCTCCCCATCCTCAGGTTTGGATCTGTCATTTCCTTCCTCCTGACTGATTTTCTCTTTCCCAAAAACATAGCAGTTTGTAAAAAGCAAATAAAATGTTTTACTTTCACAGGGCTAATAAACCAGTGGATCTTAGTACTCATTTTGAAGAACAAGGAACCCCAGTTGTGATTTCAAAGTTTGTGATCTGTAAGTTGATGATTTAATTCATTCTTCTTCCTTAACTTGTGAACATTCTTTAAAACTCTTAAAAATCTGTTTTCAAAGTTATGAACTTTGACAGAATTCACTTACTATGTGCTACTCAAATTAAATATGTTTCAAATGGTTCCTTACTATAAAAAGTGACATTACAGCACTGCAATAAGTCTATTTTTGTTAAACAGTTGTGTTCAGGTATTACTTGAAAAATAGGAAAATAACGTTTATTTAGCAGTTCCTGATACTAAAAAAGAAGGCATTTTAAAGAAACGAAGTTTGAGTCTTATGACAAATTTTACTATCTGTTTTAAAAGTTAAATTTATTGGGAAACTGCAGTAAGCATCTTGAACCTCATGCTGATGTGATTAAATTTATGTGCTGATTCCTTAATTCTGCTGTTTTTTTTTATTCCTGTTACTGAATTAAACAGTTTCTGAACCTGAGGCATACATTTTGCTTGGGTTTGCTGTGAATGAAGACCCAAAAGCCAGAAAAGGCCTCATCTTAGACATAATGTACACTGGAATTGATGACTTTAACTGGATAGTGGAAAAGGTATGTCGGGGAAAATGAGGAGGGCAAGTAATTTTTCTAACAGCACCTGAATATGTTAAGAAACTTGTGGATGAAATCTAATTTTTTTTAAAAATGTGTATGAAATGAGAGTGTCACAAAATCAGAAATTATTACCAAACTCTAGCTGCCCTGAGAACTCTGTGGTGAGCCAACTTCCCAAACTTCTGAGAACATATTCAGTGTTGAGTCTTAGTATTCTCCATGCTCTTATGACACAGACCCATTTGCCTAAAAATTCCCTATGGTAACAGCATTACTGTCATCCTGCATATTGGTCAGGGAAGTCTTTCCCAATATTCTCAGGATCTGCTTCCCAACTAACACTTACATTATCCAGCAGAGATGCTAAGTAAGGGTTATTTAAGAAGAGGGCAGAACCAGCCCTTGTAGCTCTTGATTAGATCATTACCTAACACTTTATTTATATTTCTTTAGTTGCAATATCTTAAAGACTTCCTGCTTGGGGATTTTTTTTAACAGAAGTGGACAAAAACTAATTATCCAGCAGTCTTTGTCAGTCAGTCAAGGATTAGCTTCCTCTTCTCCTGCAACTTATATACTGCCACTTCCCCAACTGTGATATTTTCCCAGGCCACCATCTCTGGCACATTCCACCTCTACCAGACTTAGTGGCCTTGGAAAAGTGTTGTTTGATGTAGTTCATTACCACCAACCCTCCTTCGCTTTGGTCCTATTTGTGGTAGAGAATACAGTACGAAAGGATATCTACAGAAGAGACACTGTTCCTTGAATTCAAGAAGGTTTATTGCATGACAGTAAATATAATTAAATTTTGATCACACCTAATTATTAGGACCTTCGGAAACTACCACAGATATATCTATTCACCCCAAAAGCTCCAGTAGAATCTTTGTCTCTACCCACAAACTATGAGTGACATCATTGAAATGGATTGACCAAGGTAACATGAAAATTAATGCCTGGGGAACCATTACCTTATACAACACTTTCCCAAACCCTTGCGTACTCTACATTTCTTTAGAAGCCCTTCACCCTATTATAAAAAGATTAATCCAATACAGAAATTCATCATATATTTAGAGCAACCATTTTATCTTTTGTGTTTCAGGCTATTGGGTGGAAAGGAGAAGAATTCTGGAAAGATTTGGAAGATTATGGCTTGTGGCTGCCTCAGAGACCAGAAGGTGTTTAAACCTGACTTCGTGTACTAAAAGAACTGTGGCTCCAAATGAATTGAATTTTCTGATGCATAGAACTCTTACAGCCTTTGTACACTTTGAGGCAAATTTGAAAATTGGGAATAAGTACTAAACATCGTACTTCAATAAAAACAGCAACAAAGTATATTTTCAATATTTACAAACTAGCACAAAATATAAAAGTGGATAGCAAATGTTTCTGTAAGTATGTAAAAATGAAGACAGTAGTGAAAGTGAATCTGGTCCCTTAGAGGATAAGGCTGGGGCATCAATAATACAGAACGTAGAAATAGCAGAGACACTAAATCAATATTTTGCCTCAGTTTTCACGTGAAGGACACTGAAACCATCCCAGTAGTAACATGTACTGCAAAAGTTATAAAAAAGGATGTGCTGAAAATAGTCATTATTACAAGGGGAAAAGTAAAATCCTAGAATAGAATCATAGAATTCTTACAGTGCAAAAAGAGGCCTTCAGCCCATCAAGTCTGCACCAACCCTCTAACTAGTTCCACCCAACACAATCCCTTATCCAATCCCCATAACCCTACATTTACCTAATTCACATAGTCTGCATATCCCTGAACACTGCAGATGATTTTGAATGGCCAATCCACCGAAGCTGCACATTTTTGGACTGAGAAAAGTACTGGGATTAAAGGCATATCGGTCCCCAGGGCCTGATGTACATCCTAGACTCTTGAAGCAAGTGAAAGCAGAGATACTGAATACATTGATTACATTCCAAAATTCCCTGGATTCTGGAGAGGATACAGTGTATTAAAAATTTGTTACTACAACACCCTTCAAAAACATTCTCAAAAGGAGAGAGGCAGAAAATGGTGAACTATAGGCCAGTTAGTTAAACATTTGTCACTGGGAAATTGATGAAATCAACTATTAAGAAAACAGCAACTGGACATTTGGAAACTCAAAATGCAATTCGTATGAGTCAGCCTGGTTTGGTGAAGGATAAATTGTGTTTGCCAAATTTGTTAGAGTTCTTCAAAGATGTAATGAGCAAAGTAGATAAGGGCGTCATGTAAATATACTGTATCTGGAGCTCCAGCGGCATTTGAATAGGTGCCACACAGTAGTTCAATACAAAAGTAAGGTCACACAGATTTTGGAGTAATATATTAGCTTGGATAGAAGATTAGCTAAGCATTAGAAAGCAGACAGTCAGGTAAATAGGTGTTTTTCAGGTCAGCGAGCTGTAGCTCATGGGTTGTTATAGGTTTTGATCCTTGGGCTCCAACATTTTACAATTTATATCAGTGACTTAGATGCAGGGATAGAAAATATCATAGACAAATCTGCAGATAACACTAAAATATGTGGTTATCATTGAATCCTACAGTGTGAAAGAGGCCTGTCAGCCCTCCAAAGAGCATCCCATCTGGTCCCAGCCCCCTACCGTATCCCTGTAACCCCACATTTACCATGGCTACTCTACCCAGCCTGCACATCTCTGAACACTACAGGGCAATTTAACATAGCAAGTCCACCAAAACCTGCTCATCTTTGGACTGTGAGAGGAAACTGGAGCACCCGGAGGAAATCCACACAGACACGGGGAAAACATGCAAATTCCACACAGACCGTCACCAAGGCCAAAATTGAATCTGGGTCACTGGTGCTGTGAGACAGTCATGCTAACCATTGAGACACCATGCCATCAATGAAGAAATACAAAATGTACAAATGGATATGGATGGATTGGGTAAATGAGCCAAAATTTGGCAGTTGGAGTTTAACGTGGATAAATGTGAGATTATCCATTTTGGATGGAAAAATAAAAAGGCATCTTATTATCCAATTGGAGATAAGGTTCAAAATGCTTTTGTTCGGAAGGATCTGTGTGTACTCATGTGTGAGTAACAAAAAATGGTATGCAGGTACAGCAAATAATAAGGAGGGCAAATGGAGTTTTGGCATTTATAGCTAAAGTAGGCGACTGTTGTTGCAACTATTATTGAATTTTGGTGACCTTGCTTGAGAAAGGATCTATTTGAAGTTGGTTCAGAGAAAATTCACTGGATTAATTCCAGATGAAAGGCTTATATTATAAGAAAAGGTTAGGTCTATACTCGCTCAAGTTTAGAAGAATGAGAGGAGATCTAACTGACATATACAAGATGCTAAAGGGGATTGACAAAGTACACATACAGCAAATGTCTCCCTCTGTGGGGCAATCTCAAGCTAGAGGTTTTAGGCTAAGGGGTGGCAGAGCTAAAACAGAAATGAGGAAGAATTACTTCTCTCAAAGGTGTATGGTGACAAATTTTTAATTAGTAATGGATTGAAGAATTATGCAGAATGGCAGTAAAATGAAGTTGAGGCTGAGATGAGTTGACCCATGATCATATTAAATGGTGGAGCAGGGTCAAGTGACTGAATTTCCTACTCCTGCTCCTAGTTCTTATGTTCTTTATTGGATTGTCAAACTGCAAAGGTCACAAATGCTTATCGGGAAGCACTTGAGTGACTTTCACTCTTGTTTATTTAGTATTTGCATTTATCAAACTTCTGATCTTTTTCACATAAACTTGATGGAATCAAATAAACTACTGGAATTTTAGAAACTTCAACAAATTTAGAGAAGACTACAGGAATTAATAGAAAACTCAGTCTAACATAACAAGCATACAAAGTATACAAATAAGTTGCCACCCAGGTGGATAAGGTTGTTAAGAAAGCACATGGTGTTTTGGCTTTCATTAACAGGGGGATCGAGTTTAAGAGCAGTGAGGTTATGCTGCAGCTCTGCAAAACCCTGGTGAGACCACACTTGGAATATTGTGTCTAGTTCTGGTCACCCTATTATAGGAAAGATGTGGAGGCTTTGGAGAGGGTGCAAAGGAGGTTTACCAGGATGCTGCCTGGACTGGAGGGCTTGTCTTATGAGGAGAGGTTGACTGAGCTCGGATTTTTCTCTTTAGAGAGAAGGACGAAGAGAGGTGACCTGATTGAGGTGTACAAGGTAATGAGAGGCATGGATAGAGTCAATAGCCAGAGACTTTTCCCCAGGGCAGGATTGACTGCCACGAGGGGTCATAGTTTTAAGGTGTTAGGAAGAAGGTATAGACGAGACGTCAGAGGGAGGTTCTTCACCCAGAGAGCTGTGAGCGCATGGAATAGTTTACCAGTGGTAGTCGTGGAAGCGGAGTCATTAGTGACATTTAAGCGACTGCTGGACATGCACATGGACAGCAGTGAATTGAGGGGAATGTAGGTTAGGTTATTTTATTTTTGGATTAGGAATATTCCACGGCACAACATCGTGGGCTGAAGGACCTGTACTGTGCTGTACTTTTCTATGTTCTATGTTCTATTATCTAGGTGTCAGGCAGAATAAACCCTATAGTCTAGACACTGAAACCACCAATCTATTCTCTATCTGGCACTAACAAGTTTGACGTAAAAGCAGCAGAATGCGTAGGTGCATACGTATATGAAATAGATAGGGAGAGGATTTCAATTGTGAGCTATTGGCTGGTGGAGTCAGTCAGGGGCCAAACAGATAGAATTCTGATCACAGAGTGAGCGAATATCCATGCTGCTGAAGTAAGAGTTAAGAGTTAAGAGAAATCAGAGTTAGAGGGTGAAAGTAATTGACTTCGAAGGAGAAATTGGGACCTGATGATGACAAACAGAGATCTGATAGCTGGAAAGAGACAGAGAATTGAGGGACTGGGAATGGTGACTAAAGGCGTGGCAAGGGTGAGCTGTGAGAAGAGGGGTTCAGGGACCTGCCTGGATCAGATGGCTGTGGGGTCAGTGGTAAGATCAGAGGTGGAGTTTCTTCAGGCAGACATGCTGTATCCAGGATAATTCTTGATTTGTCATGTATTTCAGGGATGTAGCAACTGGTTTATTAATACTAAAGAAATCGGGCTGACTAGAGCTAAAGTTAAAAAGCAGAATGGCAATGAGGCTCGGAACTCCAATTTTAATCTGCCACACCAGCCAAGTTGACAGCTGTCCATATTTTGTCCTCACGTAGTGGGTGATTTGGAAGTGGGACTGGGTTGGAAATCAGATTTTTCACTTTCATTTCCATCAGACCAAACCCCTCTATTTTCTTTGCTGAAATCTCCCCCCGTGCTTCAAACCAAACTGATGAGGAAAAAAATCATTGCATGGTAAACCAACACATTACTAACAAACACAGAAATTACTGGCAAAACCCAGCAGGACTGGCAGCACCTGTGGGGAGAAAGCAGAGTTAAAGTTTCAAGTCTGGTGCTTCTTCAGCATAACTGATAGCAGCTAGGAAATGTGGTATTTATACTGCACGTGAGATTGGGGAGTGTCAATGCGGGTGATGGGGGAGGTGGCAGAGGGGAACAGATAAGCGAGATGGAGATATTGAGAGACAAAGGGATATGAAAGGATGAAATTGCTTTTCAGAGATTGGTAGTGAGTCTCCTTCTTGAATTACTGGCATAAATAGGAACAATTTTGTACAGCGTCACAGGCTTTGGAAGCAGTGATCGTAAAGGTCCAATGTATAATTTCGTCAGGATAGAGAGTGTGGATGATTTTTGTTGTTCATCTTCTTGAGTGCAGTTCCAGCTGCAGTTGCCTGGGTGAGTTGAGAGTATGGTATCACATTCCTGATTTGAATGTTACAGATGGTGGACAGGTGTTGGAGAAGTAGGAGGTACCTTTCTCGCTATTTAATTCCAATTCTTGGTCAGACCTGGCCTAGCATCCACAGTTTTTACATATTGGTACTGTTAGGTTTCTGGTCAAAGTTAACTCTTAGCAAGTTGATAAAATGGTATTCAACAATGGTAGTGCATTGCTGAAAAAGATGCATTTTGTCATACCTTTCTGTCTTGCACTCATCAGGGCAGTTGAAAAACTTCCAATTCAAGAGGAAAACTAACAATCATACTGTACATTAGTAGAGGGCATTGCCATGAAGAATGTAACAATTAATGATAGAAACTGAAAGAAAACAGAAGTTGCTGGAAAAACTCAGCAAGTCTGGCAGCATCTGTGAAGAAAATCGGAATAAACGTTTCGTGCCTGGTGACCCTTCCTCAGAACTGATGGCGGCTAGGAAAGTGTTGGTTTATATGCAGAAGGTACGGTGGGGGAGGGGTGAGGAGTAAATGATAGGTGGGGATAGGTCCCAAACTGAGAGAAGAACAGTTGGACAGACAAAGGAGTTGTGTGGCTAGGATCTGGCGAGGAGGGTGAATAACTGTTAACGGAGACTGCTAGTAGCTAACAATAGATAGTGTGTAA
This sequence comes from Stegostoma tigrinum, assembly GCF_030684315.1. NCBI lineage: Eukaryota > Metazoa > Chordata > Chondrichthyes > Orectolobiformes > Stegostomatidae > Stegostoma > Stegostoma tigrinum. The sequence continues at coordinate 112,691,501 of NC_081356.1, forward strand.
TGACAGGTTTTGCGATAACAAGGCCTGGGTGTGAGGTAGGGGGCTAGGACATGGGACAGTTCAGGCCCTAAAATTATTGAACTCATTATTGAACCCAGAGGGGTATACGGTCCCCAAGTGGAAAATGAGGTGTTGTTCTTCCATCTTGCACTGAGCTTAACTGGGACACTGCAGCAAACCTGAGAGAGAGATGTTGGCCATAGAACAGGGTGGTGTGTTAAAGTGACAGACAACTGGAAGTTCAGGGTCTTTTATACCAGGAGAACATCGATGTTCTGACAAGCAGTCACCCAAACTATAGTTTATTTCCCCAATGTAGAGGAGGCCATGTTGTGAGCAGTGAATTCAGTAAACTAGATTATGTGATGTTCAGGTAAAGTGCTACCTCACCTGGAAGGTATGTTTGGACCCTTGGATACTGGGGAGAGAGGAAGTAAATGGGCAGGTGTTACGCCTTCTGTGGTGGCAGGAGGAGGTGTTGTGGGGCTGTCAGGGTGTGTTGGCAGTGAAGGAAGCGTGGATCAGTGTGTCCTGGTTGGAACAGTCCCCGTAGAAGGTGGACAAGGGAAATAAGTGCCTGGTGGTGGCGTCTTGTTGGAGGTGATATAAATGGCAGCTGATGATCTGCTGGATGTGGATGCTGGTGCGATGGTAGTTAATGACAAGGGGAACCCTATCGCTGCTGCAGGAGGGAAGAGAAAGGGTGAGGGCGAAAGTGCAAGAGATGGGTCAGACCCGGAAGAGGTCGCAGTTGATAACAATTGCTAGGAAAAAAAGTCTCTTTGAACATCAACATTTACAAATTTTACACATTTTTTTTAAAAAAAAGCTTTTCTGCTATGACCAAAGTGAATAACTTCTCATCTATACTCCTGACAACTTGTTGCCCATTCACTTAAGCTTCTATATCTATTTGCATCCTCTTTGCCCTCCGAGTTTCATATCATCAGAGATCCTGGATACATTACTCTCTGTCTCTTCATCTACATCATAAATATAGATTGTAAATAACTGCGTCCTCAGCAATTATCATTCCAGTACTTCACTGGTCACAGTGCCCCAGTTTGAAATAGTTCAATACATCCCTGCTTTCTGCTTCCTGTCCATTATCCAATTCTCTGTCATGTTAACATATCGTCCCTCATTCCATTCCTGTATAACTAACTTCTCCATGGCTGATATTCCAGTATCAAAATCCTGGCCCCATTATTGATCCATAATTGGATTTGGTCAGGCTTCTGATTGGTCAGAACTAACCCCATTATTATCAACCCTCACAAAGATGTCCACCTTGGTAACTGAATGATTGCCATGGTAACCAAGGAATTGATTCATGTTCCTGCCAATTGGAGCATTGAGGTTTCTGCACAGAGGGCAGCCTCTGAATCCTGAATGGTAAAAAAAATGGTAAGTCTCATCACTGGCAGAGCAGTAGAGTGCAGCTGATGTGCAGATCAGAAGCCTCAGATGAAGAACAGTAACAGTAGAAGTACTCAGACTAGGCAATGTGTACTTATAGTTAATCTTTTAGGCATGGAGGTTATAAGTAATGGGGAATGGAAGCTGTCAATACGAGAGCCATATTTTTGTCTATTGGACCATAAGATATTGGAGCAGAATTAAGCTATTTAGCCCATTTGTCTTCTCCAACATTTGATAATTTTGCTGTATAGAAACATGAAAAGTACAAATTTGTCTTAGAATAGCAATGTTATGAGTATTTACTGAAAGCAAGTACATTTTTATTGCTCTGTGAAATTATTTAAGATCTTTCAGCGTACTGATTGATATTCAACTAAACAGAATTTAGAGCTGTGAGGAAAATGCAAGGAGGCTTTGAGGTGATTTTGATGTGTGTGAACAAATATGTGACAAATGGAGTACGACATGGCTAAATGTGGAGTTAGACATTTTGGTGTGAAAAACAGAAATGAAGAGCATTATTTATATGGTGGTGCATAGGAAGTGTGAATCTGGGCGTCCTTAAACATTAATCAATGAAGTCAGGAGTCATACGACACCAGGTTATATTCCAACAGGTTTATTTGGAATCACCAGCTTTCAGAGTGCTGCTCTTTCATCAGGTCAATGAAAGCAGACAGGCAGATGTAGCAAGCAATTAGGAATGCAAATGTCATTTTGGTTTTCATTGCAAGATGATTTGAGTTTAGAAATACGGTTTAGAAAAACAAAATAACTGCAGTTATACAGGGCTTTGATGAGACCACAGGTGGAGGTTTGCACACAGTTTTGTTCTCCCCACCTATGAAAGGGTACACGTGCCATAGATGGGATGCAGTGGAACTTCACCAGGCTGATACAGGGGATGACAGGCCTCTGCTATGAAAACAGAGTGTTTCGGCTGTGTTTGTATTCACTAGAATTTAGAAGAATGAAAGATTGAAATCTATAAAATTCTAATAAGCCAGGACAGACTCGATGTAGGGAGGATATTTCCCCAGTTTGAGGAATCTGGAACTAAGGATCATAGTTCAGAATGCAGGGTAGACCATTTAGGACTGAGATTAAAAAAAAAATCACTCAAAAGGCAGTGACCCTGTGGAATTTTATATCACTGAAGGCTGAGGAAGTGAAATCTCTGAATATATTCAAGAAAGAAATATCCTCTTCTTATTCATTCACAAGATGAGGGCATCACTGGTTAGGCAGCATTTATTGCCCATCCCTAAATGCCCAGAGAGCAGTTAAGAGTCAACCACATTGCTGTGGGTCTGGAGTCACATGTAGGCCAGACCAGTTAAAGATGGCAGTTTCCTTCCCTAAAGGACATTAATGAACCAGATGGGTTTTTCCAACAATCAGCAATGGATTCACAGTCATCATTAGACCCTCAATTCTGGCTCATTATTGAATTCAAATTCCACCATCTGCCATGGCAGGATTTAAACCCAGGTCCCCAGAATATTATCTGGGTCTCTGGATTAACAGTCCAGCCATAATACCACTAGGCCATCGCCTCCGAATATTAAAGAGGTTTGGCAATAAAGTGGGAATAGGACATTAACACAGAGGTCCAACCATGACCTTAGTAAATGGAGAGCAGACTCAAAGGGCTGAATTCTGTGCTCCTGCTGCTAGATTCTGAGTTTTGATGTTTCTATTTGTAATAAATTATAATCCTCATTAAGTACAGAAACCTGATTCATGTTTTCTGTCAACCTAGATCCAAGCTGACAGGTAAATTAGGGAATTTTGCATCATTTTCTAAAACCTTTAACTATTGTGACACCCTGGGAATTGATTCCAGTACAGCATCCTTCTACTGCGTCACTCTCAACCTGCTACACTCCAGTTAAAAAAAGTTCCAGCCTTTCTTTACAACTCAAACTTTCCATTCCCAGCAACATCCTGGTAAACCTCTTCTGAACCTTCTCCAGCTTGATAATATCCTTCCTGTAATTGGGTGACCAGAACTGGACACAGTGTTCCAGAACAGACTTCACAAATATCATCTACAACCTCAACAGGATTTCCCAACTCCTATACTCAAAAACTCCTAGACTCAAGAACTCCCATATTTAAGGGATTGAGCATTAACCACCCTGTCTATACATGACGCAAAAGTCAAAGAATTATATACCTGCCCCCCAGGTCCCTCTGTCCTACAACTCTACCCAAGGCCCTACCATTAATTATATAAGCCCTGCACTTGCTTGCAAAATGCAATGCCTTGCATGAATTCAGATTGAACTCCATCTGTCATTTTGCAGCCCATTGGTCCATTTGATCAAATCCCTTTCAAATTTTATAAAACCTTCTTCACTTGTCTACTATGCCACCAATTTTGGTGCCGTCTGCAAACTTATTAACCATGCCATCTATGTTCTCATCCAAATCAATTCTATAAATTTGAATTCATGTGTCAGGCCAACTAGGGTTCGTAATTTCCCATCACTGGCCTCCCCTACTACGTTCACTATCAAAGTTTGTCTCCATTCTTCCATTACTGACTCTTGCCACATTGCAGCCAGCCAAGTAGCACCTCACCCCATTGACTGATCATTGTGCCAGCAACTGAAAAAAAATGAAATTTCTGTATCAACATATGCCCTTCCAGTAGTTGTGGGATCACTGGATAAAGACCCATGATTGAATTATCCTCTCCCCTACCACACTAACTAGATATTAAACTTTACATTACTTTGTGCTTGAGCCTGAGACTTAGGAAGTTAGTGTTGACTGTCTCGATGTTAGTGCATAATTTTGAAGATGAGTCTTATCCTTGCCTGGCATTCTCTCACACATATCCTGGAAGAGAAAGCTGGATAAGCATCAAAGTCAGGTTAAATTGAGCTAATTCATGGTGCCACTTTTTCTCCTGTCTCCCCACCTGGGAACATATCGACTACTGTAGATCCCAGAGAGGGATGTTAGCCAATTGCAGGCGAATGGGACTACTTCAGTTTAGGAAACCTGGTAGGCCTGGGCAAGTTGACCCAAAGAGCCTGTTTCCATGCCTTATGTCTCTATGTCTCAGATGCCTTTCAAAGACAATCACGTGGCTTCACAGTCATCATTAGATTTTTAATTCCGGATGTTTTAAAATTTCAAATTCCACCATCAGCTCTGGTGGAATTTGAATCCTCATTTCAAGAATATTCTACAGATCTCTGGATTACTAATCCAGCTGGCTGTGCATGTTTTGGAGTCCCTGGTGACCGAAACCCAGAGTGTGGAGATTAGGCTAAATCAGCATTGTTGTATTCTTAGTGCATTTGTTTTGCATCAACAGAGTATGTCTTTAGAATGCTGAGGATCCCTTCTACAGTTAGAATTACATTTGAATTGATTTGCCCAAAAGTGTCAAGAAATTACCCATCACTGTCTCCTTGTTAGAGTCATAGAGTCATAGAATTGTACAGCACAGAAGCAGACTCATTGGTCCAACTCTTCCATGCCAACCAGTTATCCTAAATTAATCTAGTCCTATTTGCCAGCATTTGGTCCATATCCCTTTAAAGCCTTCTTATTCACATACCCAACTAAATGCCATTTAAATGATGCAATTGTACCAGCCTCCACCACTTCTTCTGGCAGCTCATTCCATACTAGCACCATCCTTTGTGTGAAAAAGTTGCCCCTTCGGTCTCTTTTACATCTTCTCTTTTAAACCGTCTCACCTTAAACCTATGTCCTCTAGTTTTGGGCTCGTCTACCCTTGGGCAAACACCTTGGCTACTTACCCTATCCATGCCCGTCATGATTTTGTAAACTTCTATAACACCATCCCTCAGCTTCCAATGCTCTAGGGAAAATTGTCCCAGCCTATTCAGCCTCTCCCTGTAGCTCAAGCCCTCCGAACCTGGCAACAATCATGCGAATCTTTTCTGAATTCTTTCAAGTTTCACAATTGTTACTCAAGAAAGTAAGAGGTTGGGGTTGTAATGTTTTTGTTGCCCTTCTACTCACAGATAGTTGCACTAAGTTGCAAAGAAGACCATAGTATCTTTAAGTGTGCATTGCTTCTAGTCTGAGAGATGGACATGACACCTTCTTACAGAGAAGTCACAAAAACCAATTGATGTGAGTAACTGAAGAGAGGCCTCATGATCAGAAAGGACATAGTAAAGTATGAGCCCCAGACGGTTGGAGGAGAGGGAAGAGAAACTGGTTCTAATATGTAGGGGACTCTACAGGCACAAGTTATCACTCATAACCTTTCAGAAAATTAGTTTTGGATGACACTTGGGTTGAGCTTTGAGATTGTCACAGATATCTTTCACATGGCACAGGAATAGGAATCAGTCATTTGACCCTTAAGCTCATTCAACTTCTATGCCTCAGACTCTTTCTTGAGCACAAGATTTCCCAGTCAGTACTACAAAATTGCATAAAGGATGTGATTAATGCCTTGCTTGCTAATGTTGTGGTGGATATTAGCTTCCCTTTGGATTTTGCAGCTCAAACATAGAGCACTATGGGATCTGCCCATTGGCCATGCTCCCCGCAGATGAAGGGTTGTTGCTGTAAAGGTCCTAACCTAGAGTATGGACACCTTCAACACAAAGAGTCATTTCACCTAGTCAATGCCTAAATGACCACATTAATATCTTCCTTCATGTCTATGAAGACTCCTGGGCTACTCCTCTGTACTAAGTCATTCATAATTCCTCATATGACTGAAAGCTGACAATTGGTGAGCAAGAATGTTTTGACTTTTTTGTGCAAATCTAATGTTGCTTGTAGTAAGCATTAGATACCATTTAACTGAAATCTACACATTAAAATTGAAAATTCCTAACTCAGACTTAAACAAGGTGTTCACTGGAAGAACGTTTAGATTTCATTAAATTCATAATTACTGAGATATTGCAGATGTCTGCGCCAATATACAGTGAAACATGGACAACATTCAGTCTTTAGTTGGTAGGACTCATGCAAAACATGTCAGGAAATGTCTCATTTGTCACAATACTTTAGGACCTCATCTGAGAATTTGGTTTCAAAACATATTGGTCAAGGGAAAGGCAAAGTCAAGAACTATCTTAAAGCTCAGGTATCTGTAGAATTCGACTATATGTTAACACCGGATACAACAATACATGCTAATCCGATAGATCCCAATTTCAGGGCTTATTGTTGCATCGTTAAGAAACAGTTATCTACATTGTAATGATCTTCCATCTTCAATTTACCTGACTCATCCGCCTGCACTTGGCTACTCAGACCTGTGACGAGAAACTCTTTGATCTCATCATAAGGTTGCTCAGGTATCCTAAAGTCCTCATGTAAAAACTAACATCTCCAACAAGGAGAATGTAACCAACCCCCTTGACATTCACTGGTGTTTAATTCAAAGAATGCCCATTATCAACATTCTCTGGTTACCATTTACCAGTAACTGAACTGGATTAGTCATATTAATGCTGTGGCAACAAGAGCAGGTCAGAAGGAATTCTGAAGGGAGGTGATAGTGACTGCTGTTGACATCAAAAGTGGCATTGGAGAATGAGATTAAGAAGTCCGAACAAAATTAGATTCAATGGGATCAAAGAATTCCTCAGGGTATTGTCCTATACCCAACAATTTTTGGTGACTTCATCAATGATCTTCCCTTCATGAGGTCAAGAGTGAGAAAGTTCGCTGATGATTGCACAATATTCAGCACCATTTGTGACTCCTCAGATACTGACAGAGTCTGTGTTCACGTGCAGTAAGATATTGAAATATTCTGGCCTGGGCTAATCATGAGCAAGGAACAGCCACATTCCACAAATGCCAGGCAATGATCATCTCAAGCAAGAGGGAATCTAACCATCACTCCCTGATGATCAGCAAAACTACCTTCATTCAATTCCCAATATCATCATCCAGGAGTTACCATTAACCAGATACTGAACTTATCAAGCATTGCAAATACCACGGGTACAAGAGCAGGTCAAAGACAATGGCTTTTGCAGTAACACACCTCCTAACTCTCTGCTGCCTGCCCAACATCTACAGAGCACAAATAGAATAGAATGGCCTTTACTGTCACATGCATACAAATGAGTGCAGTGAAAAGTTTGAAATGTCACATTTTGGCACCATCTTAGGTACAGATACTTTTTAGTGTTGTTACAGAATTGAAATAGCAAAAAGAAAACTAGGATGGAAATACGGAGTTTAAGACTCCATAGTAATAATAAAAAAAACATTTTTAAAGTATTCAGGTTATAGTCCTTTTTCATCGAGTCTGCGCCCTCCAGGCTTCAGAACACGAGGCCTTGCTGCCTTCATGCGCTTGTCTCTGCCCCAGACTCCACTCCAGGGCTCATTCCCCTGCCAGCCTGGACTTGTTCTGCTCCCACTCCAGGCTCCAGCCATGACTTGGTCCCCGGACTCAGCCCACACTTGCTCTGCTCCCACTCTGGGCTCCAGCTGGGACACACCTCGAAGGTCAGCTTGGGCTTGGTCTGCTCTCACTCTGGGACTCTCTTCCCACCAAGTCAAGAGTGTGTTTCAGCATTCTCCATTTTCATAAATGAGTGCAGTTTCAAATACAATCAAGGAGCTCGACACCATCCAGGACAAAGTAACCTGTGTAATCAGTGCCGTATCCATTACCTTCTGTGTTTTTTTTAAGATTAGATTCTCTACAGTGTGGAAACAGGCCCTTCGGCCCAACAAGTCCACACTGCCCCTGAAGCATCCCACCCAGATCCATCCCCCTGTAACCCACACACCCCTGTACACTATGGGCAATTTAGCATGGCCAATCCACCTAGCCTGCACATCTTTGGACTGTGGGAGGAAACCGGAGCACCTGGAGGAAACCCACGCAGACACGGGGAGAACGTGCAAACTCCTCACAGACAGTTGCCTGAGGCTGGAATCGAACCCAGATCCCTGGTGCTGAGAGGCTGCAGTGCTAACCACTGAGCCACCGTGCCGCCCACTCCCTTCGCTACACAAACACATCTACAAGATACACTGCTATAACGTACCCGTCAAATCCATGATCACTACCATCTTAAAGGTCAAAGGTTGCAAATGCACAATAACATTACCATGTGCAAGTTCTCCTCCAAGCCATACACCCTGCTTTCTTGGAAACGTATCATAACTTATTCAGCGTTGCCGGATTAAATTCCTGGAACTCCTCCCATCAGCACTGTGAATTTACCAATAATGGATGGACTGTCGCCGTTTGAAAATGCAACCCACCACTCTCTTCTTGAGGACAATTAGGGATGGACACAATTGCAGACTTTGCCATTGACACCCAGATCCCCTCAAAGTATAAAAACAAATTAGTGAGTGACAATGGATGCTCACACTCATTAACAAGTAAAACAAAGAAGTGTGCAACATGAAAAGGAAATTTGATTCATTATTCAGATATATGGGTTATTTTATTTCAAACAATGTATTTCAGCTGCCGTTTAATACTGAAGATTTACTGTTTCGAATAAAGGGAGGAATTCAGTTGGAAGGAGTCATCAACAAAGCAGATGGTGAGTAAATTGCTTTAAGCCTTAATATTTATGTTAATCTATTTTACATTGTCAGTAAAGATTTTTTAATCATTGAATATATTAGTATGTCTTGAGCAACAAGATTTTCAGTGCTAAAATCTTTTAAGTGAAGCTCATCACTTTTTACTGTCATCCTGATTTTGTCCTGTTGAAATTCCCACACTTCTGTTGAAACTCATTCCCTAGGGAATAGTTATTTTTCAATGCATTTAGTTCACATATTGTGATTTAAGAAAAGTTCTTTGTGAAATGTCATTTGCAACTTTTGCACCACAGTTGGACAGGCTGGTTAGGAAATGGTTTAGTACACTTGCCTTCATTACTCAGACCTTTGAGTATAGGAGTTGGGACACTGTTAAGGTTGTATAGGATGTTGGTAAGGCCTCTGCTGGAGCACTGTGTGCAGTTCTGGTCACCCTGTTCTAGAGAGGATATTATTAAACTGGAGAGGGTTCAGAAAAGGCTTACCAGGGTGTTGCTAGGAATGGAGAGTTTGATACACAAAAACAGACTGGAAAGACTGAGAGATTTTTAACTGGACCATAGGGGGTTGAGAGGTGACCTTATAGAAATTTTCTAAAATCATGACGGATGTAGATAAGGTGAGTGACAGGGGCCATTTTCCCAGGGCGGTGAAGTTCAAAACTAGGCGGCTTATTTTAAAGTGAGAGGAGAAAGATTTAAAAAGGACACGAGGGACAACTTTTATACACAGGGAGTGGTTCATGTTGGAAATGAACTGCCAAAGAAAATGATGGATGTAGATAGAGCTACAATCTTGGGCAGACATTTGGATAAGTTCATAAAAACTAAAGATTTGGAGGGATATGAGCCAGGCGCAATCTGGTGGGGCTAGTTTAGTTTGGGAACATGACCAGTATGGACTGGTTGGACCGAGTGGTCTGCTTCTATGCTGCATGACTATATGACTCTATGACTATAACATATTTCTTTACCAGTTGAGTGACTTCCCCGAAATCTTACTGCCCAACAATGATAATATGAAGTTTCTGCTTCTGTTTCTTGGTTGCTTCTAATCACGCGCTTGTCTTACTCACGTCATTAACAATACTGTAGATCAATGCCGGCAGAGACTGGCCAATTACCGATTCAGAAGAGAAAAACAATAGTTCAAAGACATAAATATTAATATTGTCCAGTAAATTCACCCAGACTTCCCACCAACGGCATATTAAACTGCTTTAGCAGAAAACGTAAAAAATACGCAACACACGAAATAGCATCTCTGGAGACAGTGGTTCTCAATGCAGTTGAGAACCCATCTTAGAACCCTTTTAGCACTTTTGACTTTGGCTATTGAGGACTCCTGGACTGAAAATGGTACAATAAGCATAAAATCTTTAAAATATTACATTGGTAGCTGAATTAATCATCAAATTAGTTGACTCTTTTTATTTAGGGCATTAATTCAAATAAATAAGCAGGTATATGTATGGGGAACAAGTAATCAGTCTTTTGGAGTTTATTGACATATGATTTGGAGTAAAACTCTGTGTCGAAAAGTTATATGCTTGGACACTAGCTAACCAGTCTTCAATTTCTGATGTTTGACGGTGACAGTGAAGGAAGGTTACAGATATACAAACATATGAATCAGGAACAGGAGTCAGCCATTCTCCATTCTTCTCCACCATTCAATAAGATTATGGCTTATCTATTGTGACGGCAAATCCACATTCCTACCTACCCAGATTACCACTCAACCCGTTGTTCAACAAGCACCCATCCACTGTTGTCTTAAAATATTAAAGGACTCTGTTTCCACCACCTTCTGAAGGAGAGATTTGAAAAGACACAACCCTGTAATGGATTGCAAGTTAAAGACTATGCATTATTCTAACCAAAGAGTAATTTGGAGAAAACATCAGCAAGATGGTTGAATAAAAATATAAAATGTTGGGTTATGTCACACATCACTATTTTCTGAATGTAAAGCTTCTGGCCAATGGAATTATGAAGTAACCAAAAGAACCCACATGCTCCTTTATCAAAGAGGAAATAGGATATGGTCTTGGCTGCTTCACTACTATACAAAAGCAGCATAAAGAGCAACTTTTTTTGCAGAATTGGAGACTGATGCCTTGGACACAGATGAATGGCTGGGCAATTGATCAACTTTCATGGATAAAATTTACCAAGATATGATTTACTAACTGCTTGTGAGGTGTGGTCATATTTTAACAAATTCAGAAAGAGTGAAGATAGTTCCATAGAAGAGCTGAGGCATGACTTAGTTAAAATATGCACAATAATGAGGGGCTTGATAAAGTGGACAGAGAAGATCTGTTTTGTCTAGCAGGGGGGTCAGTTATCAGGCAACATAGACTCAAGGTGATTGGAAGGTATATGAAGAAAAACATTTTCATCCAGGTGGTGGTGAATGTCTGGAATTCATTGACCAGTTTGGTGGGTGAAGTTGAAAAACTCAATTCATTTAAAACAAAACCTCAATCTAGAGGTATAACCTGAAAGGTTACTGATGTTATGAAGTTAGATTAGAATGGTCGGCTACTTTTTTCAGCTGCACGAACAAAGTGCAGTCACTGGTACCTTTCAGTGCTATTAGCTAATGTATGATTCCACAATCTTGGTACAATACAGAATTCATAAGATTATATACAAGAATGCAGAACTTCTTTTTCTAATTTTGTCCCCAGTTTGTGCTGGAATTTAAATTATTAGGCTGCCAATGTGTCAAGTTTAGTGAAACCTAGTTTGGATGGAAGTTAAATTTACAGATAAACACACTGCTGGAGCAAATGTTGAAAGCCCACAAAAAACCTTGGAAAATATTCCTTTACAGCAGTGTTCATTGCTTAAGTGTGGCAATCAGCCAAACAACACAAAATTAAGGATAAAATACAGTCTCGTCAGACCATTTAGAAACAGTTTGAAGGCAACATTATGAAAACAGAATTCTAGCCAAGATAGAAATAATTTTAACAATTTTGAGAAGCAAAGAAAATTTTGGTCTGACAATGACAGAATGAATAACAGAATTGTCCTTACTGTTTCAAATTAAAGTGCCAAATGCCATGAACCTTCCAAAAAATATAACAGAGTATTTGAAACTAAATAGTCAACAGAAGATTCAGAGAAATAAAATGAAGATATGGATCAAAGAAAGGTTGTAGTACTGATCACAGTAGATGTTAGCTGGATGATGACTGTGATTGTGGCAGAATGTTTCAATTGTACAGCATTAGACAGTCCGTGCACATCTACAGGGTGTGCAATAAGTTGGCTAAAATAATGCCTGGGCTGAGTACATAGGACATTACAGCACAGTACAGGCCCTTCGGCCCTCGAGGTTGTGCCGACCTGTCATACCGAACTCAAGCCCATCTAACCTACACTATTCCATGTACGTCCATATGCTTGTCCAATGATGACTTAAATGTGCCTAAAGTTGACGAATCCATTCCCTTACTACTCTCTGAGTAAAGAAACTACCTCTGACATCTGTCCTATATCTTTCACCCCTCAATTTAAAGCTATGCCCCCTCATGCTCACCGTCACCATCCTAGGAAAAAGGGTCTCCCTGTCCACCCTATCTAACCCTCTGATTATTTTATATGTTTCAATTAAGTCACCTCTCAACCTTCTTCTCTCTAATGAAAACAGCCTCAAGTCCCTCAGCCTTTCCTCGTAAGACCTTCCCTCCATACCAGGCAACATCCTCGTAAATCTCCTCTGCACCCATTCCAAAGCTTCCACATCCTTCTTGTAATGCGGTGACCAGAACTGTACACAATACTCCAAGTGCGGCCACACCAGAGTTTTGTACAGCTTCACCATAACCTCTTGGTTCCAGAACTCGATCCCTCTACTAATAAAAGCTAAAACACTGTATTCCTTCTTAACAGCCCTGTCAACCTGGGTGGCAACTTTCAAGGATCTGTGTACATGGACACCGAGATCTCTCTGCTCATCTATACTGCTAAGAATCTTACCATTAGCCCAGTACTTTGCCTTCCGGTTACTCCTACCAAAGTGCATCACCTCACACTTTTCTGCATTAAACTCCATTTGCTACCTCTCAGCCCAGCTCTGCAGCTTATCTATGTCTCTCTGTAACCTACAGCATCCTTCGTCACTATCCACAACTCCACCGACCTTAGTGTCATCTGCAAATTAACTAACCCATCCTTCTACACCCTCATCCAGGTCATTTATAAAAATGACAAACAGCAGTGGACCCAACACCGACCCTTGCGGTACACCACTAGTAACTGATCTCCAGGATGAACATTTCCCATCAATTACCACCCTCTGTCTTCTTTCAGCAAGCCAATTTCTGATCCAAACTGCTATATCTCCCACAATTCCATTCCTCCGCATTTTGTACAATAGCCTACTGTGGGGAACCTTATCGAACGCCTTGCTGAAATCCACATACACCACATCAACCGGTTTACTCTCATCTACCTGTTTGGTCACCTTCTCAAAGAAAAGATTAACAAAATTAAAGGTTGCTTTCATTTCCCTAGTTTCAATTTTATTTTATTAATTCACAAAGTGTAGGTGTCTTTACCCAGGCCAGCATTCATTGCCCATCCCTAATTGGCCAGAGGGTAATTAAGAATCAACCACATGGCTGTGGGTCTGGAGTCACATCTAAGACAGACCAGGAAAGGACGACACACTCTGAAATAATTAAAAAGATTGGCCATTCTTTGTAAAATAGCTTGAATCAATTACAAAAACAGAAGTTGCTGGAAAAGCTCAGCAGGTCTGGCATCACCTATGAAGAAAAAAAATCAGAGTTAATATTTCAGGTCTGGTGACCCTTCCTCAGAACTGCTATGCCAGTAACTTCTTTTTGTTCCTGATTTACAGCATCCACAGTTCTTTCAGTTTTTCGCTGGAATCAATCCTTAGCACTAATCATTACTCATATCACATTGAAATATCGTTATTGCGAATAAATAGGCCATTGATTTTAAAAAGTGCAGATGAAACTGTGAATGAAAAGAAAACAAAGCTACTGCATTTGGAAAATCCGTAAATTTGCAATTTACACAGTCTGGACACAATTGTATTCCTTGAATTGAACATTACCCATTCACTTAAAGAAACTAAATAAAGGTATTGAAATCAGGTAGCAGAAATTTCGAAGACAGAAAGTTAAGTCAAAACAGTGTTGGTGATTTACCCAACCACCTTCCAAAACATCAAGTGTCTCAATGAAGGATGCAGAAATAATGGATGAAAAGTACAATTAGCTTATAGAAGAGATGTGATGGAAGTGAAATTTACAAGAAATACCAAAAGACACCAGCATTGTTTAGAGTGAATCTCCCTTTACTGAGGGATTTTAATGAGGAATAGATTTAAACTCCTGTGCTCAATGCACTGACCAATAAAGGCAAGCATGGCAAATGCCTTTTTCACCACCCTGTCAACCTGCGACCCACCCTCAAGGAAAAATGCACCTGCACCCCTATGTCTCTGTGTTTGACAATACTCCCCAGGGTCCTATAATTAAAAGTACAAGTCCTGCCCTGGTGTCACCTGCCAAAATACAACATCTCACATTTATCTAATTGAGACTACATCTGCCATTCCTCGACTCACTGGCCCAGTTGATCAAGATCACGTTTTACTCTTAGATAACCTTCTTCACTATCCACTATATTCCAATTTTGGTTTCATACACAAACTTATTAACCATGCCTCCTGCATTCCTATCCAAATCATTTTTATAAATGACAAACAACAGTGGACCCAGCACCAATCCTTGTGGAACACCGCTGGTCATAGGCCTCCAGCCTGAACAACAACCCTCCACCAACATCCTCTGTCTCCTAACATCTAGACATTTTGTATTCAGTTGGATACCTCTCCCTGATCCTCTATGATCTATCCTCAATAATCAGTCTACAATGCAAAACCTTGTCAAAGGCCTCACTAAAGTCCATGTTGACAATGTCTATCACTCTACTTTCATCTATCTCCTTGGTCGCCTCTTCAAAAAACCCAATCAAATTAGTAAGACACAATTTCCCAAGCACAAAACCATCCCTAATCAGTCCTTGACTTACGTGTAGATCCTGTCTCTCACAATCCACCCAACAACTTACCCCCATCTGACGTGGGTTAATCCACCTTGGGGATTTACCTACTTTTATGTGTTTTAAGACCTTCCACACCAGTGCTTCTGTAATGTTGACTCTTTTCAAGACATTACTATTTATTTGCCCGAGTTTCCTAACTTCCATGCCTTTCTCCACAGTAAACACTGACGCAAAATATTAATTTACAATCTCACTCATTTCCTGTGATTCCACACATACATGGCCTAATTGATTTTTAAGGGAATCTATTTTCTCCCTAGTTACTCTCTCACCCTTGTTGAAACTCTTTGGATGCTCCCTGACTCAATCAGCCAAAGCTAAGTTGTATCCCGTTTTTGCCTTCCTGATTTACCTCTTAAGTGTACTCCTATACCCTCCATATTGTCCAAGGGATTCACTTGATCCCAACTGTACCTAGTTTATGCTTCCTTTTTTTTTAAACCAGAGCCTCAATATCTCTAGTCATCAAGTCTTCTCTACTCCTGTCAGTCCTTCAAACTAACATGAACATGATGTTCCTAAACTCTCATTATCTCATTTTTGAGAGCCTTCTACTTGCTAGACATCCCTTTACCTACAAACTACCTCCCTTCAATCAAACCATTAAAATTGGCTTTGCCCCAATTTAGAGCTTTAATTTATGGACCAGGCCTATCCTTTTCCATACCTATTTTAAAACCAATAGAATTATGGTCACTAGTCCCAAAGTGCTCCCACACTATTACCTTAGTCACTTGCCCTGCCTATTTCCCCAGAAGATGTTGATTTTGCCCCTTCTCCAGTAGGGCCATCTGTCCATTGATTGAGGAAGTTTTCTTGAACACATTTAACAAGTTACTCCCCAACTAAGCGCTAAACACTATGGCAGCCCAAACATGTGTTTGGAAAGTTAAGTTACAACCCTGTTCTTCTTACAGCTATATGTGATTTCCTTACATATTAGCTCTTCAATTTCCTATTGGAGAAATCTGTAGTACAATCACATTAAAATGGTCAACCCCTTCTCATTCCTCAGTGTCACCCATAAAACTTTACTGGACAATCCCCCAGGAATATTCTCTAATTAGAGTTATGATGTTTTCCTCAATCAAAAATACCACTCCCCCTCATCTCTTGCCTCCTCTTCTATCTTTCCTGTAGCATCTGTGACCAGGACATTGAGCTGCCAATTCTGTCCCTTCCTCAACCACGCTTCCGCAATAGCTATAAAATGTCAGTCTCATGTTCCCACCCAAGCCAAGTTCATCTGCCTAACCTGAGCTCATCTGTCTTACCTGTAAGGCCTCTTGCATTGAAATAAATGATTTTAATTAATCAGTCTTCCTTCATTCTCTGCTGTGCTCTTACCTGTCTTCTCTATTTAACTTGCTCTCTTTAACTTCTGCACCAGCTTCAACCTTCTGTCTTACCTCAGTAGTACTTAGGGGCCCCAACCTGCTGAGTAGCTCTAGCAAATCTCCCTGCCAAGATATTTGTTTCTTCCCCCCCCACCAATTCAAGTGAAACCCATCCCTCTTGTACAAGTTATTTCTGTCCCAGAAAAGATCCCAATAATCTAAAAATCTGAATCCCTGCCGCTTGCACCTGCTCTTCAGCGGCGCATTCGTTTGTCCTATCCTCCAACTTCTACTCCCACTAGAATGGCACACCAGGAGTAATCCAGAGACCTTTTCCCTTTTTTATGTCATTTGTACCAATGTATATAACAAACTCCAGCTGCTCACACACCCAAAGAACAAAGAACGAAGAAAATTACAGCACAGGAACAGGCCCTTCGGCCCTCCAAGCCTGCGCCGATCGAGATCCTCTGTCTAAACCTGTCATTGATTTTCTAAGGGTCTATATCCCTTCGCTCCCTGCCCATCCGTGCACCTGTCCAGGTACATCTTAAAAGATGCTAAAGTGCCTGCGTCTACCACCTCCGCTGGCAACGTGTTCAAGGCACCCACTACCCTCAGCGTAAAGAACTTTCCACGCATATCTCCCATAAACTTTCCTCCTCTCACTTTGAACTCATGACCAATGGTAATTGAGTCCCTGCTTGAGAACTTGCTGCAACCACGCCAAGGTGTACTTGAGCCTGGCACCAGGGAGGCAACATGTCATCCTGGAATCTCGCCAGGGGCCTCGGAAATGCCTGTCTGTGTCCCGGACTAGAGAGTCCCCTATCACAATTGCTCACTTGGACCTTACAGCAGTCAGTCATAGTGCCACAGACCTGGCTTCTCTTCTACTTTCCCTTGAGAGGCTATTCCCCCCAACAGTATCCAAAACAGTACACCTGTTTGAGAAGGGAATGGCCACAGGAGACACCAGCACTACTTGCTTGCCTTTCCTGGTGGGCACCCGTCAATTTGACTGCACCTGCAGTGTGACCATCTTCCTGAAGCTACTACCTATCACCCTCTCTCCCTCTGTATGTCCCTCAGTGCTTTCAACTATTGGTCCAACTGATCTATGAGGACTGAGAGAAGCTGCAGCCAGACATACCTCTCACAGACATAACTGCCAGGGACAGTCAACTGCCGCCTGATCTTCCACATTTAACAGGAGCAGCATGGGTTAGAAAATTTGCAGACGACATTAAGGTCGTTGGAGTTGTGGATAGTGACGAAGGATGCTGTAGGTTGCAGAGAGACATAGATAAGCTGCAGAGCTGGGCTGAGAGGTAGCAAATGGAGTTTAATGCAGACAAGTATGAGGTGATGCACTTTGGTAGGAGTAACCGGAAGGCAAAGTACTGGGCTAATGGTAAGATTCTTGGTAGTGTAATTGAGCAGAGAGACCTCGGTGTCCATGTACACAGATCCTTGAAAGTTGCCACCCAGGTTGACAGGGCTGTTAAGAAGGCATACAGTGTTTTAGCTTTTATTAATAGAGGGATCGAGTTCCGGAACCAAGAGGTTATGGTGAAGCTGTACAAAACTCTGGTGTGGCCGCACTTGGAGTATTGTGTACAGTTCTGGTTACCGTATTATAGGAAGGATGTGCAAGTTTTGGAAAGGGTGCAGAGGAGATTTACTAGGATGTTGCCTGGTATGGAGGGAAGGTCTTACGAGGAAAGGCTGAGGGACTTGAGGCTGTTTTCATTAGAGAGAAGAAGGTTGAGAGGTGACTTAATTGAGACATATAAAATAATCAGAGGGTTAGAAAGGGTGGATAGGGAAAGCCTTTACCCTAGGATGGTGACGGCAAGCACAAAGGGGCATAGCTTTAAATTGAGGGGTGAAAGATATAGGACAGATGTCAGAGGAAGTTTCTTTACTCAGAGAGTAGTAAGGGAATGGAACGCTTTGCCTGCAACAGTAGTAGATTCGCCAACTTTAGGTACATTTAAGTCATCATTGGATAAACATATGGACGTACATGGAATAGTGTAGGTTAGATGGGCTTGAGATCGATATGACAAGTTGGCACAACCTCGAGGGCCGAAGGGCCTGTACTGTGCTGTAATGTTCTATGTTCATTCCACTCTACTGTCACCATCTCTGCCCCTTTAACTGGCAGATGTAGGGGAACAAACAGGTCTTACCCTACCCTTGTTACTCCTTGCTGCCATCCAAAAAGCCTGGTATTCAGGTAACCCACTTTTGGATCTAAGCTGCAGCACCTCGACCACACACACACACACACACACACACACACACTCACACACACACACACACACACACACACACACACACACACACACTCACACACACACACACACACACTCACACACACACACACTCACACACACACACACACTCACACACACACACACACACACACACACACACACTCACACACACACACACACACACACACACACACTCACACACACTCACACACACACACACACACTCACACACACACACACAAACACACACACACACACACTCACACACACACACACACACACACACACACAACACCACCACCACCACCACAACCAGAGCAATGTGGGGAAAGTACATGGTTAAACTTGGAGAGAGGCGCAACAGTAGAATATGGGAATCATTTGGAAAAGATCAGTGGGATAAAGATAGTTGATTGGTAGAGACAAATAAAAACAGGTGATTGTGTCAGAGAATTTGAAGTTGAATTATAATGTTTTAATTTTGTGACTTATCGGTGCATATTCGATCTCTCAATATCTGATTTAGCTACAAAGTATGCACAGGAATGTCTCTTTTTGGCTAAAGAACCCTAGTATGTTGTAATTAGTCACAGGACTTTCAAGCCCACTCCCCAATTTCACAAGTTCAAGGCTAAACCCTGCTCTCAATGCCACATTGTATCAATGATAATGGGAACTGCAGATGCTGGAGAATCCAAGATAATAAAATGTGAGGCTGGATGAACACAGCAGGCCAAGCAGCATCTCAGGAGCACAAAAGCTGACGTTTCGGGCCTAGACCCTTCATCAGAGAGGGGGATGGGGAGAGGGAACTGGAATAAATAGGGAGAGAGGGGGAGGCGGACCGAAGATGGAGAGTGCAGTGGGAGAGAGATTCCCTGAGGTTGGTTTAGAGGGAAGAGAGTAACTTCTTCAGGTTAGGCATCCCAGGAAGAGGCTTTGGAGTGAGGTTAAAATTGTATCAGAGATAAAGGGAACTGCAGATGCTGGAGAATCCAAGATAATAAAATGTGAGGCTGGATGAACACAGCAGGCCCAGCAGCGGCTCAGGGGCACAAAAGCTGACGTTTTGGGCCTGGACCCTTCATCAGAGAGGGCATCTGCAGTTCCCATTATCACTGATACAATTTTAACCTCACTGCAAAGCCTCTTCCAGGGATGCCTAACCTGAAGAAGTTACCCTCCTCCCTCCGGACCAACCTCAGGGAATCTCTCTCCCACTGCACTCTCCATCTTCGGTCCATCTCCCCCTCTCTCCCTATTTATTCCAGAACCCTCACCCCATCCCCCTCTCTGATGAAGGGTCCAGGCCCGAAGCATCAGCTTTTGTGCTCCTGAGATGCTGCTGGGCCTGCTGTGTTCATCCAGCCTCACATTTTATTAACCTCAATGCCACATTCTTGCTTTCTCTTTATACGCCGTGATGTTGTAAAAATCAGAAATTTATTGGTCTCTTTCTTGACTATATTCAATGGCTTAGCGTCTACAGCCTTCAGTTTAGTGATTTACTCAGGTTCACAACGCTTTGAGTAATGAAATTTTTCCTCACTTCAGTCCTAAATGGTCCATCCTGTCTCCTGAGACTGTGTTCTCTGATTCCAGAATCCCCAATCAGAGAAAAAATTTTTAGTCTGCCCAGCCTTGTTATAATTTTACACGCTTCAATCAGATACTCTTTCATTCTTCCAAACTCTAGCAAATACATTCTTCCAAACTCCAGTCAAACCAATCTCTCCTCATAGGACAACCTAGCCCTCTCTAATCTCAGCCTAGAGAACATCCTCTGCACTCCTTCTGTGACAATGTCTGCTTTCTTAGACAGGGAGGCCCAAACTGCACACATTACTCCAGGTGAGGTCCACCAGAGCCCTGTATAACTGCAGTGAAGCATCCCTACTTCTGCACTCAAATTCTTTCTATATGCACATACCAATATACCATTTACCTTCCTGTTTGCTTGCTCCACCTGCCTGGCTACTTTCATTGATTGATATACAAGGATATCCAGATTCCTTTGTACAACCATACTTCTTGATATATCACCTTTTAAATAATACTTTTCCAAATATTTCCTGCACCAAAATCTAAAACTTCATATTTAGCCACTTTGCGCAGAATTTAAATACTTATCTGTCACCTTGAAGCCTCCTTACATCCTCCTCACATCACAATATTGCACCAAATTTGTGTCATCAGCAAACTAAGAAATGATGCATTTTGTTTCTTTATCCAGGTCATGTGAGCATATCATGAATAGCTGGAGCCTAAGCACTGAGCCATGGGGTACCCCATTAGTTTCTCCCCAGCAGTTGGAAAAAGACCCATTTATTCCCACTCTCTGTTTTAGTTCTCAATCCATACTGATATAGCAACTTCATCCCATGTGTTTTAACCCTGTCTGCAAGATTCAGTGCTTGGACCTCAGCTATTGCCACTAACCTCTTATGAATGAACTTAGCAAAAATCTCTGAAAACCCAAATACATTATATCCACTGGTTGGCCCTCATCTATTCTACTAGTTACAACCTCAAAAACATCAGTAGATCTGTCAAGCATGAGTTGCCTTACATAAACCAATGCTGGCTTTGTCTAATTCATTCATGCTTTCTTAATGTCGTTATCAAATCTTTTATAATACATTCTAGCATTTTACCCACTATCAAGGTTAGCCCAACTGATCATAATTCACTACTTATCCTCTCTGTCTGCTTTTAAATAAAGGGGTTACATCTGCCACATTCCAATCTGTAAGAACTGCTACAGAGTACATGGAATTTTGGTAGGTAACCAACAATGCGTCCAATATTTCCAGGGTCACTTCCTTCCATTCTTTGAGATGTAAATTATCATGCCCCAGTGATTTCCCAGGCTTCAACTCCATTAATTCCCCTAATACCATTTTTTGAGTAATACTGACTTCCTTCAATTCTGTGTTGACCCCTACATCCTTGGTTCCTCAACATTTTTTGAAGACTGTGCCCTCTTTTAAGGAAGCAGAACAAAGTCTGTGTTAAATTCTAAGCAAACTAAAAAATCAAAGAACTACAGATGCTGAAAATCAGCAACAAAAACAGAAATTGCTGGTAAAACTCAGCAGGTCGGGCAACTTCTGTGGAAATAGAGTTGACATTTGGAGTCTAGTAACTCTATGGATGCTGCCAGACCTATAGAGTTTTTCCAGCAAATTTTGTTTTTGTTTCTGTATTAAATTTCTCCACTTTTTTTAGCTCTCTATTATGATTTCCCTGCCTTCTGGCTGTATTGGACCCACATTTGTCTTTACCAATCATTTGCATATTCATAGAAGTTTTTATGATCAGTTTTATGTTCCTTGTAATTTTACTCTCACACTCAATTTTACCCTTCTTGATCAAACATCTCGCTTTTTCTTTTGCTGTATTCCGAAATGTTCCCAATGCTCAGGCTCGGTGCTTTTTCTGGCAATTTTATACGTCTTCACCATTGATCCTCCGTCAACCCCCTTAATAAAGTTGCCCTCCATTCTTGCCAAATTCATGAATCATACCCTCACAGTTTCCTTTATTTGGAATTATATCAGTGTGAATGCTCGCTTTCTGGATGCCATTTAACTCTACAAGATACTTATTCTTTGTTGAGGTTGACAATAACAAAGTAAGCAGTTGAATGTAGTTAGCGATCTTTTGTGCAATGCTTGCTTGTTCAATTCTGTTGCAGGGTCACAGCATTTAGTTTGGTGTATAGTTAATTTTTCAAAAAGACCAATTTGCCACACACACAGAATGACAGTTCATTAGTTATAGAGATTATTGAAGATTTTTTCTGGGTATAGCTGCATTTATAACTTATTTTCTTTTCTTTATCTTCATTGAATTAATTCAGAAGAAGGAATTAAAGCAGGCATTCAGGAAGCCATTAAAGGACTGACATCTAGGATAGAATCGAAGGCTTTTGTCCTAAGTTGTCTTGGTGGCCCAGTATATATGTGGCCTAAAACCCATGCCAGCACACATCCATCAGAACTACAAGAAGATACCCAGTGCAAAGCCATCTTAAAATATGTTACGTAAGTAGCTGAATGGAATAAATAAATAAATAGATGGATAAATGGATAGGACCATTGACAAGAAGAAATTTCTTTTTTTAAAATGTGTTCTTTCATGGGATCTGGGTTACTCTGGTAAGGCCAGCATTTATTGTCCATCCCTAGTTACTCTTGAATTGAAGGCTCACCAGGCCATTTCAGAGGGTAGTTGCATTCAACCACATCCTTCACCCAGAGAGAGGAAAACCTTTGGAGTTCTCTACCACGGGAGGCCATGGAGAATCAATCATTGGGTATACTCAAGTCAGTAATGACATCATGTGATATGGAGACAGTGCAGGAAAATGGTATTGAGCTAGATCAGCCATGACCTCATTGAATGGCAGGGCAAATTGATGGAACTGAATAGCTTTCTCCTGACGATATTTCTCATATTTCCATGAATCTGTTAACTACCTTTAAACTCCATTACTGAATGGCCTTGATTCCAGTACAGTTGCTACAAGGACTTCACTAAAGTGAATGGTGCATTTATCAAACTTTAATGATGGGAATTTTGCTGGGACATCTCGCCCTTAATTCTGTCCTTTCAAATTTGAATTGCGTCTGAAGTTAAATCTTATTCTAAGTGATATAATAGGAAAATAATTGGCACGTGGTTACAAATATAATTCAGAAGCTATGAGAAATAATAGCAACTTGAGCTTGATATTTTCTGTAGCATACAAGAGAAGATCATCGCTTGACTTCTAATGTTTCTTTTCAAATATTGATACTAAACAAACCTTCTAATCTGCTGATCACTAATCATGAAGAAAATAAAACAAACAGTTTAGGTAGATGTTTTCAATGTTGCCTCATCTTGGCCATTGAGATCCTTCTTGGAAAAACAAAAGCTTTTATCTCGGCTTTAGATTGTTCGTCAGCTTTCAAAATAATCTATGCCTTGTGAGTAAGGTTTCATTACATTTTTCCCCTTTAAAAGAGAACAAATCATGAACAGAAATCTGTTTGTCTTGATGTAGGATCACAAAATTGTTATGGCTCAGAAGAAGCATTTGACTCATCATGCCTGCACTGACTCTTCAAAAAGCATCATTATCTAATGCCAATTTATTGCTTTCTCCCCATAGCCCTGCACAACATTTCTATCCAAATAATTTTCCAACGCCCTCTTAATGTCTCAATTGAAACTGACTTCACCAAATTTACAGACAATGCATTTCATACCCTAACCATTCATTGTGCAAAATTTTTTTCTTTCACATCACCCTTGCTTATTTTGCAAATCACTTTAAATCTGCACCCTCTCATTCTTGCTCCTTCAAAAAGGCAGGAACAGCTTCTCCCCAACTACTCTGTTCAGCCTGCTCATGATTTTGAAAACCTCTATCAAATTCCCTTTGAGCTTTCTTATCTCCAGGGAGAACAGCACCAACTTCTACAATCTATCCTCATAACTGACATTTCTCATTCCTGGAATCATTCCTATAAATCTCATCTGCACTTTCTCCAATGTATTCACATCTCTCCCATGATATGACACCTGCACCTGTACACAATACTCCAGTTGAGGTCTAACAAGTATTTTGCAAAAGTTCAACATCCCCTCCATGCTCTTGTTCCCTATGCCCCTATTAATAATTGCAGGGACATAGTATCATGTTTTAACTACTTTCTCCATCTGTCCTGCCACCTTCAATGATCTGTGCACATGTTCACCCAGGTACCCCAGCTCATGCACCTCCTTTAGAATAGTACCCGTGTTGTCTTTCAATATTCTTCCTACCAAAGTGTATCACCTTGCCCTTCTTTCCATTGAACCTCTTCTTCCACCTGTCCACTTACACTACCAAATTGTCAATGTCCTTTTGGAGTTCTACAATATCTTCCTCAGTTTACCATTCTTCCAAGTTTTGTGCCATCTGTAACTGTTGAAATGGTCCCCTGCACGCCAAGATCCAGGTAATCAACATCGATCAGGAAAAACCAGGATCCCAATGTCAATGCCAATCCCAATCCCAAAACCAGTCTTAATGCCCTGGGGGCCTCTACAACAAACCTTTCTCCAGCTGGAAAATATCAATCATTCTCTGTTTCCTATCATTCAGGCAATTTTTGTATCCACATTTCTACTATCCCTTTATACCAGGACTAACAACTTTCCTCAAAGGTCCATTGTGATTTGATTTGATTTAATTTGAGTTATTGTTGTCACATGTACCAAGATACAGTGAAAGGTATTGCTTTGCGTTCTATGCAAGCAGATCATACCATACAAAATGCATTAGAACAGTAGTAAAGAGAGCAGAATACAGCATTACTGCCACAGAGAATGTGCAGAGAGTGAAAGGTCATCTTTAAATTTTGAGAGGTCCATTCAAGAGGTTAAAGGGTGACCTTATAGAAGTTCAAAAAAATCACGAGGGCCATGTATAGGATGAATAGCCAAGGTCTTTTGCCCAGGATAGGGGATTCCAAAACTAGAAGGCATAGGTTTAAGACAAGAAGAGAAAGAGTTAAAAGAGTCCCAAAGGGCAACTTTTTCATGCAAAAGGTGGTGGTGTATGGAATGAACTGAGAGAAGTGGTGAAATCTGGGACAATTACAATATTTAAAAATATCTGGATGGGTATATGAATAGGAAGGGATTAGAGGGAAATGGGCCAAATGCTGGCAAATGGCACTAAATTAATTGAGGATATCCGGTTGGCATGGATTGTTGGGTGGAAGGATCTGTTTCCATGCTGTATATCTCTGTGACTAAAAATTTGGTAACAGTGGGGAAGAAGCTGGAATCTGTTGGCTGATGTATTCAAACTTCTGCATTTTCACCCTACAGAAGAGGGTGGAAGAGGGTATAGAAGAGGTGGGAGGGGTCTTTGATTATGTTGGCTGCTTTCCAGAGGCAGTGAGGAGCCTGGATGAAGTCAATGAATGGAAGGCTGGTTTTCATGGTGGACTGGATAATAAAATGTGAGGCTGGATGAACACAGCAGGCCAAGCAGCATCTCAGGAGCACAAAAGCTGACGTTTCGGGCCTAGACCCTTCATCAGAGAGGGGGATGGGGGGAGGGAACTGGAATAAATAGGGAGAGAGGGGGAGGCGGACCGAAGATGGAGAGTAAAGAAGATAGGTGGAGAGAGTGTAGGTGGGGAGGTAGGGAGGGGATAGGTCAGTCCAGGGAAGACGGACAGGTCAAGGAGGTGGGATGAGGTTAGTAGGTAGCGGGGGGTGCGGCTTGGGGTGGGAGGAAGGGATGGGTGAGAGGAAGAACCGGTTAGGGAGGCAGAGACAGGTTGGACTGGTTTTGGGATGCAGTGGGTGGGGGGGGAAGAGCTGGGCTGGTTGTGTGGTGCAGTGGGGGGAGGGGACGAACTGGGCTGGTTTAGGGATGCAGTGGGGGAAGGGGAGATTTTGAAGCTGGTGAAGTCCACATTGATACCATTAGGCTGCAGGGTTCCCAGGCGGAATATGAGTTGCTGTTCCTGCAACCTTCGGGTGGCATCATTGTGGCACTGCAGGAGGCCCATGATGGACATGTCATCAAGAGAATGGGAGGGGGAGTGGAAATGGTTTGCGACTGGGAGGTGCAGTTGTTTGTTGCGAACTGAGCGGAGGTGTTCTGCAAAGCGGTCTCCAAGCCTCCGCTTGGTTTCCCCAATGTAGAGGAAGCCGCACCGGGTACAGTGGATGCAGTATACCACATTGGCAGATGTGCAGGTGAACCTCTGCTTGATGTGGAATGTCATCTTGGGGCCTGGGATGGGGGTGAGGGAGGAGGTGTGGGGACAAGTGTAGCATTTCCTGCGGTTGCAGGGGAAGGTGCCGGGTGTGGTGGGGTTGGAGGGCAGTGTGGAGCGAACAAGGGAGTCTCGGAGAGAGTGGTCTCTCCGGAAAGCAGACAGGGGAGGGGATGGAAAATTGTCTTGGGTGGTGGGGTCGGATTGTAAATGGCGGAAGTGTCGGAGGATAATGCGTTGTATCCGGAGGTTGGTAGGGTGGTGTGTGAGAACGAGGGGGATCCTCTTTGGGTGGTTGTGGCGGGGGCGGGGTGTGAGGGATGTGTCACGGGAAATGCGGGAGACGCGGTCAAGGGCGTTCTCGATCACCGTGGGGGGAAAGTTGCGGTCCTTAAAGAACTTGGACATCTGGGATGTGCGGGAGTGGAATGTCTTATCGTGGGAGCAGATGCGGCGGAGGCGGAGGAATCCAAAACCAGTCCAACCTGTCTCTGCCTCCCTAACCTGTTCTTCCTCTCACCCATCCCTTCCTCCCACCCCAAGCCGCACCCCCCGCTACCTACTAACCTCATCCCACCTCCTTGACCTGTCCGTCTTCCCTGGACTGACCTATCCCCTCCCTACCTCCCCACCTATACTCTCCTCTCCACTTATCTTCTTTTCTCTCCATCTTCGGTCCGCCTCCCCCTCTCTCCCTATTTATTCCAGAACCCTCACCCCATCCCCCTCTCTGATGAAGGGTCTAGGCCCGAAACGTCAGCTTTTGTGCTCCTGAGATGCTGCTGGGCCTGCTGTGTTCATCCAGCCTCACATTTTATTATCTTGGAATCTCCAGCATCTGCAGTTCCCATTATCTCTGATACATGGTGGACTGGGTTGTGTTCATGTCTCTGTAGTTTCTTGCGGTCTTGGACAGAGCAGTTGTTGTACGAAGCTGTGATGCATTCAGGTAGGATGTTTTCTATGGTGCATTGTAAAAATTGGTAAGGATCTTTATGGACATGTCGAATTTCCCTAGCCTCCTGAGAAAGTAGAAGTATGGTTGCGCTTTCTTGAACATAGCTGCAGCATGGATGGACCAGGTCAGATTGCTGGTGATCATCACACCTAGAAACTTGACACTTTCGATGATCTCTACTTCAGCTGCATTGATGCAGACAGGGGCATGCACTCCACTCTGTTTCCTGAAGTCAATGACCGGATCTTTCATTTTGCTGCCATTGATAGAGAGATTGTTGTCTCTACACCATGCTGCTAAGCACTCGATCATATTCCTGTGTTCTGTCTCATCGTCGTTTGAAATCCAAAATACAATGATGGCGTCATCAGCAAACTTGTAAATGGAGTTAGGGTTGAATTTGGCCACACAGTCATGACTGTATATGGAGTAATGTGAGGAGTTGAGTTTGTACCCTTGTGGGACATCGGTTTTAAGAATTATGGTGAAGGAGGTGTTATTGCCTCCAGAGATACAGACAAGGGAGCAGAGGCCTAGGTCTTAGAGTTTGGACATGAGTTTGTTTGGAATTGTGGTATTGAGGGCAGAGTTGTAGTCAATAAGTAGGGGTCTGACATACATATTTTTGTTATCTAGGTATTCCAGGGATGAGTGTAGGGCCAGGGAAATGGCATCTATCATGGACCTATTGCGATAGTAGGTGGATTACAAAGAGCCAAGGCAGTCTGGGAGCCTGGGGTTGATGTGGACTATAACTAGCCATGATGTGAAGCACTCTTCTGAACGCTTTCTGGACATTATCTCTTCTAAAAAATCCAGCAAGTTAATTAAACACGATTTCACCTTTAGAAATCCATGTTGACTCTTCCTGATCAATCCATCTTTATTCAACATAACTACTAATTCTATCCCAAATAATTGCCTCTGGAAGCTTCCCCACCTCCAAGGTTAAATTGAATGTAATTTCTGGGATTACTCTAACAACCTTTTTTGAACAAAGCCTCAATGTTTGTAATTCTCCAGCACCTAGCACATCACCTCAGATTTTATGATTCTGTGACTTGTCCTCCGTATCTCCAGTACTCCTCTTGGTCTCAATTATATATTCTGCCTTGCATCTTTTCTTTTTAATGATAATTTCCACCTCCTTCGTCATCCATGGGGCTCTGAATTTGTTTGACCTGCCTTTCCCATTTGAGGGAATATACCTCGATTGTACCTGATCTACCTTCCCTTTGAATGTAGCCAATACTCAGTCATTGTTTCTCCCACCAACATCTTATTCCGACCTAACAATGTGCGGAGCTGGATGAACACAGCAAGCCAAGCAGCATCTTAGGAGCACAAAAGCTAATGTTTCTGATGAAGGTTCTAGGCACGAAACATCAGCTTTTGGGCTCCTAAGATGCTGCTTAGCCTGCTGTGTGCATCCAGTTCCACACTTTGTTATCTCGGATTCTCCAGCATCTGCAGTTCCCACTATCTCTTATTCGATCTATCCTGCTTAGTTCTGGCCTTGCACCGTTGATGCCAGCTCTCCACCAATTGATTTTTCCTATTCATTGCTATTCCACCACTATCTTGAACTTAGAACATAGGACATAGAGCATAGAACAATACAGCGCAGAACAGGTCCTTTGGCCCACGATGTTGCGCCGGCCTGTGAACTAATCGAAGCCCCTCCCCCTACACTATCCCATCATTATCCATATGCTTATCCAAGGGTTGTTTAAATGCCCCTAATGTGGCTGAGTTAACTACATTGGCAGGCAGGGCATTCCACACGCTTACCACTCTCTGAGTAAAGTACCTGCCTCTGACATCTGTCTTAAATCTATCACCCCTCAATTTGTAGCTATGCCCCCTTGTATAAGCTGAACTCATCATCCTCGGAAAAAGACTCTCACTGTCCACCCTATCTAATCCTCTGATCATCTTGTATGTCTCCATTAAATCCCCTCTTAGCCTCCTTCTCTCCAATGAGAACAGACCCAAGTCCCTCAGCCTTTCTTCATAGGGCCTTCATTCCGGACCAGGCAACATCCTGGTAAATCTCCTCGGCACCTTTTCCAATGTTTCCACATCCTTCCTGTAATGGGGCGACCAGAACTGTACACAATATTCCAAGGGAGGCTGCACTAGCGTTTTGTACAGTTGCAGCATGACATCACAGCTGCGGAACTCAACCCCTCTACCAATAAAACCTAACACACCGTAAGCCTTTTTAACAGCACGATCAACCTCGGTGGCAACTTTCAGGGACCTATTTACTGGACACCAAGATCCTTCTGCAAATCCACGCTACCAAGAATCTTTCCATTGACCCGGTATTCTGCCTTCCTGTTATTCCTCCCAACATGAATTACCTCACATTTATCCGTATTAATCTCCATTTGCCACCTTTCAGCCCAATTCTGCAGTTTATCCAAGTCTCCCTGCAACCTGCAACATTCTTCACCGTCCACCACTCCACCGACTTTAGTGTCATCTGAAAACTCATTAAACCATCCACCTATGCCTGCGTCCAAGTCATTTATAAAAATGACAAACAGCAGTGGTCCCAAAACAGATCCATGAGGCACACCACTAGTAACCGGACTCCAGGCTGAATATTTTCCATCAACCGCCCTCGTTGCCTTCTTACAGAAAGCCAGTTTCTATTCCAAACTGCTAATGTCCCTCAATCCCGTGCCTCTGTATTTTCTCCAATAGCCTACCATGTGGAACCTTATCAAAGGCTGTACTGAAGTCCATGTATACCATGTCAACTGCCCTACCCTCATCCACATGTTTGGTCACCTTCTCAAATAACTCAATGAGGTTTGTGAGACATGATCTGCCCTTGATGAATCCGTGCTGACTATCTCCAATAAGATTGTTGCTTGCTGGATGATTATAATTCCTATCTCTTATAATCCTTTCCAAAAAACTTTTCCTACAACAGACGTAAGGCTTACAGGTCTATAATTACCTGGGTCATCCCTACTGCCCTTCTTGAACAAGGGCACAACATTTGCAATCCTCCAGTCCTCTGGTACTAAACCTGTAGACAATGAGGACTCAAAGATCTAGGTCAAAGGCTCCGCCACCTCCTCCCTAGCTTCCCAGACAATCCTCGGAAAAATCCCATCCGGCCCAGGGAATTTATCTACCTTCACACCTTCTAGAATTGGTAACAGCTCCTCCTTACTAACCTAATCCTTTCAATTCTAGTAGCCCATAACTCAGTCATCTCCTCTACAATATCCTCCTGTTCCTCAGTGAAAACAGAGGAGAAATAATCATTTAGCACCTCTCCAATCTCCACAGGGTCCACACACAACTTCTCACTTCTATCTTTGACTGGCCCTATTCCTACCCTAGTCATCCTCTTATTCCTCACATACCTATAGAAAGCTTTAGGGTTCCCCTTTATTCTACCTGCTAATGTCTGCTCATGTCCCCTCCTTGCTCTTCTTAACTCTCTCATTAAATCCTTCCTAGCTAATCTGTAACTCTCCATCGCCTCATCTGAGCCATCTCATCTCATCGTCACATAAGCCTCCCTCTTCCGCTTAACAAGAGATACAATTTCTTTAGTAAACCACGGTTCCCTTACCTTATCGCTTCCTCCCTGCCTGACAGGGACATACCTATCAAGGACACGCAATATCTGTTCCTTAAACCAGCTCCACATTTCGATCGTCCCCATCCCCTGTATTTTGCTAACCCATTCTATGCCTCCTAAGTCTTGCCTAATCACATTATAATTGCCCTTCCCCCATCTGTAACTCTTGCCCTGTGGCATGTTCCTATCCCTTTCCATCACTAAAGTAAACATAACCGAATTATGGTCACTCTCTCCAAAGTGCTCACCTACCACTAAATCAAACACCTGGCCTGGTTCATTACCAAGTACCAGATCCAGTGTGGCCTCCCCTCTTGTCGGCCCTTCGACATACTGAGTCAGGAAACCGTCCTGCACACATTGGACCAAAACTGATCAATCCGACGTCCTAGAATTATAGCAATTCCAGTCAATGTTAGGGAAGTTAAAGTCTCCCATAATGATCACCCTGTTCCTTTCACTCCTACCCAGAATAGTTTTGCTGATCCTCTCCTCCACATCTCTGGAACTTTGTGGAGGCCTATAAAAAAACTCCCAGCAGTGTTACCTCTCCTTTCCTGTTTCTGGCCTCAGCCCATACCACCTCAGTAGATGAGTCCTCATCAAAAGTTATTTCGGCCACCGTTATACTGTCCTTGGCTAACAAAGCCACATCTCCCCCTCTTTTACCACATTCCCTGACCGTAATGAAAGAGCTAAACCCTGGAACCTGCAACATCCATTCCTGACCCTGCTCTACCATGTGTCCAAAATGGCAACAACATCAAAGTCCCAGGTACCTATACATGCTGCAAGCTCACCTACCTTATTCCGGATACCCCTGGCATTGAAGTAGACACACTTCCACCCAGCTTACTGTCTGCCAGCACACTCCTGTGACAATGAGGTCCTGTCCATGTCCTCCCTACACTCATTTTCCTGTGTACTAGAACTACACCTCAGTTTCCCATCCTCCTTCTGAGCTAGTTTAAATCCACCTGAATAGCACTAGCAAATTTCCCACCCAGGATATTAGTGCCCCTCTGGTTCAAGATACTTCGTAATACAACTTCATGATACAATGACCACTATCTCAGAAGTGCTCCCCCATTGACACTTAGCACATAAGAACATAAGAGGAAAACTTTAAATGTCAATAGCAAGCCATTAAAACAAAGCTGTAAAGAAAAGCAGGATAGATTATGAAACTGAACTAGCCCAGAATATAAAGACAGATGGCAAAAGTTCCCATAAGTACATTAAATTAAAAAGAGTGGCTCGGTATTGATCTTTTCAAGGATGAGAAGGAGCAGGAGCGGGTCATCTGGCCCTTCGAGCCTGTTCCGCCATTCAATAACATCATGGCTGATCTTCCTGTGGCTTCAGCTCCACTTACCCAACTCCCCACTCCCCCTCACCATAACCCTTAATTTATTTACTGTTCAAAAAAAACTATCTCTGCTTTAAAAATATTCAATGAGGAAGCCTCAACTGGGCAGGGACTTTCATAGATTCACTAAACTTTGGTGAAGAATTTCCTGCTCAATTCAGCCCTAAATCTGCTCCCCCTAATTTTCAGGCTATGTCTTTTTGTTCTTATTCCAGCTGCCAGTGGAAACATCCTCCCTGCTTCTATCTTATCTCTTTCCTTCATAATTTTATATGTTTCTATAAGATCTCGTTCATTCTTCTAAATTCCAATGAATATAATCCCAGTTTACTCCTTCTGTCCTCATAAGCCAACCCTCAACTCCAAAATCAACTTTGTGAACCTCCTCTGCACCCCCTCCAGCGCCAGGACATCTTTTCTAAAGTAAGGAGACCAAAACTGTACACAGTACTCCAGGAGTGGCCTCACCAGCATCCCATACAGCTGTAACATAATCTCCTTGTTCTTATACTCAATCCTTGTAGCAATGAAGGGCAAAATTCCATTTGCCTTCTTACTTACCCGTTGTACCTGCAAACCAACTTTCTGCAATTTATGCACAAGGACACCCTGGTCCCTCTGCACAGCAACATGCTGCAATGTTTTACCATTCAAATAATAGAACTTTTCACTGTTATTCCTATCAAAATGGATGACTTCACATTCATCATCATTGTACTCCATTTGCCAGACCTTTGCCCACTCACTTAAACTATCCGTATCCCTCTGCAAACTTTCAGAGTCTGCTGCACACTTTGCTTGACCACTCATCATTGTGTCATCCTCAAACTTTGACACACTTCCACGTGGCTCTCAACTCAAAATCATCCATATAACTTGTAAACAATTGCGGTCCAGGCACTGATCCCTGAGCACATGACCAAACAGAAAAGCACTCATTTATCCCCACTCTTTGATTCCTGTGAGTTAACCAAACCTCTATTCATGATAATACATTGCCAGTAATACCATGCACCTTTATCTTATGCAGCAGCCTTTTGTGCAATACCTTGTCAAATGCCTTTTGGAAATCCAGAAACACCACATCTACGGGGTCCCTGTTATCCACCGTGCTCGGAATGCCTTCATAGAATTCCAGCAAATTAGTTAAGCATGACATGCCTTTCATGAACCCATGCTACATCTGCCCAATGGGACGATTTCTAGATGTCTTGCTATTTTTTCCTTGACGACGGACTCAAGCATTTTCCCCATACAGACGTTAAGCTAACTGACCGATAATTCCCCATCCTTTGTCGACCTCCTTTCTTAAACAGTGGCATCCCATTTGCTGTTTTCCAATCTGCTGGAACTGCTCCAGAGTCCAGAGAATTTTGGAAAATTACCACAAGTGCATTTGCTATTTCTCCCACCATCTCTTTTAGTGCCCTGGGATGCATTCCACCAGGGCCAGGAGACTTGTCTATTTTTTAGTTCCATTAGCTTGCCCAACACTACCTCTTTTGTGACAATGGTCATTTCCAGGACCTCACCTACCTTCGTCTCCTTATCAACAATTATGGGCATGTTATTCATGTCCTCCACTGGAGGACCAACATAAAATACCTGTTCAATGCTTCGGCTATTTCCTCATTTCCCATTATTAAATCCCACTTCTCATTCTCTAAAGGACCAATGTTCACTTTAGCCACTCTTTTTCATTTAATGTACTTATGGAAACCTTTGCTATCTGTCTTTATATTCTAGGCTAGTTTAATCTCATAATCTATCTTGCTTTTCTTTACAGTTTTGTTTTAATGGCTTGCTATTGACATTTAAAGTTTTCCCAATCTTCTAGTTCCCCACAGGTCTTTGCCACTTTGTATGCCTTACCTTTCAATTTGATAGCCTCCCTTATTTCCTTAGACATCTGTGGCTGATTACCCCTCTTCCTGCAGACCTTCCTTTTCACTGCTATATACTTTTGCTGAGCATACTTAAAAATTGCTTTGAAAGTCATCCATTGCTCCTCAACTGTCCCATCATAAAGTCTATGCTTCCAGTCTACTTTAGCCAACTCCTTCCTCATCCTGCTGTCATCTCCTTTGATTAGATTAGATTATATTAGATTCCCTACAGTGTGGAAACAGGCCCTTCGGCCCAACAAGCCCACACCACCTCTTGAAGCATCCCACCCAGACCCATCCCCCTATAACCCACACACCCCTGAACACTACAGGCAATTTAGCACGGCCGATCCACCTAGCCTGCACATCTTTGGACTGTGGGAGGAAACCGGAGCACCCGAAGGAAACCCACGCAGACACGGGGAGAATGTTCAAACTCTGCACAGACTGTTACCCGAGACTGGAATCGAACCCGGGTCCCTGGCGCTGTGAGGCTGCAATGCTAATCACTGAGCCACCGTGCCGCCCTAATCACCGAGCCACTGTGCCGCACAGGACCCTGACGTTGGATTTTATCTTCTCACTTTCCATCTGTGTTCTAAATTTAATCATCCTGCGATGGCTTCTTCCAAGAGGATTCCTAACTATGAGATCATTAATTATTCCTGTTTCATTACACAGGACCAGATTGAGGATTGCTTGCTCCCTCATTAGTTCCATTAGATACTGTTCAAGAAAACGAATACATTCAATGAACTCCTCCTCAATGCTGCCTTGACTGATGGTTGATTGGTTTGACCAATTGACATGGAGATTAAAATCCCCCATGATAATTGCTGTACTACTTTTACAGGAATTAGTTATCTTTTGTTTATTACCCGCCCCAATGTGATGTCATTATTTGACGGCCTATAGGCTACTCTTATCAGTGACTTTTTCTTCTTAGAATTTCTCATTTCCACCCAAATAGAATTAACCTTATTCTCCACAGAACCTGTATCATCCCTCACTACTGCCCTGATGTCATCCTTAAATGTTAGCACTACACCATCTCCTTTACCCTCCTGCCTGTCCTTCTGAATAGTTTGATACCTCTGGATATTTAATTCTCATAATGACCATCTTGTGACCACGTATCTGTACTGGCTACTAAATCATACTCATTCATGATGATTTGTCCCACTAACTCATCTACCTTGTTTCAAATGCTACCAGCATTCAGGTAAAGTGCCTTTATGTTAGATTTTATTCCTTCTGTTTGAATCCTAACATCTGCATTAATCATATCTCCTGAGTTTTCCTTCCTCTTAACTTCTTTCATAGTCTTCAATGTAGTTAAACCCTCCTGTCAACATGTTAACCTGTTGCTGCTGCTTGATCCACATTTCCTCGTTTCCCAACATCATGTCCAACAATACATCCTGTCTTAGATAATGAAATGTGAGGCTGGATGAACACAGCAGGCCCAGCAGCATCTCAGGAGCACAAAAGCTGACGTTTCAGGCCTAGACCCTTCACATCCTGTCTTATTGGATTGGATGTATACGACTGTACAAAACTCTCCTGCTCACAATCTAGAAACAATTGCCTATTACTGCACCTGACATCACCACTTCCCCAGTCAATAATTGGGTAATTGAAATCCTCCATTATAACTACTCTCTAATGTTGGCAACTTCCCTGCAGATTTGTTCCTCTACATCCTTTTCACTAATTAGTAGTCATATCATGTTAACGTTATTCTACCCTCTATCTAAATCTCTGAGACATTATCTTTCACTAGCCACTACACCAACACTGCTACTTGCCCTCCTTTTGTTCCTTTTCTATCTTTCCTGAGCAATATACCCAGGAAAATTTAATACCTAGTCTTGCTCTTCCTTTAATCAGGTCTCTGTAACCATCGTAATGTTATATTTCCACATGGCAATCTGCACCCCTCCCTAACTCCCCACCTATACTCTCCTCTCCACCTATCTTCTTTTCTCTCCATCTTCAGTCCACCTCCCCCTCTCTCCCTATTTATTCCACAAACCTCACCCCATCCCCCTCTCTGATGAATGGTCTAGGCCCGGAATGTCAGCTTTTGTGCTCCTGAGAGGCTGCTGGGCCTGCTCTGTTCATCCAGCCTCACATTTTATTATCTTGGATTCTCCAGCATCTGCAGTTCCCATTATCACTATTCAACCTTATTTAGTATGCTCCATGTATTTACATACATACATGTTAACCCTGTTTTGAATTTCATTTCTTTCTCCCTTGTTGTAACTTTGCCTATTCACTTGCTATTCTCTATGCTATTGCCAGCTGTTTCCCCAAGTACTTTGCAAACCCTGGATCTCTTCTTGGTTGGTTTCCTTTGGTTCCCACACCTCTAGAGGCCAAATTAGTTTAAAACCCTCCCAGCAGCACTAGCAAAATGGTCCACAAGGAAATGAGTAAATAAGACTAAGAGCCAACTCTGTTCAGATGCAACACAGTGTGGAGCTAGAGCAATACAGCAGGTCAGGCAGCATCAGAGGAGCAGGCATTGACTTTCCTGCTCCTCTGATGCTACCCGACCTGCTGCTCTCCTCCACCTCCACACTGTATTAACTCTGACTCCAGCATCTGCAATTCTTGTTACCTCAGATGCAACCCATCCACTTCAACTGGTGCTTTTTCCCAGAGCCAGTTCCAATGACCTGACAAGCTAAAGCAACTTAAACTCCTCTCCTCCACCATCTTTCCAGTCATGTTTTCACCTGCCCTATCCTCCTATTTATGTACTCACTTGCACATGACACTGGGAGTAATCCACAGTTTGCTACATTTGAAGTCCTCCTTGCTAACTTCCTATTTAGCTCACAAAATTCTGATTCCAAGACAACATCATCCTTACTACTCGAGTCATTGGCACCAATGTAGACCAGAGCTTCATGCTGTTTAGCCTCCCCAGAAGAATGCTTCCTAACTGCTCTGTGACATTCTTGACCCTGGCACCAGGGAGACAAAATACTATCCTGGACCCGCAGAACCACTTTCTTTCTTCTCTCTCCCTTCCTGTATAGTTGGGCCACTGATGGGGTCAGAAGCTTGATTGTGACTACACTCAACTAGGACCCAGCTCCCTCATCAGCTTCCAGATTGGAAACTGTTTGTGAGTTGGGCCCCAGACTCAAACTGGGCTCAAACTGCCTGGCAGTCACTCATTCCCATCCTTCCTCCAATCCCTCAAGCTGTGCCGCATAACGCTCAGCCTCACAAATGTGTCGCAGTGTCACAAATTCCGTTCGACTGAGCTGAGCTACCATGTGTTAACCTTACTTAGTCTTATTTACTCAGTTACTTACTTTATTAAATACTTAGCCTTAAAGTTACCCCCCCCCCTACATTCATGTTAGTCTCCCTCCCTTATCCTACTTTGACTTATTTATACTATTTTATTGTATTGGCCCTGATTTTCACTTATCCATGGCATTTCTCAGTTAACCACTTTTCTAATTTACAGCTATTTAGGGACAATCCCTAATGGTAGTTCCTTACAGAACTCACTGATTTCTTGTGAGATAACTTCAATTTCTTTTCAGCTCAGTGTGGGCTAGTTGCAGGCATCTGAATGATGGGTGTACGGTCTCAGAGTCTCAGGTAAGTGTAGGCCTCAAGCCTCAGCCCCGCCTTGCTCTTTCCGGCTCCATGCTCCTCCAACGCAGGACTAACACTGTCTCCAAGTCCCAGGTAAGTCACTTTTGAAAAGTGTTGCTCGTATGAAATCCAGTCACTAATTGCCACTTTGATGCTTTCTTAAAGGCAAATATTTTTGTTAATTTCATCTTCATTCATTTCAAGTGTTAGGACACTATGTACAATTGAGGTGGCCGTCTCTGAACACTGGTGACACCAAAATTCAACAATTTATATGTCCTCATTATGTCTGATGAAAAGGCTTTCAATCAAGTTAAAACTGTTTACTTTTGTTTTATCAGACAATGCAGGTTTTGAAAATTGTTATCAAGGGTTATAATAAACACTAGGGAGATTTTGTTTGTAATATTCAGCAAAAAACCACTACGCTACGGCCCTCAGTTGGCAGCAACATCAAAAATATGGTTAGGTCTAGGTAGGGTAGCTACTGTGTATAAACAAATAAAACCTGTATTTATATAATGCCTTCAATGAAGTAAAACACCCCAATGTATTTCATAGGAACATTTGATAACATGCCACATAAGGACAAAAGTAACCAAAGCTTTTGAAATCAGTCAGTTCATACCTTACAGCAGCAGTGAAAATGAAGAGGCAGGATGGTGCAGCACAGAAAATTTGAAAGATGTTTTTCAATAAACCCACTGTCTATTGTCCACTGATCGAAGCAATTCCGTAATGACCCATAGCCTTCTAAGATTATTTCTTCTTCATGAAGGGGATCTGATATTCTATATCATTGAATTGCTTTACAACTGATGTAACTAAGTAAAATATTTGTTGGTGGTACATCCTATTTGAACTCTTTATTTCCTTCTTCATTTCCTGAGTGGTGCAAAAAATATGTTTTTAAAAGTCCATGTTATCATTATAGCTGAAGGCATAGGTTGGGAGGTATTGGTGCAGCAGTAATGTCAACTGTTCAAGTAATCCAGAATCCCAAGCTAATGTTCTGGGGGCAGGGGTTCACATCCTGTTACAGCAGATGGGCAAAATTTGAATTCGAAAGAGGTCTAGACTAAAAATCTGTCCTAATGTCAATATGAATCCATGGTTGATAGTCAAAAAAACATCCATCTCATTCATTAATGTCCTTTAGGGAAGGAAATCTGCCACCTTACCTGGTCTGCATGTAGCTCCTGAGTCAGTGCAATATGGTTGATTACCCTCTGGACAATTGAGGACAATAACTGCTGTCCTCACCAGCGTTGCCCACAACACAAGAAATAATTTGCTAAAAAAGCTATGAGCCTTGCAGTATTTAACTGAGATAGTAGGAACTGCTGATGCTGGAGAATCTGAGATAACACAGTGTGAAGTTGAATGAACACAGCAGGCCAAGCAGCATCAGAGGAGCAGGAAAGCTGACATTTCAGTTTCTGAAGAAAGGTCTCGACCCAAAACATCTGCTTTCCTGCTCCTTTGATGCTGCTTGGCCTGCTGTGTTCATCCAGCTTCACACCACATCATCACAGTATTTAACTGTTTGTTTAATAATTATTGCCTCCAACTTCTTGCTCTTTATGAAAGTTGCTGGCATTTGTCAATCATTTTTATTCAAAGACTTCCATTTATGTCACAGGTAGGCAGGGTAGAGAAGAAAACTTGCTTTTATTGGTCAGTGCATTCAGTATAGGAGTTAGAATGTCATGTTGCAGCTATACAGGACATTGGTTAGACCACTTTTGGAATACTGTGTTCAATTCTAGTCTCACTGCTAGAGGAAAGATGGCGTTATATTCAAACTGCTACAGAAGAGATTATAAAGTTGTTGCCAGGCTTAAAGGAATTGAGCTAGAGGGAGAGGTTGAATAGGCTGGGTTTTATTTTCCCTCAAGTATCAGAGGTTGAGGCGTGAACTTATAGAGGTCTATAAAATCATGGCGGGCTCAGGGTAAATAGCTAAGTTCTTCTTCTCAGACTAGAGGAGTCAGAAACTAGAGTGATAGGTTTAAGCTGAGAGAGGTGAGATATGAAAGGGGCAACATTTTCATGCAGAGGGTGGTGTGTGAATGGAATGATCTGCCAAAGGAAGTGGTAGAGGTGGGTCCAATTACAACATTTAAAAGGCATCTGGATGGGTATACGCATAGAAAGGTTTCAAAGGGATACAGGCCAGATGCTGGCAAATGGGACTAGATCAATTTAGGATACCTGGTCAACATGGATAAGTTGGATTGAAGGGTCTGTTTCTGTGCTGTACAACTCTATGACTCCATGAATCTATATAATTACTTTCACAACCTTAGATATCCCATTTTATAGCCATTGAAAGCTATTTAAAATGCAGTCAGGTCATCACTATTGTAAAGTAGGAATGAAGGTAAATACAAACCCAATTTCATTTGTTCTTGGAGATAATGGGAACTGCAGATGCTGGAGATTCCAAGATAATAAAATGTGAGGCTGGATGAACACAGCAGGCCAAGCAGCATTCGTTATGTTCAATACCATGCTGAGCATTAAAGTTCTGATAAAGCATTGCTCTTGCTTCAAACTCATATAACTCTGTTACAAGAATTTTGTAGAACATGCTATATATATTTGGCAAATTCAGTCTCTCCATACAGTATTAGGTCATCAAAGGAACTCTTTGATGTTGAGAAAATTCGATCTATGCCCATGCAACCTGCACCCAGGTGGTGCACAAGTCCAACATGTGGGATAGGTTCATTCTGACGGAGTGAACAAGAAAGAAATCTGGAGTTTCATATCTTTCTCATATCTTTTGTATGGATAAAAATGAAGTAGTTCAATTAATTCTGTGTCTATCTTGTTTAATTCATTGATGTCAACATTGGCACTAGATACCAGAACATGAAGTGTTAGACTCTATTTCTGCCCTATCTTATCAGTTTATAATTTTTGTTTCAGACCTGAGGTCAGTGACTTACTTCAAAAGGCTTCCCAAAAGAAATTGTTACAGGTTACCCCTCTGGTAGGCATGTAGATTTTATAACTATTGAATTTAAGGATTTTTGGCTTTGACAAGTATTTGTGATGAGGCACTATATTTAATGATGTAAAGGAACAGCATCATAAGCTTAGGCTGCAACACTAACTGTACAGATCAGTGTATCCAATTCATTGTTACTTTCATTTAATAGGCCAACTGGGGGCTTTGCAAGCTTCAGTATTTGTTTCACATTGAGCGCACATAAGTCTCGCAGTTCACTGGTTAGTGGCTCAATGGTTAGCACTGCTGCCTCACAGATTCAGGGACCCGGATTCAATTCCAGCCTTGGACAACTGGCTGTGTGGAGTTTGCACATTCTCTCCATGCCTAAGGGGTTTCTGTCGGGTGCTCCAGTTTCCTCCCACAGTTCAAAGATGTGCAGATTATGTTAAATTGCCCATGGCATTCAGTGCTGGGTAGGTTAGGTGTGTTAGCCATGGGAAATGCAGGATTCCAAATAGAGGGATAGGTCTGAGTGGGATCCTCTTTGGAGAGTTGGTGTGGACTTGTTGGGACGAATGGTCTGTTTCCACACTGTGGGGATTCTATGTTTTCTTTAGTTTAATACTAATCTTAATTCAAATGCTCTTTAGCTTATCATTTCAGTATCTTCCCTACATAAGTTGGTTTTCATTTGAGCTGTGAAAACAAACTCCAATTCATGAGATAACAAGGTGCAGAGCTGGATGAACACAGCAGGCCAAGCAGCATCAGAGGAGCAGGAAAGCTGATGTTTCGGGTCTAGACCCTTCTTAAATGGGGGAGGAGAAGGGGATTCTGAAATAAATAGGGAGAGAGGGGCAGGCACATAGAAGATGGATAAGGGAGAAGATGAGTGGAGAGGAGACACACAGGGTCAAAGAGGTGGGGATGGGGCCAGTAAAGGTGAGTGTAAGGGGGGAGTCAGGGAGGGGATAGGTAAGTCCAGGGAGGATGGACAGGTCAAGGGGGCAGGATAAGGCTGGTAGATGGGAGATGAGGGTGGGGCTTGAGAATGCATTTTGAACAATTACAGATTAAATGAAGTGCAGATCTTTATTATGATGCCTGTAAAGGTCTGTCAAAAGTTGTTGGGACTTTCCTTAATTTCTGATGATAAATGGAATGGATATTTTGAACCGCATATTCATAATGATAATTCAAAAGTTGTGCTTTATTATTTTCTGTTTCCTTCTTTCATAATTCATGGATTCAGTCTTCCCTAACTGGCTGCACTTTCTGATGGGTCTATTTTGCTTCTTCATCCTATTTCCACTTTGGTAATTCCTCCTTCTTCCATATTCTTCATTCTGCCAGTTCACAGAGAGTGTCAGAGTGATTTGCTCCTGATGCTACCAAGAGGTGTTGCCACATGTCGCAGATGAGAGTTCCCAAATTGTACAATATTCCCCATTGAAAACAATTTGCAGACTAAAATTTGACCCCAAGCTAGGAGACTTCAGAAAAGGATTGTATTTTATGTGCGCTCTTTGAAGAATTTTACAGATTGTCCTGGGAAAAAAAGTAGAATCAAGGGTTATGGGGATAAAGCATGAACAGGATACTGATTGAGGATGATCAGCCATGATCATAATGAATGGCGTGCTGGCTCGAAGGGCCGAATGGCCTACTCCTGCACCTATTATCTTTTATCTATTGTAAATAAAGGTTGATTGCTTGCCTTTGGTCTTCCCATTAAATTTTCCCTATTTTGCTTGTCAGCTGCCTTTATTAATAATAGAGTTGTATAGGGGCAGCTAGCAACAGCACACAGTGCTGTTAACACAAGAGAGGCTGACTTGTGCCTCAGTCAGTGAACAGAATAACGCAGATTCATTCGGGAAGGAATAGCAAAGAAATGTCATCTTTTTGACATCTGCTCAAATCACAGTTTATGCTGTTTTATTGGGACACAAGAGTAGAATACTAATTGTATATTTTCTCTTGCCTAATGGGAAAAGATATGCGCTGCCATATTGTTAGATGGCATGAGTCTGGTAGTGGGGGAGCACACCAGTAACTGCTTGCTGCTGGAAGGATGTTATTAAATTGGAAAGGGTGCAAAAAAGATTTACAAACTTGCTACTGAGACTTGGAAGGTTTGAGTTATAAGAAAAGGCTGGATAGGCTGTGGCTTTTATCCCCCTGGATGTTTATAAAATCGAGAAGAGCATAGATAAGATGAATAACAACGGTCTTTTCCCCTGGGTAGAGGAGTCCAAAACTAAAGGGCAAAGGTTTAAGGTGAGAGAGGAAAGATTTAAAAGGGACCTCAGGGGCAACTTTTTCACACAGAGGGTGACAAGCTGCCCAGAGGGAGTGGTAGAGGTGGGTATATTTATAACATTTAAAAGATATTTAGACAGGTTCTGCAAGGTAGATGATGGGAACTGCAGATGCTGGAGAATCCAAGATAACAAAATGTGGAGCTGGA
Source organism: Stegostoma tigrinum (assembly GCF_030684315.1). Classification (NCBI taxonomy): domain Eukaryota; kingdom Metazoa; phylum Chordata; class Chondrichthyes; order Orectolobiformes; family Stegostomatidae; genus Stegostoma; species Stegostoma tigrinum. The sequence continues at coordinate 112,734,839 of NC_081356.1, forward strand.
TGAACACAGCAGACCAAGCAGCATCTTAGGAGCACAAAAGCTGAAGTTTCAGGCCTACAGCCTTCATCAGAGGTTCTGAGAGGGATATAGGCCAAATGGGACTGATTTTGTTTAGGAAATCTGGATGGCAACCACAAGTATGGCTCCATGCTCTAAATTCCAAATCTTTTTGTAGATTAAGGGTCTGGGCTTCCAGTTTGATAGTCTGAGTGCTTTGTTCGCTACCTGCTGACCTTAAATTCATTGACTATTTAAGATGTTGGCAACCTCTTAACTTATAATGATTGTAATAAATCTTGTATAACTTTTTAACTTGCAGAAAGTAATTAACATGGACGTTCAATTTGATGTGGAAAAGGTTGGTCCCTTTGGAAAAATGGTTGTCCAGCACAATAAGATGTCACGTGGGCACTTCAAGCTGACTCTCCCCATCGATGTTCTAGTATTTGCAAATCCGGAGGAACCATTGGGAAAGTATGTATTGTCCAAAATACTGAATGATTTCTGAATTAATTTTGTATGTTAGCGATGCAATAATGTAGTCAACAATGCTTGCTAACAAGATATTTCTTAACACGGTGCCTCCATGCTCAATGAAGGTACATATTTTAATGATGGTCTTGTTTGGTTTTATTCTGTGGCTTATGTTGGATACTTTATGCCAATGGGCTGCCTTCTCTGCTAGCACACATCTCTGTTTCTAAAACACTTTGATATTGATTGAACAAAAACAACGTTGCTGGAAAAGCTGAGCAGGTCTGACAGCATCTGTGTAGGAGAAAACAGAGTTAACGTTTTGGGTCCAGTGACCCTTCCTCAGAACTGATGGTGGCTGGGAAAACGTCTGTTTATATGCAGAAAATAGGGAGGTGGGTGGGGTAGGGAGTAAGCGATAGGATAGAGCCCAAAGAGAGAGAAAGACAGTTGGACAGACAAAGGAGTTGCTAATGATCAGGCTGGGACGGTGAATGGTTGTTAATGGGGACTGTTAGTGACTAACAACAGGGGGTGTGTAGTGGCAGGCTATGTGGTAACAAGGCCTCGTTCTTCAAGGACCACAACATACCCCCACCCCGCAGTGGTCGAGAACGCCCTCGACTGTGACTCCCGCATTTCGCGCAACTCATCCTTCACACCCCGGCCCCACAATAACCGCCAAAAAAGAATCCCCCCAGTCCTCTCATACCACTCCACCAATCTCTGGATACAACGCATCATCCTCTGACACTTCCGCCATCTACAATCCGACCCCACCACTAAAGACATTTTTCCATCCCTACCCTCGTCTGCCTTCCGGAGAGACCACTCTCTCCGCGACTCCCTTGTCTACTCCACACTCCCCTCCAACCCCACCACACCCGGCACTTTCCCCTGCAACTGCAGGAAGTGCTACACTTGCCCCCACACCTCCTCCCTTACCCCCATCCCAGGCCCCAAGATGACTTTCCACATCAAGCAGATGTTCACCTGCACATCCGCCAATGTGGTATACTATATCCATTGTACTCGGTGTGGCTTCCTCTACATTGAGGAAACCAAACGGAGGCTTGGGGACCGTTTTGCAGAACACCTCCGCTCGGTTTGCAATAAACAACTGCACCTCCCAGTCATGAACCATTTTAACTCTCCCTCCCATTCCTTAGATGACATGTCCATCCTGGGCCTCCTGCAGTGCCATAATGTTGTCACCTGTAGGTTGCAGGAACAGCAACTCATATTCCGCTTGGGGACCCTGCAGCCCAATGGTATCAATGTGGATTTCACCAGCTTCAAAATCTCCCCTCCCCCCACTGCATCCCAAAACCAGCCCAGCTTGTCCCCGCCTCCCTAAACTGTTCTTCCTCTCATCTACCCCCTCCTCCCACCTCAAGCCACACCTCCATTTCGTACCTACTAACCTCATCCCACCCCCTTGACCTGTCCGTCCTCCCTGGCCTGACCTATCCCCTTCCTACCTCCCCCCCATACTGTCCTATCCACCTACCTTCTCCTCTATCCATCTTTGGTCCGCTTCCCCCCTCTCCCTATTTATTTCAGCATCCTCTCCCCATCCCCCTTTTCTGATGAAGGGTCTGGGTCCGAAATGTCAGCTTTTGTGCTCCTGAGATGCTGCTTGGCCTGCTGTGTTCATCCAGCTTCACACTTTGTTACTTCGGATTCTCCAGCATCTGCAGTTCCCATTATCTCTGGTAACAAGGCCTGGCATGTGGGGTGGGGGCTGGGACACGGGGGAGTTTAGGCCCTAAAATTATTGAACTCGGTATTGAATTCAGAGGGATGGAGGGTCCCCAACCAGAAAATAAGGTGTTGGTCCTCCAACTTGTGTTGAGCTTCAGTGGAACACTGCAGCAAGCCACAGACACAGATGTTAGCCAGGGAGCAGGGTGGTGCATTGAAGTGGCAGGCAAAAGGTAGTTCAGGGACTTTTTTGTGAGCAGAACGTAGACGTTCTGCAAAGCCGTTGCCTAGTGTTGGTATTGATTGAAGTGCTTTTATGGAGAAATTAAATTTGCTCTAACTGCTGTTGACTGACTCCTTGGAAGCCATATTTATCTATCTTTCCAACATTGAAGATGAACTGTAAGATCTATTTGAAAACCCCCAGCAAAGTCTGACATGTCTACAAACATCCCCCTTCAACTTTCAAAATTGTGGTCAGTAGTCCAAAGAAACACAGTGCACATATTATACCTAGATAATCTTATTTTTTTCTTGAAACATGGCATATTATTATTGTTATTAATAATATGCAAGCAGCTCAAAAAGACAGAATTCTTCTGGTAATTTTTAACACCCAGCCTCAGCCGAAAAGAAATCCAGTGACTTCATGGCTCTCTCAGGGTTCCCTTTTGGTTCTTTTTTTTATTTTTAAAATGGTTCCTAAGTCAAGATGACATTGCACTTATGTCTATTATTTTTTCAAAATAATTTCAGGGAACCAATTTCTTTCTTCAAGAAACATGCAAATGCTGAACAAAAGTACAACGTGTTTGTCAAGTATAGCATATGAATGTTTTTCATTCTCCCTGTCTACCAAGTCCACAGCCCTGATGATTGTAACCAACTCATCAAATCTCCTTTAAACCTTGCCTTCTTCAAACCTCCCAGTGGCACTGGGGTGACTGGAGAACTGCCAGTCACTCAATTGATTGCTAGCAGCACCGATGATAACATCAATCTACCAGATATCGCGCTCTCTCATCCGGAATTGGACACATTTATCAATTTCGCTTCCAATTTCCACCCGACTGTCACCTTCACCTAGTCCATTTCTGACTCCTCCCTTCCTTTCTTCAACATCTCTGTTCCCATTTCGGGGGATAGGCTGGCTACCAATAAGCACTGCAAACCAACCGATTCCCACAGTTAATATCGATAAAATGTGGGGCTGGAGGAGCACAGCAGCTCAGGCAAGTTGATGTTGATGACCCTTCATCCAACTCAGGATGGGGAAGGGAACTCAAATAAATAGAGGGAGGGGTTAGGGCTGGATGAAAGTAGATGGGATGATGATTGGCGGATGCATGTAGCAGGTAGTGGGGATTGGTCAGTGGGAAGGGTGGAGCGGACAGATGGGAAAGAAGAAAGGCAGGTTATGTCAGGTCAATGAGGTGTGGATGAGAATGAGGGCTGGATGTGGGATGAGGCTGGGGGTGCGGAGATTTTGAAACTGGTGAATTCTATGTTGAGGCCATTGGGCTGTAAGCTCCTGAGGTGGAACATAAGGTGCTCTTCCTCCAGTTTACATGTGGCATCATTGTAACAATAGAGGAGGCCCAGGATGGACCTATCACCAAGAGAGTGGGAGGTGGAGTTGCTTTGGCTGGCAACAGGAAGGTGTGTTGATTGTAGCCTGCAGAGCTCAGATGCTCCGTGAATCGGTCACTGGCTCTGCGCTTGATCTTTCCGATGAAGGGGAGACCACATCAGGGGCAACAGATGCAATAGACCAAGTTAGAAGACATACAGGTGAATTCTTGTCAGATCTGAAATGCTTGTTTGGAGCCTTGGACAGAGGCGAAAGGGAGGTGTAGGGGCAGGTGTAGCGCCTCATGTGTTTGCAGGGAAAAGTGCCAAGTGTGGTGGGGTTGAGTGATAATGGGAACTGCAGATGCTGGAGAATCCAAGATAGCAAAGCGTGAAGCTGGCTGAACACAGCAGGCCAAGCAGCATCTCAGGAGCATATGGCGGGGTTGTTGGGAAGTGTGGACCAGATGAGGGAGCCGAGGAGTGAGTTGTCCCTGCAGAAAGCAGATAGGGGCAGGGAAGGAAATATCTCTTTGGTAGTGAGGTCTGATTGCAGCTGGCAAAAAGGGTGGAGGATGATGCAGTGGATTTGGAAGTTGGTAGAGTGGTATATGAGGACTGGGGACGATTCTATCCTTATTGCTATTGGGGGGGAGGGGATTTGAGGGCAGTAGTGCAGGAAATGCAGGAAATGTGGCTAAAAGCATTATGAATCATGGGAGAGGGGAGGTTATGGTCCTTGAAGAAGGAGGACGTCTGGGATGTCTGGGAATGGAATACTTTATCCCAGAAGCAGATGCGGCTGAAGTGAAGGAACTGGGAATGCGGGGATCACATTTTTGTAGGAGGGTAGGTGAGAGGAGGTGTAATCAAGGTAGCTATGGGAGTCGGTGGGTATGAAATGGACGTCTGTGGGTGGTCAGTTGCTGGATATCGAGGCAGAGAGGTCCAGGAAGGGGAGAGAAGTGTCGGAGATGGTCCAGGTGAATTTGAGGTCAGGGTGAAAGATGTTGGTGAAATGGATGACCTGTTCGAGCTCCTCATTGGAACATGACTCAGTATTAATAAGTCATCAATGTAGTAAAGGAAGAGGTGAGGAATGGTGCCAGTATAAGTACAGAAGAGGGACTGTTCCATGTAACCTACAAAGAAGCAGGCATAGCTCAGACTCATGCTGATGCGCAGTTTGTAAGAAGTTGGAGGAGTTAAAGGAAAAGTTGTTGAGAAGAGTTCTGTCAAGCTGATGAGAGTGTCAGTGAAGGAGGACTGGTTGGGCCGACAAGAGAGGAAGAAATAGAGGGTTTTTAGGCTTCCTCATGGGGGATACATGTGTAGAGACTCCTACAGTTACCTTGATTGTACATCCTCACATCTTGCTTCCTCGAAAGACTCTATTCCATTCTCCCAGTTCCTCTGTCTCCACTGCACCTGTTCTGTCCTCGCCCCCTCACTCCTTCCCATAACAGAAATAGGGTACCCCTTGACCTTACCTACCATCCCACCAGCATCCACATCCAGAGGATTATTAACTGCCATTTCCACCACCTCCAGCATGATGACACATATTCATTTCCCCTCCCTTTTCAGCCTTCCGCAGGCACCATTCCTTCTTGACCACCCTAATCCACTCTTCCTTCATTCCCAACACCCACCACAGCACCTTCCCTGCAACTCCAGATGATGTATCACCTGCCCATTTACCTCCTTCCTCCTCACCACCCAAGGGCCCAGATATACCTTGCAAGTGAAGTCAAGCTTTCCCTGCACTTTGCTCAATCCAGTCTACTGCATTCACTGCTCACAATGTGGTCCCCTCTACACTGGAGAAATAGCCCGAGTGATCTACATTCTGCCAGCAAAAAAGACCCCGAGCTGCCAGTTGCCTGCAACTTCAACACATCACCCTCTTCCCTGGCCAACATTTCTGTCTCAAGCTTGCTGCAGTGCTCCAGCAAAGATCAGTGCAAGCTGAGTAAACAGCGCCTCATTTTTCACTTGTGAACTCTGCAGCCTTCTGGACTCAATATTGAGTTCAACAATTTTAGCGGTTGAGCACCTTTCCCCAAGCTTATCTCCAATTCCACACACCAGGCCCTGTTATCACATGGTCTGCTATTACACACCACCCATTTTTAGCCACTAATAGGATGCATTAGCAAATATTCAGTTTCCTAGGCTGACAGGTACCCACTGCTTTGTCTCTAAAACCATGTTCCTTTCTTCTTGGGCTCTATCTCCACCTATCATTTACTCCCTGCCCTCAACTGATCTTCTGCATAAAAGCCAACATTTTTCAAACTGCCATTAGTTCTGAAGAAGTGTCACTGGACCCGAAACATTAACTCTGATTTCTCTCCACAGATGCTGCCAGACATGCTGAGTTTTTTTCCAACAATTTCTGTTTTTGTTTCTGCTTTCCAGCATCCTGCACTTCTTTTGGTTCTTTTAACCCAAGGCACAAATTGCTGAAGGATCCAGGCATCAGGTGGGAGTTAGATTACAAGGGATGTAGATCATGTGGAAGGATAGGACAGGGATGTTTGAAACAAGAGAAGACTACCAGCTGGAACCACGCTCGCTAATGCCCTTAGTTGGGTGATAACTACCTAAAAATGAGGGACCTCTTCTGAAAACACACATTAATTCCGGCAGAGCAGTTTGCATTTTTCTCATCTCATAGGATGAGTGTCCTGCTCATCTAGATTTAGACCTTGATCCCTTGAAGACCCTATCTCTCTCTTCAGCTCATGCAGAGCCATTTCCTTGCTTTTCTATTTCTAGGTGCATTAGAATAGCCATTAGGTATGTTCTCTTCTGCATTGAACAATATTGAAATTCAGATCCAATTGTATCAATTGACCATTTTGTTTTGACCTATTTATTCAATTTCAGCTCTGGCCTTTTTCTCACCTGGGCAGAATTTAATGGGAACTGCCCATGGGCTTGCAGATGGCAATCCTCCCTCACCCCTACCCCAGGCCCCAAGATGACATTCCACATTAAGCAGAGGTTCACCTGCACATCTGCCAATGTGGTATACTGCATCCACTGTACCCGGTGCGGCTTCCTCTACATGGGGGAAACCAAGCGGAGGCTTGGGGACCGCTTTGCAGAACACCTCCGCTCAGTTCGCAACAAACAACTGCACCTCCCAGTTGCAAACCATTTCCACTCCCCCTCCCATTCTCTAGATGATATGTCCATCATGGGCCTCCTGCACTGCCACAATGATGCCACCCGAAGGTTGCAGGAACAGCAACTCATATTCCACCTGGGAACCCTGCAACCATATGGTATCAATGTGGACTTCACCAGTTTCAAAATCTCCCCTTCCCCTACTGCATCCCTAAACCAGCCTAGTTCGTCCCCTCCCCCCACTGCACCACACAACCAGCCCAGCTCTTCCCCCCCACCCACTGCATCCCAAAATCAGTCCAACCTGTCTCTGCCTCCCTAACCGGCTCTTCCTCTCACCCATCCCTTCCTCCCACCCCAAGCCGCACCCCCAGCCACCTACTAACCTCATCCCACCTCCTTGACCTGTCCATCTTCCCTGGACTGACCTATCCCCTCCCTACCTCCCCACCTATACTCTCTCCACCTATCTTCTTTATTCTCCATCTTCGGTCCACCTCCCCCTCTCTCCCTATTTATTCCAGTTCCCTCTCCCCATCCCCCTCTCTGATGAAGGGTCTAGGCCCGAAACGTCAGCTTTTGTGCTCCTGAGATGCTGCTTGGCCTGCTGTGTTCATCCAGCCTCACATTTTATTATCTTATGATGGCTTTTCTCCTGGCCTATCAATCATCTTCGACCTGTTGACAATCATGGAAGCCAAATGACCCACTCTCATCTTAATTGAGACCCATGAGTGTTTAATTAATGCCCAGTTAAAGGTTGCATCTCACATGACTTCAATTTTGAGGTTGTCTCAAGTTCAGCAATGGTACGATGTGTGGTAAGTTATGTTGTTTAGGCCTCAAGAGGAAAAAAGATCAGTACATAGCTCATATGCCCTCTTATCTCATTGGGACTCCCCCAAGGTCCCTCTTTTCTTGAGTACTCGGTTTAATTCCAGCTGTAAATACAAGCTCACAGCACTCTGAGATGGGACCTCTTCTTGAGTGAAAGGCAGGAATCTTGCCTACAACCAGTTAATGGCCAGTAGGGTGTTAAATGACTAAGTGGCAGCTGGCACCAGTGAGGATGTGTTCAGAAACACTAATACCAGTGAAATTATGAAACCTCTCCCCAATCCCACTACAAAGCTTGAACAGATGGCTGAGCTCTTTGAAATTCATTTCAATCATCTAGTTTCCTATTACAGAGCTGAAAGGCATGGTTGAGCTCTGAGGAAAACTTCAGATACTTAAAGTATTCAACTGTGGAGGTTTTGTCTGTGTGGATGTGAAATGGAATCTCATCATGAGCACTTGGCTGAATTTCAAAGTTATAAATGGATTCAGCTCAGTAAGGATTCACCATGTCATCTTCCATTAAAATATTTGCAGGATAGACCACTGCATAGTGGTTTGGAAATAAATACTGTTTTCACATTGAGGAGACCCTTCATCATTTTATCTGGCACTACCGCAACACCAAATGGGACAGACTTCTAACAGATCTTGCAACCTCTAACTGCAGATCCATCAGGCACAGTGGGCCACCAATGACAGCAGTAGCATATCCAACTACAATATGTAATATCATGGAGAACATCTCTTGAATTGTTGACATTACTGTCAAGCTAGGAAAGTGCAAAGGGCATGTCCGAAGCAGTACTAAGCATTTCTAAAATTCAGATATCAACCAGGTTAAATTACAACACTGCACTAATTCAATAACAAACAATGGAAACAACATGCAATGCACGGAGCTAAGAGATCTTGTAAACAACAGATCTAAGTTACAGTCTTGTCACATCCAGTCGAGAGTTTTGGTGGATAATTGAACAAAAAGCTGTAGGGGGAAGTCACACAGTGATCCCATCCTCAGGAATGGATTTGATGAAACACACAAGATTGTCAGTGAACTTTACAGGGTAGATGTGGAAAGGTTGTTTTTCATTGTAGGAATGTCTAGAACCAGAGGGCATAATCTTAGAATAAGAGGTCACAAATTTAAGGCTGAGATGAGGAGGAATTTCTTCTCTCAGAGAGTTGTGAATCTGTGGAATTCTTTACCACAGATAGCTATTAATGTCAGGCCATCAAGGTTACACAAGGTTGAGATAGACATTTTGTTAATCAGTAAAGGAATGATGAGTAATGGGGAAAGACAAGAAACTGGAATTAAGGATTATCAGATCAGGCATGAACTTATTGAATGGTGGAGCAGATTGGACTGAATGACCTGCTTCTGCTGTTACTTTTTATGGTCTTATGGTATAATCAAATGAGTACTAAAGAAAAGGTGAAACACTCACAGCCGTATTCAGCCAGAAGTGACAAGTAGATGATTCATTTCACCCTCATTCTGAGGACCCCGGCGTCACAAATGGAGCCAATTCGATTCACTTCACAGGATATTAAGAAATGGCCAAATGCATTGAATTCTACAAAGATTATGGGCCCTGACATGATTCTGACAATAATACTGAAGACTTGTGTTCCAGAAGTAATTGTTCCAAAGGTAACACTGTTCCAGTACATTTACAACAATGGCATCTAACTGGGAATGTGGAAATTTGCTCACCCATTCACTTCAACCAGGACATGTCCAACCCAACCAATTACTCCTCCACCAGCAAAGTGATGGAAGGGTTCAGTGACAGTTCCAATAGCAACAAATATTCAGCAATAACCTGTTCATTGGCATTTAGTTCAGTTTCTGCCAGAGTCCCTCAGCTTCTCACTCATAACAGTCTTGTTGAAACATCGCCAAAACAGCTGAACTCAAATGGTGAAAACACTGTGGTTGTTTTCAACATCAAGTCTGCACTTGATTGAATATGGCATCAAGGAGCTCTGGCAAAACTGAAACAAATAGGAATGAGGGGGAAAGCTCTTCACTTGTTGGATTAATACCAAGCGCAAAGAAAGATGGTTATGATGATTGCAAGTCAATCATCTAATTTCAAGGTCACCAGTGCAAGGTTCCTCAGGGTAGCACCCAAGGCCCCAGAGGTGGAAACATTTGTTGATGATTACAAAGGCTCAGCCCAAATGCATGACTTTTTAGATGCTGAAGCAACCTGTGGCACTATTCAGGTAGACCTGGACAAGATCAAGGCTTGAGCTGATAATGGCAAGTAACATTCACATCGTACAAATCTCAGACTAATCATCCTTTTTTACATTAGTGGGATGTGCCCATCACTGGTCGTCCCTAATTGTCCTTGAGAAGGTGGTATTGAGCTGCCTTCTTGAACCACTGCAGTCAATGTGCTGCAGGTAGACCCACAATGCCATTAGGGAGGGATTTCTAGGATTTCAACAAAGCAACAGCGAAGGAATAGTGACAGATTTCCAAGTCAGAATAGTGAGTAGCTTGGAGGGGTAGTTGCTAGTGGTGATCTTCACATATGCCTGCTTCCCCTGTCCTTCAAGATAGAAATGGTCGTGGGTTTGGAAGGTGCTGTCTAAGGATCTTTGGTGAAGTTGTACAGTGCATCTTGTAGATAGTACACACTGCTGCTGCTGTACATTGATAGAGGAAGGAGCAGATGCTTGTGGATATGATGCCAATCAAGTGGGCTGTTTTGCCCTGAGTAGTGTCAAGCTTCTTGAATGTTGTTGGAGAAATGGAAATCTAATTATCTCCCCTTGACATTTAATGGGTTGCCATTGCTGAATCCCTGAACATTATTATTCTGGAATCCTGGTAATGTCACTGGGCTAGTAATGAAGCACACCAGGTCAACATTTTGGTGATGTGTGTTCAAATCCCACAGTGGCAGATAGTGAAATTTGAATTCAACGAAAATCTGAATTTAAGAAAAACTAAACCAATGGTGACCATGAGTCATTGTCATAAAAATCTTCTGGTTCACTAACATTCTGTAGGGAAGGAAATTTGACATCCTTACCTGGTCTGGCCCATGTGATTCCCAACCCAGAGAAATGTGTTTGGACTCTTAACTGTCATCTGGGAAAACTGCAGATGAGTAATAAATGTTGGATAGATTAAGAAAAACGTTGACCTGAAATTGAACTGAATTAGGCATATGCATACTGTGGCTACAAAAGCAAGTTAGAGGCTTGGAATTTTGCAGTGACTAACTCGCCTCCTTACTCCTCAAAGCCTGTTCATGATCTATAAGATGACTCAGTGTTATTTTAGGGTTCAATACTACTATACAGAGTGGATACTGAGTCTGATGAGAAATTGGAAGTGATCTGATTGTTTGTAAGTCACTGAATGCTAGCATAAAGGTGAAGTATGTGTTAGGTGAGCAAAGAACATGTTATCCTTTTTTGCAAGAGGGCATGAATACAGCAGTAAAGAAATCCTACTGCATTAGACAAAGCCTTGATAAATCTGCATCTGGTGTTTTATAAACAGTGTTTTGTCCCCTTACCTATGGAAGGATGCACTTGGCATAGATAGAGAGCAACAAAGACTGATCCCTGGGAAGGTGGAGTTTTGGGACAGCAGAATTGACCAATGAGGAGAGATTGAGGGGACTGTCCTATATGCTATCAAGTTTAGAAGAATAAGAGATGATCTAATTGAGGTATACTGAATTCTGACGGGGGTTTACATGGTAGACTGATTCAAGAAGGATTTTTCTCCTAGAAGACCTGGAATCAGGATAAATGCCTCAAAATAAGAAAGGCTATTTCGGTGCAAGATGAGTAACTTCTTCACTTGGAGGGTAGTGGATCCTTGGTATTATTGACCCAAGTAAGTTGTGGAAGCTATCATTGTGAATATTCAGTACAGAGTTAATAGATTTCTAGATATGTCAAAGGATATGTGATTGGTGCAGGAAAATGACGTGGAGGTAGAATATCAGTCATGATTTAATTGCTTGGTTGAGCAGGCTCGAGGAACTGAATAGCCTACTCTTCATATTTTCTCCTCCAAATGAATAGAATGGAAGGTGAGTGTAGGGAGACAAGGTTTAGAAGGATATGGGAGCATGGGAGTCATGAGGCATGACACTTGTGTAAGGGGATAGCGATGAGGGTAAGGGGGGCCTCATACTCACTTGTAGAACTAGCCTGCAGTTCAAGTGAATGGAAACAGATCTTTTAGCCTACCTACCTCAGCATCCATTCATCTTCACCTTGAGCCTACTGTGGGAAGCTTCAGCCTTATTCCAGCCCATTCCACCAGGAAAATGACAGTGAGAGCTAGGAGTAGGAGTTAGGATCATGACATTGGGAAATAGTTCAACATCCATGATGAAATTCCAGGTATCAAAATCTGTCCTTTTTAGATAAGTACAGATGGATATCAGAAAATATGGAAATGCTTAAGATCTAAAATAAAAGCTGCAAATATTATAAGTACTAAGCACTACCATCAAAGTGTTTAACAGAGGTGTTCCAGTTTCAATGTTTCTGTACCTGACAGTTAACAATGGCTCTGAATTATGAAATTTGAAGTCGACGAATTTGATAGAAAAATGATGGAAAATATACCATGATATCCCTTTTTATTGAGTCTAAAGGTATTTAAATTTTTCTGATGTTATTTGGAGAGAAAGTGGCAGCTTTTAGGGGAACTAAATGCTTTTGTAAACAATTTTGTGTTTGAGATAAGAGGCTTCTTGTTGAGTAACATTTTATATGTATTCCAGTTATAAAGTTAGGTTATGCCATTATGATAAATAATGTGTTTAACAGGCTACAGGATCAGCTTATAGAAGCAGTCACCACACAGTTGTCTGCAATGGATGAATGCATTCAACGATACACAAAAGGAAAGACTGTTCCACAGCCCCAAGCATTCCACTTTGATTTGCCGAAGCAAACAGCCCTTACTACAGTAATATTCCCTGCTGGAGTCAGTGATGAAACTCTGGAACTGCAACGGAAAGTATGGTTGGAATTGAGGACAATTTTTCTACTTATCTAGTCTGTCCATGAGTTTGCCTACTCTTTCTTTTGTATTTCTATTGGTATTTTAAGAAAGCAGAAGCATGCTTACATCTGTTTTCAAAGAAACATTTTCTTGAAACATGTTGTTAACTTCTCACTACAGGCAATGACCTGACAGGCATCGACCATGCTTAGTAGGAGATTCACCTGCTCTTCCCCTCCCCAACCATTGGCATGTCAATGTTTCTGGGTTGAATGACAATCTGTTTGGCCATGTTACAAATTCAAGCCATGTGGAAGAATGCATAAGGTGCATTTTGGACAGTTTCCTAGAATGATATGTTGTGGATCCAGCCAGAGATCAGGCTATTTTTGATCTGGTGTTGTGTAATAAGGCAAGCTTAATAAAGAATGTCAGAGTAAAAGATCCACTCAGGAACAGTGACCAGAACGTGGTAGAATTTAGCATTCAGTTCGGGAAGATGAACCTGGGTCAGAAACAACTGCGCTAAACTTAAATAAGCATAATTGAGTTGAGGGTTGATCATAGCTGTTTATGCTGAAGATCAATGGCAGATGTTTAAGAAAATAGTTCATAGCTGACAGCAAGGACATATTCCAATGCAAAAGAAGTATTCTAGCAAGGGGATAAGCCAACCATGGTCATTTAGCAAAGTTAAGGATTGCATCAGATCAATTGAAAGAAAAAAAACATGCAATGTATCAAAAGTTGATGGTAAGGTGGTAACAGTTTTAAAAACCAATAAAAGACGACCAAAAAAAAGATAAAGTTTGAGAGTAAACTTGGAAATAATATCTTAATAAAATATATAAAAGAGGAAGAGAGGAGTCAAAGTGAACATAGGCCATTAAAAGAATGAGATTGGGGAAATAATCCCTAACAGATTGCATGAATCTAGCCTTGGATTCTCAGCCTGCCACCTATCTTGTTTCCCATTCTGTCTTTTGTTCAGTCCTTGTTTTCCTGACATTCATCTCCCAGTATAAGGTCCCATCCTCCTGCCACTCTCATTTAAACATTCCTAGATGACAGCCACAAATATATCCCCGAGGATGTCAGTCTGGTCCCATCCAGGTGCAACCAAGCATGTACCAGTGATATATCCCCTAGAAGTGGTCCCAATACCCAAGAACTCTGAACCCTCCCCCTTTCATCATTTCTCTAGCCATGTATTCATCTGATATACCATGCCATTTTAACTCATAGAATCATACAGAGCAGTAAAGGCCTTTCAGCCCATTGTGTCCACACTGACGTAACCACCACTAAAGGCACGGTAATCCAAAATTACTGCACTTGTCCTTGAACATTATATTTTGAGAGCTCACCCAAATTGTTTTTTAAAGGTTGTAAGGTTTCTGGCCTCCATTACCTTCCAGCAGTGCACTTCAGATCCCCACCACCTTCTGAGTAAAACATTTTTTCTCAAATCCCCTCTGTACCTCCTGCACCTTACTCTAAAACTCTGCCCCCTCATGGTTGACCCCCCCCCTCAACTGAGGGGAACAACTGGTCTCTATTCACTCAGAGACAGTAAGAACAGCAGATGCTGGAGTCAGAGATAACACATGTGGAGCTGGAGGAAAATTTCTGAAGAAGGATCCTGACCAGAAATGTTAGCTTTCCAGTTTCTCTAATGCTGCCTGGCCTGCCATGTTCCTCCAGCTCCACACTATGTTATATCTGATCTCCATTCACCCTATCCATACCCCTCAAAGTCTTATATGTCTCAATCATATTCCATCTTCAACCGAAGGAAAACAATGCAAGCCTATCTAGTCTCTCCTGAGAGCTCAATTTCTCCATCCCAGGCAACATCCTGGTGAACGTCCCTGTACCCTGTCTACTGCTATCATATCCTTCCTGCAGTGAGACAACCATACTGCACAGGGTACTCCAGGCATAGCCTAATCAATGTTCTGTACAATCTCAACATTACATCCTTGTTCTTTTTCTCTGTGCCATGATTAACAAAAGCAAGTATCCCATAAGCCTTCTGAACAATCCTATTAAAGTGTTCTGCGAGCTTCGGGGATCTGGGAATAATAAATCTGCAAGATCTGTCTATTCCTCTAAACTACCCAGTGTCCTGTCATTCACTAAATACGCCCTCATTTGTTTCTTCTTCCAAAGTGCATCACCTTGCACTTATCAGGGTTAAAAATCATCTGCCACCACTCTGCCCATTTTACCAAACCATCTATATCTTCCTGAAAAATACAACCATCTTCTTCACTATTAGCCATTCTACAATACTATTAACCATTCTCAATTCTATGTCATTTAACTTTTCAAACAGTCTTTCATATGTAATTTTGTCAAAAGTTGTCCTAAAATCCATAAAAACTACAACAAATGAACTTCCCTCATCCGCGTCCTTGATCACCTTTGCAAAAAAACTTTAAGAAATTTGTTAGGCATGACCTCCTTCTGACTATCCTGATTTAACCCATGCCTATCCAAATGAATATTCATTCTCTCTGTCAGAATTTTCTTCAATAGTTTTCCTACCACTGATGTGAGACTCACTGGTCTGTAATTTCCCGATTCATCTCTACCACCATTCTTGAAAAGTGGAACCACGTTAGCCATCTTCCAATTCTCTGGCACTTCCCCAATGCCCAGAGAGGAATTAAAAATTTGTGTCAGAGCCCCTGCAATTTTCTGTCTGACCTCCCACGGCAGCCTGGGATGCAATTTATCCAAGCCAAGGGATTTGTCCATTTTAAGTCTAGAGCATCTAGAACCTCCCTATTTCCTATATCAAACTGTGCAAGTTCCTCATGGTCCCTTTCCTGAATTCCCTTCCCACATTTTCCTTTTCCAGAATGAAGACTGAAGAGAAGTATTAATTCAACACCTATCCAATATCCTGTGGCTTCATACACAGGTTGACCCCTTTGTTCCTAATTGGCCCTTCTCTTTCTCTGGTTAGCTCTTCCATTTAAAGTATTTATAAAATATCTTAGGACTCTCCCTAACCCTGTTTGCAAGTCCTTTCTCATATCCTCTTTTTACTTTTCTAATTGCTGTCTTAAGTTCCCTCTTGCACTTGCTATATTCCTCCGGGGCAGCAGCTGCATCATTCCCTTTGGACTTCCTAAAAGCCTTTCTATTCTTCCTCATCCAGTCCTGAATTGTCCTAGGCATCCAGGGTTGTCTGAACTTACTGCTGCTACATTTCCCTTTAATGGATATACATTCTTCCAAGTTTCTTTTTGAATGCCCCTCACTGCTCAGCTGTAGACTTACCCGCAAGATGTTCCCAGTCAATAATGGCCAGATCCTTCTTTATTTTAATAAAATGTGCCTTTCCCCCAATCCAAAGCCATTTTTTGCAGGCTATCATTTCCCTTGTCCATAAGAAATTTGAACTGTACTGTGTTGTGGTCGCTAACACTAAACTGTTCCCCCACTGCTACCTCAAACAATTTTCTGGCTTCTTTCCCCAGAACCAGGTCCAGCACTGCAGTGTCCCTTGTTGGCCCTTCTGCGTATAGATACAAAAAAAAACTCTCCTGGATACATTTCAAGAAATCCACCTCTTCTAAACCCTTAACATTTTGACTAACTCAATTTACATTGGTAAAGCTAAAATATCCTTGTTTCATTACACCACTATGACTCTTACACACCTCTCTTGAACTGTCTACATATTTGCTCCTCTATTTCCCATTGAACCTTAGGGGGCCTATGATGCACTCCCAATAAAGTGGCTGCCCCCTTAACATTCCGACATTCTAATGACAAAGCCTCATTTGAGGGCTTTTCCAAAGTACTTATCTCCTTATTGCAGTAATTGACTCCTTTAGTAATAATGCTCTACGACCACCTTTTTAACACTCTCCTCTGAGTCGCCTAAAGATCCTATAACCTGGAATGTTGAGTCCTGCCCTTCCTTCAACTATATTTCTGCAATGGCACCCATATGACACTTGCATGTGTAAGTCCATGCTTTTAACTCATCAGTTTTACCTATTACACTCCAAGCATTAAAGACCACCTAGCCATGCCTTACTCTTTTGACACTCACGAGCATTAAAGACCACCTAGCCGTGCCTTACTCTCTTGGCACTCACGAGCATTAAAGACCACCTAGCCATGCCTTACTCTCTTGACACTCACGAGCATTAAAAACCACCTAGCCATGCCTTACTCTCTTGACACTCAACATAGGTGAACTCAATTCGACTTGCTTTCTTTGCAGTAGCCTAATGTATCTCTATTTCACCAATATTCCATGACCCCTCCTCCCACCAAACTTGTTTAATCTCCTCCCAATAGCACTAGCAAACACCTCCTGAGATGCTGCTGGGCCTGCTGTGTTCATCCAGCCTCACATTTCATTATCTTGCATTCTCCAGCATCTGCAATTCCCATTATCACTGATACAATTTTAACCTACCTGCAAGGATGTTGGTCACAGTGTGGTTCAGGTGCAGACCGTCCCATTTGTACATGTTCCACCTTCCCCTAAGAAAGGTCCCAGTGATCTAAAAATCTAAAACCCTCCCCCTTGAGCCATGCATTTGTGTGTTCCATTTTCCTATGTCTAAACTCACTAGCACATGGCACTGATAAGTACTCCAAAGTACTTATCTCCTTATTGCAGTAATTGACTCCTTTAGTAATAGTGCTCTATTCATTGTGGTCCCCATTTATTAATCTACTGCCTAGTTTCCTGAATTTTTGATGCAAGACCTCATTCCTCACTTTGCCCATATGGTTGGTACCAACATGTACCATAACCTCTAACTCATCGCCTTTCCTATTCAGGATGCCCTGCAGCCGTTTTATGACATCCCTGACGCTGGCACCAGGGAGGCAACATACCATCCTGCAGTCTGACTCTGACTGATGTGGCACTGGTAGCAATCTCAAGATCAATGCTTTGGGGTCCTATCTTTTTTAACATGCTTCCTAGCTCCCTACGTTCTTACTTTAGGACTTTGTGTCTTTTCTGACCTGTGTCATTGGTAACAATATGGAGGACTGATTAATAGGAATGAGATGTTTTCAGGCTGGCAAGATGTGATAATGTGCTAAAAGGGCATCAGATATTTTGAGTCTGACTTAGATAAAGGTATCAAATATAGAATTTCTAATCAACCTATTCAGGTATATTATATCACACATCTGGAGTAGGTGTGACTTGAACCTGGGTCTCCTAGCTCAGAGATAGGGGCACTGCCACCATGCCACAAGAGCCCTGAGAGCAAACACATTGCAGGATTGATAATTTTGCTCATGATACAAAGATAGGCAGGAAAGCATGTTGTGAGACAGACACAAATTGTCTGCAAAGGGTTACTGATAGATTAAGCGAGTGAGCAAAATTTTAGCTGATGAGGGAAGTTTGGACAGACTGTGCCTGCATCCATTGCAGTTTAGATGATGAGAAACAGCCTTAGTTGAAGCATTTAAGATCCTGAAAGAATTGAGGGTGAATGCAGAAAATATGCTTCCCATTGGTGGAGAGACTAGATTTAGAGACTCAGTTTTAAAAATAACAAGTCTTCCATTTAAGACACAGATGAGGACTATTTTCTTACCCCTGAGGAGTCAAGAGTCCTTTAAACTCTCTTCCCCAGGTGGAGACAAGTCATTGCAGCGCCTTAAGGCAGAGGTAGACGGGTTCTTGATTAACAAGGAGTCAAAGGTTTTTGGCGTAGGCAGGATTATGATCTGAAGTCACAATCAGATCAGCCATACTGTGAACAAGGTCTGTGAATGCTCAGTCATTGAACTTATTCAAGATAAAGACTATGCTTTTGCATCCTTGAGGAATTAAGAAATAATGGGATAATGTGGTAGCATAGAATCACATGTATCTGTAAGGGAGGTGGTGGCATAGCAGTGAAATCACAAGTCATCCAGACTTTGGGGCTGGTGTTCTATGGAACAGGATTTGAATCCCACTGAGGCAAAATCTGGAATAATTGAGTTCTATAAAAAAAAGCTGGCCTAATGCATACCATGTAAACTCTGGAGATTGTCATTTAAAACATCTAGATAACTAATGCACTTTCAGGAATCAAATATGCTAATCTTACCTGATCTGGCTTACATATAAATCCAGAGGTACACCAGTGTGGTTGACTCCATTAGGAATGGATAATAAATGCTGAAATGATATCACATCTGTGAAAAAATATTTAAAAAATTGAGGTGGATGTTCAACTATGATTGTATGAAATAGTAGGGAAGGCTTGCAGGGTCAATTGGCTTTCTGCTGCTCCTGTTTATGTTCTTATGCTATATTCTTCATAATCATAAAATTAGAGATAAACCATTCCAGAGTGAATAATGAAGCACTAGTTGTACACATTAGTCATGATCAATAAAGCTGCAGTCCTACCTAGCAGCTATTGCCTCTGCTTTCATATAGATTGGATACAGTGAGAACACCCTAGAAATTTCAGAAATTAGATATTTGGACTTTTGGTTGTGGCTTGAGTCTACAACTTCATGTATAATTTATAACATAATATTCTTTGAATGATGATATCAGCATCTTGCTATTGAGTTTTACGTTTTTGGTTTATACAGGAATTACACGCTAAATTTGGCCTAGAAAATAAACCCTTCTTCCGCCGTCAAATGGCTTTTAGCTTTCCAGCTGATGAGGTGGAATCTAAGTACTACAAAGATATACATAAGTATATTCCTGCTCCCGATCCCAATGAGTTCAAGGTACACGTCTAATTTTACAATACTGTGCACTATTCACGGGAAACAAAGTAACAACAGTCAAAATTATTTGTCATTAAAACATTTGTGTAATGCATGAGTAGACCACAGTCAGGAAAATTATATTTTAACTCAATTATATGCACTGCCCTGACAAATGTTATGTTTCATTTAATTTGGAACAGGTTTCATTTATACATGGATCCTACACCTTTCATCACTGCTTGCAAGATGGTGAAAAGGATAGAGATTGGGGTGCTCCATACCGTTGTTTGCAAGTCATCATCTCCTGGTTCTACTTACAGGGTTACATTGACACACCAGTGCCGCTGATTTCAGAGATGAAAGAAGTATGTCAGCCCTG
This sequence comes from Stegostoma tigrinum, assembly GCF_030684315.1. Taxonomy (NCBI): domain Eukaryota; kingdom Metazoa; phylum Chordata; class Chondrichthyes; order Orectolobiformes; family Stegostomatidae; genus Stegostoma; species Stegostoma tigrinum. The sequence goes on from NC_081356.1 coordinate 112,754,647, forward strand.
TAAATTGTTATCTATTTGTCTTTATTCTTGCCTGGGACACGGGTACCTTTCCTCAGGTCATTATTATTGCCATTGAACTAATTGAGTTTCTGGGCTATTTTATAGGGCAGTTAAGAGTCAACCCCATTGCTGTGGGTCTACAGTCACATGTAGACCAGACCAGGTCAAGATGGCAGAAGTGAGCGAGAATTTCCTTTCACCGAGGGCTGTGAATCTGTGGAGTTTTTTTTACTGCAGAAGGCTGTTGAGGCAAGGAATTAGGTATATTCAAGGCTGAGATAGATTTTAAACCAGTAGGTGAATCAAGGAATCAAAGGAAAAGGCAGCAAAGAGGAACTGAGAATTATCAGATTAACCATGATCTCGGTGAAGGAAGAGCAGACTTGATGGGCTGAAAGACCTAGATCTGCTCCTTTGACTTATGGTCTTATCATTGATAATAGATTTACTCATAGGATACAGTTTTATAGCTCCCTCCCTCCTGACTGCTATGTCCAGTGTCTCAGCCATCCCTTTATAGATGTTTATTTTAACTCAGACCTGCTGGCCGTGAAGTAGGGACATTACCTCTGCACCACAAAACACTAAATGTCGTCATCAGAGTAAACACTAAATCAAATTAATGAAATGACTAAAATAAAGTCTCTCAAAGGGGTACTGTAACATCAAATTGTCACAGAAAACTTACGACAGTGAAGTGAACACTTTGCTTTGAGGGGAGATGACATACTGCAGCCTCTGCAATGGTCATCGGTCATGGATGGCCTCAAGTGTGTCATTGGACATTGCATGCTCCCTCTCCAGAGTCACCTGGATGTGGATACAACCACTGTCTGCTGTAATAACTTCCTTCATGGCCTGCTGTATTAATCTATTGGTGGCCTTCTTGACCAGGTCCAAAAGCAGACCAATGAGGAGTTCCTCTGGTTTACCTGTGCTCCTCTGCACTGGGTGAGCAAAGATCAAAGCTTGGAGCTGAAATTCAGCCAAAGATTTAGACGCAGTCATTCAGGTTACTGAAAAGGTGCTGTATCACTGCGCAAATCATGTGTGTGTTGACTCAAATCCCTCAAGGTTATATCAGATACAGGCACCTTGGGTGTCGATAAACCATTATAACCACCTATTTCTTGGGACTGCTGTATGCATTAACCTCCATGCCATTCTCCAATGGCCTATGCACCAAGCCTCTATGGTGCTTCATTCATACTATCTCTCCTCTCACCACTGTTGGGATTTTCAGATTTTCAGAGCCATTTTTAAAACTCAGCTGTGCACCAATCAAGCATTACCACCTGCAGTTGTCCTTCAAATTGTCTATATTGGGAGAGGAACCAAAAAGCAAAGCTTCTCGAAGTACACTGGAACATGTTAATATTTGTTGCAAATGCAAGTGCATGATCATACGTATATTGTTACTTATGAACCAAGCTACACAGATTACCTCTCTTTAGCATTATCATATCTAAGAACCCTGTTGAAAAGAGTACCACTCGTTCCCCAATATGCAGCGTAGCCTAACATTTTCTCATTGATTAATATCGGAACTTCACCAGAATTACTTTCAATAGTTAAAATGTTTGCTTTCATTCAGTGACATAAATGCAAATAAAAACAAACAAACACCATATTTAGTTATGGGAACAGACAGTGACTGCTTATCTTTCGAGCACGATCAAATTTTCACTCAATCTTTGCATCCAGCCCACATCTACTGGAGCCGGCTGCTACTCTCCCAGTTCTCAGAGTCCATCACTTTGCCTCTTTCAGTTTAGCAGAGCAGTGCTTGCTAGGATTATGCATTACACTCTGTCTGACATTGACTGCAAATCATCCATTGACAGATCCGAGTATCGAAACTTCGTCCACAGCAGGCCTATCATCCGCTGATATGAGAATGGTTGAATTATAACAACACTCTGTCTCAGTCATGGTTGCAAAGGGTATTGATTGATTGATTGTCATGTGAGCCGTAGTACAGTGAAAAGCTTTATTTACAATCAGTATAGGCAGATCATAGTAAGCAGGGACGTTCGGATCAAAATGACTTAGAGAGAAGTACAGGTTGTATTGCACAGGATGTATGAGAACAGCACTGTTCTCATCTCAAGGAATGGCACTGACTCCGGGCCTCCTGTACATCCTACACATTCTGAAGCACCCATCTGCTGTCTTTCTTTGAGTGGAGGCTATTTAGTAGCTTTGGGAGTTGCTAATGATTCTGGGATTGTTGGCACATCTTGTCCTCCACAACTTCTCCACATCTTGGTGGCATGATTTTGGAATTGCTTAGAAATTGAATATAAACTGAGCACACTGGAACTGCTATGAGTAGGTCTGAACTTTGTAGATTCATATGGATAGCCACAATGTATGTTTGGAGAGATTAAATATCCTTTTGGGATGTGGTGCCCTTTATGGGTTAAGTTTTCACTCAGAGAGTCTCTAACCTGTTCTATTCTCTTCACTAAATGCAGTCATGGCTGAACCAATTGATTCATTCTAGACTGAACTCAATAGATTCTTATTAAACAAGGAAGATACGCATAATGGGCTGTTGAGGCCACAATTAGATCAGCCATTATCTTATTGAGTAACAGATAGGCAGAATGGCTTACACATGCTCCTAAGCCATTGGTTCCAAAAGCTTTTCAAATGAGTAAAAAATGAAAGATTGGCCCAGATTTTCATTTTGTCAGATAGGTACTTAACATGGCAAAACAGGAACAAGTCCTTAGAAATCCAGGTCATGCCCCTGAATATGGAATTTACCATTTTTGTGGGTGAAAATGTGGGACTAGCTCAGAATGCACACTTGTATAGCTTATTGAGACAGCTGGCCATTTAAATCATTAGCTGGTTATCATTTTAATTAGAGATGAATGTCTGAAACCAGAAGTGTGTAGATTATGCCATTTTATGCACAGGCCTGAAGCTCATGTTTTCAGTTGGATTGTCAGGATACTCTTGGCAATATATTTGGAACTAGTCCTGGGGCTCATTTTTGGGGGTAGTAAGGTAGAGATAAGGCACCCTTCAGAATACCCAGGCTTTATAAAGGTCAAGTACCCCTTTGGGAGAAGTCAGGAGCTGTTTGGAATTGTTGAAATGCTTGTGAACAACAAGCGAATAAACATATTGGGACAATCAACTTGTCCAAGCTGGCAATGAACAGTCTATCAAAGAGTTTTTTGAGAGTATGAAGGCATTTAGAATTTCAGTTATTTTAATAAAAGAAGAAATGAATTTAACAAAATGGTCAGTTTCTATTTCAATCTGTGTGTTGACATTCGTCTTAATATACTCAAAATTCCATTATTGTGGCAAGTGTCAATTATCGCCGTGGGGTCCCACTTCACAGTTGACAATTTCAGATGGTTTGGACACTTTAATGCAAAACTGTGAATTTTCATGTTTGTTGCACTTGAATGAAATAACTAATTTGATAATATTTTATTGAGGTGAGGGAATTTAAAGGTAGTAAATGTGCTTTATTTCTCAGTATATTGAATGCTGCAAGTTGCTTATTTAATAGAAACATTTTTTTTCTCATCGGTGCATGGGTCTTGAGGTCTGCCCATCATGAATATTAGGTGAGTTGTTGGGATGCTTGCGAGGGCAAAGCATGGCAGATGGGTTGGGATGAGTTACAATGAAGTTGGCTTATTAACAATAAAAAGTCAACTGTTGATATGTACACATAGTCTGGGGTGGAGGTTTGTGTGGGGACATTGGGTTTAGGTTTGGGATATTAAGTGGCTGGGAGCACATGAGAATTATGGGATTGAGCACCAGGTATCAGGTTGAAATGGAGGATACAGTTCGCTATTGGGGTGTGTACAAAGGCATAGGATGGCATGGCTTGGTATAAATGGGATAAAGACAGTGAGAAGATTTGGGGGGGGGGGTTGCAGGAGCGATGGCTTAAGTGTTAATCTTTATTTCCTATCATTTCTGTAGTGGCTTCCAATAGAGCCACTTCAAATCAAGAGAAACATGCATATACACCCCTTAACTGGTTTCTCATGAATTTTACAAAAGGTTCTTAAAACAGTTTATGACCAATTTAATTTGCATATTGAATTTGAAGCATTGCTGATTTAAGATGGTAAATAGGAATGTCCAGAGGCACTGAGGAGCACAATGATGGCAGCAGCTCTGTGTAGATTAGGTGTAGAACCCCATAATATGCAATTGTCAAAAACTGCACCAACTTTTATGTGAAGTAAGGAAAATCCAGAATGTCCACTGATTTCTTCAATGTCACCCATGTTCCCATGTTATGTGCCAGGATAATATTTCAGGGCCACCAGGTCAATTAAAATTGACTCACAACCTATGAATTGAAAAAACCAGATTAATGTTTTCACTTGTATCTTTAAGTCTAGTTCTAAGTACTTTCCTGATGAATTAGTAAAGTTCGAACCAAGGATACATGATGTGTGTTTTCTGCAAATTTTTATGACATAACTACCAAGGATTGCTACTTTTAAAGCTGCTTCCATTTGCATTTTCAGATCTTAATAAAAATTGATGAAGATTACGTCAAAATTGTAACAGAAAATGCATGGCTTAAATCTGAGGAGATGATAGCACTATTAAATTATTTTAACATTTCATGTACCACCACAGACATCCGGTAAGAAAAATATGATCTAAAACTGTAATAGGTGTTGTGTTTATACTCTTTGATAGCAGCTCTGAAGGCCTAGATTGTATCAGTGCAGAAAAAAAAGCAAGTGTGTAACAAATGCAGCCATATTAAGGAGGGCTTTTAATTTTAACGTAGATTGGGAGAGGCAGACAATTCTCTGTCAGCAAGGTATTGATTTTGTTGGAGTGTGCCCACATTAGTTTCCTGCATCAGAAGTCCAGGATGCAATGAGGGGACATGCAATATTGGTTTTAGTGATGAGTAATGAGCCGAATTTAATCAGTAACCTAACATTTATCAAATAGTGATCATAACATGATCAAATTCAAAGTTGGTTCGTTTTAAGTATTTGAAATCACTCTGCTCAAAGATGTTCTTACACACCTCTGGAACAAGTTGGGACTTGAACCGACACCTTCCTGCACAAAGATCATGTAATCGCCATTACACCTTCAAAGCCCTCCAGAATGGTTTTGTCCTGCATTTCATGGGTAGAGCATGCTTGCTTGGTTTTTGGTATCATCGAATAGATGGCCAGTGTAACTATTCAGGAACAGCTAAGCTATGAGTACTGGCTAGTCTGAAGCACAGATCTTCCACACCACAACCAGGATGCTACAGGATGCCTATAGTTTTGCTGTGTCTAGTGCATTTGGAACAAATCAAATTGGCCAAAGGTTGATATTTGTGCTGGTTCTCATACCATCTACTACAAGCCCAGTATGAAAGCTAGCTATGCCCTTCAAGGTTCAAGCTCAATCAGTGATATTACATCAAAGTTTCCCGCTGAGAGTCCATTATGTGTCCTTGCTATCTTTAATACTTCCTCCCAATAGTGTTTAACAATGGACGAATTTATTAGGTGTGAAAGTGCAGTCAGTAAAGTGCAGGCGTAATCAATAAAAATCCAATAAAAAAAAGACCCATTAGGTGATCTAATTAAAACATGGAAATTCTAAAAGGATCACACAGAATATTGCAGAGAAAATGTTTCCACTGGCTGGGAAATCTAGAGCATGGAGTTTGGGTGCTAGGATAAGGGCAATCATTTTGGTCTGAGATGAGTTCTTCACCAAATGAAATATTCGACTTCTCTATCAAGACAGCTATGAGTGCTCAAGAAAGAGGTTTGGGTACTAAAGGATTCAAGAATCTGGGATAATGTGACAAGGTTGATCTGAGGTAGAAGATCTTGTTGAATGGCAGAGACGGCTCAAAGGGCAAATCAGCCCTGTCAATTTCTATGTTTTTTGCTGTTACATAGAAAATAGAACTCTACAGTACAGGAATGGACCCTTTGTACCAACATGTTATGTCAAACATGATGCCAAATTAAACTGATCCCTCCTGTCAGCCCTTGGCCCAGATCTCTCCATTCCTTGCAAATTTATATGCTTATCTAAAAGTCTCTTAGATGCCCCTGTTGTATCTACCTTCACCATCACCGTCGGCAATGTGTCCCAGACTCCTGCCACTCTTTGCATAAAACATTTTCCCCTCTCATCGCCTTTGAACTTTCCCCCCTCACCTTAAATACATGTCTCCTAGTTTTAGACATTTTAACTCTGGGAAAAACATTCAGACCAGCATACCTATCTTTAAATTTCACAATTTTATACACTTCTATCAAATCTCCCTTCAGCATCTGCTGCTCCAGAAAACAACCTGAGTTTTTCTAGCCTCTTGTTGTAGCTAATACCCTCTAATCCAAGCAGCATGCAGGTAAACCTCTTCAGTACCCTCTCCAAAGCCTTCACAATCTTCCTGTGAAGTGGTAACCAAACTGAATGCAGTACTCTAAGGGTGGCCCAACCAAAATCTTATAAAGCTACAACATGATGTCCTGATTCTTGTACTCATTTCCCCAACCAAAACAGGCAAGCATGCCATATACCTTCCTAAAATGAGCTGTTCTACTCAAGGACTTCCCAGAAATCCTCCCACTTCAGGGACCATAGTTCTCCCTCCTCTTTTATTAAGGATGCCCTTAACCATATCTCTCCCATTACCCACACTTTTGTCCTCAAACCCTACCCCCCAACAACAACAAGAATAGAGTTTCCTTAGTCCTCACATACCACCCCAACAACCTTCGAATACAACGCATCATCCTCTGACATTTTCGCCATCTGCAATCAGACCCCACCACCAAAAAGATATCTCCCTCCCCAGATAACAAAGTGTGGAGCTGGATGAACACAGCAGGCCAAGCAACATCTCAGGTTCACAAAAGCTGACGTTTCGGGCCTAGACCCCCACCCCTGTCTGCTTTCCGCAGGGACCACTCGTTCTGTGACTCCCTCATCAGCTCCACACTCCCCACCAACCTCTCCACCACAGCTGCAATCACCCCTACACCTCTCCTCTCACCTCCATCCAAGGCCCCAAATAATCCTTCCGATTCTGACAGAATCACATACATTTCATCTAAACTCATCTATTGTATCTGTTGCTCCCGATGTGATGTCCTCTATATCCGAGATATCAAACGCTGATTCAGGGACTGGTTTATAGAGCACTTGCACTCTGCATGTACCAACCAACCTGACCTTCCAGCTGCCATCCACTTTAACTACCCCCCCCTTCTCTCCTGGTGACATGTCCATCCTTGGCCTCCTTCACTGTCAGAGTCGGGGCAAACGTCAACTGGACGAACAACACCTGATATTTTGCCTTGGCAGTTTACATCCCGATGGCGTGAATATTGACTTCACCAACGTCAAAATCTCTCCACCCCCGGCTTGTTCATCTTTTGACTCACCTATCCGCTTCACCCTTCCCACTGACCAAACACAATAACCCCCTATCTGCGATAATAAAGTGTGAAGCTGGATGAAGACAGCAGGCCAAGCAGCATCTCAGGAGCATAAAAGCTGACGTTTCGGGCCTAGACCCTTCATCAGAGACTGAGATGCTGCTTGGCCTGCTGTGTTCATCCAGCTTCACATTTTCTTATCTTGGATTCTCCAGCATCTGCAGTTCCCATTATCTCTGATACAATTTTAACCCCCTATCTGCATCCACCAATCACCATCCCACCTACCCTCACCCCAGCCCCATCCACCTCCCTCTAATTATGTGTGGGCTCCCCTCACCAGTGCTGATGAAAGGCTTTGACCCAAAACGTTGACTCTCCTGCTCCTTGGATGCTGTCTGACCCGTTATGCTCCACTTTGATTGACTCTAGGTTTCAGCATCTGCAGTCCTTACTGTCTCCATGCAATATGCTTTCTTTACGATTCTATCTACTTGCATGGCGAGAAGATGTAGGAGCAGCAACAGGCCGTTCAGCCTGAGTCTAGACAATGTTCAATGAGATCATGGCTAATCTGATAACACAACTCCACTTCCCTGCCTTTTCCACTTAACTCTTGATTTCTTCAATGATATAAAAAGTATTTATCTTATCCTTGAATATACTCAATACCTAGCTTAGGTAGAAAACTGAAAATGGTTACGTTAACGATTAGCCTCCAGCAATGATAACTCTGAATATTTGAGGCTTTCTCAGCAGAACACAGAATGATAAACTGTAGAATCAAAAAGAGATTTTGAGAAGATAAGAGACCCACGGTGCTGGAGGTCTTTCAGAATGCTTGGAAGATTGGCTAACTCATCAGAGTCAGCTCTCTGCAGTAAAGACTTCCACAGATTCATGTGATGGAAAGATATTCCACCTCAACTCTATCTTAAACCCCGTCTTCTGAGATTATCCTCTGGTCCTAGACTCTTCCACAAAAAGACCCACCATTCCACATCTACCCAATGAAACTTGCATATTTCAGTGAGGCTGTCTCACATCCTTCTATATTCCAAAGAGTACAGGTCCAATCTATTCAACCTATCCTCATAAGACAGTCCCTTCTTACCTGGTATTGACCAAGTGATCCTTCCCTAGACTTCCAATGCCAGTTTATCTTTCCTAGATGAGGAGCCCAATACATTTCACTGTATTCCAGCTGTGGTCTGTGGTCTGACCAGTGCCTTGTAAAAATTTCACAAGACTTCTCTACTTTTATATTCCATTCCATTTGAATTAAAGGCTAACAACACTTACGTTTTCCCTGTTACCTGCTGAACTTGCATTTTTTTTGTGATTCATGGTTGACCAGGTTCCATATTCTTTTACTCAAACTACTTAAGTTGACATTTCCCTACATTGTATTCCGTCTGCCAAGTTTTGCCCACTGACTTAACCTGTTTGTATCCCTTTGCAGACTCATTGTTTCATCCTCACCATTTGCCTTCTCACCCATTTTTGTTTCATCAACAAACTTAGTTATAATTGATTCACTTTCCTTATCCAATTCATTAAAACGTCTGTAAATAATTGTGACCCAGTACTGACCCCTAATGGCTCTCTACTAGTTGCAGGTTGACATCCTGAAAATGCACACACACCGAACCTCCACACTTCCTTATCCCAAATCTCTGTCTCTGATGAGTTAGCCAATCTTCCAAGCATTCTGAAAGACCTCCAGCACCGTGGGTCTCTTATCTTCTCAAAATCTCTTTTTGATTCTACAGTTTATCATTCTGTGTTCTGCTGAGAAAGCCTCAAATATTCAGAGTTATCATTGCTGGAGGCTAATCGTTAACGTAACCATTTCAGTTTTCTAATCTCTTTTATCACAGGATCTGTGTCATTTACTCTAAGAATTTTACTAATAGGTGTATACTTCCATTTGTTGTGTTCATTTCCTAAAATGATTTGTTGAACTGCTATGCATTTATACATTGAATAATCAATAACATTTTCACACTGCCATTGCTGTGACCAGTGAACAGCTAAGCAACAGGAATAAAGGAGAAGTCTTGGTTGTATTTTCCTCACTGGTTAAGTTTTTCCACTATGGACGGAGACTTAATTTACCAATTTGTCTATTTTTGTTGCAATGGAAAGAAATATAATTTGATGATAAACAACAAAGTTTTGGAAGTGTTATTGGAAAAGGGAGATGATGAACACCACCTTGTGGTGAATGTTGATATTATTTAAGTGAGCTGTTTTAATGCGCTCTATCAACTGAAAGTACAGGCCAGCTTTAAATGATTTAGAGTCTGAACCAAATTCAAACCTACATCAATTTAAATACGCCTGAGACATTCCTAGCATTTTATTCATCTTTTTCAACAGCTTGCTAAATTTCTTTTTTGATTCTAAGTTTCATTAAAAACTTAGAATGATTGTAGAGGTATAGCATATTGGTGTGTTGGATGTGTAATTCTGTTATTATGAGGCTCTTATCTTTGGCATGCAGAAGTTAGATAGTTCAATACTACGATGAAAAATACTGATTGAAGTGTTATACTTGTTACATTGTGCTTGGTCTTGGAACAGTGTCAGGCCATGATCATCTCCGATAAGAGGCAATTTAACCATCATCTCTTGACATTCAATGGTATCACCATCACTGAATCCCCCATTACCAACATACAGGGGGCTGACATTGACCTGAAACTAAACTGGACTCGTCACATAAGTGCAGTGATTATAAGAGTAGGTCTCAATGTAGGAACCCTACAGTCCATAACTCACCCCCTGGCTCGTATAGACTGTCAGCCTTCTAGGCACAAGTCAGGAGTATGGTAGAATACTTCCCACTTTCCTGGATCAGTGCAGCTCCAGCAACATGCGGGAAACTTGACACCATTCGAGACAAAGAAGCTCACTTGTGGGCACCATGACCTCAAATATCTAGCCCCTTCACCACCAATGGCAAAAAGCAATGGTGTGCATTTTCTACAAGCCCACTGCAGAAATTCACCTAGGGTGAACAATAGCACCTTCTAAACCCACGACCGCTACCATCTTGAAGGACACGGATGGCAGATACTTGGGAACACCATAGTATACAAGTTCCCACTGAATCCACTTGTTATCCTAACTTCAACATATACTGCTGTTCCTTCAGTACCACCCAGTCAAAATCCTGGAACTCCTCCTCTCACGGCATTATGTGACTACATCAAATGGACTGTAGCTGTTCAAGAAGGCAGCTCACTATCACCTTCTCACTGTCAACTAGGAACAGGCAATAAATGCCTGCCCAGCCTGTCACATCCACTTCCTGCGAGTGAACAATTTTTTAATAACATTTAATTTAATCAGAAATAGCCAGATGTGTTTTTCCAGAACACAGGAATGCCAGCAGTAAAAGGGAGATTGGAACTGCTGGCTCAAGATGGTAGGAACATTGGGCCAGTAGGAACAGAAGTGCTTTCAGCCTCTTCTTTGTTGGTCAGTGCCTTTATGTCTTCCCTGATGCAATTAATAACATTAACTCCCAAATCCTGATACCTCCCGCTATTCTTCCTGATGATCTTATCTCTAATCTCTATGCTGTTGGGTCCAGATCTGTCACTTTGTCTCTCCTAATTTCTATTGTCTTGCCCAAAATCAACAAAGGGAAGTAAATGCTTTAATTTTTACAGGGTAAGTGCTGAGAAAGTAATAGATCTTACTCCTCATTTCAACGAAGAAGGAACACCGGTTGTAATTTGGAAAAGTGCAGTTTGTAAGTTTGCAATTTCAAGATTTCGCTTGCTGAATTTCACAACATTTTTTTAAGCTCTGCATGAAAATGTAGTTGATTAATTGTCTAATTTGAGATCTTTTAACTATGCAAAGTAAATATGTTTAAAATGACTCGATATAAAAATGTCTCTTTCAAGAAGCAATGAATTTACAGCAATTTTATACAGTGATGTTCAGGCATACCTCAAAAATAAGAAGGAATATTTTATGCTGCAAACAAATTTAAGAACTAGTAGTAGGGGTAGGCAATTCAGCCCCTCAGGCCTGCTCCATCACTTGATACAATCTTGGCTGACCTCATCTCAGTCTGAATGCCACATTTCTGCCCTTTTTTTATAACCGTTCTATCCATTACTCATTAAAAGTCTCAATTCACTCAATGCCCAGCATCCATCACATTCTCGGTTAATGAATTCCCACAGATTCACAATCCTCTGAGAGAAGTACTTTCTCCTCATCTGTTTTAAATCTGCTACCCATTAACCGAGAACTATGACATCTAGTTCTAGAAAGTCAATCGCCTTTAGCATCTTATATACTTCAATTAGATCTCTCTTTCTAAAATCTAGAGCTTATAGGCCTGAAGTGTTAAATCTATCTTCATAAGACAAGCTCTCATGTTTGGAATCAAGCTGGTGAACTTCATCCAACCTGTCTGCAGTACAACTGCATCCTTTCTCAACTAGGGGGATCAAAGTTATTCTCAATTCTCCAGGTGCGGTTTCATAAATGCCTTATTGCCACAGCACTTCATTATGTTTAGATTCTATTCCTTCAACAATAAATGCCAAAATTCAATTTGCCTTCCTTATTACCTGCTGCACTTACATACTAGTTTACAGTGATTCAAAAACAAGGCCACCCAGATCCCTCTGCACTGAAGCACTCTGAAGTTTCTATCCACTAGATAACAAGTTGCTTTCTATTCCTCCAACCAAAATGGATAACCTCACACTTATCCATATTAAACTCGATATAAAAAACATTAACAGTTGAAGGAATTTTAAAAATTTGCTTTAAATAATAAATCCATTGCCGAACTGCAACTGCATGCTAAATCTTATAAAGAAGTGATTGCATTTATTGATTTTTTAAAATTTTCATGTTCTCCTTTTTCCTGTTACTATATGAGCAGTTTCTGGACATAAAGCATTTGTTTTGCTGGGGATGGCATTGAATGAGGAAACAAATCTTAGCAAAGTCCTGGTCTTAGACACAATGTACACAAGACTGGATGACTTTAACTGGATAATTGATAAGGTATGTGTAGATAAAGGAGCACACAAGTTAATTTTCTATTTACATAAATTTGCAGAGGGGGCTTTCCCATGCAAATGAATTGTTTGTTTTATTCTTTCATTGGATGTCAATATCATTGGAATGGCCTATCCCTAACTGTTCTTTAAAAATTTGGTGTTGAGCCACCTTCTTGAATTGCAACTTTTCTGGGAGAATTTGATACGACAGAATGGTTTCCCAGGCCATTTTTGAGGGCAGCTATGAATCAACTACATTGTTGTGTCTGAAGTTACATGTAGGCCAGGCTAGTCCAGGACATCGGATTTCTTTCATTGAAAGTTATGAGTGAGCGAGAAGGGTGTTTACAACAGATAGTTACATCATCATTAATCCTGAGATGAGCTTTTTATTTGATTTATTAAATAATTGCACTTCAATTTGTCCCATTGCTGTGGAAGGATTTGAAATTGTATCTCTGGATCATTAGTCTAGGCCTTTGGGTTATTAGTCCAGTAACATTAGCACTATGTTGTAATCATTTGTAATTGTAAATTAGTTTGTCAATATATGTTTTGCCTGTGTTAAATGAGGCCACATCTAAGAATCAAACACCATTTACAATTCATTTATGAGATCCATTGTAGTTTTGCTCTGCTGTGCAGCAATATTCCCTGGAGCATCAGAGTCTGAGGGGTGACCTTATTGAAGTTTTTAAAATCAATAGGAGCATGATAGGGTAAATAAGCAAGGTATTTTCCCTGGGGTGGGCAAGTCTGAAAATAGAGGGCATATATTTAAAGTGAGGAGGGAAGGATATTAAAGGGACTGAAGGGGCAACTATTTTACACAAGGGGTGTATAGAATGAGCTGCCAGAGGAAGTGATGGAGCCTTGTATGATTACAACATTCAAAAGGCACCAGGGTGCGTATATGAATGAGAAGGGTTTGGAGGGATATAGGCCAAATGCTGGCAATTGGGCCTAGATTTATGTCAGATGTCTGGTCAGCATGGATGAGTCGGACCAAAGGGTCTATTTTCGTGTTATATATCTGTCTAACTCTATGACTCTACTGCCAGAATCCATTTCCTTATTACGGTGCTGATGCAAGTTACATGTTCTTATATTCTGTCTGACCAGAAAATTTGATTCTAAGACTTTTTTTTTCTGAACTTCGCACTCTATTACATTTGGAGGATGTCCATTAACATAGTAGTCATGTTAGTAGTTGGAGAAATGATCTGAACACATGATTTTAAATCCCATATGGTGGATGCAGGTGCAGTTACAACTTTTAAAAGACATTTGGATAAGTACATGAATAGGAAAGTTTTGGAGGAATATGGGCCAAGTGCAGGCAGGTGAGACTAGTTTAGCTTGGGATAATGGTTGATATGGACTGGTTGGACCATGTCTGTTTCCATGCTTTGTCACTCTATTACTCTATGAAACACAGTGGCATTTGGAGATCTTAAATTCAATTAAGGAATACCTGGAATAAAAACACATACACTTGTTGCAAAAACCCATTTGACTCATTAATAAATTTTCAGGAAGAAGATGTGCCTTGTTTTTGTTTGCTGATATGTGACTCCAGACTAACAGCAATTTTGTTAATGCTTGACTGCCTTCTAAACTGGCTTAGCAAGTCTCAAAATTGTATTCAAAACAGTAAGTATAAGCTATCACCTTGTCAGGGGAAATTATTCATGGGCAATAAATCCTTGCCTTATCAATCACATCCGCATTCTTTACTCTTTAATTTCTTTAAAAATTATTTAAACATTTAAAATGAAGGTACACACAATTAGATGAAGCACTGTAAGGGCACATCATGTACTTTGAGTTGGGAGTTCAGTGTTGTTTCTAGAGTTGCTTGGTAGCACTACTATTGATCAGGCTAGTTGAGTCCTTAAGGACTGATCTGCTAAATTGGGTCAATGGTAGATAACAGCCAAGAAGAAGGAAAAATCTACTTGACCTAGTCCTCACCAATCTACCGACCTAATGCACCTGTCCACATCTTATATCATAGAACCATCCAACCCTGCACTACGGAAGGAGGCCATTTACTCCATCTGATCCACACTGAACCTCCAAAGAGCATCCCATCTAGACCAAACCCGTTTCCTATCACTGTAACCCCGTATTTCCATGGCTAATTCACATAGCTTACACATCCCTGAACACTATAGACAATTTCAGCTCATCCTAAATTGCTCATCTTTGGGCTGTGGAAGGAAACAAGGGCACCTGGATGAAACCCACGCAGATGAGGAAAATGTGCAAACGCCACACAGAAAGTCATAGAGTTCTACAGTATGGAAACAGACCCTTTGGCCCAACTGATCCATACAGAACAGATAGATATCCTGTTATGATCTAGTCCCATTTGCCAGCATTTGGCCCATATCCCTCTAAACCCTTCCTATTCATGTATTCATTCAGGTGCCTTTTAAATGTTGTAATTGTACCAGGCCCCATCACTTTGTCTGGCAGCATGTTCCATACACACACCACCAGCTGTGTGAAAAAGTTGCCCCTCAGATCTCTTTTAAATATTTCCCCTGTCACTTTTACCTGTACCCTCTAATTTTAGACTCTCCTACCCTGGGACAAAGACCTTGGTTATTCAACCCCTCATGATTTTATAAACCTCTTTAAGGTCACCCCCAGCTCTGATGCTTCAGCACTTCAGCCTATTCGGGATGTTCCTTTAGCTCAAACCCACCAAATCTGACAACAGACTTGCAAATCTCTTCTGTACCCTTTCAAGTTTAACAACATCCTCCTATGGAAGGGAGACCAGAATTGTACACTGTATTCTAAAAGTAACCTCGTCAATGCCCTGTACAGCAGCAACAAGACATCCCAGATCCTATACAGGAAGTGAACCATGGTCGCTTGCACTGTGAGGCAGCAGTGCTAAATACTGAGCCACCTACATATCAGTAATGGTAGGAGTAACATGCAAAGACCTTGTAGCGACAAAGTCTTGTCTTTATATTGAGGCTACCCTCCTTTGTATTTTCTGATACTATCACTTTACTAAATCGGATAGACAACAAATCTAGCAGTCGATGACCAATTTTGCATGTGGACATCCACACAAGCTGCATAAGCAAGTATTCAACCAAGTTCAGTCATTTCAAGGCCTGCATTTTACCATTTACATCAAGCCAGGTGATCAACAGTGGTTGAATGAGGAGTGCAAGATCAGGTTTATATAAAAATGAGGTGTCACCCTGGTGAGGCTACAAGATTTAAATGCTTGCTTACCAACATAAGAAGCAACATGCGATACACTGAGCTAAGTGATCCCATGACTAATAGATTAGATCTAAGGCCTGCTACAGCAAGTCCTGATGAGCAATTAAACAACTAACAGAAGGTGGAAGCTCTACAAATATCCCCATCCTCAAAATGGGATTCCCAGAACATTAGTGCAAAAGGCAAGGTTCAAGCATCTGCAGTAATCTTCAGCCGAAGTGCCGAGTGAATGAACAATCTCACCCTTCATCTGAAGTCCCAAGCATCATAGATGCCAGTCTTCAAACAATTCTATTCACTTCACCTCACCTCACATCGACAAACAGTTAAAACTGGTACTAATGGATCCTGACAACAATCCAGCAATATAATAAAATGTGAGGCTGGATGAACACAGCAGGCCCAGCAGCATCTCAGGAGCACAAAAGCTGACGTTTCGGGCCTAGACCCTTCATCAGAGAGGGGGATGGGGGGAGGGAACTGGAATAAATAGGGAGAGAGGGGGAGGCGGACCGAAGATGGAGAGTAAAGAAGATAGGTGGAGAGAGTGTAGGTGGGGAGGTAGGGAGGGGATAGGTCAGTCCAGGGAAGACGGACAGGTCAAGGAGGTGGGATGAGGTTAGTAGGTAGCTGGGGGTGCGGCTTGGGGTGGGAGGAAGGGATGGGTGAGAGGAAGAACCGGTTAGGGAGGCAGAGACAGGTTGGACTGGTTTTGGGATGCAGTGGGTGGGGGGGAAGAGCTGGGCTGGTTGTGTGGTGCAGTGGGGGGAGGGGATGAACTGGGCTGGTTTAGGGATGCAGTAGGGGAAGGGGAGATTTTGAAACTGGTGAAGTCCACATTGATACCATATGGCTGCAGGGCTCCCAGGCGGAATATGAGTTGCTGTTCCTGCAACCTTCGGGTGGCATCATTGTGGCAGTGCAGGAGGCCCATGATGGACATGTCATCAAGAGAATGGGAGGGGGAGTGGAAATGGTTTGCAACTGGGAGGTGCAGTTGTTTGTTGCGAACTGAGCGGAGGTGTTCTGCCCATTCTCTTGATGACATGTCCATCATGGGCCTCCTGCACTGCCACAATGATGCCACCCGAAGGTTGCAGGAACAGCAACTCATATTCCGCCTGGGAACCCTGCAGCCATACGGTATCAATGTGGACTTCACCAGTTTCAAAATCTCCCCTTCCCCCACTGCATCCCTAAACCAGCCCAGTTCATCCCCTCCCCCCACTGCACCACACAACCAGCCCAGCTCTTCCCCCCCACCCACTGCATCCCAAAACCAGTCCAACCTGTCTCTGCCTCCCTAACCGGTTCTTCCTCTCACCCATCCCTTCCTCCCACCCCAAGCCGCACCCCCAGCTACCTACTAACCTCATCCCACCTCCTTGACCTGTCCGTCTTCTCTGGACTGACCTATCCCCTCCCTACCTCCCCACCTACACTCTCTCCACCTATCTTCTTTACTCTCCATCTTCGGTCCGCCTCCCCCTCTCTCCCTATTTATTCCAGTTCCCTCCCCCCATCCCCCTCTCTGATGAAGGGTCTAGGCCCGAAACGTCAGCTTTTGTGCTCCTGAGATGCTGCTTGGCCTGCTGTGTTCATCCAGCCTCACATTTTATTATCTTGGAATTCTCCAGCATCTGCAGTTCCCATTATCTCTGAAACAATCCAGCAATAATGCTGTGCTCCAGAATTAGTCATGCCTTAGCCAAGCTGTTCCAGCACAACAGCACTGGCACCTTCCAGGCAGTGTAGAACATTGCACAAGTATGTCCTGTCTACAAAAGGATAAGTTCAACCCAGCCAATTACTGCGCCATTAGCAAAGCGATGGGAGAAGTCATCAACTGCTAACAGAATGACTACTCCACAATAGGGCGGCACGGTGGCTCAGTGATTAGCACTGCAGTCGCACTGTGCCAGGGACCCGGGTTCAATTCCAGCCTCGGGTGACTGTCTGTGTGGAGTTTGCACATTCTCCCCGTATCTGCGTGGGTTTCCGCCAGGTGCTCCAGTTTCCTCCCACAGTCCAAAGATGTGCAGGCAAGGTGGATTGGCCATGCTAAATTGCCCATAGTGTTCAGGGCTGTGTGGGTTATAGGGGGATGGGGTTGGGTCTAGGTGGGCTGCTCCAAGGGGCGGTGTGGACTTGTTGGGCTGACAGGCCTGTTTCCACACTGTAGGGAATCTAATCTAATCTAATAATCTGTTCATTAATGCTCAGTTTGACTTCTACCAGGGCCACTGAACTCTTAATACAATTAAAACCTTGGTCCAAATATTGTCAAAAGGGCCGAACTCCAGGCGACTCCAGGTGAAAGAGACTGTCCACAATAGAAAGGTAGCATTTAACGGAGTGATCAAGGAATCTTGTAAAACTGGTCAATGGGAATTAGAGCAGGGAGTGAATGCTCTATGTTGCAAATATATCCAACAAAAACAAAGACGGTTTATGGTAAATAATTGCTTGGCAACTTAAAACTTAAACACTACTAAAGAGGGAGGTGAATTGAAGATTTTCATCTTGCATTCATCAGAATTGGGACACAAGTAAGGGAACACCAATTTATATAGCATGAGAAGAGTGTGCTGATTGATTGGACCATGTTTGTAGATGCAACAGAATCTATTAACTATCAACCGTAGCCAGCTACTTAACCTCAGACCAGGCATCTGTACTCTAATAGATCAGGGTGTTGCTATAGGAAGTGCATAAGGAATCAGCAGTCTCTAGAAATCTTTTTCATTGAAGAAGTTACGATCAATGCATAAACTCTTTTTGCCTGCACAGAGTAGGAGAAAGCAGGAGAATGGGGTTGAGGAACTTATCAGCCATGATTGAATGGCAGAGCAGGCTCAATTGGCCAAATGGTTTAATTTCTGCTCCTATGTCTTATGGTCTTATGGTCTTAAAACAACATTGGGCTCCATCCCCAAAAGTCAACTTTCCTGTTCCCTTGATGCTGCCTGACCTGCTGTGTTCCTCCAGTCCGACTGCGTTGACAACATTGCAGCAGCCTTTTCCAACCATTCAATGAGCGGAATCTTCTTATCCTACAACCCCCTCTCACTCTGTGCATGTTTTCTGCTAGCTCTGCTCTTGGTTAAAAGCTTTGTATAAATAGCCTGATTCCTCCATGGGAATTCAAACTTATTCTAAGTGGCCTTTTATCTTCTATATTTCAGGCTGTGGAGTGGAAAGGAAAAGAATTCTGGAACGAGATGGAGATTTTTGCTTTAATTTTGCCTCTGCGACCGAGGGGTATTTAAAGCTGGCATTACTTGAGTTCATTAACCCATGTCAGGAATGGAATAGACTTTTCAGATCCACAGAACTCTAATAATCTTTGTGTACTTCAAATCAAACAAGAACTTGAGTATTGAGTACATGTGCCTCACATGGTAACACAATAAAACAGCAGCTAAATATAAATCTTCACTATTTTGTCACTTCATGCATATAATAGTTGATCTGAAAACGTCACAGGTAGTCATTGCAAAGAACTTGAGTGACTTTCTCTCTTTGTTTTCAGTAAGTACTGAGAAGTGTTTATTAATCTATCTAATTTGTTAGTTATTTAAAATCTATGGAGCCGAAAACACTACTGAAAAGTAAGAAATCTTGCCAACTTTAGAGATGGAGGAAGGAATTAGTTTTCTTTTGGTTCACTGGATAGGGACAATGCTGACTGAGCCAGTATTTATTGCCCACCCTTAATTTCTCAGAGGCCAGATATGTGTCAATCATATTGCATGGGTCTGGTAGGCTGGCTGATTTCCTTACTTAAAGGAATGAAGTTCGTGAATCAGATGAGGCTTTACACCAACAACAATGGTTAATCATGACCTTATTGAATGGCAGAGCAGACTTGATGGGCTAAGTGGCCTACTTCTGCTCCTAATTCTTAAATTTTCATCAAGAGGCAAGCTTTTTGTTGCATTTTTTTGTTGAATTCAGATTTCCACAAAGGTGCAATTCAAACCACAGTTCCCCAGGGACTGCAGATTACTTGGCCAGTGATATTACCTCGATGTCATCACCTCGCCTAATGCTGTTACTTTCTGATTTAAGCATTTAGAACCTCCAGCAGATTAAGTCCAATTGTACAAACTTTTACAAATGTATAAATAGTATCCTATTATTTTACTTCTGAGTTTTTGCACAGTATTCAGAGTTCCTTGGCAAACTGCTCTCACCAGTCATGTCATCTAGCAGAGTCAGGCCGAACTATCAATCAAATGGAGAGCTAATTTATGAGAACTGCAGAATAGCTGCATAGGAGAAAGTAATGAGCCAATTATAGAATGGATAAGGTAGACGTTCAATTTTTGAGTGGTCAACTAGTGGAGGTGCAGATTATGGAGAGGTTGAAGGGTTGGGCTGCCAGCCCCAAATTAGGAGAGCTTCTGAAAAAAACTCAGTGGAGGCGAAATCAGGGATTGTACTCAGAGGTCACTGGCATCTAAGGAGAGTCCAGAAGCTGATGTTGGGACACATGATGGAGGGTTTAAGCCCTTGGGGATTGTGACTGAAGGGCTGGTAGTAAGTCAGGCCGTGAGAAGAGGGAGTCAGATTTTCCACTTTGGTAGGAGAAACAGAGGTGTAGAGTATTTTTCAAACAGTGAGATAGATTGTGAAATATTATAAGCAAACGCTGACATGGAGGTGCAACATGTAATTAGGAAGCAAATTGTACGTCAACCTTTACTGCAAGAGGAAAAGAAACTGTCTTGCTTTATTTGTATAGAGACCACACTTGGCGAATTGAGTGTTGTTTTGGTCTCCTTACCTAATGACATACTTGCCTTAGAGGATATACAACAAAGGTTCCATAAAACCTTAAGTCATTGGCACAGAGGTAGGCCATTCAGCCCATTAAGTCTACTCCACCCTTCAATGAGATCATGACTAACGTGATTGATAATCCTTAATTTCACATTCCTGCCACATCCCTAACATCATGATCCACTTACTGACTATAAAAATTTAGCTATCTCTGCATCTACCCAAGTACAGTCGGAATTGTATCAGTTCCAATGAGGTCTCACTCCTCCACACTCTAAGTAATTTAATCTCAACAGACTCAACCTCTCCTCACAAGAAAATTCTCCATAATCAGAAATGACTCACCGAACCTTCTCTGGATTGCCTCCAATGCCAATATCTCTTTCTTTAAATAAAGGTGCCAAAACTGTTCACAGTCTTCTGGTTGACTAGTGCCTTGTATAGTTTTAAAAAGCCAACTTGTTTTTATACCCCATTTTTGTTGAGATGAAGTTAAACATTCCATTAGCCTTCTCTTTTTACTGCTGAACTTGGATAGTGGCTTTTTGTGATACAGACACTAGGACCCTTAATTCCCTCTAAGCAGAAGCTTTCTGTAATCTTTATCTATTTAAATAATATTTAGTTCTGCTAATCTTCTTGCCAAAGTGTATAAACTCATATTTCCCCACATTATATTCTGTTGTCCTGAATTCTCCGGACACAGACCACAAGAGGACCTAATTCACTCTTAGGTTGCTAAACATGATTCTTCTGATATTCTGTCTCAGCTCTGTCCCACAGCTATTTGACCTCTCTCTGATCTCTGTCCCAAGTCTATCAATACATAAAGAAAAACATTGACCATTATATCCCCATGATAGCATTGATAGGGGCATGGATTTCATTTGATTTCATTCTTGTACAATAAACAAAAAATTTCTAACCTAAGTCTTTCTTGTATTCTCTCTAAAGTAATCTATTTATACTCCCCAGTCTTTTCTCAAGACTGATACAGGTCTTGGGGTATACAAGGTTTCTCTCCAGTTATTTCTGCTGATGCGTTCCCCAAGGATATTCAAGGTTCATGCCAGCAAAATCTATCTTACCTCTGTCATCTTATTCCTGTTGGAACCCCTTTTTAAAAATCTTCTTTAGTTCCCACTACATATTCCATCCATTTTTCATCCACACACTTACCCTGTCTACATCCCTAGGAAGATCTTTGTGTCATCCTATTACTTGCCTTCCCACCGATTTTTGTGTCATCTGCAATCTTAGAAATTGTAGGAGAGAATTTCACATATAAGGAAGAGACCCCAGCTCGTCCCACATCCTTAAACATTCCTCTCACATGAAGCCCCAGCCCCATCTCCTACCCACTAAACTCATCCTGCCTCCTTGACCTGACTGTCTTCCCTGAACTGTCCTATCCCATTCCTAACTCCCCATCTACATTCACCTTCAGTGGCTCCATTCCCGCCTCTTTGGCCTGTATGTCTCCTCTCCACCTATCTTCTCCTTTATCCACCTTCTATCCGCTTTCCCCTCTCTCCCTATTTATTTCAGAATCCCCTTCCCCTCCCCCATTTCTGAAGAAGGGTCTCAACCTGAAACATCAAACTTTCCTGCTCCTCCAATGCTGCTTGGCATGCTGTGTTCATCCAACTAAACACTGTGTTATCTCAGATTCTCCAGCATCAGCAGTTCCTACTATCTCTAATAGATTCATTGTTTAGTTTTTATACCGTGACACTACCTTCTCTTCCAGAGGCCTGGAGGCTTCTGATTATATTGTTCACATCACAAGCTGCTCAGCTATCTAGGAACCAATCATATAGTTGCCACCAGGCACAAGGCCTTTGTCATTGACAACTGGTTATCATTGTATAGACTGATCAGCTATTTGTACACCCGCAGCAATGTTAGGAAGTGAGTTTCAGGACATTGACACAGTAATAATGAAAGAAAGGCAATGTATTTCCAAGATAACAAAGTGTGTGCTCCTAAGATGCTGCTTGGCCTGCTGTGTTCATCCAGCTCCACACTTTGTGATCTCGGATTCTCCAACATCTGCAGTTCCCATTATCTCTGATACGATATATTTTCAAGTCAGGATGCCATGCTTCTCGATGAGGAACTTGCAGTAGGTAGTCCTCATGTGCGTTCACTACTCTCGTCCTTCTAGTCGTTAGAGATTGGGGGTTTGCAAGTTGCTGTTTGAGGAGCTTGGTGTATTACTATAGTGAATTTTATCTGGTATAATTATGGTATAAACTATTGCCACTATACCTCTGTAGGGAAAAGATTTAATATGAAATTTGGTGGATAGGGTTTCATACAAGTGGGATACATTGGTCTGGGTGGTGTCAAGCTTCCTGAGTGTAAATAGACCTACACTCATCCAGATAAGTAGACAGTATTCATCATACTGCAGACAATGGAGAACTAGGAGATGCATTACTCATCATAAATTTCTAGCCTTTTACCTGTTTTTGCATCCATTGCACTTATATGACTGTCTCGTTCAGTTTGTTGTCAGAGTTAACCCCCATAATGTTGACAGTGAGGAATTTATCAATGGTAACGCTATTTAATGTTAATGGTAATGCTACTGAATATTATTGCAGTGATGGTAAGATGCTGTCTTATTTTAGATAGTGAATGCCTGGCATGTCACCTCTCAGCCCAAGCGTTGTTCAGATGTTGCTGCGAACAAACAAGAGCTGCTTCTGTGTCTGAACAGTTGTGAATGGTATTGAACATTGTGCAGCCATCAGTAAACATCCTGCCTACTGACCACAGGATGGAGGGAAAGTCATTGAAGATGCAACTGCAGATGTTTGGGGCCAGGTTTGAGGAACCCTTGCAGTGAAATGCTGGGACTGAAATAATTGACCTCTAGCCATCTTCCTATGTGCTGACTGAGAGTAGACTGACAGACCTCTGTGGCAATAATTGCACTTTTGTATTTGCCTTGTGTTTTATGCACAGAACATACCCCAGCAATGTTCCAGATTGCCAGATAACTATCAGCATTGTAAATTTACTGGAGTAATTAGGGTATAACTAACTGTGGAGCATAAAGCCATAATATTATTTTTGGAATGTCGTCAGTGTCACACAGAATGATGGGGACTTTATCTCCACAAGGACTTTGCAATGGTCATTCCTACTAACACTGTCATGGTGGATTGGTGAGGACGAAGTCAAGTAAGTTTTTCTCTCTTGTTTCCCTCACCACCTGCCACAGACCTAATCGAGGCTATTTTCTTTAGGAATCATCCAGGTCAGTTAAATATGGATCAAATGGGGCACTCTTGGTATTGGATATTGAAGTCCCCCATCAGAGCACATTCTGGGCCCTTTCTATCCTTGGTGCTTCTTCCAATCAGAGTTTAACATGGAGGAGTAGTGATTCACGAGCTTGTGGGTGCCAGTCAGCAGGACGTTTTCATGTTCGTGTTTTACCTGGTGCTATATGACATCATCGGGTCTGGAGGCAACGTTGACTGCATACCACTTGCTGTACCTCTGGTATGTCCGTACCTACCAGTGGGACAGGACGTACCCAGAAATAGTGCTGGTGAAGTACATTAATGAACCACATGGGTCTTTACAAAAGTGACCAAAGATTTCATGGCAACTATTGGACTAGCTTTTAATTCCAGATGTATTAATTGAATTTAAGTACCACCAGCTGCCGACCCATGAAGCAAGCGCATTCGCCCAGGTCTCTGGAATACTGGTCCAGTGGCAGTATTACTGGGTTCATGCTTTTTAAAATTTAATCCATTTTTCTTTATCTCCAACAAAGTGAATAAATTGTCACTTTGCCACAGGTCTTCAATTTGCTGACTTTTGTTCATTCACTTAATCTTTTTCTTTTTGCAGCATCTTTATGACCTCCTACCGCTCTATTAGCAATGAATCTAGTTCATTACTTTCAATTTCTTCATCTAATTCATCAATGTAACTTGTAAATAACTGAGGCCCCAGGACTGATCATTATGACATTCCATAGGTTATAGAATGCCACTTGAAAGACCCCTTTTAGCCCTATTGTCTGCATAATGTCTGTAAACTAATTCTCTATACACGTTAATCACCCCCAACTCCATGAGTCCTTATCTTATATATCAACCTGTCCATGTTTAGTACTCCACAACCAAAACATACTGCCCACTATTCTATCTAATTGTTCCAAACTTTAATTGGATTCTGATTGGTTAGAACTGACTCCCTTACTGTTGCCCCTCACAAAGATGTCCACCATGGTAACTGATTGGTTGCCATGGTAACTGAGGATGCACCACTTGTTCCCAGCCATTTGGAGCAGAGAGAATCACAAAGTTTTGAGAGTGCCTTCTGGCTCATGAGTGGTAGAAAAACAAAATGGTGAGTATCAGCAATGTAGAGAACTAACGTGCAGGTCAGAAGACCCAGAAGAAGCATGCTGAGCATAGAAGCACCTAATGTATGAATGTGTCCTTATAATTAACTCTTTAAGCCTGGAGAGGATTAAAAAGCTGAGCAGTGGAAGTTGTCAAAACTGGAATCATATTTTCTGGTGCATTTGTATGTTTACTTATAAAATCGACTGGACAATGTTCTAGGCACTACAAAGAGTGATAAAGCTTTTATTGACTTCTGAATTTATTTAGGGTCTTTATGGATTAGAAAATTGCCATAAATTTCAGATGAGTTGTTTCCCTGCTACCTGGGAGCCTCCACAAATATCTCGAACACTCAGCTCAGGTTGAATGCTTGAGCCAGCTCTGCAGGATTTAACTGCATACTCAACGTCACCTAACATAATTACCTGATTACGCGCTGTATTAGATCCCCTCTACACCACATCCCTGTCCAACTAACTGCTACAACTCAATGACTTGACTCCTTCGCTGCCCAGACAACAGAACCATCCACCATTGTCAGAACTGACATTGCTTCACTCCCCCCCCAACCCCAATTACTGCTATCTGACCACCCATACAAGAAACAGAACAGAATCCCCACAAACAGAACTGTCCCACACCTAACCAGCATGCAAAATTAGGCATAATAAAATGTGAGGCTGGATGAACACAGCAGGCCAAGCAGCATCTCAGGAGCACATTAGGCAATTAGGCAAATATGTCCCCTTCCCCCCCCCACCCCCCACCATGTGCTGTGGGCCATCAGTTCCAGCAGAATCATACTCTAATACATACTGTAATATATTTGTCTGGCATATTACCCCTCTCTACCATTTCCATCAAGACAAGGGATCAACCCAAGTTCAAAGAAGATTGCAGGAGGGTATGCCAAGAGCAGAACCAGGCATGCCTAAAGATGAGATGTCAACCAAGCGATAGACAAAGTTATAGGATTCCAAAAGCAATGGATCCGGCCTAAGTTCTGCAGTCCCGCCAAATCAAGTTATGAATAGTGGTGCATAATTAAACAGCTCACTGGAAAAGGAGGATGGTGGGGCTGACGTATGAGGAGACATTAATATGGTTGGGATTTTTTTCATTGGAGTTCAGATGAATGAGGGGTGGGATCTCACAGGCACTTATAAAATTCTAATAGCACTGGACAGGGTAGATGCAAGGTGGATGTTCCCGATGGTGGGTGTGCCTAGAACCAATGGTTACAATATGAGGGCTCGGGGTATAGGATTTAGAATGGAAATGTGGAAACATTTCCTTACCCTAAAAGTGGTGAGTCTGTAGAATTCATTACCACAGGAAGTAGTTGATGCCAAAACATTGAATGTATTCAAGAGGCAGCTGGAAATTGCACTTGGGGTGAATGGGATCAAAGGTAATGGGAGAAAGCAGAATTAGGCTATTGAGTTAGATGATCATCCATGGTTGTGATGAATGGCAGAGCAGACTCACAGGGCGAAATGGCCTCCTCCTGTTCCCATCTTCTATGCTTCTGCCTTCCACAAATATCCTCATCCTCCACAATGGCAGAGCCTAGCACATCAGTGCAAAAGATAAGGCTGAAGCAATTGCAACATGCTGAGTGGATGCTCCATTTTGGTTTCCATCAGAGGGCACCAGCATCACAGGTGCCAGTCTTCAGCCAATTTTCGATATTGTGAAATGGCTGGAGGTACTAGATACTGCAAAGACTATAGGCCTGACAACATTCCAGTCATAGTCCCAAAGATGTGTGCTCCAGAAATTGCCATTCATCTAGCCAAGCTGTTCCAGTAAAGCTATAACACTGATATCTAAGCAATAATGTGGCAAATTCCTCACATATGTCAAGTACACAAAAAGTAGGACAAATTCAACCCGAACAATTACCACCCCATCATGTCTACTCTCAATCATCAGTAATGCAATGGAACATATCATCAACAGTGCTATCAAGCAAACCCTGCTTAGCAATACCCTGCAAACTGACACTCGGTTGGACTTTCACCAAGGCCACTCATTCCTGACCTTATTCCAGCCTTGATTCAAACATGGACAAAGAACTGAGTTCCAGATTAAGGTGAACATAATTGCCCTTGACATCATGGTATCATTTCACAGTGTATGGCATTAAGAAACCTTAGGAAAATTGCAATGTGAATCAAGAGGAAATCTTACCACTGCATAGAGTCACACGTGGCACAAAAGAAGATGGTTAAGGTTGTTGCAGGTCAGTCATCCAACTCCAGGACAATTCTGTAGACAGACTTCAGGGTAGTATTCTGGGCCAAGCCATCTTTAGCTGCATTATCTGTGACATTTCCACCACCATAAGGTCAGAATTTCAAAAGGTTGCAGATGATTGCTAATTGTTTTCACTGTTCAGAACTCCCCAAGCCGTGGACAATTTCAAGAGTTGGGCTAATGGGTGGCAAGTGACATTTGTGATACACAAGTGTCAGACAATGTCCATTTCGAGCAAAAGAGAATCTAGCTATCACAGCTTGACACTCAATGGCATTACCATTGCTGAATACCATATTATCAACTTCCTGGGGATTGTTATTTGACTAGAAACTGAACTGGATTATCAATTTAAATACAAGAATAGGTCAGAGGCTAGGTATCCTACAACAACTAACTCACCACCTGAGTCCCCAAAGTCTGCTCTCCATTCACAAGGCACAAAGCAGGAGTGTGGCAGAATACTCCCCAGTTGATGAATACAGATTCAACAACACTCAGGAAGCTTGACATCATTCAGAACAAAGCAGTCTGCTTGATTGGTATCAGATCACAAACATTCGCTCCCTCCACTAAAGATGCTCTAAAGAAGCAGTGTGTACCAATGTTCAAGAAATGCTACAAACATTCAGCAAGAGTCCTCAGATAGCGCCTTCAAAACACACAACCATTACAAAAAGGACAAGGGCAACACACACATGGAAACATCACCACCTGCAGGTTCTCCTCCAAATCACTCACCATCCTAGAAAGGCATTCCCATTTCTTCAATGTCACTTGGCCAAAATCCTAGAAACCTTTCTCTAATCGCATTGTGGGTCTACTCATTCCAAATGGACTGCAGCAGTTCAAGAAGACAGCTCACTACCAACTTCTAAAAGGCAACTAGCGATGGACAGTAATTGACGTAGCCAGTGATGCCCACATCTCATGAGTGCATTCTTAAACATGTTTAATCTATGCATCCATTCACTAATTTGCATGTTAAAAGATTTAAGTTCTCTAAAGACTTAGCTTTAGACAGCAGCTCTCATCATGAAATGTAGGTGTGTCCCCCTTACACTCCACGCTCCTGCTCTTGCTGGTCGTGCTTTAGAATAGCTACTTCAGCAAATCAGTGACATCACCACATCAGAGAAAATATCACAGGCAGCATTCAGTTTTGCTCCTGACTGGAATATCTCAGCAATTAATTATATCTCTGGAATTTAGTACAGCTCTGGTCATGTAATCATAAGAAGCATGTTTGGAACATAGGAAGGGCTCTTGTAGTGCAGTGGTAATGCCCCTACTTCTGGGCCTGGCAATCGACCTGTTCCAAAAGTGTGGTGTAACATGTGTGTACAGATTGATTTAAAGAATCCGTTCAGGTCAGGAGTAATTAATTCAGCCTGTGGAATCCACGTGAAGCCAAACAAATTATGGCTGATCCATATGTTACCACTAAGTACCTACTTTGGATTGGTAAACCCTATTACCTGTCCTTCATAAACACAGATCAATATTGGTTTGGATATTTTGAAATGACCTCAGTCTCAACAACTTGACAGGGGAAGAGGTTCCTGATTAATACCATCCTTTGCATGAAGAAGTGATCTCAGCCTTTAAGTAATTAGTGCAAGTGCTAAGTTTAATGTCCCTTTGTTGTGGTCTTCATCACCAGAGGAAGCCGTTTATCAAAATAGATCAGATGAAATCCTTTAATCAACTTAAACATGTCATTCAGTGCACTTTTTTACTTCATGCACTTAAGACCATAAGACCATAAGACAAAGGAGTGGAAGCAAGGCCATTTGGCCCATCGAGTCCACTCCGAAATACTGAAGAATACACAAGCCTGGTCTAATCAAGAGATAGTAGGACATGTCCATCCTAGCCTCCTCCAGTGCCACAACGATGCCACCTGAAGTTTGCAGGGACAGCACCTCATATTTTGCTTGGTATCCCTGCAGCCCAATGATATCAATGTGGACTTCACAAGCTTCAAAATCTCCCCACCCCTGACCTCATCCCAAAACCAGCCCAGCTTGTCCCTGCCTCCCTGACCTATCTGTCTTTTCTCCCACCTATCCACTCCTCCCACCTCAATCACCACCCCCACTCCTACTTACCAGCATCATCCCCGTCTCCTTGTCCTGTCCATCTTCCCTTGACTGAAAAATCTCCACCCTACCTCCCCACCTACACTCACCTTTACTGGTTCCATCCCCGCCTCCTTGACCGGTCTGTTTCCTCTCCACCTATCTTCTCCTCTATCCATTTTCTATCCACCTCCCCCTGTCTCTCTATTTATTTCAGAATCCCCTTGCCCTCCCCCATTTCTGAAGAAGGGTCCAGGCCCGAAACAACAGCTTTTCTGCTCCTCTGATGCTGCTTGGCCTACTGTGATCATCCAGTTCTAGACCTTGTTATCTCCTGGTCTAATCAATATGTCTTTATAATTTTCCCAGTGTCTCTGAACATGGGATTATTCTTAGGGACTAGACGACAGTTTAAGAAAGGGGCTAAATATAACTCAAGAAACTGCAGACCTGTCAGTTTGACATCAATAATGGGAAAACTGATACAGGCCATAACATGGGATCAGAAAAATGTGCACTTTCAGGAGACAGTTCGGACAAGATGGGTTAAATGGCTTCTTTCTGTACTATAAAATTCTATAATTCTATGATTCTGTGACTCTTGCATCTTGGATACGATACAAAGATGGACAATTGTGACAGTGATAAATTTGAACAAAGAAAAATTGAAGTCACCTTCTTTTAGTCATTTGGAAAAGAATACAATTCAACTATCACAGCACCATAAAGAAAAATCTTCCTTAGGATGAAGCAATTTGCCTCGTTTGACTTTCCTGATGGGTATTGAAGGAGGACAAAGTTTTTATTGGCATGGGACTGTTCACGTTTACAATCATGAAGCCCATTCCACATTCTAATTGAATTCCGAGATTTGATGCCATGCTTTTGAGTTACTAAACTCTTAACAGTCTCAGGCTGTATCACCGATTGCTCCCATAAGTGGATCTTACATTTATTCATTTTGCCAAAAGTCAGTTAAGGCATAGTGTTCAGTAATCATAACATAACTTATTCTGTCATAAAATCTATATACTGCAGCTGAAAAAAAGGAAATACTGTAAGTACTCAGCAGGTCAGGCAGCAATTATGGAGAGAAAAGGAGTTAATGTTTCAGGTTTGTGACCATTTATCAGATATATTTCCAATATTTCTTGCTTTTATTACCTTTACTCTGTGCACTGTCCAGGTTCTGATGGATGAGATTAATTTTCTCACCAAATTAAGGTACAGGTTTGAAAAGATTTATGTTATGCAGAGTTTTATGACATGAATTCTCTGACTATGAACTCTTATTCACAAGGCAAACCAATAGCCTTGCAAAAATTATGATTATTCCTTCATTGTTGTGAGCTCAAGACCATGAAACTCTCTTCCCAGCGGCACCTACATGTACTTGGTGGGCTGCATGGTTCAAGAAAGATGCTCAACAACAGTTTGCCAAGGACAGCTATTTCGCTGCCTTTTCCAGTGACTCCCAGATCATGTGGAAGAATTTAAAAAAGAACAGGGAATAGATGCTCAAATCTAAAAAAACAGTAAGAAAGAATGTGTAAGTGCGCAGTAGATTTAACATATTGTTTAGATTCATTATTATATTTTCAATCAATTTATTTCAGCTGCCACTTGATACTGAAAATTTGTTGTTTCGATTAAAGGGAGGCATTGAGTTGGAAGGAGTCAGCAATAAAACAGATGGTGAGTAATTTGCATATTACAGATGTTCTTAGTATTTAATTAATTTTGTTTTATATTATCTATATGGGTTTTTCTACAATTGATTAAACAGAACTTTTAAAATCTTCTAAGCAATAAGATATTGTATACTAAAATTCTGTGTGAGAATATTCAGTAAATCATAGAATCCCTACAGTGTGGAAACAGGCCCTTTGGCCCAACTAGTCCACACCTCAGTGCATCCCACCCAGACCCATTCCCCTGTAATCCACCTAACGTACACATCCCTGAACACTATGAGCAATTTAGCAGGGACAATTTACCTAACCTGTACATCTTTGGACTGTGGGAGGAAACCGCAGCACCTAGAGGAAACCCTCACAGACATTAGGAGAATGTGCAAACTCCACACAGGCAGTTGCCCAAGAGTGGAATCGAACCCAGATTGCTGGCACTATGAGTTAGCGGTGCTAACCACTGAGCCAGGCTGTGTTCGGTGTACAAAAATCTAAGACCCAACAAGCTTGATAACTTTAACAGATTAGTTTCATTATTGTATCACAAAGGAATATGGCAATGCCTATGTTCAATTTACCATTGGCACGGTAACTCAATGGTTAGCACCGCTGCCTCACAGCACCAGGGACCCCATTCCACCCTCGGCCAACTGTCTGTGCTGAGTTTGCATGTTCTCCCCATGCCTGTGTGGGTTTCCCTTGGGTGCTCCAGTTTCCCCCCACAGTCCAAAGATGTGCAGGGTAGGTGGATTGGCTATGCTAAATTGCACTTATTGTCCAGGAATATTTAGGTTAGTAGGTTAGACTTGGGGAAATGCAGGGGTAGGGGAATAATTTGGGGTGAGATGGTCTTTGGAGGGGCAGTGTGGACTAGTTGGGCTGAATGGCCTGTTTCCACAGTGTAGGGATTCTATGATTCTATAACGTGTGTTCAGAACTATTCCCTCTATTCCACATTGGCAAAAAAAAGTTAACAGCAATATTTTGAAGGTGTAAAGGCAGTTTTGCAATCACAATATAAAAACTTTTACTTCCCCATTTCTAATTCTCCAGAAGAAATATTAGGGATATTTTTACAACCTGAGTAAAATGACTAAAACTCAGCCTACTTGTGACCAAGAAAAATATAACATGCACAATGATCTTCTAAAGCATAAAACAAGAATTAATTGCAACAGTTGATTAATGCTGATATTTAGGCACCTAGCAACAATGTAATTTCGGTGTTGTTGAACCTGATTGGAATCGATAGGGAAGTCAAAACACATAAGTTGTTTCTCTTGCCAATTGCAACAGAAAAAAGCCAAGAAAAACAGAATGCTGTTAGAGCTCTTGGAGTTAGCAAGATCACTATTGCTCTCAGAGTCCAGAGGTGCTGAAGTTGAGGCTATCAAAAGCAGCTACTGATAAATCTCTGAACCCAGTTGAAATCTACAGGGCAAATTTCTGAATTATTAGTCCATTAATAAGAATGATTCCATATTCCTTGCATGCCATACCAGAATTTTTAAGGATTAGTGTGAAGAGACTTCAATAGAAAAAATTAATTTGACATTTGATTACTTTCCTGATGTAAGCTCAGCAGGAATTGCTGTCCAGGATAACTGTAAATCATTTGATTGGCAGCCCCACTGACCAATTATTGTACCGCAGAGTTGAGGGAGAGTGGCAGTTCAGTCTTTGTGGCAATTTGTCACACATAGAAATACAATCAAGGGAAATCTTGAATAGAAGTTAGGCACGGTGGGAAGGAGGGGGGAAATTTTAGAGGGACTAAGAACTTGTCAGGGCATGACGTTTAAATTTTTAAAAGGGAAACATGGTTCCCAAA
This sequence comes from Stegostoma tigrinum, assembly GCF_030684315.1. NCBI lineage: Eukaryota > Metazoa > Chordata > Chondrichthyes > Orectolobiformes > Stegostomatidae > Stegostoma > Stegostoma tigrinum. The sequence goes on from NC_081356.1 coordinate 112,787,370, forward strand.
ACTTAAGAAACTAATTAGCTCAATTGAGATGAGCAAAGATTAGTGAACCAGCCATGACTATCCCAAAGCATAATTCTGGCCCCATTCTTTGCTGTTGTCTGGAGCTTAATTCCAAGTTGCAAGTGGCTGCCTGTAACTGTTCTTCACATGCCACTGCTGCCTCCTTTGCCAGAATTTGACATTGTATTCATTTAATGATAAACATTATAATGGAAGGACCGAAGGAATTGTGTTTTTCCTCAATCTCCCCAGATAAAGGTAATGATTGCTTGCACCCACATGATCATCAAGCACCTAGAAACCAGCCAGTGAGGTCTGTCAAAGGCAAGGCTTCCACTCCTTCCTGTTCAACTGATCTGTTCCCCAACAGGAACTTCCTCCATGTGTTGACTTATTTTCCTAACTGTTGCCATGACCCTTTCATTCTCTACCAGTCCAAGATATTTCTCATTTTTGCTCCAACCTCATGTGTATGGATGAATCTGGGAACACAAGGGATACCCGTTTTACGGATGATGACATGTCCATTTGTGGGATCCCCAGACAGATCAGGGGCAAAATCAGTGCAGTTGGGTTTCTGAACTTGTGATTCTGGTGTCAGGACCATTCAGGCACTGTCTTCTAGTACCCTCATGTTGAGAAATTGGTCACTGTGGTGAACTGCTGAACCTTCTATAACATAATCTCTGGAATATTAACATTGAAGCTGTTGAAGGAAGCAACTCAAACAGTTTATCGAGGGTTGAGGCAGGGGTAGAAGAGGAGGCAGAGGGAGATGATGCTTAATAAAGAGGTGCCCCACTGCAAGAGTATCTTGCTCATGGCCTCCAGCCATGAGATGGAGATATTTAGAGGCAAAATTCTGGAAGTTAGACTCTTGTCAGCTGAAAGTTTGCCTACCAGTGATGCAATAACTAAAATCAAGAATACCCTAGAGGCTAGAATTAAAGGAGCATACTTATTTGAAATTATTGTGTGACTATCGGAGGTTACAGAAATAAGAAAAGCAGTAACACCAAGCATTTGAAAGCACAGGTAATAATTTTCATTTCAGTTGAACATTGCTTAATGAAGAGGGTGATGGGTCAGAAAATGTAGGAGTGTCGAGCAAACGGACTTGATGGGAGTAAGGATTGCACAGCAGAGTTTTGGATGACATGAAATAAGCAAAGAAGAGAATGTGAGAGCCTGGCCAAGTTTAGATGCAACAAACATGGGTGAGGGATTCAGCAACAGATGCGCTGAGGAAGGGGCAGAGTTGAATAATGCTACTAACTGGAAATAGTGTGTCTCAAAAGTGATAGCAATATCACAATACAGTTTAGTTCACCCAAGATGAACTGTCAAAGAGAGGAATAGAAACAGTGGCTAGGGAATTATTTGTAGAGAGTAGTAAGGGAATGGAACACTTTGCCTGCAACCGTAGTAGATTCACCAACTTTAAGTACATTTAAGTCATCATTGGACAAGCATATGGACGTACATGGAATAGTGTAGGTTAGATGGGCTTCAGATCGGTATGACAGGTCGGCACAACATCGAGGGCTGAAGGGCCTGTACTGTGCTGTAATGTTCTATGTTCTATGTTCTATGATATAACAAGGTGTGGAGCTGGATGAACACAGCAGGCCAAACAGCATCAGAGGAGCAGGAAAGTTTGACGTTTTGGGTTGAGGCCCTTCTTCAGAAATGGGGGAGGGGGAGGGGATTCTGAAATAAATAGGGGGACGGGGTAGACGGATGAAAGATGGATAAAGGAGAAGATAGGGTGAGAGAAGACAGACAGATCAAAGAGGCGGGGTTAGAGCCAGTGAAAGTGAACGTTGGTGGGGTGTTAGGGAGGGGATAGGTCAGTCCAGGGAGGAAGGACAGTCAAGGAGGCGGGATAAGGTTAGTGGGTAGGAGATGGGGGTGAAGCTTGATTTGGGAGGAATGGTTAGGCAGGCGGGGACTAGCTGGGCTGGCTTTGGGACGTGGTCGGGGGAGGGGAGATTTTGAAGCTTGTGAAGTCCACATTGATATCCTTGGGCTGCAGGGTTCCCAAGTGAAATATGAGATGCTGTTCCTGCATCTTGCGGGTGGCGTCATTGTGGCACATCAGGAGGCCCAGGATGGACATGTCGTCGGACGAGTTGGGGGAGTCACGCGGAGGGTGGAGTTGAAATGGTTCGCAACTGGGAGGTGTAGTTGTTTGTTGCGAACTAAACGTAGGTGTTCCACAAAGCGGTCCCCAGAGACTTTTCCCCAGGGCAGGATTGACTGCCATGAGGGGTCATAGTTTTAAGGTGTTAGGAAGAAGGTATAGAGGAGACGTCAGAGGAAGGTTCTTCACCCAGAGAGTTGTGAGCGCATGGAATAGTTTGCCTGTGGTAGTCGTGGAAGCAGAGTCATTAGTGACATTTAAGCGACTACTGGACATGCACATGGACAGCAGTGAATTGAGGGGAATGTAGGTTAGGTTATTTTATTTTTTGGATTAGGATTATTCCACGGCACAACATCATGGGCCGAAGGGCCTGTACTGTGCTGTACTTTTCTATGTTCTAAGCCTCCGCTTGGTTTCCCCGATGTTACTGTTGTCTTTAATTATTTGAGAGTTGAGGTGATTTTGGACAATATGGGGCAGTTTGTTTCAAACAAAAGGAAGAACAACCAAACTGATATTTTTCATAGGGCCTGGCCTGGAATTTGATTGCTGGTTGTTTCTTGTTCAAAGAACACTATAGACGTTTAGGCTCTGGAGATGCATTGTGCTCAAGCGTTGGCAGATGTTCAGATCAAGGGTCATCACAGGAAGGCCAGAGCCAAAAGAGCATGTTGGAACAAACAGAAAGAGGAACCAGAAGGCCTACGGCTGTGAATGCTACAGGAACAAAGTCTGGCTACTCCCTGGCTATTCTCCCATTATCAACCTATTGAAAGTTCAGAGAATAGAATTCCAGGTGTAAGAATTAAGTGAATATTCCTTAAAAATTACTGGAAGCTATTTGCACTGACTAGTGTCTTCAGAAATCAAGCAAGATGTAATCCCAGGTAACAAGGTGTAGAGCTGGATGAACACAGCAGGCCAAGCAGCATCAGAGGAGCAGAAAAGCTAACGTTTCAGGCCTAGACCCCTCTTCAGAAGTGGAGAAGAAGGGTCTAGGCCCAAAACGTCAGCTTTCCTGCTCCTCTGATGCTGCTTGGCCTGCTGTGTTCATCCAGCTCTACACCTTACTATCTCAGATTCTCCAGCATCTGCAGTTCCTACTATCTCTGAAACAAAAATGCAATCCCATGTGCCTGTGATTCCATGCATTATTGAAACTACTTAAGTGAAGTGGCTAATTACATTTCATTTATTCTTTTCTTTTCATTTATCCCTTAATTGTGTCTATCTGTCTGTCAATGTATGAGTGGTGGCTTGAATCAAAGAAGATTGGGTGTAAAACATGTTTTGCAGCGTAGCATTTAGCTTGGCATGTAATTTTTCAAAGTTGCATCCTATATAAGCATGGCATTTTGTAACTTACAGAAGCATATTGGAAGACTTAAGCCATAAAGTGGGCATCAACAGCATTTATAACCTATTTTACTTGCTCTTCATTGAACTCAGAACAAGGAATCAAAGCAGGCTTTAAGGAAGCCATTAAAGAACTGATTTCAAAGGTAAATTCAGAGGCTTTCGTCCTAAATGGTCTCGGTGGCACATTATATGTGTGGCCCAAAGCCCATGCCAGCACATATTCATCAGAACTACAAGAAGATACCCAGTGCAAAGCCATCTTAAAATATGTTACGTAAGTAGCTGAATGGAATCTATTAAATACCTCAGAGCTACTTTAGCGCATGTTTTTGGTGCCATGGCAGCTGCTACTAGGATTTCAATAAGGGTTATGTTACATGTATTAAACTATCACATCGGCACATAATTTGAACAGTGTGTCTTTACATCTTTAATTTGTCTGTCCAAAATTGTGTTGGCTAAAATCTGGAGAAACTGAAAGAAGATAATATTTTAAGTGATACAATTGTAAAATGATGCTGCAGATAGTTACAAATATGTTAGAAGTGATGCTATAACTAGGAGCCATTTGAATTTAGGTGTTGCAAGTATTACAAATCGCTTTTATTGACTTGGGAATTTTCTTTCATAAATTGTTACTGATATACCAAATAAATGTGGTGATCCACTAACTCACATTTGATCCTTGATTCCAGGAGAAGGCCTCCACTAGCCAGTCACGTGCCATGGAGCATAAGATGTAATGGAGCTTTGTTAAAAACATAACAGGGTGATTTCATTGGCACATACCCAGTTAGAGTCTTAGAGGTATACAGCTCACAGACACACCCTTCATTCCAATTCGTCCAAGCTGACCAGATATCCTAAATTAATCCAGTCCCATTTAACCAGCAATTGGCCCATATCCCTCTACATTCTTCCTATTAATACACCCATCCAGATGCCTTTTAAATGTTGTAATTGTACCAACCTCCACCATTCCCTCTGGCAACTCATTCCATACACCCAACAGCCTCTGTGTGAAAACATTGCCCCCTAGGCACCTTTGAAATCTTTCTCCTCTCACCTTAAACCGATGCCCCCTAATTTTGGACTCCCCTATCCTGGGGAAAAGACCTTGGCAGTTTACCCTATCCATGCTTCTCATGATTTTATAAACCTCCCTCAGCCTCCGACACTCCAGGGAAAATAGCCCCAGACTATTCAGCCTCTCCCTTTCGTGCAAATCCTCCAACCCTGGCAACATCTTGCCACCTTCACAAAATATTGACCCATGTGCTGGAGGTTAAAATGTTGCATCATAGTGATCTCTCTAACAAACTTTGTCAGACATTATTTAGTTAGCAGTCACATCCTATGCCTCTCCCTAATTCTGCAAAATACTTCACAACCAAATAATAATCAAATACACTATCATAAACAGTAAAATTAAAGTCACTGCAGTTCCAGCTGACCGTGGGACTGTTTTCTCATTAGAAAGAAACAAGTGGTAGTGGTTTAACCTAAGGATCACCACACTGCAGGCCGGGAGAGAGATTAAAGAGAGTCCTTCAATGGCAACCTCAGCTGGCGCAAGAAGTAAACCTGTATTATTGGCATTATACTGCCTTCCAAAACAGCTACTCAACCCCTACCTAGGCTTCTGAACAACAAGTCAAAGTAGGTTGGAGCTAATTTCGTGGAAATGTAAGAGGTGCAGCAGCAAATAACACAAAATGAAGTCCTTCTTTCCCTCCTACACTGCTAAGCAGTGTGTACGCATGCACTAATAAAAGTTATTTTCTCACTACATTTGAAGACCAAACTTGTAGCCATGAACCCTGCAGTGTTTTGATTACTATTTAATGGTTGTTACTTCAATTTTCTTTCTTTTCTTGAAATTTATTAATGTATGCCAAGGTTTTGAAAGAAAGTTTTCAGTTGATATTTTATATTTCACAACTAAAGACGCTCCAAACATTTTACAGACAGTAACCTTATAATGTAGGAATGGAGACAAATGTAAATTCAGTTGATCTCTGATATCTTCACAGAAGCACAGGACTGTTACAGCATCAAAGGAGACCATTTTGCTCATTATGCCTGCACCAGTTCTATTACTTAGTGACAATCTCCTGCCTTTTTCTCATATCCTTTTACATCATTTCTATCCCAATAATCATCCAATGTTGAATGTTCAATGCTATTCCTAAAAGACCATAAGATGCAGCAGCAGAATTAGGCTAATCTGCCCACTGAATTTGCACACCCTTCAATCATGGCTCCTATGTATTTCAACCCCATTTTCCTGCCATCTCCCTGTAACCCGTGATTCCCTTACCAATCAAGAACCTATCTTTCTCTCTTCTTAAACACACTCAATAACCTAGCCTCCACAGCCTACTGAAGCAATGGGTTCCACAGATAATCTACCCCCTAGCTGAAGAAACTCCTCCTCGTCTCAGCTGTAAAGGGTCATTTCTTCACCCTGACATTGTACCCTCTAGCCCTAGCCTCTCCTCCTCGTGGAAACTCTTCTCAGCGTCCAGTCTCTCCAGGCCTTTCAGTATTCTTTAAGTTTCAGTCAGAGCCCTCCCCATCCTTCTAAACTCCATTGAGTACAAACCCATAGTTGCCAATTACTACTCATATGATAATCCCTTCGTCTCTGGGATCATTCTTGTAAACCTCCTCTCAACCTCTCAAAGCCTAGCACATCCTTTCTTAGATACATGACTCAAGACTGCCGATAACATTCCAAGTGCAATATGACCAGAGCCTTATATAGCCTCAGCAGTTCATCCCTCCTCTTTTATTCTAGCCCTCGTGAAATGGATAATATTCCTAACACCAACTGAACCTGTTTAACTTTAAGAGAGTCCTGAATGAGGACTGCCAAGTCCCTTTGTGCTTCAGATTTCCAAAACCTTTCTCCTTTTAGAAAATAGTCTGTCTTTCCACCTCTGTTCTTCTTACCAAAATGCATAATGACACTTTCCCACATGTATTCCATTTGCCACTTCTTTCCTGCTCCCTAGTATGTCTAAGTCCTTCTGCAGCCTCACAGCTTTTTTTAACCCTACCCATCCCTTCAACTATCTTTGTGTCATCTCCAAATTTAGCAATTAATGCCCTCAGTTCCTTCATTGATTTTGTTAATGTGTAACATAAATAGTTGTGGTCCCAACAGTGACCCCAGCGGAACTCCACTAGTCACTAGCTGCCATCCTGAATAAGACACCTTTATCCCTACTCTCTGCCTTCTGCCAGTCGGCCAATCCTGCCTAAGAATTAAAGTTCTGATAATCCTGCCATTGGCTTAGGACTGGTTTAATTATGCATCAACGATTCTTTACAACTTCCTATGTGTCTTGTATTTTCAGCTTCCACGTACAATGTTAGACTGTGAAGATAAATTGGTGGTACAGAAAAAAATGGAATCTGTGCCCATGCAGCCTAAAGCTCATACTTCTGTCACGATGGTATGGCTACTCTTGTCTACTGTGTTTAATATGTTCATTCTGACCAAGTGGACAAGAATGAAAAAAATTTGTATCCTCGTATTTTTGTAGTCCCTTTTACACAGGCAGAAATTAAGAAGTTCAATTAGTTTCTGGCTCCATTTTATTCAAATCATCTTTGTCAATATTGATAGAGGATACTGAAACAAGAACAAGTCAGGTTCTATTTGCACTAGCTTATCACAGGTTACAATTTTTATTTCAGGGTTGAGGTCAGTGACTTACTTCAAAAGGCTTCCAAAATCCAATTCTTAAAGATCGTACCTCTGGTAGGCATGTAGATTTAAGACATTTTGGTTTGAAGAATTTCTTGTTTTACAATTATTTCTGCCAAAGCAACATCTATAATGAGTTGGCAATAGCCAGGTAGACTATCATAGTAGTAATATAGACAGGAAGCAGTTTACACAATTTCACTGGTGTTGGAGACCTTCAAAGCAACATCAGCTGCACAGATCAGTGCAACCAATTCATTGTCAGCTTCACTTGTTGAGGGGAAAGAAAATGAGCCAACTGGGCTCTTCACAGCCTCATTATTTGTTTAAAACCTGTCACACACTGATCTCGGGCCTAGACCCTTCATCAGAGATTTTCCTCTCTGATGAAGGGTCTTGGCCCAAAACGTCAGCTTTTGTGCTCCTGGGATGCTGCTTGGCCTGCTGTGTTCTCCCAGCTTCACACTTTGTTGTCTTGGATTCTCCAACATCTGCAGTTCCCATTATCACTCACACACACTGATCTCATAGTTTTTTCATGAATAGACTAGGTCAGTGGTTTTCAACTAGTGGCCTGCGGCACAGTAGAACTGTCCACATGTGCAATGAACATTTGTACAAAGGTAAGAAAAACCAATGTTTCATCTTAACCAACTTAAACAAAAATTAAACGAAAACGTGTGAAAATTAACCATCAAATTAAAAGCAAACATTCTAAATGGAGGGGGTCAAAAGGAAAAATTGAGATCTTGGCTTAATTTAAACTAATGACCAAGCAACAGTATTCAAATGGTTTATTGTTGAACTGAGACAAAACGAGGTAATACCAGGAGCAAGATTTATGAATGGCCCTCCAACTAATTCAGCCCCAGATCAGAAGGCTCTGTGCACACCAACAAACTGAGGTATCCCACTAACCCATAAATTACAATTCAGAGTACTTTGCTGGATGTGAGTTTGCTCACTGAGCTGGAAGGTTAGTTTTCAGACATTTCATCACCTTTTTCTTATTTGAAAAAATATACTTTATTCATAAGATGTACAAAAAATAAAACATAGTTATACACCTACCCAGTCATGCAAGCGGCTCCAGGTTACTCAGGGGGTACGTACACCAACTAAAAGAAAAAAACAAAGAAGAAAAAAAACAAAGCAAAGAAAATACCCCGGCAGTTGTCTCCCCGCACAGTCCCCGTTGGCCCCCTGACCAGTTGGGGAAGGCACCGGCTGGGTCAGTTCTTTCAGCTGGCAGACCAGCAAGTTGCGGGCAGACCAAAGAGCGTCTTTCACCGCATTGATGGTCCTCCAGGCGCAGTTGATGTTGGTCTCAGTGTGCGTCCCAGGAAACAGCCCGTAGAGCACGGAGTCCCGCGTCACGGAGCTGCTCAGGACGAACCTCGACAAAAACCACTGCATCCCCCTCCAGACCTCCTGCGCATAGGCACACTCCAGAAGGAGGTGATCGACAGTCTCGTCCCCCCCCGCAGCCGCCTCGAGGGCAGCGTGCGGTGGCACAGAGATTCCGGGCATGCATAAAGGATCTCACTGGCAGAGCCCCTCTCACCGCCAGCCAAGCAATGTCCTTGTGCTTGTTTGAAACTTCTGGCGATGAGGCATTCTGCCAAATGACTTTGGCAGTCTGCGTGGGGAACCACACGACGGGATCCACCCTCTCCTTTTCCCGAAGGGTCTCAAAGATACTACGTGCTGACCACTGCCTGACGGCCTTGTGGTCAAAGGTGTTTCCCTTCAAAAATTTCTCCATGAAGGACAGGTGGTACGGGACGGTCCAACGACTCGGAGCGTTCCGCGGCAACGAGGCCAGGCCCATCCTTCGCAACACCGGGGACAGGTAGAACCTCAGTAAGTAGTGACACTTGGTGTTTGCATACTGAGGATCCACACACAGCTTGATGCAGCCACACACAAAGGTAGCCATCAGGGTGAGGGTGGCGTTCGATATGCCCTTTCCCCCATTTTCCAGGTCTTTGTACATGGTGTCCCTGCGGATCCGGTCCATCCTCGATCCCCAAATGAAATGGAAGATGGCCCGGGTGACCGCAGCGGCACAGGTCCAGGGAATAGGCCAGGCCTGCGCCACATACAACAGTACCGAAAGCCCCTCGCACCTGACAACCAGGTTCTTACCCGCGATGGAGAGGGACCGGAGCGTCCACCTGCCCAGCTTCTGCTTCAGTTTGGTGATACGCGCTTCCCAAGTCTTAGTGCACGCCCCAGCTCTACCGAACCAAACACCCAGCACCTTCAGATAGTCTATCCTGACGGTGAAGGGGATGAAGGAGCGGTTGTCCCAGTTCCCGAAGGACATGGTCTCACTCTTACCCCTATTGACTTTGGCACCCGAGGCCAGTTCAAACTGGCCGCAGATGTCCAACAGCCTACTCACCGACTGATGATCGGTGCAGAAGACGGCGACGTCGTTCATGTACAGGGAGGTCTTGACCTGAAGGCCTCCACTGCTGGGATAGTCACGCCCTTCAGGCTCACGTTCTTCCTGATGGATGCGGCGAAGGGCTCCACATGGCACACGAACAAGGCAGGAGAGAGCGGGCAGCCCTGCCTGACTCCAGATCTGACGGGAAAGCTATCTGATTCCCACCCGTTGATCGAGACTGCGCTAACGATGTTGGTGTAGAGCAGCCGGATCCAATTGCGGATGCCCTCCCCGAACCCCAATTTGGAGAGGACGTCCCTCATGTAAGCATGAGAGACCCTGTCGAAGGCCTTCTCCTGGTCCAGGCTGACAAGGCAGGTGTCCACCCGCCTGTCCTGCACGTAGGCGATCGTATCCCTGATGAGCGCGAGGCTCTCAGCGATCTTCCTGCCTGGCACAGCACAGGTTTGGTCAGGGTGAATCACTGACTCCAGAACAGACCTGACCCAGTTGGCTATGACCTTGGCCAGGATTTTGTAGTCCACGTTCAATAGTGAAACGGGACGTCAATTCTTAATTTCTTCCCTCTCCCACTTCCTCTTGGAAATGAGGGTGATGATACCGTTCCTCATGGACTTGCACATTTCCCCTGCCCGAAGCGCAGTATTGTACACCTCCAGCAGGTCCTGGCCGACCAGGTCCCACAGAGCGGAATACAGCTCAACCGGTAAGCCGTCGCTCCCGGGAGTCTTATTCCTCTCCAAGGACTTGAGGGCTCTGGTCAGCTCGTCCAGGGATATCGGCCGTTCCAGCCACTCCCTCGTGCCGTCGTCTAAGACCTCCGTGATAAACGACAGGAACGACTCGGAGGCCGTGCTGTCCGTGGGCTTCGCATCGTACAGCCCGGCATAGAAGGATCTGCTGATCCTCAAAATGTCAGGCCAAGACGAGGTCTCCGAGCCATCGTCCTCCTTCAGCCAGCTAAGCACAGAGCTCTCTTTGTGCACCTTCTGAAAGAAGAAATGCGAGTACGTCTTGTCCTGCTCCACGGAGCAGACCCTGGACCGGAAGATTATCCTGGAGGCCTCCGTGGCGAAGCGCGAGGCTTGTTGGCCCCTCACCTCGCTGAGGTCCTCCGTGACATCGACCCCCATCAACTGCAGAAGGAGCAGGTTCTGCACCCTTTTCTGGAGTCGCGACAGCTTTCTCCACCTCTCTCTCGCCTTCCGAACACCCTTGAGGACAAAGAACCTCTTGATGTTCTCCTTCACTGTCTCCCACCAGTCACCCAGAGACTCAAAGAGGGGTTTCAAGGTTCTCCAATCGGCGTACTCCCTCTTAAGCTCCTCGACGTTCTCTGGGGTCAACAGAGTCGTGTTGAGCTTCAACGTCCCCTTGCCAGACGGCTGATCGTCATGTGAGTGACAGTCGGCCAGCAGGAGGCAGTGGTCGGAGAAGAACACCGGCTCGACACCGGTGGACCTGACCGAGAACGCCTGTGACACAAACAGGAAGTCTATCCTTGAGCAAATACACCTGTCTGGCCGCGACCAGGTGTATCTCCGCTGCGTTCCGTCTGCAGGGGTGCTGAAGATGTCGAGCAGCTTGGCGTCCTTCACCGTGCCCATCAGGAATCTGGACATGACGTCCAGTTGACTCCCCCCACCCGCTGTCCCCACGCCGGATCTTCCATCTGCATCGATGATGCAGTTGAAACCTCCGCCGAGGATGACCGGCCTGGACGTAGCCAGCGGGGGTGGAAGCCGCTGCAGGACGGCCAACCGCTCACTCCATACCGCTGGGGCATACACGTTGATCAGCCTCAGCGGAGCGTTCCTGTAGGTGACGTCAGCCACTAGGAGGCGCCCCCCCCCACCACCTCCTGAACTTGAGAGATGGTGAAGTTGCTCCCCCGCAGCAGAATAGCCAGGCCCGAGGAGCGACAGTCCTTAACCCCGACCAGATCGAAGGCCCACAGGTCCAGGCACCGGACCATTTCCCGTACCTGCTGACGTGCGGTATCCCGCACTCCTGCAGAAACAGGAGGTCCGCCTTGATGGTGGTCAGGTAGGCCAACATGGACACACATCTTGCGGTGGACTTGACACTGCGCACAATAATGCTCGCAACTCGTACCCCCATCTTGGGCAGTGACCGCAGTACCCTCCACGAGTCCAAGGTCCAGCCCCTCCATCTGTCCCTTCATGCCCGTTGCCCGGGCTAACTGCTGGACACTCTCCGGGCTCAGGAAACCATCCGTGCTGCCTTCTGGGTCGCATCCCCCCCGGTTGGAGAACTGTGAAACCCCTCTTTGAGTCTCCGGGCTACTGGTGGGAGACGGTGAAGGAGAACATCAAGAGGCTCTTTGTCCTCAAGAGTGTTTGGAAGGCGAGAGAGAGGCGGGGAAAGCTGCCGCGACTCCAGAAAAGGGTGCAGAACCTGCTCCTTCTGCAGTTGATGGGGGTCAATGTCACGGAGGACCTCCGCAGGGTGAGGGGCCAGCAAGCCTCGCTCTTCGCCGCGGAGGCCTCCAGGATAATCTTCCGGTCCAGGGTCCGCTCCATGGAGCAGGACGAGACCTGCTCACGTTTCTTCTTTCAGAAGGTGCCACAAAACAACATGACCCACTAAAACTAATAACCTTACATACAGATGAGGAAGGACACCACTTTGATTGGGACAACACATCCATCCTAGGAGAAGCCAAACAGAGACACGCACGAGAATTCCGAGAAGCATGGCATTCCATCGGAACTCCATCAACAGACACATTGATTTGGAGCCAATCTACCATCCTCTGAAAAAAAACAGGAAATGACATCACCAACACAGGAAATGCCATCCCAACCCAAGGAAACCAAAACAGATAAATAGAAAGCCAGACATAACACCAGCGCTTCATTGGAGGCTCACTGATGATGTTACCTAGAAAGGTGACGGATTGTCTGGGAACAAATCTTCCAGCTCAGTGAACCAGTTTACATCCGGAACAAAATAAAGACCCACTCTTTTGTGGACTGAGAAGAGGAGAGTGTGACTGTGTTGGAGGTGGAAGGAAGACGTCGGGTTGGCTGTGAACTCTTGCAACCGGTGGATCTTAATGCTGGCTTCAGCCTAACGCTGGTTCAGGGGAGCAGCCAACCTGCAACGATGGCCGCGGCGAGTGCTCGTGCCCCAGGTCAGGGGGTCCGGAACACCATCCGTGTTTCTGTAAAGAAGGTGGATGAAGGTGCACCTGTGGACCGCACCTTCTTCATGAAGAGGGTCCTGTTGGACTGTTGTGGGTTCGCTGCTGTGGACATTTACTGCCTGCAGGATTTCCCTGGAGGAGGTTTTTACGATGTAACCTTCAGGAGTGCCAAGCTTTGCGAGCGCTTCCTGGAGGTTTTCAAGGAGAAAGGAGGTGAGGGCCCCCTCTCTGTACTGACCGCTGTCCCGCTGTTTGTGATGCCGGTGCAGAGGAGCCGTATGGTGACTGTACACATGTACAACCCGCATGTGCCAGCAGTTGATGCCCTGACCTTCCTTGGAAGGTACGTGAAGGTGGAAGGGGACCTAACTGACATCGTGGACTCCTTCAGGATCTGGACCAGTAAGAGGCAGGTCAGGGTGACGCTGAGGATGGGCGCGGACGGGAACATCATACACGCACCGTCCAGCTTCGTGATCAGTGTGAGCAAGGGCTACCTGACCTACGCAGGGCAACCTAAAGTCTGCCATGCCTGTGGTAGGTCAGGTCACATGGCAGCCGACTGCAAAGCCACCATCTGCAGGGAGGAGGGTCACCTTGCAAAGGATTGCCCACAAGAAAAAAGCTGCAACCTTTGCGGGGAAGTGGGCCACCTCTATAGGGCATGCCCACAGCGGGGGACCACCTACACCCAGGTTGCTGGCAGGGGCAATGCGGAGCAAGCCCCCCCCCCCCCCCCCCCGGAGGAGAGGAAGGCACCAGAGCCCTGCAAAGACCCCACTAATGTGCAGGAGGGCCAGGTCGTGCAGGAGGGCCCAGCCCTGCAGGACGGACCCGAGGCCAGCAAAGCGCTCCAGAAAAGGGTGCAGAACCTGCTCCTTCTGCAGTTGATGGGGGTCGATGTCACGGAGGACTTCCGTGAGGTGAGGGGTCTGCAAGCCTTGCTCTTCACCGTGGAGGCCTCCAGGATAATCCGGTCCAGGGTCCACTCCGTGGAGCAGGACGAGACATGATCGCGTATCTTCATTCAGAAGCTGCACAAAGAGAGCTCTGTGCTTAGCCAGCTGAAGGAGGACGATGGCTCGGTGACGTCATCTCGACCCTGCCATCTATCTGAAGCAGAAGCTGGGCAGGTGGACGCTCCGGTCCCTCTCCATCGCGGTTAAGAACCTGGTTGTCAGGTGCGAGGGGCTTTCGGTACTGTTGTATGTGGCGCAGGCCTGGCCTATTCCCTGGACCTGTGCCGCTGCGGTCACCCGGGCCATCTTCCACTTCATTTCGGGATCGAGGATGGACCGGGTCCGCAGGGACACCATGTACAAAGACCTGGAAAACGGGGGAAAGGGCGTACCGAACGCCACCCTCGCCCTGATGGCTACCTTTGTGCGTGGCTGCACCAAGCTGTGTGTGGATCCTCAGTATGCAAACACCAAGTGTCACTACTTACTGAGGTTCTACCTGTCCCCGGTGTTGCGAAGGATGGACCTGGCCTCATTGCCGCGGAACGCTCCGAGTAGTTGGACCGTCCCGTACCACCTGTCCTTCGTGGAGAAATTTTTGAAGGGAAACACCTTTGACCACAAGGCCGTCAGGCAGTGGTCAGCATGTAGTATCTTTGAGACCCTTCGGGAAAAGGAGAGGGTGGATCCCGTCGTGTGGTTCCCCACGCAGACTGCCAAAATCGTTTGGCAGAATGCCTCATCGCCAGAAGTTTCAAACAAGCACAAGGACATTGCTTGGCTGGTGGTGAGAGGGGCTCTGCCAGTGACATCCTTTATGCATGCCTGGAATCTCTGCGCCACCGCACGCTGCCCTCGAGGCGGCTGCGGGGGGGGACGAGACTGTCGATCACCTCCTTCTGGAGTGTGCCTATGCGCAGGAGGTCTGGAGGGGGATGCAATGGTTTTTGTCGAGGTTCGTCCTGAGCAGCTCCGTGACGCGGGACTCCGTGCTCTACTGGCTGTTTCCCGGGACGCACGCCGAGACCAACATCAGCTGCGCCTGGAGGACCATCAATGCGGTGAAAGACGCTCTTTGGTCTGCCCGCAACTTGCTGGTCTGCCAGCTGAAAGAACTAACCCCGACTGAGTGTTGCAGACTGGCGCACTCCAAGGTCCAGGACTACATGCTGAGGGACGCGCTAAAGCTTGGGGCAGCCGCCACCAAGGCGCGGTGGGGAAAGACCACCGTATGAAACCCCTCGTCCAGAATGGAAAAAAGGGCCCTATCTGGTAATTGGGCCCAGCTGACACCTTCCCCAATTGGTCAGGGGGCCAACTGGGACTGTGCGGGGTGACGACTGCCGGGGTATTTTCTTTGCTTTATTTTTCTTCTTTGTTTTTTTTCCTTTAGTTGGTGTACGTACCCCCTGGGTAAACTGGAGCAGCTTGCATGACTGGGTAGGTGTATAATTATGTTTTATTTTTTGTCCATCTCTATGAATAAAGTATATTTTTTCAAATAAAAAAAGGTGACGAAACGTCTGAAAACTAACCTTCCAGCTCAGCAAGCAAACTCACATCCAGAAACTCAACCTGAGCTACAAATCTTCTCAAAACTCGCTAGAATACTTTGCATTTACTGTGGTCCATTGAAATTCAATTATGTATTGGTTCAATGCAGCATGTGGCACAGATTTATGGCCATTAATAGTTAGACATAGTTGAGTTGAGATGATTTTGTAAATGTGTCATTATCAAAGTGAAACATTAATGCATTTGATCCTTGTTTAGCTTGTTTTATGCACTATGTTACAAGCCTCACAAGTAAGACTGTAACCATGCTACATGTAATTGTGATGGTTATAAGCAATGATTTCAGCTTAAAAAAGTGGATCTGCTGTGAAATTGTTTGTCTTGTTGAGTTGTGCCATGTTACTGATAAGGTTGAGAACCATTGGACTAGGTAATATTTGGATGCCCTGACCTGTAGAGGGCATTTTAAGTTAATCATGACATTTGACTTTTCAGTTGATTGCACTTCTTTTGCAGAAACTAGATTTTTAAAATTCATTCATGTGAAGTGGATGTTGCTGGCTGGGCCCACATTTATTGCCCATCCCTAGCTGCCTTGATTTACCCTTCATCATTGCTCCTTATGTTACCTTTTTGAGGCATATTGCCACATTCTATGGATGTAAGTTCCCAAATGGTTTTGTGTAAATATTGGCGCAAAATAGAGATCACAACTTGAAACTGACCTAAAGCTGGGCACCTCAGAAAAGCACATTGCAGAGCATTTGAATTAAATCCCAATGTCTTGTTTCTCTACACAATATCTCACAAAGAATTGTGTTCTGTGGATGCACTTCAAAGAACTTTACGACTTGTTCTGGAAACAACTTAATTAGCTTCTTTATTTTTTCTTTATTCATTTGTGGGATGTGGACGTCACTAGCTGGCCAGTAATTATTGTCCGTCTGGTTTTAAGTCTCTGTGGATATCAGAGTTCATTCTAAGAAAATTCAGGAGCTGGGGTAGGCCATTCAGCCACTTAAACCTGTTCCACCATTCAATGAGATCATAGCTGATCTGCTGGCTAATTCCCTATACCTGTCTTTGGCCCATATCCCTGAATCCATTTCTTTATCTATCCTAGTTCTAAAATTAACAACAGATCTAGCATCCACTGCCATTTGTCGAAGAGAGTTTCAAACATTTACCACTTTTTTTTTGTGTAGGAGTTCCAACATCTCTCCTGAACGGTCTGACCCTAATTCTCAGATGATGTTTAGAATGATTCTGATTCACAACAAAGAAACGGCAAACAATTTTTTTCAGCATCTGCACAGATTGGCATTTATATTGATTTCTTAGGACTCAACTCTAATGGTGTATATTTTCCCTTGTCTGATGTGTAAAGCTGGTGGCTTTGAATTCTGGCCAAATGTTTGCTGCTTGTCATGTTGGTATAACAGATCATCCTGGCAATAGAAATGAATGTTAGTAACATTCTAAGTTTCAAATACTTATGTAAATTCAAGTCCTGCACTTGCATTTTTGATCAGCCTAGTGTTTCATTTACCAACTGCTGACATATGTCTTACAACTCTGTAAATTGTTCCCAATTTTACAACCTTTGGAAATTGTAATAATTCTAGCATAACTGTATTTTTAACTTTCAGAAAATAATAAATATGCAGATTCTGTTTGAGATGGCACGGGCTGATCAGACTGAAGAAATTGTAATTCAACATAGGAAGATGTCACGCATCCACTTTAAGCTGATTCTCCCGATCGATGTGGTCGTGCTCGCAAATCCAGAGGAGCCATGGGGAAAGTATATATTGCTCTAATTTTTGAAGGATTTCTGAATTCATTTAGAATGTTAGTAATGTAATAATGTAGTCCAGGGTCAACAATTCTTTGTTCATTCAAGAATTTCTTAACATAGTACTTCTATGATATTTTAAGGTAAGTATTTGCTGATCGCATTTGTTTGGTCTTATGTTGAGATACTTTGCTCAATACGTTTTGCCATTGGACTATCTCATCAACAGCGATGTCCAGGGGATTTAGGAAAGTATCGTTTTCTTCCAGAGATTGGTGCATATCTGAAACTAACTACTTGAAAGGTGGTAAAGGTGGGATTACCATTACAACATTCAAGGAATATTTGGATGATCACTTGAAACACCACAGCATGCAGGGCTATGGACTGAGTACTAGAAAATGAAACCAGAGCAGATAGATGCTTGATGACCAGCTTAGACACAACATAGGGCCTCTTTCCATGTTGTAAAATTCCATTATTGTAAAATACAAATACACACAGATTAGAAATAAAATATGAGTCCAGAATTAAAAGTAAATACAAGATTATGCAGATCAGTCTTTGAATTATTCATGAAGAGCAGATAAGACGTTATGTTAATAGTAGTGCTGATGTTGGAAATTGAACAGACAATTTTCAAAATTCTTGGTTTGGTAGCCTGATGGAATTTCATTTATCCTGATTCCTTATTTTAATTTTACTTTAGCACTTACAGTGAGAGAGTCTTTTCCTGCATCATTGGGGTAACAAGGGAGCAGTTCCTCAACTGGGAACTTCATACTACACTGATGCTTGAACTCAGAAGGGAACAAATGGAAGTATTCAGACAAGCTAGTCTACTCCAGTAGAGATTAAACTGGCTTTTTTAACCCCTGGCTTTGTGCATTCTTCAAGGGGGAAAGCACAAAATTTGTTTGTAGTTTGAAGCCAAAAGGGAATAAACAGCCCAGTGGTATTATTGCAAGACTATATCCAGAAACGCAGTTAAAGTTAAAAATATAAAGTCATGGTTATCGAGTCTTACAGCTAGAAATAGGCCTTTTGGCCTATCATGTGTTTCACGACCAACAACCACTAAACTACACTAATCCCATTGATCTGTGCTTGACCCATTGCTTACTATGAGAATACCTGCCTCCACCAGCCTCTCAGTGAGCGTGTCTCATGTATCAACCACCCTATGGGTAACAATTTCTTTCCTCGAATCTCCTACAAACCATTTGTTCTCAATTTAAACATATGCCCTCTGCAGACTTCCGCTGATTACTATATTCCTTTCTACCTCAGTTGATGAATCAATACTCTCCCATCTTGAACACCACTTGGAAAAAGCATTGAGGGTGGCAAGGGTGCAAAATATACTCTGGATGGGGATTTCCACATAACTGCTAGTCTGGGCCTGTGGCAGGTGCTAAGGGAACCAACAAGTGGGAAAAACATACTTGACCTCATCCTTACTAACGTGACAGCTGCAGGTGCATCTGTCCAAGACAGTACTAGTAAGAGTGGCCACTGCACTGTCTTTGAGGAGACTGTTGTGGGTGAATCACAGCAAGCTACCTTTAATTCAACTACTTATTATGAGATCTCATTGACAAGCAAGTTCTGAAATAATCATTTGAAATTTACTGCATTTTCAACCAAAATAAGGTCCCTCCAGTTAAGGCTACTTGGCTATTACTCGATTAATGGTGGAATATAGCTACAATTCCAACCCACAGTGGCCTGCCTCTTGAAGTGTCCAGGGTTCAGTCCTTGTATAGTGTTGTTCTTCAAAGTTCTGTGAAGGGAGAGTTCTGGAGTTGTATTCTTACATGATTTTCTCTCTTTCAGGTTTGTGGTGTGACATTATTGACAATTCTCTAGGTTCTTTCATCCTTAACATTATTTAGTCTTTCGGAGACCTTAACATGCCTTTTTATCAGAAGCAGTTCCCCTGTGTCTTGTTACATTCAGTGTTAGCTGTCAGCTTGAAACAGCCCGTCCTGCAATTAACCCCTTTACTCCAGTACAATCATTCTGCAGGTAGTTTTAATTGCTCATTTGTCATGAGGCAGAAGGTTATTAAGCAGTGTTACTTTCTCTCTCCCAGGATACAGCTTACGTATGTTGCTTTGACTCTTTCTTCCTGGGGATGGTTAATTAGCATGTTGCTCTTAATTCTTTACAATATTTTCTCCTTATCGCTTTAATTTGGTAAATAATTTATTCCAGAAAGAGTTATTGCTGATTCTTTTAATCTATGGAGTTATTCAAGTTCTGAAGGTCAGATTGTCACAAGGCGAAGTTCTGCCTTCATGTTAATGATACCTGCCTTCGTGTTGTGTGGCACCATCACTGTGCTAAATGGGATAGATTTTGAGCAGCTCTAGCAACTCAAGACTAGACATCCATGAGGTGCTGTGGGCCGTCAACAGCAGCAGAATTGTACTTGAACAGAATCATTGCTCTTCTTAGCCCCACTCAACTATTACCATCAAGCCAGGGAATGATCCCTGGTTCAATGGAGAGTTCAGGAGGACAAGAACAACATTAGTCATACCTAGAACTGAGGTATCAGCTTGGTGAAGCTACAAAAAAGGACTGTGTGTATACCAAACAGCATTAGCAGCAAATAATAGTCAGAGTAATACAATCACGCAATGTACGGACCAGATCTAAGCTCTACAGTCCTGCCACACTGAGTTGTGAAAGATGGTGCACACTTAAACAATAATATCCCTATCTTCGATAAAGGAAGGGCTCAGCACATCAGTGCAAAAGATAAGGCTGAAGCATTTGCAATAATCTTCAGTCTACACTTTATCATCGAGGTAGTGATGAAAAATATCATCAACAATGCAATCAAGCAGCACCTGTCTAGCAAAAGCCTACTCATTGACACGAAGTTTGGGTTCGTTTAGGGCTACCAAGCTCCTGAGCTCAATACAGTCTTGGTTCACACAAGGACAAAAGTGCTGATTACAGAGGTGAGGCAAGCTTGACTGCCCTTGACATCAAGGCCACATTTGAGTGAGTGTGGCATCAAGGGGCATTGGAGGACAAACTCTCTGCAGGTTAGAGTCATACCTGGCACATAGAAAGATGGTTGCTGTTGTTGAAAGACAGTTACCTTAGCTCCCGGACATCTCTGCAGGATTCCTCAGGATAGTGTCCTTGGCCCAACCATTTTCAGCTGCTTCATTAATGACCTTTACTCCATCTTAAGGTCAGAAATGGCGATATTTGCTCATGATTGCACCATGTTCAGCTCCATTCGCAACTTCTCAGATACTGAAGAATTCCATGTTCAAATGAAACAAGACCTGGATAATATCCAGGCTTAGGCTGACAAGTGGCAAGTAACAATCATGCCACACAAATGGCAGGCATTAACTATCTCCAATAAAAAAACAACCTAACCACCTTGACATTTAATAGTATTCCCTTCGCTAAATCCCCCATTAATAACATCTTCAGCGTTACCATTGACCCGAAACTCAACTGAATTCACCATATAAATACAGTATGGCATCTAAATTTACTGATGAAGCAAGGTAGGAAAGTGAGTTGTGAAGAGGACACAAGACCCGACAAAGGGGTATAGACTTTTTTTGAGTGCACAAAGTTTGGCAAATGAAGCACAATGTGGGAAAGTGTGAAATGTTCCATTTTGACGGAAACAATAATATTTAAATAGTGAAAGGTTGCAAACCTCTGAGATGCAGAGAGATCTCGGTATCCAAGTGTATTTATTACAGAAGGTTAGTATGCAGGTAGCCAATTAATCAGAAATAGAGGCTGAGATAACACAGCATGGAACTGGAGGAACACAGCAGGCCGGGCAGCATCAGAAGAGCAGGAAAGCTGATGTTTTAAGTCATATTGAATGCAAGAGTTAGGGGGGATGGTGGTTATGCTTCGGTTGTACAGGGCATTGGATGGGATCAAGTCTAGAGCACTATATACAATGCTAATCACTGCATTAACAGAAGGATCTTAATGCAATGGAAGCAGCTCCAAGGTTTATTTGACTAAGACCTGGAATGAGCAGATCGCCTTACGAAATAAGTCAAAACAGCTACGCCTGGATCTCCTGGAGTTCAAAAGAGTCAGAGGTGGCTTAATTGAAACATAAAAGATCTTGAGGAAACTTGATGGGGTGGATATCAAAGGGATGTTTCACTTTGTGGGAGAATTTAGAACTAGGGACTGTGATTTAAAAATAAGGGATCACCCAGTTAAGATAAAGATGAGGAAACTATTTTATTTCCTCGAACTGTGTTGTGGTCCTTTGAATTACTTTCCTCATAAAGCAGTGGATGAAGAATGTTTAAATAATTTTAAGGCATAGGTAAATTCATGATTATCAAGGGAATGAAAGATTCTCAGGGATATACAGGAATGAAGAATTAAAGTTGAAATCAGATCATGCATGATCCTATTGAATGATGGATCAGGCTCAGAGGACTGAGTCGTCTACTCATGATCCGTTCACATGATCGTATGTTAGTACTATCAAGCTCAGTGATAGACTATTCACTGATACCCAGTTTGGGTTCCAATAGAGCCAGTGAATGCCAGACCTTGTTACAACTTTGGTTCAAATGGACTGGATAAAAGAGTTGAATTCCAGAGGTGAAGTAAGAGCGACGCCCCTTGTCATCAAGATCACATCTGATTGAGTGTAGCAAAGCTGGAAACAATGGAAATCTCTGTTCATTGGAGTCACCTGTGGCACATAGGAAATTGGTTGTGGTTGTTAGAGGTCAGTCATCTCAGTTCCAGGACATCTCTGTAGAAGATGCTCAGGGTAGAGTCCTTACTATCCTCAACTGCTCCATCAAAAACCATCCTGCCATCATGAATTCAGAGGTGGGGATATTCACTGATGATTGCACAATGTCCAGCATCATTCCTTAGACACGGAAGCAGTCCATGCTCAAATGCAACAAGATTTGAACAATATCCAGACTTGGGCTGGCAAGTGACAAGTAAACATTCACACCACACAATACCAGGCAATGACAATTTCGAACAAAATACAATCTAATGACCTTGACATTAAATGGTGTTACCATCACTGAGTCGCCACTATCAGCATGCTTGGGTTTACCATTGAGCAGAAACTCCACTGGACTCACCATATAAATGCGCTGGTTACAAGAACAGGTTAGATTTTCGGAATCTTGCAGTGCATCATTCATTATTCATCTGGTGACTCTTCATCAGAACCATCATGGCTTCTGACAAAGAGTCCCTGGACTCAAATCCTTACCTATATTCACTTCGCACGGATTCTGCTAGACCTGCTGAGTTTTGCCAGCAAAATCTGTTTTTTGTTGCAAGTCACTCCCCAAAGACTGTCCACAATTTACAAAGCACAAGTTAAGAGTGTGATAGAATACTACCCACTCTCCTGGATGAGTGCAGCTCCAAAAGCATTCAAGAAGCCTGACAACATCCAGGATATTGTAGCCTTAATTCTAATGACATCACATCCACTCCTTCCACCACTGACACTCGGCAGCAGAGTGTGCCATGTAGATGGTGACCACAGACATTCACCAAAGTTCCTTAGACTGCACCTCCCAAATTCATGACCACTTCCATTTAGAGGGATACACAGGAACACTACCACCTGCAAATTCCCCTCCAAGCCACTCAGCTAGGACGAGGTGATTCCTGAGTGCTATATCGCTAGGCTATTAATTCAGAGACCCAAATAATGTTTTGGGAACTCAGGTTTGAATCCCACCATGGCATGGTGAAATCTAAATTCAATAAAAATCTGGAATTAAGTGTCTAATATGATCAGGAACCCATTTTCAATGGTTGGGAGATCTCATTTGATTCACTAATATCCTTTAGGGAAAGAAACTGTCTTCCTTAGTTCAAGGGATAATGGGAACTGCAGATGCTGGAGAATCCAAGATAATAAAGTGTGAAGCTGGATGAACACAGCAGGCCAAGCAGCATCTCAGGAGCACAAAAGCTGACGTTTTGGGCCTAGACCTCTGATGAAGGGTCTAGGCCCGAAATGTCAGCTTTTGTGCTCCTGAGATGCTGCTTGGCCTGCTGTGTTCATCCAGCTTCAATCTTTATTTCCTTAGTTCAATCAATTTTTATGCTGTGGGTGTTTCTGCATCTGGTATTAAACATTGGGCTTGAATTGTAAAATTTGAATTGTACAACTTTGATAGCAAGTGAAGGAAAATATAGCAAAAATTCTACATCAATCTAATGTAAAGATGTTTATTTTAAATGATTCACCATCACTTGTGAAGTGATGCTCCACCATGTAGGGATAATTCTGTAATTTTGCCTCTGAGTTGAAACAGGTTTCTTGTCAAATATATTACATATAAAATTATGTCCTTTTAAAAAACATATGCTTTTAATGGTAACTATAAATAATGTTTTTGACAGGGTACAGGATCAACTTGTGGAAGCAGTTACTGCTCAACTATCTGCGATGGACAACTGCATTGAACGATATACAAATGGAAAGACTGTTCCACAGCCACAAGCCTTCCACTTTGAACTGCCAGAGAAAACTACTCTTACGACAGTAATATATCCTGCTGGAGTCAGTGATGCAATTCTGGAACTGCAACGAAAAGTATGATTGGAATCCAGGTCACTTCTTCCATTTATACAGTCTCATCATGAATTACTAAATGTCTGAATTAGCTATTTATTTTGTCAATTTTGGATTTGTGCTCACATTTTGTTTTAAAATGCACAACCTGTCTTTTCAGACCTTCCAAAATGTGCTTCAGTTAATTATTAATGGAAAACATTGTTCTCCAAAATAAATGCCATGGTACCCACACTAGCTACACATGACATCATATCTAACCAATACTTAATCAAATTCTTGGAAGCAATGAAAATGCTTGTTTCTGTGACCATAGATCACTTTCAAAATTATTTCCTTTTAATCTTGTCTGTCTTATACTTCACACATTATGGACAGGTCACAAGGCATTTCATAAACTGTCATGCTAGGTTGTTGTTTGTTGAATTTAAACCTTTCAGCAATCACCAGTGGTTTTGATGCAAAACAGTTCTACAGAATTGCTACCACTGCAACATAAGTACCACACTACTCAGGAGTTTCCCACCAACCCACCCCCTCCGCAATGCTCAGGAATGCAGGGACAACTGTTTCTGCTTCAATTTTGTTTGCTTCAAAACAGAAATAGAACCTCTCTTTGACGGAGATCCCGCTCTCTGAATTTTCATCATTCACTCCAATGGCACCAAAATGTCTTGCCATGTTGTATTTTGTTTAATGGAAATTGCCTTTGCAGCATAATTTACTGCTCAGACCATCATTAATTTTTTTCCTTTATTTTTCTCATTGTTGGGCTGAAAGTGAGAATTAACTTTAAAGCTTGAAAATTGTTTGTTCTCTCCCATTGTAAAAAAATACAAAGTAATATTTGCTTATGGGAACTGGTCTAGAAAATAATTGCAGGTTCATTTTAGCTCGAAGAACACTATATTTTCCGGCACCTGAGATGTGTTCCGCTTAGGGACTGGCGCATGCATTTGCCTTTCCTTGCATTTTTTGCACTTTGCTGCCTAAACCAGAATGTAAAGTTTCAGAGTACTTCTGTCTTAGTTTAGGAGAAATATAGATTAGGCAGCTTATTGTTGTTGGTACTAGTGATCAATCAAGGGGCTGCACTGCCAGTTACTGTTCTAAGTCAACCTCACACAAGCAGCATATGCCAGCAGCTAATACGGTACTATATTTACACTACATGTGCTTCAAGTATCTCTCAAAGTCTCTCAGAAGTAGTTCTCAGTCAGATCAAGAGAGACAGAATTCAGTCAAGGGGTCCTAGCACAGTTCATCAAAGGGCCTCATTCAATATCAATCCAGGGATTTGGTCATGCTCAGTCACCCACTTGGGGTAGTGGGTTGTAATTGTGCCCGCATCCATTGTTTCATCAGGAAGCTCATTCCACAGGCAAACCACCCACTGTGTAAAAAAATTGTCTTTTTAAATCTCTTTCCTCTCACCTTAAAAGTGTGGCCCCTAGTCTTGAAACTCCCCATTGGAGGGAGAAGATAACTACCATTAACTCTATCCATACCCCTCATTATTTTATACACTCCTGTCAGGTCGCCTCTCAACTTCCTATGCTCCAGTGAAAAAAGTGTCAGCCTATTCATCATTTTTTTTTAACTCAAACTTTCCATACCCAGCAACATCCTGGTAAATCTCTTCTGAACCCTCTCCAGCTTGATAATATCCTTCCTATAATTAGGTGACCAGAACCGGATACGGTATTGCAGAAGAGGCCTCACCAATGTCCTGTACAACCTCAACGTGACTTCCCAACTCTTATACTCAAAGGACTGAGAAAGGAAGGCAAGCATGGGAAATGGGTCAGTATAGGAATACGAGTCATAATTCACTACTACTCTGCTTTTGATGTGGGGACTGTACAACACGATGGGGGCTAGTATGGTTAAGCTTTAGGGCTAGGGCTTGGTTAAAATTGTGAGATAAATGTTAGTAAATGAAAGCATTGTGTGGGAACATGTGGAAGCTCAGACTGATTGGCTAGGCAAAGAGTGCAAGAAAGAAAAGTACATGGAGGTTCAGAGAACTGTTTTGATTACCAGGCTGACTCCATGTCTCCCTCAACTAAATATGGCCTGTGGTGCTGTACATTCTCATATGAATCATAAATGCAGCCTGGAAATGGAAAATGGCTGTAAGTGGAGTGGGCACATTCAGTTTTTTTTGTCTTAGTATGCAAGATCTATGTGTAAGCAACATGAAGCCCCTCAAGTTGCAAATACATTAATCAGGAACCTTTGTTGAATAGATTGAAGTCATCATAGGGATGGCCAACATAGCTTTGTGCAGGAGAGGTCTTGTCTCACAAATTTGATTGAACTTTTTGAGGAAGTGAAAAAGATGATTGATGATGGTAAGGAAGTAGATGTTGTCTACATGGACTTTAGTAAAGCATTTGACAAGGTCCCAGTTGTTTGGCAGGTCCAGAAGGTTAAGTCACATAGGATGCACAATGACTTGATAAGTTGGAAACAATATTGGCTTGGTCGTCGAAGATACAGTTTTGGAGGGATGCTTTTCAGACTGGATGTTTATGACCTCTGGTGTTTCACCAGCATCAGTGCTGAGTGAGCACATTCTGTTGTTTGTAACTACATAAATGATTCGGATGAAAATGTAGGTGGTCTGACATTTCATTCAACCCAAAAATTGGTAGAAGTCTAGATAGTGAGGAAGGTTAACAAAGGAGAGAGCAAGATATAGATCTTTTGCAAAGTTAAGTAGAGAAATAACAGGTGCAGTTCAATCTAGACAAGTGAGAGAAGATGAATTTTGGAAGGTCACATACTAGAGGAAAATATATAGTTACTGACAGAACCGGTAAGGGCATTGCTATACAGAGGGATCTTTGGATGCAAGTCCGTAGCTCCCTGAAAGTGACAATTCACGTGAATAAGATGATAAAGATGTGTATAGTATATTTGTCTTCATTGAGTATTAAAGTTAGCAAGTCATGTTGCATCTATATAAAATGTTAGTTAGCCTACATTTGGAGTATTGTGTGCAATGATGGTCGCCACAATATAGCAAAGATTTGGAAGCTTTGGAGAGGGTGCAAAACAGGTTTACCAGGATGTTGCCTGGATTGGAGTATATCAGCTATCAGCAGAGTTTGGACAAATTTGGATTGCTTTTGTGAGAGCATCAGAGACGTGGGCACCTCTGGCCAGGCCATTATTTACCACCCAACTGTAACTACTGAGGGCAGTTAAGAGTCAACTACATGACTGTGGGTTTGGCATGACATGTCGACTGGGCCAGGTAAGGATGGCAGTTTTCCTGCCTTAAAGGACATTAATGAGCCACATGGGTTTTTCCTGACAATTGGCAATGGTTTTGTGGTATTCATTAGACTCTAAACTCCAGATTCTTTATAAAATTCAAATTCCACCATCTGCTGTGACCAGATTTGAACCCAGGTCCCCAGAACATCAGCTAAGTTTCTGGATTAATAGTCTTGTGTAAATACCACTAGACAAAGGACTGGCACACACATTTGCCAAGGACTGACCTGATAGAAATATATAAAATTATGAGAAGCATGGATAAGGTTGATAGTCAAAGCTTTATGCAAGGTTGTAAATGTCAAATGATAGAGGACATAGGTTTAAGGTGAGAGGGGGCAAGTTTAGAGATGTGTGAGGCAAGATTGTTACACAGAGAATGGGAGGTGCCTGGAACTAACTGCAACAGATAGTGGCAGAAGCAGAAACAACAGCAACATTTAAGAACCATGTAGACAGACACCTGAGCAGGCAGGAAATAGAGGGACACTGACCATATACATGCAGATGAGATTAGTTGAGAATAGTCGACACAGACATGATGGGCTGAAAGGTCAGTTCCTGTGCTGTACTGTCCTGTGTTCTATATGGTCCAACACATTTGGCTAATTGATAAGAGAAGAACCCATAGTGTTGAAAGAAACATGGATAGAGGATTGGCAGAAAGTTGGGAGAAGGAGAACATTTTTAAATGGTGTTCAGCACCAAAGTTATCAGGACTGTGACTACAACTATTTACAATATATATATTAACAATTTAGATGAGGAAAGTGAATGTACTAACATGGATGATACAAAAGTATTTTGGAAGGCAAGTGGTGAGGATGACTCAAAGAATCCGCAAAGACAATTTAAATAAGGGGTCAAAAACTTAGAAGACAAAACATAACGTGTGTGAAATGTGAGGTTATGCACTATGGCAGTAAGAATAGAGAGTTGACTATTATTTAAATGGAGAAAGGCTGGAGGAAGTTACAGTTCAGAGGTATTCAGGAATTCTCATCCATGAATCCTAAAAAGCTAATATCCAAGTTCAGAAGGTAATAGGGAAAGCAAATGGGATGTTGAGGCAACAAGGTGTGGAGCTGGAGGAACACAGCAGGCTGGGCAGCATCAGAGTAGCAGGAAAGCTGACATTTCAGGTCTGGACCCTTCTTCAGAAATGGGGGAGGGGAAGTGGGATCTGAAATAAATAGAGAGGGGGGCTGTGATAGAAGGTGGATAGTGGAGTGGATAGGTGGGAGAGAGGACAGGCAGGTCAAGGAGGCAGGGATGAGGCGGGTGCTGACCTTGGGATGAGGTCAGGAGTGGGGAGATTTTGAAGCTAGTAAAGTCCACATTGAGACCATTCGTTATAGGCTCCCAAGGCAGAATGTTAGGTGCTGTTCCTCCAGTTTTCAGGTGGCATCGTTGTGACACTGGAGGGAGCCCAGGATGAACATGTTGTCCATGGAGTGGGAGGGGGAGTTGAAGTGGTTTGTGACTGGGAGGTGTCGTCGTTTGTGATGAACCGAGCATAGATGTTCCACAAAGCGGTCTCCATGTCTCCACTTGGTCTCCCCGATATAGAGGAGGCCACATCGGAAACAGCGAATACAATAGGCCACATAGGCAGCTGTGCAGGTTAACGTCAGTTTAATGTGGAGGTTTTTTTGGGGCCTGGGATGGAGGTGAGGGGGGAGGTTTAGGGGCAGGTGTAGCACCTCCTGTGGTTGCAGGGAAATGTGCCGGGGGTGGTGCTGCTAGTGGGGAATGTGGAGCGGACGAGGGAGTCGCAGAGAGAGCAGTCCCTCCAGAAGGCAGATGAGGTTGGGGAGGGAAATATATCCTTGGTAGTAGGGTCAGATTGCAGGTAGTATAAGTGGCAGAGAATGATGTATTGAATCTGGAGGTTAATGGGGTGATACATGAGGACACGGGGAATTCTGTCTTTGTTTTAATTGCCAGGAGGGTGTGTGAGGGCTGAGGTGTGGGAAACACAAGATATGAGGTCGAAGGCATTTTCAACCACTGAGGTGGGGTAATTGTGGTCCTTGAAAAACGAGAACATCTGCGATGTCCGGGAGTGGAACACTTCATCTTGGGAGGCAATGCAGCATTCTTGTAAGAGGGTGCGTGAGAGGAGGTGTAGTCAAGGTAGCTTTGGGTGTTGGTGGGTTTGAAATAGATGTCAGTGCTGAGACAGTTACTGGAGATAGAAACAAAGAGGTCCAGGAAGGAGAGAGAGGTATCAGATGGTCCAGGTGAACTTGAGGTTGGGGTGGAAGGTGTTAGTAAAGTTGACAAACTGTTAGAGCTCCTCGTTGGACCACAAGGTAGCGCCGAAACAGAGATCAATGTAATGAGGAATAGGTAGGGGGCAGTACCAGTGTAGCTGCTGAAAAGAGACTGTTCCATGTATTCTACAAAGAGGCAGGCATAGCTTGGGCCCATGCAGGTATCCATGGCCACTCCTTGTATCTGTAGAAGTTGTTAAGGGTAAGAATGAGTTCAGTAAGGAGGGTGAGGGGGACTGGATGGGTCTGCAGGAGAGAAAGAAGTGGAGGGCCTTTAGGCCATCTGCATAGGGAATGCAAGTGAATAGGGATTGGACATCCATGGTGAAGATGAGGTGCTAGGGGTCGGGAATTGGAAGTTTTGGAGGAGGTGAAGAGCATGGGTGGTGTCCCAGACATAGGTGGGGAGTTCCTGGACCAGGGGGAGAAAATGGAGTCCAGATAAGTGGAAATAAGTTAAGTGGGGCAGGAGCAGGCAGAGACAATAGTTCAGCCAGGACAGTCAGGTTTATGGATTTTGGGAAGGTGATAGAAACAGGCGGTGTGGGGTTGGGGAAAAATGAGGTTGGAGGCTGTGGGTGGGAGGTCACCAGAGGTGATGAGGTTATGGATAGTCTGGGAGATGATGTTTTGGTGGTCAGAGGTGGGGTCATGATCTAGGGGACGGTAGGAGAAGGTGTCAGAGAGTAGGCACATGGCCTCAGCGATGTAAAGGTCAATGCGCTGTGCCACAACTGTACCTCCCTTATCCGTGGGTTTGATAGTGAGGTTAGGGTTGGAGCAGAGGATCGGAGGGTGGGGGAGAGGTTGGAGGGAGTCAGAGGAGTGGAAAGGTTGAGGTGATCGATGTCACTACAGCAGTTAGAGATGAAGAGGTCAAGGGAGGGGGCAAGGTTGATAGTGTGTTTTTTGTTGGAATATCAAAATATTGAATGTTGGAACAGAACCGTGGAAGCCATCCTCCCATCATAATAAAAAAAGAAAGTGCTAGAAAAGCTCAACATGTCTGACAGCATCTGTAGATGGAGAAACAGAGCTAAATGTTTCATGTCCAGCAACTGTTCTTTGTAACATCCAATCCATTTGTTTAGCTTAGAGTTCAGCCCATTGCAAAAGTCCTACCATTTGACGAATACCATTCTAACGAAGCAAAAGGATGGTGTGCAACTGAAATCTATACGTTCTCTACAGGATTTTTTTGTGCTGTTCCACAAATGGAATTTGACATTCTCGTGACCTATGCAGTAGTAGTTGCCAAATACGTATCTGTGCTCAATTATTATGTATGTTATTGCAAGGATGACCAAGTTATTGCCTTAGAGGTTTTGGTTGTATTTTTAGA
Source organism: Stegostoma tigrinum (assembly GCF_030684315.1). Taxonomy (NCBI): domain Eukaryota; kingdom Metazoa; phylum Chordata; class Chondrichthyes; order Orectolobiformes; family Stegostomatidae; genus Stegostoma; species Stegostoma tigrinum. The sequence continues at coordinate 112,817,930 of NC_081356.1, forward strand.
TTAGAATGGTATATAAAATAATATTCTTTAAATGATGACTTAATGGTCATATAATTAAACTTTCACATTTTTTTAAAATTGTACAGGAGTTGCAAAATGAACTTGGCCTAGACAATAAACCCTACTTTCGTCGTCCTATGGCTTATGTCTTTCCAAGTGCTGAGATGGAAACTAAGTACTTGAAAAATGTACATAAGTATATTCCTGCTCCCAACCCTGATGAGTATAAGGTACACATTCTGTAATCATTGTATTGGATGTTAAGATAGGTTGTATCCTCGATCAGGATGAATAGAGACAGCTGGAAGCTATTTAAACTAGTTAAAGGATAATCTTAGCATGAGGTTAAATGCAGAACCATCTCTACCCAGGGGTGCAATATGATCCCTTACATTTTCAATTATCATTTACATATTTAGCAGTAACCTTTTACACTGCATCTACTCTCCTCCAGGTTTATGATTACATATTATTTACAGCTTTCCTACCCTACCAAGCCTCTGTCTCCATCTTTAGCTCATGGAAATAATGGCTGTGGAAGTTTCACCAAACTCTCTGGTCTTTGCTTGGCTGCCTCAGAGAAAGTAAAGGAGTTCTGTTCTCCACAAACGTTCACTTAAACATGATAAATTTTTTTTCGAACCTCCTTCTCTACGCTTCTCCTCAGAAATGAAAGCAGCTTCAGTGGCTCCCTCTGCTCCTTACGGTAATTTTCTTTTTCATTCATGGGATGTGGACATTGCTGGCTATTTATTACCAGTTCCTAATTACCATGGGGCAATTAAGAGTCAACCATATTGCTGTGGGTTTGGAGTGACATGTATGTCAGACCAGGTAAATGCAGCAGATTTCCTTCGCTAGAGGAAATTAGCGAACCTTATGGCATATTTTATAAACAACGATCAACAGTGGTTAATAATCACCACAGTTGCCATCAGCTTTCTATTCCAAATTTTTATGGAATTCAAATTGCACTCTCTGATTCAAACCCATGGACGCCAGAACATTTTCCTAGGATTCTGAATTGCTAGCCTGGTGACATTACCACGACCCCACTGCCTCCCATGTCATGCAGTTTGAAATAATTTCTTTCAATGGCTTTGAAATTCCAGGCCATGACACAGCACCTTACACTCTGGCATGGCACTTTATAATACCAAATGACCTTGGTGTATCTAAAAAGTGTCACCTCTGACAGCTATTTTAATGACCAATGTCTCATTATAGATTAGCATGTCATCAATGATACTGAGATGCCTTTTGTCACTCAAAGTATAGTCTGAAAAAGGGATTACTTTGAACACAATGTGGCCATCCTTTCATATAGTATACACAAAGTTAACACATTCTTCACCTGTTTTCTGAGCTTTCCGAACTTCATCTAATCTTTTTGTTGTCGCACGTAAATATTTTGTAATCAGTGAAGAATTAACGTTTCAACAATTTCTTTTCGCCTCTTGTGAAGACTTTCTGGCTTAGTGGAAAACATTCTTCATTTTCAATCATATAAAAGTTTTCAGGAATTTATCTTTTCTTTTGCATTGAAGTGTCACCATCAGTTGCCCATTAACTCTGAAATGAATGCCTCCTTGTCTGTGAAATTGAATGGTGGATGGTCAGGGAAAGTATTCTTTTCACTTCTAAGACTGAAAAAAAATTGATATTCCTGCTCCTATCTTGACGTCTGTTTTCTGTCCAATTGCTACAGTTTCAACTCTCCGATATTTTCTCCCAGGAGTGTGTCATGATTCTCTGGTGCAGTGTGCTGGAAATCAAGCCCCACTGTTTTTGGAATCATCACAAATATTAAAATTTGTTTAAAGCAAAGAATTACCCAATTTTACCTGACTCTTTAATTTAGTTACAAGTAAATGCACATAATTACCATTATTATCACCAACAAGAAAAAAACTAGCGAGAAATCAATACACCAATAGTTAATTCTATATCTTAAATTCTATCCCTTCTAAAAGTTTCCCAAACACAGATAAGCAGACATACAATGAAACAAGGCAAAACAGAGAAATTAAGGGCTTGGAAGAGAAAAAGGTCAGTAAAGCGCAGTTCTAGCATCAGTCTGAATCGCTGGAATTAATACATTTTCTTTCAAATCATTTCAAACCTTGGATGAGGACACAAGGTCGTGGGTACACTGACTCTCAGTCTTTCATTTACTCGTTAAGAATTTGCTACCCCAGTGTCTATGAAAGAGGATTCTCCACTTTCGTTTTCGATGAGACTTATGGAGGAAGCAGTTTACAGGGAAATGGTGAATGCAAACAGCTCCCAGTATATTTTTTATTACTCCTCCACACATGGGATGGGGTGGGGAGGGGTGGCAGTGGAGGTGAAGAGAGAGAGAGAGTGGGAGAGAGAGGCATAAAGCCGGATGGATGTTTTCTCTTCACAGGCTGGATGTTTCAGCTGTATTGTCCAAACTGAAAGCTCTAGGCACAGGCCTAAGAACCCATCACGTGGTTCTTATAATGTTAGAGTCCTCCTGAATTCAAACCTGGTCCTGATTGAAAGCATGTCAAAAGACTATCTCAGAGCAAAATTGCCCTAAACCTACTCAAGTAGTGCTAACCTGTCCAAAAGCTGCCTCACTGCTTAAACAAGGCAACATAACAGATATAACTCAAAAAGTATTCCAGTATCTTGTTTTTAAAACTCAAACATTCTTTCACAGATTCCAGTTTAAAGCAGATGAGGAGGAACTTCTTCTCTCAGAGGATATTAAATCGGTGGAATTCTTTACCCCAAAAGGATGTCGAGGACTGGGTCATTAAATATATTCAATACTGAGATAGATAGTTTTAGTAGATAAAGGAAGTAAGGGTTATGGGCAAAAGGCAGGAAAATCCAGTTGAGGATCATTAGGTCAACCATAATCTCATTGTATGGCAGAGCAGACTGGATGGGCTGAATGAACTACTTCTGCTCCTAGGTTTTATGGTCCTTCGAATACACTTGCTCTTTCTTATCTTCTTCCATGCAATGATATTGTTTCAACATTTTCATGTGATGCAATCAACTTTTATTTCTGCTATCAGAACTATCTACCAAATAAGTCCCTTTTCTAGTTCTCTTAACAATCTTGTCGAGGCTACTGAATTTTGCTTTCAGTGGTTTAATACGTAAAGGCCTGGCCATTCTTTCATTTGTGCTTATGGAGACTGTAAATGTTGTGCATGGCTTTGCATGCACCTGTGAAACACCCTTGAAACATGGACACATAAACCAACATCGAAGATTCGTCTTTTTGTCTTAAGAATGTTTTCTTAAACAAATTTAATTGTTCTTTGAAATTTGAAGTTTAATCATGGCCATAGATCAATCTGAATGGCTTAAATCCAACAGATTAATTTAGGGCATCTCTGGTAGCAAACAGTAAGAAATCTAATCTTTGTCCAAATCTAGTAGATATTTATGATAATAGGCTTCAAACATTATTTTGAGAGTCCCTTTGTCTTTCTCCATAGCTCTCTGTGTTTGTGGATGATAGGCAACAAACTTCAACTGCGTGTTGATTCCTTACTGCTGATTATGTCCCGAAAAATTTAGGCATGCAGTTAGAAACATGATCAGATTGCATTTGAATTGGTATTCCATAATGTGCAAAAATCTGAATTAACTTTTCTATTACTACCACAGCTGTAGTTGTCTTGAAAGAAATAACCTCTGGAAATCAGCCTGTCATATCTATAATTTTCAGGATAGACTGTAATTATTTTTGGTAATGGCTCTACACAACCTAACACTTGACTGAATGGTTCTTCAAAAACTTGAATGGGTAATAAAGGTGCTGGCTTCGTCACATATTGAGATTTCCCAACTACCTGAAACTTTTTACAGTGCTGCACTACATCCATGTAAAATCTTAGGCATGTAAAAATCCTATTCATTCATGCTTACGTTTACCTTACTTCTGTATGATAATTGGGCAATACCATTATCTGTTGAATAACTATCCATTACCCATCTGCAGGTCTGTAAGAGTGTTTCCAATTATTCGTCAGAATTCTGCTTCTAATCTAATAGCACTCGAGAAATCCATCAACTTCATCATGAGCTGTTTGCTAACTTACTATACTCTTAATCTACTCTCTGCATCTCAAATAATGAAGACATGCCAAATGCTTTTTGAATCATCCCATTCTTTACAAAACTCTTCGGTTATTCTAACATCCACTTGTTGTATTACTTTGACTTCTGGTAATAGCTTATTTAGCCATTGCTCTGGTCACTGCACATGATGGAAAAATACTTGAAACTTGTTGGGGTGGCACAGTGGTTAGCACTGCTGCCTCACAGTGCCAGGGACCTGGGTTCAATTCCACCCTGGGGGGGCCTTCTGTGCAGAGTTTACACTTCCTCCCTGTGTCTAGGTACTCCAGTTTCCTCCCACAATCCAAAAATGTGCAGGCTAAGTGGATTAGCCATGATAAATTGCCCATAGTGCTCAGGGATGTGTAGATTAGGTGGGTTTATAGGGGGATGGGTCTGGGTGGGATGCTCTGACGTTTAGTGTGGACTTGTTGGGCTGAAGGGCCTGTTTCCACACTGTAGGGATTCAATGATTATTCCTGTAACTGTTTTGTCTCTTTATCTTCTTTCAGACTTTTTTTGTGATTATGAGTGATGCTACAACTTTTATTCCAACCAAATCATTTGATGAGATTAAATCAACCCCATCCATTGGCAATTTCTTAATAACCCCAACAGCTACTACTTCAGACAGGTCATACTTCAAGTGCATTTTGTGCAATGGAACAGGGATATGCTTATCCCATTCATTAACACTTCTGTTTTCATTTTATTGCTGGATGGAAAACGATTTCTTTTTTCTAGCAAAGAGTCTGAATAGCCCCATTTCTAAAGAAAGGTCCCAACCCTAAATGTCAGCTTTCCTGCTCCTCTAATGCTGCCTGGCCTGCTGTGTTCATCCAGGTCTATACCTGTTATTGCTGACTCCAGCATCAGCAGTTCCTACTATTTCTGAATAGCTCCTGTGCTCCTTGATACGGTTATAGATCTAGCTGCAACATTTTAAGAAAAATAGGTTATCTTCCTTTTGACTAAAACTATTTATATCTCTATCTACCTATTCAACTCCCCTGCACTAACGGCAGTGTTTACCTCCAGTTAAAACTGCAATTTGAACAGTGGTCCTTCTGAATTCCCTTTTTCAGGCTCACTCTTATGAACATATGTCCCAAGGCTTCCCTTGTTATTTCCAGCATCTTGAATGATGCCCTTCTTAATTACAAAGGAAAACACTGAGGCTTTTGATTTTCACCATCACTCTCAGTACCTTCCTTTCTGAACTGACGAGGGAATCTTGGGTCATTTCCAGTTGCCTTTTCTTTACTCTGAATGTTTGTTTCTGTTGCGTACTGCCAGCTTCTATTTTTATCAAATTTATGTGGGTGATGGAAGATAGGTCTAAGTTTCATGGATCAGCTCATAATCATGATTGATTGATTGATTTTATTGTCTGCCATTACTAATGCCTGTGTAGCAGTTGCAACCGTTTTTTCCTTCAACATAGTTTATGATTATAGCAGGTAGTACATTTTTAAATTCTTCCAAGAGAATAATGTCTCTGAGAGTATTATACATGGCTTCAACTTTCAATGATTGCATCCATCTAACAAAAGTATTTCACTTAACCTATTTCAAATATAGGTTTAGCTAGACTATTTCCTTGAATTTTAAAAGTTGCGCTTGAATGTCTCTGGAACTAATCAGAAGTACCCAAGACAACTGTTTAATTGCATCACATTCCACAGAAACCTCCTCTGATAGTAACACATAAGCACCCTTGCTCCACATTTTGATTCACTTTTCATGGGCAATGTCCAGTTCTGTTTTGCAATTTTCTCAATCAACATAAAAATTCTTCCAAATCCTTTTCCTTAAATTTTCATGGGGCCTGTACAATTTCCTTACTGGGCTTTATGTTTAGAATTTTCCCCATAAGAGCCTGCTTTCACTTCAGCGATCTTCTTTTTCAACTGTCATTTTAAGCCATTTTTTCACTTCCTCCTTTGAATTGCTCATTCCAGCCTTCTCTCTTCCATTTCTATTCATTTCAATTCCATCACTCTTTCTATTGTATTCTGCTCTCTCCTTGTATTTCTCTGCCATCTCCAACTTGTTAGATTTCTCTTCATGCTCAAACTCAATATGAACTGATTCTGATGTCTCATTATTCAGAGTACTGAGTAGAATAATGCCGAATGTTGTAAATCTATCAGTGAACCTCTCCACTTCTGTCCTTATGATGGAGCAGTTGAAGATGGCTGGCCAAGGATACTACCCTGAGAAACTTATGTAGAGATATTCAGGAACTGTGATGACTGATCATAAGGCAGCACATCACATGAGGTATTGGGATTCAGAGCGCAGCAACTGCTTCTTTTTCTTTCCTTCTCTGCCAAGGTTCTGCCTCATCAGTAAGATGTTTGGACTCAAAATGTAATGCAGCTTGATTGACTAGTTGTTGCCATTTTGAACAACTGCTTTGCAAATTCCTCTGAATCAATAATGTCAATGCTGCTTCAAGTGATTTAAGCATCTTTGTCCTTTTTTTTGTCCTCTCATGGAACGCTGGCCATTTGAGAGTTAAATAGATATGACACTGCAGGGAAACACATTTTAGCTATCCAGAGACAATGTCCAGTCCATCATAATTGATTTTACAACAGTTTTGCCTGAGTGCCTGTAGAACTGGCTTAAACAGAAACATCAGTATTCTTTGACGGTTCTCCCACGGGCTCTGGAAAGCACAGCAAGGGGAAGTTTCTCTGACAGATACAGAGCAGATACACAGCCCACGCCTCACTACAGAAGTGTCCCCAAGATTCTATTGTCATGGGTCTCTTATATCATGGATTATGTAAATTGACTATTTACCTATTAAGCACTAACCTTTTACACCAAATACATATATCCTGCTAATGGGAAGCAAAATAACCACACTTAGAGAGCTGTTTGTTATTACAAGCATCTTTATATTATTTAAGTAGAGACTACAGGGTGGGGGTAATGTTGTATTTTGCCTTAATTATATGACCTTCTAAGCTTATAAATATTGTGTTTAATTTATTTTGGAACAGGTTTCTCTAGTGCACGGAACATATACCTTTCATCACTGCTTGCAGGACAATGAAAAAGACAAAAAATGGGGTGCACTATACCGCTGTTTGCAAGTTGTCATCTCCTGGTTCAAGTTTCAGGGATACATTGACAAACCTGTACCCACAGTTAAAGAGATTCGGGAAGTAAGTAAACATTTTTTAATACTAAAATGAAACAAAGAACTGCAGATACTGGAAATCTGAAACTAAAACAGAAATTGCTGGAGAAACTCAGAACATCTGACAGTTCTGTGGAGAGAAAACAGAGTTAACCAGATCCGAAGAAAGGTCACTCAACTCAAAACATTAACTGAGTTTCTACTTTTCTTTCACATTTTTGTCTAGGCTTATAGAACATAGATCATAGAATATAGAACATAGAACAATACAGCGCAGAACAGGCCCTTCGGCCCTCGATGTTGTGCCGACCTGTGAACTAATCTAAGCCCCTCCCCCTACACTATCCCATCATCATTCATATGCTTATCCAAGGGCTGTGTAAATGCCCCTAATGTGGCTGAGTTAACCACATTGGCAGGCAGCGCGTTCCACGCCCTTACCACTCTTATCATCAGGATCCTGGTAAAACATAAATTTAATTGATTAAAAAATGATTTTGTAGAGTTTTTATTTGTTCATGGGATGTACGTATCATTGGCTCGGTTAGCATTTACTGTGCACCCGTAATGAGAAGATGCTGGTGAGCTGCGTTCTTAAACCACTGGAGTGCATTTGGTGTAAGTAAACCCAAAAATGCTGTTACAGAGTCAGGGTCATACAGCATGGAAACAGACCCTTTGGTCCAACTATTTCATGCTGAACACAATCCCAAACTAAACTAGTCCCACCTGCCTACTCCTGGCCCACATCCTTCCAAACCTTTCCCATTCATGTACCTATCCAAATGTCTTTTAAATGTTGTAATGGTACCTGGATCCACCACTTCATCACAAAGTTCATTCCACACACGATCCACCCTCTGTGTAAAAAATTTGCCTCTCATGTCTTCTTTAAATCTCTCTCCTCTCATCTTAAAAATGTGCCCCCGGTCTTGAAATCACTCATCCTAAAAAAAAGACAACTACCACTAACTCTATCTATAACTTGTATAACTCTATTAGCTTTTATCAGGTCACCCTTCAACAACCTACGCTCCACTGAAATAAGTCCCAGCCTTTCTTTATAACTCAAACCTTCCGTACTCAGGAACATCCCGTAAAATCTCTTCTGAACCCTCTCAGATTTAATAATATCCTTCGTATAACTGGACAACCAGAACTGGGTATGGTATTCCAAAAGAGGCCTCACCAATGTCCTCAACATGACCTCCCAACTCCTTTACTCAAAGGACTGAGCAATAAAGGCAAGCATGCCAAATGTCCTTTTAACCACCCTGTCTATAAGTGATGCAAGCTTCAAAGAATTTTGTACTCGCACCCCTAGATCCCTCTGTTCTGCAACACAGCCTAAGGCCCTACCACTAAAGGTATAAGCCCCTCCCCTGTTTGTTGTACCAAAATGAAAAAAAACCTCTCATTTATCCAGATTGAACTCCATCTGCCATTTGTCAGCACATTGACCTATTTGATCAAGATCCCTTTGTAATTTTGGAAAACCTTCTTCACTGTCTACTATGCCACTATTGTTGATGTCATCCCAAGCTTACCAACTATGCCCTCTATATTCTCATCCAAATGATTTATATAAATGACAGACAGAGGATCCAGAACTGATTCCTGTGAAACACCGCTGGTCACAGGCCTCCAGTGTGAAAAACAACCCTCCACCATTACTCTGTCTCCTGCCATTAAGCCAATTGGCAAGCTCACCCTGAATCCCATGTGACCTAATGTTACTAATCTGTTGATCCAGTGACAGTGAAAGAAGGTAGATATTCTGTCCAGGTGCACATTGGTGCCTGACAATTCTCAATGCATTCAGGGAGAATTACAACCTCCAAGTACATGGACAAGATGCAAGGAAGGAGAATACATTCAGTGGAACTAGTGTTGGGAGGAGCCTATTCTCCATCACCATTCTGTATGGGAGGGGAATCAATGAAAATGTTTTTCTATCATTTCTGTAATGGCCTCTAGTATTGCTGTAGAGCAAGAGAAACTTGTATGCTACATATCCCACATAGTTTCTAGCACATTTTATAGAATTATCTTAAATTAGTTGTATGATACTGCTTTGCACATTTAAAATGATCCACTACTTATTTCAGGTGACCACTGGGATGCTTACAGGCAGTGAAGAGTATTATGTTAGTAGTAACACTGGTAGTGCATATTAGAAATAGACCTACATATCCATATATTGTCAAAAAATGCCCCAGTTTTTTGCATAAAGCGAGGAAACGCTTTTTTCTTGAAAGTGGCCAACATCGAATGCCACGGTGACAGATCAGGCCCACCATTTAAATTAAAGTCAGAAGTCAGATGACACCAGGTTATAGTCCAGCAGGTTTATTTGAAATCACAAGCTTTTGAAGAGCTGCCCCTTCATCAGATAAAGACTCTACCTGACAAAGCAGCAATACTCCAAAAGCTTGTGATTTCAAATAGCCCTTTTAGACTATAGCCTGATGTTGTCTGACTTCTGATCTTCTTCTCCCCAGTCCAACACCGGCTCCTCCACACCATTTAAGTTTGACTCTTTAATTGAAAGAATCAGGCCAATACTTTGCTTTGTTTCTTTATTCAGCTTCTAAATACTTTCCTAAAGAATGAATAAAATTCAAATCATGAAAGCACTATACATGTTTTCAGCTAAATTTTAGCTCAAGAATTTCTAGATATAAGTTGGCTTCCTTTTGCAATTTCAGATGTTGATAAAAATGGATGAAGAATTTGTCCCTATTGTGATAGCAAATGAATGGCTTGCACCTGAAGAGATGATACCATTTTTAGATTTTTTCAACATTTCATGCTCCAGCATTGAAGCACAGTAAGAAAAGCAAAAATAATATAAACATCATTAATTATATTTTGGTATGTGTTTCATTATAAGCTGGGTGTAAATGAAGTTTGTTGTGAATACACATGTATGCGAAACCAATAGAAAGGATTTACAGTCCACCTTAATACCCCATCATTTTAGTTTTATTTCGATTTAATTTAGTTTTATTTTTCAAAATCGTGGAAGTTTCAGTACAAAAGACTATTTGAGAATTTTCACCTTTGCTAGCCGTCTTCTTTAACCCAATTTCTCTACCTTTCTTCATATTTCTGATTATAATCTCCCTTTGTGAACACTATTTTCAGTCTCTGTATGGAACACCACTGTGATGAAGCAATGTTCTAATAATCCACTATGAGAATGTTTTCTTACCTTCCATTTTGTTCTTACAGAGATTATATCCAGTCCTATCAAATATTAACTCCTGGAAATAATCTTGTATTTTTACCCTCTCAAAACCTTATACATATTTTGAATATATCTCATTAGATTCCGTTCCTTTAACCCTGTCTTTTACTTTGTTTTTGGGACCTGGTGTTGCCACCAAGGCTAGCTTTTCTAAATCTCACAGATTGCCCTTGAGATGGTACTATTGAGCTTTCTTGAACAACTGCAGTCTGAGCAATGAAGGTGTTCCTATTGTGCTATTGGACATTGAAGGTTGCATTATTCACTGAGGGCAGTTTCCTCACATCCCACCTTAACTGTTGAGGCAAGCACACCTCCACTGCATGGTTCAGCCCCTTTTTTTTGCCTGACTGGTTTTTAATGTTTTGTGATAAGACTATCATCCCACTCCAGGATGAAGTCCTATCTCATGAAACTGCTGTCCTTTGGAGTACTGTCAGCACCACCAAGAACAGAGCCACTCTGATATTGTAGTAAGCCTGGGTTGAAAAGAAACCATACATTCCATAATCTTGGATCTTAACAGACAAGGGTTGGTTGGTGTGAGTGAAGGGGGTGGGAAGCAGTCTGGTCAAGACAAAGGTGAATGGGCCAGAGTTGGACAATTTGATGGAATTGCGGGGTCTCTAGTTCCCAATGGAAAGCTTGGAAAAGAGGCAAGCTCTTTCCAACTTTACTTGGACAATCTTGCAGGCTCCAAACTGATTGCAGGTATTTCCTGGGACAGTGTTTCCGTGAGGCTAACTGCTTGATGGCTGAAAGAAATGTCTGTCTAACTAGAGTTCAGCATCAGAAAGAACTGAAGCTTCTGCAACTGTGTCTAGCTTATAGTACATCTTGTTTTGCTGTACCAAAGCATCGTCACTCCATCACTTCCATTTGACTCCCTGACCTCTCCAAGGAAAGGCATTCTTTAATATAAAGGATATCAACCAATTCATGAATCCTGATCCAAGGGAGGCCCTCCATTGTCCAGTTAGGTGCTTAATTTGTAAAAAAAATGTGATGTAGGGATCTTGCCAGCTCTTCAGCTGATAATCAACAACTTATCCACCTCCTATCTTTCCCCCAGAACTGACATTAAATTCTACCCTTTAGCTCTAAAGGCTGGTGGGTGCTCCAGCTCTGACCTTGACAATAACAGACCTATGCTGCCCTGTGTTTGTCAATCCAGGAAACTTTCTTCGTAAGAGATTGGGAGCTATTTCAATAATATCCACTAAGTTCCTTTTGATGTTTTTCTTCAGGCAATTATGTAGTCATTTCTTACAAGTAGTAGAGAAATATGATCCAACATACTGGTATACATGAAACTGCATTGATTCAGTATTAACCTCTCACCAAGTGTGGGAGACGATTGAAGAGTTAAGTATTTTTAACAATATGAGTCCCCTACATGCCCCATATCAGACTGTCAGTTGTTTTATACTGGTGGTACTGTCGCTAAACCACTCAAATATGTTCCCTCGTTAACTGGAAGGTTAATTTACATTTAACAGTCATGATCAGGTTTGTTTCTCTAGGGCTCATGAAATCCAGCAATAAAAGGGAGTTTGGAGCTGCTGCCTCAAAAAGATAGGAGCCTTTGGGACTAATTTAAGCGGGGGTGCCTTTGGCCTAAGTTTGGTCTGTTTTCCCTTCTGTTCATCCCAACAGGCATATCTCCGATCTCCGAACTCACTGACCCAGATCTAATCACTCCCTTCCCCATGAGTGCTGCTGTCTAGGCCAAAACCAACAAGGATTTAGAAAGGAAATTAAATTCTTTAATTTTAACAGGGCAAAGTCTGACCAACCAGTGGATCTTAGCATCCATTTCCAAGAACAAGGAACTCCAGTTATGATTTGGAAGACTGTGATGTGTAAGTTTGAGATTTCATTATTTTGTCATTAAAGCCATGCTAATGTTACATGTTAATATTAGTCTCATGGGCTGGAAAGAGAGCCATTTTCGTTGAAGTATGATGACATGTAAATTTCATGGTGCCCATTCAGTGATTGCCCACAGTAAATTTTCCCATGCAACCTTCTGCTTTTCACTTCAATAATTAAGCAAGCAAGGTGATTAGATCTCACCAGTGCCTGTGGATTAAAATCTTCAGTTCTGCATGCATCATGTCCCAGTAAGGACTCTCACTCACCTCATCCTCCAAAATTACTAACCCTTCTTGCCCTCTGTTACCTACTCGCTCATCAGGAATATATCCCCAACTTGCCTGCATCACCACTAAGTGCTCTTTCATCCACTTTCATCGCACACGATCCCTCACTTTGTCTTACTGCATGAAAAGCTGGCCCACACCCAGGCTAAGAGATCCAGGACTGGGGAAGGACTGGAAAATATCAGGCTCGACACTTTCAACAAGGAGAAAATTCTGGATTTTGACATAAGGCGAGAACATCCACTCATGTGGAGATGAGGTGACATCAATAGGCAATCAACCAGTGAGTTTCATTGTTCTGTGCTGCTCTGCCAATAACACCAGCCAACTCATTCCTAATCTCAAGAAGCTTTTACTCATCTTCTCCAACTAATTCCCTCCCTTCTCTTACACGGGCACCAGCAGCACCAGCAAAGGTCTATAGAGGCTGACACCAGAGACCCTCAGTTACACCTGCACCAGAGAAGGAAGCCAGTGAACTCCCAGAGGATGCTCTGGCAAGGAGTTCACCTGCATGCTCCACTCTGAGTTTCACCTGGATGGGTACTCTTTCTAAATTCGCCTTGGGTACGCAATGCAATGGGCACATTACTGACACCCCTCCCCAGCTGGTCATGAGAGAAATGGCCTGGCTCTCTGGCATTTAAAGGACTGCTGATCCCAAGAAGAAGATGGAACCCTGTTCTCAGCCATTAATTACGCAGTCATTGAGCAGACTGGCACAGTGGCATGTGACAATGTAAACTTCACAACTTTAATAACTTAAATGGATTGAAAGAATCAGCAATAACTCTGTCTGGAATAAACTGTTACCCAAGATGAAAGGGACAAGGAGATGCAGTTGTAAAGGAATCGGAGCAACAGGGTCATTAACCATCCCTGGAAAGAAGGAGTTGAAACAACATAAACATGCTGTTTCCTGGGAGAAAGGAGGTAACATTGCTTAATAATCTGCTGCTTCAAGACAAATGGGCAATCAAGACTGCAGAAGAAGTGTCCTGAGGTAAAGGAGGTTAATTGCAGGAAAAGCTGTGTTTTAAACAAAGTTAAAGCCACATTTAACGAGGAACAAGGGTGCTACTTCTGATAAGAAGGTAAGCTTCAGTCTTCATATCTACTGAAGTGTAATCAATGCTGGGGATGAAATAAACTATTGAATTATCAATAATGTCACACCAAAACCTTGAAAAAGAGATTTGTTTAAGAATCCAACACCAGAACAACTCAGTATCAGAATTTCAAAGAACAGCACTGCACAAGATTGAACCCCAGACACTTCCAGAGACAGACACAGTTGGTGGGATTATAGCTAAGTTCCACCATTAATCAAGTAATAGTCAAGTTGAGTTGTTACCTTGCTTACTTGTGGGGTCTTATTTTGGCTGCTACATGCAGTAATGTTTAAATAATTGTTTCAGTACTTGAGTATTTATAAGCATTCTGAGTAATTAGCTGAATTAAAAGTATCTTGTGATGATTTATCCACTACAGATTTCAGGCAGGTTATCCAGAGGCAACTGATCCAGCAACATTCTAAATATAGTGCTAGTTCTGGCTGCCTTGTGAATAATGTGTCTTTTTATTTTTGGGTTTTTTAAATCATGGAATGACATGAGAAACAATTATTTTAAAAACTAAAGTTTGTTGCATGCATAAGTAAGTAATTTGATATTCATTGTGAATACTGTTTTCATTATTGTGGATTACATCAAATTTTGCAAATGAACTGGAGCCAGAGAGTTATTTACAGATGTAGGTTTAGTTGGCAACAATAAGTTTATTGATCAACGTCTAGTGAACAATTAGTGATGACAAAGGCTTGCCAACAATGATGTGATTGATTCTCAGGTAGTCAGATTTGAATAATTGAAACCCAGATCTAGCAGAACACTGTCTGTCTGATATGTTCAAGGACCTGCTCTCCATTGCCTTATCATGAGTGCTCAGCAACCAAACCGAGTGAGGTACAAAGGACATTGACCTCATTCCTGCTGTCCATTCCACTCAGGGATACAGGATGGTGCCAGGAGGCGCCCACAGGGAGGTGATGAGATACACAAGCACTCAGAAACTTCTTCACAGGACATTCCAGAAGTGCCTGGCCCCTCTACCTCTCCTCAACACCGAGCTCAAGGCCTGCAGCAGTAAGATCTGAAGAGGGTGAGCCTGCAACTGGGTTGAAGATTCTCAGCAGGTCCGGGCTCTTTCAATCTGGCAAAAGCATGCACATTGTAGGTGTCCATTAGCTCTGACTTAATGTAAATCAAAGGACTGAATGGTCTACTTCTGTTCCTATGTTTCTGAATTGTTGAAAGCTAGGTCGGTCCAAAAGCAGCTATTATGATGTGGTGATGCTGCGGTTTGCTTATGCCAACTTGCGTGGATGAAGAGTCAAGGAGCTGGTAGTCATAGACAATGTAGGGACTTTATGCAGAACAAACAGTTCAATGCATGCTGGCAGTCAGGCATTCAGGAAGCTGCAATACAAGGTTCCTAGTTCTGTTTTATCATCAGAAATTTGTGCCAACTAGTTTCTTGCTGAAGCAGGGGATAATTGGAAGTAGGATATAAATAGTGTGCCTTTACCAACTTGCAAATGAGTATAAATAAGGTAGTTGCCACTCAAGGGTAAGGTTCTGAAGTCACTATTTAAAGCTTCAGTGGAAAAATAGGGGGAAATAAATCAACATCAAGAATGTGATATTTTGCATTCTGGCTTTATTCTGTCATTATACTTATCATTACTCTCACTAAACCAAGTATGAGAAATTTATCAGAGATAATGGGAACTGCAGATGCTGGAGAATCCAAGATAATAAAATGTGAGGCTGGATGAACACAGCACGCCAAGCAGCATCTCAGGAGCACAAAAGCTGACGTTTCGGGCCTAGACCCTTCATCAGGCCCGAAACGTCAGCTTTTGTGCTCCTGAGATGCTGCTTGGCCTGCTGTGTTCATCCAGCCTCACATTTTATTATGAGAAACTTATGCCCAATTTGGGCATTTAAAAATCAACATTCTCGAAAGAAAAAATTGACTTAAATAAAACAGCCTAAACAAATTACATTAACACATCAAAAAGAACTAGGTTAGAAAATTTATTAGAGAAGGTTTCACTGCAACGTCTCCAAAGAAGAAGATATCAGCTACAACTTTAAACAGTCCCAATATCGAGAGAAAGGTCTTTAGCTTCTATCTGCAGCTGACCAGGAACTGCTTATTTTCACTTCCTTTTATCATTTTACCAATGATCAAAAGGAGACTAATGGGTCAGTAGTTGTCTGGAACTGGATTTGACCTGCTTTTAGTCCCAACCAGGAAACACCTGGGAAATTTTCTACATTTTTGGATAGATGCCAGTGTGCAGCTGTTACAGAACAAACTGAACAAGTCTTGAGTACTATTGACAGAATGTGATCAGGGCCTACAGCATTTTCAATGTCGAATCATAGAATCCCTACAGCATGGAATCAGGTCATTCAGCCCACCAAGTCCACATCAAGCCTCCGAAGAGCATTCCATCCAGACCCACTCCCTACCCTATCCCCGTAACTCTGCATTCCTGATGGCTAATCCATCTAACCAAACCACGCAACTCATACATCTTTGGCACGTGGGAGAAAACTGGACCATCTGGAGGAAACCCACACAGACACAGGAAAGATGTACCAACTCCACACAGACAATCGCCTGATGGTGAAATCGAACTCAAGTCCCTGGCTGTGATGCAACTGCGATTATCACTTAGCCACTGTGCTGCCCCTAATAGCCAGGGCCATCAGGTGTTTCTTAATGTAATGTTGAGTGAATCAAATTTACTGAAGATTGGCATCTTTGATGCCGGGTTTCACCACAGAAGCCAGGATATATTTTCCACTCAGCCCTTCTGGCTAAAGATTGGTGCAAATGTTTTAGCCCTATCTTTTGTGCTGAAGTGTTGGCACTCTCCATTATTGAAGAGGGGAATATTTATGGAGGTTCTTACTCAGGTGTCTTGTATACTCGTCCACAGCCATTCACAACTGAATGTGGCACGTCTCTCTGAACATCAAAATTTACATGTTTCACATCTTTAATATTCTGTTTTTCTATTCTTCCAACCAAAGTAAATACCTCATACATTTCCCCGTTAAGAATACCTGTCCATCTTGTTGTTAGATCTATTTAATTATGGCCTCTTTCTGAGAGGAACATGAAAGAAAAATCAGAGTGGCAAATATGGGAAAGGCACATCGATGTCCAACTATTCAAAGAAGTAATTAAAATGGGAAACCAGGAGAGAACCACTTTGTGTGCTTTAAGTATCATAAGCTGTAAGAGAAAACTGCTGGGAACAAAGAGAATTGCCAGAGATACTACAGCGAATCCAATGTCTGTGGCTGTGCAATTTGTGAACCTTTGTTCAAATGTGGCTGACAAATGGTATGACTACCAGAATTTTGCACTTAAGGGGAAAATGCCCCTAGTTTTTTTTTTAATAGGAGCTGGAAAAGGAGATCAGCTTTTTGCAGACTTTGCCAGTGCCTGAAAATTGAGTTTATGCCCAAGAGTAGAATGAATACCAGGGTGCTTGTCACAGGAGTCATCAAAGAGTATATATTCCTCCAGTGCAAATTTATTTGGAGAAAAAACTTATTACGGGGCTGATAATAGTGGGTGCCACCCTGGGCTTGATCCGTTATTAGAAAATAACTTGTTAGGTTGGAAGGTAATAACCCCAAAGTGTCCAGGGCAAGCCAGGGAGACTAAGAAGGTAAGGAAAACTAACAGAACCAATAGAAAGTGATAATGGCAAGGACAATTCAAAGAGGCAGTGAGAGTTTAAGAGGCCAATAATAGCTAACAAAGTTGAAGGTGTCTAGGTTAGAGATGGTAATGTTAGAAAAGACCAGGAATTAATTTGTTGGATTTACAATGGACGAAGCAGAACGGGGAAAGCAAAAATGCTAAGACAGGAATGGCATAGGGCGGCACAGTGGCTCAGTGGTTAGCACTGCAGCCTCACAGCACCAGGGACCCAGCTTCGATTCCAGCCAAGGGCGACGTGTCAGTGTGGAGTTTTCACATTCTCCCCGTGTCTGTGTGGGTTTCCTCTGGGTGCTCCGGTTTCCTCCCACAGTCCAAAGATGTGCAGGCTAGGTGGATTGGCCATGAGAAATTACCCGTAGTGTTCAGAGGTGTGTGGGTTATAGGGATTGGGTCTGGGTGGGATGCTTCAAGGGGCGGTATGGACTTATTGGGCCAAAGGGCCTGTTTCCACACTATAGGTAATCTAATCTAAAGTAATCTAATCTAAATGAACCTGGAGTATGGATAGCAGAAACCATCTGTCTAAATTTAAATGAGGATCAGGGCAGTTCCAAGCAGACAAACTGAAAGTACGGGTGTTGCCTCACATGGTTGAAGAGTCACAAGTGAGTAAAGCTGGTGTTGCACAGCCAACAAAAGACTGTAGTCTCCCAGTCAACATGGGATAGGTTTGAGAAAAACCATTCCCAATAATAAAAAGGGAAAGGAAAGGTATTACACCTCAAAATGTACACTGGAAGCCATAAAAGATATACCAGTGAAATGCAATTTCTCCCGGTGAACTTAATGAGCAAGCCCAAATATTAAGTCTCATCAAACCCAAACCGGAGATGAAAAATTAGTTATCCCCACAAACATGGAAAATCAGAGCAGGAGTAGGCCATTCAGCCCTTTGAGCCTGCTCTTCCATTCAATATGATCATGGCTGACCATCCAACTCAGTAACCTGTTCCTACATTCTGCCCATACCCTTTAGTCCTTTTAGCCCTAAGAACTATAAGCATTTCCTTCTTGAAAACATTCAATATTTTTGCTTCAATTGCTTTCTATGGTGGAGAATTCCACATTTTCACAACTCTCTGGGTGAAGAAAATTCTGCTCATCTGAGACCAAAATGGCCTACCTCATATCCATAGACTGTAAACCCTAGTTCAGGACTCCCCAGTCATCAGGAACATGGTTGTTATAAAATTCTCTCTCATTCTTCTCAACTTCAATGGATATAGTCCTAACTGATCCATTCTCTCTTCATATGTCTTGCCATCCCAGTTATCAGTCTGGTAAAATTTTGTTGCACTCTGTCTAAAGCCAGAACATCCTTCCTTAGATAACCATATCAAATTGCACACAATATTCCATGTGTGGTCTCAACAAGGCCCTGTGTCATTGCAGCAGGACCAACCAAACTGGTCGCATTGCGATGGAGGAGGTTTTCATGAAATGTATAAGAGATGGTTTCCTCAACCAACACGCCAAGGAGCCAACTAGAGAGCAAGCCATCCTAGACTGAGTATTGTGTAAAGAGACAGAATTAATTAGCAATGTTGTGGTGTGAGATCCTTCGAGGAAGAGTGACCGTAATATGGTAGACTTCTTCATCAAAGCAGAGACTGACACAATTATATCTGAAACTAGGATCCTGAACTTAAAGAAAACTAACTTTGATGGTATGAGACATGCATTGGCTGGGATAAATTGGACAAGGATACTTAATGGGTTGATGGCGGGTAGGCAATGGCAGACATTTAAAGAACATGTGGATGAACTTCAACAGTTGTACATGCCTGTCTGGCATAAGAGTAAAACAGGGAAGTTGGCTCAACCAGGGTTAACAAGGAAAATCAGGGATAGTGCTAAAGCCAAACAGAAGGCATAGAAACAGTTGAACAGAAAAAGAACTAAACCTGAGGACTGGAAGAAATTAAAAATTCAGCAGAGGAGGACAAGGGGTTTAATTCGGAATGAAAGTAAGTTTGCAGAAAACATAAAAACTGACTGCAAAACATTATGTCGATATGTGAAGAGAAAAAGATGGTGAATACAAATGCAGTTAGAATCAGGTGAATTCATAACAGACTACAAAGAGATGGCAGGCCAGTTGAACAAATACTTTGGGTCTGTCTTCACTATTAGGACACAAATAACCTTCAGGAAATGTTAGGGGAGAGACGGTCAAGCATGAAGGAGGAAATAAAGGAAATTCTCATTAGTCAGGAAATGGAATTGGGGAAGGCGATGGGCTTAAAAAGCGATAAGTCCCCAAGGCTTGATCACTGCATCCCAGAGTACTTAAGTGTCCTTAGAAATGGTGGATGCATTGTTGATCACTTACCAGCATTCTGTCGATTCTGGAAGAGTTTCAATGGACTGGAGGATAACTAACGTAACCCCACTCCTTAAAGAGGAAGGGAGAGAGAAAATGAGGAATTATAGGCCAGTTAACCTGATATCAGTGGTGGGGAAAATACTAGAATCAGTTATGATGAATGTAATAACTGAACATTTGAAAAGTGGTGACAGGATTGATGCAAGTCAGCATGGATTCACTAAGGGGAAATCATGCTTGACAAATCTTCCAGTTTTTTTTCAGGATACAACCGGTAGAGTGGACAATAGTGAATCAGTAGATGTTGTGTATCTGAACTTTCAAAAGGCTTTTTACAAGGTTCCACACAAGAAATTAACTAGGAAAGTAAAGATAATGGTATCGGAGGCAATGTATTGACATGAATAGAGAACTACTTGGCAAACAGGAAGCAGAGAGTTGGAATAAACAGGTCCTTTTCAGCGTGGCAGGCAGTGATGAGTGGCATACCGCAGGGTTCATTGCTGGAACCCCAGCTATTCACAATATAAAGTAACAATTTGGACAAAGGAAGTGAATGCAATATATCCAAATTTTCAGATGACATTAAGCTGGATGGCAATGTGTGCTATAAGGAGGATGCTAAGAGACTGGAGCATGGCTTGGACAGACTGGCTGAGTGAGCATATACTTTGCAAATGCAATATAATGTGGATAAATGTGAGGTTATCCACATTGGTCACAAAAACAGGAAGGCAAATTGTTATCTGAATTATGGCAGTTTAGGAAACAGTGACATGCAACAAGACATGGGTGACATGCTGAAGGCTGATATGCAGGTGCAACAGATGGTGAGGAAAGCTAATGGTACGCTGGCCTTCATAGCGAGAGGATTTGAGTATTGGAGTAAGGATGTCTTGCTGCTGTTATACAGGGCCGTTGTAAGGCCACACCTTGAGTATTGTACGCTGCTTAGGTCTGCTAGTCTGAGGAAGGACGTTCTTGCTATTGAGACAGTCCAGCAAATGTTTGTCAAACTAATTCCCAGGATGGCAGAACTGACATTTGAAGAAAGCCTGGATCGGTTGGACTTGTGTTTCCAGGAATTTCGTAGAATGAGGTGGATCTCATAGAAACATACAAAACTCTGATGGGATTGGGCAGGCTAGATGTGGGAAGGAAGTTCCTGATGTTAAGGAACTCCAAAATTAGAGGCCACAGTCTAAGAATAAGGGGTAAGCCACTGAGGATTGAGATGAAGAAGAATTTTTTCACTCATAGAGTTGTGAATCTATGGAATTCCCTCCCCTAGGTAAATTCAAGAGGTAGCTGCATGTGGCCCTTATGGCTAAAGGGATCAAGGGATATGGGGAAAGGGCTGAAATGGGATACTGAGATTGCATGATCAGCCATGATCCTATTGAATGATGGTATTGGCTCAAAGAGCCAAATGCGCTATTCCTGCACCTATTTTCTTTGTTTCAATCCCTGTTCTCTGTAGTTGATGCCTCTTGCTGTGAAAATCAAAATACTATTTCTTTCATCACTGCCTGTTGCACCTGCAGACTTACTTTTAGCAACTGGGGGTGAACAAGGTCACCCAGGTTTCATTGCGTCTCCCCCTTTCCAAACTATCACCATTCAGAAAGTAATCTGTCTGCCCGTTTTTGCTACCAAAGTCGATTACCTCACATTATCCACATTATGCTTCATCTGCCATGCATTTGCCCACTTACTCATTTGTCCAAAACACACTATCTTCCTCACAGTCCATCGTCCCCAAACCCCGCCCAGCTTTGTATCATTTGTAAACTTGAAGATATGACACTTAGATACCTCATCAAAATCAATGTGAACAGCTGGAGTCCAAGCACTGATCCCAATCCGTCCCAACTCATCTCTGGCCGTGATTTGGAAAAAGTGTCAATTATTTCTGCTCATAGATTCACAGAGTCCTACAGCATGGAAGCAGCCCTTCAGCCCAAGTGGGTCCATCCACACTAACACCAATTCCCTGCACTTAGCCCATATCCTTCTAAATCTTTCCTATCCATATATTTGTCCTAATGCCTTTTAAAAGTTATTAATGTATCTGCCTCAACCACTTCCGCTGGCAGCTCATTTCATAAGCGTACCACCCTCTATGTAAATAAATTGCCCTCAGATTCCGACATATTCTTTCCCCTCTTACCTTAAACTGACACCCTCTAATCCTCGATTCCCCAATCCTGGGAAAAAGACTGAGTGCATTCACCCTATTCATACCTCTCGTGATCTTATACACTTCAATAAGATCCCCCCTCTGTCTCCTACACTGTAAATAAGAAAGCCCCAGCTTGTCCAACCTATCCTGAAAACTCAGTTCCTTGAGTCCTGGCTACATCCTTGTACATTTCTTCTGTACCCTAACCAGTTTACTAATATCCTTCCTATAGCAAGATGACCAAAACTGAATACAATACTCCAAGTGCAGCTTCATCAACGTCCTGTACAACCACAACATAACTTCCCAACTTCTGCACTCAGTACTCCGACTGATCAATGTGCCAAAAGCCTTCCTCAATGCCCTGTCTACCTGGGACTCCACTTTCAGAGAACTTTGCGCCTGAACTCCAAGGTCCCTCTATTCCTCTACACTCCTTATGGGTCTACCATCCACCAAAAAGCTTTTACCTTGTTTGACTTTGCAAAACGCAAAACCTCACACTTTTGTATGTAAAACTCCATTTGCCATTTCTCGGCTCACTTCCCCAGCTGATCAAGATCCAGCTGCAATGGGAAATTGGATGCACAATTGGCTTGACACTAGGAAGCAGACAGTAATAATAGAAGGATGCTTGTTGGACTGGAGCCCTGTACCTAATGGTGTGCCTCAGGGGTCAGTGCTGGGCTCATTGCTGTTTGTTATCTATATCAATAATTTGGATGAGAATGTACTAGGCATGGTTAGTAAGTTTGCGGATGACACTAAAATAGGTGAGAACTTTGGACTGTGAGGATGGTTATCAGAAATTGGTGTTTATCATCACACTGAGGAACTTGACCCTCTCCACCTCAGCTCCATTAATGTAGATAGGAGCGCATCCTCCTATTTTCTTCCTGAAGTCAATGATTAGTTCTTTTGTTTTGCTGACATTCAGAGAGATTGTCATCATTGCACCATGACACTAATCACCAAGACAGTAATTTTGTGGA
The DNA here is from genome assembly GCF_030684315.1 of Stegostoma tigrinum. NCBI lineage: Eukaryota > Metazoa > Chordata > Chondrichthyes > Orectolobiformes > Stegostomatidae > Stegostoma > Stegostoma tigrinum. The sequence continues at coordinate 112,840,912 of NC_081356.1, forward strand.
GCAACTTGTGAATGGTGACAATTGTAACTGCAAAGGCAAACCTAGGGTCTTCCAACATCCACAACTAACCAGAGCCAACATGGCTTTTGACAAGCATTTTGGGAACGAAAACATAGCCAATCTTCATGACTGCCTAGATGCTCTAGATAAAACCTATCAAGATGTAAAAGGAGAAAATCATAAAGTTCTGCTATCCTTTATAATATTACTCAAAAAAAAGAAATTCAGAATTCTAATAAAGGACTACTTCCAAGGAGCCTGAGTATTTTCTGCTCCCACAAAATGATAAAAAGTGAGTTTAACTCAGTATAAACATTGCAAAAATGAAACATAGTATGGCCGTCAATGTATAAGGTGAAAACTGAGGCTGTTGGAATAATGTATGTGCATATGTGTGTGTGTGCGTTTCCTAGCTTAATTGTTCGATAGTTGGTATGGAATGCAGAGTGATTCTGAAAGTGTGGGTTCAATTCCCATAATGGCTGAGGTTATCATGAACATTCCATCTTCTTAATCTCACTTCTGGCTTCAGGTGTGGTGGAACTCAGGCTAACGCGCTACCAGTTGTCTCTAATGAGAGGGCAATCCTCCAGAGCTATAGTGAATTTATGTGTACTTTCATGCAGTTTCTATTATTTGCCACTTTGGAATGAAACACAACATATTGGAGCATTTCATTATATTTGGTGTTGAGTTCTCACAAAGATGTGTTTAAGTCAAATACTAATTTTTAATTCATCAACTGAAAACTGAGACGATCTTTTTTTAAAATTTTTTTAAAACAAATTAACTAGGTTTAAGATGTATAACATTCATTATATCATCACAGCAGAGACATCCAATCTACAAAATCTGTTTTAGACAATAGCCTCCCTTAGCCATTGTAAAAACCTTTCTCCTGTTATATAAAGGTGGTTATGGAAAGCATCCTACTATATTCAAACAACGTTCTTGTAAAGGTTTCATAAAAGATTTACAAGGATGTTTCTGGGGTTGAAGGGTTTGAGCTATACGGAGAGGTTAAATAAGCTGGGGCTATTTTCCTTGATGGGGCAAGGATAGGGTGAATAGCCAAGGTCTTTTCCCCAGGGTACAGACTCCAAAACTCGAGGGCATAGGTTTAAGGTGAGACAGGGAAGAATTAAAAGGGACCTAAGGGGCAACATTTTCACACAGAGGGTTGTGTGTGTATGGAATGAGCTGCCAGAGGAAGTGATAGAGGCTGGTAGAATTATAATATTTAAAAAGCATCTGGGTAGGTACATGAATCGGATAGGGTTAGAAGGATACGGGTCAAATGCTGGCAAACCATTCAGAAATTTGATTGCTTGGATAAATGCAAGTCTCATTTAAAGACAAATACATACATAATTCAACTTAGTTGTAAGTGAGAGATGCAATAGTTATTTTTGAAAAATCGACAACTGGACAAATAAATCACATATTTTGAAGCATATGCCCTCAAAAGGAACATCAGCAGCAGTGAGAGAAAGAGAACTGCTGTGCTCACTCATGCCCCGTTTTCAATTAAAAAGACAACATACTACATTTTTTCACTAAATTTGATTGTTCTTATTGCCACAGCAGACATAGAACTTTTTAAAAGAATGACTTCAATTTCCCAGCTGGATCTCCAGACAAAAAGATACAACTCAAAATTTAAACAGTTCAATACGGACAGTAACATTTTCGAATCCTTCTGCAGCTGACCAGAAAACAAGTTATAAACATTGAACGTTTTTTTTAAATATCCCTTTCGGGAACAGTTATCTGGTTAAAAAGAAATTCTCGTAGGCTTTTATTCCTACCTTCCTTGGTCTGTCAGGTTTACTTTGGATAGCAATAACCCAAGGCAGTTCCAATTGTTCTTTATTAAAACAAGGTACAGTACAAAATATTGTAATAACAGTACCAGATCACAATGCTTACAATTGCAAGTGACCTAGTTCACATAGACTTGTCTGAGGATCAGTCTACCACAGGTTATCGACCTGCTCCCTCCCAAATCAGGTGACTCCTGTTCCTGAGCTAATTAGTTTTTATAATGAGGCACCTTCTCCTATATACTTTTCCTTGTATGCAGCTGGTGTGAAATCAAATCTTGACACTGTCCAATCTTCAGTGATTAATTAGATGGACTACTGGAAAACATCACAAGTTAACCTTCTACCAGGTCTCCCCTTAGACTCCTATGCACCTTGGGAAAAACATCCAAGCTTATCTAACCTCTCCATATAACTCAAACCTTCCAGTCTTGTTAGCATCCTTAAAAATTATTGTTTGCGCTCATTCCAGTTTAATAACATCCTTCCTACAGCGGAGCAACCAGAATTGTTTGCAGTACTCCAAATGCAGCCTTACACTGCGACATGACATCCCAACTTCCACACTCAAGTGCTCCGACTGATGAAGGCAATCTGCTTCCTTTTTTTGGAAGGAGGATTTTCTTCTGAACTTAACAAACCGTGTCTCCAGGCTAGCCTGTTCAGGATGCTCATATTAGCAATTTCCTTGCAGCTTTCGTGTCATCCATTCAATCATATGATATTTATAACAGCACAACTCAATGATCACACTTTATTTAGCTGAAAAAATTCAGTTGTTTAGAACATAGAACAGTATAGCACAGAACAGGCCCTTCAGCCCACGATGTTGTGCCGACCATTGATCCTCATGTATGCACCCTCAAATTTCTGTGACCATATACATGTCCAGCAGTCTCCTAAATGTCCCCAATGACCTTGCTTCCACAACTGCTGCTGGCAACGCATTCCATGCTCTCACAACTCTCTGTGTAAAGAACCCGCCTCTGACATCCCCTCTATACTTTCCTCCAACCAGCTTAAAACTATGACCCCTCGTGTTAGCCTTTTCTGCCCTGGGAAATAGTCTCTGGCTATCAACTCTATCTATGCCTCTCATTATCTTGTATACCTCAATTAGGTCACCTCTCCTCCTCCTTTTCTCCAATGAAAAAAGTCCAAGCTCAGTCAACCTCTCTTCGTAAGATAAGCCCTCCAGTCCAGGCAGCATCCTGGTAAACCTCCTCTGAACCCTCTCCAAAGCATCCACATCTTTCCTATAATAGGGCGCCCAGAACTGGACGCAGTATTCCAAGTGCGGTCTAACCAAAGTTTTATAGAGCTGCAACAAGATCTCACGACTCTTAAACTCAATTCCCCTGTTAATGAAAGCCAAAACACCATATGCTTTCTTAACAACCCTGTCCACTTGGGTGGCCATTTTAAGGGATCTATGTATCTGCACACCAAGATCCCTCTGTTCCTCCACACTGCCAAGAATCCTAACCTTAATCCTGTACTCACCTTTCAAATTCGACCTTCCAAAATGCATCACCTCGCATTTATCCAGGTTGAACTCCATCTGCCACCTCTCAGCCCATCTCTGCATCCTGTCAATGTCCCGCTGCAGCCTACAACAGCCCTCTACACTGTCAACGACACCTCCAACCTTCGCGTCGTCTGCAAACTTGCTGACCCATCCTTCAATCCCCTCATCCAAGTCATTAATAAAAATTACAAACAGTAGAGGCTCAAGGACAGAGCCCTGTGGAACACCACTCACCACTGACTTCCAGGCAGAATATTTTCCTTCTACTACCACTCGCTGTCTTCTGTTGGCCAGCCAATTCTGTATCCAGACAGCTAAGTTCCCCTGTATCCCATTCCTCCTGACCTTCTGAATGAGCCTACCATGGGGAACCTTATCAAATGCCTTACTGAAGTCCATATACACCACATCCACAGCTCGACCCCCATCAACTTTTCTAGTCACATCCTCAAAGAACTCGATAAGGTTTGTGAGGCATGACCGGCACCTCACAAAGCCGTGTTGACTGCATTTAATCAAGCCATGCTCTTCCAGATGGTCATAAATCCTATCCCTCAGAATCCTTTCAAACACCTTGCAGACGACAGACGTGAGACTTACTGGTCTGTAATTGCCAGGGATTTCCCTATTTCCTTTCTTGAAGAGAGGAATTACATTTGCCTCTCTCCAGTCCTCAGATACGACTCCAGTGGAGAGTGAGGATGCAAAGATCTTCGCAAGTGGCAAAGCAATTGCATTTCTCATTTCCCAAAGCAGCCGAGGTCAAATCTGGTCCGGGCCTGGCGACTTGTCAATCTTAATGTTTGACAAAATTTTCAGCACATCAGCTTCCTCTATCTCTATCCATTCCAGCATGCACACCTGCTCTTCAAAGGTTTCATTCACTACAAAGTTCGTTTCTTTCGTAAAGACAGAAGCAAAAAACTCATTTAGGGCTTCCCCTACCTCCTCAGACTCCACACACAAGTTCCCTATGCTATCCCTGATCGGCCCTACTCTTTCTTTGACCATTCTCTTATTCCTTACATGAGTGTAAAATGCCTTTGTGTTCTCCCTAATCCGTTCTGCCAATCCTTTCTCGTGCCTCCTCCTGGCTCTCCTCAGACCATTTTTGAGCCCTTTCCTCGCCTGCCTGTAATCCTCTAGAGCTGAGCTTGACCCTAGCTTCCTCCACCTTATGTAACCTACCTTCTTCCTTTTGACAAGAAGCTCCACCGCTCTCGTCATCCAAGGTTCTTTTATCGTACCCCTTCTTGCCTGTCTCAGAGGGACATATTTATTCATCAGTCGCAACAACTGTTCCTTAAACAGTCTCCACATGTCTATAGTGCCTTTACCATGGAACAATTGCTCCCAGTCCATGCTTCCTAACTCATGTCTAATCGCATCATAGTTTCCTCTTCCCCAATTAAATATCCTCCCATTTTGCCTAATCCTCTCCTTCTCCATAGCTATGTAGAATGTGAGGCAGTTATGGTCACTATCACCAAAATGCTCTCCCACCACAAGATCTGATACCTGCCCTGGCTCGTTTCCGAGCACCAAGTCTAGAATGGCCTCTCCCCTCGTCGGCCTGTCAACGTACTGAGTTAGGAAACCCTCCCGAACACACCTTTCAAAAACAGCTCCATTCAAATCTTCTGCTAGAAGGAGGTTCCAATCAATATTGGGAAAGTTAAAGTCACCCATTACAACAACCCTACTACGTCCGCACTTTTCCAAAATCTGCCGACCTATGCCTTCTTCAATCTCCCTGCTGCTATTGGTCCATCCCGAGTTCTAAAACTTAATATAAACACATTTATCCTTTCAGAAAACACTTAAGTCTCCATCTGCCTGATTGATCTTTCAAACAGCAAGATCAAATCAGATGACCCAGCAAATTTAAAGTTCCTGCAATGTTTATCTGCACTTGCAGTTTTCGATTGTGGATCAATGTATGCACCAGATTGTATTAGACATAGAAACACAGAAAATAGGTGCAACAATAGGTCATTCAGCCCTTCAAATTTACACCACCATTCAATATGATCATGGGTGTTCATGCAATTTCAGAATCGCACTCTCATTTTACCTCAGTAATCCTTGATCCCTTTAGCTGCAAGGGCCACATCCAGCTCCCTCTTGATTATATCGAATGAACTGGCCCCAGCAGCTTTCTGTGGCAGAGGTTCACAATTCTCTAAGTGAAGAAATTCTCCCTCATCTCAGTCTACAATGGCTTAATCTTTATTCTTTGACTGTGACCCCTTGTGCTGGACTTACCCAGCATTGGGAACATTTTTCCCACATCTGGCCTGTCCAGTCCCAGTAGGATTTTATATGTTTCTATGAGATTCCCCCATCTCATTCTTCCGTATTCCAGTGAGTACAAGCCCAGTCAATCCATTCTTTCTTCACATGATAGTCCTGCCATCCTGGGAATCAGTCTGGACTTCCTCAATAGCAAAAATGTCCTTCCTCAGACTGCAACACCTAACTGCACACAATACCCAAGGTGTAGCCTCACCAAGGCCTTGTCTAACTGCAACAAGATATCCTTATTCCGATACTCAAATCCACTCACAATGAAAGCCAGCATGCCATTAGCTTTCCTCACTGCCTGCCAACCTTCAGCGACTGTTCCACCATGACAACCGGATCTCATTGCACCTCACCTTTTCCTGAACTGTCACCATTCAGATAATAATCTGCCTTCCTATTTTTTGCCACCAAAGTGGATAACCTCACATTTATCCACATTTGCCAAGTTTTTGCCTATTCAACCTGTTTGTTCAAGTCACCCTGCAGCCTCTTTGCATCCTCCTCACAGCACACTGCCACCCAGCTTAGCAGCATCTGCAAGTTTGGAGATATTTTACTCAATTCTTTTGTCCAAATCGTTAATGTATATTGTGAACAGGTGGGGTCCCAGAGCTGAACCCTGTGGTACTCTTCTCGTCACTGCCTGCCACTCTGAAAAGGACCCATTTATTCCAACACTCTGCTTCCTGTTTGTCAACCAGTTCTTTACCCATTTCAATCCATTATCTCTGATACCATGAGTTTTAATTTTCCTTACTAATCTCTTGTGTTGGACCTTGTCAATAGCCATTTGAAAGTCCAGACGCAAAACATCCACTGATTCGTCCTTGTCCACACTCATGGTCACATCTTCAAAATATTCCAGAAGATTTGCCAAGCCTGATTTCCCTTTAGTAAATCCATGCTGACTTGGATCGATCCTGAAACCATAATAACTGACTCCAGCATTTTCCCTATCACTAATGTCATGTTAACTGGTCTATAATTCCCCATTTTCTCTCTCCCTTTTTTAAAAAAGTGAGGTTACATTAGCTGTCCTCCAGTCCATTGGAATTTTTCCAAAGTTTATAGAAACATTAAAAAAACTAGCTTCTTACTTATTAAACTCAAAGAAATATTTCCAGCTACTTCCATGTAATCACAACACGTCCACAGCTAATTATACAGTGAATCAGTGAGTTAGAGTATTAAACAAAATCCCTGTTGTGGTCAAACGATAGGGACAGGAGGAGAGCCCTTCAACCCTGCCTCACCTGGTTGTAACAATCCCTTCTTCCTTAACATTTGAACATTTTTTAACTTATGAATGAAAATGTGTTTGTAAAATTGTATAATTTGAGAAAGAGTCGTTTTGTTATATGCCACACCAAAGTGAATATATTTAAAGTGACTCCACAAAAAGTAAAGCAGCTGTTACAGAGAAATAAATAAACTTGAACTTCTTTTCTGTTTACACAGACATCTCAAAAACTAGAGACAAAACAGAGTTTCATGGTATAAAAGTCATAAAAGACAGCAATATTTGAAATAAGCATTTATGATTCATTTTTAATATTTATTTTAAAAGTCGTATTTATTGCCAAGTTGCAAAAAACATGCTGAATGTCAAGATGATTTGATTTATGTGTTGATTTTTTTCTTGCTGCTGTTATTGAATAACAGTTGCACAACCTAAGGCATGCATTTTGCTGGGGATGGCAGTAAGCGAAGATCCAAGTGCAAGAAAAGTCCTTATCTTAGACACAATGTACAGACAAAGTGATGACTTGGCCAAGGTAATTGAAATGGTACGTATTGGAAAAGGAACAGCACAAATTATCTTCCAAACACTATCTGAATTTGCAGAGTATTTTCTTGCTAAAAAAAGTTATGTTATTTTCCCGTGCCTGTGGAACATCAGCGTCACTGGCAATTCCCATTCCTTATTCCAGCAATGTTTCTTTCATTAGTTTGGGAGAGCTTTAGAATGATTAGTCCAGTAACATTATTTGATGTTATTCAATTATTGGTAACAATAATTTAGTTTATATTTATATTTTCAAAAAACACACTTTATCTTAAAGAAAGTCCATCTGAGAACTAAGCCCCATTTGCAATTCATTTAAGTGATACATTATTGCTTTGCTTTGTTATGCCACCGCCAAAACTGTTTACCTATTACTGTGTTATTTCAGATTAATTATTCTTAGAACCACAGAATCATAGAACTTTACAGTACATAAGGAGGCCATTCGGTCCATCATGTCTTTACCAGCTCTCAAAGGAGCAACCCAGCTAGTCACATTCTCCAGCCTACGTCCACAGCCCTCTAAATTTATCACTTTCAAACATATATTCAGTTTTCTTTTGAAACATTGTATGGAATCCACCTCCATGACTCTTTCAGGCAGTGCATTCCAAATTCTAACAATTCCCTGAGCAAAGAAATTTCTTCTCATCTCACTCCTAGCTCTCTTGCTGACAATCTTGAAACCGTGACCCATAGTTACTGACATGTAGTCGGTTCTTAATGTGAGTTTGACTAGAAAGTTTGAACCAATGATTATCTTAATGTTAACAGTCTGTGTTTTGAGGAGGGGTTACATTAGAATATTCATTAGTTATTAGTAATTAAGATATTTGGACTAGTGGTATGGACTTGAAATCCTACTATGGCAACTAGGGAACCTAAATCCAATCACATGGAATACAAGCTCCTATTGTGAAGAAACGACTGGATTGTCCTAAAAAATTCACTGATATCTTCTCAGAAAGGAAAGATGTCTTCCTTACCTCATCTAACTGACATGAGACTCCAGCTCACAGCAGTGAGCAGTTTTGGTGCCCTTGTTCAGGGAAAAATATTATTTATTATAGGCAGTTCAGGGAAGGGTTAGTAGGGTGACCCCTGGTATAGAAGGATTGTCTTATGAGCAACGCCTATTCCGGTTAGCACTCAACTCACTGGAGTTTAGAAGAATGAGAGGTCCTCTCATTGAAATATATAGAATTCTTAATGGATTTAACACGATAAGTGTTTGCTCTTATTGGGCAGTTGAAGATCAGACAGCTTAGTTGTAGAATTAAGGGGAACCGATTTAAAACTGAGATGAGGAAGAATTTATTTTCTCAGACAGCATGAGTCTTTGCCACAGACAGCTATGGGGGCAGAGGCCTTGTGTATATTTAAGATTGTGATAGATTCTTGATCAATTGGGGAATCAAATGTTATGGGGGAAACACAGGAAAGTGGATGTGAGGAATGTTGTTGGATCAGCCATGATCCTTTTAAATGATGGAGCCGGTTTGAAAGACTGAACGGCCTGCTCCTGTTCCTATTTCCTATGGTGGCTGTTTCATAGTTACCTTCTGCATTGGCCTAGCAAATGACTGTATTGTATGGTATTTAAGATGGTGATGCTAAACCATCATCTTCTCAAGAGTAATTACAGGATGGGTAATAAATGCGTACCATTAACATCTACATCCCATTTTTTTTAAATGTTGAGAAAGAAGATACAGATTTACACAGCTGTACAGGCTTTAAATTTTAATTTCTAGAAACTGTTGCTGGATTAAGGCACAATAATCAACACCTGCACTGAAACATATAGGTCCAAGACCAAGAAAATATTCAGCCTAAACCCTCAAATGCAATACCATAGTAAGCTGCAGTTGTCTACAAGGTGTCTCCAACCTAGATCCTGGATGCCTTATTTGAAATTACACAAATATGACACCCAAATAACACCTGTCTTGGAATGAGCAAATGCACTCCAAACACATTTAAAATGGGTACAGCGCAGTGCTTTTCTAAGCCTGAATGAATTGCCAGTATCTTTTCCCTTAATGGCAAGTAACTTTTTCTTACTGCATCTGTCCTCTTAAGGATTTATTCAGAATTGAGTTTAAGCATTCTCTACAACTTGAAAATACCAGACTGATTTGCCTAAAGGTGCCCCACTGCAACAACATTATTGACATCTTAGATATTGGCCTTGAGGGATTGATTAACTCAGTTGACTGGACAGCTAGTTTATAATAGAGTGACACCAACAGCATTGATTCAATTCTCATGTTGGCTGAGGTTACCAGTAAAGGACCTTCTTTCTTGTTCTCTCCATTCCTTGAGGTATGGTGACCCTCAGGTTAAATCAGCACCAGTCATTTCTCCTTAATGAAAGAGCAGCCCTGCGGTTCAGTAGAACTATTGCGATTTTACCTCTTATCAGTTTTTCCCAGTGTTCTCAGGATCTGCTAACTAATTCTTGTACATTTGTTATCTGGTCCAACCTATATGTGACTCAAAACCAAAATGATGTGGTTGACCTTTAGCTTCACCCTAAAATGGCCCAGCAAGCCATTCAGTTTGAGGGCAGTTAGGGATGGGCAATGAACACTGGCCTTACCTGGAACATCCACATTCCATGAAAGAATAATTTCTAACAAAACTGTTAAGTAAGACGTTTAAGAAATGTCCAGATCCAGCAACTGTGGTTCTTAGTCAGGTCTTTACAGAATCATAGAATCCCTACAGTGTGAAAGCAGGCTATTTGGCTCATCGAGTCCACACCAACCCCCTGAAAAGCATTTACACCCAGGTACCTGGCACTGTGAGGCAGCAGGGCTAACCACTGAGCCAGCGCATTGCCACTTGTATAATGTATTATTATGTCGGCCTTTGTGCGTATTTTTTAAAATTATTACATTTTGAGCATTGCACTGCACCAAAGATAATCTTTCAGAACTGGCAGACAGTAAAACAATTATGCAGAAGTCTTTTCTTCCAACAAAACAAGGAGCAGCTTCCTCTAAGTAGCAGTACCAATAATCCCATTTTCACCACCAACACCATCAGCAATCGCCATCCCCATGATTCTTTTTTTTTCCAGAATGTACACCTTGATAAAATTTGTTCATCTGTAATAAGATAGGATGAATCCACTTCTGAAATTCACATTGTTCTTTATTTTATATATTTCAGGCTGTTGACTGGAAAGGGGAAGAATTCTGGAATGAAATGGAGCAGTTTGGATTAATCCTACCGAAGCGACCAGAGGGTGTTTAAAGCTAACATTGCAAGAGCTCATCCATTTATAGGCCTAGGTCTGGAAAGGAACAGAATTTTCAAATGCACAGAACTCCTACAATCACTGTGTGCCTCAAACTAAACAAGAACTTGAATGTTGAGTATATGTGCTTCACATAGTACTGCAATAAAAACAACTAGCTATATCTTCACCATTTTGTTGCTTCATATGCAGGATTGTTGAACAGATGCTCTTTGGAAAATAGTTGATTGAATTTCACTGATAATGGGAACTGCAGATGCTGGAGAATCCAAGATAATAAAATGTGAGGCTGGATGAACACAACAGGCCCAGCAGCATCTCAGGAGCACGAAAGCTGACGTTTCAGGCCTAGACCCTTCATCAGAGCTCTGATGAAGGGTCTAGGCCCGAAAAGTCAGCTTTTGTGCTCCTGAGATGCTGCTGGGCCTGCTGTGTTCATCCAGCCTCACGATTTACTATATTAGATTGAATTTCACTAATGGTTTCTTAAATATTTATTGGAAGTGTTAATCTTTCTGGTTATTTTAATAGCTTTAAATTTATGGAATCTTGAAAACTAGTGAAATGTAAGAACCCTGTCTACTTTAAGATTGTACATAGAAATTAATCTTAATTTTTTTAGATTTAGATGTTGTAAAATTATCTACAGCAGACCTAGCACGACAATACAAGCTTACATAATATAACAATTATGTAGACACCTAATATGCTAAATGTTCATCTTACTGCAGGGAGTCAGGTACAGGAGTGGAAAGCTCAGGAAAACCAGAAACCAGGATTCCTCACATGATGCCACCACCATTCAATTCTCTATCTGATACCAACTTAGCTTCCAGTTGGTGGGGAACTGGTTGGTGAAGTATGTTGAATGATTATGTATTGGGAATGGGCATAGGATGGGGCAATTATAAAATGAATAGGGAATAAAAACCGAAGAATTACTGAAGCTAAAAATCATAAACAAAAACAGAAGTTGCTGGAAAAGCCCAGCAGGTCTGGCAGCATCTGTGGAGAGAAATCAGAAATTAATGTTTCAGATCCCATGACCCTTTCTCACAACTGAAAGGAAAATGGTTTCATTCTGAATGGTCAATCATGGGGATGGAATTTAGAGAGCTTGCGATTATACAGCACCCCCATTTCATGGTGTCCAAAGCCGCTGTAGGGGAAAAGTAATAGAAAGAAATCAGAGGTAAGGTCTAGAATTCATTCATCTGAGAGGTGAAAACATCATGATAGAGGTTAAGGATCAGATGCCTTGTTAGGGGAACATGTTTTTGGTACCTGTGCATGGTGTCTGAAGACATGGTGGAGCTAGAGGGTGGGATGGAGGACAGGGTCAGAGATCTGGTTGGAGTGGTGTTTGGAGATTGAGAGGTGTGTGTAGAGGCGTGGATGTGTGCCGAACTGGTCAGATGCCCTCAGGCTGATATATTGTTTCTGCACAAACTTAGAACTATAACTTCAGCTATGAGGATAAATTGAACAGGTAAGAACATAAGAGTGAAAGGTGATCTAATTGAGGTTTTCAAAATCATGAGCAGGCTGGATAGATCAGCTAGGGAGAACCAGTTCCCACTTGTTAAAGAAAAAAGAAAGAGAGGGTATCGATTTAAAGCGATTTAAAAAAGAAGCAAAGGTTGATGTGACAAAAAAAACTTTTCACACAGTAGGTAGTTAAGGTATGGAATATGGTGGAGACAGGTTCAATCGAGGCATTCACAAGGGCATTAGATGCTCTTTCTGCAGTGTAACAGATTTATGATTCTGTGATGAAGGCACTCAGCTTCTAGATCAATGTGTGTTTCCCCTGGATGTAGCTCTTGTGTTCCCCAATGATCAAGAAATCAAGCTGCCTGGAATCAAAGTTAAAACAATGAACCACATGGAGACTCACAGCTCCATATTTAATCTGCCTCCTTAGAGTTGGTTGGCCATTAACTGTCAACATTTCGTCACCATTTAAAGTCAAAAGTGGACAGTATGGAATGGGTTTGAGTTGGAAATATGATTTTCTTCACAATTTAATCCCCAGCATATAAACTCATTCATTTGCTTGGGTTAAAATTCCCCCTTTATGTCCCAAAGCATAATGATCAGGTAAACGTTAATGCAGGCTGAAGAAAGAGTTCAAAGAAGAGTTGTATTGGGTTTGAAATGATAACTGTTTCTTTCACCACAGATGCTGACAGGTTGACTGAGTTTCTTCAGTGTTTGTTTTTATTTCGGATCTCTGGCATCTGTAGTATTTGCTTAAACATTAAAAACATGTCTAAGTACCAAGAGTAAGTGAGAGATTAAAAGAAGGAAGATAGTGTTGTTAGTAATTTTCATTTTAAGCTGCACAGCACCAATACTAGTGAAGCCTTAAAAAGACATGGGCTGCACTGCACATGGGCCCAACCTTCAGTTCACCTGGGCCATCTCCAGCACATCCCTCACCTTCCTGGACCTCTCAGTCTCCATCTCAGGCAACCAGCTTGTAACTGATGTCCATTTCAAGCCCACCGACTCCCACAGCTACCTAGAATACACCTCCTCCCACCCACCCTCCTGCAAAATTTCCATCCCCTATTCCCAATTCCTCCAACTCCGCCGCATCTGCTCCCACGATGAGGCATTCCACTCCCTCACATCCCAGATGTCCAAATTCTTCAAGGACCGCAACTTTCCCCCCACAGTGGTCGAGACGCCCTTGACCGCGTCTCCCGCATTTCCCGCAACACATCCCTCACACCCCGCCCCCGCCACAACCGCCCAAAGAGGATCCCCCTCGTTCTCACACACCTCCCCACCAACCTCCAGATACAACGCATCATCCTCCGACAGTTCCGCCATCTACAATCCGACCCCACCACCCAAGACATTTTTCCATCCCCACCCTTGTCTGATTTCCCGAGAGACCACTCTCTCCGTGACTCCCTTGTTTGCTCCACACTGCCCTCCAACCCCACCACACCCGGCACCTTCCCCTGCAACCGTAGGAAATGCTACACTTGCCCCCACACCTCCTCCCTCAACCCTATCCCAGGCCCCAAGATGACTTTCCATATTAAGCAGAGGTTCACCTGCACATCTGCCAATGTGGTATACTGCATCCATTGTACCCGGTGTGGCTTCCTCTACATTGGGGAAACCAAGCGGAGGCTTGGGGACCGCTTTGCAGAACACCTCCGCTCGGTTCGCAATAAACAACTGCACCTCCCAGTCGCAAACCATTTCCACTCCCCCTCCCATTCTTTAGATGACATGTCCATCATGGGCCTCCTGCAGTGCCACAATGATGCCACCCGAAGGTTGCAGGAACAGCAACTCATATTCCGCTTGGGAACCCTGCAGCCCAATGGTATCAATGTGGACTTCACCAGCTTCAAAATCTTCCCTTCCCCCACCGCATCCCAAAACCAGCCCAGTTCATCCCCTCCCCCCACTGCACCACACAACCAGCCCAGCTCTTCCTCTCCACCCACTGCATCCCAAAACCAGTACAGCCTGTCTCTGCCTCCCTAACCTGTTCTTCCTCTCACCCATCCCTTCCTCCCACCCCAAGCCGCACCTCCATCTCCCACCTACTAACCTCATCCCACCTCCTTGACCTGTCCGTCTTCACTGGACTGACCTATCCCCTCCCCACCTATACTCTCCTCTCCACCTATCTTCTTTTCTCTCCAACTTCAGTCCGCCTCCCCCCTCTCCCTATTTATTCCAGAACCCTCACCCCATCCCCCTCTCTGATGAAGGGTCTAGGCCCGAAACGTCAGCTTTTGTGCTCCTGAGATGCTGATTGGCCTGCTGTGTTCATCCAGCTTCACACTTTGTTATCTTGGATTCTCCAGCATCTGCAGTTCCCATTATCTCCTATACTAACTACCTACACTAGTCTCACTTTCACAACCTCAGGCCATAGCCTTGAATGTTGTGATACTAAGTGCTCATCCAAGTACTTTTTAAAGGTTGTGACATTTACCATCTCAACTGCCTCCCAGGGAAAGCATTCCAGACCTCCATCACTTTCTGGTTGAAAACATTTTTACTCAAATCCCTCTCGACCTCCTGCTTTTCAGTTTAAAATTATGTCTTCTTGGTTTCATGAGAACAGGTATAATTGTGACATCGTCCTTTCATCTGCTTAATCTCATGAAATGATTAAAAAATGCCAATGCTGTTCACAAGATAAGCATTTGCTGGCCATCACAATTGCTCTTGAGAAGATAGTGGTTGATTCTTTAAATAGCCAAAGCTGATCACATGACTGTATTTTCAGGAGCTTGAGAACCCCCTGCATAGCATAGGCATTCCAATCAAAGGTAATACAAAGAGGTTGAAGAGAAGTCATTTGCCTCCAGCCAACTCTGGACCAAGAAAGGAAAACATCAAAACCCATTTGGCTGAACATCACCAGCAATTGGTTAAATTTCAATGTTGGTGCAAAACATGGAGGGCATTTCTCCATGAGCTCTGGCAAATATTTTCATGCCATTTTCTGAAGTACACCTCTATCTATGCATCACACCTGTATCATGCCCCACGCATCCTATCTCCCTCTCGTAAGAAGAAGTACTGCTGGGGTCTCCTGGGATTCTCAGTGCTGGTGCCACATTTATAAGGCATTTGTGCACCAGGTCGAAGTTGAGAGAGAGACCAGAGACGATTTGTTTAATGCGATCTGTGCAGCTTAGTGTAGTTCTAGTTATGTAATCAATTGAAACATATTAAGGACACAGGGACAGCAATAAGTCAACCAAATCTGGTACACAGCTACTGTTAGGAAGCAAACAAAACTAAGTAAAACACTGGTAATGGGGAAATTAATGGAACCAAAGAGCGACAAATCCCAAAAGCCTATGGTTTTTATCAGCTGTTAAAAAACGTAGGGGAGCATATGATAGATGCCCTAACTATAATCTTACTGAGTTCTCTAGATATAGAAGTCCTCCCTCTAGACTGGAAAATTGTACATGGCAGTCAAGTTTTTAAGAAGACAAAAAAGAAAAACAAAGGAATTATAGACCAATTACCCTAACGTCTGTGGTGAGGAAATTGTTGGAAGCTATAATCAAAGACGATGTAACTGAACATCTCGAAGATTTTCAGTTTATCAGGGAAAGCCAGCATGGATTCATTATAGGTAGGTCATGTGTGACAAACCTCACTGAATTTTTTTTGAAGAGTTGACTAAGAAAGTGAAAAAGAGAATTTCAATAGATGCTATTTATATCAACTTTCAGAATGCATTTGATAAAAACCTACATAACAGATAATTAACTAAAATAGATTAGATTACCTACAGTGTGGAAACAGGCCCTTTGGCCAACAAGTCCACAACGCCCCTTGGAGCATCCCACCCGGACCCATCCCCCTATAACCCACACACCCCTGAACACTACAGGCAATTTAGCATGGCTAATCCACCTAGACTGCACATCTTTGGACTGTGGGAGGAAACCGGAGCACCCGGTGGAAACCCATGCAGACACAGGCAGAATGTGTAAACTCTGCCCAGACAGTCACCTGAGGCTGGAATCAAACCCGGGTCCCTGGCGCTGTGAGGCTGCAGTGCTAACTACTGAGCCACCGTGCTGCCCAAGCTCCTAGAATTGAGGGCATATATTGACATGGCTGGAAAATTAGTTCAGTGTCAGGTGACAGAAAGTAGGGATAATGGGTAGTTATTCAAATTGGCAGGATGTGACTACTGGCGTCCCACAAGGTTCTGTGTATGGCTTCAATTATTCAGTTATTCATTAATGATTTGGATAATGGCGCAGAAAGTGATATATTCAATGGTAGACAGTGTAGAAGCTATATAATTAAAAAAGGACATTCATGGACTAGGGGTTAAGTTATAAGGAGAGACTATACAAATTAGGCCTGTTTTCTGTAGAATTTAGAAGGTTAAAGAGCAATCTGATCAAAGTCTTCAAGATATTAACAGGAGAAACCAGGTAGAGAAACATAAACTAATTCAACGGATTGGAGATTGTAGGTATAGGAAGGCATAGGCCAAGCATTAGGGCTAGATTAATCAGGAGAGATTTTAGGAAGACCTTCTACACGCAAAGGATGGTAGAGATTTAGAACTCTCTTCTGCAAATGACAGTTGATGCTAGATCACTTGTTATCCTTAAATCTGAGACAGATATATTTTTGTTAAACAAAGATATTAAGGGATATGGGCCAAGGCAGACTTATGGAGTTAGGCTGCAGATTAGCCACAATCTTATTAAATGGCAAAACAGGCTCGAGAAGTTGAGTGGCCGACTCTTCTTCCTGTGTTCCGTATGCTTCTCAATCCTAGAACCATTTTTATAAATCACTGCAGTACTCTCACCAATGCAATCGCATATTTCCTATTATGTGATACCCACAACTGTACACAAACTCCAGGTGAAGCCATCAGACCGTAAGACATAGGAGTGGAAATAAGGCCATTCGGCCCATCAAGTCCACTCCGCTACTTAAATCATGGCTGATGGGTATTTCAACTCCACTTCCCTGCACTCTCCCCATAGCCCTTGATTCCTTGCGAGATCAAGAATTTGTCGATCTCTGCCTTGAAGGCATCTAATGTCCCAGCCTCCACTGCACTCCGTGACAATGAATTCTACAGGCCCACCACTCTCTGGCTGAAGAAATGTCTCCTCGTTTCCATTTTAAATTTACCCCTCTAATTTTAAGGCTGTGCCCACAGGTCCTGGTCTCCCTGCCTAACGGAAACAACTTCCTACCGTCCACCCCTTCTAAGCCATGCATTCTCTTCTAAGTTTCTATTAGATCTCCCCTCAAGCCTAACAAGTGTTTTACACTAGTTCAAAATCACTTGTTCCTTTGTATTCTATGCCTCTAGTAATAAAATTGAGGACACTGCATGCTGTATGAATTGCTGTCTCCACTTGTTCAACTATCTTCAATGATTTGCGCATGTAAACACACATGCACCTGTACCCTCTGTTCCTGTATCCTCTTCAGAGTTGAACACCGTATTTTCTAGTGTCTTTCAATGTTCTTTCTACCAAAGTGCTTTGTCTTACTCTTCTCTGCATTGAACCTCATCTGCTACCTATTTATCCACTCCGCCAACTTGACTTTCAGTGATCAGAGATACTGGGAACTGCAGATGCTGGAGAATCCAAGATGACAAAGTGTGAGATAATAAAATGTGAGGCTGGATGAACACAGCAGGCCAAGCAGCATCTCAGGAGCACAAAAGCTGACGTTTCGGGCCTAGACCCTTCCTCTCTGATGAAGGGTCTAGGCCCGAAACGTCAGCTTTTGTGCTCCTGAGATGCTGCTTGGCCTGCTGTGTTCATCCAGCCTCACATTTTATTATCTTGGAATTCTCCAGCATCTGCAGTTCCCATTATCTATGACAAAGTGTGAAGCTGGATGAACACAGCAGGCCAAGCAGCATCTCAGGAGCACAAAAGCTGACGTTTCGAGCCTAGACCCAAAACATAAGCTTTTGTGCTCCTGAGACGCTGCTTGGCCTGCTGTATTCATCCAGCTTCACACTTTGTCATCAATGACTTTTAGTGTTCAGTTTAGACAGTTCTGCAGCATTCTTAGCTAATGCTTGATGTGTAGAGTTGTTCCTCAGAAAGAAAGCGGATAGTTTAGAATTGCCAAAGATAGGCTACCTTAGTGGGATTTGGTAAAAGTTCCAGACCAGATGTGTTTACATAAAAACCCTGAAAGGCTTATGTGAAACTTAAAAGAATCAAGGCTCAGCTCTATGACAAGCCAAGTAAGAGTCTACCAGATACTCCAAATGGGGAATTGAAGTGATAGTTAAATTAAGCCCTATCAATATGAAGGAAAAGGAAATTCCATCTGGTGTGCGCACCGTGAAAGTGAGCTTTTGTGATTAATGGGGTTATATTTGTACCCTGTGTTTTGAAATATTTAAATGCTTCTTATCTGTAAATTATTAGGTTTATTCTATTTTGGTTTAATTTCTTTTGGACAATAAATTTCTGTTTTATTGTAAAAGTCAAATCCGCAACTTTGCATGCTCATGTTTCAATAAGAGACCACCTTGTTAAGACTGAAAGAATATGATCTATCAAGTTAAATTTCGGTATGGGATCTGACCTAAATAAAAGCAAAATACTGTGGATGCTGAAAATCTGAAAATAAACACAGAAAAAACCGTAGAAACTCAGCAGTTCTGGTAACATTAGTGGAGAGAGAAACAGAGTTAATGTTTCAAGTCCAGTATGACTCTTGTTCTTCAGAACTTTCTTCATAGTGGACTTGAAACGTAATGTTTCTCTGTCCACAGATATTCACAGACTGCTGAGTTTCTTCAGCATTTTCTGTGTTTGTTTAGGATCTGATTTATCTAGGAGTAACATCAGCTGGGATCATATCTCTAGTGAAAGAATATAAACATCATCAGAAGCGATGTAATGTTACATGATCTTGCTCTTTCTGGTAAAATGAAGCCAGAGTAAGATGTTTCTTAAATAATGTCTGTGCTTTCAGTACCTCACCAGGCTCTGTAATTTAGCTTAGAATAATTGTGGTCAAAACAAATATAAACTGGCTGCTGGCAATGCTGTCTGGTAGTTCCAAATTTACACATTTTGAACCTCACACAGTCCAGTCCTCTGTATGCCCAATTTAGTGTAGGGTCTGCATGCCAACTCAACCCACCACCCCATCAGAAAAGTGCCACAGTTAAAACTGATATTGTAGATGCTGATGGGGTTAGATTCCAACCCTAGGGCTAGACAGCCAAGATGCAGGGAGAATGATTCCCCTGACTGGGGAGGCTACAACCAGGGGTCATTGACTCATGATATGGGTAGGTTATTTAGGACTGAGACAAGGAAACATTTCCTCGCTGAGAAGATGGTCAACCAGTGGAATCTGCAATCACAGAAGGTTGTGGATGCTGAGTCACTGAGTATATTCAAAAAATGATTGATAAAGTTTTAAATATTAAAGGAACCAAGGGGTATGGAGACAGCAGGAGAATGGCATTGAGACAGAAGATCAGTCACATTCATACTGAATAGTGGAGCAAGCTCAGAGGTCCAAGTTAGAGACAAAAAATTGCAGATGCTGGTATCTATGATAGATAAACAAGAGGCTGGAAGAACAAAGCAGGCCAGGTAGCATCTGGAGGAAAGGAGCAGTCAACGAAATATTGACTGCCCCTTTCCTCCAGATGCTGCTTGGCCTGCTGCGTACTTCCAGCCTCCTGTTTGCTTATCAAAGGTACAAATGGCTGAATTATTCTCCTCGTTTTGATACTTATAGATAGAGTGGGGAGGTGCAGATCTGGCTGGGCATAAAAGCCAGAAAAGACTACTTGGGCGAATGTCCTATTGTTATGGTACAGACTCTGTGGAATTCTACTAAGTGAATGTAAGTTGTCACTGCAATGCAAGCACAGCAAATTTTTTATTAACTGGTGCCTACGGAGTGTGCCAGTTGATTAAGAGGTCCACATAAGCAATGTAAAAACACACACTAAGTAATAGAAATGTAATGCAAGGGGTATGCACATCATTGTTATACTTAATTTACAGCATAAAATGCAACTTTGTTTGAAATTTGGAGAGGCGATGGCCTAGTGGTATTATCGCTGGACTGTTAATCCAGAGACCCAGATAATATTCTGGGGAGAGATAATGGGAACTGCAGATGCTGGAGACTCCGAGAGAACAAAGTGTGGTGCTGGATGAACACAGCAGGCCAAGCAACATCTTAGGAGCACAAAAGATCCGAGATAACAAAGTGTGGAGCTCGATGAACATTGCAGGCCAAGCAGCATCTTAGGAGCACAAAAGCTCTGGGATAACAAAGTGTGGAGCTGGATGAACACAGCAGGCCAAGTTAAGCATCTTAGGAGCACAAGCTTTTCTGCTCCTAAGATGCTGCTTGGCCTGCCGTGTTCATCCAGCTCCACACTTTGTTATCTCTAATATTCTGGAGATTCAGGTTCGAATCCTGCCACAGCAGACAGTGGAATTTGAATTCAGTAAGTTTCTAATGTTGGCCGTGAATCCATTGTCAATTGTTGGAAAAACCCATCTGGTTCATGAATGTCCTTTAGGGAAGGAAACTGCCATCCTTACCTGGTCTGGCTTTCATGTGACTCCAAACCCACAGCAATGTGGTTGACTCTAAACTGCCCTCTGGGCAATTAGGAATGGGCAATAAAAGCTGCCTAACAAGCAACGCCCTCATGTGGTAGATGAACAAAAAAAACTTACCAGCAGAGAGCCATCTCACTCACCCCCAACTGATTGCTCAGACATTGCAGAGGTCAGAATAGTACTGTCAACTTCTTTTTGGGTATATAATTCTTTTGCTGGTTTATTGAGTACCAGTTCATAAGGTTCCCAGACTTCCTTATGTGACTCCGGTAGCCGGAGTTGGGGAATCTTTCAGTTAGAATGGTGAAGTGCAGGAACTTTTAGGAATGTTTAGTTTGACCCTCTAGACTGTCTCGGCACAGCCCGTTTACTATGCTGAGGCCATGACTAATCATACCAACCAATAACCTACTACACCCATCCCATCGGCCTCTCAGATGCTTCATGCTAACTCAGACAATCCACCCCATTCACCTGACCTTGTATCCTCCATGGGCTGACCTCGGGAGTCATATTATAGTGAAACAAAATAACAGTAGAATCTTATGCAGGCCTGAACAATGTGTGATTGGATGGGAAATCACACAAGAAGTTCAGTAAAGCCTATCCTAACATCAGGAAGAACTCACTGCATCTTGTGAGCAGTCCTCACAGGTCAGGTCAAACAAGACAGCCTTCAGTCACAGGTTCCCAGCATAGTAAGTCAAAGGCAGCCTCCAATACCAGTCCAGACTGCTTGCGGTGGTCAGAAACAGGACATCTCCTCATAAGTTGCCAAGAGAAACAATATACCACCAGTCTTGACTCTTTCAACCTTATGATGTGTCGTTTTCTTCCTGGAATGAAAGGCAGGAATTAAGCAAGATGAAAGTGGATGAGATAGCCGTTGTTTTTGGTGCAGGTGAGGAGGCTGGTATGATGGAACATTACTAGTCCAGTAACATTACACCAAAATGCTATTACAGCATAGGGTAGGCAATAGCCCAGTGGTATTATCATTAGACTATTAATCCAGAAACTCAGTTAATGTTCTGAGGACCTGGCAGATGATGGAATTCGAATTCAATTAAAATGATGGCTGTGAATCCATTGTCAATTGTCATAAAAACCCCATCCGGTTCACTAATGTCTGTCAGAAATCTGTCATCCTCACCTAGTCTGGCCTACATGTGTCTCAACACCCATAGCAATGTGCTTGACTCTCAATTGCCCTCTGAAATGGCTCAGCAAGTCATTCAGTTGTACAAATCGCTACAAAGTCTGAAAGGAATGAAACTGGGTGGATCACCTAAGCGCCGTAAAAGACAACTGCAGAAACAGCCCTGTCAACCCTGCAAGTCCTCCTCACTAACATCTGATGGCTAGTGCAAAAATTGGGAGAGCTGTCTCACAGCCTGACATAGTCACACTCATAGAATCACACCTTATAAATAATGTTGCAGGCGTCACTATCACCATCCCTAGGTATGTCCTGTCCCACTAGCAGGGCAGACCCAACAGAAGTGACTTAACAGTGGTATACAGTCAGGATGGAGCTGCCCTGGGAGTCCTCAAAATTGACCAAAGGACTTAGCTGCAAGACTGGATCTGCAGCAGGTGGTGAGGGAACAAACAAGAGGGAAAAACATATTTTACCACATCCATTCCATTCTGCCAGCTGCAGGTGCCTCTGTCCATGTTAGTATCGGTAAAAGTGACCACTGCATACTCCGTGTGGAAATTAAATCCCACCTGCACATTGAAAATACTCTCCATCATGTAGTGTGGCCATATCACTATGCTAAATGGCACATACTGTGAACAGATCTCGCAGGTCAAGCCTGGGCATCCATGAAGCCCTGTGGACCATCAATAGCAGCAGAATTGTACTCCATCACAATCTGTAACATCATGACCTGTTATGTGCCCCATTCGATCATTACCATCAAGCCAGAGGATTAATTCTTGTTCAATAGAGAGTGTAGGAGCAGCACTGGCCATACCCCAATATGAGGTGTTGACCTGGTCAAGCTACCAAGCAGGGCTAGTTGCATGCCAAACAGCATTAGCAGCATGTGTAGGACAGAGCTAAGTGATTCCACAACCAACGGATCAGATATAAGCTCTGCAGTCCCACTACATCCAGTCATGAATGGTGGTGTGGATCTGGAGTCACACGTGGGCCAGACTAGGCGGGATTTACAGATTTCCTTCCCTTAAAGACATTAGTGAGCCAAATGACAACTGGCAACTGTTTCATGGTCATCAGTAGATCCTTAATTCCAGATTCTTTTTTACTGAATTCAAATTTTATCATCTACCTGATGGGATTTGAACCTGCAGTCACGGAACATCAGCTGAATTTCCAGATTAATAGTCCAGTAATAATATCACTAGCCATTGCCTCCTAGAATGATCAGTCGTAAGCTGAAGTCCCCAATCGTCACATTGAAACCCAATTCTTAGGAAACATTTCTGTAAAGTTTCAGTCTTATATCTTCCAAAATGTGTCATGGAAAGGGAACACAATATTCCAGCTGAAGCCGCACTAGCGCCTGAAACAAGGTCAATGCGACTTCCTATGTTTTTTTGTCCACCAACAAAAATAAACCCGAGAATCCAATCTTTTTCCGAAGAAGGGTCTAGACCTGAAACATGAGCTTTCCTGCTCCTCTGCTTGGTCTGCTGTGTTCATCCAGCTCTACAGCTTGTTATCCGAGAATCCGAGCTACCTTGTTATCCTGAGAACTGATGCCTTCAATAGTCGGTGCACATGCGCATCAGTCTGCTGCACCACAACAGTAGTTGATGCCTTATTTTTTATGTAAAGAGTAATCGTATGTACTCCTAAATAATGTGAGGCTGGATGAACACAGCAGGCCCAGCAGCATCTCAGGAGCACAAAAGCTGACGTTTCGGGCCTAGACCCTTCATCAGAGAGGGGGATGGGGAGAGGGTTCTGGAATAAATAGGGAGGGAGGGGGAGGCGGACCGAAGATGGAGACAAAAGAAGATAGGTGGAGAGAGTGTAGGTGGGGAGGTAGGGAGGGGGCACAACCAGCCCAGCTCTTCGCCTCCACCCAAAACCAGTCCAACCTATCTCTGCCTCCCTAACCTGTTCTTCCTCTCACCCATTCCTTCCTCCCACCCCAAGCTGCACCTCCATCTCCTACCTACTAACCTCATCCCACCTCCTTGACCTGTCCGTCTTCCCTGGACTGACCTATCCCCTCCCTACCTCCCCACCTATACTCTCCTCTCCACCTATCTTCTTTTCTCTCCATCTTCGGTCCACCTCCCCTCTCTCCCTAATTATTCCAGAACCCTCACCCCATCCCCCTCTCTGATGAAGGGTCTAGGCCCGAAACGTCAGCTTTTGTGCTCCTGAGATGCTGCTTGGCCTGCTGTGTTCATCCAGCCTCACATTTTATTATCTTGGATTCTCCAGCATCTGCAGTTCCCATTATCACTCCGAAATAATGGTTTGGTTTACAGTCAGGCCTCGTCTCCAAATCGCCCCGCACAAAGATGGCGGCGGGTGTCTGGTTTCCCTAGTAACGGCGCGGGTCGTTAAGTGACGTGGCAGCTCCAGGTGGGAGGGACGGTTGATGGACGATCCTTTTGGACGGAAAGCATGGTGAGCTCCAGCACTCGTAAGATCTGAGAGCCGGGCCGGGGACGTTTTGTTTCTCCCGTTGCCTGACGTTGAAATCTACGTCTCCATTCCGGGCCCCGAATCTTCGCACGGGGTTCAAGTTGTATTCGTGTCCTGCAGTGTCAGGTGACGGTGCTTTACCAGGCCGCTGACCACTTGTCGCACGAATACTCAGGCCAAGTCCCCACCTTAAATAGAAATCATAATGTCCAGGCCCTGTCCCCAGCGTAAATAGAGATCCAAATGCTCAGGATATTCCCTCCTTGTAAATAGAAGGCCTGATGCCCAGCACACTGCTCTCCTCGTAAATGGAGATCCTTATGCCCAGGACTGTGGCCTGTTCACAGAGAGTTTAATGCCCAGGGCCATGTCCTTTCTGTGAATACAGATCCTAATGGCCAGGAAAGTGCCTCCTTTGTAAAGAGAGAACCTAATACCCACGACAGTGCCCTCTTCGTAAATAGGGAGCCTGTGCTCAGGACAGGGTGTGAATTGAGAGCTAGATGCCCAGGACAGCGTGAAAATGGGGAGCATGATGCCCAAGGCAGTATGCAAATAGGGAGCATGATGCCCGAGACAGTGTGCAAATGGGGAGTTTGGCCCCCAAGGCAGTATGCAAGTGGGGAGCTTGATGCCCAGGACAGTGTGCAAATGGGGAGCTTGATGCCCAGGACACTGTGGAATAGTGAGCCTAATGCCCACAATGCTGTGTACTTAAAAAAAGAAGTCTAATGCCCATGACTCACTGACCTCCTCATAAACAGAGAATCTAATGCCCAGGATTCTAACCTCTTCATAAATAGATAGCCTGATGCCCAGGATAGTATGTAAATAGCCTGATCCTGGGGATGCTGTTTTGTAAAAGAGACCCGAATGCCCAAGCTAGTGTCCTGTTTGTAAATGGATATCCTAATGCCCGGGACATTGTCCCTTTTTAAATAGGTATCCTAATCCCCAGCACAGAGTCCTCTTCATAAATTAGGAGCCTGCTGCTCAGGACAGCATGGAGGTAGAGAGCCTGATGCCCAGGTTGGTGTGGAAATGGGGAGCTTGATGCCTGCGACACTTTAGAAATGGGGAGCCTAATGCCTGTGTGAAAGTAGGGAGCTTGATGCTTATGAGTAGAGACACTGATGCTCCCGTCAGTGTCCTCATTGTGAATGGACAGCCTGATGCCCCAGACAGTGTCCTCATCTTGAATGGAAAGCATGATACTGGATACTCTTTTTAAAAATTTGCTCATGAGACATAGTCATCACTAGCTGGTCAGCATTGATTTCCTGTCTGTAATTGCCCTAGAGAAGGTGATAGTGAACTCCCTTCTTGAACTGCTGAATTCCATGGCCCTGCAATGCCCTTTGACTTGGAATTCTAGAATTTTGACTCAGTGATGGTGAAGGAACACAAATATATTTCCAAGTCAGGTGTGTAGCCTGAAGGGGAACTTAAAGATGGTCATATTCCCATGTACCTGCTGACCTTGTCCTTTTAGATGGTAGTGGTTGTGGGTTTGAATGGTGCTGTCTAATTTTCTGCAGTGCATCTTGTGCATAGTATGCATTGCTGCTACTGAGCATTCGTGGTGGAGGGAGTGGATTCTTGTAGACGTGATGCCTGTCAAGCTCCTTGAGTCTTGTTGGAGCTGCATCCATCCAGGCAAGTAGGGAGTATTCAGTCCCACACCTGACTTGTGCCAATTAGACAGTGTACAAGCTTTGGGGATTCAGGAAGTGAGGTATTCACAGTAGTATTACTAGCCCCTGACACACACTTCTAGCCACTTGCCACTTGTCAACTGAAGACTGGTTATTGTCCAAGATTTAGTGCATTTGAACATTGTGCAATCATTGGAGAGTATCCACATTTCTGACCTTATAATGGAGGGAAGGTCACTGAAGCAGCTGAAGATGGTTGGGCTGAGGACGCTACCCTAAGCAACTCCTGCAGAGATGTCCTTGAGCTAACTGATCTACAGTTGCCACAACTATCTTCCAATGTGCCAGCGAAGAGTTAGCCCCTGATAATCATTGATTTGAATTTTGGTTGGACTCTTTGATGCCACACTCAGTTGAATGCAGCCTTGATATCAAGGGCTGTCACTCTCACCTTAGCTCAGGAATTGGGCTCTTTTGTCCATGTTTGAATCAAGGCTGTAGTTAGGTCAGGAGCTGAGTAGCCTTGGTGGAACCCAAACTGGGTGTCAGTGAGCGGATTGTTGCTGAGCAGGTCCTGCATTATAGTGCTATTGATGACAGCTTCCATCACTTTACTGATGATCGAGAGTAGACTGATGGGATGGTAATTGTCTGGGTTGGATTTGTCCTGCATTTTTTGTCCAGGGCATCCTGGTCAGTTTTCTGCATTGACAGGTAAGTGCCAGAATTGTAACTGTACTGGAAGATCTTGGATAGAGGAATGACAAATTCTGGAACATGTCTTAGTTCTAATGCCAGAATATTTTTGGGAACCCATAGGCTTTGCAGTCGTCTGGGCAATTTTCCACGTTGTTGGGTAGACACCAGTGTTGTAACTGTACTGGAAGAACTTGGCTAGGAAAATGGCAAGTTCTGGAGCACCCTTCAGTATGATTGCTGGAATGTTATCAAGGCCCATAACGTTTGCAGTATCAAGCCCCTCAAAATGCTACTTTATTTAACATGGTGTCAATCAAATTGACTGAAGACTGGTATTTGTGATGCCGGGAACCTCTGGAGGAGGCTGAAGTGGATCATCTCCTTGGCACCACTAAATGAAGATTGCTGCAACTGCTTCAGCCTTTTTATTTGCATTTATATGTTGATGTCTTCGGGCATGGAGGATAGGGAGTTTTTGTTATCCTCTCATGAAGTGTGTGAATTTCTGACTGGCTAGCCAGTATTTATTGTTGGTCCCTAGTTGCTTTTGAGAAGGTGGTAATGAGCTTCCTTCTTAAACCTCTGTAGTCCGTATGCTGTAGAACCCATAATACCTTTGGGGAGGGAGTTCCAGGAGTCTAACCTAGCAACTGTGAAGTATTGGCAATATATTTCCCAATCAGGATGATGAGGGGCTCCGAGGGAAACTTGGAACAGGTGGGGTGTTCCCATGTATCTGCTACCTTCTAGATAATAGTGATGGTGGATTTAGAAGCTGCTGTCTAAAGATCCTTGGTGAATTTTTGCGTTGTATTTTTTAGATTGTACTCATTGCTGCTGCTGAGTGATGGTGGTGGACGGAGTGGATACTTGTGTATGTGCTGCAAATCAAGTGGGCTACTTTGTCGTGGATGGTGTCAAGCTTCTTACTGTTGTTGGAGCCGTACCCATCCAGACAGGTGGGGAGTATTCCATCACTCTCCTGATTTGTGCCTTGTAGTTGGAGGACAAGTTTTGGGGAATAATGCGATGAGTCACTTGCTGCAGTATTCCTGGCCTCTGACCTGCTCTTGTGGCCATTATGTTTATGTAGTGAGTCCAGTGCATTTCTGATCAATGGTAACCAACAAGAATTCGTGGGTTTTTCAGTGATGGTAACATATTTAATGTAAAGAGACGGTTAGATTGTCATTGGTCATTGCCTGGCTATCGTGGAGCCTCTGCCTGTAGTGAGTTGTTTAATTGTCCACCACCATGGACAGCAGAATGTGGCAGGACTGCAGAGCTTAGATCTCATTTGTTTGTTGTGGGATCACCTAGCTGAGTCTGTCACTTGCTGCTTATGCTGTTTGGGACACATTTAGTCCTTTTGGGTAGCTTCACTGGGTTGACGCCTCATAGAACATATAGAACATAGAACATTACAGCACAGTACAGGCCCTTCGGCCCTTGATGTTGTGCCGACCTGTCATACCGATCTCAAGCCCATCTAACCTACACTATTCCATGTACGTCCATATGCTTATCCAATGACGACTTAAATGTACCTAAAGTTGGCGAATCTACTACCGTTGCAGGCAAAGGGTTCCATTCCCTTACTACCCTGAGTAAAGAAACTACCTCTGAAATCTGTCCTATATCTTTCACCCCTCAATTTAAAGCTATGCCCCCTCGTGCTGGCATCACCATCCCAGGAAGAAGGCTCTCACTATCCACCCTATCTAACCCTCTGATTATTTTATATGTTTCAATTAAGTCACCTCTTAACCTTCTTCTCTCTAATGAAAACAGCCTCAAGTCCGTCAGCCTTTCCTCGTAAGACCTTCCCTCCACACCAGGCAACATCCTAGTAAATCTCCTCTGCACCCTTTCCAAAGCTTGCACATCCTTCTTATAATGCGGTGACCAGAACTGTACACAATACTCCAAGTGTGGCCGCACCAGAGTTTTGTACGGCTTCACCATAACCTCTTGGTTCCGGAACTCAATCCCTCTATTAATAAAAGCTAAATATAAGCTCATTTTAAGGTATGCCCAGTCCTGCTCCTGGCATGCCTATGTGCACTGTCCGTTGAACCAGGGCTAATCCTCTGGCTTGATGGTAAAGAATGAATCAGTTCTATTCCAGGCCATGACAGTAAGTTACAGATTATGTTGGAGTGTGGTTATGCTGTTAATGGCTCGCAGTGAGTCAAGGATGTCCAGTTTTCTGTGGCTAGATCTGTTCAGAGTCCTATTCAGCAACATGATGGAGGATACTCTCAATGTGAAGGAAGGACTTCATCTTTACAAAACTGTGCAGTGGTCACTCTTCCCAATACTGTCAAGGACAGTTGCAGCGAGAAGATTGGCAAGGATCAGGTCAAGTATATTTTTCTATCCTGTTGGTTCCTTCAACATCTGCCCCAGGCACAACATAGCATTTATGTCCTTTAGGACCTGACAAACTCGATCAGCAGTGTTGCTGCTGAGCCACCCTTGGTGATTGACATTAAAACCTCCAGCCAAAGTGCACTTTGTGCCTTTACATCCTCAGTGCCTGAGGTGTTGTTCGTATGGAGAAGTACTGATTTATCAGACAAGGGAGGACCATGCATGGCAATCAGCAGGAGGTTTTCTTGTTCATGTTAAATCTGAAAACATGAGATTTCATGGTGTCTAGAGATACAGTGGAATTTAGGTCAGTTGCAGATATGGCAGAGAAATGGCAGATGGAGTTTAATTCAAGTAAGTGTGAGGTGCTGCACTTTTAGAGATCAAATGTGAAGCAAAGGTATGCAGTTAATGGCTAGAACCTGAACAGCATTGATGTACAGGGGGATCTGAAGAAGGCATATGGCATGCTTGCCTTCATTGGTCAGGGTACAGGAGTGAAGATGTCATTCTGCAGTTTTATAAGACTTTGGCAAGGCCACACTTTAGAGTACAGGGGTCAGTTCTGGCTGCCACATTACAAGAAGGATGTGGAAGCTTTGAAGAGGGTGTAGAAGAGGTTTTAGCAGGATGCTGCCTGGATTTGATGGTATGAACTATAAGGAGAGGCTAGAAAAACTCAGGTTGTTTTCTCTGAAGTGGCAGAGGCTGAGGGGAGACTTGATAGAAGTCTATTATAAAGTTGTGCGATGCATAGATAGGGTTGATGATCAGAATGAAATAGCTTAGAATGAAATGTCTCACTTACGGTGCATTTAAAGTGAGAGGGAGAAAGTTCAAAGGAGATGTGAGGGGCAAGTTTTTATTTCACAGAGTGTAGTAGGAGTCTGGAATGGACTGCCAAGAGTGATGGTGGAAACAGATGGCGATGGGGATGTTTAAGAGACTTTGAGATAAGCATGTGAATATGCACAGCTATGGACCAAGGGCAAACAGAAGGGGTTAGTTTAATTTGGCATCATGTCAGGCACAGTATTGTGGGTTGAAGGGCCCATTCCTGTGTGGTACAGTTCTGTGTTCTACAGCTGGCTCAAAGTGGGTGGGTTTCTGTTTGGATTGGAGACCTGTGACCAGTGGTTTGCCATGAGGATAGGTGTTGGGTCCACTGCTCTTTGTAATTTACGTCAATGATTTGGATGTAATATAGGAGATATGGTTAGTAAGTTTGCAAATGACACCAAAATTGGCGTAGTGGACAGCGAAAAAGGTCCCTCCAAGTATTGTGGGACCTTGATCCAGTGGGCTGAGGAGTGGCAGATGGAGTTTAATTTGGATAAATGTGAGATGCTGCATTTTGGTCGGCCAATTAAAGCAGGACTTATACACAATGGTAAGGTCCTGGGAGAGTTGCCTACCAAGAAGACCTTGAGAACAAAAACAAAGTTGCTGGAAAAGCCGAGCAGGTCTAGCACATCTGTGAAGCAAGAAACAGAATTAACATTTCGGGGCTGGTGACTCTTCCTCAGAACTGATGGAGACTTCGAGGGCAGGTTCATAGTTGCTTGAAAGTGGAGTTGCAGGAAGACAGGGTGGTGAAGAAGGCATTGCCTTTATTGGTTAGTACTTTGAATATAGGGGGAGGGAAGTCACATTGTGGCCATTATAAGAGCTTGGTTAAGCCATTTTTGGAATACTACGTTCAGTTCTTGTCTCCCTGCTATAAGAAAGAAGTTGTTGAACTTGAAAGGATTCAGAAAAGATTTACAAGGATGTTGTCAGGATTAGAGGTTTTGAACTATAGAAAGAGGCTGCATAAGCTGTGAGTATTTCCTCTGAACCATCAGAGGCTGAGGGGTGATCCTATAGAAGTTCATAAAATCATGTTGGGCACAAATAGGGTTGAATAGCCAAGGTCTTTTCTCCGGCTTAGGGGAATCCAAGACTAGATAGCATAGGTTTAAGGTGAGAAGGGGAAAGTTTAAAAGGGACCTAAGGGGCAATTTTTTCACACAGAGGGTGGTGCATGTATAGAATGATCTGCCAGAGGAAGTGATGAAGGCTGGTATGATTACAACATTTAAAAGGCATCTGTATTGGTACATGAATAAGAAGGATTTAGGGTAATATGAGACAAATGCTGGTATATGGGACTAGATTAATTTCGGATATCTGGTCAACACGGATGAGTCGGATTGAAAGGTCTGTTTCCAAGTTGGAAATGTCTATGACTGTATAATGCTGACTTGCTGCAACATTTTACACTGTATAATAATGTATCTAGTCACAAATTTTGGCTTGGGTTGCATTTTTTCCCCACATTAATTCTACCATTCCGAACATACCTAGAACTACACAAGACCTTTCCTTTCAACTTTAATTCTCAAAAATAAATAAGGTAAACTGTCTAGTCAAGATGGTTGATCTCTGTATGGAGTTGAAAGACACTTTGAAAAATATCTTGCTGAAAAATAGTGCATTTATATTCTTTTCCAATGAACTGTTAAGACAAAGCAAAATTTTCTCACTGCGCTAGTGATGGTTAGAAATAAGTGAGTTGCTGGAGTATATGAAACTTCATCCTGTAGAAGAATGTGCAGCTGCAAAAAAAGCAGAGTCAGGAATAGTGATGACCAATAAGGACTGTGCAAAATGCACAAAAATTCTTAAGGCATATTTTGACAAATGCATGACTTTGTTTCGAACAATTTATTTCAGGTGCCACTTGATACTAATGATCTGCTGTTTCGAATAAGAGGAGGGCTTTATTTGGATGGAATCCTGAACAAAACTGATGGTGAATATGTTACTTATTAGATCTACTTTGAAAATTTTAATTTAATGTTTTTTTCTAAAGCAGATTGTTTTGCACCATCAACTAAGAATTTTTAGCTTCTCTTTAGTGATGTTAACTTAAATGTGCTCTAATTCTGAAGACGTTTCTTATTTTTAATTCAGATTGGAAGCTGTTCTGGAGAATTTCAGTTTCTTTGCGCTAACTATTTTGCATCACTGATATTTCTTTTAAAAGTTACCCTTTTGAGCAATCTCAGTTGTCACCAGTGTTTATGTTCCTCTTTCATGACAGTCTAGCTATTTCTTTGCTCAAAAATAGTACGATGAAAATATTTCTAGCTGTCAGTTTCCTTTGTTGTTTGTAATCATGTTCTTGCAATTGTTGAGATTCTGACCAATTCCAGTAAACGCAGATTATGAAAGGTTAGAAATTAAGCAGGTACTTGGTTTAATAGAACAACCAAAGAGGAAAGGACAAGAAATACCTATTTGATCCACCAAGCCCTTCCTGTTTAATATTTCTACTTAGATTGCTGCTAGTATCATCTACAAACCCCTTATAGCTGAAAATACTGGAAGCACACAGCACATCAATTTGGCACCTCTGGAGATGGCAGCCTGGTTGCAGTTTGGAAGGGAATCTTTTTTTTAATCTTGACTGCTGTGTGCAGTACAGTGATTTTAAGTGGATGAAAAGAGACTTCCACAGGAGTTTGGATTTGGTAAATCTAGACTTAAGTACAAAGACATTTGTTTACGCATAACATTGTATACCGTACTGACACAAAATGATTTATCTAAATTATTTATTTTTAATATCAAGTTATATTCAAATGTAGAAGGCCCATTTATATCATTAGTTTTCTCCGCACATTAACATTATCTAAATGGATTTACAGCAGTTTCCTACTGTTCCCGGGATCAACATAAGTTTCCATCATAACAATTTGCTTCCCTACTATGCATATTCATCAGTTAACTCTTGCTAATGGAGATGACTGTCTACTTAGGAAATTCCGTGTCACTGGTCACGGGTTCTATAGATCATTCTGTGACTGATGAGCCAGATCCTAGAGATGCATGTCTGACCACATACTTGACAGATGTTGGGACTTAAAATATTTTTGCCCAAGTAAAGAAATCTACCACTGAATACAAATGCAAATCCCTTATACTCTGCCTAAATGGTTTGCAGGTAACTGCAGCAGCAGTCTGGTGCACCATGAGTAAGAGGTGCAACTTCCACAGTTGATACCAAGGAATGATGACATTGCTAAGCCCATCTCTTCTGCCTTTGCCAATTTGCTTTCTAAAAAGAGAATTGACTCGATGATAGCTTGATCCACTACTGATCCACTACTTAACCACTTGACCACACCCTCCCTTCCCTCCAGGACCCTTCTGCACAATAACAATATACAGTAACTGCTTATTCACATCCTATCTTGCCATCCAAGACCACAATCACTCCTTCCTAGCGTAACAGTGATTTACCTGTACAATTTTCAATTTAGTGAGTTGTCATCACTGTATGGGAAAGACCAAATGTAGTCTAAGTGATTACTTTGTGGAACGCCTCTGTTCCATTCACAAGCATGACTTTGTAATTCCTGTCACTTGTCATTTCAGTTCTTCATCTTGGTCTAACTCTGACCTTTTTGTCCATGACCTGTCTTGGTCTTTTCCTGCTCTGTTTAGAAGTTTATTACACACCCATTCATACCTGGACAGAACCTTAACTATATGTAACACATACTCTTTTTGCATCAAATAATCTTATGTTAGAGTGGAGACGATGAGCAATTAACTATTACAAATCACACTTTTGCTCTTCCTATCCTTTCACATTTCCATTAGTTTAAATAAATAACTTACCTTCTGTTCTGATGAAAGATTATCAACCTGATACAATGGTTGTGAGGACATTTCTTCTCCCTTGTGGTAGCAGTGCAGGTGGCAGGAAGGGCATGTAATGGAGTAAGTTAGCAATGATGGAATACCCAGCTCCTTTCTCCTACCACAGCAAACAAATTTCAGGCCGGATGATTTATGGGTGTTTACTGGTCATAACACCCTCCAGTCCTGGTAAAATCCTTGTAAATCTTTTCTACACCGCTTCCAACTTAAGAACATCTTTCCTATTAGCAGGGCAAAACAGCGGCATGGTGGCTCAGTGGTTAGCACTGCTGCCTCCCAGCATTAAGGACCTGGGTTGAATTCCACCCTCAGGCGACTGTGCGGAGTTTGCAAGTTCTCCCCTGTATCTGCCTGTGTTTCTTCCAGGTGCTCCAGTTTCTTCCCACAATCCAAAGATGTGCAGGCTAGGTGGATTGGCCACGCTAAATTGCCTGTCATGTTCAGGATGTGTAGATTAAGTGGGTTACCAGTGTATAGGCATGGGTGGGATACTTTGAGGGTTGGTGTGGACTTGTTGGGCTGAAGGGCCTGTTTCCACACTGTAAGGATTCTATGATCTATGAACTGTATGCAGTACTCCAAAAGTGGTCTCACTAACGTCCTTTGGAGCAGCAACATGGTGTCCCAATTCCAGTCGCCAGTGTCGAGATGAATGAAGGCAAGCATGCCAAACACTTTTTCCACTGCCCTGTCTTCCTGTGATGCCATTTTCAAGGAACTATGTACCTGAGCATCTCTTAAAACCTAGCTCTCTGAAAGGCATTTGCAAGTCTGGTGTACTATCTCCTATAGTTGTTTGATAATGCTCCTATGATGAATCTGGGGATATTTTACTGCTTTAAAGGCAGTTGTTGACAATTTTTTAAATTTCTCGTCCATTAATGTCTGTGACCAGCAGTTTGATCATTTATTGTCCATTCTTAATTGCTGCGGAGATGATAAAGAGCAGCTGTCTTCAACCGCATAAGCCTTTGAGGTGTAAGGTTGCCCTCAGTGCTGTGACACTGCTATTCTGATACTGCCAGAGTGAAAGAACAATTATATAGTTCCAAGTTAGAATAGTGTGTAGCTTGGAAGTGTACTTGGAGATGGTGGTGTTCCCATGCATCTGCTGCCCTTTTTCTTCTGGGTTGTTAAGGTCACAATATTGGAAGGTCCTGTCAAGCAGTGCGTCTTATAGATGGTACACAATCTGGCCAATGTACATCATCAATGAAGGTAGTGAAGTTGGAGGTGATGGATAGATTGCCAATCAAACAGGGCTTTTTTTGTCCTGTATGGTGTCAAACTTCTTGAGCGTTGTTTGGAGCTGCACTGATTCAGACGCATGGAGAGTATTCCCTCACACTCCAGGCTTGTGCTTTGAAGATGGTGGACAGGTATAGGGAGACAGATGAGTTACAAGTGATGACTTGTTTTTGTAGCCAGTGTTGATATTGATTCACTTCAGTTTTTGGTCAATGCTAAGTCCCGAGATGTTAATAGTGGAGGACTTAGCAATGGTAATGTCACTGAATCTCATGAGGCGATGGTGAAATTCTCTTTCATTGAGCTTAGTTATTGCTTGACATTTGTATGGTGCAAATGTTACTTTATATTTGTTTATGCTAATAGAACTGCTATGCAAGTTGTAAATATGAATATTGAATTCTATAGTACTTGTAATATTGTTTCTTTTTTGATATCAGAGGATGGAATTAAAGAAGGCTTTTCAGAAGCCATAAAAGATTTGATTGCGAAAGTGAATTCACAGTCTTTCGTCTTATTTGGTTGGGAGAGTGCTCTATATATGTGGCCAAAATCCCGTGCCAGCACTCTGCCTACAGAACTTGAAGAGACCAGCACCTGCAAAAGTATCTTAAAACTTGTGCCGTAAGTAACAGAATGGAATGTGTTCTGGGGGTGGTCATGAGATTTAGACTTAAACCTATGGCACTAATGTTAAATTTTGCAGTTGCATATCCATTTTTCTTTGCTGGTATAGATTTAATTCTTTGATGTTTTGATTGTATCTGGAGACTCTTTGAGCTACGTAATTTTAACAGTAACGTACAGCTGTTCTGATGAAGAGACCCTGGACCCAAAATGTTAACTCTGTTTTCTGTCCACAGATATTGCCAGACCTGCTGCGTTTTTCCAGTAATTTCTGATTTTGTTTCTGATTTCCAGCATCCGCAGTCCATTTTTTTTTTGAACAGTAAAATAAAAGTTGTCTACAGATTTGTTACAGGTTGTGTTAGAAGTAAGCATAATCTGATATGTTGACTTACACATCTCAAACAAAAGCAGAACTACCTTTATTGACTTGTCCAACTCTACCTTCAAAACTTGCACAGGCCCTGCAACTCTTGTGTTTGCTGCCCTGCCCAGATCTGGCCTTTTGAGTGATTTTCATCTTTGGTGGCCCTGCACTTAGCTCCAAAAAACTCTGAATTTTTCTTGCTCTAAAATGCTCTTTCTGTAATTCTTTCCTTCCTTTAGAATGTTCCTTGAAAATCACCCTCTTTGATCGCTATCTTCTTGGTGTCAAATTTGATAGTGATCCTGTGAAGTACCTTATGACTTTGAAGTAGTGAACTATCACCATAAGTATGCCGGTTTCTGCAGTGTGAATTTTCTTTGAGAATATAGGTAGCTACATGCTAAATAGTATCATTGACTCATTGAACGACAAGTAAATTAGGGTTTGGAATCAAAAGCCAAGTTTTTGCAATTGCAACTGATACCAAATTGGGGGTACTAGCGCTGCTTCTAATGAATTTTCGTAGAACATTAATAACATTGCAGAATGGCTAAATAATTAGTTCAAAGCATATAAATGTGAGGCACACTAGTATGAATAGAGAGGGCACTTCTTACAGAACAAGTAGAGTCTATCTGAGGTATAAAGATAAGTGAAATCTTACAGTACAAATACTTCAGTCATTAAAGGTGTGCAAAATGTTAGCAAGGCAAGAGGTGCAAGATGCCACCAGCGGAAGTGGGCTGAGTCTGGGGCTCATCCACTGGAAATGGGCCGAGCCTGGGACTCGTCCACTGCCGTTTGCTCTCATTCTGTTTCTTCATTTTTTTCCTTTAGCTCTTTTCCTTCTTTTCTTTTTCCTTTAAGCCTGGAGAGAGCCTGGAGAAGGAGGAGGACTGCAGCAGCAACAATGGCCGCAATGCCAGAGTGATTTGTACATAATTTCATCCCAGGGCTGGGTCTCCCAGCGAGTGAGGAGCAGGTCCTAGGCTGACTCCTTTGGCCTGGACTCTCAGGCTAGGCTGAGGCTCCAAGTCTGCAGCTAGGTACAGGTGCCTGAAAGAGGAGAAGTGGCAGTCTCAGCAAGTTTTGGCGGTCTCTTCCCGACGTGAAGGTCTTGTCTCTGTGTGGAGGTCATCATCCTCTGCTTCCAGGAATTCCAGTGGCCTGGCAGGCAGACTTGTCCGAGAATGGTGGCCATGGCCCAGCATGACTGTCTTCTTCAGGGTACACTCCTGGCCCAGAATTCCAGTGGTCTGACATGGCAATCTTGTGCTGAAGTGTTCTGGCATGATATTCTCGACCTAGCTGTATCCACATGATATTCCACTGTGATTTTTTTCAGCTTTCCCTGAGCCTAGGAGCTGTTAATTGGACTGAAATGAACTTTTGTTTTAATTTTACTTAATTTTGGTTATTGTGTATGACTTTGTAGGCACCATGGTGGGGAAACTTCTCAATATATTTTTCAGGGAAAAGTACATGTGACAATAAATTTGTATTCTATTCCACTCTACCCTAACCTATCCTATTCTATTCTATGAAATAGCAAAATTAGCCCCATAATTTGATTCCAGAAGGACACAATTCAGAAGTTGAGATGTTATGCTAAACCCACACTGAATCAGGTCAAAAATCACACAACACCAGGTTAGTCCAACAGGTTTATTTGAAATCTTGAGCTTTTGGAATCTTGCTCCTTCTTCAAGTGTTAGTGAGAGAGATGGCATTAGGGATAGAATCGATAAACAAAAGATCAAAGGGCCGTAGAACTGATGCAAATGTATTGAACAAGCCTAAGATGGCTGATAAATCTGTAATCAGTTAGAAAGGAGATGCAGGTTTCAAATGAATAAAATGCAAATCCCAGAATTTCTTTCAAGTCACTGTGCCGAGATAACTGAATGTTTTATCAGTCCACCAGAGGTGACATGTCAGGTCAGAAAATGCATTTTAGGTGTGAAGCCTTGTTAGAATCTGTCTGTGTTTTAACTTGGAGTGAAACTGGTTTTATTTCCAAAGTAGGCATTTACAAAATACCACTGTGACAGCCTATAAATTGTGTGATTGCCGAACAAAATAGAATGTATCTGCAATTACAAATCTGCAAAGGCAGATTTACCCCATAGATTTGTGTTTGTGTTTCTGTGTGTGTGAGAGAGAGAGTCTGTGTGTGTCCGCGCGTGCACACACACTCTCCGCCCTCGTGTGCATGCACACATGCACAACACACACGTATAAATCTGTGGGGTGAATTTGCCTTTGCATGTTTGTAATTGCAGATACATTCTATTTTGTTCAGAAAGCACACAATTTATGGACAATGTGGCATTTTATAAATTCCTACTTTGGAAATAAAACCAGTTTGACTCCAAGTTAAAACGTAGGCAGATTCGAAACAAAGCCTCACACCTAAAATGTATTGTCTGATCTGACATGTCACCTCTGGTAGACTGTTAAAACCTTTAATTATCTTGGCACAGTGACTTGAAAGAAATTCTGGGATTTGCATTTTATTGATTTGAAACCTGCATCTCCTTTCTAATTGATTAAAGGTTTAACAGTCATCTTAGGCTTGTTCACTACATTTGCATCAGTTCTATAGCCTTTTGATCTTTTGCTTATAACTTGTGCCTGATGCCACTCCTGTGACTAACACCTGAAGAAACCTGTTGGGCTATAACCTAATGTCATGTGACTTTTGACTTTGTCCACCCTAGTCTAGCACTTCCACATCATATTAAATCATGCTGGATCAAAAGTTTTGAGTGCTATATGCAGTTCTGATTGTAGTATTGTTAATAAAAAATACAAAGAGAAAATTACAGTGATGATGTTGCAGGAAAGATTTACAATGATGATACAAAATTTATTTGGAAGCACATGCAAGAATGGACCTCTCATTTTCCTGAGAAAAAGTAGGCCGAAGTGTGGCCTAATAGAGGTCTGTAAAATTATGAAAAGGTTTTAGTAGACGAAAGGAATTAGTTAACCTTTAATAATTTGTTTAGTAATCAGAGTAATCCATAATAGGAATAGAGAACTATTCCTTATAATGTTGAAAAAAGACAGCCATGTGTTGCTGTTTCCAACTGACAATTTTAAGATGATCTGGTTTGCCACATGGCAAACTTGCTGAAAAGTGAATTAAAATGTTAGACACATCAATATGTTCATAACTTTTCTCATTCATTATTCACCCATTTTATTCTTTTTGTTCTAAGATTGCCTCTTCTTCACGAAGGGAATCTAACATGCTTTGTCAACAACCTGTTTCACAGCTAATCTAGCCAGGTAATTTTTTGTTTCATTTATTCGTTTCATGGGATGCAGGTGTCACTGGCAAAGCCAGCATTTGTTTCCCATCCCTAATTGCCCTGATCTGAGGGGCTTTAAGGCCATTTTAGAAGGCAGTTAAAGGTCAACCACATTGCTGCGATTTTGGAGTCACATAGGCCAGACCAAGTAATGGATCATTGTTATCGTGGTACCTAACATTGAGCCAAGTTTTAGCATTTGTGAACTCAATTCAATTGATAGATATGCTGCCGCCAACTGCCATTGTGGCATTTAAACCTAAGTAACCGCAGCTCTTACCTAGTCCAGTGATATCACCATTATGCTATCTCCTCCCGTTAAATTTGAACTTCAAAATATGCAGCATTAAAAAAGTCATTGTAATTCAGATCACATTTCAGAGGGGAAGGAACTGCTCTGTGTTTTTTATGTTGTCTATATTTGCTCAGAATTATTAGTTCCCAACCTACTTCCTGCCTGCCCTGACTAGAAACAACAACAAGGCTTGAGTCAAAAACATCATAGACTGTTAGACAGCAGGGTTCTTCAAACAAATCGGAATTGAAACTACTTTTTCTCGTTCAGTTGGAACAGAGTATGGCAAAAATTGAACACTTCCTTCCATCTCTAACCAGCAGATATCAATGTTTCAGGCCAAAAGCTTACAAATTGGCAGGAGCCCAGTGTCCTCCTCCAAAGCCTAAAAATGCGACTTTTTTTTATCCCAGCTGCACTTGAGATGACAATGCACCTCAGCTATATGAAACACTCATGTCCATACTGCTTCCCAGTCAGACAGAATATCTCATTGGGTCCCAAAATTCTCTTGATTTGGAATCTTGGTCCCATAATTTGAATGGTTTTTTCAGAAATCCTCATGTCATCCTACGCTGCATGAAAGAGCTGTCTGTACATGCTGTTGCTTCATATCGCCCACTTCCTTGCCCTCATCGGCCTTCCAGTACCCATTATCATTCCTTCTTACCAACTCAGGGTAGCTGGGGCGTCTGGTAGGTTCTGTGTTTGACAGGCCTCCCTGTTATAAATTTGGAATGGAGAGTGTTGCATGCAGTAGTTTCATGCAAGAGAAGGTTAAGTAGATTCTGACATGGAGGAATAAGTGCAGATCTGGGACTTGCTCATCAGTCTGTTGGGCCTGGCCAAGATGGCCATGAACACGTACAAACAGTAGGCAGTTGTACATCATGTCAGACTGCCCGTGCTCTTCTGTGGTTAAGTGCACACTTGGGTGCTCCTGGAGAGGCAGCACACAGTGTCCATTGGTATAATTTAGGTTATTCACAACTTGTGGCTGTAGAGGGGTTAAATTTTAAATTTAAATTTGATTCATTTTGTAACAGTGCTTTCAGAGGCTCTCAGTTACTTTGGTTAATGTTTTAGTTTGCTCAAAAGAAAACATAAGATCAAAGTTTACTATAATTGAGTATTTCACTGTAGAAATCTGAAAGTTTCTGCCAATTTGTTCAGTTTCTTCAGACTCTGTGCTCTATCACTGAAAGACTGGTACTGAAGTACGAAGAATGGTGTGAGTTTGCCCGACTTGCATGATATAAGCAGACAATACATGCCAAAGCAGCTAGAGGTTGTCCATTTTCATTGAAATTTTCAAAGAATTCCTACAGTGTGGAAGCAGGTCATTTGCGCTATCAAGTCCACACCGTTCCTCCGAAAGGCATCCCACTCAGACCCACCCCCTACTTTATCCCTGCATTTCCCCCTCTAGACTCTATGGGCCAACCCACCTAACTTGCACATCTTTGGACTGTGGGAGGATGCTGTAGCACCCGGACGAAACTGACACAGACACTGGGAGAACATGCAAATTTCACACTGACAGTGGCCAAGGCTGGAATCAGCCCTGGGTCCATGACACTGTGAGGCAGCAATGCTAGCCACTGAGCCATTGTGCTGTCCGAATGGAATGCAAAAAAAATTTAAGTGTGATAAGTTTCAAATACTTCCAAAATAAACAAACTCTCTGATAATGAAAATTGATTTGTACAATTATGGAGTCTCACTGCTTCTGATTTTAATTACTGTTAGCATATTTTAACAATTAAATATCATTTATTAGCTTTCTCTTTTTCTATTATTGCTCTGTCTCAGACCCTTCTTTCTTTACTTTTCATGCTTTCACACTGTGTATCTGATAACTGTGATTGAGTTATGTATTCCAACTGACATTGCATGGTTCAGTTATTAACAACTTTTCATTCTGGTTGTTTAGAAGCTGCGCAGTTGCTATTCAAGGCTGAGATAGACAGATTTTCAATCAGTAAGGAAATCAGGGGTTATTCAAAACAAAACAGTAAAGTGAATTGAAGATTATTGGATCAGCCACGATCTCGCTGAATGGTGGAGCAGACTTGGTGAACTGAATGCCTCCATCTGCTCCTACATCTTTTCTTATCTTACCTATTTGCAAAGACCCCAGATCCCCTCTAGAGGATATGGTAGCAAGTTTTGAGAAGATTTGTAGCTCAGGTTGAGGTTCTGGATGTGAGTTTGCTCACTGAGCTGGAAGGTTAGTTTTCAGACGTTTCGTCACCATTCTAGGTAACATCACCAGTGAGCCTCCGACGAAGCGCTGGTGTTATGTCCCGCTTTCTATTTATCTGGTTAAGTTTCCTTGGGCTGGTGATGTCACTTCCTGTTCTTTTTCTCAGGGGATGGTATATTGATTTGGAGCCAATGTGTTTGTTGATGGAGTTCCGGTTGGAATGCTATGCTTCTAGGAATTCTCGTGCATGTCTCTGTTTGGCTTGTCCTAGGATGGATGTGTTGTCCCAATCAAAGTGGTGTCCTTCCTTATCTGTATGTAAGTATCCTTACATACAGATAAGGAAGAACACCACTTTGATTGGGACAACACATCCATCCTAGGACAAGCCAAACAGAGACATGCACGAGAATTCCTAGAAGCATGGCATTCCAACCGGAACTCCATCAACAAACACATTGATTTGGAGCCAATCTACCATCCCCTGAGCAAAAGAACAGGAAGTGACATCACCAACCCAAGGAAACTTAACCAGATAAATAGAAAGCGGGACATAACACCAGCGCTTCGTCGGAGGCTCACTGGTGATGTTACCTAGAATGGTGACGAAACGTCTGAAAACTAACCTTCCAGCTCAGCGAGCAAACTCACATCCAGAGGATATGGTGTTATTGACTATTGCAAATTTGGCCACCTTATCCGAGGAAGCATGCTCTGGCTATGAAGGGAGTGCAACAGACGTTTAACACATTGATTCCTGGGATGGAAAGACTGACTTATAAAGAGAGACTGGAGTTTAAATGAATGAAGGGATAATTTCATTGAAACCTATAAAATTCTAATAGCACTAGCCAGGGTAAACGGAACGGCACTCCTGATGACTGAGGATTCTCAGTCTAAAGATATGGAGTAGTCTGATTGATTGGATGAGATATTATCACTTCTTTTTAAGGGAAAATGCGGTAAAATGCTTCGTGTCCCCAGGCTCTGGCACTGTTTTGAATAACTAAAAAATTTTTAAAATGGCCTTTTAGGACTAAGATGAGACATTTCTTCACCAAGACAGCAGTAAACCTGTAGAATTCTCTGCCAGAGAAAACATTTGAGGCTAAACTGTTGAACCTTTTCAAGAAGGAGTTAGATATAGTTCTTGAGGCTAAAGGGATCAAAGGAAATGGGGTAAAAAATTGTGAACTGGGTACTGAGTTGGATAATCGACTTTGACCATTTTAAATGGCAGAGCAAGCTAAACGCACCAAATGGCCTACTGCTGCTCATATTTTCTATGTTTTCATGACCACAACACGTGCTTCACTGTATAAACAATGACAAACACTGTCACTTGGTTTTAACTTGAGTAATTGTAATTGAGTCATTTAGTTCAGTTGGCTAGTTAGCGAGAGTGTGATGTAGAATTAATCCAACAGGGCAGGTACATTCTCTGCTGTAGTTTATGGAGGCTGGCTTGAACCTCAAGCCATGTATAATCAACTGTCTCTGTCACTTTGAGACTTAATGCCCTTGATCCTTTGTGGATTATGGCTAAAGGTTATGTATTTATATGTCAAGAATTCTGTAGAATTCTAATTTTTCCTGTGAAGTCAGTCTATTCCCATGTTTTGAAGACAGCACAGTAACTTGACGAAATTTGCCTGTCCTCATGATGCCCCCAAAATCAACAATATCAACAGTTGTAATAGTTGATGTTGCAGCAGTCTATAGTTCAACATTTATTCAAAAGGACAGAAAGCCATTAAATAAGTTTGAATCAATATTTTCTTTTTATCCTCTTTTAATTTGATGGAAATGATGAACTTCAGTTTGTTTCTGTCTGGATTTTTGCCAGTTTGTTTGTTCCAATTTTAGAACCATGCATATGTCTTCTGTTCTGCAATTGTGCGACTAGAGCTGTGTATTTGGCAGTACAGTCACATCACCTGGCAGCACAAAGTAATGATTTGTGTTCAATAGTTAGTATTAAACCTATTGTGCAGTGTATTTCTGCTACATTCTTATTATTTGTTTATAATAAAATGATAGCTTGACATCTTTTCAACTCCCTTCTAATTTTCTG
Organism: Stegostoma tigrinum; assembly: GCF_030684315.1. Lineage (NCBI taxonomy): Eukaryota > Metazoa > Chordata > Chondrichthyes > Orectolobiformes > Stegostomatidae > Stegostoma > Stegostoma tigrinum. The sequence goes on from NC_081356.1 coordinate 112,884,929, forward strand.
GTTCCCCATTATTATTTCTCCAGCATCTTATTATTTCCCTGGTGTCATTTTTGAATGGGTGTAAGTGACTTCTGTCTTTTTTTAATATATGTCAAGAAATACTTATTGTCCATTTTGATGTTACTTGCGAGTTTACCTTCAGAGTTTCTTCCTCCCTATTTATTACTTTTTTGGTTGCCTTCCGTCAGTTTTACAACCTTAGCAATGCTCTGGTTTATCATTTGTTATGAGCCTGACCAAGCCTCTTCAAAATATTTTAAAAGATGGCCTAGACCTCTCTTATTTTCAAAGGCAAATGTAAAGTATTGGGTTCCAGATGCAATTCAGTTTGTCAGACTACCAGACTTGAAGCAAAACACACTTTATTCTTACCCTTGGTTGAAATATAAACAAAAGAAATAAGAATTGGTATAACTGAACTCAGCTGGAACATTTATCATAATAATAGACTATTTAACCACTAAACAGCAGCTGTTCCAATATTGTAACTTCCCATAAACACACACTTGGCAAAGGCAAATTCTATAAAATAAATTGTCTCTCATTGTATTTTAGCAGCAGGAAAAGAACCCAAACTTTTAGCTGTAATGAAGAGTGGAATAACAGTTTCCATATCCAGATTCAAGACCCCAGCAACTATTGAAAGTTAAACTAAAATCGTGATTCTGAGGAGCTTGACCCACCTATTCATGTTGCGTCTATTGGCCCAACTTCAAAAATGAAATTCCGTAGGCCTCATAAGCTGCTTAATTCATTGGCATGGAGCACACCAATTATGACCTCTGTTTTAATGTCTCTTCATTTAAAATAAAAGCCAAAATACACCTCTTAATGCATAGTATTATCACACACTATCTTTGCATATTATGTCTTTCAATTTGATGCGATCTTTAACTGCCTCTTTAACCATTGTGTGGCTTATCCTCTTCCTAGAATCCTCCTTCCTCACTTGAGTACATCTGTGCTGTGAGCAATGAAAGATTTTCTTAAATGTCTGCCATTGTTCCTCATCCATTTTTAATGATAAGCTCATTTCCTAGTCCATTCCAGCCAGCTCTGGTCTTATTCCTTTGCAATTATTCTTATTTAAGTTTAGCATGGTTATTTCTGGTGCAGATCCCTTCTCAAACTGAATGGTGAATTCTGCCACGTTATGGTTACTATTTCCTAGAGGACCTTTTACACTGAGATTATTTATTATACATGCCATGTTACACCTGATTCAAAATAGCCTGAGCCCTGGATGAATCCACAATGTATTGTTCTAGGAACCTGCCCTGAATACACTTTTTATTTATTCTTCCTTGTGGTTGTCTTTGATACATGCCCTCAGTATCTCCTGAATTATTTTCTGTCCCGCCATACTGTTAGATGACTACTGCCAGTGTCAACTTTAACTTTTAATTTTTATTTCCATTCATATGGATAATGTGACTTCCAATTCAAGGTCTTTTCTTGCTGCCATACTTATTCCACTCCATACACGTAATGCTACCCTACCACCCTTTTTTCCCTCCTTGTCCTTTCAAAAAGCCACATACCCCAAATACTTAGTTTGCAGCTTTTATCTCCTTATAACCATATCTCTGTAATGGCTACGAGCTCGTACACATTAATTGTGTTTGAGCCTTTATTTCATCCACTTTGTTCTGAATATTGCACGTTTCGAAGGAAAAGCTGTTAATTTTGCCTTTTAACACTTCTTATTTTCCCTTTTGACCCATGTGCTTTTTTTATGTTTGTACTTTCTCCCTTCCCCTCCCTCTGAGTATTGTAACCCAAGCAGTTGCCCTGTAATGGTGCTAAATCCTCTCGCTTTGTAAACCTACGTTTTCCCTTTTCCCAAACCTTCCCTTCCTCTAATTAGTTTAAAGCCCCAGTTAATCGATTCACCAGGATCCTGGTCTCAGTACAGTTTGAGTGGAGCCCGTTCTACCAGGATATCTTTCTTCTTCCTCCGTATTGGTGCTAGTGCCCCAAGAACTGAAACCAACTCCAACCACACCAAGATAACAAGGTATAGAGCTGGGTGAACATGGCAGGCCAAGCAGCATCATAGGAGCAGGAAGGCTGATGTTTCGGGCCTTCATTTCTGATGAAGGGTCTAAGCCTGAACTGTCAGCTTTCCTGCTCCTATGATGCTGCTTGGCCTGCTACGTTCATCCAGCTGTACACCTTGTTATCTCAGATTCTCCAGCATCTGCAGTTCCTATTATCTCCAACCACACCAAATTTTGAGCCACACATTTAACTCTTTGACTTCACTTACCTATGCCAGTTTACCCATAGCCCATAATCCAGAGATTATTATCTTGGAGGTTCTGCTTTTGAATTTAGCCCAGAACTATTGAAAGTTTTTCAGCAAAGCCTCCTTCCTAGTCCTACTAATATTATTTGTACCATTGTAGATGATGTCTACTGGATCCCTCCCCTCTCTCTGTGAAGTTGTCCTTAACACCAGCACCAGGAAGGCAGAACTGCCTTTTAGAGAACAATTATCTATTCTCCTAATTATGTTGTCCCCTACCATAACTACATTTCCTTTCCCCACTTGAATGAATCGCTGTACAAACGTGCCACAGTCAGTTTACTCATTCTCTTTGCAGTCACCACTCTCATCTGTACAGCTTGCAAAAACCTTGTAAATGTTGGACAATTGTTGGGGCAGAGGTTCCTCAATTTACGTCCCCTGGGTCTTCATAGCAGTCTCACCTATAGTCACAACTTCCTATTTTTCCCTGATCAATTTTCACAGACCAATTTTAAATGACCTAATCTGAGGGGTACAACCATTCTCTGGACCAAAGTTTCGAGGTCACTTTCCTTCCCTGATGTGGAACAGTGTCTGCAGCTCCAACTCCAGCTCCGCACTTCAAATCTGAAGCATCTTGACCTGCAGGTGCTTACTTCAGATGTGTTCACAGTGGATCACCTTAGTGTCCAGCACTTTCCACAACTTGTAGCAGTGACGCAACACCAACCCTGCCATCACTATCGTATGTGATCTAATTTATAAATTAATTACTCAACATAACCTTGCTCTTTACACTTCACTGTAGTGAAATATTTTTAAAAGAAAGTAAATTACCACTGTCAATATAATATTTAAGCAATTATCTTTAAGAAAAAAACAGTAACACTGGAGACTGACACATAAAGACCTTGCTTTTACTTGAAAGACTAGAAATATTCAACCATCCAACTCCTCAATCAGCTTAATTCCCTGCATATGCCTTTTATCCTCTCCCACTTATCTCCTGCTTCGCAGAGTTTACATCTTGTACTAAACCCTAGTTGAAGCACCACTGTCCCCCCTTCCATCAAGTTTTTACTTGCTGTCAAATACCCACTTGGGACCAAATTTTCACTGTAGACAGTAGCTCACTTGGCCTTGGTCGGTCTCTCCCCCTCCCTCTCTGTCACTCTCTGCCAAGGACCCACACTGCTGCAATTCCCCACTGATTATACTTCTCCTTTTACTCTTTCATGGATGTGGATATCATTGGCAAAGCCAAAATTTATTGGCTCATCCTTAATTACTTTAGGAAGGTGATCCTGAATCTCCTATTTGAGCTACTGTGGTCCATGTGAACAGGTACATGTACAGATAGTAAGTGTCCGGTCTGTTTTTCTCTTTAACTTTTCTGTAGTGATTGATACAGTTGAGTGACTTGGCACAACATTCAGGGGCAGACAATAGTCACCCACTTTGCTGTGGGTCTGGAGTCCCATTTAGGCCAGGTCAGGTAAGGGTGACAGAAACCTTCCATAAAGAACATATATGAGCTGGACAAGTTTTTATGACAGTTAATGATATTTTCATGACACCATTACTATGACTAGCTTTCAGTTCCATAGCATTATTTATAATTGAATGTAAAATTGTTGCTGTTGTGTGATTTTGAACTCATGGCCGCAGCTAATGCCCCGGGGATCTGATGGTTAGATTCAATGATCATGTTACCGTTTGTGATGGGATTCCATTCTGCTGCAGATGCCCCACAGCGACTCATGGATATTCATTTTTGTGATGCTATGTGTATGTTAAATTTATCTTGTTCAGACAGGTGGAAATAGCACAGAGTGTGTACTAACTGAAGTCAGAATTTTGTTTCTACAAGGTGGCCACTCCTGTCAGTGTTTTCATGGGTAGATGCATTTATAGTTGGTAAATGAGTGAGGCCGATAGACTTTTATCTCATGTTGGTTCTCTCACTGTTTTCCACAGGCCACTATTTTTGACAGATATATTTTTCAGGACTCTGTCAACTCAGTCAATTGTACTTCCATCTAGCCATTTTTGGTGGTGGATATTGAAGAACTGCGCTCTTACTATTCCCTATACCTTTCTGTCACCACCTTTGATTGATGAGTTGATTTTTGTGGGCTCTTCCAATTTTAGCCCAAGCACCCAGACTTCAGGAAAGAAAGCTTTAAAATCACTTGGACTGGGGAGCTTCTTTGTCCTTTTTGTCACCTCAGTTGATATGGAGTGTTTTGTCTGGTAATGTTCTAATTCAACATCCTCTGATTGTGATTTGATACGACTGAGTGATCTACTAAGCAGTTAAGAATCAGCCAAGGATCTGGATCCAGTGCGGACCAGGATGGCAAGTAAGCCTCCCTGATATTAGTGTAGGTTGCATGGATTTTACAACTGTCCAGCAGATGGCTTGTTTACTGTTATTTTCTATCATAACTGTTATTTTATCTGTGGGTTAAAAAGTACTTTAGTATGCAGAAATGTTTCAGCTATTTGAAAATCGATAAATCAGTTAAATGCATGGATTTGATGAGTTTTTGTGCAAACATTCCTATTTGTAAGTTGCCTTATTACAGACTGCAATTTTTATTTCAGCATTGAAGTCAATGACTACCTTAAAAAGATTCCTGCAAGGAAATCTGTAAAGATCAAACCTTTGGTAAGCCTATGTATTTTTGAGAATGCGGTAGTTTGTTTTAGTTTCAAATATTCCTGCAACAGCTCTAATGATTTTAAGTATTTCAACTAGTAATTTCTTGTGGTTCTGTGTTTTGGAAAGGCAAATCAAGGTAGGACTTACACTCTTAACTGTGATGTTGCTGAACAAAGAGTCGTTGGAGTGCAAGTTCATAGTTCCTTGGAAGTAGAGTCCTAGGTCGACAGGATAGCGAAGAGGGCATTTGGTATGCTTGCCTTTATTGGTTAGTGCATTGAGTACAGGAGTTGGGAGGTCATGTTGTGGCCGTATCAGGCATTGATTAAGCCACTTTTGGAACACAGCGTACGGTACTGGCCTCCCTGCTATAGGATGGAAGTTGTGAAACTTGAAAGGGTTCAGAAAAGATTTACAAGGATGTTGCAGGGATTGGAGAGCTTGAATTATAGGGACAGGCTGAATAGGATGGAGCTATCCATGAATGGCATGGATGGGGTGGGGGACTCCAAACCTAGTGGGGAAAGATTTAAAAGGGACCTAAGGGGCAATCTTTTCATGCAGACGTGGAATGAGCTGCCAGAAGTGATGGAGGCTGGTAAAATAACAACATTCTAAAGGCTTCTGGATGGGTATATGAGTAGGAAGGGTTTAGACGGGACATGGGCCAAATGCTGGCAAATGGGACTACATTAATTTACGATATCTGTGCTGTGTGGAGAATTGGACTGAAGGCTCTGTTTCCATGCTGTACAGCTCTTACAACTATCTTACTGTTTGTTAGATTAATAACAATTTATTCTCGCTTCACTGGCAGTGCGGAACCTTCATTTTGTAAATGTGGATTATAAATTCGGTGCTTCCAAATCATTGTTGATTTCATTTGTGGCCAAGAAAAGATGGGTTTGCTTGAAGCATTATTGTTTAATGTTGATCCCACACTGGACGTTGGGGCTTTCTCATATGTACATTCTGTATGAATGGATAAATAGGAAGCGGGACATTACACCAGCGCTTCATCGGAGGCTCACTGATGATGTTACCTAGAATGGTGACGAAACGTCTTCAAGCTAACCTTACAGCTCAGCGAGCAAACTCACATCCAGAAACTCAACCTGAGCTACAAATCTTCTCAAAACTTGCCACCATGTATTATGTAATTGTCCTGACACATCACAATGGGCTTTGGGTAACCATAATCTTGACATGAAGTTTGATTATTTGTTTTTAGCTAACTGTGTTGCTTTTTATTGATTTGTATTCAGAATTCTTTCCGAATTTATCTTTGCAATGCAAGATTTTCTTCAAATACGATACTCACCAACTGTTTTGCAGTACTCCTAAATCATAGATTCAATGCATTCTATGGTTATTTTGAACAGAAGGTCAGTGAAATGATGTCACCTGCCCTGACAGCCTCAGGTGCACCTGTGCTCGCAGTCACCATTACAGACATCAGATTGGCCTTCTTGAGAGTGATTCCATGGAAAGCGACTGGCCAGGGTGGAGTCCCCTGCTGTGCACTCCAATCATATGTAGACAAGCTGGCAGGACAATTTGCAGACATCTTTCACCTCTGCTTGCTCCAATGTGAAGTTCCCATTTGTTTCAAGAATACCATTATCAACCTGGTGCCAAAGAAAAGTCAGGCAACACACCTTAATGACTCAGGTAGTAGGAACTGTAAATGCTGTAGAATCTGAGATAACAAGGTATAGAGCTGGATGAACACATAGTTGCTGAAGAAGGGTCTACTCTCAAAACATGAATCTTCCTGCTCCTCTGCTGCTTGGCCTGCTGTGTTCATCCAGCTCGACACCTTGTTATCACACCTCAATGACTACTGCCTGGTTGTTGTGACATCCATCGTTATGAAGTGTTTTAAGAGATTAGTAATGGCACACATCAGCTCCAGCCTCCCAGATTTCCATGATCCAATACAAATTGGCTACCATCACATTGGGTCCACGGCAGACGCCTCTCCCTGGCCCTACGTTCAACCCTAGAAAATCTGGATAACCAGAACACCATCAATCTCCTAGTTATTGATTTTAGCTGCGCCTTCAGCACCATAATTCCAACCAAACTTCATCTCTGCTCCCCTACGCTGCAACTGGATATTCGACTTCCTGACCTACGGACTGCAATCAGTGAGGATAGGCGACAATACCTCCTCCACAATAATTCCCATGCAAAAAACACAATGATACGTTGCCAATTTCCAAATTAATTTGATGCAACTGTTCATGTGTCTGAATTATTCTAAGTAGGTATTACAGCCCTTACTACTTTTTCATTATTTTTCTCGTTATTCTTTTATTAATTTTGAAGTGTAATCTGAAAGTGACTTAATGACTTTGAGTTAGCTAGTGGTAGAAGGAAAAGAGCAGACCAGACCTGGATGATAATTGTTGGCTAATCAGATCATCACATTCATAATTAAAACGATCCTAACAAACATAGTGATCCCTGGAAGAGCAACGTGTTTAAAGAGATAGCAGAAGTTGGCTATTAACAAATTGAGTACCTGGAAATTGGACCTGGCAAGTCTGGAAGAGACCCTATGACAGTTGTAGCATAGTAATTTGGTAAGAGTTGATCAAACTCTCAGTGAGGAGCCAGAATTTAAAATTATTATTTTGTGTTATGTTTTCTGACAAATGGTTCTGGGCTGTTGCTAAGACAGCATGAGATTTGAAAGTTCCCTGCGTAATCTGAAACATCAGCTTCTACAAACCCAAAGAATAAAATGCTGAGCTTGTAGTATTTCTGCCTTTGCCTGGGTGAACTGAAAACATGACAATGATCAATATTTCAGAAAAGCAGCCAAGGAGTCCACATTTAGTCCTGTGAAACTACGCATCGTGAAAACCATTTAAGTAATCTGGACAGTTTTGTGATTACTTATTTATTGCTTGGCTATGTTTGTTTGTTGTCTGTCTTTGTCTGAATAGGGGAAAAAACAAATGTTTTAGGTGTAGAGCACAGTGTATTAATCAGCTTACGGTGTTATTTAATTTTTTCTCCGCTGAAGCCACTGTGTATCTAATAAATCGTCAAGTCTTTTGTTTAAGGTATAAAATCAGTTTCTTAAAAATTGATTATTTGCAAAGTCTGGGACTGGTATTTCACGAGTCTAGTTAGAAATCCATAGAGTGACTATTTGGGTGCCTTCACGTTAATTCAGAAGTAGAAACGCTGATTTGGTTCAGGTGCCTAGCTCCGTGTTCTAACAAGGGTGAAGTCCACTTTTGCTTATCTAATGTTTAACAATGGAAATGACTGATAGACTCAGTAAAGATTAAGAATGGTCGCTGAAGTTGTTGAGAAGATCATGTCGAAAATTAGGTACTGACTCCCTGAGAAAATAAGAAGATTTGATCATTGTCTTTACAGTGGTATTCTGCATCTTTTACATGAAGCCCCACAGACCATCCATTTAGTTTTGCAGGCAGTAGTTGATTTCTTCATGTAATGCATTAATGTTTGAAAAACTAGAGAGTATTTCAGCCTTGTAAGTAAAGTCACTTTAAATATTGGTCAGTAAATACGCTCTTTCCAAAGAGTTTAAGATTAACCTGCATATCACTTTCTCACGACTTGATCGTGAAATTGTATTATTTTATTGTTTTGTGAAGAGCTATTTTAACAACTCATTTTTTTTAAACTTTCAGAAAGTTGTGAACCTAGAGCTTTTGTTTGAGATGACGAGGCCTGATGTCGCTGAACCTGTAACTATACGGAACAACAACAGTGCACGAATCCACTTCAGGCTGGTTCTCCCCATTGATGTGGTAGTATTTGCTAATCCAGAGGACCAATGGGGACAGTATGTATTGTTCTATTTATTAACAATGCAATATGTAGTCCATAGTCAATAATATTTCGTTAAATAATTTTTAATGTGTTGACTGTATAACATCTTTGGTTAAATGTTTTCTTCAGGCATTGAAGCCTGCTGTCCAGAATTATCTGGTTTTGTTCTGAAGCACTTGCAGCATACTTTGTGATAACAGACTGGATTTCTCCAAAGACACAAGATTTCCAGTTCTTTTATAGTCTTTAGTATTGTTTTAAGTATGTTTAGGAAAGTTTTATATTTTTCTTTGTGTTGCTACTGACTTTCTCTTAAAATAATGTTTATTAAACAATGCTTTTATTAGTACTTGACGTCAATAATAACATGGTGGTAAGTCAATAAATGTGGACAAATACCAAAATTATTCCAAAATAAAATTTGTACACTGAACTACAGAAGAAAATGTCAAGTGAACTTTGATCTCCTCCCTGTGGGCCCATAGTGCAAACTTCCAATCTTAAAGGTATCAAGTTAATATCATAGAATTATCATTGAATTTTACAGTACAAAAGGAGGCCAGTTGACTCATTGTGTCGGTACCACCTTCTGAAAGAGCAACCTAGCTAGCCCCATTCTCCCGCCCTTTCTCCTTAGCACTATAACTTCATTACTTTCAAATATATATCCAACTCTGTTTTGAAACGTCAGATGGAATCTGCTTACACCACTCTCCCAGGCAGCACATTCCAAATCCTAACAACTTCCCTGACTAAACAAGTTTCTCCTCATCTCACTCTTAGCTCTCTTGCTGGCAGTATTGAAATTGTGACCCCTGTGGTAATGCAATATCTTGTTCATATATCATCCCTTCCTTTAGTCAACCATTAGTGGAAGGAACCTCATTCCTCTTTCTTCCTTAAATCTCTCTGCAACACTGCAACTTCTCTGCATATTTTTACAAAGCTACTCAAAAGTAATTAATTTCCAGTACAACCAAACTTGGTGGATTAGCAAACACTGAGAGTGTTTAATTGCCAACAGGACACGGGTGACCAGAATGGTTAGACAAATAGCAGATGAAAATCAATGAAGAAAAATATAAGATCATATATTTTGGCAGAAAGGGAAGGCAGTATAAACATTTTGGGCCACCTCTGAAGAGAGTACTGAGATATAAGGACCTGGAGGTGTATGGGCAAATATATTTGAAGGCAGTACAATGTTGAGAGTGACTAGCCACACATATGACATCTAGACATTTATGAGCTTCGTAAGGGGATATGGAGTTTGACAGAAGGGCAGTTATAGGTGAGATTTTGCAAACCTTGGTTATTTTGCAGAGAAAGATTGAACACGTAGATCTTTAACCAATGGAGTTTAAGTTGATCTTATTGACTCATGAAATCCTGTAGGGACTTGGGGGTGGCTATTGTAAGGATATTTCATTTAATATCTTGAATTAAATTACACATTGGGTGTTGGATGTCCTAAAATGTTGAAAGTGGATAAATCCCTGGGTCCTGATCAGGTGTTTCCCAGATCTTTGTGGGAAGCTGGGGAAGAGATTGCCAGGACCTTTGCTAAGACATTTGTATCATCAACAGCCACAATTGAGGTGCTGGGACACTGGAAAGTGGTTAATGTAGTGCCTTAAGAAAGATGGTGAGGGAAAACCCGGGCACTATAGACCAGTGAGCTCGATGTCACCGGTGGGTATGTTATTGGAGAGGGTTCTGAGGGACAGGATTCACATTTATTTGGAAAAGCAAGGACTGATTAGGGATGGCCAGCATGGTTTTGTGCATGGGAAATCATGTCTCACTAACTTGAGTTTTTTGAAGAGATAACAAGGAGGATTGATGAAGGCAGAGTTGTAGATGTTGCCTATATGAACTTCTGCAAGGCATTCAACAGGGTTCGGCATTGTAGACTGGTTAGCAAGGTTAGATCACAAGGAATCCAGGGGGAGCTAGCCAATTGGATACAGAATTGGCTCGAAGGTCCACTGCTTTTTGTCATTTATACAAATGATTTGGACGTGAATATAGGAGGTATGTTTAGTAAATTTGCAGATGACACCAAAATTGGTGTTATGGTGAACAGTGATGAAGATTGTCTCAGAGTACATTCGGACCTTGATCAGATGGGCCAATGGGCTGAGGAGTGGCAGATGGAGTTTAATTTAGATAAATGTGAGGTGTAGCATTTTGGTGAGCAAACCAGGGCAAGACTTACACAGTTAATGCAAACAAAAAGAGACCCAAGAATGGAGGGTCCTAGTTCCTTGCAACTGGAGTTGCAGGTACACAGGGTGATATTCGTCTGTGCATTCAGCAAAGGAGTTGGGATGTCATGTAGCTGTGCAGGATATAGTTAGGCCACTTTTAGACTACTGCAATCAGCTCTGGTCTCCCTACTATACAAAAGATGTTGTTAAACGGAAAGGGTTCAGAAAAGATTTACAAGGATATTGCCAGGATTGAAAGATTTCATCTGTGGAGAGTAGCTGAACAGGCTGGGTCTTTTTGCTTCGCAACATTGGAGGCTGAGGGGCAACCTTATTGAATTTTATAGAATCATGAGGGGCATGGATAGGGTGGACAAGGGTAGGGGAGTCCAAAACCCGAGGGCGTAAGTTTAAACTAAGAAGGAAAGATTTAAAATGGACCTGAGGGGAAACTCTTTCATGCAGTGTGGTGTGTGTACGGACTGAGCTGCCAGAGAAGCAAGGACAGTTATGTTATTTAAAAGGCATCTGTATTGCTCCGTGAATAGGAAGGGTTTAGATGGATATTGGCCAAATGCGAGTAAATGTGACTAGATCGGTTTAGAATATGCATTTGGCATGGACGAGTTGGACTTAAGATCATAGAACATAGAACATTACAGCACAGTACAGGCCCTTCGGCCCTCGATGTTGTGCCGACCTGTCATACCGATCTCAAGCCCATTTAACCTACGCAATTCCACGTATGTCCATATGCTTATCCAATGACGACTTAAATGTACCTAAAGTTGGCAAATCTACTACCGTTGCAGGCAAAGAGTTCAATTCCCTTACTACTCTCTAAGTAAAGAAACTACGTCTGACATCTGTCCTATATGTTTCACCCCTCAATTTAAAGCTATGCCCCCTCGTGCTCGCCGTCACCATCCTAGGAAAAAGGCTCTCCCTATCCACCCTATCTAACCCTCTGATTATTTTATATGTTTCAATTAAGTCACCTCTCAACCTTCTCTCTAATGAAAACAGCCTCAAGTCCCTCAGCCTTTCCTCGTAAGACCTTCCCTCCATACCAGGCAACATCCTAGTAAATCTCCTCTGCACCCTTTCCAAAGCTTCCACATCCTTCTTATAATGTGGTGACCAGAATTGTACACAATACTCCAAGTGCGGCCGCACCAGAGTTTTGTACAGCTGCAGCATAACCTCTTGGTTCCGGAACTCGATCCCTCTATTAATAAAAGCTAAAACACTGTATGTCTTCTTAACAGCCCTGTCAACCTGGGTGGCAATTTTCAAGGATCTGTGTACATGGACACCGAGATCTCTCTGCTCATCTACATGACTAAGAATCTTACCATTAGACCTGTACTTTGCTTTCTGGTTACTCCTACCAAAGTGCATCACCTCTCACTTATCTGCATTAAACTCCATTTGCCACCTCTCAGCCCAGCTCTGCAGCTTATCTATGTCTCTCTGCAACCTACAGCATCCTTCGTCACTATCCACAACTCCACCGACCTTAGCGTCGTCTGCAAATTTACTAACCCATCCTTCTACGCCTTCATCCAGGTCATTTATAAAAATGACAAACAGCAGTGGACCCAACACCGACCCTTGCGGTACATCTGTCTTCTTTCAGCAAGCCAATTTCCGATCCAAATTGCTATATCTCCCACAATTCCATTCCTCCGCATTTTGTACAACAGCCTATTGTGGGGAATCTTATCGAACGCCTTGCTGAAATCCATATACACCACATCAACCGGTTTACTCTCATCTACCTGTTTGGTCACCTTCTCAAAGAACTCAATAAGGTTTGTGAGGCACGACCTTCCCTTCACAAAACTGTGCTGACTATCCCTAATCAATTTATTCTTTTCTAGATGATTATAAATCCTATCCCTTATAACCTTTATCAACACTTTACCAACAATTGAGCTAAGGCTCACTGGTCTATAATTACCAGGGTTGCCTCTACTCCCCTTCTTGAACAGGGGAACCACATTTGCTATCCTCCAGACGTCTGGCACTATTCCTGTAGAAATGGTTCCAGGAATGGAAAGCTTAACACATGAGGAAAATTTGAGGGCTCTGGGACTATACTCATTGGAGTTCAGAATGATGAGGGGTGATCTAATTGAAACTTACAGAATACTGAATGGCCTGAACAAAGTGGATGTTGGAAAGATGCTTCTAATGGTAGGAGAGTCCAGGGCCTGAGGGCACAGCCTCAGAATAAAGGAAAGACCTTTTAGAACGGAGATAAGGAGAAACTTCTTCAGCCAGAGAATGGTGAATTTATGGAATTCACTGCCACAGAATGCTGTGGAGGCCAGGTCATTGAGTACATTTTACACTGCAATAGATAGGCTCTTGATCATCAAGAGGATCAAGGGTTACGAGCAGAAAGCAGGAGAACGGAGTTGAAGAATTTATCAGCGACGATTGAATGGTAGAGCAGACTCGTTGGGCTGAATGGCCTAATTTCTGCTCCTACGTCTTACGGTCTTATATGGGAACACCACCCCACCACATACAGAGCAGATACTCTTGTGACCCGGCCAATGTCGTCTATCTCATGCACTACAGGCAAAGATGCCTTCAGGCATGCTATATTGGTGAGATCACACAGACAATATGACCACAAATGAATGAACACCACATAAGTCGCCAGACACGAATGTTCCCTCCCAGTCGGCAACACATCAGCAGTCAAGGACATTCAGCCTCCGATCTCTGGATAAACATCCGCCAAGGCAGCCTCCAAGCTACACAACAACACAGACCCAATTGATCAAGATCTCTTTGTAATCTTAAATAACCTTCTTCACTGCCCACTATATCACCAATTTTGGCATCATCTGAAAACGTTGTGCCAACCTTACTTAAATTCTGGGGGGAACAAAGTAAAGTAGCACAAACTGCAGATCACTTTTTATTGCATAATATCAATTTACATTCATGCTTTGCCACGTTCTGGTTTTCTGCATCTGTTATCTTGGCAATCTGTTTAAACTGACTCTGTAATTGTTTATAACCGTGAAATGGAAAAGTCAACCACTCCATCTTCACAACATTATATCCTGTTACTTGCAGCTCTTTGGAATTTCAGTCAAGTTGAACACAAAGGTTAGATTAAATAGATGTTGTACTAATTGCTGGAGCTCTGAAGGCCTAAGATTGCCTTTTATATACAGAAAGTTGAGTGACTAATAATACACACCATGAATCATTGGCTCAATTAAGGAATAAACTAAAATATTACCTTCTGACTTCTGACTTGTTTATTGTTCGGTATTTATAAATGAAGTGTGGTCTGGTGACTGTGAAGCTATGAAAGTACGTGACTCAAAGGAAAAATATTTTTGAAATGACATTTTAAATTGGTTAAAAGCTCAATTTGATGGAAAAGAAGTGGTAAACAGGAATCTGACCGGATCATATATGTCTGTGTCGTTTGTAAATAGTCCAGCCGAGCTCACGCTGTTCTTAGCTAACCATATCAGAGCCCCTGTCATCAGCTTTACTCTTCTTCAGTACCAGCTGTGAAATGTGAAAATCTTGAAAGTGGCAATGGGTTTATATCCTGTTGTATACATCTCCCATTGCTTGGTCTTTAACCAAGATTGCCCTCAAATGTTTTATAACCTCCTTCTGCTGTCCAATCCTCTAGGATTACCATGCTCCTCCAATTGTGGATTCATGTGCATCCTTTCCCCTTCCTTTTAAGATGCTTCATAAAACATAACTCTGGAGAAACATTTGACTCTCTAACCTAGTAGCTTCTGATGCATGTGTTTTTTCTGATGGAGATTGTATATTTGTGCTATTTAAACTGGCCACATTTATTATTGGCAACGGCATATTGCAGAGACACTAGTCACTGTCAGCGTGATACGGCTGCAGCTGCCAACCATAAAGATGGTGATCTCCAAATAATCACACTGCTAGTTGCTGTTTGAAATCGATACTTGAGCAGTCAGGCGAGGTAGAGTTCGTCTCAGCTTGTGGACAGAAAGAGGTGTGCGTGATGTGGAGATGCCAGTGTTGGACTGGGGTGGACAAAGTCAGAAATCACACAACACCAGGGTAGAGTACAACAGGTTTATTTGAAAACACAGGCTTTTGGAGCCTCAGTCCTAATTCAGGTGTTAGCACTAACAGAAGGAGCAGCGCTCCGAAAGCTTGTGTTTTCAAATAAACTTGTAGAACTATAACTTGGTGTCGCATGATTTCTGACAGAAAGAGGGACAGAAACAATACTGGCAGCAAAATATCTACAATCTCAAGAGTGCAAACGATCACTCTAGGACTGCATTTTTCAAAGAAATATTTCTGCCTGTTTTCATGGTACAAAGTTACCTAAGTTGTTTCATGTCATTGGCTTGACTGGGACTTGTGGCTAAGTGAATATAATTCCTTGACAGCAAACCACCCTCTCCAGAAAAATCTTCAGTAGGCACCAGAAATAGTAAGAGCTGTAGAGGCTGGAGTCAGGTAACACAGTGTCCAGCTGGAGGAACACAGCAGGCCAGGTAGCATCAGAGGAGCAGCAAAGTTGATGTTACTGTGTTATCTCTGACTCTAGCATCGGCAGTTCTTGCTATCTCTGAGTGAGTTATAACCTCACTGAGAAGTCTCTTCCAAGGATGCCCGCCTTGAAGTTGTCCCCCATCCTCCGGAATGACCTCGGTGGACCTCTCTCCCACTGCAACCCTCCTGTAATCTCTTCGGCCCTGAAATTCTTCGACCACATATTCGAGCAAGCCAGGTACTCGCTCACCTATCATCATCTCACCTATATTCCCTGGCGCCACCCCTCCTGTCTTTATTTCAGAGATCCCTTCCCCCTCCCCCATTTCTGAAGAAAGGTTTCGACCCGAAACATCAACTTACCTGCTCCTCTAACGTTGCCTGGCCTGCTGTGTTCATCCAGCTCCACGCTGTGTTATTCTTTTCAATCAGCACCAACTGTGCAGCTGAATTGGCTGTCATTAAATCAGGATTCCGCTTATCCGATGCACCACACCAGAAATGGTCCCATGCAATGATGTACCTGCATGTGCATGTGTAATGTTAATTGTGCACACACAGACTCTTCCCGCTGACTTGGAAGCAACCAACCATCAAAGTCCCCTCCCACCTGGTTATACTCCCTTCTGCTCATTGGAAGAGGGCAGAAGATACAAATGTTTGAATATATGTATGAATAGAATCAAGAACAGCTTATTTCCTGCTGTTATTAGACTTTTGAACAGACTTCTCATGTTAACGTTGATCTCTCTCTGTGGCTGTTAAATTGTGTTCAGCACTGTGTTCTCCTCACCTGATGCACTTTGTATGGTATGATCTGCCTGTATAGAACTCAAAACAACACTTGTCGTATGTCCCCAAGTATAGTGAAAACAATAAATCAAACTCAAACCCAGAGGCCATTTGCCCTGATGTGTATTTGCTGACTTCTTGTGATAGCAGCTCAGCAATGTCATTGGCATGTTTCGCCATAGCTCTAGAAATCTTCCTTTAAAATATGCCACTAATTGTCTTGTAAATCCATTTCCTATGTTGATCATCACTAAATTAACAGGCATTTCACATTTTCCCCATGTATATTCTCCATTTGCTAGCTCTTTGCCCACTTACATATCTGTCTAGCCAGTCCATCCCTTTGTAATCTACTATCATCTTGGCAACTCGCTGACTTAACTTGTGTCATCAGCAAATGTGACCTGCAACCATTTTGTCTAAGTCATTTCTTTCAGTTGTAAGAAGTTGAAGTCTTGGCAAAGATCGTCATTACATTGCTCATTACATCTTGCCAAGCAGAAAAAGACCAGAAAATGAGAAATATAGAAAATTTGGGGACAGGTGTAAAACCAAATAAGAAAAACAAAGAGGAGTTAGGAGAAAAGCCTAGCAGTTAACATTTAATGGACGTCCAAAAGCCTTTTATAGACACACAAACAGTAAGAGAGTGGTTAAAGGTAGAATGGTGCTGATTAGAGACCAAAAAAAAATTTACAAGCTGAAGTGGAGGAATGGTTGAGGTAATATTTTACATCCATCTTTACAAAAGAGGAGGATGGTGTCCAGGCCATTCTAAGTGAGAAAGAGCTGGAGGGATAAAAATTTTTCAACAAGAAATCTTGGATAGGCTGTTGCAGCTTAAACTTAACAAGGCACTGAGACTGGATGAGGTACATTTCAAGGATTTTGAAGGATGAGAGTGTAGCAATTGTAGAGACGTTGGCCTTAATCTTGCAATCTTCCCTAAACTGGATAGGTGCTGGGAAACTGGAGGAGACATTACGGCCACATTCAAAATGTTGTAAGGATAATCCCAGCAATGGTCACCCTACTATAGAATGGATATTGTTAAACTAGAAAGAATGCAGAAAAGATGCTACCTGGACTGGAGGGTCTGAGTTATAGGGAGGGGTTGGATAGGCTGGGATTTTTTTTTTCCTTTCCCCTGGAGTGTGGGAGACTGAAGAGTGACCGTAGGTCTATAAAATGGAAGGTATAGACAAGATAGACAGCCAACAGGTTAGCTTCATGAAAGGGGAGTCTAAAACTAGAGGTACAACAAGTTCCAGAGAGTAATTTTTGCACACAGAAGGTGATGAGTAACTGGAACAGGCTGTCAGAGGTGGTGGTGAAAGTGAATACAAATTTTGTCATTTTAAAAAAAAGTTAGACGGGTATATGGATGGGATAGGTATGAAGGGATAGGGACCAAATGTAGGCAAATGGGACTAGATTAACTTTGAGTCTGGATCAGCAGTATTTAGGAGAATGAGATGATTATTCAGTGTCTGTCTGAAGTATCAGTTAACTACTGCAGTGAGAGTGCCTATTGTCATAAAACAGAAATTAAAAATATCATTACAAATACAGGGTCAAAAGTGAGATTGCAATTGAATTTTATAACTGGAGGAAAAAATTACTATTGGCAGTAAGTTTAGTAGCATTGTAAATCCAACAAAGAATTCAAATACAATTTTGTTAGTCACACTATATGTACACTAAATGTCTCTATGTACACTGTTATTCCTAACCATAAAATATGTTATTGTACTGTATATTGTACTCAATGAATAGTGAATCTCCTACAAAAGACAATCCCCATATATCAAATGTATCAGTTAACCCATGACCTTTTGCTTCATTCATATTGGGGGAGGGGTTCGTGGTTTATTAGCTACAGAAGTTTCAGTATGGAGGAAGAACCTGGTGGTTAGAGGGACCCCATCCTGAAAATGGTCGACAGTCATCTAGAAAGCTCACTGTCAGCAACCTTCTCGTGATTGTTTCACAATTGCTGTTTCCTCATTTAAACAATCAGAAGCAAATGGCTTAAGTAACGGTAGTGTTGTAGAACAGAATGACCTAAGGGTTCAGGATACATAATTCTTTGAAATTTGCGTCACAGGCAGACAGGGTGGTTAAGAAGGCATTTACTTGCCTTCATTGCCTAGACTTTTGAGTATAGGAGTTGGGATGTCATGTTGATGTAGTACAGTATGTTGATGAGGCCTCTTCTGGAGTACTGTGCGTGGTTCTGGTCACCCTGTAATAGCAAGGATATTATTGAGCTGAAGAGGGTTCAGAAAAAAAGTTTGCCAGATATTGCCAGGAATGGAGGGTTTGAGATACAAAAATAAGACTGGATAGGCTGTAACTTTTTTCACTGGAGGCTGAGGGATGACCGTATAGAGATTTATAAAACCATGAGGGGCATTGACAAGGTGAATGAGAAAATGTCATCTGCCTAAGGTGGGAGAATTCAAAACTAGGGAACATTTTTTTAGGTGAGAGGAGAAAGATTTAGAAAGGTTATGAAGGGCAACTTTTCTACACAGTGAGTGGTTAGTGTGTGGAACAAACTGCCAGAGGAAGTGATGGATGCAGGTATAGTTTCACCATTTAAAAGCCATTTGGATAATCACTTGAATAGGAAAGGTTTGTAAGGATTTAGGCAAAATGCAGACAGTTGGAACCAGTTTAGTTTGGGACCATGGCCAGCAGGGACTATTTGAACCAAAGTGTTTGTTTCCATGCTGTATGTCTCTACAACTCTTAACTGCCCTGTTGAATTCAGTACCAAGGCCAACAACTAATGAGACTGCCCTGTCGGCTCTCCAGAACTGGTAAGCCCATAAGACATAGGAGCAGAAATTAGACCATTTGACCCATCAAGTCTGCTCCGCCATTCAATCATGGCTGATAAATTCCTCAACCCCATTCTCCTGCTTTCTCCCTGTAACCCTGGATCCCCTTGATAATCAAGAATCTATCTATCTCAGTCTTAAATGTACTCAGTGACCTGGTCTCTGCAGCCTTCTGTGGCAGTGAATTCCATAGATTCACCACTCTCTGGCTGAAGAAGTTTCTCCTTATCTCCATTCTAAAAGGTCTTCCCTTTACTCTAAGCCTGTGCCCTTGGGCCCTAGTCTCTCCTACCAATGGAAGCAGCTTCCCAACACCCACTCTGTCCAGGCTACTCAGTATTTTGAAAGTTTCAATTAGATTCCCCCTCATCCTTCTAAACTCCAATGAGTATAGTCTATGAGTCCTCAAACGTTCTCATATGTTAAGCTTTCCATTCCTGGGATCATTCTCTTGAACCTCCTCTGAACCTGCTGCAGGGCCAGTACATCTTTCCTGAGATATGGGGCCCAAAACCGCACACAATACTCCAAGTGTGGCCTGACCAGAACCTTATAAAGCCTCAGCAGTACATTCTTGCTTTTATATTCAAGTCCTCTCAAAACAAAAGCCAACATTGCATTTGCCTTCCTGGCTACTGTCTCAACCTGCATGTTTACCTTGAGAGAATCCTGGGCTAGAACTCCCAAGTCTCTTTGCACTTTAGACTTCTGAATTTTCTCCCCACTTAGAAAATAGTCCATACCTCTATTCTTACCAAAGTGCTTGACCTAACACTTTCCCACGTTGTACTCCATCTGCCATTTCTTTGACCACTCTCCTAACCTGTCGAAATCCTTCTGCAGCCTCACCACCTCCTCAATACTGCCTGTCCCTCCACCTATCTTTGTATCATCTGCAAACTTAGCCAGAATGCCTGCATCTAGACCATTAATGTACAAAGTTAAGAGTTGTGGGTTCCAGCACTGACCCTTGTGGAACACCACTCATCACCGGCTGCCATCCTGAGAAAGACCCCTTTATCCCTACTCGTCATGCTTTCTGCCAGACTGCCAATCTTTTTTCCATGCTAGCACCTTGCCTCTAACACCGTGGGCTCTTATCTTACTCAGCAGCCTCCTGTGTGGCACCTTATCAAAGGCCTTCTTGAAGTCCAGGTAGAGATGGTATGGATTTCAAACCCTCAGGGATATTACATATATCTGACCTGATCTACATTTCCACACTAAAACATGTCTCAAAAACATGTCTTTTATGCAAGTATACATGATACCTGGAATTGTCCTTTCTAACTATTTATATCCATTTCTTTGGTATGTTGAAGATTTCCTTTTGTTTAGAAAGGTTCCTTAAAAACTGGCAAGCACTCATGTTCTGAAATGTAGCATAATTTCTAAAGCAATTTATTTCATTTCTCATGTTTGAAATATAAAATGTTTATTGTAATAGTGCTGAATGTTAAATTTTCAAAATATGTTTTTCGACAAGTACACCTTGCTTCTGCTTGCACATTCAACATTCAATAAATGAGACTTCTGGGATTTATTTCTGCAACAAATAAAGTACAGGGCTACATGCAGTATTTAAAAAAAAAGAATATTGCACAAGATGCCATTATTGTGTTCAGTTGGCCCATAGTCAACATACGTTTCTGTTCTTCAGGAATTTGTGCACAGACTGATCAGAACTTCTCCCTTATTCTTGGTTTAGCTTTGAAAATCTGGAGTCTATAATGCAATAGCAAAAAATAATTATGAAACAAAACACAAGGGCATTTAATGGTATTATTGAAACAACTTTGGCATATTCACTTTCCTTAACACCCAGCAGCTGGCACCCTTTTCAAGTAACAGTACAGGATCTAAGGGATTTCCAATGTAATGTAATCTATTTTTGTGATGTAAGATTACTATAAATGCAAACAAATACCTTTCAACAAATAACAGCCGCTGCCAAGATTATTGTGAACGAGTTATTGCAAGAATGTGAAGATACTGGAAAACTAAAATGGAATAAGTGGATTTATTTCAGTCATAGAAGATGTATATTTCCAAAATAATTTACTTATAAACTTTGTTCCTCTGTACTAGTGCAGTTATGTGAATCACTCTGCTCAGACATATTAACAACACAGCTCCAGGATAGTTAAGACTTGTACCCAGACCTTCTCGCCCAAGTATAGGGAGGGACATCACCTTATGACCCTCTAATGACTAACACATTCTGAGCTTTATAACAAATTACTGAGAGCTCCTTGTGGTACTATGACGACCTCACAATTTAACCCAACAGATTACAGTTAAGGATCAATATATGTGAAGTAACTCCAGTGATAGGTTTATGTTTATAAATTTCAGTGCAGCTCTAATACTTCAGTAAGATGATGTTAGCTGTACAAAATATAGCTGGAATCCTATCCTAGTCAGGAGCCAATGCTATTTAGAGGGCTTGATGAGAAGCAATTAAGAGAAAGCATCAAAGCTGAAATGAGGCTCTTTAAAAGTGATTTTTCACTTAAAACAAAAAAAAAGAGAAATAAAGTTATTGCAGTTGTGCAAATTGAATTTTATTAATCAAAATTAACACAGGAAATTTCTGCATCCCCAAACATCCACTTTGCTCACATGATGCTACCTTTAACTGTGCATGGTATAATTGGGTTTGTGGTGAGCTTGTTTCACAGTCGATGGCATTGACCACACTGGATGGTAAGGACTGCCTATAGCACATGACATCTGAGGCATATGGCAGCCATAGTTAGGCCTGTCTTTCACTTGAATGAGTGCAGGTCATTGAAGGGCTATTGGACTCACTGTGTAGAGAAGTGACCAAACAGCCAATGTTAATATACAGTGCCTGCTATCACCCAAAAATCCCTGGTAGCAAAATGTTTTCCCAATTAAAACCTCAAAACTCCCTTTCTCTAAACTGACACTGGCATTGTCACTAAGGTGTGGCAAATTGCTTGGGTTTGGCAACTTTGATTTTAAAATTACCCCCTGTTGCCCTTAGACCAAATAACAAGCTTCTCAAGGAATTTAAGCAAAAAAGATTCCCATTACCACTCCTTTCCCAACCTCACTTTGAAAGTAACAGTGCATCGTAGAGATTTCAGGACATTTAGATGCCACATGGGACTAAAATTTCCGAGGGCAATTGGAAATGCTGCTGAGAACTTGAATACCTCGGAATTTTTAGAAATAATTGTGAAAATTGAATTGGCCACACAGCTTGTCATTTCATAACATTGCTTGTCAGCTCTTCTGAAAGCAGTTGGAAATGCTGTTGAATGAAACTGATGTGGAAAGAGCAAAATATAAGTATAGAAGAAATATAGTGACACTTCATACCACATAAAGCAGTTGAAGCAAAAGTGTAAATGGATTTAAGGAGAGGCTAGATTAGAAAATGAGAAATAAGAGAACTGAGAGTTACAATATTGAATTTAGATGAGGAAAGGCAGAAGAAGGATTAAACACCAGCATAGAATTGGTTGGCCAAATGAGCCATTTCTATGCTATGTATCCAATGTAGGCCTATGCAATAGTTTACTTGTTCATGGGATATTGGTGCCATTGTGAGGGTCAGCATTTATTACTGTCACTAGTTGCCCCAGAGAAGTTGACGGTAAACTACCTTCTTGAAACAATGCTGTGTAAAGCAAAAAGCCTAAAGCTCTTTGATTAACTCCTGATACTGAAACCAAAATGTTTCTAAACTTTGACAAAAAAAATCAATGGACTGAAATAACAACAAAACATGTTTTCAAGGTACAGAGAAGAGTTATATTGAAGTAAATTATTCATTCAGTAATAAAAATAAACCTATGCTGTGAAAAATACGGAGTGCATTAAAATGGTGACATTCTGAGTCACTCTCCCCAGCACCATGATAGAGATCCCCTTGCCTTCATTTTCCATTGCACCAGCCTCCGTGTTCAACAGAACACATCTTGTCACGTCTGCCACTTCCAGTGTGATGCCACCATTTCTCCTGCCCATCCCTTTGCATATTGTACACCCTGATCCACATCTTAATCAGACCAACCCCTTCTCATGGCTCTCTTTCACGAAAACACAGGAGCTGTAATATCTGCCCTTATATATTCCGTCCAGGTGAAGCAGCACTTCAATTGGATTTCTTTCATTTTAGATTACTGTTTTCGATGCTCACAATGTGGCCTCATCTACACTGGGGAGACCAAATATAGATTTAATGACTGCTTTATGGAGCACATTCGTTCTGTCTATAAGAATGATCTTGAGCTTCTAATGGTCTGTCATGTTAATTAATCAGTTACCTCTCGCCCGGACATCTCTGTTCGTGGCCTGAGGAACTGTTCCAGTGAAGCTCAACAGTAGCTTCAGGAACAGCACCTTACAGTCTTCTGCATTCAGCATTGAGTTGAAGCATTTCAGATCTAAAACTCTGTTTCCCAAGATTAAACCCAGTACAAAAAAGTAAGGATAATCATCCAGTTCTCTCACAACCACTAGGAATTAACAAATTACCTTCAGTGTCGCATCGAAACCACACTCCAAATTCTGGGACCTCCAATTACTTTCCTTTTCTAAATGGGGGGAAGCGCTTTTCCCATTGAATCCATGATAATGCTGCTTGGTACAGAGTAAAGGTAAGTTTGGATCTTTCATTATTTGTGATGCATCCCCTGATCCACCTACAGTGTTCCATGTTTTCCTAAAGTTAAAGAATATACCATAAGAAAACTATCTGATTATTTGCCATTGAACTTTCAACCCATGTGATGATACTTATAAAACTGATATACAATTTATTTTTAATCATAATGTTCCTAAATATGAATAATTATTCACATTAGTCATTGAGTCTTAGAGTCATACAGCATGGTTCAACCAGTCCATGCCGATCATAATTCCAAACTAAACTAATCCCACCTGCCTGCTCCAGCAGCATTTAATTTAATTTCCACATGGCTGTTCTAAATAAGGCATCAATTCACTTATTTGTACAGGAAGGGCATTATAACTTATGCCAATGATTGTAAGTGGCTAATGGGTGCTCCATGTAATATTCTAAATTTGGGTGAACACAATGGCTGGAAACCTAAAAGCTGTCCAAAGAGCAGAAGACTGTAGATGATGAAAATCTGCATCAAGAACAAGGAATGCTCAAAACTCTCATCAGGCCTAGCAGCATCTGGGGAGAGAAGCAAGAATTAATGTTTCAGGTCTATGGCCTCATGTTGAAGATCACTAACCTGAAGCATTGACTTTATTCACTCTCCGTGGATATTCTTGGACCTGCAGGCTTTTCTGATGCTTTCAGCTTTTGATTAGACCAAGGACTGCCTGGCAAGGTAAATGAGGGTGTAATGACAACTTAGCGGTGCCGCATCATGGACTCAAGGTAGTGACCTTAGTGGCTGCTGTAGGCTCAGTGAAGTTACTGCTATGCTATTGGGTCCGCAAAAATAAATTTAAGAATGTAACATTTTGGATCCTCTTGTGCTCCATGGCTAGAATCATTGCTCAAATCTATCTGAAATGATAATCAGGGTATTTCATGGCACACCAGCTAGATATTGTAAGGTTCACAGTGGGTGATCCAGACATCTAGCAATTGCCATTTCAAAGTAGCTACAGCTATTGCAATGGCCATTTTAAGCTCCTGGCCCAATTCTCTAGTGATTCCTGCTTTGCTGGTGCTCGATTTAGCCAAGTTAAAATTGGACAACTAGCCTGATATAAATAAGTGGAGTCATAAATGTAAAGTTGTGTACTGTGTATCAAGTTTAGCCCATCAAGTCAGTGCCAGCTCCTCGTAGAGCAATCCTGTCAGTCCCGCTCTCCAATTTGATTCCTGTACCTTTGCAAATATATTTCCTTCAAGTTCTTATCTAATTTCCTTTTATAAACATTGATGAATTCTGTTTCCATCACCACGTGTACAATGAGTTCCAGATACTTACCATTTACTGTGTAAAACAATTCTTCCTGAACATGCCCCTGTATTTCCTGCCTGAAGCCTTAAATTCATGTCACTTGATCCTATATCTAAGCCTGACATAATCTTTTACACCTTTATTAAACATCCCTTGAATATACTTTGCTCTAAACCAACTTCTCCAATCTGATCTTGGAACTAAAACTTGTCCATCCCTATTTACATTCTGTCAACTCTAAAGGACTTCCACAGCATTCCAAAGGCTTCAAGCATAATTTCAGTCTAGGCTGGAAACAAATTGCAGTGAATTCAAAACTAGTCTTTTCTGTTAATTTAGTTCTGTCAAGTTTCCAGTGATCAAATAGCAGCCTAGTTATCACCCACATACATTCCTTGGCCATGTGGAAAGCCTAAGCAATTCTTTGTTTATGTATATTTTTACTGACCCATGTCTATCGTTGTTAGTTTCTATTGGTCTCTGTGCATCTTAAGAAGTTTGTGTCATCCTGCAGTGATGATAAGCTAATGTTTTGAAACTCAGTTCTCTAACCATTCTGTGGCCGCTGTGCTGTGTGGTGAGATTGTCCCATCTTGCTGGATTGTGTTTCTGTATTTTTGCTCTTCATGCAGTTCCTTAAATTCTCGTCCAGTCTCATCAATATTGCTTTGAACTGCAGAATAATAGACAGAAGAAATAATTAAATGTAGTGCTGAAAATCCCCTAAAATATCCAGGTCCACTTTTAGATTGAAAGGGATCAATGGATTATAATTTATTTTAGGGATTTTGATGATATAGTTATCAAAATCTGAATGGTTCACAGATGACAAACAAATTACTAGCTATCAATGTACATGTTACTTTTTAACCTCTTCTGTGTTTTTCAAATTTACTAGCTTTCATGACTGTGGACTCTTTCTATTGACTGGCTATGTTTTCAGAGGATTACCATCGCACAGCTCAGTTGTTAAGAGCAGGATGGATCTGACATGATTCAGAATTGGAGATGCCTGTCCACTGAAGGTTTGAATATTTGACAGGAAGGTATTAAATACAACGTTTGCCATGAGAGTTTAAAATTGAAACATATGAACGATCACAGGAGTAGGCTATTTCACAGGAAAGCACACAAATGTTTTTTGCACAACTAAGAGCTCATGGTATAGAGCATAACATACTGGTGTGGTTGGTAGTTTGGCTGATTGGCAGAAAACAACGACTATGTCTTTTATTTTATTTGGCAGGATGTGACATGTGGAGTCTTGTAGGCAACTGTGCTTTGCCTCAGACTTTTACATAATTTACGTTAATGACTTAGATTAGGGAAGTGAAGTTCTGGTAGTTAAATTTGTGAAAGACATATAGATAGGTAGGAAGTGATGTTGTGTAGAGGTCATAAGGATGCAGATCATTATAATTTGTTTAAATGAGTGGGCAAAATATGGCAGATGGAGTATAATGTGGAAAAATCTGAAGTTGCTCACTTTGGCAAGAAGATTAAAATCACATTCGCACAATGAGCTATTAACGCATAGTGTCTGTGTTCTACCTGCCAGCTAGTCTTCTATCTATATCAGTATGTTTCCCTGACATCCTAAGCTTTTATTTTCCAGAATAACCTTTGACATTTCTCTTATCAAATGTCTTCTGGAAGCATAAAAATAGTACAGTGTATCTACAAGCTGCCCTTTATTCCCAGCATTTTTTACTCCTTCAAAGATCTCCAATAAATTGTTTCATCATGATTTGCCTTTGACAAAACCATGCTGACTTTCCTGATTGGTCCATGCTTTTTCTAAAGGCACAGCTACAATCCCTTTAATGATTTATTAAAACGCCTTCCCATGACAGATGTTTCCTACTTTCTGCTGCCCTCCCCTTTTGAATAGAGAGGCTATATTTGTGTCTTTTCATTTGGGACGTTTACTGAATGTAGCTAATTTTAGAAAATTAACACCAACCCATCTATTACTTCATTCGCAGCCATTTCTAAGATCTTTGGATGAAATTCTATTCTCTTCCCCTCTTGCCTTCTGATTTACTGGAATTTCTTTTCTACATCATCCATGCTGAAGTGAAGCAAAATGTAAAATTTAGAAACAAAATTTACTGAGTGTTAAGGAACAGAAAGTAATGGTTAATGGATCCTTTTCAAGCTGGAAGAAGATTTGTAGTGGAGTTTCAGAGGTATAAGTTTTTGGTCAGTATTTAGGGCCTAGATTAATGATCAATTAACAATCTGATTATTAATGATCTAGATTTAGATGTGTGGGGCGTGATTGCAAAGTTTGTAGATTACACTAAACTTGGAAAAAATTAACTGTGTATACTGTGAGGAGGACAGTTTGGAACTCCAAAAGAATGCTGACAACTTGGTGAATTAGGTAGATAGATGGCAGATGGGGTTCAATGCAGAGAAGTGTGACATAATGTATTTTGGTTGTAAGTGTATTGAAAAACAATAGAAAATAAGGAGTGCAATTCTAAAGAGGGTGCAGGAGCAGAGGAACTTAGATTAATAGGTACACAAATCACTTAATGCAGTAGGACAGATGGAAAATGCAGTTAATACAGAGCATAGTTCTCAGTTTTATTAATGGAGGCATTGATTACAAAAGCAAGGAGATGACAATGGACTTGTACAAGACTTTTGTGAGGCCTCAGCAGGAATGTTGTGTACCATTGTGGATGCCATGTTATAGGAAAGATGTGAATGCATTGGGAAGAGGGCAGAAGTGTTTTACAGCTATGGTTGCAGGAATGAGAAACTTCAGTTAAGAATGGTCTTTTGATCTCTCTGCCCTTAATCACACACTGCCCATAAATTCTGCATTGTGTGTGTCATGACTGAAACTGGTCTTCAAGGTAATGCCATGGGATCTTTTATGTCCACCTGAAGGGGCAGGCAGGACCATTGTTTAATGTCATCAGAATGTCAGCACAATATAGTACACTCTTCATACTGAACTGGAATGTCAGCTTAGATTTCTGTACTCACTTCTCTGCACTAGGACATTTGATTCAGCCAACAGTATTGCCAACTAATTCATGGATAATACAAGACACTTGGACAAATCATATTCCCATTTTTGAATAATAATGCTGTGGAATTTCTATGTTCACCTGCACACAGTCTCAAACTCAAACTTCCATTATTGTTAAGCCAGCAGCACAATTTAGATTTAGATTCAGATTTATTTATTTGTCACATGTACTAAGTTTAGGAATATGTAAGTATAGCAAAAAGTGCACAAAGTTGCCATTCACTGGCACCCACTCGGTTACAAAAGCCAGAATTAAAAGATTTAACAGATCTAAAGAGTAAGCAAGAAATGTCTCAACCTCAGAGTCAAGTCCCATCTCCACGTTAGTGTAGGCACAGCTCCAACCAATAGGACACCCAGGAGGTCACCACCATGTGAAAGGCCTGCTCTCGCCGTTGACTGCTACTCACCAGTCAGCTCTTGCATTGCTCTGGCCCACGCTCGATCCACCACTGCGGCAGGACATGGTCCGCGTATTCAGCTCCCTAGCTTAAGTTAGGAACATTCAGAGAGAGATATATTTAACCTGCTGGTGTAGACCAAACTAACATATTGCATGGTTCTGGAGCCACACTTGTATTTAATCTTGTTTGTAGAAAATGTGACATATCAAATGACAGTAGTTTTCTGAACTGCTACATCCATCATTTATATTGGAAGGCTTTTGTGACCCAAGTCAGACCTTGATGCTCTCAATCCTTAATCAACCCTGTCTAAGTTTGAGTCTATTGGGCAGTAGGTCTTAAGCATACATTTGGCTCAGATGTCACAATACAGCCACAAGAATATTCTATATGCAACTTTGACATCCCTCTTTGCAATGTTTCCATCCTGTGTATCACTATGTCTGTATGAATGGAAAAGTACAAGCAGTTTGTTACATCTGACTTTTCTTTCCATAACAGAAAAAAATTAAGGGCAGAAGTAGGCCATTCTGGTCATTGACCTCTCATAGCCATCCAGTTAGATCCTAGCTCACCTCCTAATCCTCAATTCCACTTTGCTGCCTTATCCCATAACCCTTAAGTCCTTTGTGATTAGAAATATTTTTATCTCAGCTGTAAATATACAGAACAATGAACATCATCAGCGGTAAAGAATTCCATAGACTCACTACCCTCTAAGGGAAGAAATTGCCTCCTTGTCTCGATCCTAAATGAGTGACCACTTTGAAATTATGCCTGGTGGTTCCACAGGGAGGAAGAACTTTTCTATATCTACTCCATCAAGCCCCCTAAGAATATTGTATGTTTCAATAAGATCTGTGCTCATTCTTTCAACTTCCCATGAGTGCAAACCCAACCTACTAAACCATTCCTCACAAGAAAGTTGCTCCATACCCAGGATCACCCTGATCTTTTCCTAGATAAGGGAACCAAGTAATCCAGATGTGTTCTGACTTGAACCTTGTATAGTTTAAATAAGACTTCCCTAATTTTATACTGCATTCCTTTTGAAATAAACAGTCCATTAGCCTTCCTTGTTACCCTCTGAATTTGGATGCTAACTTTCATGATTAATGCATGATTACACTGAAATTCCTGTGTGCTGCATCTTTGTACTGTCTTTCAGTTCTTCCAAAGTGCATGACCTTCAATTGCCTGGTGTTATATTCCACCTGCCAGGTTTTTGTCTAGTCACCTAACGTGTCCTTATTTCATAGCAGATTCTTTCTGTCACTCTCACTACTTGCCTTTCTATTTTTTTGTCAAGTTTTCCCAAAATGCATGCATTTACCTGATTCAAATCATTAATATATCTTGTAAATAATTGGGCTCTTGCACTGATCCCTGTGGCACTCCGATAATTGTGTGTTGCCATTCTGAAATATGTTCTCTTTGTCTCAACCCTTTGTCTTCTTTTGGCTAGGCAAATGTCTACCCATTCCATTATATTGCCCTCATCATGATGGGCTCTTATCTTATTAATTAGCCTATATGGTAACAAATAAAACACTTTTTGGAAATTCAAATGTATTACATACAATTTTTTGTTTATTCATTCATGGGATGGGGGAATTGCTGGTTAGGCAGCATTCATTGCCCATCCTTAATTGCCCAAATTGCTGTGGGTCTACAATCACATGAAGGCCAGACCAGATTAGGATTGTAGTTTCCTTCCCTAAAGGACATCAGCGAACCAGATGGGTTTTTACTACAATCAGCAATGGGTTCAGAGCCATCATTAAATGATTAATTCCAGATATTTATTGAATTCAAATTCCACCAACTACCATGGCACGATTCAAACCCAGGTCCCCAAAACGTTATCTGGGTCTCTGGATTAACAGACCAGCAATAATGCCACCAGACCATTGCCTCCAATCTAATGGTTCCCCTTTATCTATACCACTTGTTAAAAGCCAAAATTAATGTCACCATAGCCCTAACACACTGTAGGGATGTTGTTTCATATTAATAATGAGGTTGTGGAGTACTCGGAATTACATGGTGAAGCAGACATGAATTAGTATGGTTTCATCAAGAGGAAGTCATTTCTGACAAATCTGTTATAATTCTTTGAGGAATAACAAGCAAGTTAGACAAAGGAGAGTCAGTGGACATCATCTGTTTGGATTTCCAGAAGGCCTTTGACAAGGTATCATATGGTTCACTCGCTGATGATTAGTACAGTTTGCAGGGATCCATGTTGGGACGTAACTATTCACGTTTTGCATTAACGATCTTGGCGAAGGAACTGAGGGCATTGTTGCTCAGTTTGGAGATGATGCTACCTTGGGTAGACGGTGGTAGTGTTGAGGAAACAAGGAAGCTATAGAACAACTTGGATAGGATAAAAGGATGGGCAAAAAAGTGGCTAATGGAATACAGTCTGGGGAAGTATGAGATTATGCACTTTGATAGGAAGGATAAAGGTGTAAACGATATTTTAAATGGGGAATGCGTCAGAAATTTTAAGCACAAAGGGACTTGGGAAGCCTGGCTCTGGATTCTCTTAGGTTAATGTGCAAGTTCAGTTGGCAGTTTGGAAGGCAGATGCAGTAGTAGCATTCATTTCAAAAGGACTATAATACAATAGTGGAAATGTGCTGCTGAGGCTAAATAAGGCTCTGGTTAGATCACTTCTGGAATATTGTGAGCAATTTTGGGCCCCACATATAACGAATGATCTGGCCTTGGAGGAGCTCCAAAGGAGATTTTAAGAGTGATCCTGGAGCTGAAGGTCGTATCAGATAAGGAGTAATTGAGGACTTTGGGTCTGTACTCGATGAGAAGGGATCTAATGGAAACTTACAGAATATTGGGAGGCCTGGATAGAGTGGACATGAAGATGTTTCCATTAGTCAGAGAGACTAGGACCCAAGGGCACAGTTTTAGAGTGTAGGGTGATGTTTTAGAACTGAGATGTGGAGAAATAGCTTCAGCCAGAGAATGGTTAGTCTGTGGAACTCATAGCCACAGATGACTGCGGAGGCCAGGGCATTGAGTGTATTTAAGACAGAGATAGATCGGTTCTTGCTTGGTAAGGGGATCAAGTGGTACAGGGAGAAGGCAGGAGATTTGTGATGAGAAACATATCAGCTATGATCAAATGGCAGACCATACTTGATGGGCTAAATGGTCTAATTCTGCTCCTATGTCTTCTGGGCTCGTTGGACTTAGTGGCCTTTAACCCCCTTTCATGATAGTTATTATGTTCATTTTCTCCCCCAATCCCCTTTGTCCCCAATTATTTAGTGTTTGTGGAATTTTATTAATTCTACTATATTATGGTCACTGATCCCTCAGGGATGTTTTACTCTGAAATCGATCATTAAATCTGTCTTAATAAACATTACTAGATCCAAAATAGCCTGATCTCTAGTTTGGCTCACAGTATAGAAAATTATCCTAAATGCACTCTTTGAGCTCTTACTCATGGTGATCTAGAATCTTGGAATCCCTATAGTGTGGAAAGAGGCCATTCAGCCCATTGAGTCTGTACCATGCCTCAGAAGAGCATCTTACCCAAAACCAGCCCCTTACACTGCCCCTGTAACCCTATTTTACCATGGCTAATCCGACCAGCCTGCACATCCATGGACACTATTGACAATTTAGCGTGGACTGTCCAGCTAATTTGAACACCCTAGGACTGAGAGAGTAAACAGGAGCACCCGGTGGAAGCACACACAGACGTGGGGAGAATGTGACAGTCACCCAAGGCTGGAATTGAGCAGGGGTTCCTGGCACTGAGAGGCAATGGTCAAGACTACTAAGCCCTATCAATCTACAAGAAGATTATGATTGATTTATTATCCTTTTCAACATGCTGTTATTATTTCCTAATTGATTCTGTGTTCCTTAGTTACTTCTTGGGGACCTATCGACTACTCCAGCAGTAATGTCTTCCCCTTGATATTTTTTACCTCCAATCATATGGATTTTGCCTTATCCAGTCCAAGATCACGTGTTCCTTTCACACTTATTCCACCTCATACTAGCAAAGCTACACCACCACCCTTCCCTCGCAGCCTGTGCCTTTGAGAGGTTACGTACCTCCTGGATATTTAATTCTCAGCTTTGATCTCCTGACAGTCGTGACTCTGCATAGGTCATCTCCATTAGCCTCTAGTTGTGCCGTTATTCATTTCTTTAGTTCTGAATAACACATGCACTTAAGTAAAGAGCCATTAATTTTACCTTTTTAATATTTTGTTTTCCCTTTGTTCCATTTGCTGCTTTTTTACACTCATACACTGTCCTTTCCTGTTCCATTCAGACTCCCACTGTTTTGATTCTACCAAGACTACACTTCACCATCATGAGTATTTGCATAACTGCATATTTAGACAGAACTCTTTAAGACAACCAGTTACTTCATGACATCATTTTAAACAAACAAATCGCGCATGCACATTATAACAGAATTTTCTTGAATTGAATTAGCTTTATTGTCGTGTAATCAAATGAGTACAGTGAAAAGTTTATAAGTCACCACATTACAGTGCCATCTTCGAAACAAAAAAATCTACGTACAGATACTAAAGAACAAATTCTTAGGCAAAAAAAAACAGAAAATAAAGAAGTAAAATGCCCAGCTTTACAGATCGTAGGAATAAATTGAAGAAATAAAGAAATAAAAAGTGCAGAGTAACAGTCTTTCCAACTCAGTCCACACCAACACCTAGCTTCCAGTAACCACCACCTAGTCGCTGTCTGCATGATACTCACCAGTGTAGGAGTCAGCACGCTTTAGGCACCATCTCTTCGCTGATGGGCCCACCTTGCTGACGTCACTGAATTGACACTCTGTCCAGAGATAGGAGACCCCAGCTCCGCTGCTGCTGCCGCCGCCTCACCAATAACCAGAAGTCCCTGCTGCAGGCCTACACAATAGAAACCAGGAGCCCCTGACTCCGTTGCTAGATCAGGAGTCCTGGCTTTCGGCCTACTGTGCCCAGGAGTCCCTGGCGCTGCCACCATGCCAAGAGTCCTTCTTCACCTGCTGATGTTGTCTTGCTAGCACCACAATCTTGAAGTGTCTGCTGCTGCCAGCACCGCTGCCCCAGTTGCTGGAGGAGCTTTGCTGCCACTGGCCCCGAACACTGGGAGAACATAATTGCTGCCACTGGTACCAGCCCATATACTGAGAGGATGTCCTTGCAGCCATTGCCACCACCTTCAATTGCTGGGAGAAGCCGGATCCGCTACTCTGCATGCAGCCTGCTCTCTCTGATGCTGCCAACCAACCAGCCACAGAAAAGAAGAAAGACAAAAGAATAAAAAAGAAGAAAGGAAGAAAGAAAAAATAAAGTAGCTGGGAGCAGATGAGCCAGGATAAGAGCATGCACGCGACCCTGCTATTCCACCACCATGTTGAAACACTCAAATTTTCATTACCTTTTCATTTGTATGCTGAACTTGAATGCTGAGCATTCTTCCGGACACTAATAGACAAGCATATTTGCCGAGAATCGTGTTGACCTCTTTTACAGTGCGTGAGCCTGGAGTAGGAGGTACAATTAATATATTTGAAATATATTTGGTACAATGAATTCTAAGAGTTAAGATCTCTTGCTTTTAGACTGAAATAATTCTTCTTTTAAGTCAAATTTATGGACAGTAATTCCTGGTGCATTCCTAATAACAATGTTTCAACCAATCAGCAGCATCCTTTTCTCATTGCTGTACAAATTGTTGTTCTTTCTGAGGCTTGACATTTTAGCTTAAGTCCTGGTGAGAATACAAAAGACTTCAACAGCATTTTTAAAAAAAAATTGTTGACATTTCTCCATTGATAAACCAAGCTCTATTCTAATAATGGGTTTAAATTGAAATTTTTTTGCATGCAGATGCTGCATGTTTGTACCACTTTATGTTTTTCTTACAAAGAGAATTCTTGATGAGTTAGAAAAAAAAATTGCTTCTGCAAAGCTACTGATTTCATAGATAAGTGAAAACGCTCCATTGTTTCCAAATTTACTCAGCGTAAAGATTTATTTTTTCCTAATGCTTGAAGACAAAGCAATAGCTATCAGGAAAGCTAAGTTAGAACTGTATGTAATTTTGTGTCTGCATTAGGTTTTTGTTTCGTGATGCTGCGTATGTAATATAGAACATGCCTTTACTATTAATTATAAATTATGTTTTTGACAGGCTGCAGGATCAATTTGTGAAAGCAGTTTCTACACAGCTGTATGAGATGGACCAATGCATTCAGAGATATACAAAAAGAAAGTCTGTCCCAATTCCACAAGCATTCCACTTTGAATTGCCAGTGTCAACTACTCTTACTACAGTAATTTACCCTGCTGGATACAGTGAAAAGGATCTGGAACCACAACGAAAAGTAGGGCTGGAATACAAATCACTTTTTCTATTCATGCAGTCTGTTCATCAGCTGCTGAATGTTTAAAGTAGCAATTTATTGGATAAGAATTTCAGTTACGAGGATAGATTAAGATTGCTCTGAAAGGATATTGATAAGTTGGTAGAGTGAACAAATAGGTGGCAAATGAGTTTGATGCCAAGAAGTGTGAAGTGATGTACTGGGTACGGTTATGGGTGCCACATTATAGAAAAGATGTGAATTTATTGGAGAGAGGGTAGAAGTGCTTTACTCTAGAAGTTCTAAGAAAAGGAAACTTCAGCTATGAGGATAGATTGAAGAAATTGAAATTGTTCTCCTTGAAGAGAAGGCTCAGAGAAAATTTAATAGAAGTTTTCAAAATTTCTGAGCACGCTGGATAGAGTAGATAAGGATAAGATGCACTGCTCATAAAAAGTACAAGAATAAGGGAGGCATAGATTTAAAGTGATCTGCAGAAGTGAGGGTGATGTGAGAAAATGTTTTTTCATACTCATGTAGTTAGGATATGGAATGCGTTGCTTGGAAATTTAGTTAAGGCAGGTTCTGTTCAGCCATTGAAAGGGGTTGAGTGGCCTACTCCTCTTATTTTCTATGTTCTGTTGCATAAAGCAGGAACAGGTTACTGAGTATGTTAATCAGCCATGAAATGTCAAATAGCCTACTCATCCTATTTTCTACATTTCTAAGGCATTGGATGATTATTTGGATAGAAATAGTATACAAGGGTAAGGGGAGATAAAGCATGAGAATGGCACTAGATCATAATTGACATTTGAAGAGCCTGTGCAAGCATGATGGACCAAATGGCCTTCTTTTGCACCACAACAGTTCTGTTAAGTTGAGACTGTCATAGAGTCATACAGCACAGAAACGGACCCTTCAGTCCAACTCATCCAAACCAACTAGACATCCCTAACTGACCTAGTCCCAATGCCAGTATTTGGCACATATCTCCCTGAACCCTTTCAATTCAATACTCACCCAAATGCCTTTTAAATTTTTTAGTGGTACCCACATCCACCACTCCTGCTGGCAGCTCGTTTCATACATGCAACACACTCTGCATGAAAATGTTGCCCCTGAGTTCCTTTATAAACCTTTCCCCTCACCTTAAAGCTATGCCTTCTAGTTTTTGACTCCCCAACCCTTGGAAAAATACCTTGGCTATTCACCCTATCCATGCCCATCACAATTTTATAAATCTTTATAAGGGTCACTCTAACCTCTGACACTCCAAGGGATAAAGGTCCCAACTGATTCAACATCTGTCTATAGCTCAAACCCTCCAGTCCCAGTGACATCCTTATAAATCTTTTTTGCACCCTTTCAAGCTTAACAACTTCTTTCCTATAAAGAGAGAACCAGAATTGTGTGCAGTATTCTAAAAGTGGCCTCACCAACATCCTGTACAGCCGCAACATGACATCCCAATTGCTGTATTCGAGTTTATGACCAATGAAGACAAACATGCCAAACACCGCCTTCACCACCTTTACTACTTGCGACTCCACTTCCAAAAATTATGCACCTGCACCCCAGGTCTCTTTGTTTGGCAACACTTCTTAAGCCCTACCATTTTATTTAAGTCCTGCCCTGCTTTGCCTTGCCAAAATGTAACACCTCACATTTACCTGAATTAAATTCCACTGCCAGTCCTTAGCCCATTGGTCCATCTGATCAAGATTCTGTTATACTCTGATATAATCTTCTTCACTGCCCATTCCACCACCTATTTTGGTGTCATCTGTAAACTTACTAACCATACCTCCTAGATTCACATCCAAATGACATAAAGCGGTGGACCCCGCACGGATCCTTGTCGAACACTACTGGTTACAGGCCAATTTTTATATCCAGTTGACTAGCTCTCCCAGATCCCTTGTGATCTAATCTTACTAACCAGTCTACCAGACAGAACCTTGTTAAACACTTTGCTGAAGTCCAACATCTACCACTCTGCCTTCATCGATCTTCTTTGTCACTTCAAGTTACTGAGACATGATTTCCCACAAGTGAAACCATGCTGACTATCCCAATCAGTCCTTTCCTTTCGAAATGCATGTTAAATCCTGTCCCTCAGAATCCCCTCCAACAGTTTACCCATCTCAGACGTAAAGCTCACTGGTCTTCAGTTCCCTGGCATTTCCTTACATCTTTTCTCAAATAATGGCACCACATTAGCTAACCTCCAGTCTTCCTTCACCTTACCTGTGGCTGTTGATGATACATTTATCTCAGCAAGGGGCCTAGAAATCTGTTCTTAGCTTCCCACAAAGTTTTGGGAAAGACCTGATCAGGTCCTGGGGATAAACAGCTTGCGAGGCCTTAGGCTTTTTTAAAAGTTGGAACAATAGAAGCAGTCTGAACGGGTGTGGCCATTTAGTTTTTAGTTCTGGCTTTCAGCAGTTGCTGTTGGAATCTTAAAAAGGTTCTGGATGTGAGTTTGCTCGCTGAGCTGGAAGGTTTGTTTTCAGACGTTTCGTCACCATTCTAGGTAACATCATCAGTGAGCCTCCGACGAAGCGCTGGTATTATGTCCCGTTTTCTATTTATCTGGTTAGGTTTCCTTGGGTTGGTGATGTCTAGACGCATGGCATTCCAACTGGAACTCCATCAACAAACACATTGATTTGGAGCCAATCTACCATCCCCTGAGAAAAAGGAACAGGAAATGACATCACCAACCCAAGGAAACCTAACCAGATAAATAGAAAGCGGGACATAACACCAGCGCTTCGTCGGAGGCTCACTGATGATGTTACCTTGAATGGTGACGAAACGTCTGAAAACGAACCTTCCAGCTCAGCGAGCCAACTCACATCCAGAACCTCAACCTGAGCTACAAATCTTCTCAAAACTTGCTAGCATCTTAAAAAAGTTGAAGCTATTTTTACCCCTCTCCGTTACGGCAAAAGGCTGGGTTTTCTAGGCGTGCTATGGGAATTGCATGCGAGACAATCTGTTTTCTGTATTTGCCTTTTGCTAAGGGTGTGTTTATGGGATATTACTGTATTGGAACAGTTAATTAGTAATAGTTACCGTATCTATTATTAAATTTTCCAATAGAATTGAGTTATTCCAATTCCTCCTTTTGTTGTATTTTAACCAAAGTGGATGGATAAAGCCTGTTTTGCTTTAAATCTAGTAGTTTGATCAATCAAATTGCATCTGGAATGTAACATCTTTCATTTACTTTTAAAATAAAAAAAATTAGGGACTTAAGGTCTAGACTATTTTCTGAATATTTTGAAGGGGTTTGGTTTGGTCCATAACAGAAATCTTTTCTAGACATCAAAATTTATTTCTCCAAATTCCCTGCCTTCTGTGTCTTTCTCCACAGTTAATACTGACACAAAATATTCATTTAATATCTCACCCATCTCCTGTGGTTCCACAAATAGGTGGTCCCATTGATCTTGAAGGGGCTCTATTCTCTCCCTAGTTACTCTTTTGTCATTAATGTACTTATAGAATCTCTTTGGATTCTCCTTAACTCTAGTAACTTAACTCAATTCTCATTGGAGAGAAAAGACTAAAAGGAGATCTAATAGAAATTTTCAAAACCTGGAAAGATCCGGATAGGGAAAATCTTTCAGGCAAGTTAAAGGATTGAAAATGAGAAGGCACAGATTTAAAGTGATTTATAAAAGTAGCAATTGTGATATGAGAAAAATAATTTTCATACAAGTGGTTCAGGCCTTGAATGCACAGCCAGAAAGTGTGATGGATGCCGTTTGATTTGGATGAGAATATAGAAGGCATGGTTAGTAAGTTTGCAGATGACACCAAAATTGGCATTGTAGACAAGTGAGAAAGGTTTTCTAAGATTACAAAGGGATATTGATCAAATGGGTCAATGGGCTGAAAAATGGCAGATGTAGTTCAATCTGGATAAATGTGAGGAATTGCACTTTGTTACAACAAACAAGGATAGGGCTTATATCATTAATGATAGGGCCTTGGATGGTGTTGTAGAACAGAGGGACCTAGGGGTGCAGGTCCATGATTCTTTAAAGTTTGCATCACATGTAGACAGTATGGCTAAAGAGGCATTTGGCATGCTTGCCTTCATTGCTCAGTCCTTTGAGTATAGGAATTGGGACATCGATGAGTCC